>NC_087511.1:43848600-45048600 GCF_036417665.1 Passer domesticus
AATCCATCCACGCCAACATCCAGAAACTGAAGGGACTTGTGAAGGACTTAAACTTTGAAAAGACACCAGACTGGGTCAATGACTTCTTCAGTCAATGGGGATTAACGGGATGGGTTGCATCTTTGGTTAAGGGAATGTTGTGGATTTTTCTTGTAATTGTCATCGTGTTACTTATGTTCTCATGCCTTGTGCATTGTTTTGAAAGAACCATAGGGAACGCCCTTCGACCCTTCGCGGAAGACCCGAATAAAAAGAACCCTGCGGAACCCATACAGCGCTTCTCCCTCTCTCTCTGCGTCTGCTGCGCGGCACATAGGGCGACGGCACCAGGCATGCTGAAAGAGCTGAAATCACTAAAGAGCTGACTGCAAATCAATATAGCTTGCCTAGGTTGCCTGAGCCCCCCCGCTGAGCTATCCTGGCCGGCCGGCATTCCCCGCTGGGCTTCTGCCCTGAGGGTAATAGCCAGGCCATAGGTTTTCATTTCTTAGCTTTGTGTGTGTGTTCCTTTTTAGATATTGTAATTAATAAAGTGTTGTGTTTTTCCCTCCATCCCCAAGTGGGAGCCTGTTCTGTTCTGTTCCAGGTCACATCTCACAGTAACCATTTTGGAATATCCCTGCCATAGGGGGCCCTGGCACTGCGCCAGGGTCAAACCATGACAGGGTGGAGGAGACCTGGGATGTTTTGAGCAGCACCCCCCCCCCCCCCCCCCCCCCCCCCCCCCCCCCCCCCCCCCCGGGAGAGAATGATAGAGAGTCTGTGCTGGCTTGAAATTTGATATCTTGTGCCGGCACCATGACCAGGAGAAGAAGCGGGGGGGGGGGGGGGGGGGGGGGGGGAAGGTGCCCAGCTGCGGGTAGAACACGGCTGAGGTTTTAACCCCTTTGGTATTGAGACAGTGGAACCTGTAAAAAACACTGATCCTCCCTAGCTGAGAACTGAAAGGGGACGGAGGATGGGCGAGAAGAAGAAGGCTTGAGTAGGTGAAGAAATGTCAGTAGATGAGAAGTGCACAGGATGGAGGAGATGAGGGAGTGGCCTGCTGGGCTGGACTTTTCTCTTACATGGCCAAGGGACGGAACCAATTTCTTCCTGTAATGTAGAGACTGCACCTTGGGGGAGGCGGTTGGCCAGAAGCCAGGAGTAACAAAGCCATTAATAGAAGTAGAGGGAACAGAGACTGATGGGGAGGGTGTGATGGAGCCCTCTGCCTTCAGCGAAGGATCTCTGTTCCCGAGACCCCCCCCAGGCCCCAGGGGAGTAAATATGGGGGGGACAGGTGTCCCAAATAGTGAGAGGTGGCCACTTCTTGGAACTGGGCAAAGCATTCTTAAAAGGACCTAAAAAGCAGTTTAAATCCATAGACAGTGGTGAGAACACTAGACATGGAAGGAAGATGGTCACCACGGCAGATTCTCTTTGGGCGGCTGCCACGTGTAACATGGAAGCACAAGAAGTTCCAACTGTGTTTCCTGGGAGGCCCATGGTGCAAGAAGGAGACTCCTCTCTCCTGATGAACTGGAGAGAGGTTGTGTGAAGGATGGTATTGGACTGAAAATTGAGTGTTAGAGGGGATTGAGTGTTAGAGAAGTGGGAGGAGGAGTGTTTTGGAGGTGTTCCATTGTGGATTGCTGTGTGTAGTTATTTTTTTTCCTTTTTTTTTTCCTTTTGTCTCTATGTGGTAGATTAATAAAGTGTTGTTTATTCCCTCCATTCCCAATTTAGAGCCTGCTTTGTTCTGTTTCCAGGTCACATCTCACGGTAACCATTTTAAAAATATACCTTTCATGGGGGGACTAACATTGTGCCAGAGTCAAACCATCACAATAGTCTAAGTAGTTTTCTGATCTCCCTCTTTGAAGAGGTAAAGGGGTAAAATTCCTGCAATTCTCTCATGGTTGAGTTTCTAGCTACCTTTATTGTCTAAGATATTTTACCTCTGGTTCTACAAATTATAGTTTCCCTGTTGATACCTTTAATCTTTTTTCCGCTAGAAAATTTAAAAATTATATAGTAGCTTCTCTAAGTTCAACTTGTGGTTTCTCAAAAAAAAATTGGTTTTGTTTGGCTTCTTTACTGGGAGAATAGGAGTATTATGAGAAGACATATTGTAGCAGGCACAGGGCCTGCAAGGCCTTGGTGATCAGAGGCCTATGAGCTAGGAAATGCCAAGTCAGCATGACTGGACCCTAGCAGCCCCTCTCTTCCGCTTTTCGGACCCTGCTTATCTCCCTGTAAATCCATAGGGTCACTTTCCCCTGACCCTTACTATTGGATAGTTTTCAAAACCCCTGTAGGGTATAAAAACCCCTAATTCTGCCCGGTTCGGCAGAAGAGCTGTCCCTGGAACCTTCACGGAGACCCGAATAAAAGAATCCTGCGGAACCCCATACAGCGCTTCTCCTCTCTCCCCCTGCGTCTGCTGCCGCGGCACCTAGCAAGTTAAGAGAGCTGGAGATCACAAAAGAGCTGATTATCACTAAGAGCTGCAAATCACTATAGCTTGCCTAGGTTGCCTGAGCCCCCGCTGAGATATCCCGGCATCCGGCTCTCCCCGCTGGGCTTCTGTCCTGTGGGTAGCGACCGGCAGTACCTGGCCCCAGAACAGATAGCCGGGGCTCCGAGCCAGATAACATATAATGTTCTTTTATTACTAGCACCAAATTTTCCCATCCCTCTAAAGATATGGGATACTGACATACATGTATGGGACAATCTTCTCTCTCAATTGTAACCCTTATGGGTCAATATTTAATCCTCCCCTATTTCCTTCCCCAGCCCAAACTTCTTCTTTTTTTTTTTTTTTTTTTTTTTTTTTTGCAAATAAATACAGAGCTTAACAAATCCAAACCTCTGCTTCGATACTTTGAAATGGTCGACTACCTAACTTATGACCTCCTCATGTCATTTTTCTCATCACTTTTTATTTATCCTTTTGCAAATTATACAACTTTCAGTTACTTGCTTTGCTACTCTAAAGATCCCAATGCACCCATAGCTCCTAAAAAAAAAAGATCACACAAAGCTTGAGTAGCCCAGTGGGTTTTCTGATGCACGTTTTCTAATATTCCCTAGTAAGCATTTTATTAATTAATTTTCTTCCATCAGGAAGTTTGTATTTCCCTGATTCATCTTATTCACCACCTATCTTGCTTAATTTTTTTTTTTCTGCCTCCCTAAACTTTGGAATTTCCAATTTTTCTCATTTGGAATTAATACTAACATAATTCTTTCAGCTCCATTTTCTTCTGCATCTTTAGATTCCTGATCTGCCAAATTATTTCTTCTTATTTCAGTGATCTTAACTTTTTTTGTGCTTTTTTTAATGGGTACTATAGCTATCTCTTCAGGTAATTTTGATGCCTCTAAAACTTTAAAAATGAGCCCCTTATGTACAAATACTTTTCCTCTTGAATTAAGTAGTTTTCCTTCCCAAATTTTTTCCAAAGGTATGTACTACTCCAAAGGCATACCTTGGATCAGTATATATATATATTTCCTTTCTTGTGTGCAAAATATTCCAGTGCTCTTTTAGAGCATATCATTCACAGGTTTGAGCGGACCAGTTGATGGTAATTTTCCTTTTTCAACAGTTTGCATGTTTTGCGGTTGTTTTTTGTTGGGTTTTTTTTTTCCATCAACTACTGCATATGCTGTATTTTCTCCTTTTGCAAGGAGTTATATTTCTGTTAGCTAACATAACTCCCAAAGGGCTATCTTGGGGTATCTCTGCTAGTATGCTTTTATTCCCCCTTTTTCCTGTACCCAACTTACTGGTTTTCTATTCCATTTTTGAGATCTTATCTATTCATCCTCTGCCCATTTCTAACTCTCACTAACAGCTTAAAAACCGCTTTTCCTTCAACTACTCACACCCAAAGTGAATCTCGATCGTGAGAGAATCACGGGGCCTTGTGCCCCACCCCCTTTTTCACCTTGGGGTTGACCTCGGGGTTGCAGTATCGCCGGGCCTCCTGGAAGGGCTCTGGCTCTGGTGCTTTGGGTGCCAGTTCCCGTGTGAGGCTATCTACATGTCTCTTACACTCTTTAGCCACAGCCCCCTCCACATGCCAGGGAGAACAGTGGCCTGTGTGCAGGTCCCACACACAACAAGACAACAATAAGGTGCCTTTTACTTTCAAACCACCTATTACAATTTTAGGTGTTACTGGCCAGTCCCAGTGCTATTGGATATCCCTCAATCCAGCTGAGTTGTCCAACCCCGGATGCTCTTGGGAATTTTATCCCTCAATCCAGATGTGTTGTCCAACCCCAGATGCTCTTGGGAATTTTATACCTCAATCCAGCGGTGCAGTCCAACCCCAGATGCTCTTGGGCATTTTTCCCCTCAATCCAGCTATGTGGTACAACTCAGATGCTCTTAGGCATTTCTATTTATTTTCTGGCTGTGCTGTCCAACCCTGGATGCTCTTGGGCAAAAATATTTTTATCCCTCCATCTAACTGTGCTGTCCAACCCCAGATACTATTGGGCAAAATTTTTATCCCTCAGTCTAGCTGTGTCGTCCAACCCCGGATGCTCTCGGGCATATCCTCAACCAGCAGAATTCTGCTCAACCCTGGATGTTCTTGGAATGTAAATCCCTCAACCCAGCAGGTTTTCAGGGGCCCCTCTTGTCCCGTTTCCTAGTGGATTGGGCTAGGAAACTGCTCCTTTCCTCCGACGGGTCCAACCCCTCCCTGAGACCCAGTCCCAGTTACCCCGGGGGATTCTCTCACTCCTTTTAACATTCACTTTGTCTCTTTACTGGCCGTTTTCCTCGCGAAAAGACGGAACCGCAGCATGGGAGACTCCACACTCAGGTAGCAGGTCTGGGGTAACCAGCCCGCCTCTCATTCACACACATTCATCCCCCCGTACCTGCCCCCCGAAAAGTACTTACCAATCCTTTTTCCTTTCCGGGTTCTTCATGCGCACTACTACTCTTAGGGGGCCAATTACCGCGGTTTCAGAACGGAAGCCTTTTTCCCTTCTCTTTGTTTTATTGCCTCCCTTTGTCCACCGATCATAACTTGCGTCTGTCGGTTGCACCAGGGGAACCAGAGCAAGGCTGCCAAAATCGGGCAGGGTGCACCTTCCTCACTCTGACTCTCCTAAAGCACCGGCAGTGAGGTGTGAACCGTCCTCTGCTACCATGATTGTGAAAAACGTCAATCACTTGTTTTTGAAATTTTAAAAATTTAATAGTAATAAAATGGTTACAAAAATAGTCATATAATTAGAATAATAAAATTTGAACATTTGAGATTAGGACAATATGAGACAATAAAAACAAAGAGATACGGACGTCCGGGTACCTTTTTCTGGGCAACACAAGCCCGAAAAAGGACACCCGTTAACAGAGGATTAACCCTTAAAAACAATAACCTGTTGCATAGTCATACATCTCATACATGATGCATAAATTCCATTCAAACACAGGATTCTGTCTGGTCACTGTCAACTTCTTCCTCTTAATCCTCATGCCGTCTTCCTGTCTGAGCGAGGTGGGAAGAAGTTAGTTTTCTGCTGATAAGGGAGCAATAAATTCCCTTTCTCTGAAAGATTTAGGTGTCCTGTGGCTTCTATCTGGTGCGAGTCCTTTCTTAAACAAATATCTTGCATAGCATAGTTTCTATTTTAACATTATGTTATAATCTAAAACTATATTTAATACACTACTTAAGAAAATTAATATAGCATAACTTTCTAGCATGATACAATATTCATTTTAATACTTGCAAAAAGCCAATCACAAAATACACATTTTTCACACAACAAAGCTGAAAACACGCATATCATTTCCTGACACCATCAGCAGAAGCTCCTACCTTTATGCTTCCACCACTGCAAGCCCTCAGCAGCTGAGTGTAAACAGTTCCATGTGTCCAGGAAGCAGAATTAAGTAACAAAAATGTGCAATTTGCTTTGGACTTAATTGATGAACACAATGACCAGGTAATAATTCCCACCATCTCTCAACTACTTATGTTTCACACCTCTATTCCAGCTTTCTGTGATCTGCTGCTAACAAGAATCTGCATGTGAAGGTCGTTCCCATGTAAAGGCCCGTTTCCTCCACTGGCAGTACATGTAATTTGTAGAAAGCTTTCCCTTGAAAGTAAAGGCACATTTTAAGGCAGGTAAATAGAGAGCTGCAGCCACAATTAGAGCTCTACAGTTTCCAGCCATGTAAATATTTGTCATAGTTCAAATATTTTCTTCTTTCCATCTGGGTGAAATTCTAGCTTCAGAGCTATGGGAGATTTTAGCCCTAAACAAGAGATTCAAAAATAGCCTCCTGCTCAGAGCATTTATACAGACAGTAAGGCATATTTCTAAACACAGAGTTAAACTCAGACTCTCGTGCCAGGGAGGTGCCTGGACTACTGGCTGCATGGGAAGTAATTTCCCTTTTTCTTCCCACTCTGTCAAACTTTTCTTTATGAGCCTTGTACTGGAGCTGGGTTCCACTTTCAGGAAACGTGGTTTTATTGAACCACTGCTTTGTCAGATTTCCCAAGCAGTTCTAATTGCAAACGCTGCCTAAAATGGAAAAAAAAACCCCAAAACTTTTTACTTTAACAAGTAATTTAATTTTTTTTTAATAATGGTGCAATAAATACCAGTTTTGATTTATAAACATGAACCTCTTTGGTCTCGTCTCCTGGATATCTGTTAAACGATGTGGTTCTCTATTCTCAGCCTAAGCTGCCATCTATCTGCAGCCCTTGGTCTTCCTCCTGAGTCTGGTTTCGGCTGATTTCTGGTCTGCAAACAACAGTGACCTTGAGCTGAGAGTGAACAGACCGTGTGAACCGCGCACAGACACGAGGACGCTGGCTGATGCGCATGCATGATTTACTTCCACGCCTCGGGCTCGCACATGGGCATATGCCGTCCTGACCGGTCCCTCACCCCTCCCGTCACCGCGCCTTTACCGACGGTGTCTCCGACTCCCTTCGCTCTGCGCTGCGCAGCGCGGCACCTCCGCGGCGCTCCCTGGCCGAAATTTCGCCAAGACTCTCGCGAGAGCAGGCGGCTCTAGATGCTCCGGACGCCTCCTGCATTTCCTCTTCCCTGCCGCTGTCTGGAGGTGAGGACTTACGGCCGTCAGTGAGCCGTCTCAATCCGCCCCCATCCTGCTCAGGGCGCCCTGGAGAGGTGATGAGGGGGCGAAGGCTTGCGGTCTCGGTCTGCCTCAATGTATTTGCCCCTTGGTATTTGCAGGGCTGGTGCGGAGGAGGACGGGTAGGGGTTGGAGATGGCGAGTTTGGGGGTACCTGGCTGGTGTGAGGTGGAAGCAGGCCCTAGGGAGAGGTTATGGCAGTAGTGATGACTTTTTTAGGATACCTTTGGATTTAATTGTGAAATGACAGTGTAATTTCTGAGCAGCGCCTGTAGTTAGTTATCAGCAGTAAGGTGAACAATCCAGGTTCTGCTTATCAGTGTTAGAAGCTTTAATATGGGGGTTTTAATTGCTTTTTTTTGCAGCTGAGATCCAAAAATGGTGCGCTACTCTCTGGATCCAGACAATCCCACGAAATGTGAGTTGTTTTCGTGAATATTCGAGTAGAACTTGACCAAAGTCATTGAGATTTTAATTCCAAAAGTTCATCTTTTTTTTTCTCCTGCAGCATGCAAATCACGAGGATCCAACCTGCGAGTGCATTTCAAGGTAGGCAGTGTGTGCATAGTATGAAATGCAATTTCATTTGGTTTTGTTTTGGTTTTGTTGTATTTTGTTGGGCATTTTTTGGAGGAAGTGTCTCTTATTCTGTGTCATTACATGGTTACTTAAGGGTGGTAGTGTAGGTTATGGCCTATGTTTGCTTTAGCTGCTTGTAATGGTTTTCATCCACAGGATCAAAAATAAGATAACATGTCCTAAAGAGTTTTCCCTCTAATGCAGATAATAAAATACACTAGGAAAACAGTTACAGTGAATTTACCAGGAGGAATGGGGCTAGAGTGAGACGTGACATTTGTTTCATTTGTCTTACTCTGCCTTTCTGGTTGTTTGGAAGGAACAGTAGATTCATCTGCTTATGCTGCTGCTCAAGAAGTATGGCAGGGGAGGCATGAGGTGTTTGGCATGAGGGCATAGGTCCCTCTGGAAAAAGTTTAGGTGTGGCAGTAAATAAAGGACACATTTGAGTTAACCATGAAATCCAAGCTGAGCAGATGCTTTTCTGCTCCACATTGGTACATAATTCATGTGAAAAGAGACTTCAGTTATCTTGATTTGCTTTTTTACTATGATCAGGTAGGATTATAGTTACTTCCTGACCTGCATTTAATGTCTTAAGCACTAATACTTTAGCTTTCATTTTTCTTTCTTTTCTCCCTTTTATAATTCAATTACAGAGATATTGAGATTGTTTCTATCTTGTATTCTCATCACTTCCTCTGATGTGCCATATCTGACATTTTAGTAGGAATTTATCCTTCAGGCTCCTGGTTCTTTGGATTAGTAACCAAGGAGGAGCTATGAAAAGTATAACTACTCAAATTTTTTTGTTAGTTGGAAAGATCTAGGCATTAGGTAAAAAACAATAAAGATGTGTTAGAGTTGGAAATTCAGTAATGGCAGTCACACCAACGGTTAGAAAAGTAGATAGCTGTAAGAGCCTAAGTGAGAGATGTGGGACTCCAGGCAGCTCTTTAAAATGCAGTTTATTACATCCAAGACATTACAGCAGTCCAGGGTCATGGGTGACAGAGCCTGTGCCTACAGCTGTCAGCTCCAGCTGCAGGCAGGCCTGGAGACCCTTAGTTTAGGTTACAATGCATTATATACTTTGCTAAGCATCTTAATACAGCAGAACCAATCTGTACCTTAACTTTTATCTATAGCCTATCATAACTACTATAATTACCATATTCATGTTACTATTCTCCAATCACTAAAAGTACATTACAGTTTAAGTTAGAAGTTGTTTTTCTGTTTTCTTGCAGTGGAAAATTCTGAGACCTTTTTTCTACTTGCAACATCTGCTGACTTGTTTGCCTGTGCTATCTTTCTGCTTGGTAAAAACATCTTCTTGTTTGAGGTGGGTTTATCCTTTGCTCTAAGTCATAAAAACCCCCTTCTAACTAACATACCCTTTGTCTCCTTGGTTATCCAGTAAGACTGGCTCAGCAATTCTCTTCTTCTATATCAAAACTTGCTTTCATTTCTATTCCTTCTTCACATCCTACATTCAAAAATCTTTCTGCCAAGCATCCATATCTGTGAAACTTTCTTGTCAAACTTTCATCCTTCCCAACATGTAGCAAAAAAAAAAAGTGTTCTTAATTATTCTTCATTCTTAATTTAGGTGTGGGGCTTTTTTTATGTGTGTGAGTGCTTCCTTTAAATTGAGTTTGTAGCAAAAAGAATAGGATCCAGGACAGAGGAATGGTTTTGCTCATATTGTAACTTGTACATGTGTGTTAACAATTTCACTGTGCTCTGTATTGCTAGAACACTCGAGAGACTGCCCAAGCCATCAAGGGCATGCACATCCGCAAAGCCACCAAGTACTTAAAGGACATCACCTTGAAGAAGCAATGCGTTCCCTTCCAGCGCTACAATGGGGGAGTCGGTAGATGCGCCCAGGTGAGGTTCAAGATGAAAATGTGAGAAGGATGCTGTCTCTGGTTAAGAGAAAAATATTAATTTGAGATGGTATGGAGAATAGTGTGTCGTTGTTGATTATAACTTTGTATTAAAATATAGAATCATAGCATGTTTTCGGTTGGAAGGGACCTTAAAGATCATCTAATGCCAGCCCCCCTGCCATGGGCAGGGACACCTTCCACTAGACCAGGTTGCTCAAGAGGGAGAAAAGAGTTACTTTTAATTCCAGTACAGCATTGCACCTACTTGCAGTGTCAAGTAATTGATCAAATTTAATTGTTTTGTTATGCAATCTTAATAGAAGGGGATGTAATGGCAAGTTAATTGTGCCTGAAGGGTAAATTGTATTGTACTGGGACAAAAATGGAATTATTGTTGTCTTCTTCCAGGCCAAGCAGTGGGGCTGGACGCAGGGACGCTGGCCCAAGAAGAGTGCAGAGTTTTTGCTGCACATGCTCAAAAATGCAGAGAGCAATGCTGAGCTCAAGGTAGGCTGTGTCAGTATTACTGAATGCAAAGTGTTCATGTCATGCTGTATGTCAGCACTCCTGAACTGGGTGTCTCTGACATGAAAAGCCAGGTAATACTTGCTTTGTCAATGAAACTGAATTGTATCAAAGTGTTGGTATACTCTTTGTTTGAATTAGGCTGTGTGTGTTTTTAAAGTTAAAATGGGAATAATTTTTCACAGGGAGATAGTTTGCATGTGGTTATCAATTGTTTAAGTGGTGTTTAGGTCTCCTAAAAACTACAAAACAAAGCAAAATGTGAACTCTTGGCCAGTTTGTATCTTTGTAATATACTTAGTGCTTAATTTAGTAATTTTGATGGCAGTGGTGACTGTCTTAGGACACCTTTGGAGTAACCGTGAAATAATAATTGTCTCTTTCTGAGCCATTGGCATAATTTTAAATAAATTGTGAAGTGTAGAGGGGAGGTCTCTGTTTTGCTGACTTTGGAGCTTGCTCAGTTCTGTGACACTGCAAAATTTGGCTGTTTTATTTGCCAGCAGTGGTATGTGTCGGGGGGTGATTATTCACAATTTTGCTGTGGAGACTATTTATTTGAAGATATAAAACAAGTCACAAGTTTTATTCCTCTCCCTGCTAGGGTCTTGATGTGGATTCTCTGGTCATTGAGCACATCCAGGTCAACAAGGCTCCCAAAATGCGCCGACGCACCTACAGAGCGCATGGTAGGATCAACCCCTACATGAGCTCCCCCTGCCACATCGAGATGATCCTCACTGAGAAGGAGCAGATTGTTCCCAAGCCAGAGGAGGAAGTTGCTCAGAAGAAAAAGGTAGAGCATCATACCCTTAAGTCCTCTTTAATGTCAGCAGCAGGAGAGCTGAGTGTTCATACCTGGCATTTTTCAGGCAGAAGGGTTGCTGTGATGACTATCTTAGGACACCTTTGGAATACCTATGAAAAAACCTAATAAGTTCTTTCTGAGCAACCTCAATATTTATTGTGAATACCATATTGATAACTTCAGAAATTTATTTTCAGAGGTTTATATAGTACAGGGAGTTTGTTCTTCCCTTCCTCAGTCCATGTCTGTGAAACTGGGATGTGCTGCAATAAAATTTAAATTGCAAGCCTGTAAGCAATGTAGTACTTGTAGGGACACTTATGTACATACAAGTACGACCAGTGGATCATTTTGTAAACATGTAAACAAATTTCTAACAGTTCTCAGTACCTTCCAAAGATAACTGTAAATTTATTTGTAACATGTTTTGAGAAGGTGTTTTCTCATTTTGCCATTTTCTCTTTTTTGTGTTTGTTTTTCAGATATCCCAGAAGAAGCTGAAGAAGCAAAAGCTAATGGCTCGGGATTAAATCTGCTCTGCCAGATGTGCATAAATAAAATGAGAAAGTTTAGATTTATCCTGTGTGTTTCTCTGCTTTGGCTTCAGCAGGGTGTTGCTGTGGGACAGCCACAGGCACTGAGCACGGTAGTCAGGATGCTTGTGGTTGCAACGATGGGGATGCTGTTGACTTAGCGCTATTATTCATATATAAAGCGAGATAATTTGGAACACACGCAGGCATTCACTTTTCTTGCCTCACTGTCCTGACCCGTTCGGGGCGCCTGATGGTGGCTGCGGCCGGAACGCGGTGGCTGGCGGCCACCGCTGGGCGCTAATGCGGCTCCTGGGGGCGGGGCGTCGGCCACATGACGCAAACAGCCTTCTCCTATTGGCCGTGAGTGAGTCGGAAGCGTGGGGATTACTTCCGGTGTGGTAGAGGAAGCTGCGACTGTCGGTAGAAGCGCTGGATTGGTGCCGACGGAGGTGAGTGTGGGGCGGTCTCCCCCAGGGTCCTTTCGTGATCTGCCGCTTCTCTAGCCCGACTGAGGGCTGCCCTTCTATGGGCTCAGAGAGGCTCCGTTAACCGGGAGCGGACGGAGTGAACCCCGAAATGTGATAGCCCATGTTAAGATGTGGAGCTCTTAGGTTTCAACGCGTGTTTGAGTGGAACTTCACCGATTCGGAAAAATATTTGTGCTCCCGCCTTTATTTCGGCGGGAGGGGGAAACGCCGCCGCGGGTTTTTTTGTCTTGGTGGGATTTTTTTTTTTTTTTTTTCTTGGTGCCGTTTTGGTTTTTTTGGTGGTTTGGTTTTTTGGGGGTTTTTTTGGTGCGTTTTTTTTTCTTGCTAACCAAGGAACAGAGCATCACCGAATCAGAGAAGAAACTTGTGAACGGTATTTCTATTAGGACAGGTGTTATACTTCCAATGGCTTGCTTTTACATCTGGCAGAGGTACGACTTATTTTTTGGTCTGAAATCTTCACACAAACTGGCTGCAGAAACACGTACAGTTGGCTCAGAAGGCCATCCTGGGGTGTTCACTCCAGCCACGTTCTTTAGCTAGTGGACAAATTCACAAGATATTGCTGTAAATTTTGTATCTAGGAAGTTCTGGCAGAGAAAGTATCTGAATTATCTTTTTGAATGGTTTTAAAGGATTAACTCATTTGTGTTCATTTGACTGAAGATTTCTCTCTGACTTCATAAAGTAGATCCTGTAAAACTATATTTGAAGCAGCCAAAGCTACACTTGGAAGTAGTCAACTGAAAATTGATATTTTGTTCTTCCACAGGGCTAAAAATCTTTGGGATAGCTCAAAAAAAAAGTGAAACTGGTCCCAGATGAAGTGTGCACATCTGTCTCTTCTTCATCTTGGAAAGCTTTTGTTTTGCTTCTTAATGTAAGAATTCAGATAGCAGCCTAGAAAGGAGGAGTGTAAAGGGCAAAGTTGTTGTTGTGCAGCAGAGTGTATATATTGCTCAGCAGTTATATATATATATAATATAATACAATATATATTGCTCATCATCACTGAGAGGGACAGCTCTAATCCTACTTAACTGCTTCCTCTCACAGTTGAACTTTTCTGCCCCTGTGCTTTGGTTTTCCCCTTTTTTTCATCGCAGACTTCAGGCTCCTGAAGAGTTCCTCCTGGTTTGGGGAGAGAGGGAAGGATTAATTTTCTAATAGTTTGGCCAGTTGTATGGGATTGGTGTGGAATCAAGTGATTCCTCTTGCACAGGAGGAAGTAACCCATATTTTGCTTCTCTCAAGTCTTGACTGGGATTCTCTTCCCCTCCCACTGACTTGCCCTTCAGTGATAGCCAGCCATTGGGCAGATTGGAGTCCTGCTGTTTAATTTCACCTTAAATAAAAAGGGAATATGAAAAGCAAACATTTTGGACCTACTGTTATAATATAGTAAGAACTGGGCTAATATCTGCAGCTTGCTGCTTAAACTGTTTTTGTGTGGTTTAAGCAAAAACCTTTATTTTCTGAATTTGTTTTTCAGAGTTGCAGCTGTAGGACTGATGAATTAATAGCAAGCTCCTTTTTTGTTAAAATATCAAGAATGTTTTCCTTGTTGAGAACTTTATAAAATTGAAACACACAGCATTTTTGAAACATTAACAGCTAGTCTATAATTTAAGAATCTTTTATGTCTGAACATCAACTAAAATCTTTCTTCATTATTTAAAGACACTTTTTTTAGCTCATGGCGTACAAACAGTCATCCTAAGTTATTTTTGGTTTTTTTCCTCACCAGCTTTGTCACAGAACAAGAGGAAGCTATGGTGTGCATTCCTTGCATTGTCATTCCAGTCCTCCTCTGGGTCTACAAGAAATTCCTGGAACCGTATATCTATCCCGTTATTGCACCTTTAATTAAGCATGTGTGGCCCAAGAAAGCTGTGCAAGAAAAAATAGCCACAAAACAAGGTCGAGGAGGCAGCAGTGGAAATCCACAGTCACCTTCAGCCATGAAAAGAGATCAGGAGGATGAATCTGGAATTTATAAAGTAAGATTAATGCATTTAGCTAACCAGGGAAACTGCAGATAAAGTACCCAGCTATAGTTAAGTGGGAGCACAGCAAAAGAGTAAATCGTTGCATGTTTTTAGACATTTTTGTGGCTATTTTCTTATGAAAGGGAGTTGCTGGTACTGAGCTAGATAGAAATAGTTACTTCAAAACAGCTTCTGGTAGGTCTTGGAAAGATAGGAATTGCACCTGTTTTCTGAAACAGCTTCGTTTGTTTGTTTTTTTTAATGACTGGCTATTTTTTCAGAGAATAAAAAAGAGAAGAAAAAAGTTGAATAATTGGTACATTACACCAGACACATGAAGCAGAATTTAAAAAACCCCAAAATACACTCTTTAGCCACCTCTGCCTCTTGTAATGGGGGAAAATGTTTAGTGCATCTAAATTGTGCATTTATTATTTATCTCTTCTATCAAAATGCAAAGATTTATATATCTTGACTCTGCCCTCATTCCCCTCCTGAAGTCATAATTATTTGTAAATCTAAAGAGACACCACCACTTTGGTTTTTGCTGCAGATTTCATAGATCACTGGCCCTGCTTCTAAAAGTCATTTTCATTACCAGCTGTTACTGTTCTGGGTGTGAAGTCCTTTTTTAACATCCCATTTATCATGCTGTCTTTTATTTGCAGTTTGAAAGCAATGGTGTTGCAATTGGAATTGCCATGAAGAGGTACACAAAAGTTTCTGACAAGAAAATGGATTAAAGGAATTCAGTCCTAAGGATTTTATTCCCTTGTGTCTAATATGAACTGGTGGTATTTCTCCTCTCATGTTGAGACTTTTTTTCTTTGTGTGTTTTAGCTGAATAAAACCCCTTATCATTTACAGGAAAGAGTTTCTTTTGCCACAAAAATGGCAGCTAGCACATTGATTTAAAATGTTTGAAAACTCAAGTTCTATTTTCCTCACTGGAACTGCTTTTCATCTATCATCTATTTGGTGTGATTGGAGTTTATGTTTAATAATTTACAAATAAATCTAACTTTGAAAGGTAAATGTATCTTAGTGCCACTTCTCTTTCCCTGGCTAGCTGATGCCAAGAGAGGGGGGGCAGAAGTTTTCCCCTGGAGCTCCGTTGAATCCCAGCTGTCAGTTGTTTCGGCGCATTATAAAACATAGGGAAGCACACGGGTCCCAGGGTAACTTTATTTGATGGTAAACTTCCCCTTTTCCTCTCCTGGGACCCCGATCAAGGGGCAAACAAAGACTTGTATGTGGGGGCAGGTCTCAGGGGAAGGTACAGTCTTCAACAAATCAGGAGAATTGGGAGGAAAAACCCAGGCGGGAATCACAATGTGTGAACCAATAAAATTCCAAGGGAGGAAAAAAGTTTCAGTAAACTGCTAAAGTTTGGAGAAATAGAAACTAGAAACTAGCTGACGAAATAACTGGGAAAAGATGGAGACAAAAGGAAAACAGCAACAAGGAAAACCACCAAACCACAAATCAAACCATAAACCCACTAATAAAACAAAAATCACGATACAACATCTTAGCATCTTAATTTAATTAACTGCTAGTGTAATCTTTCAGGCTTTTACCTTAAAAGCTATGGTGGTTCTTGATCTTGCTTAAGAACTATGGATTGCATTCTGCTGACAAACATGTCATGTTTAAATTATGAAGAGTTTAGATTTTTCATGTCAAATCTGGGGATGAGCTAAAGGAGTTACGCTATATGTAAAATTAACTTACTAAAAGCAGAAAGTCTTGATAGGATACTTCCATTAATAATTTTCCTGGAAATATTGTGCCTTTCTTTCCTGAAGTGAAGCAGCAGAGGCATGATGCAAGAGAATTGTTGCTTTATATTGTGTTGCAGTGGTTTAGAATGCTGCAGTTCTGTCTTTCAAAAAAAATCCCACCCTCCAACTAAAATCTCTTTAACATGCTTGAGAAATTTGAATTATAATAAACCAGGATTTTATTTAAAAATAGGTTGCTTCATAAAATTGTATTTAGGCTTCTGAGCTATAAATATATAAAGTGGTAACAAAGTTTTTGAAAACATGGAGACAGGCCCCAGGCAGAAGGAGACCATAAAACTACTGACTTCATAATAAAGACCAGCTTTGCCTCCTCCTGGGAAGATGCATTCTGCTACTGACCTGCATTCCAATTGTGAAGCGTTTTAAATGTCCCTGTGCTTAGTAAGGAATAAAAATTAATTCCTGCTTTGTCCTCTCTGCACAAACAGAGTGCTCTTTAAAAAATTCAAAACCAAAACCATTTCAGCAGTTTTGCATTGTTATTTAAGATTTATTTTCCCTAAAATCCTACCTAAGATATGCCTTAAAAGGCTATGCTATTTTCCCATTGTTTTTGATCTCTGTATCATTGGATATTTTGCCTACATTGTTGCAACAAATTGTACCTTTATCAATGAGAACTTCACCTGGTAAAAGGTGGGTGTAATCTTTGATGGGGTGGATTGGGTTTTCTAAACCAATCAACCCCCATTTCACCCTAAACAATAAGTCCCTCTGCTACCACTACCCTCAGAGTTCATGCTCTAAATCTGAAAGCTAGGAACTTTCTAAGGGTCTGGAATCACCTTGCAATGAGAAAGGAGTAAACTGCCTGAGAAAGTCACTCCCATGTATTTCAAATGGCTGTAGAAATGGAGATTGATGGCAAGTGTGCAGCTGAACAGAAATATGTGTTCTGACATTGTGAGGATATCTGAAAAGATTATCCCTTCTGCTGTGCTTCCTGTCCCTGGGCAGGTAACCTCAGCCACTCTTTTAAAATGTTGGGCATCTCATTAACACGGCAACATTTTAGAGTATATCCACCCCTAACAGATGTGAGCACAACAAAAAGTAGAGCAAGAGCTATACCAGGGCTCCTTCAATTTGTAAATGTATGCAGTCAATTCAGAAAGTGTACTTAATTAATTGAGTTATTTAGGATATTATTACACAACAGACTAACATGGAAAATAAAGTGTATAGTAAATTAGACTGTAGGGTGAACTAGGCTTCTAGTGGTGTGCCAGCCAGCACTGTATTTAAACACCAGGCCTACTGAAAAGACTGCAAAAAGCAAACCAGGCAGATAATGTGAGTAAAATTATACCATTTTGTGCTTTCTGGAATGGGATTTCAGTACTTTCATTAGCTGCAGTTAAATTCTAACTTGAGTATTCTGCATCACGCAACTTTCTTGAATAAGATACTTCACTGGAAGTTCCGGCAGATTGGTGTTACAATTCTTCTATTCCTGTTCTTTTCCAAAAATAGGTAAATTATCCTATTGTGTTGTGAATAGTAAAACAATCAGGTGAAAGCAAAGGAACTGCCTGAGCCTGATCATCTGCTGAGATGCAAAGAAGTGTACAAAGCCTTGTTTAAGAAAAATAAGTAGACAGAAATTAAGGAAATAATTACATGAGAGAATAATTGTCCTAGGGTGACAATTTTCCACTTCTCTCCAAGGAAACTTTTTCCCGAACCTGTTGGGGGGAGGGGCCGTGTGGGTTTGCTTTCCGGGGAGGGGGGGGGCCCTTTTGGAGGTTTTCTTCCAAATTTGCCCTAAACCAGGACAAATAATATATATCAAATAAATTGAATTTAACTGAGAAAATGCCCATTTTTTGTTACTCACTAAAACCAAGATTTACAAAAGGGCTTAGGCACATAATGATGTAGCAGCTTCATTTATACTAAAGACTTTTAGAAAATTGCAGAGTAGGCATCTTTAGGGCTCAAAGTACTTCTGCAAATCTAGTCCTAAGATCTTCAGCACTGAAGCTGTCTGGTTTTGTTTAAATACTATTGAGGAAGGACCAAAAAAAGAATCAATACTTGAAAATGCTTGAAAAATAATTCAAATCAACTAATTTTGAATATATTTTTATGGGCAGGTCTAAATGTCATGGTACCTTCCATGTGTTGGTTTGCAAAGGTAGCTGGATGCCAAGGACTTAATTTAAATACATGTTTTAAAAACTTCAAGTATATGCAAAAAAATCTTAAAAGTTGAGAAAGTTTTATGTTGCTGATTATTGTCATGGGCCTGATTCTGCAAGCAAGGAATTTAACATGATCAGCCCCTAAGGATGTCTAAACTAATAATGAATTCTGCACAAAATTATCTTTATTCAGATGTGTTCATAGAACACATTTAAATTCTCCCCACAAAGCTGATCTAATGACAGTGTCTTAGTTTGGAAAGACAGGTGTCTGCTAAGGAAGGCAGGAGCCTCCCCAAAATAGAAAAATGTAAACTCCCTCCCTCCGGATTGCTATACATTTTTAATTAAGGGGGGCTCTCAGGCAAAAATATGGGGGCAGGAATAACAGTTCTTTACTAGGGAAGAAAATAAAAGTTAAAATAAACAATGCAGTAAACCAAAACAACACTGACAGAGTCAGAATACGACCTGTTGGTCAGGGTGCTGGTAGCAGTCTAGTTGGAATTGTGGCTGCAGTCCTCCTGGAGTGTCAGGAGTGGTTCTGTTGGAGCAGGGATCCTGTAGAAAGGGTGCAGTCTTCCTCTGAAGATCCAGTGGAGGAGGCAGCTGTTCCTCTGGGAAATCCAGTGGAGAAGCCGTGCTGGTGTTCCAGAAACTCAAATTATATCCGGGTAGGAATGCTTGGCTCCTCCCTCTGGGCCGAGCATCTCACAATGGGATGCTATAGTTCTTATCAGTCATGCAGTGACATTCAATAGCCTATTATCAGCAGATGTCTCCCCAGAGGGAGGAGTGGTTGTGGAAGAGTCAGTGCTCCCCTGGGGGTCAGGGCACCCCAGAGCAGACAGAGAAATATTCCCAGTGCCCTGGGCTTCCACATCTCCCCCTTCTCTTTGAACCAAAAACACTCATTTGACAGCCTCATCCATCATCCATCGGATACACTACAGTAGACATGGCACAAATATTAAAATGACTGCGACACCAATCAGTATGTACACACCTATCTTCAAAAATTCTCTCCATGCTGGTGCAAGATTAAACCAACTGAACACACCATCCAGCCGTGACCCATTCTCTTCCCCAAGTATGGCCACTCCATCTTCTAACTGTTGTATGCTTTTATTTTTTTTGGTGTTTTATGTGTGGAGACACGAGTTTGGACTCCATGTTCTCAGAAGCCTGGTTTATTATCTTATGATATATATATTATATTAAAATACTACATTAAAACTACACTAAAATAATAGAGAGGAAAGATTGATCAGAAGGCTTGAAAGAACAAGAATAGAATGCATAACAAAATCTTGTGACTGCTCAGAGTCCGATGCAGCTGCATCTGTGATTGGCTCTTAATTAGAAACAACTAACATGCACCAATCACAGATGCACCTGTTGCATTCCACAGCAACAAATAGTTATTGTTTACATGTCTTTCCTGAGGCTCTCAGCTCCTCAGGAGGGAAAAATCCTAGCAAAGGATTTTTCATAAAATATCATAACTACAGCTTTCATGAATAGATTTTGAATGATCAGACAAATTCGTGCAACACATTCTTTCAAATTCCTCACATCCATGTCCATGCACTAACAAAAGATAATCAATTGCCGCTCTGTTTTGCAGAGTCGCCTCACACCTTGAACATCAGCTAATAAATTGCTCAGTGTGTGAGAGGTAGCACGAGAGTGCTTACTCAACCAACACCCCATTTGATCCAATTGCTTTAAGGGCGCTCCTGCAGCTGCCTGTGGCAGAAGCAGAGGTATTATAAATTTCTGGCCTTTTTTCCATGTATTAACATCGTCATCACAATTGGGGTCTATGACTGGCTATTACCCTCAGGGCAGAAGCCCAGCGGGGAATGCCGGCCAGCCAGGATAGCTCACGGAGGGTCCAGGATCGCCCAGCGGGGGGCTCAGGCAACCCAGGCAAGCTATAGTGATTTGCAGTCAGCTCTTTAGTGATTTCAGCTCTTTTAGCTCGCCTGGGGCCGTCGGTACCGCCGCCGCAGCAGACGCAGAGAGAGAGGGAGCAGCGCTGTGTGGGTTCCGCAGGGTTCTTTATTGGAGTCTCCGCGAAGGGTCCAGTGACAGCTCTCCTCTGCCGAACCGGGCAGAGTTTAGGGGTTTTTATACCTTACAGGGGTATTGAAAACTGTCCAATAGTAAGGGTCAGGGGAAAAGTGACCGATGGATATACAGGGAGATAACAGGGTCCGAAAAGGCGGAAGAGAGGGGCTTCTAAAACCTTAGTCATGCTGACTTTGGTATTTCCTAGCTCAGGCTTCTGATCTCCAAGGCCTTGCAGGCCTTGTGCCTGCTACAGGGGTCGTATCAACTGACAGATCTTTTCCCTCTATATCCTTGTTTTCTTATCATTGTCATGTTGGGTGTCAGTAAAGAAAGTCTCCCAATGCTGCATGGACCACCTTTGACATTGGACGGGATGGCAGGCCAAATTCTGCCCCACAAATGAAAAAGATGCCTTGCAGTAATTGCAATGGAACCTTGTTGGACGGTGTGATCATCCTTGCTGTGAAATTGCACCAAGATGTTGCATTTCTATATATAATGTGATTTGGGGTAACATCTGTTATTTTATTCTTATTTTGCTTTGACCCAGGAAGATTAAATACTATACAGAAATCCATCTTCACTGAGCCAAGAATTTCCAATTCTTGAGGTTCATAAAGAACCTCAGGGAGAAATTTGGTTCAAACTCCCCTTCTTGTTTGAACCATAAACACTGCATTGACAACTTTGTCAACCATCTGTCAGACACACATTCGACCACACCCCATAATTCGCTTAAGCTATCACCTAACAGAAGTTCTACAACATCACTGATTCCCACACCCATGAAGAAACCCAAAGTCCACAATCTTCTGTGGGCGAAGCACAAGGGTTGGAATCTCTGTGCAGTGCACATATGTGTGTCTTCTCTGCTTGTGGAGTGGTCAGCATTTTCTTGTACTTGATAAAGTTTCACATTCTTCACTGAAATCCACCTGGACTTTGTACCAGTTAAAACACAAACAAATCCACGTCCCCGCAGGGACTGGAGGATTTTCTCAAGATCCTGGAGGTGAAGAATGGGTCTTTATGTGAAAATAAAACATTGATCAGTTCTGTTTTCCAAAATTGTATAGAGAAATATAAGATATCAACATAAGTTGATATTGCTAACATTCTTTGATTATGAACAGGAGAAAACATCAAGAGCAAAACAATGCATGTAGTAAAGAAAAAACTAACAGCAATTAGGAATCAATCAGATAATACACATAATCAATAACACAGGTGAAATCATACAATTACCAACCACTACAACACTGAACTGTCATCCCAGAGTCTGCAACAGCTGATAAACCTTAAAAGAACAGAAAATTGGAGAAATCATGTCCGGATTAATGTTTTTCCAAACTCCCTTTGAAAATAGGCTCAGCTGTCATATATGGTCAAATTGCCAAGTCAAAAGGACTTGAATACATTTTGATGCAGAAAACATCTGGGTTGATTGTCAATCACTCCATCCAAGTAGAGCTAGAGCTTGGCCACAGCCTCAACTCTAATTGGTGGGTATCAAATAAGATGCCGCTCCTCCTGGCTAGCTGATGCTGGGGGGGGGGGGGGGGGGGGGGAGCAGCAGATCCCCCCTTGAGCTTTGTTGAATCCCAGCTACCAGCTGTCGGCGCAGCATAAAACACAGAGCAGCACACCGGTCCCGGCGTAACTTTATTTGATGGTAAAACTTCCCCTCTTCTGTGTTCCGGAACCCCGAACAGGGGCAGATAGGAGCTTATATGTGGCGGCAGGTCTCAGGGGAGGGCACAATCTTTAACAAATCAGAAGAATCGGGAGTAAAAAAACAGGTGGGGAATACAAGGTATAAACCAATACGAATTTTCAAGGGAGAAGAATATTTTCAGTAAACTAATAGAGTTTGGAGAAATAGAAACTAGGATCTAACAACAGGAAAAGTGACGAAAGTTCTGGGTAAAGGCAGAAACAAAAAGGAAAACAGCATAAGGAAACTACCAAATTACAAATCAAACAATAAACCTACTAATAAAACAAAAAACACACCACAACAGTGTGGCAGAGAGAATAGATTTCGGGCTGTCACGGAAACCTGATAGGGCCTCTCTCCCCTGACTACCCAGAGATAAGAGATAGCCCCAGGACAAGAGGCCAAGAATGTAACCCCCCCTAACACGGCCTCCACCCAGTTTCCTTACTAACCATATAAGGCAAAAGTCAGACCCCGGAAGGTAGAAGGAGGACCAAGGGTATATATACTGAGGAGAAAACCAATAAAGGGCTCTTGGACCGTCTATCATATTGATGTCTGCGTGTCCTTAGCCCGAACGGCCCAAAAAGCATTGGGTCGTTGTGCTGCGTTTCCTTGGAACCAGGTTGTCACGCCTTATAAGGCAACACAACAGTAACACATTTTAAAACAAGACTCTTAAAAATTTCAGTTATGAATAAGAAACATTAGGGTTAAAAAACAATCAAACCATCAAGTAATTGAATCCCTCCAAAGTTTCTTTCAGGATGGAGATTCTTCAAACACAGCAAACCTCTTCTTCAGAGATCTGAATTTGGTCGCATTCAGGATTGTGAGCCTGGACCTGGACACTGAGAGTGGAGGAAGTGCAGCTGAATGAAAGACTGATTACCTACTACAAAATTGAAACCCAAAAAAACCCCAAGTTAATGTTACGACTGAACTCTCTGCTGGAGTACCTCTATAATAATAAGTGAAGAAAACCACGAGACTGGCAGTCTGGATAAAAAAAAAAAAAAAAAAAAATTAGTAGTTAAGAAAAAAAAGGCAGGGTCCTGAAGGATCCTACGTGTCTTGTAGGTGATCACACAAAGAGACAGTAAAACACATGAAAGCCGGCTGCAAATACTACAACACCTTAATAATAATTCTTATCACAAAAATCTGAGAATTCACATTATATAATCAACTTATCAACAGGAAGTGTTTGAAGGGGTCAAGACAACCTTTTTAAAGCATTCATGTAATATTAACAACAATCACTATTTATCAGTATTACTTATAAAAACCAAAAAGAACAAAGGTTACAAACTCAACACCAACAATCCCTAAAACTCTGAACCATTGGGGAATCAGCTGATAGGATCTGACTGACGTTTCCCAAATGCTCTGTCTTCAGAGATATTTTGGGTAATTTAATCAATACTAATACTTTAATCTTTACATGGTGGTTTCCCTCCCTGGGAAGCATTTTTCACAATAGAAGATTTCCATCTATATCATATTTGGAATAACGCTGGTTTGCATAGTGTTCCCCTTTTTCTGCATCTTGGGCAAAGGCCTGGCGCTTTCTCACTTTTCGCTAGTTCTGGACAGTTCTTTTTCACATGTCCATATCTTCTGCACTTGAAGCATGGTCCTCCAGCAAATGCTGTTGCCATCACTTCTGTGGAACTGGCTTGTTGAAGAGCTGGGTGAAGTGCCTTGAGTGTTTTTGAGAATTCTTTGCGCTGCTCTTGAAGAATTTTTCTGACTTGTTCCATCCAAATGCCTGCTTGAATGGCTGTGATGTGCAGAGGTGTGCCTACTTTGTTGCATGACTCTGTCATTTCAGTCATGGTTGATTGACCAGGCATGGCACTAACTATCCGTTTGCACTCTGCATTGGCGTTTGCAAAAGCAAGACTTTGAAGTAAGTGTGGCTTTGCCGCTTCATCACTCACTTGTCAGTCCACTGCTTGTGTGAGCTAATTGATGAATGAAGTGAAAGGCTCGGAGAGACCTTGCTTTACTTCTGTGTAAATACCTTCTGGAGTTCCAGTTGGTTGAATTTGCAAAATTGCCCTTTGTGCTGCCTCTTTGATGTCTGCAGTCATATCTTGAGGCAACTCTGCTGACTGATCTTCAGGTCTGTCATGAGATTCATCTCCTGCTAATTGAGCCAATGTGAGACCTGTGTGTGGCCCTCCTGCATATCTGTTTCTCAGTTGAATGAGAGCCCTTCGCCATCTTGCATCCCACAGCAGGAGTTGTGAATCTGTAAAAATTGTCGAGGCAACGTACCTACAATCGAAAGGCACCAAGTTGTAATTGTTGAAAATGCCTCTCAAAAGCTGATTGAAATATGGTGAGCCAAGGCTGTTGGTCTTCACAGCTTCTGATAAATCTTTCATGACCTGATGATCCAGGGGTTCACATCTAGGGTTTTCATTTTGTCTTCTGTATCTCACTGGCAATGCAATGCTATCTGTGTCTGCTATATCAAAGTGTCTTTCAGTGCTGTCCTTCTGACATTGGCCCAATTCGTTGATGTGGCATATGGCAGAACATTTTTGGGAATTGAAATCAAATCCATACTTGTATCCGGTGGATTTGTAGTTTGCCTGGATGCACCTTCTTCTGGCCCAAAGGGTGCATGCATCCCAGGCATCCCTCCCCCTCTTGTCTGAGGCATGGGGAGGAACACCTGTGGTTGTGCACACAGGGAAAATGAGGGTGAACCCGCCATCGGTGGCACTGCAAATGGCATCAATGTAGACATATAGGGAATATTTACAGAGGATGCAGAAAAGGTGTTGCCATCTTGCTCTGGAAAGGAGGTTTGAGGAAAGTGTGGATCATGTTGTGGTAGGAATTCCCGAGCGCATTCTCTGAGTTGGAGGAAGAGCTGTCATAAAAAGTCTTTTGAAAATGGAAAAACATGTGGGTGAATCGTGGAGTTGGACTGTTGTCCTGGAAACCAGGCTCTTGGGGCAGGCAGGTGAGGTGCTGAAGTTTTGCCTGTTGTGGGCCAAAAGCAGGGTGGGATCTTTGATGGCACAGGAATGTCTTGTCCGGCTGTGATGGTTATAGTGTTGTTGCCATTGATATCTTGGGGTGGTGGAAGTTGTGCTCCTGAATCACCCATGGGTTGAGCTCTGCTCTCTTGATCAGTCTTTGGAAAATGTGCTGTGGCTGATGTGTCTTGTCCTGACACTTCCCATTCACCTGGGAATATATTCATTGTATTCTGTTCATCTGAAAAGGGAACTGGAAAAGGTGCTGTTTGATGTGGTTGAAGTGGCTGCAGTGGTGCTGTTGCTGCACGGATCGGCCGTGAGCCACTTTTCGCAGCGGCTGAGGCTGCCGCAGCTTGGGATGGTTTGAAAGTCTCCCTTGGCATGGATGGGGTGGGGCAGGATGTGCTTCTTCAGGAGACGATGGCTGCCCAAACTCATCGATGCTTGACCGCATCAGCCGTCGGCGAGGCAGGGCCATCGCTGCAGTGGAGGAAGGAGGGCGGCTGTGGCTCCGGTGGGAGGGGCAGCAGGTTGACTCAGGGGTGTGCAGGAAGCATGCACTACCCCTGGCTGGGACTAAGCCTGCGCGGACCGGCGGGAGGGGCGGATGGTGACGTCAGACCCACTTGCCGTGGGTCCTGCCCTTCATGCCACAGTCCGGGCCTCAGGGGCGAGAGGGGGTAGGACCTGGATGACGTCGGCCGGCCCCGGGATCACTCTAGCCGAGCAACGGGGCGGGGCGGGCCCTTTTGACGTGTTTTTCGGAGGTTGGGCGGCGGCAGAGGCTGTGGGTGGCCCGCCGAAAACAAGAGGTGTTGCCACCGAAGCCTTGGGTGCCTGTGACACCTCCCAGAATGTGGAATGGAGCGGGAAGCCGGTGGAGAACAGGGTGGCTCCTCAAGCCTTCCCTCTTCCACCTCAGGGACATGCAAAGGTGTAAGGAATTCAAAAAAGGATATATTATCTTCCTCCTCTTCACCGAGGAGTAACTTAAAGTGGGAACTGGTCCCCTCTCGGGGTCTGCTTGAGCCGCAGTCTCCCGATTGTCCTCCTCCCCTTCCGAGTCCCCATTGTCCCCCTCCTCCCCGGGGGATTCTTCAGGAGTCCCAAGGGGAGTGGCCTGTTCCGGGACCGGGGGGCGCACGATGGGGTCACGAACCACGGGAGAAAGGTTCTGGAAACCGGGGGGGGGGGGGGGGGGGGGGCTTGCCAATCTTGAAAGGGACAGATTCTGCGTACAGTCTCTGAACTGAAAGAAAAGGTTTGTGAAGAATTCCCGCAGAACCGCGGCATGGTATGTGACGGACGGTGCGAAGGGAGAAGCCATCGGTGCTGCCGAGATGCCTAAGGGCATCCAAGAACTCGGTGTGAAAAATGTGTATTTTATGATTGGCTTTTCGCAAGTATTAAAATGAATATTGTATTATGCTAGAAAGTTATGCTATATTAATTTTCTTAAGTAGTGTATTAAATATAGTTTTAGGTTATAACATAATGTTAAAATAGAACCTATGCTATGCAAGATATTTGTTTAAGAAAGGACTCGCACCAGATAGAAGCCACAGGACACCTAAATCTTTCAGAGAAAGGGAATTTATTGCTCCCTTATCAGCAGAATACGAACATCTTCCCACCTCGCTCAGACAGGAAGACGGCATGAGGATTAAGAGGAAGAAGTTGACAGTGACCAGACAGAATCCTGTTTGAATGGAATTTATGCATCATGTATGAGATTTATGAATATGCAACAGGTGATTGTTTTTAAGGGTTAATCCTCTATTAACGGGTGTCCTTTTTTGGGCTTGTGTTGCCCAGAAAAAGGTACCCAGACATCCGTATCTCTTTGTTTTTATCGTCTCATATTGTCCTAATCTCAGTTGTTCAAATTTTATTATTCTAATTATATTACTATTTTTATAACCATTTTATTACTATTAAACTTTTAAAATTTCAAAAACAAGTGAAGTTTTTCACAATTATGGTAGCAGAGGATGGTTAACACCTCACTGCCGGTGCCTTAGGAGAGTCAGAGTGGGGAGGCGCACCCTGCCCAATTTGGCAGCCTCACTCTGGTTCCCCTGGTGCAACCAACAGACGCAGGTTACGATCGGTGGAAAAAGAGAGGCAATAAAACAAAGAGAAGGGGAAAAGGCTCCCTTTCTGAAACCGCGGTAATTGGCCCCCTAAGAGTAGTAGTGCGCACGAAGAACCTGGAAAGGAGAAAGGATTGGTAAGTACTTTTTGGGGGGGCAGGTACGGGGGGATGAATGTGTGTGAATGAGAGGCGGGTTGGTTACCCCAGACCTGCTACCCGAGTGTGGAGTCTCCCATGCTGCGGTTCCGTCTTTCCGCGAGGAAAACGGCCAGTAAAGAGACAAAGTGAATGTTAAAAGGAGTGAGAGAATCCCCTGGGGTAACTGGGACTGGGTCTCAGGGAGGGGTTGGACCCCTCGGAGGAAAGGAGCAGAGTTTCCTAGCCCAATCCACTAGGAAACGGGACAAGAGGGGCCCCTGAAAACCTGCTGGGTTGAGGGATTTACATTCCAGGAACATCCAGGGTTGAGCAGAATTCTGCCAGTTGAGGATATGCCCAAGAGCATCCGGGGTTGGACAACTCAGATAGATTGAGGGATAAAATTTTAACCAAGAGTATCCGGGGTTGGACAGCATAGCTAGATGGAGGGATGAAAATATTTTTGCCCAAGAGCATCCAGGGTTGGACAACACAGCCAGAAAAAAAAAATAGAAATGCCTAAGAGCATCTGAGTTGTACCACATAGCTGGATTGAGGGGAAAAATGCCCAAGAGCATCTGGGGTTGGACAACACATCTGGATTGAGGGGAAAAATGCCCAAGAGCATCTGGGGTTGGACAACACATCTGGATTGAGGGGAAAAATGCCCAAGAGCATCTGGGGTTGGACAACACATCTGGATTGAGGGATAAAATTCCCAAGAGCATCCGGGGTTGGACAACTCAGCTGGATTGAGGGATATCCAATAGCACTGGGACTGGCCAGTAACACCTAAAATTGTAATAGGTGGTTTGAAAGTAAAAGGCACCTTATTGTTGTCTTGTTGTGTGTGGGACCTGCAAAGAGGCCATTGTCTCCCAGGCAGATGGGAGCTCTGGCTAAGGTATAAGTGACCTGCAAATAAGCCATTGTCTCCCGGGCAGGTGGGAACTCTGGCTAAGGTATAAGTGACCTGAAAACGGGCCACTGTTCTCCCTGGCATGTGGAGGGGGCTGTGGCTAAAGAGTGTAAGAGACATGTAGATAGCCTCAAAAGGGAACTGGCAACCAAAGCACCAGAGCCAGAGCCCTTCCAGGAGGCCCGGCGATACTGCAACCCCGAGGTCAACCCCAAGGTGAAAAAGGGGGTGGGGCACAAGGCCCCGTGATTCTCTCACGATCGAGATTCACTTTGGGTGTGAGTAGTTGAAGGAAAAGCAGTTTTTAAGCTGTTAGTGAGAGTTAGAAATGGGCAGAGGATGAATAGATAAGATCTCAAAAATGGAATAGAAAACCAGTAAGTTGGGTACAGGAAAAAGGGGGAATAAAAGCATACTAGCAGAGATACCCCAAGATAGCCCTTTGGGAGTTATGTTAGCTAACAGAAATATAACTCCTTGCAAAAGGAGAAATATAACTCCTTGCAAAAGGAGAAAATACAGCATATGCAGTAGTCAATTGTGGGAATAATTAGTATTGTAATTAGTATTGTAGTTCACAAAATTTATGCCCTTGTTGCAAGAAGTGTTAAAGTAAGAACTTTGTTTTGTGGATGGGAATTATTAGTGCCTGTTGAATGGGAGATACCTGAGGAATGGTGGGAAACCACAGTTAAGGAATGTGAAAAACTATTTTCTTGGAAATTAGCTAAGAGAAAGTGACAAGGAAATAGAGGGCAAGACCAGATTGGCCTCTATATTCGCCACCAAGAAGATAAAATACAACTGCTGTGGATTGCAACTCCACAGGCATGGGAGGTGGGAGTATAAGCCATACTGGACCTCTGTTATTCCTGGTTCTGTCACTCATTTGTTGTTTTTTCCCTTTTGAGATATCAATAAGACCATGCCATAGATGTTAACGCAAGCTATATATGTAAAGACATCGAAGTTCTTTTTTTATTTCTCACACTCATGTCAACAGTCACTGTTACAACCCATCCAAATTAAGCAATTGCATACACAATGGGAAAAAGTATTGGATTACGGAGAACTTAGGAACAAGTGGTAACAGGATGGGAAGCCAATGCCCAAAAGAGGAGAGATGGATTTGTTTCACCTGCGTTATTGGGAACAGAGCATGAGATTTAGTAAAAGAGCAATTGATAAACACAAAGGCTAAGCCAGTACAACCACCTAAACCTGTGCTGATCTCAACTGACGATGTGTATATGAAACTGGAACATCAATTAGAAAAAGAAATAGATATCTCAAGAATGGATAAAAAAATTAAAAAAAATTTAAAAAATCAGTTTGTGGAATTGGGGGAAAGAATAAGTAGAGAACTCAACATAACCAATTGTTGGGTCTGTAGAGGGGCTTTGATGTCAGAAGAATTGCCATGTAAAGGCAGCAGCTTAGGCCCAACTGAGGTCCTTAAGTGGAACTAAAAAAGAGCAAGCGGAGAAAACCTACCAGAGGGGTCAATTTTGAGTTCAGTAGTCATAGGGGAAGAATGTCTAGAATGTCTATGGTGCACTAGAAAAGAGTTCCTTCATGAAGAAAGAAAAAATTCCTTGTAAAAGATATAAGGTTAGTAATAGAATTTCTGTATGGTGGATCCCAGAAGAACCAACCACGTTCTGGACCCAGGAAAAAGTTAAAAAGGAAAATTGTAAGTATGATAATAAAATCAGACTTTTTCAATGTAATGATACAGTAAAAAATCCTTACTTTGGCATCCCAGAAATTTCCAAATTCTGGGAAAATATAGATCAGTGAAAGTTTGACTATTGGAAAACTCCAGATGGCCTATTTTGGATATGTGGAAAAAGAGCATACCCAAAAATTCCCTCTCAGTGGAAAGAGAGCTGCACTCTGGAAATCATACAACCAGGATTTTTTCTTTTGCCAGGACCTGATGGAGATCAATTAGGGATACCAATTTAAGAGAATCTGAAGAGAAACAAAAGGGATTTGATTGGAGGATTCCAAAAATGGGGAGATGAGGAATGGCCCCTGAATGTATCTTAGAAACGTATGGGCCAGCCACCTAAGCACAAGATGCTAAATTGAATTATAAGACTCCAAGCTGCTGTAGACATAATGAACAAAACTGGTAAAGCAACTGATTAGGTAATGGATTTAATATAAAGGCAACAAACTCAAACAAGAGCTGCCATGTATCAGAATAGGTTGGCTTTAGACTATCTATTGGCTAAAGAAAGGAGTGCTTGTGGAAAGTTTAATATATCAGATTGATGAAAATTGAAGACCACAGAAAAGTCATTCTAGGAGAAGTAAAGGATATCACAAAAACAATGTTAAAACCTAGCTGGTGGAGTAATGCATTAGAGATGGGATGATAAAAGAAATTAAGATTTTTTTTTCCTTCTATGTGTTACAACTGTTTTGATATGTCTTCCTTGTGTAATCCCTTGTTTCATTTTGCCAGCATAGACCAGAAGATGCAAGCAAACAAGGAATATTGCTCAAGCCAAATGATTTACAAAGAATAAGAGGGGGGATTGTGAAAAATGTGTACTTTATGATTGGCTTTTTGCAAGTATTAAAATATTGTATTATGCTAGACAGTTATGCTATATTAATTTTCTTAAGTAGTGTATTAAATATAGTTTTAGGTTATAACATAATGTTAAAATAGAAACTATGCTATGCAAGATATTTGTTTAAGAAAGGACTCGCACCAGATAGAAGCCACAGGACACCTAAATCTTTCAGAGAAAGGGAATTTATTGCTCCCTTATCAGCAGAAAACGAACATCTTCCCATCTCGCTCAGACAGGAAGACGGCATGAGGATTAAGAGGAAGAAGTTGACAGTGACCAGACAGAATCCTGTTTGAATGGAATTTATGCATCATGTATGAGATTTATGAATATGCAACAGGCGATTGTTTTTAAGGGTTAATCCTCTGTTAACGGGTGTCCTTTTTCGGGCTTGTGTTGCCCAGAAAAAGGTACCCAGACATCCGTATCTCTTTGTTTTTATTGTCTCATATTGTCCTAATCTCAGTTGTTCTAATTTTATTATTCTAATTATATTACTATTTTTATAACCATTTTATTACTATTAAACTTTTAAAATTTCAAAAATAAGTGATTGTCGTTTTTCACATCGGGAACACCGCGGCTGTCAGCGTTTGAGAGAAAGGCAGGGAAGGGAGACTCCGCGCCGCTGCTATGGGCATTAGTGAAGCACGGATTGTGATTTCTGGGTCTGTGTTTGCAACCCCCGGTCCAGAACCCGGACCGTGTTCCCGTTCGCTCGTTCCGAGCAGTTTCTGTTCTCCCGCAACCTCCGTCTGGCCCCGGCTCATCCCCGCTGGGATCTGCGAACTTGCTGAAAGTAAAGCCGTGCTTGTTACGTTTAAAAATTGACGCGGAGCCGCTGAGCCCGCCCCGCTGGCACTAAATCCAATTCCACCCGTACCGGGCTGCGTTGCTTTTTTATTTTCCGCTGTTTGCGGTGGCTGCGCACTTTGCGTAGCCTGATCTGTCTGTGCAGTTCATGGCTGCGGAGATTGCGTATCTTGCGAGCTTTTCGCGGTTTTAAACTGTTGCGCGCCGGGGAGCGATCTGCCCGCTCTCGGGCTGGTCTCCAGTAAACCAGGGGGTCCCCTGTCTGCGGGGAGCGCTTCTGCAGGGTTAAAATGTCCCGTGTCCCCTGGGTGAGCTGTGGTGAGCGATTTCTCAGGCTCTGCCGACACTGTTGGGGCAGGAGCGGGTGGGGGGGGGAATCCCCCTCCCGCCGCTTTTGGCTGCGCGGGTTGGAGTGAAGGGGCTGCCTCGGGCAGGCTCGGAGGCGGGAGGGGGTTGGACAAGGCTGACGTCTCTTGGGTGCGGGGCCGCCCCTGCTGACCGAGGGGGGTGGAGATCCTTCTGACGTCGGTTTTGGAGCATGGACGGGGGCAGGAGCTGTGGGTTGATCACCATATAACAGGGGCGTTGCCCCCCAAGCTCTGGAGGTTGGCTCAGCCGATTGGAGCTGCATCCAAGGTGTGGAGAGGGGTGGGGAAAACGGCGACTTCCCGAGCCCCCCCCACTCCTGTGTCCGAGACACGCGCAGATAGAAAGAATCCGAAAAATGCCATGTCTGCTTCGGCTGCCTCCCCCACCAACAGTTTCATCTTCGGAAATCCCCCTGGGTCTATTTCGGGCTTTGCCTGGGCTGCATCACCCGCACCGCCCACCTCCCCTGGACCAGGGGATGAATCCGTGCCAGCATTTGCAGGGATAAGACCTCCCTCTTGTAATTCAGGGGGGACAAGGGGGGCAGTCTCTCCCCCTGTGGGGGCCGCAGGTCCCTGGTCTCCTGCCTGCGAGGAAACACCCTGGAGCTGCTGAGATGTTTCCAAAGCAGTCTCTGTAAAGGGTTTTTTGCATTTTTCCGCATGTAAAGCTTCATGCACAAGTCTATCGACTGAGTCTCAGAGCACCCTGCCCCCACACGCAGCCGCGCAGCAAAGCTCAGCATCCACATCTTCCCACAGATTTGGGTCAAACACGTCATTAATAGAGATATTTGGGCACATCTCCCTCACCCAGGATAACAAAAGTTCCAATTTCTGTCTTGAGACTCGAATTGGATGCTATTTAATCATTTTTTCTAGGTTATTTATGACATCCCAGTCAGTTTTTGAGAGGTTACCACCCATCCTGAGTCCTTGTCAGTTTACCTGACCCTAATGGGCCTGTTGTTCTTGGGTCTGGTCTGTCCTGCGACCTTGGAATCGGCTCCTTCCACAGGGCTCTCCGAATGTCCAAACGCCGAGATGTTCATCTGCAGAGGAGTTTTCCTGGGTCCTGTTTTTCGTCAAGCGTTCCTGACACAGTTTCTTCTTACTGAGCTGCTCCTTTTACACGGAAGCACCAGTTGTGGCGGTAACAGTCGACAGCTTTTCTGGGTCTGGATTGAAGGCACTTGAGACAGTAATTTGCGTTCAGACTCAAGTGTTTATTATTTCTTATCAGTAAAATGGTCTCATTACTGTGAGTTCGGCAGCTTTTTATTAGAAGGCACAAAATGGCTAACAATCTCTTGTTACAAGGTCTTTTAAGACTAAACTATCCAATTCAGAACTGACACCTAGATTATTTTCCCTTTTAAGACAATAACTGATCCCAAAGAGCCTGCAATGTGGACTTTTCTGCCCAATTACAAAATGCCACCCAAACCCATGAAGAAGAAGGAAGAAAAAGTATGAAGAAGAAACCCAGGACGACACCCTGTGCCCTCCATCTTGCTTCCATCCACAACATACTAAAAATCCCAAACCCTAAATTTCTCACCAAGTGATACACCTACACTACTCTGTACAATCTATTTCACACTTTTGTGGATTCTAGTCTATCTTGAAGTCTAGGAAACTTTCTCCATGAATGAGGGTCAAAGTCAGTGCTCCCCTGGGGATTTGAGCATGCCAGAGAAGACAGAGAAATATTCCTGATGCCCTGGGTTTCCACACAACATGAAGACATCATGGTCAGTGAGGAAGAAGTTAAGTCCCAGATGGGAGAAATAGCATTATATAATTTGATCACCACAGAATCCCAAAAGTCTCTGGTAAAGACAGCTGTAGAATCAGCATTTGGGAAGTTGGTCACAGTCCATGCTAGAAGATTTTTGAGCTCTTGTTTTGGTAATTTACTTGGACTGGATTTAATCAAAGATCTTAAATGCTGGTACACATCTCTTTGATCAGCAGACTTATTCCACCCCATGATTACCTGGTGCTCACCTGCTGTCTTCCATTGCAGCAGGTGCTCTACGTTGAGCTCTGGTCCAGGAACAGCTGTCTGGGCTCCAGTCACCTTCGTTTCAGGTGCCTGTTTGTCCTTGCGGCCGCTTTCCTTTATGTTCACTGGGAGGTCTCTTACTGCCAAAAGTCTGATTTTACCTACTAAAACGTGGGCGCCAATTGTAAGAGCCTGAGATGAGAGATGTGGGACATCAGGCAGCTCTTCAAAATGCTGTTTATTGTATAGAAGATGTTACAGCAGCCATGGGTCGTAGGTAACAGAGCCACACCTAAAGCTGCCAGCTACAGCTTATAGGCAAACCTGAAGCAGTTTAGTTCTGGTTACAATGCATTATATATTTTTCTTTGCTGAGCATCTTAATAGATAACAATCAGCATCATACACAATACCATTACCTATAGCCTATCAGAACTACTATCACTACCATATTACAGTCATTACTATCCAACCACATGAGTTAGTATGTTACAGTTTAAGCTTTAAGTTGTTTTTCAGTTTTCTTGCAGTGGAAAATTCTTAGACCTTTTTTCTACTTGCTACATTGGCACGTTTGTTTGCCTATGGTATCTTCCGCTTTTCCTAAGACCTATTTCTGCTTGGTAAAAACATCTTTTTTGTTTGTGGTCAACATATCCTTTGCTCTAGTCATAAAACCTCCTTCCAGCTTGACTTAACCTTTGCTTTTTTAGTTGTCCTGTAATGAGTGGCTCAGTAATTCTTAATTTAGACATATATTATTCTTCTATATCAAAACTTGCTTCTATCTCTATTCCACTCTCAGGTTCTACATTCAGAGCTTTCTGCCAAGCATACATATCTGTCAAACTTTCATCTTTCCCAACAGTTCTTTTCTTTGCTTGCATGTGCATGATCTTTGCTTTTGCTTTATTCAACTCCCTTTATCTTAACCCATGAGGTTTTTCCATCCTATTTTCTCCCCTCTTTGTTCTGCTGAGGAGGGGAGTGATAGAGCAGCTTGATGAACAACTGGCATCCAGCCAAGATCAACTGACCACAAGCATCTCTGGTTTTATGCTTCAGGGAAAAAAAAATCAGGAAGCTGGACAGTGCTTTAAGTTCCACTACTGCCTGCTTGTAGTATTATTTAATATGTATAACCATAATAAGATACAAAAAATTGAAAAGGAAATGGAAAAAAATTACCTGCTTTATAGGGAAAGTCAGAGGCTGAGGGGGTATCTCCCTCTGTGCCAGTGACCAACTGGAGTGCATGGAGTTCTGCCAGCTGGGCTTCAACCATGACACTGGGTATGGATGAGGAGCTGACCGAGAGCTTATGGGTCAGGATTAAAGGGAGGGCAGGGACAGGGGATGTTATAGTGAGAGTCTGCTACAGGCAACCTGATCAGGAAGACTGTTGTGGTGCAGGGTTCATTTGGTTTGTTCTGTTTCCCCCTAAAGTTATAATGGTTCGGTCCTAGGGTTCCCCCCCCCCACCTCCCCTGGCAACCCCTCCTTTTGAGAGTGTCAGTTTTTTGTCTCCACCCCTGTTCCCCTGGTTACCCTCTGTCAATCCCTCCCTGAGTTCCTGTCTATCAGCCACTGTCCCCTTCCCTATTTCCAGAAAGTTCTCCCCTCCTCGGTGGGTGACTGGATCGGGAACAAGGGTCTCTCCCTGTGACATTCCCTATTGGCGAGCCGGCATGTTTGTCACGAGTTTGTTCCCTCCCAAGTTCTCCCTCATTGGTTGAAATGTTGTATGTTCCGTCCCTTTATAATCGGCTGTACCCCCACCTCGTGGTCCCGACTCGGCTGGCCTTCCCTGGAGACATTAAAGAACTCTGGACTTTGCCCTGATTCGGGTCCCTCTTTTCTACTTCGCCTTCTTGCTGATCACTGCTGCCTCCTGCTGAGGCGCTCCCCGGACGCCCCCGGCGCATCTGGGCAGTGCCCCCCCGGCTGTCAGCTGCTGCGCCTTCAGCTCGGCCGGTGCAGCCTCCTCCCCCGCCCGGGGGAGTAGAGAAAAACTCGTACAGCAACTCGGCAGAAGACCAAGTGGATGAGGCCCTGTAATGACAGGAGCAACCTCATGTTCACAAGCCCTGGTCCTCATGGGGGACTTCAACCACCCTGATGTGGACTCTGAAAGTCTGGTCAGAGAAAGAGTCAGATAAATTTTCCCAGGCCTTGCTCTGGGAAGTTTTGAGAAAGCTCAGAGAAAAAAATTAAAACAATCCTTAATCTTTTCAGCTGGTGTTTTGAATGTGTCGTTTTCTTGTAAGATGTTTACAAGAAGGGTGTTGTTTCTAATTAGCCAGTGGTGTGAGGGGTGTTGATTAAGGACCAATCAGGTCCAGCTGTATCGTAACTGTCTATAAAAGAATGTGTGTGTAGCAGGCCTAGGGCCTGCAAGGACTCCTTGGCGGTCAGAAGCCTGAGCTAGGAAATGCCAAGTCAGCATGACTGGACCCTAGCAGCCCCTCTCTTCCGCCTTTCGGACCCTGCTTCTCTCTCTGTAAGCCCATAGGTCATTTTCCCCTGACCCTTACTATTGGACAGTTTTCAAAACCCCTGTAGGGTATAAAAACCCCTGATTCTGCCTGGTTTGGCAGAAGAGCTGTCACTGGGAACCTTCGCGGAACACCCGAATAAAGAATCCTGCGGAACCTCATACAGCGATTCTCCTCTCTCTCCCTGCGTCTGCTGCTGCGGCACCTAGCACGCTAACGAGCTGAAATCACTGAGCTGATAATCACTAAGAGCTGAAAATCACTATAGCTTGCTTAGGTGGCCTGAGCTCCCGCTGAGTTATCCTGGCTCCGGCACCCCGCTAGGCATCAGCCCGGTGGGAAGCTACCGTGATATGTGTGGTGTCTAATAAACTCACATTTGCCTTCTGAGACCTCGGAGTCTATGTGTCGCTTCATTCACCCATCCCTAATACAACAGCAACACCCTGACATCTGCTGAAGGGACAATACAGCATGGCATAAGGAATCCAGGAGGTTCCTGGAATGTGTTGGTGACAACTTCCTCCTCCAAGTGATAGAGGAGCCAATGAAGAGAGGTGCTATTCTGGACCTTGTTCTCGCCAACAAAGATGGGCTGGTGGGGAATGTGAAGCTCAGGGGTAGCCTTGGCTGCAGTGACCATGAAATGGTGGACTTTGAGATCCTTAGGGCAGCCAGGAGGGTGCACAGGAAGCTCACTGCTCTGAATTTCAAGAGAGCAGACTTCAGTCTCTTCAAGGGTCTACTTGGTAGAGTGCCATGGGATAAAGCCCTAGAGGGAAATGGGGCTCAATAAAACTGCTTAATATTCAAGGATCACCTTCTCGGGTTCCCTCTGGTTGAGATGATCCCGAGGTGTGTTGAAAGTCTCTTTTCCCCAACCCAGCTGTCTGAGAAGAAATCAGACGTCTTCGGCTGTCGTTCTCAAGGCTGTTTATTATTTCTTATCTAAAACATTTTCTGTCTGGCCTGCCAAGGTCTGTTCTGCAGGTCAGTCTGAGGCACACTCCCCACCCACGGGGCTGGTGTTGTCTTTTATACTACAAAGTACGTATTTGATATTTACAGTTATTTTCCAATACCTATCACCTATGTTAGACAGTGACTTTCTACTCTAAACCAATCCCAAATTGCCACCATCACCAAGAAGATGGAGGCTAGGAAGAAGAAGGAAGGACAGGACAATGCCCAAATCCCTCCATCTTGTCCCCCTAGAGCCCCATAGTAAAATTCTTCAAAATTCCACCTTTCACCCTGTGACAACTACTGTTATGCTACTTAAACTTTTGTGACTTGTAATTCTTCATATAAAGTTGGTAATTTGCTCCATGGGTCGAACTCAAAGCCACAGGGGTCTTTGGCTTCCTGCCAGGGTCTCCAAACCCCTGCCAGGGTTTTTGAGCCATCCAGGGCATCCAGAGGGATGTCCTGGGTTCTGACATCACCTCTTCCAAGCTCAGGAGTGATGCATCTCAATAAAGAGGAAATCAGGCAAAAATGCCATAAGTTGCATGGATGAACAAGGAGCTCCTGGACAAACTCAGACACAAAAGAAGCCTACGGAGGGTGGAAGCAGGGACAGGTAGCCTGGAAGGAAAAGGGAGAGATTGTCTGAGCAGCCAGGAATCAGGTCAGGAGAGCCAAAGCCCTGAGAGAATTAAACCTTGCTAGGGACATCAAGGACAACAACAAGAAAAGCTTCTATAGGTACATGGTTGCTTTCCAAATGTCTACCAGTAGTTGTATGCAACTGCATGGAATTAAATTAGAAGTTCTACAGGGATTAAGAGGCTAATCCTCAAATAATATGGCACAAACTAATCTCTTCCATGAAGGTTCAGTGGAACCCATCTATTTTGTATTAAAAGTGAAATAGCTGACTGTAGAGAAATGTTCTTATTGTAGCTATTTGCATGGTATCCTCTTAGTTGGATACTGGGACCCAGGAAGGAGGATATAACAGGTGAATGACTGGCTGGTGCTGTGTTCAAGGTTCTGGGTTCTATGATCTTGGATGCACCTTTAAAAGACAGGGCATATTGACACCTGGTGGGGCACACATGACCAGATAGGGAGTGTTCTGGAAGCAAGCTGTCTGGACTTATTAACAGAGCTTTAAACTAAATTCAGCAGGGGAAGGGAACGTACTTCTGAGTGTCAGAGAACCAGGAAACACCAACACTTTAGGAAGCAGGAAGGAAATACCTGTAAATTGCCCCAAAGGACTTTTTTGCCTCAGTTTTCATCAGCAAGTGCTCCAGTCACATCGCCTGAGTTGCAGAAGGTGAAAGCAGGGACTGGGAGAATGAAGAACTGCCCATTGTAGAAGATCAGGTTTTAGACCATCTAAGGAACCTGAAAAGTCCATGGGACCTGATTAGATGCATCCACAGGTCCTGAGGGAACTTGTGCAGAAAGTGGCTAAGACACTATCCATCATATTTTGGAAATTGTGACACTCTGGTCTAGTTCCCACTTGCTGGAAAAGGGGAAATATAACCCCCATTTTTAAAAGGGGATATAAAGAAGACCCAGGGAACTACAGATCAGTCACTCATCTCGGTGCCCGGCAAGATTGTGGAGCAGATCCTCCCGGAAACTATGCTAAGGCACATGGAAAATAATGAGGTTATTGTTGACAGCCAACATAGCTTCACTAAGGGCAAATCATGCCTGACAGATGTGGTTGATTTCTATGATGGGGTTACTGCAATGGTGGATGAAGTAAAGGTGACTGATGTCTGGAAATGTGCAAAGCATTTGGACACTGTCCCACATGATATCCTTGTCTCTAAACTGGAGAGAACATGGATTTAACATATGGACCACTCAGTGGATAAGGAACTGGATGGATGGTAACACTCAGAGTTGCAGTTGCATAGCTCAATGCCCAAGTGGAGACCAGTGATGAATGGTGTCTTTCAGGGGTCAGTATTGGGACCGACATCTTTGTCAGCAACATGGACAGTGGGATTGAGGGCATGCTCAGCAAGCTTGCCAATGACACTGAGCTGTGTGCTGCAGTTGACACGCTGGAGGGAAAGGATGCCATCCAGAGAGATCTGGACAGGCTTGAGAGGTGGGACAGTGTGAACCTCATGAAATTCAACTAGACCAAGTGCAAGGTCCTACACCTGGTTTGGGGGCAATCCCAAGCACAAGTACAGGCTGGGCAGAGAATGGGTTGAGAGTAGCCTGAAGGAGGAAGACTTTGGCATGTTGGTAAATCAGAAGTATGACATGACCCGGCAATGTGTGCTTGAAGCCCAGAAAGCCAACACTGTCCTGGGTTTGATAAGAAAAAGTCTGACCAGCAGGTTAAGGAAGGTGATTCTGTCCCTCTACTATGCTCTTGTGAGACCTCACCTGGAGTACTGCATCCAGCTTTGGGGCCCCCCCAACATAAGGAAGAACTTGGACTTGCTGGAGTAGGTCCAGAGGAGACCACAAAGATGCTCACAGGGCTGAAACACCTCTCCTATGAAGACAGGCTGAGAGAGTTTGGAGTTGTTCAGCTTGGAGAAATGAAGGCTCCAGGGAGACCTTAGACCAACCTTCCAGTACCTAAAGGGAACTTACAAGAAGGCTAGAGAGGGACTTTTGACAAAGGCATGGAGTGATAGGACAAGGAGGAGAATGGCCTTAAGGTGAAGGATAACAGGTTTAGATTAGCTGTTAGGAAGAAATTCTTCCCTGTGAGGGTAATGAGGCACTTGCACAGGTTGACCAGATTGTCACCGTTGAGTCAGAGATGACAGACTCGGATCAGATGGCTAAGGGGTAAAAAGCAGCCCATTTATTCAAACCTCTTCTTTTATACCTTGGTTCACTACAAGTGGACCTGATTGATCATTTAATCAACACATTTCACATGATTGGCTAATTAAGAAGACACCCATCGGTAAACAACTTTATAAGAAAAACAACTTGTTAAAAAACACCACCTGCAGATTGTTTAATATTTGATTATCATTCTTTCTCTCCAGTTCCCTAAAGCTTCCCAGACTGATTCATGGGAAACCTTATTTAGCTTTCTCTCTCTCTGACCAGACTGTCATATCCACAACCAGATGTCCTGGGGTAACTTTATAATGCTTGTATCCCCATTCATCTGTTTAGCCTGGAAATAAGTTTTGCACCTTTAAGACTGATTCCAAGAGTGAAGGGAGGGGGAAGAAGAAGCACCTAGTTTGTTTTCAGAAACTGCACTCACTCCTCCACATTTCTTCTCTTGGACTGTGTTGTCTGCAGCATGGAGAGTGAGAGAGCTCTCCTTTGCTTTTTAGTTAGTTTTTAGCTAGCTGAGGCAGAGAAGTTCCCTGGACTGTGGTTTTTCTTTTTCTTGGAACTGTTTAAATCTGCTCTGGACTGAAAACCCAGAAGAGCACCGGCAGCTCACACCTGTGGCCCACCCGGGCCTGGCCTGGGTTGTGGCATTTCCAGCACTGGAGGGACTGATAAGAGACTGAGTGAGCCAAGCTGCAACCCACAAAAAGGACTTACATAGTTTGTCATCTCTTCAGATTGGCAAGAGGTTTTATTGTTTAATTTTTTTGTGTGTGTGCTGGTGATTGCTTTGCCTGTTAAATAAACAGGTTTTTTCCACTTTTCTCCAAGGAAATATTTTCCTGAACCAGTTGGGGGAGGAACCCCTTTGGTTTTCTCCCAAATTTGCCCTAAACCAGGACACCAGAGAAGCTGTGGCTGCCCCATCCCTGGAAGTGTTCAAGGCCAGCTTGGATGGGGCCAGCTTGGAGCAACCTGGTCTAGTGGAAGGTGTCCCTGCCTGTGGCAGGGGGATTAGAACAAGATGATCTTTAATGTGCTTTCCGACTCAAACCATTCTATGATTCTGATTTACGAGGGCAGAGTAGAGGAGAAGAATCCTCTCCCTCAACCTGCTGGCCACACCTCTTTTGATGCAGCCCAGGATGTGGTTGGCCTTCTGGGATGCGGGCACACACAGTTGGCTCATGTTCAGATTTTTAGCCACAAGAATCCCCAAGTCTTTCTCCACAAGGCTTTAGTTTCTGATTCCCAAACAGATCAACTGTCTAGAACTAAAATTTTAAAGTCCTTGCATCTATTTGTGGGATAAGATACTATTTAGAAAAGAAGCATCAGTTGAATTAAAGGCACTAGAAGATGGGTGATAATACTCAAATGGTCAGGAAAAATTACCTAAACAAAATTATTCCCTGTCATTTACACCAATGGAGTTGCTCAGCCCCTGAAACTGCTTTAGATCTGAGAACATATTTTTTTAAAAATTACTGCAAAAATAGTTAAAAAATAATAATAGGAAAAAAAGTAGGAAAAAATGTTTCCCTGTGGTCATGTTAGTAAAAGAGATTAAATAGGGAATGAAGACATGGCTATATATATAGTTTAGGACTTGTTTTGATAGAAAAATTCTTTTTAATTCTGGTTGGTTTTAAACACACATGCACAAACACCCTTCTCTCCCTGAAAATGAGTACCTGTCGCGGTTTGGAATAGGAGAGACATTTACGGAAGTGATGCAAAGTTTCCAGCCACTAGGAAGCTGGACACGGCTCTGTGAAAGACACGTTACAGGCGAAAGAAACCCGGGAACTTGCTTTTTGGCTTCCGGTCTGGGGACAGGTAACACGGCCCGCCGGCCTCCCGGCCCTGCCAGGCTGGGCCCCCTTCCCCCGGGACGCCTGCCGGCCCCCCCTCCCATTGGCTGCGGAGCGGATGGAGCCGGCCTTGCTAACATCTGGCTGCTTGTTACACCCCCCCCAAGCCTGGGGCCCAGCCGAGCCCGCCGGGCCCCGAGAGCTGCCCCGGGCCGGTGCCAGGATTTTACTCCCGTGGAAGTTGCCCGCACCCATCGGGCAAGGGGAAGGAGAAGCTACCCCCCATCCCCGGCGTGCTGCTGCTGCTGAGTTCTGGCCTGGCTGATTCAATCCGAGCTGCTTCCCCAGCCACAGCTCCCGTCCTCTGTAGCACCCAGCCCGATCAGGCTCCAGGCGGGATGTTAACCCTTTCAATGCTTCAATCCTCCCTCGAGAGAGCGAAAGGAACAAGATGCAAGCATGTAAAGGAACAACATGAAGACATCATGGTCAGTGAGGAAGAAGTTAAGTCCCAGATGGGAGGGATGAGAAGATGCCTTGATTTTAGAGCTGAAATCCTCTTGTAAGCTATGGAGAAAAGATTCTTTCCCTATAACGCATGAAACTATGGGGAGCTGAAGGGTTCAATTGATATTGAGCAAAGGCCTCCATGTTAAAGAAAGCAGATGTTAAAGTAGCTGTGATCCCATGAGAAGTTTGAACAGAGAAAGAGAAGAATAGTCCTGTGCCCTAGGAGAAGATCTCTGTTCCCAGGGATGAAGATGGTTTTAGAAATAAATAATGAGAACTTTTGCCTTTGAACAGCTCATCTTTAAAACAATACCCCATAAGTCGACATGGCTCATCAACAAACTGTGGGAAGGCTTGTGGCAATGGGAAGGGCTTCACGATGGCAGGGTTCCCCAAGCAGCTGTTATCGATGAGGAAATTGAGAGCCACAAGAGAACTGGTATTTTCCTCTTGTGGAGAAGTCTTCATAGCATTAACAAGAGGGACTTCTCTCCCTAGGTGAACTGAAGACTATTCTAGAGGTGATAAACTGACTGGAAATTTTAGGGTGGGTTTCTTTACATTGTCAGTGGAAAAGGTTGTGGGGGGAGAAGTGTTCTGAAGGGTTTGTTTTGATTCCTACTAGGTTTTCTTTTTCCTTTTAGTTACTGTTAATAAAGTTTTCTTTATACCCTTTAAGGTTTTGAGCCTGCTTTGCCTTTCTCCTAATCCTGTCTCACAGCAAGAAGTGAGTGCACTGGTGATTGGCCAGCACCAAACCTGCCATACTCTTTAGTGCATTAGCCAGAAAATCTCAAAATTGGTGAAATCTCAGATTGGCGAACCAAAACCACTACACGAAATTGGTGTTTATGCCCAGTTTCGAACTGAAACCACCACAGTACCAATTTTTAGTTTACTGTATTTCCCTCCTTAACTGTGGAGGGGGGCAATCTAAAGATATATGCATACCCATGACTTCAACAAATCTATTTGGTGTGAATCAGCTGAAACATCAGTCTATATCCTTAAAGGAGAAAGCCCTGAAACTACAAATTTCTTGTGACACATGCTATTCTGTTTATCAATAACTGTGCCAGCCACTCTAAAGCTATATGAACAGTACACAATTTAGGGAATAATAACCCAATTCAGAAAACACAGAAGCATGTTCTGGTTTCTTCCATGGAATTACTAATATGCTTCTTATGTTAAATACAGTATGGGATTTCTTAGACTGAAAATGTTTTGGTTTCAGGCTCCAATTAGCCCTAGCATAAGAAGAGGGTGTCAGAAAAAATACATGTCTTTCAAATAATCTGCATGTAAAGAACAATTTAAAAACACATTGGCACTGTCTCTTGTTTATTCAGTTTTAACAGCAAAAACCCCTCTTCTCCCCTCACCTCTGTGTAGTTCATTTGTGTGCCCCCTAGGCAAGTCTGCCCATGAAGCACCATTCTTGCAACATGGCCCCTAAAAGCCAGTGGGTTTCTGTGCTCCTTTTTCAAAGCAAAGCACCAGGATATTACATTTTCATGAATCAGATTACAACCCCAGCAAAGGATATGCAGAATTAGACCTCCAGCTGAAGGGAACAATTGGAAACACTTAATTTTGTTAAAAATATGTTAAAGAAAAGTCAGCATTAGAAAAATGTGGGATCTTATACCAGTAACTTTATGAAGAAAAAAGTTCCCTTTAGCCAGTATATTTCTCTAAGCAAATTAGCATACAAATTTAAACAGCAGCAACAAATACTACTGAAATTATTAAAACTTCTCCAGGGGCAGTGCCTCTGGGATAACATATTTAAGAAGGGAAGAAAAATTGTGAAACAGCAGCTGGGAGAGCAGGGTGAGAATATGTGAGAGGAACAACTGCAGACACTCAGGTCAGTGCAGAAGGAGGGGCAAGAGGTGCTTCAGGTGCCGGAGTTGAGATTGCCTTGCAGCCTGTGGTGCAGCCCATGGTGAGGCAGCTGTGGCCCTGCAGTCCATGGGGGAGCAGAGATCTACCTGCAGCCCCTGAAGGAGCCCATGCTGGAGCAGGCTGTGCCTGAAGGACTGACTTTGTGGAAAGGGACCCACATTGGAGTAGGGGAAGAATCCTCCCCTGAGGAAGAAGGAGCAGCAGAGAGAATGTGTGAACTGACTGTAGCCCCATTCTCTGTCCCCTTACACTGATGAGGGGGAGGAGGTAAAGAATTTGGGTGTAAAGTTAGGACCAGAAAGAAAGGAAGGGTATGGGGAAGGCATTTTAAGATTTAGTTTTTATTTTCTCAGTATCCTAATTTGATTTGATTGATAATAAATTAAGCTAGTTTCCCCAAATTGAGTTGTTTTGCCCATGACGGTATTTGGTGAGCGATCTCCCCCTGACCTTATCTCCACCCATGAGTCTTTCACTATATTTTCTCTCCCATGTCCACTTGAAGAGTGCAGTGATAGAGTGGCTTGGTGGGCACCTGTTCAGCCAGGGTCAACCCATAACACCTTGGCAAAAGCTTTAAGACCCAGTTGTGCTGGAAGAGCACCAGAATTATAAAACTTAGCACATATGGGTGTGAGGAGTCCATGCATGTTCACAGCAAGCTGGTAACATGCAGTGGCTCAGCCTTCGTTTCCCACAACAATCCATTGTCAGAATCTGACAAGGAACAGCCTGGGATGCTTGGCTGAGGCAGTGCCACCTCCAGGGGCCAGATCTCCACCTGAGCAGGGGACATAGCTGGCCACCACTGGTGCTGTGGTTCCACTGCTGTACCTGAAAATTGGCTCCCTCCCCATTGCCTCCAGCCTCGGCTTTGCAGTGCTTCACTGCCTCTTTCAACCTTTTGGCAGGCTAACTCTGGGCAGAGGAGGCCTGCCTGGGATTGTGGGCCTCAGCACTACTGCAGTCCCTGCCAACCACCTGCCATCACTCTTCTCCTGATGAGATGGGGACAGACCTCCCTGCCTCACCACATGCCCTGCTTGCCCAATTCCCAACACCCCAGCTGAGAGGGCTTGCAGTCCAGGCTAGGCAGCCACTGCAGCCATCTTTGTTACAAAACCTTGGACAGCTCTGGTGGCAATGGGCTGCAATCCCACGACTAGTTATCACCTGCCAGGCACAGCTCCCTGCACACCACTTACACCCTCTGAGTCCTTGTACCCCCATGTTAGAGACCCTCACCCTAGGATTTACATGCTGCACCTCCCTTTCTAGTCTCAGATCTTTTAATTGTACAAATTATTTCCTCAACAGGCCACCAAGCTCTCAAGGAATTGGAAAGACAAGTCCCAGCAGAGACGTTTATAGATGTCAAGGTTCCAGTTAGGGAAAGAAGTATGAGGGAGCTGTGAGAGCATTACTCAGGCAGCATGCAAAGCTGTGGCCAGGATGCAAACACAGGCATGCTCCCACAGTTAGGTCTAGCCATGGCTGAAGCTTTACAAGATCTGAGCTAGTGAGTTCCAGCTTCTGTTGTACCTGCCTGAGCTGCTAAGTGTTTAACAAGCTACAAATTATTTGTATTTTCATTGTAAACAGGTTGCTTTAATTTCAAAATTATTTTCTAGAAGCAAACACTACAGTTTAAGAAATAAGTTGTTAGAAATAAAAAAAAAATTCTATCTGCATGTTACATTTTCACAACAGTCCTTATAGAACACATACTTCAGTCCTTAAAAGTAAGCAACCAAATTAAACATCTATTTAAATGTTTCCTCATTCGAAATAATCCTGAGTTACAGAATTTGTGTAAGAGACGACCATATTCTGCACCATTAGCTAATTAAAAATTCCACTGCAAGCATGAAACAGCAGAAGCTGCATGATCCTCCTCTAGTGACCATCTCACACAGGACTGACATCCAATTCCATTCTTATAAGCCTGCAGATGAAACATGTTTTTGCAACTGTTTTCAAAAAAAGCAGCTAATCCTTTATTATATTGAATGAATAACTTAGCAGATCTCAAACTATTGATCAGCACCCTTTCCCTGTCCTTCTTTCAGAAGTAGCTTGTGGCCTCCCACGAATATTGTATATAAATCCACAAGTCTCAATTTAATGTTCACTTTTTATTTTGTATCCAGACACACCTCACAGGTTTTTGTTCAGTCCAACTTTTCAATTTCTCACTGCCTAGACCCCAGTGGTTTAGGCCAATTAGTTTAATTCAGCATAAATTCAAGCATTCACTTCATGTGACATGGCCCACTGCAGGCACTAGGCAAAAAGTGCAGCTGCATGCTGCCTCATTGCAAGCTACAGACCAGTACCTGCATAACACAGGGCACTCTGGGAACCAGCAGTACATACTTATTTAAAGGAAAGAACTCCTCCAGTGGTGCATAGGTATATAGTTTGGAGAGGTCTGTAGGTCTATAGACATTCGTGGCAGAAAGAGGATTGCAAGGTAGCTGTTACAGAGGGCAACCAGAATTTGACTCTCCAAGTCAATCATCCCTCCTGCAGCTGCAGTAAGGAGGCATGGGGGACTCCACTGGTAGAAGCAATTTGGGAAGGAAATTCTAGGGAAGAGGGGGTTGCAAAGGGAAAGACTTTCCAGTGAAGTTATTACCTGAGGAGAGCCTTTCACCCTGTCCCTCAGGGTGAGGAGAGGATTGGTCATGCCCCCACTGCATTCCCACCCAGGCTCAACAGAAGTCTGTATAGAGGCAGCACTGGGCACAACAACAAAGCATCATTTCTCTCCTACCAAATTTGCAAGCTGTTCTTAAAAAGGAGAGATGAAACAGAACAAAAAATAACCCATCTGTGCTTACCAAATTATAGCCCTGCTATCAATATTACCTAACTGCTCAATTTACATTGGACTTAAATTGCCTAAGTTAGTTTCATTAATTAGACACAACCAGATTGTTACTTTAATTCCACTGATACAGATCTGGTGTCTATATGCATAAATGCCTGAAAATTTAGAGTTATGTAGCTAAGCATGTTACATCCCCTCCATGTTATCAAAAGACAGGCTTCTTATCAGAAGCCAGGTATAAATCCAATAGCTATCTTTTACTTTCACGATTAACATCAGGCCACATTCTTTTCTCTGAATATAATCTCATCCCATATTATTTGCATCTCAGAACATACAAAACTATCACAGCATAAGATGGACTGTATGCCCTCATAAGAGGAGGAGGGGTTTGGCTACATAGAGCCAGTCCCAGATATGAACACAAGCAGGTAGCTATTGGTCAATAGCTGGGTAGGAACCAGAGTTGAACACGGAGTCTTTTGAATAGCCTATAAAAAGGGCTGTGTACACCAATAAAGGCTCTCTGCTGCATGAAACCTCAATGTCATGTCATCTCTCAGTCTCCCAACACACCATGACACAAAACATCACAAAAAAAGAATGCAAATTACGTTAATTAAATTGTTTGAAATTTTAATTGAGATTCATGTTTGTTTTGCAACAGTTTCTCCAAGGCTAGCTATGATGAAACACAAGAATCATTTTGAATGATACTAAATAAAAGCATAAATCTCAAGAAATAATTTTGCATTTGAAGAAGACTGAATAGAAAAGCCTGATTTTAAGCAACATCTACAGGAATACCAAGAGCATTAGGGAACATCCTTGCAAAAATTCCTCCCTTTACTTAGAGCTTTGAAAACAAAGTTTTTCAGAAGTAGGGAGGCACTTCTAATCTCAAGGCAATAATTGAGAATTGGAAGTTCTTAGCATCCTTAAATACAGAGCCAGACAAGTATTTTCTAAACAAACTTAACATTAATAGGTCATTACTGTAAAGTTATTAAAATTATATTGATTCTTGCCACTGGGATCTGGCACTGTAATTGACAGTCACTCAGTTTTTCCTAATTTATTGGATTAAGAAAATAATGCAATATTTCATGGATGCTATTGTTTTGTTGTCTAATACTGATTAAAATATTTGCAGTCCTACTTTTCAATTCACATTTTAGCATTCATACTTACGGTTTTTACTTTTAGTACAATGACTTTGTGTCAAGTGCCAGAATTTCATTAAAAGAAGTTAGGAACCTGATACCATATAGACAAGCCTTCTCTATATGTTTAAAAATATTCCTTTTCAAAAATGACAATTTATAAGAGTCTGCTGGTAGCTTTCTTCCAGCTCATGTTTACCACAGATTCTACTGAGCTTTTCCTAATTTAAAGTGTCCATTTTAGAGTGTCCTGCTGCCTCCACATGCAATGTTTCCTCCCTCATCCCCTCCTAAATTTAATGAAAAAACCCCTAAATCAGTAGCTGACAATTTAAAGCAAAAATATAAAGCGCTATATAACACTATCCACATTGCCTTTTATTTAACTAGGTTGAACACTCTAGGAGATTTGTGGAAATTTCACCCCTGTTGAAAAGACACAGTATTTTTGTGCTTTGAGACCTCCAGCAACAATGTTTTTTCCCCAGCCTGAAAGTTAGGGACTGCTGTTAGGAAACAGCAAAAAACTGCCCAGAAAATTCACAGGTACCTGATTATCCACTTACATTAGAACCCACCATATTTTACTGATTCTTCTGCCACAGACACCCTGCAAATCTATAACAAGAGTTTGCTTCTATAGCAAGAAGAGGCAATGTTACTCTTACATATACCCAGGAATGATGTAAATGATACAAGCTGTTCATTATCAAAATCCTGACAAAGCTGTGGTGGTTTCTGTTCCATGGCATTACATGAATGGTAAAGTTATTTTTCACATACGAGTTTAGTTCTACATGAGGAAAACTAACTTTGCTCCACTTGTCCAGCTTCCTAAGGACAGCATATCGGAAAGGTGACCACAGACCATTGGTTCAAAAACCAATGTAAAAGCTAGCAAAAATAATTGGGTACTTCATTCCTAAAGCTGCACAATGTGGTCATTTGTCCTAGTTATCCACCTTTTCATTCTGTGTGTCCACTAATTGTTGAGTTTTTAAGTCTTCAGCTTGTTCATGATATTCCATATCTGCATCATCTACTTGACTGGTTTCATTTTCTTCTGCCTCTCCTTGATCAACACGTTCATATTCTACTTGTTCAAGGTCTGTTCCATCTATAAGTTCTGCCTGTACTTCTTCCATCTGTATTCGATTTACACGCCCAACATGTAATTGCTCCACATGAACTTCAGCACCTTGTTCAGTCTGAATGTGTTCAACTTCTAAATAACTAATTTGCACCTGTTCTTGCAGTTCCTCCATCTGTGTGCCTTTCACTTGATTGTCCTGTATGAGATCCTGGTGCATCTGTTCCACAGTTACCTGTGCAGGATCCACTTGTACCTGAATTACTGGCAGGACATGGACTTGCTCCACTTGTTCTATTATAGTCATTGATGTTACTGGTTCAGCTTCCATAGCTTCCACTGGAAGAATCTCTTCTGTCACTATTTGTTCTGAAATATTGTGCATGTCTTTGAGATGCCTTCTCAGCTCACTGCCTTGCATAAACCACAAATCACATAAGGTACAGTGGTTGGGTTTGACACCTGTATGTATTACCAAATGATTTTTAAATTGATCCCAGCTGTTAAACACGCTGTTACAAACCTGAAACAAAAGATACAGTGTGTTAAACAGTGCCAAAAGAAATATAACAAAGTATAGTGCCTATTTCAGATCATGGCTTCACATAGTGTAGCCTCTTGCTACTTGGATTAAAAAAACCCACCATGTATGTTAGAGGTAAAAGCAGAGAAATTAGCTTCAAGTGAGCAGAAGACCTGGTATTTATTTATTTTTAAGATACAGTATGCCATTTTGAGTTGTGCATACAGAGGATACCTACAAAATTAATCAGTCAGTACAGCATGTAAAAGCTTTCCTATTTTATGTGACATTCACATACAGATTCACACCCCAATAAGTGTCTGATGCTAGAATTTTGAGTGGAAATCTATTTATGTAATAATATCATATGATCAAAGTGCAATTCAAACTGTCCTTTTACTGAAGTTTTAGATGCAGTACTGATAGCCTATTTTTACTTATCAGTTTTCATTTGTTCATGGCATTCTAATATTTAGCTGGATAGACTAAACTCTCACATTTTGCCATTTCAAAAAAAATATTTGAGCAATTTTAGTAGATAAAAATCTCTTAAAACTCCATCTTTTTAAGTCTCTTCCAGCTAAAAGTACTGCTTTGACTGCAGACATACTATTTTCATTAAGCACATGAGCACACTTCCCTTCAGCTGGCAGTGAGGTAAGTAGCTTGAAAACAATACACAAAGACTACAGAAATGAATGAGGTGCCGGGGTAGAAGAGAGAGAAGAGTGGGTTAGTCAGGCTTGGAGTAAAGAAACAGGGTCAGGGGTTTTTGTCCATACAAGTGCTCTTGGCTTCAGAAAGAAGCAAAGAACATGCATTTCACTGTTGGAACCCCTTCACTGTTGGCAAATAATTTTGAAACAGAATGTTCCATCTCCTCAATTTACAGCAACAGCACAAAAGGATGATGGAGTATCTGACAGGGATTAACTCAAGGAATGGGTCTGTGTAATGGAGCTGAATATCCCCATTTTGCTGTTGAAATCTTAAAACCACATTTGTTGATGCTAGTAACATGCTTTTTGCATATGTGTGTCCCCTAGGCTCATGCTTTAGAAAGAAGTTGCACACACAGACTTCTTAAAATACTAACCTTATAGATAAGTACTCAAAATTAATTAGTCATACATAAAGGTAATGACTATCGCTAACGCCCAAATACATAATTACTGTTCTTGCCACGTGAAGCCTAATTCAGTACTCACGGCATTCACTGAAGAGCATCCAAAGTGCTCATCAAGCAAGTGCAATTTTGTTTTTTCCTTCTTGTTCAGTGAGCCAAGATTTTATTTATTGAACACTATTCAAATTCAGTTTTAATGAGAAAAAAATCAAGAATTTATGCAAGAATTCTTGTAGTTGCTTCAGGCTGAAATAACACTAACCCACATTCACAGTTATTTGTGACAGAAAGCTACGAGGTGAAGTAATTAAACCAAAGGCTCACAAAGACAAAACAGTAACTTCAATGAAGCTACTAGATACAATTTTGTGTTCTATAGTAGTTCTCATATTCAAAACAAACTTACCTTTTAAGACAAAGGCATGCTCCCAAGAATTAACTTTAGTCTAGTATAGTATAACAACTAAGCAATGGCACAGAATCGGTGAAACTTCTGATTAAATGATGAATTTATTCACCTCCCACAGTATTTGCTGCTTTCTGTGAATAAGATCACTCTTTTTTCAAACAAATAAAGCCAACATCCAACAGTTTTCTTTACTACATGACCCAATTTAACCTCAAACCACAGCAATTCTGTGAACTGAATAAAGTGAGAGCCTTATCTGAGACTGTCACAGCAGTGGGGCAACAAAACTGCAAATAAAAATGCTACAACCAACCTCAGCTCTCATATTTTCTAGCTTTTCAGAATCAACATTTCAAAGCTAAGTAATATTCTAACCAAGTACCCTAGCTATCCATCTGCAGCATTTATACTTGCTTAAAAGACATTACAGATTGTCATCATAAGTTGAAATGATTTTCCAGCCAGTCAGGATATTGGTATTAAACAGAAAAATAATAAATTAGGAAATTGTCACCACTGAGTCACAGATGACAACTAGTTGGAACAAAAGGCAAAGGACTCATTCATTTCATCCTCTCTTCTTTTATAGCTTAGGTCCCTAAGGGTGGACCTGATTGGTCATTTAATCAATACATTTCACCTGTTTGGCTAATAAACAAGACACCCATTTGTAAACAATCTTATTAGAAAAACACCACCTGCAGGTTGTTTTAATATTTGGCTATCAAGTTTATCTCCAGCTCCCTAAAGCTTTCCAGGCTGATTCTAGGAAAACTTAGCTACAGCTTTCTCTCTCTCTGACTAGAGAGCTACCATCACAGGAAACAAAATAGTACTTTGTATTTTGGACTTGAGTGAAGCGTGCTCACAAGCAGGAAAGGCCTAAGTCTGTGCATCAAGAAGCAGAAAGATTAATAAGATGCAGATGAACACTTACCTACTCACAAGAATCTAACTGATTAACTATTGTGAAGCTCCATATCAGTAATTTTATATTTTAAATGGAACTACTTAGATATAAGAATTTACCTTCATGTCATGGTTGAATGCAGCCTTTATAATTTATTTTGCTAAAAATAGTTCTTGGGTACAAAAGTCCACTCTCTATGCCTTTCCTGCTCAGTACTCTCACACTCCCTCCCTCAGCACAGGAAGGTGTCTAGCCTCAAACTCTGCTACTTCTATTACCCACCTGACATTCGTACAGCTTCTTTCTTCCCTTTTTAGCTCCAGCTCCAGACTGACATGCTGTCAGGTGACATTTGAGTGTACTATTCCTAGCAAAATGCTCATGGCAGTTTGGACATTCAAATGGTTTTTCACCTGTTAAGACAAACACGGAGATTTGTAAGTGTATAAAACCAGCCAGTTTTTGGTCAGCTCTTCCTTTTGTGTAGGTTGATAAATATGCTGTAAAGATGTGGCCAACTGGACTATTCTACAGAAGAAAAAGACATTCTATGTAAATTTTATGTAAATAAAATTGCAAAAACCTAATGTGGAGTCATAACTCTCATTTATAAAAACAAAACAAAGTGGACAACAAAACAAAACCCACAGACATGATAAAGGAACATAATTCCCAGTGTCATTTAAGGTATATGCAGGTTTTTATGAAAGTTAGGCTATTATTCTGATGAAATATCTTAAAGAAATGGAGCTGTTTCTCTCTTTTCACCTGATAATAACAGTTAAAGACTCAACATTGGTATATACAAAGTGACACTTTAAAGAAGGCGGTATTTAAATAATACAAAGTTTTATTTTCAAGAATGACAGCTTATGCTTGAGAGCTGAAACTAAGCTCCAGAAAAAGAAGTTGGCACAGAATGACCATGAAGTAACAATGCATTGGTATTAAAATGAACCATGCCCAGAAACTTTAATTCAAAGTAGTATACTGTTATTACTATCATCAAATAGTAACAAAGAACAACTGCTGTCTCTGTTTACTAATTTCATAATGCAGAAATACAATTAAATTCAAGGAAATGAAAGTACAGAAATTTGGTAACAGTGTGTTTCTTCTAAGTCTGATAATTAATCTGTGGAGGTACTGATACCAACATCACTATTGAAACAAACTATTTAATGAACTCCAAAAGAGGCTGAGACATTTCATTGAGTAACACAAGAACCTATTCTAGCTCAATTCAGTTTAAAAGCCTACATTTTCAGGGATGAAGTAAATATTGACAACTGAGATGGAAAGCAAATAAACCTGTCTTTTGAGAAATAAAGATATTCAGCAGCATCTAACTTTTCAAAAGAAATCCACAAGTAGCCTATAATTCTCACTTATACACCCAAAGGCCACAGAAAAACATTAAATGGAGGGAACATTCCCCTTAATGCTTAAAAAAGGCTACACTTTTGGAAACTTTTGTACAGGTAATGCAGAGTATGCTGAACTGTATCGCAGATCAAAAATCACAGACACTGCATGAGCAACCAAATACATTGGTGAGGCTAAATAATAACCCAGGAGGTGATCCCCAGGAGTAAAAAACTGGACAAGGAAGGCATGAGACTGGCATGGCTGAGTGGGGAACTGCTGGTCAAACTAAAGAGAAAGAAGGAAATGCATCGGTAGTGGGAATGAGGACAGCTATTCTGGGAAGAGTATAGAGATGGAGTTTGGTTGTGGTAGGGATGGGATGAGGAAGGCCAAGCTGAAGCTTGAACTGAACCTGGCAAGGGACACAAAGAGTAACAGGAAGGGCGTCTACAGGTCTGTCAGCCAGAAAAGAAAGGTCAAAGAAAGTGTTACCCCCTGATAAACAGTGCTGGAAAACTGGACAAAGAACAAACAATGGACAAAGAAAAGGCTGAGGTACTCAACTATTTTGACTCAATCTTCAATGCCAACCTCTCTTCCCACACCTGCTGAATGGATGAACAGCAGGACGGGGACTAGGGGAGCAAAGTCCCTCCCACTCTAAGATCAGGCTCATGACCACCTGAGGAATGAGAATGCACATAAGTCCACGGGACCTGATAAAATGCATCCCAGAGTCCTGAGGGAATTGGCTGATGTAGTTGCCAAGCAACTCTCCATGACATTTGAAAAGCCGTGGCAGTCAGGTCAAGTCCCAGGTGACTGGAAAAAGAGAAACATTGTCCCCATCTTTAAAAAGGGTAGAAATCACAGAATTCACAGAATTACTAGTTTGGAAAAGACCTTCAAGATCATTGAGTCCAACCCATGCTCAACACCTCAACTAAACCATGGCACCAAGTGCCACATGCAGTCTTTTTTTAAACACATCCAGGGATAGTGACTCCACCACCTCCCCGGGCAGACCATTCCAAAACTTTATCACCCTTTCTGTAAAAAACTTTTTCCTAATATCCAACCTATATTTCCCTTGACACAGCTTGAGACTGTGTCCTCTGGTTCTGTCAGTTGCTGCCTGGTGAAAGAGACCAACCCCCACTGGACTACAACTACACCTTTTAGGAAGTTGTAGAGTGATAAGGTCACCTCTGAGTCTCCTTTTCTCCAGGCTAAACAACCCCAGCTCCCTCAGTCGTTCCTCACAGGGCTTGTGTTCCAAGCCCCTCATCAGCCTTGTTGCCCTCTTCTGGACACGCTTAAGCGTCTCAACGTCCTTCCTAAACTCAGTGGCCCAGAACTGGACACAGTAATCAAGGTGCAGCCTCACCAGTGCCAAGTACAGGGGAAGAATGACCTCCCTGGTCCTGCTGGCCACACTATTCCTGATACAGGCCAGGATGCTGTTGGCCTTCTTGGCCTACAGGGCACACTGCTGGCTCATGTTCAGTCAGCTGTCAACCAGTACCCCCAGGTCCCTTTCTGCCTGGGCACTGTCCAGCCACACCGTCCCCAGACTATAGCATTGCAGGGGGTTATTGTGGCCAAAATGCAGGACTCGGCACTTGGATTTATTAAACTTCATCCTGTTAGACTCTGCCCATCCATTCAACCATTCCAAGTCTCTCTGCAGAACCCTCCTACCCTCCAACAGATTGAGACACGATCCCAGCTTAGTGTCGTCCGCAAACTTACTAATGAAAGACTCAATCCCTTCATCCATGTCATCAATAAAGATATTGAACAGAACTGGTCCCAGCACAGACTCCTGAGGGACACCACTGCTGACTGGCTGCCAGCTGGATGCAGCAGTATCCACCACCACTCTCTGGGCCCGGCCATCCAGCCAGTTCTTAACCCAGCAAAGTGTGCTCCTGTCCAAGCCGTGGGCTGCCAGCTTTTCCAGGAGTATGCTGTGGGAGACAGTGTCAAAGGCCTTGCTGAAGTCCAAATAGACAACATCCACAGCCTTTCCTGCATCCACCAGGCAGATCACTTGGTCATAAAAGGAGATCAGGTTGGTCAAACACGACCTACCTCTCCTAAACCCATGCTGGCTGGGTCTGATACCCTGGCCATTCTGTAAGTTCTGTGTGATGGCACTCAATATAAACCATTCCATAACCTTACCTGGTACTGAGGTCAGGCTAACCAGCCTATAATTGCCAGGATCCTCCTTCCCACCCTTTTTATGAATGGGTGTCACATTGGCCAGCTTCCAGTCATCTGGAACCTCACCAGTGAGCCAGGACTGGGTGTAAATGATGGAGAGCAGCTTCACAAGCTCATCTGCCAGCTCCCTCATCACCCTGGGATGGATCCCATCTGGTCCCATGGATTTATGAATGTCCAAGTGGCTCAGCAGTTCTCTGACTGTCTCCTCTTGGATAATGGGGGGACCATTCTGCTCCCTGATATCATCGAACAACCCAAGAGGACAGTTATCCTGAAGGCAAGTCTTCTAACTAAAAACTGAGACAAAGAAGGCATTAAGCACCTCTGCCTTCTCATCTGCAGTTACAAAGTGCCCTTCTGTATCTAATAAAGAACAAAGGTTAGTCTTACTCTTCCTTTTACCATTAATATATTTATAAAAACATTTTTTATTATCCTTTACAAAAGTCACCATTTATATTCAAACTGAGCTTTAGCCTCCCTATTTTTTTTCTACATACTCTAGCAACCCTCTTAAATACTACCTGAGAGAGCTGACCCTCCTTCCAAAGATAATACATCGGTTTTTTATTCCCGAGTTCCTCCAAAACCTCCTTGCCTATCCAGGCTAGACGTTTGCTTCATCGACTCGTCTTTCCGCACACAGGGACAGTCTGTTCCTGAGCCCTCAAGATCTCAGTTTTGAAGCACACCCACCTGTGGTGATGCATTTTAGTTAAGTGGTATGCTCTGTCTCACCCCTCCAAAATGTACACTTTATTCCAAGCCTCTGGTCCTGCCCTGAAGTATCATGTATCTGTAATCCCATTGGCCCAAGTCTTATTCCGTGCCCACTTTGAATCTCGCTTTTAAGCTGTGCGAGGGAGACGAGACCCTCTCTTGGCTCTTCTCTCCCCTAGGCTCTCCCTCTCTCCCCGTCCCTCCCCCTTTCCCCCTTCTCCCTCAGAAACCATGTTGCTCCCGGGGGTGGGACCCCCAATAAACCCTCATCTAATTAGCACCCTCAGAAGCCGTGTGGAGTCTCCTTGACTGCCTGCTGCTACCAGCGAACACACAGCTTAGGGGGCCCTCCAGGGACTCCCCGGGGAGTCCCCTCCCAAACAAACTGCAACACCCACCCTTCCTGAACTTCTTTGTTTTTAAGGACTACTTTCCAAGGAACTCTCTGAATAAGTCTCCTGAATAGGCCAAAGTCTGCCCTCCAAAAGTCCAATGTAAAAGTCTTATTAATGTTTCTCTTGACTTCAACAAATATAGAGAATTTTATAATTTCATGATCACTATGCCCCAAGCGGCCTCCAACCACAACATTTCCCACCAACCCATCTCTATTTGCAAATAACAGATCTAACATAGTCCATCCCTTGGTGAGCTCACCCACCAGCTGAGACAAAAAGTTGTCCTCCGCAAACTCCAAAAATTTCCTGGACTGCCTTTTTTCAGCTGTATTGAGTTCCCAGCAAATGTCTGGCAGGTTGAAATTGCCAACAAGAGCAAGGGCAGATGATCCAGAAACATTCTCTAGCTGCAATAGAATGAATTGTCCACCACTTCTTCCTGGTTGAGTGGACAATAACAGACTCCCAGTAGGATGTCAGCCTTATTTGCCTTCCCCCTAATTCTTGCTCATAGGCATTCAACTTCGTCATCATTAGTTTCAATACCTATGGTGTCCAAAGCCTCCCTAATATAAAGGGCCACCCCTCCACCTCTTCTCCCTTTCCTCTCTCTCCTGAAGAGCTTGTAGCCATCCAGTTCAGCACTGCAGCCATGCAAGTCACCCCACCACGTTTTTGTCATGACAATTATATCATAGCTCTGCTGTTGCACCATGGCCTCCATCTCTTCTTGTTTATTGCCCATGCCGTGTGCATTAGTATACATGCACCTCAGCTGGGCTGCTGATTTCACTCCTATCTCAGGCTTACCACCCTTTGGCCTGCTTCCAGACAGCCCAACAGCATCCCCTTCCCCCTTCAAACCTAGTTTAAAGCCCTCTCAACAAGTTCTGCCAGTTCACAAGCTAAAAACCTTCTACCCTTAAGAGAGAGATGGAGCCCATCTGGAAAGGACCCTGGGAACCACCGTTCTGTCAGCTTTACCTCTGTGCCTGGGAAAATCATGGAACAGATCCTCCAGGAAAGTTCTACAAAGGCACATGGAGGGCAGGGAGGTGATTCAGGACAACCAGCATGGCTTCATCAAGGGCAAGTCCTGCCTGACCAACCCAGTGGCCTCCTCTGATGGAGTGACTCCATCAGTGGACAAGGGAAAGGCTACAGATGTCCTTTCTGTGGACTTCTGTAAAGCCTTTGACATGGAGCCCCACAACATCTTTCTCTCTAAATTGGAGAGAGATTCAATAGGTGGACTCTTAGATGGGGAAGAAAGTGGTTGGATGGTTATTGTGGTTTGACACTGGCCAAACACCAGGTACCCACGAAAGTCATTAACTTACCTTTTCTTCCTACAGTTGGGCAGAGGAGAGGAAAAAAATTAACAAAGGGTTCATGAGTTGAGATAAGGTCTGGGAGAAAAACACTCTAAGGGCAACACAGGTTCAAATTTAAAGGTATAAAATAAATTTATTATTAACAGTCAGAGGAGGATAATGAGATGTAAAAAAAGCCTTTAAAACACTTTTTCCCCCTAGTCCTTCTCTCTTTTCCACCAATAGCACAGGGAGACAGGGCATGGGGGTCTTGGTCAGTTTGTCATTTGAGATCTTTTTTTTGTTCACTCAGGGAGAGGAGTCTTTTCTCTGCTATGTCATGGGGCCTCTCCCGTGGACAAACTGTCTTCCCAAAACTGTTGTGGTATGGGTCACTTGTCCATGGGGTGCAGTCTTTTAAGGCTAGGTTGCTCTAGTTTGGAAGCAAGGGTCTTTTTGCTCTATCTCTGGTAGCAGGGGCCCTCTCTATTCAGGTTTCTTACTAGATAACAGCATTCTCTGGTATCCACCCACTCCAGCGTGAGCGCTTATCTCATGAGCTGCGAGTGGATTCTGTATCTCCCGTGGACTTCATGCATTACAGGGGGACAGTTTGTTTCACCATAGTCCTCACTACAGCTTGTAGAGGAATTTCGGCTCCGATGCTTGGAGCACCTCCTCCCCCTCTTTCTTTTCCACTGACCTTGGTGCTGCCATGCTTCTTCCTCACATGTCCTCACTTCCTCTTCTCTGACTAGAAGAAAAATTGCTGTTTGTGGGTACCATTACCAACAAGTTTCACTAATTCAAAGATTCCTGCGGGATTCTGCAGCGCCAAGAAGTTGATTTCATCCAGGTTCCACATCAGGTAGTCATTCACCATGTTTTTGCCATCGGCCATGAGATCCCGCTGCCACCACATGGGCAGTGGCGACCACTGCAGCACTGGCACCATTTAATGCCTTTCTTCAGGTGGGGCGCCAGAAAGGAGAAGCTGCAGCCCCAGTCCTTTTGCCTGCAGGAAATTGAAAGAGGAATTGGAAAGGAAGGAGCCATTTGCAGCCTTTGGAAATGGCTTTTCTCAAGTGTGAGGGCAAGATATCCATGTAAGGAAGAACTTGTGAAATCCCCAGGGAAGTGGACTGTTGAGAGTTTTTTGCAGGACAATGGACACGTACAGCATATGCACAATCCAACCTTCATACAAACTGAGTAAGGTCACCATGCCCTTGAAGGACACAAAAGGAGAAGAACACGCTCGAAAGCAGACAGTTCAGGATGCAAAGGCAGACAAGAAAACCACAGCGAGATGCTTAAAGAAGGAAGATTAACTAAAATTAACTGATATATTAAAATGCATGCGTAAGAAGGATTTAACCAATCATGTATTAGCTTGAGGCGTGAACAATAGAAAACAGTATAAGTATAGCTTGCTTTTTGTAATAAATCGGCTTCACTTGATCATATTGATCATGGCGTGATGTCCCGTTAATGATCCTCCGCAATAGTGGACCACTGCAGATGAAGGTAGCCAGTACTTGAGAGAACTAGCAGTGCTGGAAATCATCTATAGTGATTTAAAGAATGACAGTGTTTCTAAAGATCCAGAGGATGTCCCTTGAACACTGGCCATGTGAAGGAAGGTGGTTCAAGGTGCCCCTGCAGATTGGTAGCACTGTATTATCTGCAAATGGATACACCAACTGTAGAGGTGGCATCCTCCTGGCTCCAAAATGTAGAAGAAACTCTGGCTACTCCCTCATCCCAATGAGCCAGTACCCCAACTTTTAGGGGCAGCCCAAGATTGCTCCTCTCCAACCCTAGTCAGAAGGAAGGGAAGCCCCAAGAACAGGCCACGTAATGAACTCTGGTTCTTTCTGCATGACCAGGGGGAGGACATGAGGAAGTGGGATGGTGAACCCACCTTTAAGCTGAAAGCCCATGTCCGTGAACTGAAAGGGAAGAGACCTGTTAAGAAGGGGCCACCCAAGAAGACTGTCAGTGTAGTTGCCGCAGAGACACCAGAAGACAATCAGCCATCTCACAGATATAAGAGAACTAAAACCATTTCCTACAGTCCTGATGAGGAAACTTCTGATCTAGCATTGCAAAGGTCAGATAGTGAATACTCTGACCAGGAACAGGAACAGAGGGTCCCTGCCTTCGGCCAGAAGGAGGAAAGAGATGACTTAGTATACTGGACTTTGTGGATTTGATGGCTTGGCGCATCCGATCCACAGAAGTATAAAGCTTTAGCAGATACCGGTGCACTGATGCCATCAAGGCACAAGAGTGCAGAACCTATCTGGATCTATGGAGTGACAGGGGGATGCCAAGAGTTGTCTGTAATAGAGGCTGAGGTGAGCTTAACAGGGGACAGATGGCAAAAGCACCCCATTGTGACTGGCCCCGAGGCCCCTTGTATCCTTGGCATCGACTACCTCAGGAGAGGGTACTTCAAAGATCCAAAAGGGTATTGATGGGCTTTTGGTATAGCTACAGTGAATACAGAGAAGATGAAACAGTTATCTACCCTGCCTGGCCTCTCAGAAGATCCCTTCACTGTAGGATTGCTGCAGGTGGAAGTCCAACAAATACCAGTTGCTACCAGGACAGTGCATCAGTCGCAATATCGCACAAACTGAGAGTCTATAACTCCTATCCATGAACTAATTTGTCGACTGGAGAGCCAAGTGTAGCAGGCCTAGGGCCTGCGAGGCCTTGGCGGTCAGGAGGCCTGAGCTAGGAAATGCCAAGTCAGCATGACTGGACCCTAGCAGCCCCTCTCTTCCGCCTTTCGGACCCTGCTTCTCTCTCTGTAAGCCCATAGGTCACTTTCCCCTGACCCTTACTATTGGACAGTTTTCAAAACCCCTGTAGGGTATAAAAACCCCTGATTCTGCCTGGTTCGGCAGAAGAGCTGTCACTGGGAACCTTCGCGGAACACCCGAAGAATAAAGAATACTGCAGAACCTCATACGGCGATTCTCCTCTCTCTCCCTGCGTCTGCTGCTGCGGCACCTAGCACGCTAACGAGCTGAAATCACTGAGCTGATAATCACTAAGAGCTGAAAATCACTATAGCTTGCTTAGGCTGCTTGAGCCTCCACTGAGTTATCCTGGCTCCGGCACCCCCACTGGGCTCAGCCCAGTAGGGAGCTGCTGTGATAGCCAAGGAGTAATCAGCAGAACCTGCTCACCCTTCAACAGCTCCATATGGCCTGTGCGGAAGTCAAATGGGGAATGGAGGCTGACAGTAGACTATTGGGGCCTGAATGAAGTCATGCCACCTATAAGTGCTGCTGTACCAGATATGTTGGAACTCCAATATGAGCTGGAGTCAAAAACAGCCAAATGGTATGCCACAACTGACATTGCTAATGCATTTTTCTCAGTCCCTCTGGTGGCAGAGTGCAGACCACAATTTGCTTTTACCTGGAGGGGTGTCCAATACACCTTAAACTGACTGCCCCAGGGGTGGAAACGCAGTGCCATCATCTGCCATGGCCTGATCCAGACTGCCCTGGAACAGGTTGGAGCTCCAGAAGACTTCTAATATATTGATGATATCATTGTGTGGGCTGATATAGCAGAAGTTTTTGAGAAAGGAAAGAAAATAATCCAAAATCTTTTGAAAGCTGGTCTTGCCATAAAACAAAGTAAGGCAAAGGGACCTGCACAGGACATGCAGTTCTTGGGAACAAAATGGCAGGATGGATGCCGCCATGTGCCTACAGAGGTGGTTGACAAAATTGCAACTGTCTCCACCAGCTAATAAGAAGGAAACACAAGCTTTCCTGGGCTTTGTGGGGTTGTGGAGAATGCACATTCCAGGTTATAGTCAGCTTGTAGGCCCCCTCTATTGAGGGACCCAGAAGAAGAACCACTTTGAGTGGGGCCTTGACCAACAACAGGCTTTTGAGCAGATCAGACAGGAAATAGCTCGTGCGGTAGCTTTGGGCCTGTTCGGACAGGACCAGATGTGAAAAATATACTCTCCACTGCAGCTGGGGAGCAGGGTCTTACCTGAAGCCTCTGGCAAAGAATCGCAGGAGAAACCTGAGGTCGACCACTAGGGTTTTAGAGCCGAAGTTATTGAGGATCAGAAGCCCACTATATTCCAACTGAAAAAGAGATACTAGCAGCTTACGAGAGGGTTCAAGCCACCTCAGAAGTTGTTTGGACAGAAGTTGTTGCGGTGTGATGTCATGGTGTGCCCCAGTTTCCCCGGTCCCTCCCCTGAAGTTTCCTTCCCCAGGTGGTGTGTCAATCACCTCTCCTTTTCCCACCCTTCACCCCTGCTGGGCACTGTCTATCAACCCAGAAATTCCAGGGGAGCATCGAGTGATTGGCAGGTTCAAAGGATGTTCTCCACCCCCTGGGGGGCCATTGGGCCATCCAGGTGTCCCTCTCACCTGAGACCCCCTCCCCCTGTACATGGTTGGTGGTCCCTGTGTTCCCTCCCCCTCTCCCCTGGGTTAAAAGGGCAAGCACACCATACATTGGGGGTTCTGGTGGAAGCTGTTACTGCATTGAGAGGCCATGCAGCCCAGAATAAAAACTGTGGCTTAAACCCTCCATCAGGACCGACTCCTTCTTCACCATCACCTTAAAAAGTTTCCCCCGCACAGGGAGGCTTGAGGAGTGACCCTCTTTTACCAACAAGCTCCAGCCCGTAAGCACTGGAGCTCAGGACATGCCTGGACTTGTCCCCACGTGCTCATAGCTAACCAGAGCGTCTCTGGGGTGCAAAACACCACAGGTACCACTATTTGGTTCAGCAGCAGGAACCAGGCAACACAAGGCAGTCCCGTTCAGTAATACGGGTAAAATCCAATATATCACCTCCCAAAATGCGGGGCTGCTTGATCCTGCAGCCCGAGGGGACACTCCACAGCTCCGGAGCCTCAGAAGACCATGGAGAGACTTTAAGGCAGCTTGGCATTCGCTGGAAGAGCTTTGAAAGCAGAGCTCTGCAGTAGAGACGTTGGAAGTTATTCCATAAAAGCCTTGTGGATGTCCTGCACCTCTGGGAAAGAACTTGCTCCGTTTTGGTGAGCAGATTTTCCCAGGAGGAGAAAAGGGAAGCTTTTTCGTCCCCCGAAAAAGTCCTGTTCTGGTGAAGAGACCCCGCCAGACCACGGCACCGACCACATCGATTTGTTGAGTATCTCTGCTCCAAAAGGGGGGTGGGGAGCTCAAAAACTATCTAAGGAGAGACTTGTTCTTTTTCACTCTAATTCAGAGCACGGGAAGGCTGTGCAGCACCGCAGAGTCAGCTGCGATAACACGTTAAGTATAGCTACAGACGGCGGGGCTTTGCTGCTTTTAGAAAGCGTGCGCCAGCCTCAGTAGTGCGGTGCCGGCTCGGAGAGCGGGGCGTGCTCAGCCTACTCCGCCCTTTCGCAGCGGCGCGGCACAGCGGCTCGACGCTCGGGTTTCCCCGCGGCTTGGCACGGGCGGGGGGGCTCTCAGGTTTCTCCTCAGCGTGAGCAGGAGGGTTTTCGGGCTTCCTGCAGCATGGCACAGGCAGGGCGGCCCCGGCTGCGTGCAGCAGGGGCGGGCCCTGCCCCTTGGCGCGGCGAATTCGGGCTCTCCGCAGCTGCCGGCAGCACTTTTAAATACCGTGCGTGCTGCTGCGCTGTGAAAGGCTATATCTGCGTAGTTTTCGCTTCTTAACTGCGGTTTTCGTAATCTGTAGCAATTTCGGTTTTGTTTTTGGTCGGCGTGGGGATTGTACTGTGCCTTTTTACATCGAATATGGGGGCAAAACTAAGCACAGCACAGAGAGGAGTGTATTATCAGATTATAGGAATTTTAGTTAATGGAAATGGTTCCTTTCCTATGGGAAAATTAAAACGGTTTATACGCTGGCTTTTTCTACACTTCCCACAAATATCACCTGAAAAAGTCCACAATATCCAGGTTTGGGACAAAGTAGGGAACGAATTGATAACCTTGGGAAAGTCTGGGGACACGTTCTCAGCCAAATTTGTGGTTTGGAGTTTGGCAGTTCAATCAGCTTTGCTCAAAAAAAGGGAAGTGAAGGAAAAACCAAATAACAAGGAATGTACCTCTGCTCTTCCTATTTCTTCTCCCCACCCTAACTCTGAACCCTCTACCCCAAACCCTGGTATTTTAAAGAGAGCAAACTGTGCTCACGCCCAGGGAAGCCGGCTCCCTGAGTATCTTAAAATACCCGAGTCCCACTGTCCACAAAGTCCTGGCCAGACTGCGTGGAATTCTCCCCAAACCCCTGTATCCCCAGCTCAGAAACCCCAAGCACGTGTCAGTTTATCAGAGAGCAGTGAAACTCAAAATGGCTCCCAGTCCCCAGAGAGCCGAGAAAATGAAGGAAGCCACGTGCTGCCATGCACTACCTGGTCTCCTTCCCATTTTTCCACTCACCTTCCCAAAAATCCTTCTTTACCCCTCACCCACCCTGAATCTCATGACACCTTCCCTTCCCCCACCCTACCTGCCACTCCCTCTATCCCCCCCGCTAGGGCTGTCTGCCGACGTGATGTCACCAAGCATCCCCACCCCCTGCCAGCCCCGTGTCCCCGCCCCCTGTTCCCATGGTATCCCCGCACCCTCCCCAGGTTCCCACAGTGGCGGCACACCCACTGCTTGTCCCTATAGCTGCACCTGTGATCCCAATGCCTCCAATTCAAAAGATGAGGAGCAGGGAACGACAGAGACAATACAGGGTCCCACTTTCTCATTCGTCCCTGTTACATATCAGCATGCAGGGCAAGGGGGAGAGCCCCAACTGCTAATTGGAAAGCTTTTGGACAAGAAATGATAAAAGAATAACTGCAAAGCCCACAAAGAGTATGGCCCACGTAGCCCATACTTCTGTGGCCTTTTAAATGCGGAACTGAGTAAGACTGTAGTAGTCCCACATTATTTAAAACAGCTTTTTTCATGCCTCGTGACCTCTACAGAATTCAAATTATGGGAAGTAGCATGGAAACAACTACTGAAAGAGGCTCTCCCAGACTTGCATGCTGATCCTAACACAGCCAAAGATGCTAATGGTATGCAAATTACCACTGAGCATCTCTCCGGGGAGGGTCAGTGGTCTTTGGCCCCAACCCAAGCTGCAGCATTCCCTGTTGAAGTCCTTGAGAGAGTCAAAAATGCAGCTGAAAAAGCCTTCTTTACCCTTCCACCTGAAGGCCCTCTCGAGCCATATAGTAAAATCAAACAGCTACCATCAGAGCCTTTTTTGAAATTTGTAGAAAGGTTAACTAGAGCTATCGAAATCCAAGTTAAGAAAGAGAATGCAAGAGAAGACATTTTAGAGGAAATGGCATTTACAAATGCCAATGAGCAGTGTCGAGCTGCAATTCTAAGCTTACCTTTAGAAACCCCCCCACACTAAAAGATATGCTTCTAGTTTGTAACAGGAAAGTGCCTCTGATGAGTGTGGCTCAGGACACCAGACCAAAGCTGCTGCCAAGATCACCACAGGGAGTCGCCGTTGTCAGCCCTGCGCCCTTTCCGTCAGCACAGTGACACACTGGGCAGCAGCAGAGACCAGCAATGGTTGACCCCACAAGGCCATGCACGCTTTGTAAGAACCTTGGGCACTGGGTTTACCAGTGCCCCCTGAAAAAAGAGTTTGATGAATTTAAAAATAGCAGGGAAAGAGAACTACAAATGCTCCCAGGGGGTCAACAACAACAAAAAAACTGAATGGGAAGCGCCGCTGGCCTGCCAGGCACACTGAAACAAAAAGATCAGGCCAAAGGAATGGGGGAAGCAATAAAGACCAAGCGCGCACTAACACTGAAATTTCTGTAAGTGAAGCAAATGCTTCAAGGACCACGTCTGCTGGTCCACCACTGAAAGTGAAACCCAATAACCTTTGTTATGACTTAGGCAAACCTTTGTTAACCACAACTTCTGTTAATGAGCCTTTCAGGTTGCAGCTGACAGAACCACTCCACCTGAAAGACACTGACTGGCATTTTGTCTCTGTCGACCCACAACAGCAGGGTACTTGGCACTGAATTCGCTGTAAGTACATCGTCATAGGGGACACCAAGCACACACCTCAAGAGATCGAAATTGCTCCAGGAATGATGACATCAGATCCTGAGCAATTCATTCTCGGGCTGCACTGTTTCCACCCACCTCTGTTTCTTCCCAAAGGACAAATCATAGCACAAGCTATCCCGGTACCAAGTCTGCTTGGAGGCACTGAAAAACAAGGGCCCACAGTCGCATGGGTCCAAGCTATTGGGAAGGACAAACCCAAAATCTGGTGTAATGTCAGAGGGAGTGGGGAGTCAAAACGCATGGAAATGCTGGTAGACACAGGTGCAGACTGCACAGTGATCCCAGCACAGGATTGGCCAGCACACTGGCCTTTGCAAAATGTGGCTAGTCACGTTCGAGGTATAGGGGGCATGCAATTGGCAAGACAATCTAAGAGCATTGTCCAAATCGAGGGGCCAAATGGACAATTGGCAAATATACATCCGTTTGTGTTAGATTATCCAGAGTCCCTGTTTGGAAGAGACTGAATGACGCAATGAGGAGCCACAATTGACATTCCAGACTCTCCACGGGATTTTTGGGCAGCAGTCACTGAAAAGCACCCTACCCAAAAACTGAAATGGAAGACAGATACACCAGTCTGGGTAGAGCAGTGGCCGCTCAGTAAAAAAAAAACTGAAGGCACTCCAGGAGCTAGTGGAAGAGCAACTGAAAAAAGGTCACATAGTGGAAACCACGTCTCTGTGGAATTCTCCAGTGTGTGTCATCCGGAAAGCTGACAAAAAGAGATGATGACTCCTCCATGACCTCCGACAAATCAATAATGTCATTGAAGATATGGGTTATGTCCAACCTGGTATGCCATCCCCAGCAATGCTTCCACAAGATTGGAAATTAGCTGTTATTGATATAAAAGATTTTTTTTTCCAAACTCCCCTACACCCGGATGATGCACCGCGTTTTGCATTCTCAGTCCCTACTATCAATAGAGAAGTCCCTTGGAAAAGGTACCATTGGAAAGTTCTTCCTCAGGGACTAAAGGCCTCGCCATTGATCTGCCAATGGCATGTCTCTTCGTTACTGTCCCCGGGGCGTGCAGCCGCAGAAAAGGCCATTATCTATCATTATATAGATTATATCCTTGTGTGTGTCCCCAATGATGATTTACTCACCCACGCGCTTGACCTAACGATCAATGCATTGATTGTTGCAGGGTTTGAGCTCCAGGAAAGGAAAATTCAAAAGATGCCACCTTGGAAGCATTTGGGCTTGGAAATTGGAAAAAGGACCATTGTTCCTCAAAAACTAGAAATCAAAACGAGGATCGAAACCCTTGCGGATGTCTACAAGTTACGTCATTCTTTAAATTGGGTAAGGCCCTGGCTAGGTCTGACCAACAAAGACCTTGCCCCCTTTTTCAATTTGTTGAAAGGGGGAGGGGACCTGAGTTCCCCTAGGGCTATTACCCCAGAGGCACAGAAAGCTCTAGAAAAAGTTCAGACAGCAATGTCCACAAGACAGGCCAACCAATGTTGGCCTGATCTGCCATTCAAATTTATCATTTCAGGTAAGTTGCCACACCTCCAAGGAATCATTTTCCAGTGGGAGCAGAAACAAACACCTAAAAGAAACACCTAAAAAGGGCCAGGACCAGAGGGACCCTCTCTTGATCATGAAGTGGGTTTTCCTCAGTCACCAAAGGTCCAAGAGAATGACAAAGCCCCAAGAGCTAGTAGCAGGACTGATCCAGAAAGCTAGAACCCGGATCAGGGAGCTGGCAGGATGTGACTTTGAGTGCATTCACATTCCAATCGGGTTAAAATCAGGCCAAATTACAAAGGCAATGTTGGAACATTTGCTTCAGGAAAACGAGGTGTTGCAGTTTGCTCTGGATTCCTACTCAGGACAAATTTCTATCCATCGGCCCACCCACAAATTTTGAACAAGAAGTTCAATTTATTCTGAAATTGGAAAACATTCAAAGTAGGAGACCTTTAAAAAAGGCTCTGACTGTCTTTACAGACACGTCCAGGAGATCCCACAAGTCCGTTATGACTTGGAAGGATCCTCAAACCCAGCAGTGGGAAACTGACATTGCTGAGGTGGAAGGTTCACCTCAGGTTGCTGAATTGGCTGCAGTTGTTAGGGCCTTCAAAAAATTCTCAGAACCATTCAATCTGATCACAGAGTCTGCCTACGTGGCAGGCGTAGTATCCAGGGTAGATCAAGCAATACTGCAAGAAGTGTCTAACATCGCACTTTTCTAACTGCTCTCCAAACTCGTAAAGCTAGTTTCCCACTGAGAGCAACCATTTTATGTGATGCACGTCAAGTCACACACCGACTTACCAGGTTTTATCGCTGAAGGCAACAGAAGGGCAGATGCTCATGCTGCGATTGCAGAGATGGCCCCTCTCCCAAATGTTTTTGAACAGGCAAAAATCAGCCACCAGCTTTTCCACCAAAATGCACCTGGCCTAGTTCGTCAGTTTCACATCACTCAAGAACAGGCCAGAGCGATTGTGATCACATGCCCCAACTGCCAACAACATGCACTCCCTACGATAAGTGCAGGAGCAAACCCGAGGGGGTTGAACAATTGTGAACCGTGGCAAACAGCTGTAACACACATACAATCATTCGGATGGCAGAAATATGTTCATGTCAATGTAGATACCTTTTCTGGAGCGGTCAATGCCTCTGCCCACACGGGAGAATCATCCTCTGATGCAATAAAGCACCTGCTACAGGCTTTCTCATTCATGGGCATCCCCAAGGAATTAAAAACTGATAACGGTCCCACTTACAAATCCAAGGAATTCGGGAGATTCCTGCAGCAATGGGGAGTAGGGCACAGAAAAGGCATCCCCTATTCCCCTACAGGTCAAGCTGTAGTAGAAAGGATTCACCGTGATATCAAGAGTCCTGGACCAGCAACATCAGGTCCTGAAAGTGGAATCTCCCCACATCCAGTTATCTAGAGCATTGTTTACTATCAATTTTCTGAACTGTTCTTTTGACAGCCTGAGTCCGCCCATCGTACGCCACTTTGGGGGGAGCAGTCAGATGTCAGCGAAAGAAAAGCCTCCAGTCTTAGTAAAAGACCCTGAGACTTGGAAGACAGTGGGACCTTACAAATTGGTTACATGGGGACGTGGATACGCCTGCGTGTCCACCCCCTCTGGTTTAAAGTGGGTTCCTTCAAAATGGGTAAGGCCCTATGTTCCCAAGGTCTCAGGGAAGTCTACAGAAGCGCCCCAGGTAGCTAATCCTGCCTGGAGGAGGAAACGCCACACATGCTCACTGGAAGAAATTCCATGTGCACCTCCTATCTGGAATAGTTTGTAATATATTTTTGTCTTAAGTTTCCTTGTACCAGTTTAGATCCCGCTGTTCGTGTGCAGTCTGGAGACACCATGAGACCGAATCTGCTCCTCGTCTCCTGGATAGTCCCTCAGCCCAAAGCAAATGTATGGACCACCTTGGCCAAAGCCCTCGGACTGGATCACATCTGTCTAAGAATTTGAATGTCTCTGCTGCCTCAACTTGTCATCGAAAGCAGAGAACGTCCATGCCACAATGAAAACCATGGTGAACAACATTGAGACAAACAGACTGGCTGAGTGGACTGTTCAAGGGCTGGGGACTCTCAGGCTGGTTGGGATCTATTCTGAAAACTGTGTTGTTAGTACTGTTTATTCTAGTTATTGTAGTTGTTAGCATTGTTTTCAGGCTAATCAAGCACATGTTTTACAAGTTAATTTCAAGTGCATCTTCCCCTCCTGAAGTCTACCATTTGGAAGCCCCTAGTGCTCCAATGGAAGACCTGGAAGCCTCAGTAGAAAATACTGACCATCCAGAAGAGGAGGAACCAATTTACCAACCATGGTTTGGTGAGCATTCTGCCCCCCAAACCCAGTCCAGTCCTCTTAATTTTAAACAAAACAAGGGGGAGATGTTGCGGTGTGATGTCATGGTGTGCCCCAGTTTCCCCGGTCCCTCCCCTGAAGTTTCCTTCCCCAGGTGGTGTGTCAATCACCTCTCCTTTTCCCACCCTTCACCCCTGCTGGGCACTGTCTATCAACCCAGAAATTCCAGGGGAGCATCGAGTGATTGGCAGGTTCAAAGGATGCTCTCCACCCCCTGGGGGGCCATTGGGCCATCCAGGTGTCCCTCTCACCTGAGACCCCCTCCCCCTGTACATGGTTGGTGGTCCCTGTGTTCCCTCCCCCTCTCCCCTGGGTTAAAAGGGCAAGCACACCATACGTTGGGGGTTCTGGTGGAAGCTGTTACTGCATCGAGAGGCCATGCAGCCCAGAATAAAAACTGGATTAAAAACTGTGGCTTAAACCCTCTATCAGGACCGACTCCTTCTTCACCATCGCCTTAAAAAGTTTCCCCAGCACAGGGAGGCTTGAGGAGTGACCCTCTTTTACCAACAAGCTCCAGCCCAGAAGCACTGGAGCTCAGGACATGCCTGGACTTGTCCCCACGTGCTCATAGCTAACCAGAGCGTCTCTGGGGTGCAAAACACCACAGGTGCCGCTATTTGGTTCAGCAGCAGGAACCAGGCAACACAAGGCAGTCCCGTTCAGTAATATTGCTAAAATCCAATAACAAGTGTGTCTCCTCTTGGCACCGCGATTGCCCATGCTACACTGGATGTTCAAAGGAAACATTCCCTCAACACATCCTGCAACCAGCGTTACATGGAGTAAGTGGGTAGCATTAATTACACAATGAGCCCGAATAGGAAAACCCAATTTCCCAGGAATCCTAGAAGAGATTATGGATTGGCCAGAAGGCAGAGATTTTGGAGCATTGCCTGAGAAGGTGACTCATGTCCAAGAAGCACCACCATATAATGAGTTACCAGAAAACAAAAGAAAAGAAGCTATGCTTTATTTACTGATGGATCCTGCCGAGTGATAGAAAACCATCAGAAATGGAAAGCTGCTGTGTGGAGTCGCACACAACAAGTCATTTAGGCTGCTGAAGGGGAAGGCAAATCAAGGCAATTTGCAGAGGTGAAAGTCATTCAACTAGCCCTAGAGATTGCTGAAAGAGAAAAGTGGCCCATACTTTATACCGACTCCTGGATGGTGGCTAATGCCCTATGGAGATGGCTGCAGCAGTGGAAGAAAAGCAATTGGCAATGCAGGGGTAAACCCATCTGGGCTGCTGCATTATGGTAGGACATTGCTGCATTAATAGAAAACATAACTCTGAAAGTACATCATGTAGATGCCCAGAAGTTGTGCCACTGGGAAGCATCAAAACAATGAACGGGTAAATAAGGCCACCAAAATTGGAATAGCTCAGGTGGACCTAAATTTGGAAAGAAAGGGTGAGCTATTTATAGCCCTATGGGCCTATGAAACATCAGGGCATCTTGGAAGGGATGCAACATAGATGGGCTTGTGATCAAGGGGTAGACCTGATCATGGAGGCTATTTCACAGGTTATCCATCAGTGTGAAACATGCTGCCATCAAGCGAGCTACACGAGTGAAGCCTCCTTGGAGTGGAGTGCGTTAGCTGGGCTTCCAGTATGGTGAAGCCTGGCAAATTGATTACATTGGGCCATTGCCACGAACATGCCAAGGCAAGAGTTATATCTTCACCATGGTTGAGGCCACAACTGGCTGGCTGGAAACGTACCCAGTAAACCATGCCACTGCCCAGAACATGATTTCAGGTCTTAAAAGACACATTTTGTGGTGACATGGAACCCCAGATAGAATTTGGTCAGACAATGGGACTCATTTTCAAAATTTTCTCCATCTTATTCTCTTCCCTGTCCCAGTAGGAAAGGGTGACTGAATGGGCACCTGGCACCTAGCCAGGGTCAACTCGCTACAGTGTTATTTAATATCTCCATTAATGACACACACAAAGGGGTTGAGGGCCCCCTCATCAGGTTTGCAGATGACACCAAGCTCAATGGTGCAGGTGACACACCTGAAGGACAGGGCCATCCAGATGGACCTGGACAAGCTCAAGAAGTGGCCCATGGGAATCTCATGAGGTTTAACAAGACCAAGTGCTGGTGCTGCACCTGGGTCGTGACAATCCCCAGGATCAATCCAGGCTGAGGGATGAACAGATCAAGAGCAGCCCTGGGGAGAAGGACCTGGGGGTACTGGTGGGTGAGAGGCTGGACATGCCCTGGTCATGTGTAGCAGGCACAGGGCCTGCAAGGCCTTGACGATCAGAGGCCTAAGAGCTAGGAAATGCCGAGTCAGCATGACTGGGCCTTAGAAGCCCCTCTCTTCCGCCTTTCGGACCCTGCTTATCTCCCTGTAAATCCATAGGTCACTTTCCCCTGACCCTTACTAATGGACAGTTTTCAAAACCCCTGTAGGGTATAAAAACCCCTAATTCTGCCCGGTTTGGCAGAAGAGCTGTCACTGGACCCTTCGCAGAGACCCGAATAAAAGAATCCTGCGGAACACCACACGGCCTTCTCATCTCTCTCCCCTGCGTCTGCTGCCTTGGCACCTGGCGAGCTAAAGAGCTGGAGATCACAAAAGAGCTGATTATCACTAAGAGCTGCAAATCACTATAGCTTGCCTAGGCTGCCTGAGCTCCCGCTGAGCTATCCTGGCCGGTCGGCATTCCCTGCTGGGCTCCTGCCCTGAGGGTAATGACCCAGCCATAGCCATGTGCACTGGCACCCAGAAATCCCGTGTCCTGGGCTGATCTCACAGTGTGGGCAGCAGGGGAGGAGGGGATTCTGCCCCTCTTCTCTGGTGAGACCCCACCTGCAGTTCTGCCTCCAGCTCTGGGGTCCCCAGCACAGAAAGGACATAGACCTGTTAGAGCGAGTTCAGAAGAGGCACCAAGATGATCAGAGGGATGGAGCATCTTTCTGTCTTGGAGTGAGTTATTACGATAGTATATTTCCTGATCCTCTGCTTTGTGCCAAAAAAATGGTTGCTGTATCTTTAAGGCAAGGGACTGGATGTGTGTGGAGCTGGGGAGAGCCCCTGTTTAGGTGCAGGCTTTTTCAAAAGCCTTGCTGTCCAGGTTTTCTGTGGCTCAGGGGATATCGTGAGAGGTGTAAGCTTGGCCAGGAACCTGGGGGGGGTGGGGGGCTTGGGGCTCTCTCACTCTCACTCTCTTCTGGTGGAGGATTGGCTCTCTTCTGGCTCAGGATTGAGGTGGTGGCCACAAGGAGACACAGTGAGTGCATCTGACTTGAAATATTGTTGTCCTCTGTTATTTTCCCGGCACCACTTCCCTGTTGTTCAGGAGCCCAGAGCAACTGCATGTGGTGCCACCTGGGACCGGGACCATGCCCCACCGGACCCTGGCCTGCAGTGTGGTGGCTACTCCTGTGTGTTAGGCTCCAGGACTTTGTTTCGCTGCAGATTCTACACTGCAAGCCTACTCGTTTTTTCCGTTTCTCCACCATTTGGGGGTCCAGAGCCAATGTGTGGGGTGCTGCCAGGACTGGGGCTGCCCCCACCGGGCCACTTCTCTGCACAGTAGCCCAACATTGCTACCAAGCCCTGCCCACCTCCCCAGAGTGTGCCAGCTGACAATGGGGGTACCAGAACCAACTGCTGCCCATGAGCTTTGCAAAAGGAGCAATCTCCTGTCCTCCTCTTTGCTCGAGCTTCCACCACCACCACCTGAAGAGGTTGCCAAGCTTGTGTCATAGCGCCCCCTGAAGCCACAGGAGGCAGCCTCTCTGCCCTGCTAGGAGCAAACAGTGCCCCCTGCCGGTTGTGGTTGTAACTACACCCAAGGGAAAAATTAAAGGCATGAAAACTTGGTATTGTTTTTGTTGTTTGTTCTGATTTTATTTATAGTTAATTTGCCAGTAAAGACCCGTTATTCCTCTTTCCATAATTTTGCCTGGAAACCCTGTAATTTCAAAGTGATAATTTGGAGGGAGGGGGTCATCTTTTCCATTCTGGGAAGATTCCCACCTTCCTTGGCAGACATCCGTCTTTTAAACTGAGACACTTGGCTATGAAAGGCTGAGAGAATTGGGATTGTTCAGCCTGGAGAAGAGAGGCCCCAGCATGACCTAACTGTGACCTTCCAGGTCCTAAAGGGAGCTGACAAGAAAGATGGAGAGAGACTATTTTCAAGGGCCTGGAGTGAAAGGACATGGGGGAATGGCTTAAAACTGAAAATAACTAGGTTTAGATTATATATTAAGAAAAACTCTTTGTTGTAAGGAGGGTGAGGCCATGGCACAGGTTGTCCAGAGAAGCTGTGGCAGTCCCATCCCTGGAAGTGTTCAAGGCCAAGTTGGACAGGGCTTGGAACAACCTGATCTAGTGGAAGGCACTCATGGCAGGAAGGGCTGGAATGAGATGAGCTTTAAGGTCCCTTCCAATCCAGGCCATTCTATGATTCTATGAATATTACAGAACAAAACTCACACCACAAACCTTCACCTGCTCTGCAATCTCGTCACATTTAAAGAGTTACTTGAAGCGAGGCACTGCCCAGTTAAGGACAGATTTATTATATTTTTACTCAAATTTTTCAACAATTTTCATATTCTGCCTAAAGTATCTGAAACTGGCAATTCAAAGACAACAGTGGCAATATCCAAAGGCCAAAAAGACATTGTGACTTCTTGCACAGTGCAAATCAATGCAGTGACTTCAGCAGCAGCAATGGAAAACAGAGAGCGTATCAGCCTGCCTCTAGCTTCAGAAGTACACTGGCGAGCTGGTAACTGAACTCCTCTGCTAAAGGTGACAACTTGCTTCTCTTTCCCTGGGTGTCATTAAACTATGAGTCTATAAAATCTCACTTAACTAAGACTAAAGAGGGAGGGTTCTTGACCTGATCTAACAATTATTTTTTTTCCATTTATGAGAACAGGCCAGATTTCACTTGCCAATCATAAGTAACTCAGGACAGAAATTCTGATCTAAGATAGTCCAATATTTTGTTGGACCTTTATAATCCTGCAGCCACAGGAAAGGGATTGCCCAAAAGAAATACTTTTTAACCCAAAGACATTGTCCTGGCTTGTAAAATAAGCATGTATTCTATTTTTGCCATCTGTTGGGGGTTAGGCAGTTTTTATCTCTTTCAAGAACAATGACACTGCCAAGAAGATAATCTCCTGCTAATGGGCTATTGAATTACTCACTGTGGCTGGTAAGATTAGTTACATCATCCCATTGGGAGATGCTCCACCCAGAGGGAGGAGCCAAGCATCCCTGCCACCATAAAACAAGCATTTCTGAGACCACAGACAGCCTTCTTTGCTGGATTTCCCAGAGGAATCAGGAACCAAGGCCCAGCTGCTCCTTCGCCACATTTTCAGAAAGGATCTACACCCTTCTGCAAATCGCCGCTCCAGGAGGAGCAGCCACCATCTGGCTGGACTACTATCAACACCCTGACTTCTCAGGGTGTCAGGTTTTTTCTCACTCTGCCAGTGGTTTTTTGCTTGTGCTAAATTACATTGTTATTTAGTTTTTTTTCTTCCTAGTAAAAAACTGTTATTCCCATTCCCATATCTTTGCCTGAGAGCCCTTTTAATTCTGAAATTGTGATAATTCGGAAGGAGGGGGTTTACCTTTTCCATTTCACAGGAAGCTTTTGCCTTCCTTCACAGACTCCTGTCTTTTCAAACCAAGACAGACATTCATAATAACACAGTGACTTCTATTTGCCCAATATGTAAGAAATACCAGGGAATTCACCCATAACCATAAAGCTGCCATATCATTGTTTAGATTGGGTTTAGAGAGATATAGTAAGGTTGTTGGGATTTTTTTGTTTGGGTTTCTTTCTTTTTTTCTCCCCCAGAAACACAAAGGTAGGCATTTATCAAATTAACTTCTTGGGATCATTTATTCATGGTATGTAAATAAAGTCCATTTATTCACTCCTATGGAAAATGTTATTTGCAGTTCAAAGTACACTACCTGTGAAACATATTTTGCATTCATGAAGAATGGCAAAGACCTTGATGAATTTTTCTCAAGAAGTTTGTATAATCTGCATACAAATTACTTCAATTACAGAGTTTTCAGACATGGGCTGATTAATTTGGCTGCTTCAAGCACATCACTGGAACTGGAAGTAATTATATTCCATGTGTGATACTTGCATCAATAAATATTTAGAATGTACTCTGCACCTCCTGTGATATGCTAAGTTGCTTCATCCCCAAGATCCTTCTGTCACAACAGCAACAAATATACTGTTATATTTGGCTTATTCTGTTAATCCAATCCTCCACAAATTTCTCTGAAAAGACTTTTGTTAGGTAGCTTGCATTTGGCTTGGTCATAATGGAGAAACACTCCCGGCTTCATAGGGAAGAAGGATTTGCCAAAGAGTTTTCATAAATGCAACTTTTAAGGGGCTATTTGGAGTAGATTTGATGCAGTGTCATACACAAAGACGTTCCAATTAAAAGGCTTTTGCAACAGCAAGCTGCAAAAGAAATAAGACTGCCACCCTCTATTAAATTCTTACTGATGATTCATGACTGATATATCAAATAAAAATGTCTGAAAGATCAGGACAACATATATTTTACATTCAGAGAGCTATCTATATAATATTCAGTACCTATTCAGATAGTACAGACTTTTCAGTGACATGAAGAAATAGCATCTTAACCTCCCATATTACATAGAAAAAAACACAAGCAATTTTGTACTCAAAAGATACTGTTCAAAGAGGCAGATTTTACAGTAACAAAAGTCTACTATAGTCATTAGAAATGTTTTGCTGAGTTAATGAACAAAAAAAAATGAAATCAGATGAGATGTCAAGAGGAAGGGGGTACTTTATGCCTAATGCATTATTAGGCAATGGCTCATATATTCTGTTAGTAAAAGAAACTCTTTAAAATATATATTCCACTGAGAAGCTCATGGTTTAGATCATATTTCAACAGAAACATTTACTAGTATAATTGTGAAAATAAGAGCATGTCATGGCAGCTCCTCAGTTTAGTACTTTTCAAAAAAAAAAAACATGCTTTAAGAAATTATTTTGAAATAAATATTTTAGGATTTAATAGACTGAAAAGAGAAGCTTCATTAGTGCTTTCTGGTTTTAGGCATCTATTTTTAACCACCTCAATCCCTCAAAGTTTATATCAATGTAAAACAAACAAAAAACATTTAAAACCAAACCAGCATTTTAGCTGCAACTCCAAGCCAAGTATTTCTAGCACTCAGGACTCATGCATTTTCTTCAGCATATTTTCTATTTCTCCAAAACATGCAAAACCTCAAAATGCTAGACCCAAAGCCACAAGAACAGGACCATATCAGTGTTCTTACCTGTGTGCTTTCGGAGGTGCTCTTTAAAATGTCCAAAGTGATCAAACTGCTTATCACAGTATTGGCATATATGTATTTTCTTGCCAGGTCTTTGCTTCTTGCTAGCACCACCTTCATCAAGGTGGTGACAGGTGAGGTGTTGTTTCAAAGCACTCTCTCGTAGGTAGCTTTTATTGCATATATCACACTTGTAACTCTCAGCAGAGTGTGTTTTCGTGTGTTCCTTAAAATGGTAAAACAATTTAAATGAACGGTTACATTTTTCACAGTGGAATAAATTCTTCACATGCGACACCTGAAGTTCCACAAGTTCAATATCTTCTACCTGTTTGCATGAGGGATCAGTTGCACCATCTTCTTCTTGAATTTGGCATTTTGTCTCTCCTTGACGATACTTACTGGTGATATCTGCCAAAAGAGCCAAAGCAGATTCATCTGATGTACCTGTTGTATGTATGTATTTTATAGATTGCTCTGCAGAAGCTACTTCAAGTGTTTCAATGCTGTCATCTTCCACTTCAATCGTCCCTTCAGCAATCTCAACCTCAATTTCAACAGGCTCTGATTCTGCAGATGGCAGTGTTTCTGTGATAACATTAGACGTTTCAGCAATCTTCCTCTTCCTTGCTTTATTTTTACCTTGTCTTTGTTTTGATTCTAAGGGTGACGAATTTTCTTTGTTCCTGCAAAACATTTACATAAACATAGTTAAGATCCATAAGCACTTACATAACAATTCCTGCCTGATGCTGAGCTTCTGCATTAAACACTAGCTAGATGCTTCTCAAAGAAGCTGAATGATGAGTGGCCACATAACTTGCACCCATTTCAGATGTTAATTTGTCCTTAATCTATACTCCTTAGAGCTGTAAAACAGCACAGATAAAGCTGTGGAGCCTTTAACATAAGGTTATTAAAGTGTTTTAAATGGCTCCATTTGAATGATACAAAGCACCTATCAAGAAGAAAGGCCAGTTAGCCTAATGACATAGGTTTATACAAGAAATGCAAAATGCTGTATTTTGGCCTGCCTACTCAGAAATAAGATTCAAGTTCTTCCTACGCTATTCACCTCTCAAGCTCTGGAGTGCATGAAACTGCCTGCAGCACTTAGAGCTTCTTACAAAACACTACAGTTGTGACTTCACACAATGATTATTATAACACCTCGTACATTAGGAAAACACACAGCTAACAGTTGTAGTAAAAAAGAAAAATGCCACTGGGATGTGAAAAGAGTATTTTAATTTAATTTATCTGGGCTTAAGCACAGCTTCCAGCTATGTTCTTCTTTTCCTTGCACCATAAATACAAAACCCCCTTCCTCCAAGATGTCAGAGATAGCATCTCATCTCAAACACGGACAGAGCTGACTGGGTGTTTCAGTTTGGAGACAAATTCTAGGAGAAAAACGCTGTAAAATGAGTTTTTCTCTCTAAAAAGAGAGGGCTTCAATAACTCCCATTTCTTCTGCTAACGAGAGAAATGGATACCAGGGGATGAAAATGAAAAAACCCGGAAAACTCTTTATTAACAAAGCAAGATACCCACAAAACACAGGGGAAAAAAAAAAAATTGAACTTTACACCCCACCCCCACCTTGCCGCGTGTCTGAGAGGCAAAGATGGCGACTGCCCTTTGTCTCTGTCAAGGGAGGAGAAAAGAGTTCACAAAGCAGCTGGGAACCTGCTGGATTTCTGGTGTGGGTCTTCTCCTCTCAGCCGGTGAAGTTGGTGGAGTTTAATGTCCCTTCTTTCGCTGGCTCGGTCTTTCCAGGGTTCAGACCAGCCGGGGCCACCCCACAGGCTCCCCAGGCAGGAGAAAAAAAGACAAACCACAACCGCAAAAAAAAAAAAAAAAAACAAAAAAAAAAAAACTGCCAAAAGGATTTGCCAGTGAAAAGCCTCCAGGCCAGGGGAAGGGAAAAAACAGAGAAAAACCCAGAACCTTCTTGCCTAAGTTGGCGAAAATTAATCCAGCAAACAAGTCAATGAAGTAACAATCCGTGTAGGCGCCAACCACTTCGGAGATAGCTTGAACAGAGCCCGTGCAGGAGCCCAAGGCTGCCTACCCCACCTTCCGGGTCCGTCTTAAAGCTACAGAAGTTGTTTTCTGGGCATAAAGCAGACAGGGAATAAAGCATCATCATAAAATCACCCCAAGACACTGGGGCAATGCTTTCAAGTCACACACTCATGATTATCCACAGCACTTACATGCTGGAGGTTTAACTACTGATTATCAGTTTTGAAAATGAATGGCTATCTTCCCCTCAAATCAGACTGTAATCAGGGTACTTTGTACCTTTACCTTCCTTTGCAGCCTGATAAATCCTTTTATGTAACCTACTCCCTATCACTTCCAGGTTTTCTAGTAATAGGGGTGATAAGGTTTTCTCCAGTATCGGTATGTGTGGATAATGACCTAATGCAGGATACAGCTTATTAAACTGCACTTTACTATATTCAGACACAGGAAGACATAGCAGCTAAACTTAAGTTTCATCTAGGACATATTTCTGATGCATAGAATGTGACAGTTACTTTGCATATTACTACAAGGAGCTCCAGGAACACGTACAAAAATAATAATCTGCTCAGCAAAGAGGAGACTACTGTCCTTGAGTACATTGTGTGGCTCAGGTGTGGAACTGAATGAGGATACACACATACAAAACACTGTACCTCAAGGAATAACAGCTAGTTGTTTTCTTTCAAGTCTAGATTATGTGCTGTGCAACTCTGATGCATTACATAAATGGTTAGTTTTATAATAACCTCTACTTTAGCTAAAGTTTCTGATGCTTGCCCCTTTTAATCAAAGCTCAGCTAGAGGCACTGTATTGCAATTTGTCCCCTTCCTACTGTGAAGGAGAAAACTGAGACTGAGTGGTACTCAAGTTTGTTTTTCTAACCAAAAACACCCAACCAAAAATCTATGAACAATGGAAATAAGTCAAGAATAGACTGGCTTGCACCATGTGTGTTAAGCCAAACATTTATTTCCTTGTAACATAAGAATTACAGCATTTACTAGTGCTGCATTGTCAGAACCCAGGACATCCCTCTGGATGCCCTGGATGGCTCAAAAACCCTGGCAGGGGTTTGGAGACCCTGGCAGGAAGCCAAAGACCCCTGTGGCTTTGAGTTCGACCCATGGAGCAAATTACCAACTTTATATGAAGAATTACAAGTCACAAAAGTTTAAGTAGCATAACAGTAGTTGTCACAGGGTGAAAGGTGGAATTTTGAAGAATTTTACTATGGGGCTCTAGGGGGACAAGATGGAGGGATTTGGGCATTGTCCTGTCCTTCCTTCTTCTTCCTAGCCTCCATCTTCTTGGTGATGGTGGCAATTTGGGATTGGTTTAGAGTATGAAGTCACTGTCTAACATAGGTGATAGGTATTGGAAAATAACTGTAAATATCAAATACGTACTTTGTAGTATAAAAGACAACACCAGCCCCGTGGGTGGGGAGTGTGCCTCAGACTGACCTGCAGGACAGATCTCGGCAGGCCAGACAGAAAATGTTTTAGATAAAAAATAATAAACAACCTTGAGAACGCGAGCTGAAGACTCCTGATCTATTCTTCGATAGCCGGGTTGGGGAAATGTCGCTACAGGACACAAGATAACACGACGCAGACACACTGCTGCTTTCAGGCAGGAAAGGAGAGCGTTTATTTTTTGACTCCTACATTTATAGATCTCTAAAGGTGACAAAGGATTGGAGGGTGAAAGTGCCACTTCTCCAGGGATACTGGACAAACTAACAGTCTATCAAGTTTCTCCTCTTCTATAAAAGAATGCAAAACAATAAGTTGTTTATAGAAAGTGTGGGAGAAAGTTTCATACAAGAATGCAAACATCAGAAGGCTTAGAAAATCTGAAAAAGTCAAGGCGACAGGGAAAAGAGACTTTCAACACACCTCGGGATCATCTCAACCAGAGGAAATCCCAAGACTGCGTAACCAACAAACATTATACATTAGTGGGAATTAATTGCAGACTAGACAGTTTAGCTTGACAGCCTGCTCTGAATCCTGGTTAAACAGCTCTACCAGTGTACAGAGACTCAAAGTGATACAAATCAGAACACAGTTTTTCAATTTCAAGTGTCTTAAATTTCTCAAAGAGACAGCAATGGTCTGCTTTTCCCTAAATGAAAAAAAAAAAAAGTTATTTTGCTGATACCATGTTTAATCTCAATAATGTCAAAAAAGGGGTTGGAGAGTAGAACTAGAAATGCACAGTCCTATCTTTTCTATCAAAAAACCCCAACACAGTTATTCAGCTCTGCTACCAATCAACAGAATAATTTGATTCCAAAAAAACAAAAAAATCACTGATGTTGAAAACCAAATTTCCAGGGTACCATGTCATGGAGGTTTTGTTTGTTTGGCTACTAGAGGAACTCTGTGTCAGAGCCATTCTCCCTAGCTTAGTGTGTCTACGGGGAGATAAAGAAGAAACAACAGTCTTTCCTTAGCCTGAACACAGACTTTTCAGCATTCTAGAAGAGAAAGCAAGGATAACTGCAATGCTGGGAGTTATTTATTGCCACTCCCCCTGCTTCATGACAGAAGAACAGTATAGCATACAGAAGAAATGAGAACATGACAGCACTTTGTGAAAGAGAAGGAAGGGGAAGAAAATGAACATGATGGGAATGGCACCTGCTTTTCTCAGGTTGGAGTTTGGTAATGAATTACAGTTCCTTGTACTGGATAAAAGGTGCTACAGCAACATTTGATTAAGTACTCATCCCATATAAAGCCAATTATAACAACTACATTTGTTCCAGAATTTTGAGAGACTAAATTTGCAACAAGAACCTTTAAAATCACTGCCTATTCTCTTGAAAGCAGAAAGCGGCATGAAATCAAAAGAGTAGTTCAAACTTGTTAATGCAGTCTAATTACCTGAGAGATATCATCACTGTACAGCCAGCTGTCAATCAGGTGTGGGCAGTCAGTATAGAAGCCTGGTATGGTATTAGTTATCACAAAGTCACAGCCCTACAATGTCTGCAACATTTACCAGCCATGTCACTTGTCATTGAGTTCTAGCCCAAAGAACATGACATTCATTTGTTTAGCTTGTATCATTCTGACCCATATCTTATAGTAGAAGAGTATACAATACCACATGAGTTTAGGAGGTTTCAGGATAAAGAAGAGCACTGGAAAATACTGGCAGCTCTCATACAAGGATTCTTAAGACTACATTTCAGTGTTGGGAAGAAAAAGGCTTATGTGTTTACCTGATTTCAAGTGCTTTGATAGCTTCTAACATCTGTAGATACTCAGCTGCTTTCCAAACATCATTTGCTTCTTCCTCACCTTGGATCATTAGTTTTGCTGTATAGGTGAACTCAATTAGGTGACGAAATGCCATGTTACTTACACCTGTTTACAAGCAAGAAAAACAGTCTCTTTTAACAATTCCTCAGTCTTTCACATTTGCCTGCTCACAGTACTCCAATATCCAGTTTCAAGAAGATGCCACCCTTGAAAGGTTCACATTGGAATAAAAAGTCTACTATAGAAACAGGTGAATGTGGAACAACTAGAGTCATTCCATGACAAAGATAAAAAGGATAAGATGGACAAAAAGCTACTTGTATAAAATAAAAAAGTTCAAATTTAAACATAAAAATATGATATATCTCTCTCTCAAGAGATCTCTGAGAAGCAAGTTATTAGAAGCTGCATCGCTCCAGGAAATTTCTTCTTACCTACTAGGAAGGTATTGCTCCACATCTATTCTGTTCTTGCATCCCAGCAAAGGTATTTTTTATTTTTAATTTTTCTTCAGGGGAAGTTTTTTCCAGTGGCAATAGCTACCTGTACTGGTTTTGGTTGGGACAGATTTAAATTTCTTCAGAGTAGCTAGCATGGGGCTATGTTTTGGATCTGTGCTCAATCATAGAATGGTTTGAGTTGGAAGGGACCTTAAAGATCATCTCATTTCAACCCTCTGCCATGGGCAGAGACACCTTCCACTAGACCAGGTTGTTCCAAACTCCATCCAACCTGGGCTTGAACACTTCCAGGGATGAAAAATCCACAACTTCTCTGGGCAACCTGTGCAGGGTCTCGTTACCCTCACAGTAAAGAATTTTTTCCTAATATCTAATCTAAACCTACTGTCTGTCAGTGTGAAGCCATTCCTCCTTTTCTTGTCACTCCAGACCTTTGTAAATAGTCTCTGTCCATCTTTCCCGTAGACTCCCTTCAGGTACTGGAAGGCCCCAATTAGGTTACCCTGAAGCTTTTCTTCTCCAGGCTGAACAATCCCAATTCTCCTAGCCTTTCCTCATAGCAGAGGTGCTCCAGCCCTCTGATCATCCTGGTGGCCTCCTCTGGACTTGCTCCAAGAGGTCAATGTCCTTCTTGTGCTGAAACAGCGTTGATAACACATTGCTGTTTCAGTTACTGCTGAGCAGTGCTTACACAGATCCAAGGCCTTTTCTGCTTCTCACACTGGCCTGACAGCAAGCGGACTGGGGGTGTGTGGGCAGTTGGTAGGAGACACAGCCAGGACAGGTGACTCCAACTGATCAAAGGAATATTCTAGACCATATGACATCATGCTCAGTATATAAAGTGTGTGTGGGAGGCAGGTGAAGGGGCCACTGCTAGGGGATTGGCTGGGCATTGGTCAGTTGGTGGCAAACAACTGTTTTAATTTGAATCACTTGTCTTCCTTGGTTTTTTTCCCTCTTTTTTTTTTCTTTTTTACTTATAATTTTCACAAAGTTACTATTTCTTGTTAATTATTAAACTGGTTTTATCTCAATCCACGAGTTCCTTTCTCACTTTTACACTTCTGATTTTCCCCCCCATCCCACTGGTGGAAAATGAGCCAGCCTGGCTCTGTGGTACTTAGCTGCCAGTCAGGGTTAAACCACATTACCTCACAACTCAAGAGCTGATATCTAGAAAACTAATCAATATGATCAAGCATGCATTTAAACCCATACCAGTGATACTACATTCATTTTGAGCATGAGCACACAACTCTGAAGGTTTTAATTTGTATGAATCAGACTACCTTCAATCTCCACCAAGGGCTCCTGAGTGAAATCTTGGAAGAATTTGTAGAAGAACTGGCTACAGGCAGCAAGAACAGCCTTATGAGCTTTGAAATGGTGACCTACAAAGACAGAGAAAAAATTTGGTTTAGGATAACACCTTCTTCACTCATGGTGCAGAATAAGTGCAGATGCAGAGAAAAGAACAGCTGCAGAATCACCCAGTCTACAAATCTATTCCAGCAGCTCATAGTTACTTATCATGTCTCCTTGTAGCATGGGATACCACAGCAGCTAGCCTGTCCCATCTTATGCAGATCCTTGCTGACATCAGTGACCTTGTTGAAGCTCTTCAATTCAGTCAGCTGAAGGACTCACTCAAGAGTGTTTCTCTTTTCAAATATTTAAGTTGTGGGAAATTCCTGTTCAAACTTTTCTCTGTGTGTCTTGGGCTCAGCTCTCAGATTTTATCCAAGCTTGTCGTGGTTTGATGCTGGCCAAACGCCAAGCACCCATGAAAGCTGTTTGCTCATCTTTTCTTGCTCTCAGTTGGGCAGAGGAGAGGGAAAAAAAAAATAAGAAAGGGCTCATGAGTTGAGATGATGCATCGGTTTTGCACGGCCTGGTTTTTGGTAGCAGGGGGGCCACAGAGGTGGCTCCTGTGGGAAGCTGCTGGAAAATCTCACCATGTCCAGCAGAGCCAATCCCTGATAGCTCTGAAGATGGACATGATGCTGGCCAAAACTGGGCCAATGTGAGAGGTTGGTAATGCCTCTGTGATGACATATTTAAGAAGAAAATCAAAGCAAAGTCACACAGTTTTTCTTCTAGTCAGAGAAGAGGCGGTGAGAACATGTGAGGGAAAACAACATGGTGACACCAAGGTCAGTGGAGAAGGAGAGGGAAGAGGTGCTCCAGGCGCTGGAGCTCAGATTCCTCTGCAGGCCGTGGTGAAGACTATGGTGAAGCAGGCTGTTCCCCTGCAGCACATGGGTCCATGGGGGATGCAGAGATCCACCTGCAGCCCATGGAGGAGGTGCTCACACCAGAGTGGGTGGATGCCTGGAGGAGGCTGTGATCCAGTGGAAGACTTGGTGGAGAGAGAGGGCCCTTGCTTCCAGGCTGAAGCAGCCTGTCCTTGGAGGACTGCACCCTGCAAAGAGTGACCCACGTTGCAGCAGTTTTGGGAGGATTGCTTCCCTGTGGGGGGAATTCACATTGCAGCAGGTGCAGTAAGACTGCTGCCTGTGAGATCGGACCCATGCTGGAGAAGTTAATGGAGAACTGTCTCCCGTGGGAGGGACCCTATGGTCTCACAGGGGAAGGACTCCTCTCCCAGAGCAGCAGGAGAAAGTCTCTGTGATGAACTGACCCAAAAACCCCCATGCCCTGTCTCCCTGCACTGTCGGTAGGAAGGGGCTGGGGGGGAAAAGGTTTTTAAGGGCTTATCTTACTTCTCATTATCCTCCCCTGATTCTGTTAGTAATAAATTCACTTTGTACCTCTAAGCTGAGTCTGTTTTGCCCTTGAAGTGTTTTTCTCCTAGTCCTTAACTCATGAGCCCTTCATTAATTTTTTTTCTCTCCTCTGCTCAGCTGTGGCAGGGGAGGGCGAGTGAGTGACTCTCATGGGTGCCTGGTGTTGGGCCAGTGTCAATCCACAACAGATGAGGATTGGGAGAAAACATTCCAAGGGCAAAACAGATTCAAATTTAAAGGTATAAGGTAAATTTATTATTAACAGAGTCAGAGGAGGATAATGAGAAGTAAAATAAGACTTTGAAATACCTTTTTTCCCTCCCAACCCCTCCCTCTTTCCCACCAACATTGCAGGGAGACAGAGCGTGGGGATTTTGGTCAGTTCGTCACCCAAGACCTTTTTTCACTCAGGGAGAGGAGTCTTTCCTCTGCTATGCCGTGGCATCCCTCCTATGGGAGACAGTTCTTCGTGAACTTCTCCAGCATGGCTCCAATCTCACGAGCAGCAGTCCTGCCAAAATTGCTGCAATGTGAGTCCCTGTCACAGGCAAACGGTCTTTCTGAAACTGCTGCAGCATGGGTCACTCATCCACAGGGTTCAGTCTTCTAAGGATAGGCTGCTCTAGTTTGGAAGCAAGACCCTTCTCTATCTGTGGAAGCATGGGCCCACTCTCTCTATTCAGGTCTCCCACTAGATCACAGCTTTCTCCAGCATCCATCTGCTCCAGCATGAGTACTTCTTTCATGGGCTGTGAGTGGATCTCTGCATCCCCCGTGGACTTCATGGGCTGCAGAGGGACAGCTTACTTTACCAGTCCTCATCACAGCCTGCAGAGGAATCTCAACTCCAGTGCTTGGAGCACCTCCTCCCCCTCTTTTTTTCCATTGACCTTGGTACCACCATATTGTTTTCCCTCACATGTCCTCACTTCCTCCTCTTCTCTGACTAGAAGAAAAACTGTTGTCCATAAGTACTATTGCCAACAAGTTCCACCAATTCAAAGATTCCTGCAGGATCCCGCAGTGCCAAAAGGTCAATCTTGTTTAGGTTCTGCACTGGGGAGTTGCTTGCCATGTTTGCGGCCAGGCGGCTCCGCTGCCACCATGTGGGCAGTGGCGACTGCCACGGCATTGGCGCTATTTAACACCTCTCTTCATGTGGGGCACTGGGAAGGAGAAGCCACTGCCACCACCCCTGCCCTTCTGCCCACGGCACAACTAGCTATGGGATGGCTAGCTAGGGGCGGCCAGGCAGGCAAGTCTCATCACGGGCTGCATCAAGATGGCAGCGGCCACGGCACCACGCCACCCCTGGAAAAACTGCACACGCACTGTTTTGATTTTCTTTGCAAATATGTCATCACAGAGGCATTACCAACCTCTCTAATTGGGCCAGCAGCATGTCCATCTTTAGAGCCATCAGAGATTGGCTCTGTCGGACATGGTGGAAGCTTCTAGCAGCTTCTCACAGAAGCTACTTCTGTGGCCCTCCTCCGCTACCAAAATCTAGGCTGTGTGAAATCAACACAAAGCTCTCCTTGGATTTTGCTGCTCTTACATATGGATGTATTTAATAATAATTTCTGCCATCATAAAGATCCCTGCAGAACAAAATTGGTTTAGCTCTATTCTTCCTGTTTTCCAGACTGTGTATTCCCATCACGGTGTTGCCTTCTCCCTGGTCCAGGCATGAACATCCAGAAGGCTCCATGGGACAGAGGAAAGAGAACCAACATGTATTAGAACTACACAGCTGCACAAGAAAACAGTTTTGAGCTCAATACATAGATTTGGTACTACTACAGCAGGAACAAACATTCAGGATAAGTTTTGTGCAAGCATTGTCAGTGAAACTACAGTGATTCCAAAAAATTATTTTTTTCTTCATTTGCTTACTTTTTTCTAATCCAGGCTCTGTAGGTCCCTTTTCTTTCAAGTGAATTCTTGCTATCCTTTTAAGGATCAGGTGGTACTCCTTTAGCTAGGTCTGTCCTAGTGGACACCGCCTATCTTCACTGAAGTGCTCATCCATTTTAAGACATGTTTGGGATAAGAAGCAATCTTAGGTGACCTATCAGACACCACCTTTTCTAATGAGATAATAAGCATTTGCATCTCCATTTTCCTTTTAAACTAATACTTATGTCTTTAGAACACATAGAAAAAGATAAGTGAGTTGTTCTACCCTATTTTAACTATAGATTAAAATAGTAGGCAGATACCCAAGAAGCAAGAAGGCGACCTTATTTCGAGCTGGTTTTTCTTTTTAAATAATCAACCAATATTTGTACAAGTTCAGCCCCTTGTTCGGAAGGGGCTCCCTACTCTCCCCCTCTACTCTGTTCTCATGAAACCCCACCTGGAGCACTGCATCCAGGTCTGGAGTCCTCAGCACAAGAATAATGTCGACTTGTTATAGTGGGTCCACAGGAGACCACAAAGATGCTCACAGGGCTGAAACACCTCTCCTATGAAGACAGGCAGAGAGAGTTGGAGCTATTCAGCCTGGAGAAGAAAATGCTTTGAGGAGACCTTAGAGCACCTTCCAATGCCTAAAGGGGGCTTTAAAAAAGAGTGACTTTTTACATGGGCAGATAGTGATAGGACAAGTGGGAATGGTTTTAAACTAAAAGAGGGGAGATTTAGATTAGATGTCAGGAAGAAATTCTTCCTTGCAAGGGTGGTGAGGCCCTGGCACAGGTTGACCAGAGAAGCTGTGGCTGCCCCATCCCTGAAGTGTTCAAGGCTAGGTTGGATGGGGCTGGAAGCAACCTGGTCTAATGGAAGGTGTCCCTGCCCATGGCAGGGGGTTAGAACCAGATGAGCTTTAAGGTCCCTTTCAGCCCAGGCCATTCTGGGATTCTCTTAAAAGCAGAAACAAAATTATTAATCTCTGCTGGAGACTCTGTTCAGCCCAAGATTAATAACTGAAACTGCAAGCAACTCACACACCAATACAGAGCCAAGAATGTTAGCAACCCAGTTTGACAGTTGACCCATGACAAACCAAACAGCTTCCCAGCACAGCTTTCAGAATTCTGTGGGTACCAACTGGTTCTCAAGTGTATACATACCATCAACAATCAGTGTGATATCTGTAAACTGGTCCTGCTCACGTTGTTCATTGAGTCTATCCAAAATAACTTTATAGTGTTCGGGGAATTCCTGGATACATTCCAAAATTTCTTTGGCTTCCATGGCAAAAGAATTAGTCTGCAAAAGATGTGGTAGGACAGTAAGAATACTGTGCCACTTAGAAAGTACTATGCACAGTCAGCTTATTATACAGACATGAACTAACTAGCACTTTTTAGAGACTACAAAACCAATGGAAACATCAAACTGTCTTGGTAACAGGTTTACCTGATTTTAGCTGTCAGGTAGGAAACATGAAGGTTAATGAAGTATGGCTTTATTTATACACAGTTTATAAACAGTTTTTTTCACTTTCCTCCAAGAAATTCCTTTTGGTGGAGGGAGGGAGTGCCAAGACCTGCCTTCTTCAGAGGAGACAATTTCAGAATGTTTCCTCCTAACTGGTCTCAAACTGCGACAGCATGAAGAAACAGTCAAAGTTCGTAAATGCATTTCTTTATTCTACAAATTCAGCAAGGACCCACCTCCCTCAAAGCAAATACTGCAGGGGTGTAACATCTCCACAGCTAACTATTCTCCACCTTGGCAACATAATGTCATAATATTTATAGTTACTTCTTGCAATTTTATCAATCCTCTTTGTGAAAGAATGGTTCTAAAATTTTTCGTACTTAAGTCACATTTTGTATCTAGTAAACACAAGATGTTTACTTCCTTTAAATAAGGATGTAATAAAACAGCACTTTTCAGCTTCTGGGTACACAGGAGTTGCCAGGGATTTAATGTGCTGTCACACCCAGGAGCAAAGAGCTTCTTATTCACCCAGGCTTCTTACACTTCTCCCCCTACAAGGTGAAATATTCTTTGCTAACTTTTAAAAGAGACATATAGGCTTGTAATCTCATGGCTATTCCTCCCTTACTTATACAACAAACATAGCTGGAGGTGGGAGTTGCAGAGATCCTCAAACTTCAAAAAGTTTAGCAGAAGTCTGTGCCTGTGGATGAGACACAGAGGGTGTGCTGCTGATGCAAAAGAATCTCTGGAGAGAGTTCAAATGCTTCAATGAAAGCATTTTACAAATTAACTCTGGGAAAAATTACTTCAGATCTGTGCAGCAGCACTCATCTTCAACTTCCACCTTCACATGGCTCACACTGAGAATGCCACAGAAAAAGCAAAGACATTTCAAAGTCACATTAATGCAGAAACTTTGTTTCTTGTCATAGTCTAACTCACTTTGAAGAACATATGGTTTCTGAAAGAAGATGGTCATTAGGCTTGAATGACTTTTATAGTGAAGGATGTCTCAAATTCCTTTATTTTTTTACTTAGTATGGACAAAAGGAAGAAAGTTAGGACAGCTGCTAATATCAAACCAAACATCAAATATAGAGATGGAAAATTAAGGTGAGGCTAAGAAGCAATTTTCTTTAGACTGCTAGAAGAAACTAGATAGCAAGTGTTCCCTAACTTGTGCAGATTTTTTTGTATGTGACTGGAATTGAAAAGTCCAGAGCTGATGCCACCATGCTTGCTAACACCCCTGAGCAAATGTGTAAATTCTACCTTGCTTCCAACAAACACATACTGAAGAAGAATTACCTGGTTACGATAAAAGCAAAGTTATTGTCAGACTTTAGGTAAAATAAATTGTGGAATTCCTATTTTTACCACAAAACACACTTTCTTGCATCTCAGAAAAACTGTCCCACGGAGAAATCATTTTGCCAAGAGATGGAAAAGAGCAGAAGCAACTACTTATGGAAGTCTAGTTCTATCTGCTATCACTGCTTTGCCAAGCAGATGCTGAAATACATATCAGGATCTTGTGAGGGCAAGAGAGAAAGTGAGGTTGAAGGAAAATAATGCTGCTGCCTTCACCTCATCTGTAATGATGGGTCTAAGACAGATGATCAGCATCTTTCTTCCATCTATCATTCCATAAAGTTTCATGTAGAAAGTTGTCAGCCATTTACTTCACTGTTTAATTTTTTCTTGCCCACTTTTGACATATTGTACATTGATAGATGACTTGCAGTTAAAAGTGTAATTCCCTAAAAGTTAAACCAAACAAAATTTCAAGCTCAAATCTCATTATTTCCACCTATCCAGAATTTACTTCCAAATTGTGTTTATAGGAAGATCCTACACCCCCAAAATAACAGAGCAAGCCCCCAATCCAAGAAATTTAAAAAAGTTTCAGTCTCTCAGAACACTAAAAATCACAAATAAAAAAAAAACAACTTATGATAGATAATTAAAATTAAAAAAAGTTAATTTATTGCCCATCTAAATACAGTTGCAGCATTCATTGAATCTTTTCATTTCAAACTCAGTGGTATTGCAGAAGAAAGCCCAACAGAATAGCATATGTTCAATGAGAGCATGACTACTTTGGAGCAAGAAGTGAAATGATGCAGTCCTCAGAAAAAAACCAAGATACCAAGGAAGACAGACAGAAGTGATCCAAGTTGACACTTAGATGCAGACTCATTTGAGTGATGAAAACTGGATTAATTCAGTTATTTACGTGGATTTTTCAGTGGAACCAGTTGACTACTGATTTAACCTTATTAACTTCTGACACTAGATTGCATCTCACAATATGCACACAATTAGCAATTTTTTTCTTATAAATCTACCTCAATAAAGCCATCTTATTACTTCCACACTCATGGACTTCAACAGGAACTCCTCTTATTTCAGGCACAAGATATTTGTTTTCTTTGTCTATATGTATTGTATGCAAATGCAGGCAGGCAAAGCAGACAACACAGAACAGCAGACTGAGCACTGGCCAAACCCCTGCCATCTCATTGTAACCACATCAGGAAAAGAGAATGAGGGGTGTTTGGTGGGTAACAGCAGTAGTTGCTTGAAAATAACACAGACATGACAATTTCTTGTGCACTTTTCTATTTATTTTTCTTCAAAGATAGCAACCACAGAGCAAGGACACAAGCCAGCCACTCAGTTCCCTCTCAATCAAATACAAGGCCTCGCTATTGCGAAAGCAGAGGTGGCCAAGGCACCCATGCCCTGACAAGCAGGGTAGGGCATACATTGGGGTGTCGCACTTCCAAGGGGCAAAAGAAGCCTCACGTTGTCCATAGCAGCCGAGGGGCAGAACTGCGACCCGCCGCCAAAACCCCTTGTTCCCGCCGGCTCGAGTCAGCGCGAAGCTCTCGAAAGCGAGGCCGAGGCCCAGCCCTGTCAAAGCCCCTCACAGCCCCGCGGACCGCCGCAGCCCCACTAGCGGGCGCTGACAATAGTCTGCGCGAACCCCGCCAATCGTAAAGCGGCAGCAGAGCCCGCCTCAGGCGGAGACGCAAATGTGCGTCCGCCTAGTCTCAGAAGCGGCAGAAGGCCTAATCAGCGCTAAGTGCCTGCCGGGCACGGGCACAGGCATTCCGAGAGAGGTGTGCGCAACCACCGGCAGACACAAGTATCCTACAAGGGCTCCCCTGAGGAAGGGACCCAACCATTGCCGGCCTGAACCATGCGTTTAGCACACCGCCACCTCATTAGTCGTTATTACGTCATCAAAGGGCGCATTAAATCGATTCCTTTTCAATTCCCAGCTGGGTCACACTCTGGAGGCAGTTCTGCTGGGTAACTCACCGTAAGGAGCCCCTCACCCTGCCGCGCTCGCTTTGCCGTTACCGCTTCCTGTTCCCCTGCACGTTGAAAAGCAGGGCAGGCGCCGGCCAATCGCTACTCGCATTCCCGGCCTGCACAGCTTGCGGAAGTGACGGTAGGGTCACCTTTCACACGACATGGTGCGCAGGTAGTGAGGGACGTGGTTCGACTGGTCGGAGCATCCTGAGAATTGTAGTATGGGATATGTGCGTGTGTCAGCACCGTATGGCTGTGCGTGGGTAGCGGCTGTTGGGGGTGGGTGACGTTGCCATGAGGCGCCGCAGCTGGCTGGGTTGATCCTGGGAACGGCGGGAGGAGGGGGCAGGGGGGCTACTTCCCCTAGGATTGGCCCGCTTCTGTGTCGCTAGCTCTCTCCGCAGGGGAGCAGGTAGTGCTGATATAAAATTTCAATAGCCAAAACGAATTTTATTTTTATATCTTTTATTTTAAAGAAAGCAAGCAAGCAGTGCTGGGTGGCCGGGGGGTCACCGCTCCACTCACGGCACACACCACTTACAAGTTCGGCAAAGTATATATACTGTTTTTAAGCCTACAAAGCATTTTCCAGTGTGCTTGTGTTAGTCTTGTTATAAATGAGAAGCTTGACTAGGCCAATACTCAAGCAGCAATCAATTTATTAATTAATATGGTAAAGTATGAGCAATACAGGCTGGGTACAGTGGGGGAAATTTTCCCTCCAACTGCACGCCGATAGTTGGGGCTTACAGATATTTATAGGGGTTCTCATAAGCTTTCTCAGCAGTTTCTATTCCCAAATTTTTACGTCACAATTCTATACACTATTGTGATTTAGTTTTTCTCAGGATGTATCTCAGAAAGGAGTATCCCCAGATGGTGGGGGTCTGGCTTCCGAAAGAAGAAAGAAGTCTCCCAGCTGGTGAGGTCCAGATTCTAGATGCGGGTTCACCTTTTAATTGCAAGGACTATAAATCTCATACCAGTGATGTCCAGCTTCCCTTGGTCGAAACTATCAATCCTGGAGTTGATGTTCATCTTCCTTTCTCAAGCTGTTTTTAAATATTTTGTTAAGGCATCGAGATAAGCATGTTTCTTTTTTATATATTCTAAAGCTATAGTTTCAAAGATCCTTACTACAAGCAATATTCTAAAATTATACTTCAAAAGGTTATTGCAAAACTCTTTTTAGCTAGAAGCAGAAAGTTCCTGTCAAACAAACAGCAACATCATTAAAGCTTTAATTCGAATGCTCCTAAATCAACTTAAGACTTATAAAGGTTAATTGCAAACAAAGGATAGGTTCAAAGGCCTTCTTCCATGCTTTACTTCCTCAGTTATTTATTAGAATTGTCTTTGTAACTGTCCCACGGTCAGTTTCCACCCATATCACAATCACAGATACACAGGTTGCCTGTATGTACCTGACACGAAACACAGCTTTGTATTTCACAGTCTGAATCAGCAGATATCAATAAGCTGGGATCAGCAATTTCAAAATCTTTCCAGGTGGTCATTGGCTTCCTGTCCTGCTCGTGGTCATTTGGAGGGAGGCCCTTTACAAGTGTCTGCTAAATAATTTTAGTCTTGTACAAGTGCATCAAGCTTTTTATTATACATAAGCATTTAGTCACTTTGTTGCAATATCCCTTAGCTTTACCACAGCTTCCTCTATTTTAGTCTAAGCATTAGTTGTTTTTGCCACCTCATCTCTTGACTCTATTATACTTCTTCTATTTTTTTTTTGTTTGATGCCTTATTTGGCTATTCAGTCAGAAAGTTTCAAAACCGTTCTTTGTAGTTATCCCAGGGAACGTGTCCATTTTCGACACAGCAGATACAAGCATTTGCTGATTCCATTGCCAATTGACACGAATCACAAAAACACTTTTCACAGTGCCCACGTGGGGTGGGGTAGCCGTGGGAACTAGCGTTTCTGACTGTTATTTTGTGCAGTCCCGATCCTGAGCTGTGGTGGGAGTCCTAGCGCCAGCGGGTGGCCATTGCGCCTGGCAGGGCAGTTGGCTGTGGGAGGGGTATTGACTGTTCTGCCCCTGGGAGGAACACAGATGCTTTCTGAGCATGAAAGAAAAATGCAATTTAATTCATCATTAGGATAAGATTAAACACCGTCGTTTTTTTCCCAGGCTTAAAGTCTCTATGTTTGCCAGTTTCATAAATGAACCAACAAGTACGTGCAAATTACTTGTAACCAAAGTGTTGGCAATAATTGACTGCTTTTACTGTGTTACAGAAATTATGCATGCTCATCACCATAATAGGGTTCAATTCTAGGTTTCTGCTGAATCAGTAAGTCAAAAGGAGCTTCTTCTATGTAGTCCTTTTTATTAATAACACTATAGCTTAAGCTGGATGTTTCTGAAGAGGGACCTCAAACAAAAAAAAATCCCTGGGCAATTATACCCGTATAATCTCAATTCCCCACCTCTCATGCAACAGTTCAGACCAGTAGTCAGTTCAGACCAGTAGTAATATTAGGGTCTTGTGTCTTCTGGTTCTTCACTGTGAGAAATGAAGCCCACTCAGTTAAAATGTAAAGAAAATTTAATAAGAGACAATAGGGGACAAAGTCAATAAAGCAAAAGGATCAGTGCTGGGTGCTTAGTCACAGCCAGAGTCATGCCAGTCAACACAGCAACACCCCTTATATGCCCTGGGTATTGCATCAGCCAAATACATATTTGTGGTAATCGGCGGAAGAAATGCAGCACTCAATATGAGTGATCAGCAAATCTCAAAACTTTATTGATAGGCACATACATTTATATTGGTGTTAATGAGGCTAATACATATTGCAAAAAGCAAGCTCATTATTGGTTAGTTACTTATCAGCTAACTACGCCTACCTTATCATTCTTGAGGCTACTATGTTGCAGCTGTTCACATATTTTCTTCATGTTTCTAACTAACGATCCTCTCCCCCATCCTGATGTTGCACCAAGGGCACAGTGCCCTTGCCAGGTTTGGACACTGACTGCTGACTCCTATCCTTGTCTCCTTCATCCCTAACTAACGGTATTATGTCAGTGTGACCTTTGTTAGCTAGCCAGCTGTTCACAAAATCTTCCACACTTCCCCTGTTTTTCTGTTGCACAAACATAGTCTGATTAGATGCAGCAAATATCATTCTTTGAAGCATGTTCTGTAAGCACATGCAAAAACAAGGCAAAACTAACACTACTAACAAAGCTATAATGCCTACTATAATGATGACTCTAACAACAGAGCGCAACCATGATCCCAAGCCTAAAGATTTGAGCCACTTATCAATACCAGAGCCCGATTCTACCTGTAAATTTCCAGTTAACCTTCGCAGCTCAGAGAGCTGGGAGTGAATGGACTGGGAATGATCAGAGAGGTTCATGCAACACATGCCCTCAAATTCTTCACAACCATGGCCTTGTGCCAGTAAAAGGAAATCAATTGCAGCTCTATTCTGAAGCGTCGCATGGAGAATAGAATCAACATCAAGCAAAAAGCTAGAAAGTGCCAGAGAAGTGGCATTAGTTTGTTTAGCAAGCCAGCATCCTAGCTTGTTTAAAATGGCATGGGCACCTGCTGCTGATACCCCTGGAGCCAAAAAGGATGCTGCCACTATGGCCCCTGGGGACCAAAATTTTACATCATCTTTGCAGTCAGCAGTAAACGCATGGGCCATTCTTTTAATTCTGTGATAGCGGCGGCTCATATTAAGGATCATTGACGTATTGGGTGTGAGTAGAGACAAGCGACCAATTGTACATGGCCCCCCGCTCAGCATCGACGGGACACTGGGCCACGCACGGTCCCCACATATTAAAAAGTAACCTGCTGGTAATTGAATAGGGTCATTTGATGAGATCGACACCTTCTTTGTGGTATAATTGCACCAGGTTGTTGCATTACGGTAAATGGCCATGCTGGAGGTTACAATAGTAGAATAGTTTTTGGCTGGCAGCTGACTTTTATGCTTAAACCTAAGGCATGCATCCGCCATCACTGAGCCTAACAGTTCCAACTCTTGGGGTTCCTGTGGTGCTATAGGAAAATGAGAAATCCATTGGTCCCAGTTATCTACACTGACCCTGGCGTCATTGGTTTTGCAGGTGGGTATTTTTGACGGGCATGGCCAGGGATCTGCCGGTAGCCCAACCAAACAGGTTGTAAATGGATTACCGGGAGAAGATAATGACAAGCAAATAGCCTCCTGGTTAGTTAAATTTGCCATGGTGATCCAGATATTAGTCTTGGGCTGAGGTGGGGCCCACGCTTGGTGGGTTCCCACTCCTTTGGCAATGTCTGGGCTGTCTATTAAGAGGGCAAATACGAGTAAACTGTAGCATAAGTCTGCCACATCACCCTGATCTTCCCAGGCGCTGTTTTGAACCATCCAGACATTTGGGAAATTAAGAATGTCTCTTCTTTCCTCTCCCCCTTTTCTCTCTTGAGCCGCCCAGACTTAATCTTTTTAGAGCCCTTAAACAATCGTCCCACGCTTGGTTAGGATCTTGATCCCCCAGAATCGGACCTACTACATCTAACTGGGAAAGGGGAATACCCCGACCACACTTAGACTGTAAGATACACGACTGAGATTGCCCTAAAGCGCGTCTGGCGTGCTGGGTTTCCCACCTAAACCATGCGAGAATTTTCTGTTCTGGGGACTCATACAACTGTAACCCTTGGCGGCCAGGTAACCCTGTAAAGGCCTGGAGTTCTGCTTGCCAGGAATCCTGCTGCCAATAAAATGCACAGCTTCTGCACCACAGCTCAGGTAACTGGGACTGATGCACCCACTTAGTTTGCTGACACCCCCCGCAAAAGAACAATATCCATGCAGCACACTGAGTATTTTGACACTTAATACAAGCTAATCTCTTAGGCCCTCTATAATAAAACGTATGAAGCGCCGGAATCAGGCTTAGTATACAGTCCAGAGATTGACACCGATCAATCGCTCGGTCAATGGCAAAGCTACACTGTCCTTCAGCTTGAGAAGTATCGGTCGAATGGTGATCAGCAGCTTTGCCTCCACTCGCTGACGGTCCTCCTCGCTCAGTTGTCTGGGGTCCGGTTCCATCTAACACAGCTGCTCGGGTCCATTTAGCAGGTACCCACAAGGATCCTGTAGGGGTAGAAACACAAAGATATCCGCAGCCCCAGTATAATACCTTAGCAGGACCTTGCCATTGTCCTGTCTTGGGGTCTCTATACTTTACCCATACGTCCTGCTTCACACTATCTTTCTCTGTTACATAATGACGAATTACAGCAGGAACTTTGCTTTCCCCAAAAACACACAGGTGATTTAAGACAAATAGACACTTTAGCAACCTCTCTTGCGGCTCTCTAATATCTTTGTATTTACCTAGATATTTTTTCAAGGTACCATTAGCTCTTTCTACAATCGCTTGTCCTGTCGGGGAATTAGGGATGCCTGTCACGTGTTCAATCCCCCACATTTGCATGAACTGTTTTATTCTTTTGCTGCAGTAGGCAGGCCCATTGTCTGTCTTAATATGTCGTGGCACTCCCATTACAGCAAAGCAGCTACTGAGATGCCTCTCCACGTGCCCTGCTTTCTCACCAGTTTGTGCTGTGGCCCATATAAAATGACTGTAGGTGTCTATAGTAACATGCACATACTTTATCCTTCCAAACTCAGCAACATGTGTGACATCCATTTGCCAGGTCTCATTTGTATTCAGCCCTCTGGGGTTAACTCCTAGACCTAACCCGCAGCCCCCGTTATGATGACTACATATGGGACAGGCTTTGACTATTGCCCGTGCCTCTTCCATAGATATCTGAAATTCTCTATGGAGGCCTTTTGCATTTTGGTGAAACATGGAGTGTGCCTCTCTGGCCAAAGTCTGCCTGGGAATTGGAGTCACATGTGTGATTGAGACTAACTTATCTGCTCGTGCATTACCCTCTCCCAGACCAATATCCCACTTATGACTTCTGATATGAATGACAGAGAAAGGATACTTCCTCAGTTTAATTGCCCTCTGTAACTGTATAAACAGCTCATGTAACCTCCTGTTCTGAACTTCTTTTATAGAGGCATCTTCTATTCGCTCGCATACTCCAGCGACATATAAAGAATCTGTCACTATATTGAGGAGCCCAGAAAAATGCATCATGGCCCAAACAACAGCCAATAACTCCATCGTTTGTAAAGTATCCAACTCGGAGGCCTGGAGAATCTGATGGTGCCATTGTCCCTTTTCCTGCCAGGTCACTGCAGCAATTTTGGATTTTCTTCCCGCATCCGTGTAGGCTGTTATAGCATCCGACAGGGGTTTCTGTGACCTTTTTGGGCATTGAATCCAACCCCATTGCCCTATCCAATTCAACGGTATATTGGGGATATCATCAGTGGCAATCACACTTCCAGCTCTTAACAGTGCCTCTTGTAATTCCACACTGTTTAACAGGTACCAGGTCAATGTATCTTTCTTCATTGGTACCTGTATCTGATCAGGCTCCTTTCCCATGATCTGTAGTGTCCGTTCACGACCCTTTTTGAGCAACTCAGCCAAAATTTCAATTTTTTGAAGAAGGGTTTTATGCTGTTGAAGTGGAGGAGATATCCATTCCAAAGCCCACACCTCCCCCGTTTTTCTGTTTTGCTGAGTAAGTGCACCTAGTAAGTATTTAGTTCCACACCAAACTGTCAGCTGTATAGGGAGGTTAAGGTCTCGTCTCCGGACACTGCCCTGCATCACACAGTCCAGTATCTGTCTGTCTTCTTTGCTTGTTTAATGGTCAACGTTTCTCTTGCTCTTGATAAAGTTTCACATTCTTCATTGAAATCCATCTGGATTTTGCACCTGTTAAAACACAAACAAATCCCACGTCCCCGCAGGAATGAAGAATTTTCTCAAAATCTTAGAGGTGAAGAATGGGTCCTGGTTTCATTTTGCAATGTTACATAGAGAAATGTTAAGATAAGAGTAATTAGGAATAAATTCAGATAATACACACAATCAACAACACATACAAAATCAGAAAATTACCAAACACTACAACACTGAACTCTTATCCCAGAGTCTGCGACAGCTGATAAACCTTAAAATGACAGAGAACTGGAGAAATCATGTCCGGATTCATGTTTCTCCAAATCACCTCTGAAAATGGCTCAGCCGTCATAGATGGTCAAATTGTCAAGTCAAAAGGACTTGAATACTATTTGATGCAGAAAACATCTGGGTTGATTGTGAATCACTCCATCCAAATAGAGCTAGAGCTTGGCCAGAGCCCGAACTCTAATTGGTGAGTGTCACTTAACATACTTTTTAAACAGGACTTTTAAAAACAATCCTTATAAACAAAAAACTTTAGGGTTACAAACCAATTAAATTATCAAACAATTGAATCCTTCTGAAGTTTCTGTCTAGACAGAGATTTTCCAAACACAGCAAACTTCTTGAATTCTCTGCTGGAGTATTCCTGTAATAATAATTAAAAGAACCACAAAACTGGCAATTTGGATAAAAACCCTCAGAAACATTTAAATAGTTAGGAAATAAAAGACAGGATTCTGAAGAGACACGTGTCTTGCAGGTGATCACACAAAAAAAATAGAAAAACACATGAAAGCCGGCTGCAAACACCACAACAACACACCAATAACAACTCTCATCACAAAAATCTGAAAACTCCCTAACAAGAAGTTCTTGAAGGGGTTAAGACAACCTTCCCAAAGTATTCATCTAGTATTAACAACAATCACTATCTATCAGCATTACTTACAAAAACTGAAAATAACAAAGGTTATAAACTTAATATAAATAATTCTTAAAACTTTGAATCATTGGGAAATCGACTGATGACCCCACAACAGGGTCTGATTGACCTTTCCCAAATGCTTTGTCTTCCAAGACACCTTGGGTAATTAAATCTTTACTAATATTTTCATCTTTACACGACATTTTGTTTCCCTGGGAATAATTTTTTACAATAGAAGCAGTTCCCTTTTTTTTTTTTTTTTTTTTTTTTTGAATCCAGCTGGCATTTTGTTACACTGAGATTTCTTACTGATTGACAACAATCATTAACTGAAGGATAACAGGCTGGTAAGGCTGGACAGTTTGCATAGATATTTTAAAACAAAACTGAGAAAGATGACAGATAATTTCAAACACAAATAATTTCACTTAAAATAAGGACAGTACAAAAACAATTAGCACATTTACATCCATTTATCTAATGCCATCTCTTAATGAATAGAAGAGAGCAAAGACCATAAAGACTATAGTATACAGAAATATTACAGTTTAAATCTTCTCACATGTAGTCCAAAAAGAAACTAGGAAGTTTATTTAGATTTTGTTCCCTTAAAAGGTTGTTCCTGCCTCAGGTAAGGGAAAGGCAATGAAGTCATCAAACTGTAAGCAATCAAACCCAAATACTCTAACAGTTTTAAAAAAGCAAACACATTTACCAAAAAAACCCAAAAAACTGGTAAACAAACTGTAAAGCCTGTGGAACAGTTGGGTAAAATGCCCCGTATAACATCTGGATGAAGCACTGTGTGAATTTTCAGAAGTTTTTCATCCTGATCTTGAAGAAAATTCCTGACCTGTTTTTTCTCAGACACTTGTTTGAATTGCTGCGATGGGCTGGCTGCTGTGGTTGCTAGGCAGCTGTGCCAGGGCGGTGTTTTGAGGAAAGTCAGCCCGCGCCCATCTCCGCCTGCTTGCACAGCCTCAGTCTGCGCCACCTCGGGGGTGCGGAAAGGAACGCCCTCGCCCGGACCCGCGCAGCCGCGATCTCCTTTGGGCTCCGCTCTGCCTGGGGCTCCGCTCGGGCTGGTTCCCTCTGGCTCTGCGCCAACACCCACAGCCAGCGGGAGCACGTCCCACACCGCTGGTGCTTTTGTGCGCTTGCAAAAAGTGAAAAAGCCCTCCCAGCTCCAGCTTTCGGGTTTCGCGTTACTGTTGCGCGTCCGCCGCCGCTACCACTGGCACTGCGCTTGTCGCTGCCGCGTATTCGGTCCCCGCGTCTCGCCTTGTCTGGCCCGGCCCTGGCTGGCACTTCCCTCGCGATCTGTGCGCTTTCCCCACGGACAGCTGCCGTGCGAGTTTTTGTCACCGTGCGCGTCCCTGGACCCGCGGTGCGCGTAACCGCCGCCGGCACCGAGCATGATACCACTGCCACACGCGTTCTCGCCGCCGCGTCTGCCCCGGGCTCTCCCGCGGCCCCCGTCGCCCTCCTGGTCCCGAACTTACGCCACTCTGTTAATTCATGTACTGTATAAGGATTTTGAGAAACTCCTTGTGCATACCCGTAAGCTAACAACTGTGGGAGCTCTTTCTGCAAGTCTATGTCCTTAACCTGACGCTTTTTTAAAAAGCAAGTAAATAAATAATATGCTGCTTGCCTTTCCATTTCCATTTCCATTTTTGAGAACGTCGACGTTTCTGCAGCCCTTCAAGGTCTCGGCAGCACGTATCGGCCGGGCTCTTCTATAAGGTCACCCAGGGCGCGGCACTTTTCGCTTTTTCAGCAGTGCTTATTCGCCGTCCTTGCTGCTGTAGGACCCGAACTCCTTCACCGATCCACCGTGGTTGCCGTTACCGATTTAACGTCCGGGGTCACCATTTGTGGTAATCGGCGGAAGAAATGCAGCACTCAATATGAGTGATCAGCAAATCTCAAAACTTTATTGATAGGCACATACATTTATATTGGTGTTAATGAGGCTAATACATATTGCAAAAAGCAAGCTCATTATTGGTTAGTTACTTATCAGCTAACTACGCCTACCTTATCATTCTTGAGGCTACTATGTTGCAGCTGTTCACATATTTTCTTCATGTTTCTAACTAACGATCCTCTCCCCCATCCTGATGTTGCACCAAGGGCACAGTGCCCTTGCCAGGTTTGGACACTGACTGCTGACTCCTATCCTCGTCTCCTTCATCCCTAACTAACGGTATTATGTCAGTGTGACCTTTGTTAGCTAGCCAGCTGTTCACAAAATCTTCCACACATATTTACAAATGGTTATACATATTCAAACATGCCTTTTTGGAACATATGCAGTTGTCCTAGTCATGGTCATTTGTTACTTTTTGATACATCCAACAGGTTTCAATTCTTTGACTGGTTAAATGTTAACATTACAACAACTCTTCACCAACACTGCTATCACAACACATTTGCATTAAAAGAACTCTAAACTTTAGCAAAACTTCTTTTACAAAAGTCAACATTATAAAACACATAGTATTCACTCTAACAATTGTGAAAGCCAACACTAATATATTTATCACAATCCCTTCTCTTTTCATAAATCATTTGGCTTGAGCAATAATTCTTATTTTTAACTTTGGTGATATGCTCATGTTTTTCATAAATCACTTTCGCTTCTTTGAATGGGTCCTTTGTTTTATCTTGGTTCTTTAACACTTTTATCTTTTGTGCTGTTATGGATATAGCCAATTTTGGGTCCATAGACATCGCCACTACTGGCATACCCTGGACTGTGCTGGTGATTAGCTGAATAAAACAGGGAATCAGACAAAGAAGAAATAATAAACCAGCTGCTGCACATAAGAGGAAGAAGCTTAGCTTTTTCCACCATTCTATTCACACTAACTTGTCCCACCAACTGGCTTCTAGTATCAATTCCCATTTCTGGACTGAGACATGGGCTATTTTTCTGATATCCTTGGCTATATCGAAGACGGCATCCCCATTACCATATGTTTTCAAACAACAGTCGGATGTCTTAAATTTTCCACAGACACCCCCTTCTTCTGCTAATAAGTAGTCTAAGGCCAACCTATTCTGGTACACTACAGTTCTTGTTAGCCTTTGTTGGTTTGATATGAATTCCAGTGTTAGAGGAGTTTTGTTAGTTATTATTTCTACAACTGCTTGGAGTCTTATACAATTTAGCATATAAATTGGGGTTTGGTATTCCCAACTCCCATCTTGTGCCCATGTGGCTGGCCCATACATTGCCATTATTTGTTCCGGAGGCCATTCCTTTTTCCCCCATTTTTGAGATCCTCTGACTAATTCCCTTTTATTTCTTTTCAAGGCTTCATAAAGCCTAACCTGGCTTGTTTGTCTAACACCCCGGGGCGTCTCTTTAATCAGTATCTTTTCAGGTTAGGGTGAGAAGCAAAAAGGGTCCAAGCAGGTACGGGACTACGCTCCCATCCTTAGACATCACTTATTGGCTCATGATTTTAGGGGTTTTTCTTGTAAAAACTGTAAAAATTCGGGGCGCAATGCATTTCTCATCTGCATACTGGCTCTGATGTCACTCCTATTCTGGGTCTGTCCCCACGTCTGTGCCTGGCAAGCAGCTAGCATCAGGGGAACAATGGTTAATCACCGGCCATTAACGGGTAATTGAGGAGCTCCTCTCCGGCAGAGAAACCAAAGAGGTCTGACTGGTCTGACTTGTTTCTAACTCTGAAACTCAAAAAAAAATACAACTTTCTATTCATAACACTGCCCATTTATTTCAACCCCAGCTAATATCAATAAAACTACAATGGGGTGGCACAACGTATTGAAAATCCCAGTTGCAGTTGGTGACCATCCAAAGACTACATCCCACCAATTATGATCTGCATCTTGTTTTATTCTTTGCAGAATTCTGCTTATTTCTTTTGTATTATGATGGACCGTAATTAGAGTCTTTTCTCCGCTTTTCTGGATCTTCTTCAAAATCTCAATTAGGTCTTGGTGTTTAATTAATTGTCTTACTAATGTAAAGTCCATTCCAATAGGAGTAGGTGATAGCCTGTTGTAGCTATGATATTTTATTAGAAATCCTTTCCTAGGATTTTTCCCCTCCTGAGAGCTGAGGGCCTCAGGAAAGAAATGTAAACAATAACTATCTGCTGCTGTGGAATGCAACAGGTGCATCTTCCATTGGTCCATGTGGATTGTTTTCAATTAGTGACCAATCACAGCCACCTGTGCCAAGGCTGTGAGCAGTCACAGGATTTTGTTATGCATTCTATTCTATTCTTGTTCTTTGTAGTCTTCTGATCTTTCTTTTCTCTCTGTTCCTTTAGTATAGTTTTAATGTAGTATTTTAGTATAATATATAAGATAATAAATCAGCCTTCTGAGAAAATGGAGTCAAGCCTCATGTCTCCACACATGGAGCATTCACCGCAACAGCCTGTGATACATTGTGTAATTGTTTCTGATCAGCTGGTGAGATGTCACTGGTGCCAAATACGAAAAATCACACCCGATAATATTAACAAAATTACAAATACAAAAATTAGAATGATTTTTACTAGGTAAAACTACACTGTTGTTATTGGTTTCTACAAAAGTACAAGCAGTCCTTAAGCTTACACAACCTTTACCAGTGTATACAAGCACAGTTTTCTGATTAGGGACTGGATGAATCTCGAAGTGACAAATACTTTGTTCAGTGTCAAGACACACATCATGAGCATCAATGGTGTTGCTTTCACAGATGAATCCTGGTTGTTCCTTAGTAATACAAGATTCTAAGTTTACTGTTTGCCACTTCTCATTCATCTTTTGTGCCCTCACTCTATGTTCCAAAGGATAACGCACCGTTTTCTCATGGTTTAATCCTAGTGCAATGATGGGGTGAATAACATAAACAGTGGTATTACATAGAGTAAGTACAAAGGCAGTGGCCACATTAGAAGCAGAATCGTAGGTAAAATTTACCATAGTCCACCAAGATTGGAATTTTCTTTCAAAATCAATCACATTATCCCAAACAATATTTCGGATCTCAACTGGAAAAACACCTTCACCCTCTTTCTGTATGATCAAGGCTGCTATTCCTTGCATTCATAACTCTGCTTGTATATAACTGAAAGCTAAAAACACATTATCTTGAACCATACTAAGTGCCTTCACCATCAACTTGTGGTCTTGGTCCCTGGCCTTGTCTCATTTTGTTAGCACCTTTGAAATTTGCTATTGACTAGTTCCTAATACCAATAAAGATGACTGCAGGGGCTGTTTTAGTTTTGTTAGATCACTTCTTGCAGTGGCCAGCTTGTTCATTAATATTTCTGAGTCAATTCCATTTAAAACTCCCTATCCTGTCTCTAATATCCCAGTTAAATCCCTTCTGATTCTGTTCCTGAGGTGTATTTGTAACCACGTTGTCCAGCCCTCGAAGGATGTCCTCAGGAGAGAGGAGCAGGCTGGTTGGATTTCTGATATGTTGGTTTGTATCAGTAATTTGACACATTTGAGAGACCACTCTGGATTAAACAACAGTTGTTGTTGACCCATATTCTTTATTATGTATGGGCCTATTTCATAGACCTTAGGTTCAAGTTCGGTTTGGGTTGGAGTTGCTTGAGTACTAGTGTGAGTTGTATGAGGTTCTGTTGTTATGAGAGATATAGCATCTATTTTAAATTTGAATGAGATCCCAATAATATCATGAGCCCAGAGACAGGTCACCTCTACAGGCTGTATTAATATGAAATTATACCAACAGCCTGATTTACTTGGGCCATTATAAACCTCTTGGTGCCTATGTGTAGGAAAAGCTGAAATACTAATTTGATTTGCTCTCTTATGGTTCCATTGATCATCCGGCATCCTATCCTGATTTATTTTCCTTTGATCCCTTGAAGTGTTCACAGTATCCGTTCTTGCCGCTCCTGCTTCCCATATACCTGAATCCCATGCATTACCATAGTTGATAGGTTTAAATCTTTTACATCAGAATGTTTTCCCATGGATCTAGTGTACTGACCAAAAGCTTGGGACCAAGGCTATTCAGCATTGTTTTGGATAAAGGTATCTTCTAATTCTAAGACATCAATTGCAATTACACACAGAACAATTCTGCAAATTAAATTACTAACTACTCCCGACTGCAATATACACATTTTCCCCAAGTAGGTCTTAGTTTCAGTTCATTGTCTCCCAAAGAGGTCAGAATCTAGGTCCCAGCAAGTGCTCAGAGCCCCAAACACCAGCTTTCATCTGATGCCCAGACCCTGTGCAAATGACTTCTTTTTCCCCTGGAAAATGACCTCTCTTTGCGGCCACTCGCCCTGGCCGTCCCTGGCCACCCAAGATAGAAATTAGCAAATTTTGCAGAATTTCGCCAAAACTCAAGAGGTCAGAATCTAGGCGAATGCAGGAGCTCAGAGCCCCAAAGGCCAGCTTTCATCTGATGCCCAGAGCCTGGGCAAATGACTTCTTTTTCCCCTGGAAAATGGCCTGTCTTTGCGGCCACTCGCCCTGGCCAACCCTTGTTGTTTAGGCTGCCCCTTGGACGAGGACACGAGGCTTGACTCCATTTTCATCAGAAGGCTGATTTCTTATGTTATATATTATAGTAAAATACTACAATACAACTATACTAAAAAAACAGAGAGAAGAAGATCAGAAGGCTACAAAGACAAGAATAGAATAGGAATGCATAACAAAATCCTGTGACTGCTCACAGCCTTGGCACAGGTGGCTGTGATTGGTCACTGATTGAAAACAATCCACATGGACCAATGAAAGATGCACCTGTGGCCTTCCAGAGCAGCAGATAGTTATTGTTTACATTTCTTTCCTGAGGCTCCCAGCTCCTCAGGACAGGAAAAATCCTAGCAGAGGCTTTTTCACTAAAATATCATGGCTACAAACCCTGGCCACCGAAGCGAGAAATTTCCAAATTTTGCTGGATTTCTCTAAAACTAAAGTGGTCAGAATCTAGGCCAATGCAAGTGCTCAGAGCCCCAAAGGCCAGCTTTCATCTGATGCCCAGACCCTTGGCAAATGACTTCTTTTACCCCTGGAAAATGGCCTCTCTTTCCGGCCACTCGCCCTGGCCGTCCCTGGCCACCCAAGATAGAAATTAGGAAATTTTGCAGAATTTCGGCAAAACTCAAGAGGTCAGAATCAAGGCTAATGCAAGTACTTAGAGCCCCAAAGGCCACCTTTCATCTGATGCCCAGACCCTTGGCAAATGACTTCTTTTTCCCCTGGAAAATGACCTCTCTTTGCGGCCACTCGCCCTGACCGACCCTGACCACACAAACAAGAAATTTCCAAATTTTGCTGGATTTCTCCAAAACCAAAGTGGTCAGAATCTAGGTCCCAACAAGTGCTCACAGCCCCAAACGCCAGCTTTCATCTGATGCCCAGAGCGTGGGGAAATGACTTCTTGTTCCCCTGGAAAATGACCTCTCTTTCCGGCCACTCGCCCTGGCCGTCCCTGGCCACCCAAGATAGAAATTTCCAAATTTTCAGAATTTCTCCAAATCTCAAGAGGTGAGAATCTAGGCCAATGCAAGTGCTCAGAGTCCCAAAGGCCAGCTTTCATCTGATGCCCAGACCCTGGGGAAATTACTTCTTTTTCCGCTGGAAAATGTCCTCTCTTTGCGGCCACTCGCCCTGGCCGTCCCTGGCCACCCAAGATAGAAATTAGCAAATTTTGCAGAATTTCGCCAAAACTCAAGAGGTCAGAATCAAGGCTAATGCAAGTACTTAGAGCCCCAAAGGCCAGCTTTCATCTGATGTCCAGACCCTTGGCAAATGACTTCTTTTTCCCCTGGAAAATGACCTCTCTTTGCGGCCACTCACCCTGGCCGTCCCTGGCCACCCAAAATAGAAATTTCCAAATTTTGCTGGATTTCTCCAAAACCAAAAAAGTCAGAATCTAGGCGAATGCAGGAGCTCAGAGCCCCAAACGCCAGCTTTCATCTGATGCCCAGAGCGTGGGGAAATGACTTCTTGTTCCCCTGGAAAATGGCCTTAATTTCTGGCCACTCGCCCAGGCCGACCCTGTCCACGGACCTAGACATTTCCAAATTTTGCTGGATTTCTCCAAAATTAAGGTGGTCAGAATCTAGGTCCCAGCAAGTGCTCAGAGCCCCAAAGGCCAGCTTTCATCTGATGCTCAGACCCTGGGCAAATGACTTCTTTTTCCCCTGGAAAATGGCCTCTCTTTGCAGCCACTCGCCCTGGCCGACCCTGACCACCCAAGCGAGAAATTTCCAAATTTTGCTGGATTTCTCCAAAACCAAAGTGGTCAGAATCTAGGCCAATGCAAGTGCTCAGAGTCCCAAAGGCCAGCTTTCATCTGATGCCCAGACCCTGTGCAAATGACTTCTTTTTCCCCTGGAAACTGTCCTCTCTTTCCGGCCACTCGCCCTGGCCGTCCCTGGCCACCCAAGGTAGAAATTAGCAAATTTTGCAGAATTTGTCCAAAACTCAAGAGGTCAAAATCTAGGCCAATGCAGGAGCTCAGAGCCCCAAAGGCCAGCTTTCATCTGATGCCCAGACGGTGAGGAAATGACTTCTTTTTCCAATGGAAAATGGCCTCTCTTAGCGGCCACTCGCCCTGGCCGTCCCTGGCCAGCAAAGATAGAAATTAGCAAATTTTGCAGAATTTCTCCAAAACTCAAGTGGTCAGAATCAAGGCTAATGCAAGTACTTAGAGCCCCAAAGGCCAGCTTTCATCTGATGCCCAGACCCTTGGCAAATGACTTCTTTTTCCCCTGGAAAATGACCTCTCTTTGCGGCCACTCGCCCTGGCCAACCCTTGTTGTTTAGGCTGCCCCTTGGACAAGGACACGAGGCTTGACTCCATTTTCATCAGAAGGCTGATTTATTATGTTATATATTATATTAAAATACTACAATACAACTATACTAAAAAAACAGAGAGAAGAAAATCAGAAGGCTACAAAGACAAGAATAGAATAGGAATGCATAACAAAATCCTGTGACTGCTCACAGCCTTGGCACAGGTGGCTGTGATTGGTCACTGATTGAAAACAATCCACATGGACCAATGAAAGATGCACCTGTGGCCTTCCACAGCAGCAGATAGTTATTGTTTACATTTCTTTCCTGAGGCTCTCAGCTCCTCAGGACAGGAAAAATCCTAGCAGAGGCTTTTTCACTAAAATATCATGGCTACAAACCCTGGCCACCGAAGCGAGAAATTTCCAAATTTTGCTGGATTTCTCTAAAACTAAAGTGGTCAGAATCTAGGCCAATGCAAGTGCTCAGAGCCCCAAAGGCCAGCTTTCATCTGATGCCCAGACCCTTGGCAAATGACTTCTTTTACCCCTGGAAAATGGCCTCTCTTTGAGGCCACTCGCCCTGGCTGTCCCTGGCCACCCAAGATAGAAATTAGGAAATTTTGCAGAATTTCGGCAAAACTCAAGAGGTCAGAATCAAGGCTAATGCAAGTACTTAGAGCCCCAAAGGCCACCTTTCATCTGATGCCCAGACCCTTGGCAAATGACTTCTTTTTCCCCTGGAAAATGACCTCTCTTTGCGGCCACTCGCCCTGACTGACCCTGACCACACAAACAAGAAATTTCCAAATTTTACTGGATTTCTCCAACACCAAAGTGGTCAGAATCTAGGTCCCAACAAGTGCTCAGAGCCCCAAACGCCAGCTTTCATCTGATGCCCAGAGCGTGGGGAAATGACTTCTTGTTCCCCTGGAAAATGGCCTTAATTTCTGGCCACTCGCCCAGGCCGACCCTGTCCACTGACCTAGACATTTCGAAATTTTGCTGGATTTCTCCAAAACTAAAGTGGTCAGAATCTAGGTCCCAGCAAGTGCACAGAACCCCAAAGGCCAGCTTTCATCTGATGCCCAGACCCTGGGCAAATGACTTCTTTTTCCCCTGGAAAATGGCCTCTCTTTCCGGCCACTCGCCCTGGCCGTCCCAGGCCACCCAAGATAGAAATTTCCAAATTTTCAGAATTTCTCCAAATCTCAAGAGGTGAGAATCTAGGCCAATGCAAGTGCTCAGAGTCCCAAAGGCCAGCTTTCATCTGATGCCCAGACCCTGGGGAAATTACTTCTTTTTCCGCTGGAAAATGTCCTCTCTTTCCGGCCACTCGCCCTGGCCGTCCCTGGCCACCCAAGATAGAAATTAGCAAATTTTGCAGAATTTCGCCAAAACTCAAGAGGTCAGAATCAAGGCTAATGCAAGTACTTAGAGCCCCAAAGGCCAGCTTTCATCTGATGTCCAGACCCTTGGCAAATGACCTCTTTTTCCCCTGGAAAATGACCTCTCTTTGCGGCCACTCACCCTGGCCGTCCCTGGCCACCCAAAATAGAAATTTCCAAATTTTGCTGGATTTCTCCAAAACCAAAAAAGTCAGAATCTAGGCGAATGCAGGAGCTCAGAGCCCCAAACGCCAGCTTTCATCTGATGCCCAGAGCGTGGGGAAATGACTTCTTGTTCCCCTGGAAAATGGCCTTAATTTCTGGCCACTCGCCCAGGCCGACCCTGTCTACGGACCTAGACATTTCCAAATTTTGCTGGATTTCTCCAAAATTAAGGTGGTCAGAATCTAGGTCCCAGCAAGTGCTCAGAGCCCCAAAGGCCAGCTTTCATCTGATGCCCAGACCCTGGGCAAATGACTTCTTTTTCCCCTGGAAAATGGCCTCTCTTTGCAGCCACTCGCCCTGGCCGACCCTGACCACCCAAGCCAGAAATTTCCAAATTTTGCTGGATTTCTCCAAAACCAAAGTGGTCAGAATCTAGGCCAATGCAAGTACTCAGAGTCCCAAAGGCCAGCTTTCATCTGATGCCCAGACCCTGTGCAAATGACTTCTTTTTCCCCTGGAAACTGTCCTCTCTTTCCGGCCACTCGCCCTGGCCGTCCCTGGCCACCCAAGGTAGAAATTAGCAAATTTTGCAAAATTTGTCCAAAACTCAAGAGGTCAAAATCTAGGCCAATGCAGGAGCTCAGAGCCCTAAAGTCCAGCTTTCATCTGATGCCCAGACGGTGGGGAAATGACTTCTTTTTCCCCTGGAAAATGGCCTTAATTTCTGGCCACTCGCCCAGGCCGACCCTGTCTACGGACCTAGACATTTCCAAATTTTGCTGGATTTCTCCAAAATTAAGGTGGTCAGAATCTAGGTCCCAGCATGTGCTCAGAGCCCCAAAGGCCAGCTTTCATCTGATGCCCAGACCCTTGGCAAATGACCTCTTTTTCCCCTGGAAAATGACCTCTCTTTGCGGCCACTCACCCTGGCCGTCTCTGGCCACCCAAAATAGAAATTTCCAAATTTTGCTGGATTTCTCCAAAACCAAAAAAGTCAGAATCTAGGCGAATGCAGGAGCTCAGAGCCCCAAACGCCAGCTTTCATCTGATGCCCAGAGCGTGGGGAAATGACTTCTTGTTCCCCTGGAAAATGGCCTTAATTTCTGGCCACTCGCCCAGGCCGACCCTGTCTACGGACCTAGACATTTCCAAATTTTGCTGGATTTCTCCAAAATTAAGGTGGTCAGAATCTAGGTCCCAGCAAGTGCTCAGAGCCCCAAAGGCCAGCTTTCATCTGATGCCCAGACCCTGGGCAAATGACTTCTTTTTCCCCTGGAAAATGGCCTCTCTTTGCAGCCACTCGCCCTGGCCGACCCTGACCACCCAAGCCAGAAATTTCCAAATTTTGCTGGATTTCTCCAAAACCAAAGTGGTCAGAATCTAGGCCAATGCAAGTGCTCAGAGTCCCAAAGGCCAGCTTTCATCTGATGCCCAGACCCTGTGCAAATGACTTCTTTTTCCCCTGGAAACTGTCCTCTCTTTCCGGCCACTCGCCCTGGCCGTCCCTGGCCACCCAAGGTAGAAATTAGCAAATTTTGCAAAATTTGTCCAAAACTCAAGAGGTCAAAATCTAGGCCAATGCAGGAGCTCAGAGCCCCAAAGGCCAGCTTTCATCTGATGTCCAGACGGTGGGGAAATGACTTCTTTTTCCCCTGGAAAATGGCCTCTCTTAGCGGCCACTCGCCCTGGCCGTCCCTGGCCAGCAAAGATAGAAATTAGCAAATTTTGCAGAATTTCTCCAAAACTCAAGTGGTCAGAATCAAGGCTAATGCAAGTACTTAGAGCCCCAAAGGCCAGCTTTCATCTGATGCCCAGACCCTTGGCAAATGACTTCTTTTTCCCCTGGAAAATGACCTCTCTTTGCGGCCACTCGCCCTGGCCAACCCTTGTTGTTTAGGCTGCCCCTTGGACGAGGACACGAGGCTTGACTCCATTTTCATCAGAAGGCTGATTTATTATGTTATATATTATATTAAAATACTACAATACAACTATACTAAAAAAACAGAGAGAAGAAGATCAGAAGGCTACAAAGACAAGAATAGAATAGGAATGCATAACAAAATCCTGTGACTGCTCACAGCCTTGGCACAGGTGGCTGTGATTGGTCACTGATTGAAAACAATCCACATGGACCAATGAAAGATGCACCTGTGGCCTTCCACAGCAGCAGATAGTTATTGTTTACATTTCTTTCCTGAGGCTCTCAGCTCCTCAGGACAGGAAAAATCCTAGCAGAGGCTTTTTCACTAAAATATCATGGCTACAAACCCTGGCCACCGAAGCGAGAAATTTCCAAATTTTGCTGGATTTCTCTAAAACTAAAGTGGTCAGAATCTAGGCCAATGCAAGTGCTCAGAGCCCCAAAGGCCAGCTTTCATCTGATGCCCAGACCCTTGGCAAATTACTTCTTTTACCCCTGGAAAATGGCCTCTCTTTGAGGCCACTCGCCCTGGCCGTCCCTGGCCACCCAAGATAGAAATTAGGAAATTTTGCAGAATTTCGGCAAAACTCAAGAGGTCAGAATCAAGGCTAATGCAAGTACTTAGAGCCCCAAAGGCCACCTTTCATCTGATGCCCAGACCCTGGGCAAATGACTTCTTTTTCCCCTGGAAAATGGCCTCTCTTTGCTGCCACTCGCCCTGGCCGACCCTGACCACCCAAGCGAGAAATTTCCAAATTTTGCTGGATTTCTCCAAAACCAAAGTGGTCAGAATCTAGGTCCCAACAAGTGCTCACAGCCCCAAAGGCCAGCTTTCATCTGATGCCCAGAGCGTGGGGAAATGACTTCTTTTTCCCCTGGAAAATGACCTCTCTTTCCGGCCACTCGCCCTGGCCGTCCCTGGCCACCCAAGATAGAAATTTCCAAATTTTCAGAATTTCTCCAAATCTCAAGAGGTGAGAATCTAGGCCAATGCAAGTGCTCAGAGTCCCAAAGGCCAGCTTTCATCTGATGCCCAGACCCTGGGGAAATTACTTCTTTTTCCGCTGGAAAATGTCCTCTCTTTCCGGCCACTCGCCCTGGCCGTCCCTGGCCACCCAAGATAGAAATTAGCAAATTTTGCAGAATTTCGCCAAAACTCAAGAGGTCAGAATCAAGGCTAATGCAAGTACTTAGAGCCCCAAAGGCCAGCTTTCATCTGATGTCCAGACCCTTGGCAAATGACCTCTTTTTCCCCTGGAAAATGACCTCTCTTTGCGGCCACTCGCCCTGACCGACCCTGACCACACAAAATAGAAATTTCCAAATTTTGCTGGATTTCTCCAAAACCAAAAAAGTCAGAATCTAGGCGAATGCAGGAGCTCAGAGCCCCAAACACCAGCTTTCATCTGATGCCCAGAGCGTGGGGAAATGACTTCTTGTTCCCCTGGAAAATGGCCTTAATTTCTGGCCACTCGCCCAGGCCGACCCCGTCCACTGACCTAGACATTTCCAAATTTTGCTGGATTTCTCCAAAACTAAAGTGGTCAGAATCTAGGTCCCAGCAAGTGCACAGAACCCCAAAGGCCAGCTTTCATCTGATGCTCAGACCCTGGGCAAATGACTTCTTTTTCCCCTGGAAAATGGCCTCTCTTTGCTGCCACTCGCCCTGGCCGACCCTGACCACCCAAGCGAGAAATTTCCAAATTTTGCTGGATTTCTCCAAAACCAAAGTGATCAGAATCTAGGTCCCAACAAGTGCTCACAGCCCCAAAGGCCAGCTTTCATCTGATGCCCAGAGCGTGGGGAAATGACTTCTTGTTCCCCTGGAAAATGACCTCTCTTTCCGGCCACTCGCCCTGGCCGTCCCTGGCCACCCAAGATAGAAATTTCCAAATTTTCAGAATTTCTCCAAATCTCAAGAGGTGAGAATCTAGGCCAATGCAAGTGCTCAGAGTCCCAAAGGCCAGCTTTCATCTGATGCCCAGACCCTGTGCAAATGACTTCTTTTTCCCCTGGAAACTGTCCTCTCTTTCCGGCCACTCGCCCTGGCCGTCCCTGGCCACCCAAGGTAGAAATTAGCAAATTTTGCAGAATTTGTCCAAAACTCAAGAGGTCAAAATCTAGGCCAATGCAGGAGCTCAGAGCCCCAAAGGCCAGCTTTCATCTGATGCCCAGACGGTGGGGAAATGACTTCTTTTTCCCCTGGAAAATGGCCTCTCTTAGCGGTCACTCGCCCTGGCCATCCCTGGCCAGCAAAGATAGAAATTAGCAAATTTTACATAATTTCTCCAAAACTCAAGTGGTCAGAATCAAGGCTAATGCAAGTACTTAGAGCCCCAAAGGCCAGCTTTCATCTGATGCCCAGACCCTTGGCAAATGACTTCTTTTTCCCCTGGAAAATGACCTCTCTTTGCGGCCACTCGCCCTGGCCGTCCCTGGCCACCCAAGGTAGAAATTAGCAAATTTTGCAGAATTTGTCCAAAACTCAAGAGGTCAAAATCTAGGCCAATGCAGGAGCTCAGAGCCCCAAAGGCCAGCTTTCATCTGATGCCCAGACCCTGTGCAAATGACTTCTTTTTCCCCTGGAAAATGGCCTCTCTTTGCTGCCACTCGCCCTGGCCGACCCTGACCACCCAAGCGAGAAATTTCCAAATTTTGCTGGATTTCTCCAAAACCAAAGTGATCAGCATCTAGGTCCCAACAAGTGCTCACAGCCCCAAAGGCCAGCTTTCATCTGATGCCCAGAGCGTGGGGAAATGACTTCTTGTTCCCCTGGAAAATGACCTCTCTTTCCGGCCACTCGCCCTGGCCGTCCCTGGCCACCCAAGATAGAAATTTCCAAATTTTCAGAATTTCTCCAAATCTCAAGAGGTGAGAATCTAGGCCAATGCAAGTGCTCAGAGTCCCAAAGGCCAGCTTTCATCTGATGCCCAGACCCTGTGCAAATGACTTCTTTTTCCCCTGGAAACTGTCCTCTCTTTCCGGCCACTCGCCCTGGCCGTCCCTGGCCACCCAAGGTAGAAATTAGCAAATTTTGCAGAATTTGTCCAAAACTCAAGAGGTCAAAATCTAGGCCAATGCAGGAGCTCAGAGCCCCAAAGGCCAGCTTTCATCTGATGCCCAGACGGTGGGGAAATGACTTCTTTTTCCCCTGGAAAATGGCCTCTCTTAGCGGTCACTCGCCCTGGCCATCCCTGGCCAGCAAAGATAGAAATTAGCAAATTTTACATAATTTCTCCAAAACTCAAGTGGTCAGAATCAAGGCTAATGCAAGTACTTAGAGCCCCAAAGGCCAGCTTTCATCTGATGCCCAGACCCTTGGCAAATGACTTCTTTTTCCCCTGGAAAATGACCTCTCTTTGCGGCCACTCGCCCTGGCCGTCCCTGGCCACCCAAGGTAGAAATTAGCAAATTTTGCAGAATTTGTCCAAAACTCAAGAGGTCAAAATCTAGGCCAATGCAGGAGCTCAGAGCCCCAAAGGCCAGCTTTCATCTGATGCCCAGACCCTGTGCAAATGACTTCTTTTTCCCCTGGAAACTGTCCTCTCTTTCCGGCCACTCGCCCTGGCCGTCCCTGGCCACCCAAGGTAGAAATTAGCAAATTTTGCAAAATTTGTCCAAAACTCAAGAGGTCAAAATCTAGGCCAATGCAGGAGCTCAGAGCCCCAAAGGCCAGCTTTCATCTGATGCCCAGACGGTGGGGAAATGACTTCTTTTTCCCCTGGAAAATGGCCTCTCTTAGCGGCCACTCGCCCTGGCCGTCCCTGGCCAGCAAAGATAGAAATTAGCAAATTTTGCAGAATTTCTCCAAAACTCAAGTGGTCAGAATCAAGGCCAATGCAAGTGCTCACAGCCCCAAAGGCCAGCTTTCATCTGATGCCCAGACCCTGGGGAAATTACTTCTTTTTCCGCTGGAAAATGTCCTCTCTTTCCGGCCACTCGCCCTGGCCGTCCCTGGCCACCCAAGATAGAAATTAGCAAATTTTGCAGAATTTCGCCAAAACTCAAGAGGTCAGAATCAAGGCTAATGCAAGTACTTAGAGCCCCAAAGGCCAGCTTTCATCTGATGTCCAGACCCTTGGCAAATGACCTCTTTTTCCCCTGGAAAATGACCTCTCTTTGCGGCCACTCGCCCTGACCGACCCTGACCACACAAAATAGAAATTTCCAAATTTTGCTGGATTTCTCCAAAACCAAAAAAGTCAGAATCTAGGCGAATGCAGGAGCTCAGAGCCCCAAACACCAGCTTTCATCTGATGCCCAGAGCGTGGGGAAATGACTTCTTGTTCCCCTGGAAAATGGCCTTAATTTCTGGCCACTCGCCCAGGCCGACCCCGTCCACTGACCTAGACATTTCCAAATTTTGCTGGATTTCTCCAAAACTAAAGTGGTCAGAATCTAGGTCCCAGCAAGTGCACAGAACCCCAAAGGCCAGCTTTCATCTGATGCTCAGACCCTGGGCAAATGACTTCTTTTTCCCCTGGAAAATGGCCTCTCTTTGCTGCCACTCGCCCTGGCCGACCCTGACCACCCAAGCGAGAAATTTCCAAATTTTGCTGGATTTCTCCAAAACCAAAGTGATCAGAATCTAGGTCCCAACAAGTGCTCACAGCCCCAAAGGCCAGCTTTCATCTGATGCCCAGAGCGTGGGGAAATGACTTCTTGTTCCCCTGGAAAATGACCTCTCTTTCCGGCCACTCGCCCTGGCCGTCCCTGGCCACCCAAGATAGAAATTTCCAAATTTTCAGAATTTCTCCAAATCTCAAGAGGTGAGAATCTAGGCCAATGCAAGTGCTCAGAGTCCCAAAGGCCAGCTTTCATCTGATGCCCAGACCCTGTGCAAATGACTTCTTTTTCCCCTGGAAACTGTCCTCTCTTTCCGGCCACTCGCCCTGGCCGTCCCTGGCCACCCAAGGTAGAAATTAGCAAATTTTGCAGAATTTGTCCAAAACTCAAGAGGTCAAAATCTAGGCCAATGCAGGAGCTCAGAGCCCCAAAGGCCAGCTTTCATCTGATGCCCAGACCCTGTGCAAATGACTTCTTTTTCCCCTGGAAAATGGCCTCTCTTTCCGGCCACTCGCCCTGGCCGTCCCTGGCCACCCAAGGTAGAAATTAGCAAATTTTGCAAAATTTGTCCAAAACTCAAGAGGTCAAAATCTAGGCCAATGCAGGAGCTCAGAGCCCCAAAGGCCAGCTTTCATCTGATGCCCAGACGGTGGGGAAATGACTTCTTTTTCCCCTGGAAAATGGCCTCTCTTAGCGGCCACTCGCCCTGGCCGTCCCTGGCCAGCAAAGATAGAAATTAGCAAATTTTGCAGAATTTCTCCAAAACTCAAGTGGTCAGAATCAAGGCTAATGCAAGTACTTAGAGCCCCAAAGGCCAGCTTTCATCTGATGCCCAGACCCTGGGGAAATTACTTCTTTTTCCGCTGGAAAATGTCCTCTCTTTCCGGCCACTCGCCCTGGCCGTCCCTGGCCACCCAAGATAGAAATTAGCAAATTTTGCAGAATTTCGCCAAAACTCAAGAGGTCAGAATCAAGGCTAATGCAAGTACTTAGAGCCCCAAAGGCCAGCTTTCATCTGATGTCCAGACCCTTGGCAAATGACCTCTTTTTCCCCTGGAAAATGACCTCTCTTTGCGGCCACTCGCCCTGACCGACCCTGACCACACAAAATAGAAATTTCCAAATTTTGCTGGATTTCTCCAAAACCAAAAAAGTCAGAATCTAGGCGAATGCAGGAGCTCAGAGCCCCAAACACCAGCTTTCATCTGATGCCCAGAGCGTGGGGAAATGACTTCTTGTTCCCCTGGAAAATGGCCTTAATTTCTGGCCACTCGCCCAGGCCGACCCCGTCCACTGACCTAGACATTTCCAAATTTTGCTGGATTTCTCCAAAACTAAAGTGGTCAGAATCTAGGTCCCAGCAAGTGCACAGAACCCCAAAGGCCAGCTTTCATCTGATGCTCAGACCCTGGGCAAATGACTTCTTTTTCCCCTGGAAAATGGCCTCTCTTTGCTGCCACTCGCCCTGGCCGACCCTGACCACCCAAGCGAGAAATTTCCAAATTTTGCTGGATTTCTCCAAAACCAAAGTGATCAGAATCTAGGTCCCAACAAGTGCTCACAGCCCCAAAGGCCAGCTTTCATCTGATGCCCAGAGCGTGGGGAAATGACTTCTTGTTCCCCTGGAAAATGACCTCTCTTTCCGGCCACTCGCCCTGGCCGTCCCTGGCCACCCAAGATAGAAATTTCCAAATTTTCAGAATTTCTCCAAATCTCAAGAGGTGAGAATCTAGGCCAATGCAAGTGCTCAGAGTCCCAAAGGCCAGCTTTCATCTGATGCCCAGACCCTGTGCAAATGACTTCTTTTTCCCCTGGAAACTGTCCTCTCTTTCCGGCCACTCGCCCTGGCCGTCCCTGGCCACCCAAGGTAGAAATTAGCAAATTTTGCAGAATTTGTCCAAAACTCAAGAGGTCAAAATCTAGGCCAATGCAGGAGCTCAGAGCCCCAAAGGCCAGCTTTCATCTGATGCCCAGACGGTGGGGAAATGACTTCTTTTTCCCCTGGAAAATGGCCTCTCTTAGCGGTCACTCGCCCTGGCCATCCCTGGCCAGCAAAGATAGAAATTAGCAAATTTTACATAATTTCTCCAAAACTCAAGTGGTCAGAATCAAGGCTAATGCAAGTACTTAGAGCCCCAAAGGCCAGCTTTCATCTGATGCCCAGACCCTTGGCAAATGACTTCTTTTTCCCCTGGAAAATGACCTCTCTTTGCGGCCACTCGCCCTGGCCGTCCCTGGCCACCCAAGGTAGAAATTAGCAAATTTTGCAGAATTTGTCCAAAACTCAAGAGGTCAAAATCTAGGCCAATGCAGGAGCTCAGAGCCCCAAAGGCCAGCTTTCATCTGATGCCCAGACCCTGTGCAAATGACTTCTTTTTCCCCTGGAAACTGTCCTCTCTTTCCGGCCACTCGCCCTGGCCGTCCCTGGCCACCCAAGGTAGAAATTAGCAAATTTTGCAAAATTTGTCCAAAACTCAAGAGGTCAAAATCTAGGCCAATGCAGGAGCTCAGAGCCCCAAAGGCCAGCTTTCATCTGATGCCCAGACGGTGGGGAAATGACTTCTTTTTCCCCTGGAAAATGGCCTCTCTTAGCGGCCACTCGCCCTGGCCGTCCCTGGCCAGCAAAGATAGAAATTAGCAAATTTTGCAGAATTTCTCCAAAACTCAAGTGGTCAGAATCAAGGCTAATGCAAGTACTTAGAGCCCCAAAGGCCAGCTTTCATCTGATGCCCAGACCCTGGGGAAATTACTTCTTTTTCCGCTGGAAAATGTCCTCTCTTTCCGGCCACTCGCCCTGGCCGTCCCTGGCCACCCAAGATAGAAATTAGCAAATTTTGCAGAATTTCGCCAAAACTCAAGAGGTCAGAATCAAGGCTAATGCAAGTACTTAGAGCCCCAAAGGCCAGCTTTCATCTGATGTCCAGACCCTTGGCAAATGACCTCTTTTTCCCCTGGAAAATGACCTCTCTTTGCGGCCACTCGCCCTGACCGACCCTGACCACACAAAATAGAAATTTCCAAATTTTGCTGGATTTCTCCAAAACCAAAAAAGTCAGAATCTAGGCGAATGCAGGAGCTCAGAGCCCCAAACGCCAGCTTTCATCTGATGCCCAGAGCGTGGGGAAATGACTTCTTGTTCCCCTGGAAAATGGCCTTAATTTCTGGCCACTCGCCCAGGCCGACCCTGTCCACTGACCTAGACATTTCGAAATTTTGCTGGATTTCTCCAAAACTAAAGTGGTCAGAATCTAGGTCCCAGCAAGTGCACAGAACCCCAAAGGCCAGCTTTCATCTGATGCTCAGACCCTGGGCAAATGACTTCTTTTTCCCCTGGAAAATGGCCTCTCTTTGCTGCCACTCGCCCTGGACGACCCTGACCACCCAAGCGAGAAATTTCCAAATTTTGCTGGATTTTTCCAAAACCAAAGTGATCAGAATCTAGGTCCCAACAAGTGCTCACAGCCCCAAACGCCAGCTTTCATCTGATGCCCAGAGCGTGGGGAAATGACTTCTTTTTCCCCTGGAAAATGACCTCTCTTTCCGGCCACTCGCCCTGGCCGTCCCTGGCCACCCAAGATAGAAATTTCCAAATTTTCAGAATTTCTCCAAATCTCAAGAGGTGAGCATCTAGGCCAATGCAAGTGCTCACAGCCCCAAAGGCCAGCTTTCATCTGATGCCCAGACGGTGGGGAAATGACTTCTTTTTCCCCTGGAAAATGGCCTCTCTTAGCGGTCACTCGCCCTGGCCATCCCTGGCCAGCAAAGATAGAAATTAGCAAATTTTGCAGAATTTCTCCAAAACTCAAGTGGTCAGAATCAAGGCTAATGCAAGTACTTAGAGCCCCAAAGGCCAGCTTTCATCTGATGCCCAGAGCGTGGGGAAATGACTTCTTGTTCCCATGGAAAATGGCCTTAATTTCTGGCCACTCGCTCCGGCCGACCCTGTCCACTGACCTAGACATTTTCAAATTTTGCTGGATTTCTGCAAAACGAAATTGGTCAGAATCTAGGCCAATGCAAGTGCTCAGAGCCCCAAAGGCCAGCTTTCATCTGATGCCCAGAGCTTTGGCAAATGACTTCTTTTTCCCCTGGAAAATGGCCTCTCTTTGCGGCCACTCGCCCTGGCTGACCCTGGCCACCCAAGCTAGAAATTTCCAAATTTTGCTGGATTTCTCCAAAACCAAAGTGGCCAGAATCTTGGTTCCAGCAGGTTCTCAGAGCCCCAAAGGCCAGCTTTCATCTGATGCCCAGACCCTTGGCAAGTGACTACTTTTTTCCCTGGAAAATGACCTCTCTTTGCGGCCACTCGCCTTGGCTGACCCTGTCCACTGACCTAGACATGTCCAAATTTTGCTAGATTTCTCCAAAACTAAAGCGGTCAGAATCTAGGCCATGGCAAGTCCTCAGAGCCCCCACGGCCAGCTTTCCTCTGATGCTCAGACCCTTGGCAAATGACTTCTTTTTCCCCTGGAAAATGACCTCTCTTTGCGGCCACTCACTCTGGCTGACCCTGGCCACCCCAGCTAGAAATTTCCAAATTTTGCTGGATTTCTCCAAAACCAAAGTGGCCAGAATCTTGGTTCCAGCAGGTTCTCAGAGCCCCAAAGGCCAGCTTTCATCTGATGCCCAGACCCTTGGCAAATGACTTCTTTTTCCCCTGGAAAATGGCCACTCTTTGCGGCCACTCGCCCTGGACGACCCTGACCACCCAAGCGAGAAATTTCCAAATATTGCTGGATTTCTCCAAAACCAAAAAGTCAGAATCTAGGCGAATGCAAGTGCTCACAGCCCCATACGCCAGATTTCATCTGATGCCCAGAGCGTGCGGAAATGACTTCTTGTTCCCCTGGAAAATGGCCTTAATTTCTGGCCACTCGCCCAGGCCTACCCTGTCCACTGACCTAGACAGTTCCAAATTTTGCAGAATTTCGCCAAAACTCAAGAGGTCCGAATCAAGGCTAATGCAAGTACTTAGAGCCCCAAAGGCCAGCTTTCATCTGATGCCCCGAGCCTGGGCAAATGACTTCTTTTTCCCCTGGAAAATGGCCTGTCTTTGCGGCCACTCGCCCTGGCCAACCCTTGTTGTTTAGGCTGCCCCTTGGACGAGGACACGAGGCTTGACTCCATTTTCATCAGAAGGCTGATTTATTATGTTATATATTATATTAAAATACTATAATACAACTATACTAAAAAAACAGAGAGAAGAAGATCAGAAGGCTACAAAGACAAGAATAGAATAGGAATGCATAACAAAATCCTGTGACTGCTCACAGCCTTGGCACAGGTGGCCGTGATTGGTCACTGATTGAAAACAATCCACATGGACCAATGAAAGATGCACCTGTGGCCTTCCACAGCAGCAGATAGTTATTGTTTACATTTCTTTCCTGAGGCTCTCAGCTCCTCAGGACAGGAAAAATCCTAGCAGAGGCTGTTTCACTAAAATATCATGGCTACAAACCCTGTCCACTGAAGCTAGATTTTTCCAAATTTTGCTGGATTTCTCTAAAACTAAAGTGGTCAGAATCTAGGCCAATGCAAGTGCTGAGAGCCCCAAAGGCCAGCTTTCATCTGATGCCCAGACCCTGGGCAAATGACTTCTTTTTCCCCTGGAAAATGGCCTCTCTTTGCAGCCACTCGCCCTGGCCGACCCTGACCACCCAAGCGAGAAATTTCCAAATTTTGCTGGATTTCTCCAAAACCAAAGTGGTCAGAATGTAGGTCCCAACGAGTGCTCACAGCCCCAAACGCCTGCTTTCATCTGATGCCCAGACCCTGTGCAAATGACTTCTTTTTCCCCTGGAAACTGTCCTCTCTTTGCGGCCACTCACCTTGGCTGACCCTGTCCTCTGACCTAGACATGTCCAAATTTTGCTAGATTTCTCCAAAACTAAAGCGGTCAGAATCAAGGCTAATGCAAGTACTTAGAGCCCCAAAGGCCAGCTTTCATCTGATGCCCAGACCCTTGGCAAATGACTTCTTTTTCCCCTGGAAAATGACCTCTCTTTGCGGCCACTCGCCTTGGCTGACCCTGTCCACTGGTCTAGACATGTCCAAATTTTGCTAGATTTCTCCAAAACCAAAATGGTCACAATCTAGGTCCCTGCAAGTGCTCAGAGCCCCAAACACCAGATTTCATCTGATGCCCAGAGCGTGGGGAAATGACTTCTTGTTCCCATGGAAAATGGCCTTACTTTGCGGCCACTCGCCCTGGCCGTCCCTGGCCACCCAAAATAGAAATTTCCAAATTTTCAGAATTTCGCCAAAACTCAAGAGGTCAGAATCAAGGCTAATGCAAGTACTTAGAGCCCCAAAGGCCAGCTTTCATCTGATGCCCAGACTCTTGGCAAATGAATTCTTTTTCCCCTGGAAAATGGCCTCTCTTTGCGGCCACTCGCCCTGGCCGTCCCTGGCCACCCAAAATAGAAATTTCCAAATTTTGCTGGATTTCTCCAAAACCAAAGTGGTCAGAATCTAGGCGAATGCAGGAGCTCAGAGCCCCAAACGCCAGATTTCATCTGATGCCCAGAGCGTAGGGCAATGACTTCTTGTTCCCCTGGAAAATGGCCTTAATTTCTGGCCACTCGCCCAGGCCGACCCTGTCCACGGACCTAGACATTTCCAATTTTTGCTTGATTTCTCCGAAACCAAAGTGGTCAGAATCTAGGTCCCAACAAGTGCTCACAGCCCCAAAGGCCAGCTTTCATCTGATGCCCAGAGCGTGGGGAAATTACTTCTTTTTCCCCTGGAAAATGACCTCTCTTTCCGGCCACTCGCCCTGGCCGTCCCTGGCCACCCAAGATAGAAATTTCCAAATTTTCAGAATTTCTCCAAAACTAAAGCGGTCAGAATCTAGGCCATGGCAAGTGCTCAGAGCCCCCACGGCCAGCTTTCCTCTGATGCTCAGACCCTTGGCAAATGACTTCTTTTTCCCCTGGAAAATGACCTCTCTTTGCGGCCACTCACTCTGGCTGACCCTGGCCACCCCAGCTAGAAATTTCCAAATTTTGCTGGATTTCTCCAAAACCAAAGTGGCCAGAATCTTGGTTCCAGCAGGTTCTCAGAGCCCCAAAGGCCAGCTTTCCTCTGATGCTCAGACCCTTGGCAAATGACTTCTTTTTCCCCTGGAAAATGACCTCTCTTTGCGGCCACTCGCCCTGGACGACCCTGACCACCCAAGCGAGAAATTTCCAAATATTGCTGGATTTCTCCAAAACCAAAAAGTCAGAATCTAGGCGAATGCAAGTGCTCACAGCCCCATACGCCAGATTTCATCTGATGCCCAGAGCGTGGGGAAATGACTTCTTGTTCCCCTGGAAAATGGCCTTAATTTCTGGCCACTCGCCCAGGCCTACCCTGTCCACTGACCTAGACAGTTCCAAATTTTGCAGAATTTCGCCAAAACTCAAGAGGTCAGAATCAAGGCTAATGCAAGTACTTAGAGCCCCAAAGGCCAGCTTTCATCTGATGCCCCGAGCCTGGGCAAATGACTTCTTTTTCCCCTGGAAAATGGCCTGTCTTTGCGGCCACTCGCCCTGGCCAACCCTTGTTGTTTAGGCTGCCCCTTGGACGAGGACACGAGGCTTGACTCCATTTTCATCAGAAGGCTGATTTATTATGTTATATATTATATTAAAATACTATAATACAACTATACTAAAAAAACAGAGAGAAGAAGATCAGAAGGCTACAAAGACAAGAATAGAATAGGAATGCATAACAAAATCCTGTGACTGCTCACAGCCTTGGCACAGGTGGCTGTGATTGGTCACTGATTGAAAACAATCCACATGGACCAATGAAAGATGCACCTGTGGCCTTCCAGAGCAGCAGATAGTTATTGTTTACATTTCTTTCCTGAGGCTCTCAGCTCCTCAGGACAGGAAAAATCCTAGCAGAGGCTGTTTCACTAAAATATCATGGCTACAAACCCTGTCCACTGAAGCTAGATTTTTCCAAATTTTGCTGGATTTCTCTAAAACTAAAGTGGTCAGAATCTAGGCCAATGCAAGTGCTGAGAGCCCCAAAGGCCAGCTTTCATCTGATGCCCAGACCCTGGGCAAATGACTTCTTTTTCCCCTGGAAAATGGCCTCTCTTTCCGGCCACTCGCCCTGGCCGTCCCTGGCCACCCAAGGTAGATTTTAGCAAATTTTGCAGAATTTGTCCAAAACTCAAGAGGTCAGAATCTAGGCGAATGCAGGAGCTCAGAGCCCCAAAGGCCAGCTTTCATCTGATGCCCAGAGCCTGGAGATTTGTCTTCTTGTTCCCCTGGAAAATGGCCTCTCTTTGCGGCCACTCGCTCCGGCTGACCCTGGCCTTCCAAGCTTGAAATTTCCAAATTTTGCTGTATTTCTCCAAAACCAAAATGGTCACAATCTAGGTCCCTGCAAGTGCTCACAGCCCCAAACACCAGATTTCATCTGATGCCCAGAGCGTGGGGAAATGACTTCTTGTTCCCATGGAAAATGGCCTTAATTTCTGGCCACTCGCTCAGGCCGACCCTGTCCACTGACCTAGACATTTTCAAATTTTGCTGGATTTCTGCAAAACGAAATTGGTCAGAATCTAGGCCAATGCAAGTGCTCAGAGCCCCAAAGGCCAGCTTTCATCTGATGCCCAGACCCTGTGCAAATGACTTCTTTTTCCCCTGGAAACTGTCCTCTCTTTCCGGCCACTCGCCCTGGCCGTCCCTGGCCACCCAAGGTAGAAATTAGAAAATTTTGCAGAATTTGTCCAAAACTCAAGAGGTCAAAATCTAGGCCAATGCAGGAGCTCAGAGCCCCAAAGGCCAGCTTTCATCTGATGCCCAGACGGTGGGGAAATGACTTCTTTTTCCCCTGGAAAATGACCTCTCTTTCCGGCCACTCACTCTGGCTGACCCTGGCCACCCAAGCTAGAAATTAGCAAATTTTGCTGGATTTCTCCAATACCAAGGTGGCCAGAATCTTGGTTCCAGCAGGTTCTCAGAGCCCCAAAGGCCAGCTTTCATCTGATGCCCAGACCCTTGGCAAGTGACTACTTTTTTCCCTGGAAAATGACCTCTCTTTGCAGCCACTCGCCCAGGCCGACCCTGTCCACTGACCTAGACATGTCCAAATTTTGCTAGATTTCTCCAAAACTAAAGCGGTCAGAATCTAGGCCATGGCAAGTGCTCAGAGCCCCCAAGGCCAGGTTTCATCTGCTGCCCCGAGCCTGGGGAAATGACTTCTTTTTCCCCTGGAAAATGGCCTTATTTTGCGGCCAGTCGCCCTGGCCGTCCCTGGCCACGCAAAATAGAAATTTCCAAATTTTCAGAATTTCGCCAAAACTCAAGAGGTCAGAATCAAGGCTAATGCAAGTACTTAGAGCCCCAAAGGCCAGCTTTCATCTGATGCCCAGACCCTTGGCAAATGACTTCTTTTTCCCCTGGAAAATGACCTCTCTTTCCGGCCACTCGCCCTGGCCGTCCCTGGCCACCCAAGATAGAAATTTCCAAATTTTCAGAATTTCTCCAAAACTCAAGAGGTCAGAATCAAGGCTAATGCAAGTACTTAGAGCCCCAAAGGCCAGCTTTCATCTGATGCCCAGACCCTTGGCAAATGACTTTGTTTTCCCCTGGAAAATGGCCTCGTTTGCGGCCACTCGCCCTGGCCGTCCCTGGCCACCCAAGATAGAATTGCGCAAATTTTGCAGAATTTGTCCAAAACTCAAGAGGTCAGAATCTAGGCGAATGCCGGAGCTCAGAGCCCCAAAGGCCCGCTTTCATCTGATGCCCAGAGTCTGGAGATTTGTCTTCTTGTTCCCCTGTAAAATGACCTCTCTTTGCGGCCACTCGCCCTGGCTGACCCTGGCCACCCAAGCTAGAAATTTCCAAATTTTGCTGGATTTCTCCAAAACCAAAGTGGCCAGAATCTTGGTTCCAGCAGGTTCTCAGAGCCCCAAAGGCCAGCTTTCATCTGATGCCCAGACCCTTGGCAAGTGACTACTTTTTTCCCTGGAAAATGACCTCTCTTTGCGGCCACTCGCCTTGGCTGACCCTGTCCACTGACCTAGACATGTCCAAATTTTGCTAGATTTCTCCAAAACTAAAGCGGTCAGAATCTAGGCCATGGCAAGTGCTCAGAGCCCCCACGGCCAGCTTTCCTCTGATGCTCAGACCCTTGGCAAATGACTTCTTTTTCCCCTGGAAAATGACCTCTCTTTGCGGCCACTCACTCTGGCTGACCCTGGCCACCCCAGCTAGAAATTTCCAAATTTTGCTGGATTTCTCCAAAACCAAAGTGGCCAGAATCTTGGTTCCAGCAGGTTCTCAGAGCCCCAAAGGCCAGCTTTCATCTGATGCCCAGACCCTTGGCAAATGACTTCTTTTTCCCCTGGAAAATGGCCACTCTTTGCGGCCACTCGCCCTGGACGACCCTGACCACCCAAGCGAGAAATTTCCAAATATTGCTGGATTTCTCCAAAACCAAAAAGTCAGAATCTAGGCGAATGCAAGTGCTCACAGCCCCATACGCCAGATTTCATCTGATGCCCAGAGCGTGCGGAAATGACTTCTTGTTCCCCTGGAAAATGGCCTTAATTTCTGGCCACTCGCCCAGGCCTACCCTGTCCACTGACCTAGACAGTTCCAAATTTTGCAGAATTTCGCCAAAACTCAAGAGGTCCGAATCAAGGCTAATGCAAGTACTTAGAGCCCCAAAGGCCAGCTTTCATCTGATGCCCCGAGCCTGGGCAAATGACTTCTTTTTCCCCTGGAAAATGGCCTGTCTTTGCGGCCACTCGCCCTGGCCAACCCTTGTTGTTTAGGCTGCCCCTTGGACGAGGACACGAGGCTTGACTCCATTTTCATCAGAAGGCTGATTTATTATGTTATATATTATATTAAAATACTATAATACAACTATACTAAAAAAACAGAGAGAAGAAGATCAGAAGGCTACAAAGACAAGAATAGAATAGGAATGCATAACAAAATCCTGTGACTGCTCACAGCCTTGGCACAGGTGGCCGTGATTGGTCACTGATTGAAAACAATCCACATGGACCAATGAAAGATGCACCTGTGGCCTTCCACAGCAGCAGATAGTTATTGTTTACATTTCTTTCCTGAGGCTCTCAGCTCCTCAGGACAGGAAAAATCCTAGCAGAGGCTGTTTCACTAAAATATCATGGCTACAAACACTGTCCACTGAAGCTAGATTTTTCCAAATTTTGCTGGATTTCTCTAAAACTAAAGTGGTCAGAATCTAGGCCAATGCAAGTGCTGAGAGCCCCAAAGGCCAGCTTTCATCTGATGCCCAGACCCTGGGCAAATGACTTCTTTTTCCCCTGGAAAATGGCCTCTCTTTGCAGCCACTCGCCCTGGCCGACCCTGACCACCCAAGCGAGAAATTTCCAAATTTTGCTGGATTTCTCCAAAACCAAAGTGGTCAGAATCTAGGTCCCAACGAGTGCTCACAGCCCCAAACGCCTGCTTTCATCTGATGCCCAGACCCTGTGCAAATGACTTCTTTTTCCCCTGGAAACTGTCCTCTCTTTGCGGCCACTCACCTTGGCTGACCCTGTCCTCTGACCTAGACATGTCCAAATTTTGCTAGATTTCTCCAAAACTAAAGCGGTCAGAATCAAGGCTAATGCAAGTACTTAGAGCCCCAAAGGCCAGCTTTCATCTGATGCCCAGACCCTTGGCAAATGACTTCTTTTTCCCCTGGAAAATGACCTCTCTTTGCGGCCACTCGCCTTGGCTGACCCTGTCCACTGGTCTAGACATGTCCAAATTTTGCTAGATTTCTCCAAAACCAAAATGGTCACAATCTAGGTCCCTGCAAGTGCTCAGAGCCCCAAACACCAGATTTCATCTGATGCCCAGAGCGTGGGGAAATGACTTCTTGTTCCCATGGAAAATGGCCTTACTTTGCGGCCACTCGCCCTGGCCGTCCCTGGCCACCCAAAATAGAAATTTCCAAATTTTCAGAATTTCGCCAAAACTCAAGAGGTCAGAATCAAGGCTAATGCAAGTACTTAGAGCCCCAAAGGCCAGCTTTCATCTGATGCCCAGACTCTTGGCAAATGAATTCTTTTTCCCCTGGAAAATGGCCTCTCTTTGCGGCCACTCGCCCTGGCCGTCCCTGGCCACCCAAAATAGAAATTTCCAAATTTTGCTGGATTTCTCCAAAACCAAAGTGGTCAGAATCTAGGCGAATGCAGGAGCTCAGAGCCCCAAACGCCAGATTTCATCTGATGCCCAGAGCGTAGGGCAATGACTTCTTGTTCCCCTGGAAAATGGCCTTAATTTCTGGCCACTCGCCCAGGCCGACCCTGTCCACGGACCTAGACATTTCCAATTTTTGCTTGATTTCTCCGAAACCAAAGTGGTCAGAATCTAGGTCCCAACAAGTGCTCACAGCCCCAAAGGCCAGCTTTCATCTGATGCCCAGAGCGTGGGGAAATTACTTCTTTTTCCCCTGGAAAATGACCTCTCTTTCCGGCCACTCGCCCTGGCCGTCCCTGGCCACCCAAGATAGAAATTTCCAAATTTTCAGAATTTCTCCAAAACTCAAGAGGTCAGAATCAAGGCTAATGCAAGTACTTAGAGCCCCAAAGGCCAGCTTTCATCTGATGCCCAGACCCTTGGCAAATGACTTTGTTTTCCCCTGGAAAATGACCTCTCTTTGCGGCCACTCGCCCTGGCTGACCCTGGCCACCCCAGCTAGAAATTTCCAAATTTTGCTGGATTTCTCCAAAACCAAAGTGGCCAGAATCTTGGTTCCAGCAGGTTCTCAGAGCCCCAAAGGCCAGCTTTCATCTGATGCCCAGACCCTTGGCAAATGACTTCTTTTTCCCCTGGAAAATCGCCTCTCTTTGCTGCCACTCGCCCTGGACGACCCTGACCACCCAAGCGAGAAATTTCCAAATATTGCTGGATCTCTCCAAAACCAAAAAAGTCAGAATCTAGGCGAATGCAAGTGCTCACAGCCCCATACGCCAGATTTCATCTGATGCCCAGAGCGTGGGGAAATGACTTCTTGTTCCCCTGGAAAATGGCCTTAATTTCTGGCCACTCGCCCAGGCCTACCCTGTCCACTGACCTAGACAGTTCCAAATTTTGCAGAATTTCGCCAAAACTCAAGAGGTCAGAATCAAGGCTAATGCAAGTACTTAGAGCCCCAAAGGCCATCTTTCATCTGATGCCCCGAGCCTGGGGAAATGACTTCTTTTTCCCCTGGAAAATGGCCTGTCTTTGCGGCCACTCGCCCTGGCCAACCCTTGTTGTTTAGGCTGCCCCTTGGACGAGGACACGAGGCTTGACTCCATTTTCATCAGAAGGCTGATTTATTATGTTATATATTATATTAAAATACTATAATACAACTATACTAAAAAAACAGAGAGAAGAAGATCAGAAGGCTACAAAGACAAGAATAGAATAGGAATGCATAACAAAATCCTGTGACTGCTCACAGCCTTGGCACAGGTGGCTGTGATTGGTCACTGATTGAAAACAATCCACATGGACCAATGAAAGATGCACCTGTGGCCTTCCAGAGCAGCAGATAGTTATTGTTTACATTTCTTTCCTGAGGCTCTCAGCTCCTCAGGACAGGAAAAATCCTAGCAGAGGCTGTTTCACTAAAATATCATGGCTACAAACCCTGTCCACTGAAGCTAGATTTTTCCAAATTTTGCTGGATTTCTCTAAAACTAAAGTGGTCAGAATCTAGGCCAATGCAAGTGCTGAGAGCCCCAAAGGCCAGCTTTCATCTGATGCCCAGAGCCTGGAGATTTGTCTTCTTGTTCCCCTGGAAAATGGCCTCTCTTTGCGGCCACTCGCTCCGGCTGACCCTGGCCTTCCAAGCTTGAAATTTCCAAATTTTGCTGTATTTCTCCAAAACCAAAATGGTCACAATCTAGGTCCCTGCAAGTGCTCACAGCCCCAAACACCAGATTTCATCTGATGCCCAGAGCGTGGGGAAATGACTTCTTGTTCCCATGGAAAATGGCCTTAATTTCTGGCCACTCGCTCAGGCCGACCCTGTCCACTGACCTAGACATTTTCAAATTTTGCTGGATTTCTGCAAAACGAAATTGGTCAGAATCTAGGCCAATGCAAGTGCTCAGAGCCCCAAAGGCCAGCTTTCATCTGATGCCCAGACCCTGTGCAAATGACTTCTTTTTCCCCTGGAAACTGTCCTCTCTTTCCGGCCACTCGCCCTGGCCGTCCCTGGCCACCCAAGGTAGAAATTAGAAAATTTTGCAGAATTTGTCCAAAACTCAAGAGGTCAAAATCTAGGCCAATGCAGGAGCTCAGAGCCCCAAAGGCCAGCTTTCATCTGATGCCCAGACGGTGGGGAAATGACTTCTTTTTCCCCTGGAAAATGACCTCTCTTTCCGGCCACTCACTCTGGCTGACCCTGGCCACCCAAGCTAGAAATTAGCAAATTTTGCTGGATTTCTCCAATACCAAGGTGGCCAGAATCTTGGTTCCAGCAGGTTCTCAGAGCCCCAAAGGCCAGCTTTCATCTGATGCCCAGACCCTTGGCAAGTGACTACTTTTTTCCCTGGAAAATGACCTCTCTTTGCAGCCACTCGCCCAGGCCGACCCTGTCCACTGACCTAGACATGTCCAAATTTTGCTAGATTTCTCCAAAACTAAAGCGGTCAGAATCTAGGCCATGGCAAGTGCTCAGAGCCCCCAAGGCCAGGTTTCATCTGCTGCCCCGAGCCTGGGGAAATGACTTCTTTTTCCCCTGGAAAATGGCCTTATTTTGCGGCCACTCGCCCTGGCCGTCCCTGGCCACGCAAAATAGAAATTTCCAAATTTTCAGAATTTCGCCAAAACTCAAGAGGTCAGAATCAAGGCTAATGCAAGTACTTAGAGCCCCAAAGGCCAGCTTTCATCTGATGCCCAGACCCTTGGCAAATGACTTCTTTTTCCCCTGGAAAATGACCTCTCTTTCCGGCCACTCGCCCTGGCCGTCCCTGGCCACCCAAGATAGAAATTTCCAAATTTTCAGAATTTCTCCAAAACTCAAGAGGTCAGAATCAAGGCTAATGCAAGTACTTAGAGCCCCAAAGGCCAGCTTTCATCTGATGCCCAGACCCTGTGCAAATGACTTCTTTTTCCCCTGGAAACTGTCCTCTCTTTCCGGCCACTCGCCCTGGCCGTCCCTGGCCACCCAAGGTAGAAATTAGAAAATTTTGCAGAATTTGTCCAAAACTCAAGCGGTCAAAATCTAGGCCAATGCAGGAGCTCAGAGCCCCAAAGGCCAGCTTTCATCTGATGCCCAGACGGTGGGGAAATGACTTCTTTTTGCCCTGGAAAATGGCCTCTCTTCGCGGCCACTCGCCCTGGCCGTCCCTGGCCACCCAAGGTAGAAATTAGAAAATTTTGCAGAATTTGTCCAAAACTCAAGTGGTCAGAATCAAGGCCAATGCAAGTGCTCACAGCCCCAAAGGCCAGTTTTCATCTGATGCTCAGACCCTGGGCAAATGACTTCTTTTTCCCCTGGAAAATGGCCTCTCTTTGCGGCCACTCACCTTGGCTGACCCTGTCCTCTGACCTAGACATGTCCAAATTTTGCTAGATTTCTCTAAAACTAAAGCGGTCAGAATCAAGGCTAATGCAAGTACTTAGAGCCCCAAAGGCCAGCTTTCATCTGATGCCCAGACCCTTGGCAAATGACTTCTTTTTCCCCTGGAAAATGGCCTTACTTTGCGGCCACTCGCCCTGGCCGTCCCTGGCCACCCAAAATAGAAATTTCCAAATTTTCAGAATTTCGCCAAAACTCAAGAGGTCAGAATCAAGGCTAATGCAAGTACTTAGAGCCCCAAAGGCCAGCTTTCATCTGATGCCCAGACCCTGTGCAAATGACTTCTTTTTCCCCTGGAAACTGTCCTCTCTTTCCGGCCACTCGCCCTGGCCGTCCCTGGCCACCCAAGGTAGAAATTAGAAAATTTTGCAGAATTTGTCCAAAACTCAAGAGGTCAAAATCTAGGCCAATGCAGGAGCTCAGAGCCCCAAAGGCCAGCTTTCATCTGATGCCCAGACGGTGGGGAAATGACTTCTTTTTGCCCTGGAAAATGGCCTCTCTTCGCGGCCACTCGCCCTGGCCGTCCCTGGCCACCCAAGGTAGAAATTAGAAAATTTTGCAGAATTTGTCCAAAACTCAAGTGGTCAGAATCAAGGCCAATGCAAGTGCTCACAGCCCCAAAGGCCAGTTTTCATCTGATGCTCAGACCCTGGGCAAATGACTTCTTTTTCCCCTGGAAAATGGCCTCTCTTTGCGGCCACTCACCTTGGCTGACCCTGTCCTCTGACCTAGACATGTCCAAATTTTGCTAGATTTCTCCAAAACTAAAGCGGTCAGAATCAAGGCTAATGCAAGTACTTAGAGCCCCAAAGGCCAGCTTTCATCTGATGCCCAGACCCTTGGCAAATGACTTCTTTTTCCCCTGGAAAATGACCTCTCTTTGCGGCCACTCGCCTTGGCTGACCCTGTCCACTGGTCTAGACATGTCCAAATTTTGCTAGATTTCTCCAAAACTAAAGCGGTCAGAATCTAGGCCATGGCAAGTGCTCAGAGCCCCCAAGGCCAGGTTTCATCTGCTGCCCCGAGCCTGGGGAAATGACTTCTTTTTCCCCTGGAAAATGGCCTTACTTTGCGGCCACTCGCCCTGGCCGTCCCTGGCCACCCAAAATAGAAATTTCCAAATTTTCAGAATTTCGCCAAAACTCAAGAGGTCAGAATCAAGGCTAATGCAAGTACTTAGAGCCCCAAAGGCCAGCTTTCATCTGATGCCCAGACCCTTGGCAAATGACTTCGTTTTCCCCTGGAAAATGGCCTCGTTTGCGGCCACTCACCCTGGCCGTCCCTGGCCACCCAAGATAGAATTTAGCAAATTTTGCAGAATTTGTCCAAAACTCAAGAGGTCAGAATCTAGGCGAATGCAGGAGCTCAGAGCCCCAAAGGCCAGCTTTCATCTGATGCCCAGAGCCTGGAGATTTGTCTTCTTTTTCCCCTGGAAAATGGCCTCTCTTTGCGGCCACTCGCTCCGGCTGACCCTGGCCTTCCAAGCTTGAAATTTCCAAATTTTGCTGTATTTCTCCAAAACCAAAATGGTCACAATCTAGGTCCCTGCAAGTGCTCAGAGCCCCAAACACCAGATTTCATCTGATGCCCAGAGCGTGGGGAAATGACTTCTTGTTCCCATGGAAAATGGCCTTAATTTCTGGCCACTCGCTCAGGCCGACCCTGTCCACTGACCTAGACATTTTCAAATTTTGCTGGATTTCTGCAAAACGAAATTGGTCAGAATCTAGGCCAATGCAAGTGCTCAGAGCCCCAAAGGCCAGCTTTCATCTGATGCCCAGACCCTGTGCAAATGACTTCTTTTTCCCCTGGAAACTGTCCTCTCTTTCCGGCCACTCGCCCTGGCCGTCCCTGGCCACCCAAGGTAGAAATTAGAAAATTTTGCAGAATTTGTCCAAAACTCAAGAGGTCAAAATCTAGGCCAATGCAGGAGCTCAGAGCCCCAAAGGCCAGCTTTCATCTGATGCCCAGACGGTGGGGAAATGACTTCTTTTTCCCCTGGAAAATGACCTCTCTTTCCGGCCACTCACTCTGGCTGACCCTGGCCACCCAAGCTAGAAATTAGCAAATTTTGCTGGATTTCTCCAATACCAAGGTGGCCAGAATCTTGGTTCCAGCAGGTTCTCAGAGCCCCAAAGGCCAGCTTTCATCTGATGCCCAGACCCTTGGCAAGTGACTACTTTTTTCCCTGGAAAATGACCTCTCTTTGCAGCCACTCGCCCAGGCCGACCCTGTCCACTGACCTAGACATGTCCAAATTTTGCTAGATTTCTCCAAAACTAAAGCGGTCAGAATCTAGGCCATGGCAAGTGCTCAGAGCCCCCAAGGCCAGGTTTCATCTGATGCCCCGAGCCTGGGGAAATGACTTCTTTTTCCCCTGGAAAATGGCCTTATTTTGCGGCCACTCGCCCTGGCCGTCCCTGGCCACCCAAAATAGAAATTTCCAAATTTTCAGAATTTCGCCAAAACTCAAGAGGTCAGAATCAAGGCTAATGCAAGTACTTAGAGCCCCAAAGGCCAGCTTTCATCTGATGCCCAGACCCTTGGCAAATGACTTCTTTTTCCCCTGGAAAATGACCTCTCTTTCCGGCCACTCGCCCTGGCCGTCCCTGGCCACCCAAGATAGAAATTTCCAAATTTTGCAGAATTTCTCCAAAACTCAAGAGGTCAGAATCAAGGCTAATGCAAGTACTTAGAGCCCCAAAGGCCAGCTTTCATCTGATGCCCAGACCCTGTGCAAATGACTTCTTTTTCCCCTGGAAACTGTCCTCTCTTTCCGGCCACTCGCCCTGGCCGTCCCTGGCCACCCAAGGTAGAAATTAGAAAATTTTGCAGAATTTGTCCAAAACTCAGGAGGTCAAAATCTAGGCCAATGCAGGAGCTCAGAGCCCCAAAGGCCCGCTTTCATCTGATGCCCAGACGGTGGGGAAATGACTTCTTTTTCCCCTGGAAAATGGCCTCTCTTCGCGGCCACTCGCCCTGGCCGTCCCTGGCCACCCAAGGTAGAAATTAGAAAATTTTGCAGAATTTGTCCAAAACTCAAGTGGTCAGAATCAAGGCCAATGCAAGTGCTCACAGCCCCAAAGGCCAGTTTTCATCTGATGCTCAGACCCTGGGCAAATGACTTCTTTTTCCCCTGGAAAATGGCCTCTCTTTGCGGCCACTCACCTTGGCTGACCCTGTCCTCTGACCTAGACATGTCCAAATTTTGCTAGATTTCTCCAAAACTAAAGCGGTCAGAATCAAGGCTAATGCAAGTACTTAGAGCCCCAAAGGCCAGCTTTCATCTGATGCCCAGACCCTTGGCAAATGACTTCTTTTTCCCCTGGAAAATGACCTCTCTTTGCGGCCACTCGCCTTGGCTGACCCTGTCCACTGGTCTAGACATGTCCAAATTTTGCTAGATTTCTCCAAAACTAAAGCGGTCAGAATCTAGGCCATGGCAAGTGCTCAGAGCCCCCAAGGCCAGGTTTCATCTGCTGCCCCGAGCCTGGGGAAATTACTTCTTTTTCCCCTGGAAAATGGCCTTACTTTGCGGCCACTCGCCCTGGCCGTCCCTGGCCACCCAAAATAGAAATTTCCAAATTTTCAGAATTTCGCCAAAACTCAAGAGGTCAGAATCAAGGCTAATGCAAGTACTTAGAGCCCCAAAGGCCAGCTTTCATCTGATGCCCAGACCCTTGGCAAATGACTTCGTTTTCCCCTGGAAAATGGCCTCGTTTGCGGCCACTCACCCTGGCCGTCCCTGGCCACCCAAGACAGAATTGAGCAAATTTTGCAGAATTTGTCCAAAACTCAAGAGGTCAGAATCTAGGCGAATGCAGGAGCTCAGAGCCCCAAAGGCCAGCTTTCATCTGATGCCCAGAGCCTGGAGATTTGTCTTCTTGTTCCCCTGGAAAATGGCCTCTCTTTGCGGCCACTCGCTCCGGCTGACCCTGGCCTTCCAAGCTTGAAATTTCCAAATTTTGCTGTATTTCTCCAAAACCAAAATGGTCACAATCTAGGTCCCTGCAAGTGCTCACAGCCCCAAACACCAGATTTCATCTGATGCCCAGAGCGTGGGGAAATGACTTCTTGTTCCCATGGAAAATGGCCTTAATTTCTGGCCACTCGCTCAGGCCGACCCTGTCCACTGACCTAGACATTTTCAAATTTTGCTGGATTTCTGCAAAACGAAATTGGTCAGAATCTAGGCCAATGCAAGTGCTCAGAGCCCCAAAGGCCAGCTTTCATCTGATGCCCAGACCCTGTGCAAATGACTTCTTTTTCCCCTGGAAACTGTCCTCTCTTTCCGGCCACTCGCCCTGGCCGTCCCTGGCCACCCAAGGTAGAAATTAGAAAATTTTGCAGAATTTGTCCAAAACTCAAGAGGTCAAAATCTAGGCCAATGCAGGAGCTCAGAGCCCCAAAGGCCAGCTTTCATCTGATGCCCAGACGGTGGGGAAATGACTCCTTTTTCCCCTGGAAAATGACCTCTCTTTCCGGCCACTCACTCTGGCTGACCCTGGCCACCCAAGCTAGAAATTAGCAAATTTTGCTGGATTTCTCCAATACCAAGGTGGCCAGAATCTTGGTTCCAGCAGGTTCTCAGAGCCCCAAAGGCCAGCTTTCATCTGATGCCCAGACCCTTGGCAAGTGACTACTTTTTTCCCTGGAAAATGACCTCTCTTTGCAGCCACTCGCCCAGGCCGACCCTGTCCACTGACCTAGACATGTCCAAATTTTGCTAGATTTCTCCAAAACTAAAGCGGTCAGATTCTAGGCCATGGCAAGTGCTCAGAGCCCCCAAGGCCAGGTTTCATCTGCTGCCCCGAGCCTGGGGAAATGACTTCTTTTTCCCCTGGAAAATGGCCTTACTTTGCGGCCACTCGCCCTGGCCGTCCCTGGCCACCCAAGATAGAAATTTCCAAATTTTCAGAATTTCTCCAAAACTCAAGAGGTCAGAATCAAGGCTAATGCAAGTACTTAGAGCCCCAAAGGCCAGCTTTCATCTGATGCCCAGACCCTGTGCAAATGACTTCTTTTTCCCCTGGAAACTGTCCTCTCTTTCCGGCCACTCGCCCTGGCCGTCCCTGGCCACCCAAGGTAGAAATTAGAAAATTTTGCAGAATTTGTCCAAAACTCAAGGGGTCAAAATCTAGGCCAATGCAGGAGCTCAGAGCCCCAAAGGCCAGCTTTCATCTGATGCCCAGACGGTGGGGAAATGACTTCTTTTTGCCCTGGAAAATGGCCTCTCTTCGCGGCCACTCGCCCTGGCCGTCCCTGGCCACCCAAGGTAGAAATTAGAAAATTTTGCAGAATTTGTCCAAAACTCAAGTGGTCAGAATCAAGGCCAATGCAAGTGCTCACAGCCCCAAAGGCCAGTTTTCATCTGATGCTCAGACCCTGGGCAAATGACTTCTTTTTCCCCTGGAAAATGGCCTCTCTTTGCGGCCACTCACCTTGGCTGACCCTGTCCTCTGACCTAGACATGTCCAAATTTTGCTAGATTTCTCCAAAACTAAAGCGGTCAGAATCAAGGCTAATGCAAGTACTTAGAGCCCCAAAGGCCAGCTTTCATCTGATGCCCAGACCCTTGGCAAATGACTTCTTTTTCCCCTGGAAAATGACCTCTCTTTGCGGCTACTCGCCTTGGCTGACCCTGTCCACTGGTCTAGACATGTCCAAATTTTGCTAGATTTCTCCAAAACTAAAGCGGTCAGAATCTAGGCCATGGCAAGTGCTCAGAGCCCCCAAGGCCAGGTTTCATCTGCTGCCCCAAGCCTGGGGAAATGACTTCTTTTTCCCCTGGAAAATGGCCTTACTTTGCGGCCACTCGCCCTGGCCGTCCCTGGCCACCCAAGATAGAAATTTCCAAATTTTCAGAATTTCTCCAAAACTCAAGAGGTCAGAATCAAGGCTAATGCAAGTACTTAGAGCCCCAAAGGCCAGCTTTCATCTGATGCCCAGACCCTGTGCAAATGACTTCTTTTTCCCCTGGAAACTGTCCTCTCTTTCCGGCCACTCGCCCTGGCCGTCCCTGGCCACCCAAGGTAGAAATTAGAAAATTTTGCAGAATTTGTCCAAAACTCAAGAGGTCAAAATCTAGGCCAATGCAGGAGCTCAGAGCCCCAAAGGCCAGCTTTCATCTGATGCCCAGACGGTGGGGAAATGACTTCTTTTTGCCCTGGAAAATGGCCTCTCTTCGCGGCCACTCGCCCTGGCCGTCCCTGGCCACCCAAGGTAGAAATTAGAAAATTTTGCAGAATTTGTCCAAAACTCAAGTGGTCAGAATCAAGGCCAATGCAAGTACTTAGAGCCCCAAAGGCCAGCTTTCATCTGATGCCCAGACCCTTGGCAAATGACTTCTTTTTCCCCTGGAAAATGACCTCTCTTTGCGGCTACTCGCCTTGGCTGACCCTGTCCACTGGTCTAGACATGTCCAAATTTTGCTAGATTTCTCCAAAACTAAAGCGGTCAGAATCTAGGCCATGGCAAGTGCTCAGAGCCCCCAAGGCCAGGTTTCATCTGCTGCCCCAAGCCTGGGGAAATGACTTCTTTTTCCCCTGGAAAATGGCCTTACTTTGCGGCCACTCGCCCTGGCCGTCCCTGGCCACCCAAAATAGAAATTTCCAAATTTTCAGAATTTCGCCAAAACTCAAGAGGTCAGAATCAAGGCTAATGCAAGTACTTAGAGCCCCAAAGGCCAGCTTTCATCTGATGCCCAGACCCTTGGCAAATGACTTCGTTTTCCCCTGGAAAATGGCCTCGTTTGCGGCCACTCACCCTGGCCGTCCCTGGCCACCCAAGATAGAATTTAGCAAATTTTGCAGAATTTGTCCAAAACTCAAGAGGTCAGAATCTAGGCGAATGTAAGTGCTCAGAGCCCCAAAGGCCAGTTTTCATCTGATGCTCAGACCCTGGGCAAATGACTTCTTTTTCCCCTGGAAAATGGCCTCTCTTTGCGGCCACTCGCCCTGGCCGTCCCTGGCCACCCAAAATAGAAATTTCCAAATTTTGCTGGATTTCTCCAAAACCAGAAAAGTCAGAATCTCGGTGAATGCAACTGCTCACAGCCCCAAATTCCAGCTTTCATCTGATGCCCAGAGCGTGGGGAAATGACTTCTTGTTCGCCTGGAAAATGGCCTTAATTTCTGGCCACTCGCCCAGGCCGACCCTGTCCACTGACCTAGACATTTCCAGATTTTGCTGGATTTCTCCAAAACGAAATTGGTCAGAATCTAGGTCCCAGCAAGTGCTCAGAGCCCCAAAGGCCAGCTTTCATCTGATGCTCAGACCCTGTGCAAATGACTTCATGTTCCCCTGGAAAATGGCCTCTCTTTGCAGCCACTCGCCCTGGCCGACCCTGACCACCCAAGCGAGAAATTTCCAAATTTTGCTGGATTTCTCCAAAACCAAAGCGGTCAGAATCTAGGTCCCAACAAGTGCTCACAGCCCCAAACGCCAGCATTCATCTGATGCCCAGAGCGTGGGGAAATGACTTCTTTTCCCCTGGAAAATGACCTTTCTTTCTGGCCACTCACCCTGGCTGTCCCTGGCCACCCAAGAGAGAAATTTCCAAATTTTCAGAATTTCGCCAAAACTCAAGCGGTCAGAATCAAGGCTAATGCAAGTACTTAGAGCCCCAAAGGCCAGCTTTCATCTGATGCCCAGACGGTGGGGAAATGACTTCTTTTTCCCCTGGAAAATGGCCTCTCTTTCCGGCCACTCGCCCTGGCCGTCCCTGGCCAGCAAAGATAGAAATTAGCAAATTTTGCAGAATTTGTCCAAAACTCAAGAGGTCAGAATCTAGGCGAATGCAGGAGCTCAGAGCCCCAAAGGCCAGCTTTCATCTGATGCCCAGAGCCTGGAAATTTGTCTTCTTGTTCCCCTGGAAAATGGCCTCTCTTTGCGGCCACTCGCTCCGGCTGACCCTGGCCTTCCAAGCTTGAAATTTCCAAATTTTGCTGTATTTCTCCAAAACCAAAATGGTCACAATCTAGGTCCCTGCAAGTGCTCAGAGCCACAAACACCAGATTTCATCTGATGCCCAGAGCGTGGGGAAATGACTTCTTGTTCCCATGGAAAATGGCCGTAATTTCTGGCCACTCGCTCAGGCCGACCCTGTCCACTGACCTAGACATTTTCAAATTTTGCTGGATTTCTGCAAAACGAAATTGGTCAGAATCTAGGCCAATGCAAGTGCTCAGAGCCCCAAAGGCCAGCTTTCATCTGATGCCCAGACGGTGGGGAAATGACTTCTTTTTCCCCTGGAAAATGGCCTCTCTTTCCGGCCACTCGCCCTGGCCGTCCCTGGCCAGCAAAGATAGAAATTAGCAAATTTTGCAGAATTTCTCCAAATCTCAAGAGGTCAGAATCTAGGCAATGGCAAGTGCTCAGAGCCCCAAAGGCCAGCTTTCCTCTGATGCCCAGACCCTTGGCAAATGACTTCTTTTTCCCCTGGAAAATGTCCTCTCTTTCCGGCCACTCGCCCTGGCTGTCCCTGGCCAACCAAGACAGAAATTTCCAAATTTTCAGAATTTGTCCAAAACTCAAGAGGTCAGAATCTAGGCCAATGCAAGTGCTCAGAGCCCCAAAGGCCAGCTTTCCTCTGATGCTCAGACCCTGGCCAAAGGATTTCTTCTTCCCCTGGAAAATGACTTCTCTTTCCGGCCACTCGCCCTGGCCGTCCCTGGCCACCCAAGATAGAAATTAGCAAATTTTGCAGAATTTCGCCAAAACTCAAGAGGTCAGAATCAAGGCTAATGCAAGTACTTAGAGCCCCAAAGGCCAGCTTTCATCTGATGCCCAGACCCTTGGCAAATGACTTCTTTTTCCCCTGGAAAATGACCTCTCTTTGCGGCCACTCGCCCTGGCTGTCCCTGGCCACCTAAGACAGAAATTTCCAAATTTTCAGAATTTCTCCAAATCTCAAGAGGTCAGAATCTAGGCCAATGCAAGTGCTCAGAGCCCCAAAGGCCAGCTTTCATCTGATGCCCAGACCCTGTGAAAATGACTTCTTTTTCCCCTGGAAAATGACTTCTCTTTCCGGCCACTCGCCCTGGCCGTCCCTGGCCACCCAAGATAGAAATTAGCAAATTTTGCAGAATTTGTCCAAAACTCAAGAGGTCAGAATCAAGGCTAATGCAAGTACTTAGAGCCCCAAAGGCCAGCTTTCATCTGATGCCCAGACGGTGGGGAAATGACTTCTTTTTCCCCTGGAAAATGGCCTCTCTTTCCGGCCACTCGCCCTGGCCGTCCCTGGCCAGCAAAGATTGAAATTTCCAAATTTTGCAGAATTTCTCCAAAACTCAAGTGGTCAGAATCAAGGCCAATGCAAGTGCACAGAGCCCCCAAGGCCAGCTTTCATCTGATGCCCAGACTCTTGGCAAATGACTTCTTTTTCCCCTGGAAAATGACCTCTCTTTGCGGCCACTCACTCTGGCTAACCCTGGCCACCCCAGCTAGAAATTTCCAAATTTTGCTGGATTTCTCCAAAACCAAAGTGGCCAGAGTCTTGGTTCCAGCAGGTTCTCAGAGCCCCAAAGGCCAGCTTTCATCTGATGCCCAGACCCTTGGCAAATGACTACTTTTTTCCCTGGAAAATGACCTCTCTTTGCGGCCACTCGCCTTGACTGACCCTGTCCACTGACCTAGACATGTCCAAATTTTGCTAGATTTCTCCAAAACTAAAGCGGTCAGAATCTAGGCCATGGCAAGTGCTCAGAGCCCCCAAGGCCAGCTTTCCTCTGATGCTCAGACCCTGGGCAAAGGACTTCGTTTTCCCCTGGAAAATGGCCTCGTTTGCGGCCACTCGCCCTGGCCGTCCCTGGCCACCCAAGATAGAAATTAGCAAATTTTGCAGAATTTCGCCAAAACTCAAGAGGTCAGAATCAAGGCTAATGCAAGTACTTAGAGCCCCAAAGGCCAGCTTTCATCTGATGCCCAGACCCTTGGCAAATGACTTCGTTTTCCCCTGGAAAATGGCCTCGTTTGCGGCCACTCGCCCTGGCCGTCCCTGGCCACCCAAGATAGAATTGAGCAAATTTTGCAGAATTTGTCCAAAACTCAAGAGGTCAGAATCTAGGCGAACGCAGGAGCTCAGAGCCCCAAAGGCCAGCTTTCATCTGATGCCCAGACGGTGGGGAAATGACTTCTTTTTCCCCTGGAAAATGGCCTCTCTTAGCGGCCACTCGCCCTGGCCGTCCCTGGCCAGCAAAGATAGAAATTAGCAAATTTTGCAGAATTTCTCCAAAACTCAAGTGGTCAGAATCAAGGCCAATGCAAGTGCTCACAGCCCCAAAGGCCAGCTTTCATCTGCTGCCCAGAGCGTGGGGAAATGACTTCTTGTTCCCCTGGAAAATGGCCTTAATTTCCGGCCACTCGCCCAGGCCGACCCTGTCCACTGACCCAGACATTTCCAAATTTTGCTGGATTTCTCCAAAACCAAAGTGGTCAGAATCTAGGTCCCAACAAGTGCTCACAGCCCCAAATGCCAGCATTCATCTGATGCCCAGAGCGTGGGGAAATGACTTCTTTTCCCCTGGAAAATGACCTTTCTTTCTGGCCACTCGCCCTGGCTGTCCCTGGCCCCCCAAGACAGAAATTTCCAAATTTTCAGAATTTCGCCAAAACTCAAGAGGTCAGAATCAAGGCTAATGCAAGTACTTAGAGCCCCAAAGGCCAGCTTTCATCTGATGCCCAGACCCTTGGCAAATGACTTCGTTTTCCCCTGGAAAATGGCCTCGTTTGCGGCCACTCGCCCTGGCCGTCCCTGGCCACCCAAGATAGAATTTAGCAAATTTTGCAGAATTTGTCCAAAACTCAAGAGGTCAGAATCTAGGCGAATGCAGGAGCTCAGAGCCCCAAAGGCCAGCTTTCATCTGATGCCCAGAGCCTGGAGATTTGTCTTCTTGTTCCCCTGGAAAATGGCCTCTCTTTGCGGCCACTCGCTCCGGCTGACCCTGGCCTTCCAAGCTTGAAATTTCCAAATTTTGCTGTATTTCTCCAAAACCAAAATGGTCACAATCTAGGCCAATGCAAGTGCTCAGAGCCCCAAACACCAGATTTCATCTGATGCCCAGAGCATGGGGAAATGACTTCTTGTTCCCATGGAAAATGGCCTTAATTTCTGGCCACTCGCTCAGGCCGACCCTGTCCACTGACCTAGACATTTTCAAATTTTGCTGGATTTCTGCAAAACGAAATTGGTCAGAATCTAGGCCAATGCAAGTGCTCAGAGCCCCAAAGGCCAGCTTTCATCTGATGCCCAGACGGTGGGGAAATGACTTCTTTTTCCCCTGGAAAATGGCCTCTCTTTCCGGCCACTCGCCCTGGCCGTCCCTGGCCAGCAAAGATAGAAATTAGCAAATTTTGCAGAATTTCTCCAAATCTCAAGAGGTCAGAATCTAGGCAATGGCAAGTGCTCAGAGCCCCAAAGGCCAGCTTTCCTCTGATGCCCAGACCCTTGGCAAATGACTTCTTTTTCCCCTGGAAAATGTCCTCTCTTTCCGGCCACTCGCCCTGGCTGTCCCTGGCCACCCAAGACAGAAATTTCCAAATTTTCAGAATTTCTCCAAATCTCAAGAGGTCAGAATCGAGGCCATGGCAAGTGCTCAGAGCCCCAAAGGCCAGCTTTCCTCTGATGCTCATACCCTGGCCAAAGGATTTCTTCTTCCCCTGGAAAATGACCTCTCTTTCCGGCCACTCGCCCTGGCCGTCCCTGGCCACCCAAGATAGAAATTAGCAAATTTTGCAGAATTTCGCCAAAACTCAAGAGGTCAGAATCAAGGCTAATGCAAGTACTTAGAGCCCCAAAGGCCAGCTTTCATCTGATGCCCAGACCCTGGGCAAATGACTTCGTTTTCCCCTGGAAAATGGCCTCGTTTGCGGCCACTCGCCCTGGCCGTCCCTGGCCACCCAAGATAGAATTGAGCAAATTTTGCAGAATTTGTCCAAAACTCAAGAGGTCAGAATCTAGGCGAACGCAGGAGCTCGGAGCCCCAAAGCCCAGCTTTCATCTGATGCCCAGAGCCTGGAGATTTGTCTTCTTTTTCCCCTGGAAAATGGCCTCTCTTTGCGGCCACTCGCTCCGGCTGACCCTGGCCTTCCAAGCTTGAAATTTCCAAATTTTGCTGTATTTCTCCAAAACCAAAATGGTCACAATCTAGGTCCCTGCAAGTGCTCAGAGCCCCAAACACCAGATTTCATCTGATGCCCAGAGCGTGGGGAAATGACTTCTTGTTCCCGTGGAAAATGGCCTTAATTTCTGGCCACTCGCTCAGGCCGACCCTGTCCACTGACCTAGACATTTTCAAATTTTGCTGGATTTCTGCAAAACGAAACTGGTCAGAATCTAGGCCAATGTAAGTGCTCAGAGCCCCAAAAGGCAGATTTCATCTGATGCCCAGAGCGTGGGGAAATGACTTCTTTTTCCCCTGGAAAATGACGTCTCTTTGCGGCCACTCACTCTGGCTGACCCTGGCCACCCAAGCTAGAAATTTCCAAATTTTGCTGGATTTCTCCAAAACCAAAGTAGCCAGAGTCTTGGTTCCAGCAGGTTCTCAGAGCCCCAAAGGCCAGCTTTCATCTGATGCCCAGACCCTTGGCAAATGACTTCTTTTTCCCCTGGAAAATGACCTCTCTTTGCGGCCACTCGCCCTGGCTGTCCCTGGCCACCTAAGACAGAAATTTCCAAATTTTCAGAATTTCTCCAAATCTCAAGAGGTCAGAATCTAGGCCAATGCAAGTGCTCAGAGCCCCAAAGGCCAGCTTTCATCTGATGCCCAGACCCTGTGAAAATGACTTCTTTTTCCCCTGGAAAATGACTTCTCTTTCCGGCCACTCGCCCTGGCCGTCCCTGGCCACCCAAGATAGAAATTAGCAAATTTTGCAGAATTTCGCCAAAACTCAAGAGGTCAGAATCAAGGCTAATGCAAGTACTTAGAGCCCCAAAGGCCAGCTTTCATCTGATGCCCAGACGGTGGGGAAATGACTTCTTTTTCCCCTGGAAAATGGCCTCTCTTTCCGGCCACTCGCCCTGGCCGTCCCTGGCCAGCAAAGATAGAAATTAGCAAATTTTGCAGAATTTGTCCAAAACTCAAGAGGTCAGAATCTAGGCGAATGCAGGAGCTCAGAGCCCCAAAGGCCAGCTTTCATCTGATGCCCAGAGCCTGGAAATTTGTCTTCTTGTTCCCCTGGAAAATGGCCTCTCTTTGCGGCCACTCGCTCCGGCTGACCCTGGCCTTCCAAGCTTGAAATTTCCAAATTTTGCTGTATTTCTCCAAAACCAAAATGGTCACAATCTAGGTCCCTGCAAGTGCTCAGAGCCACAAACACCAGATTTCATCTGATGCCCAGAGCGTGGGGAAATGACTTCTTGTTCCCATGGAAAATGGCCGTAATTTCTGGCCACTCGCTCAGGCCGACCCTGTCCACTGACCTAGACATTTTCAAATTTTGCTGGATTTCTGCAAAACGAAATTGGTCAGAATCTAGGCCAATGCAAGTGCTCAGAGCCCCAAAGGCCAGCTTTCATCTGATGCCCAGACGGTGGGGAAATGACTTCTTTTTCCCCTGGAAAATGGCCTCTCTTTCCGGCCACTCGCCCTGGCCGTCCCTGGCCAGCAAAGATAGAAATTAGCAAATTTTGCAGAATTTCTCCAAATCTCAAGAGGTCAGAATCTAGGCAATGGCAAGTGCTCAGAGCCCCAAAGGCCAGCTTTCCTCTGATGCCCAGACCCTTGGCAAATGACTTCTTTTTCCCCTGGAAAATGTCCTCTCTTTCCGGCCACTCGCCCTGGCTGTCCCTGGCCAACCAAGACAGAAATTTCCAAATTTTCAGAATTTGTCCAAAACTCAAGAGGTCAGAATCTAGGCCAATGCAAGTGCTCAGAGCCCCAAAGGCCAGCTTTCCTCTGATGCTCAGACCCTGGCCAAAGGATTTCTTCTTCCCCTGGAAAATGACTTCTCTTTCCGGCCACTCGCCCTGGCCGTCCCTGGCCACCCAAGATAGAAATTAGCAAATTTTGCAGAATTTCGCCAAAACTCAAGAGGTCAGAATCAAGGCTAATGCAAGTACTTAGAGCCCCAAAGGCCAGCTTTCATCTGATGCCCAGACCCTTGGCAAATGACTTCTTTTTCCCCTGGAAAATGACCTCTCTTTGCGGCCACTCGCCCTGGCTGTCCCTGGCCACCTAAGACAGAAATTTCCAAATTTTCAGAATTTCTCCAAATCTCAAGAGGTCAGAATCTAGGCCAATGCAAGTGCTCAGAGCCCCAAAGGCCAGCTTTCATCTGATGCCCAGACCCTGTGAAAATGACTTCTTTTTCCCCTGGAAAATGACTTCTCTTTCCGGCCACTCGCCCTGGCCGTCCCTGGCCACCCAAGATAGAAATTAGCAAATTTTGCAGAATTTGTCCAAAACTCAAGAGGTCAGAATCAAGGCTAATGCAAGTACTTAGAGCCCCAAAGGCCAGCTTTCATCTGATGCCCAGACGGTGGGGAAATGACTTCTTTTTCCCCTGGAAAATGGCCTCTCTTTCCGGCCACTCGCCCTGGCCGTCCCTGGCCAGCAAAGATTGAAATTTCCAAATTTTGCAGAATTTCTCCAAAACTCAAGTGGTCAGAATCAAGGCCAATGCAAGTGCACAGAGCCCCCAAGGCCAGCTTTCATCTGATGCCCAGACTCTTGGCAAATGACTTCTTTTTCCCCTGGAAAATGACCTCTCTTTGCGGCCACTCACTCTGGCTAACCCTGGCCACCCCAGCTAGAAATTTCCAAATTTTGCTGGATTTCTCCAAAACCAAAGTGGCCAGAGTCTTGGTTCCAGCAGGTTCTCAGAGCCCCAAAGGCCAGCTTTCATCTGATGCCCAGACCCTTGGCAAATGACTACTTTTTTCCCTGGAAAATGACCTCTCTTTGCGGCCACTCGCCTTGACTGACCCTGTCCACTGACCTAGACATGTCCAAATTTTGCTAGATTTCTCCAAAACTAAAGCGGTCAGAATCTAGGCCATGGCAAGTGCTCAGAGCCCCCAAGGCCAGCTTTCCTCTGATGCTCAGACCCTGGGCAAAGGACTTCGTTTTCCCCTGGAAAATGGCCTCGTTTGCGGCCACTCGCCCTGGCCGTCCCTGGCCACCCAAGATAGAAATTAGCAAATTTTGCAGAATTTCGCCAAAACTCAAGAGGTCAGAATCAAGGCTAATGCAAGTACTTAGAGCCCCAAAGGCCAGCTTTCATCTGATGCCCAGACCCTTGGCAAATGACTTCGTTTTCCCCTGGAAAATGGCCTCGTTTGCGGCCACTCGCCCTGGCCGTCCCGGGCCACCCAAGATAGAATTGAGCAAATTTTGCAGAATTTGTCCAAAACTCAAGAGGTCAGAATCTAGGCGAACGCAGGAGCTCAGAGCCCCAAAGGCCAGCTTTCATCTGATGCCCAGAGCCTGGAGATTTGTCTTCTTTTTCCCCTGGAAAATGGCCTCTCATTGCGGCCACTCGCTCCGGCTGACCCTGGCCTTCCAAGCTTGAAATTTCCAAATTTTGCTGTATTTCTCCAAAACCAAAATGGTCACAATCTAGGTCCCAGCAAGTGCTCAGAGCCCCAAACACCAGATTTCATCTGATGCCCAGAGCGTGGGGAAATGACTTCTTGTTCCCGTGGAAAATGGCTTCTCTTTCCGGCCACTCGCCCTGGCCGTCCCTGGCCACCCAAGATAGAAATTTCCAAATTTTGCAGAATTTCTCCAAAACTCAAGTGGTCAGAATCAAGGCCAATGCAAGTGCACAGAGCCCCCAAGGCCAGCTTTCATCTGATGCCCAGACCCTTGGCAAATGACTTCTTTTTCCCCTGGAAAATGACCTCTCTTTGCGGCCACTCACTCTGGCTAACCCTGGCCACCCCAGCTAGAAATTTCCAAATTTTGCTGGATTTCTCCAAAACCAAAGTGGCCAGAGTCTTGGTTCCAGCAGGTTCTCAGAGCCCCAAAGGCCAGCTTTCATCTGATGCCCAGACCCTTGGCAAATGACTACTTTTTTCCCTGGAAAATGACCTCTCTTTGCGGCCACTCGCCTTGACTGACCCTGTCCACTGACGCAGACATGTCCAAATTTTCAGAATTTCTCCAAATCTCAAGAGGTCAGAATCTAGGCCATGGCAAGTGCTCAGAGCCCCAAAGGCCAGCTTTCCTCTGATGCTCAGACCCTGGCCAAAGGATTTCTTCTTCCCCTGGAAAATGACCTCTCTTTCCGGCCACTCGCCCTGGCCGTCCCTGGCCACCCAAGATAGAAATTAGCAAATTTTGCAGAATTTCGCCAAAACTCAAGAGGTCAGAATCAAGGCTAATGCAAGTACTTAGAGCCCCAAAGGCCAGCTTTCATCTGATGCCCAGACCCTTGGCAAATGACTTCGTTTTCCCCTGGAAAATGGCCTCGTTTGCGGCCACTCGCCCTGGCCGTCCCTGGCCACCCAAGATAGAATTGAGCAAATTTTGCAGAATTTGTCCAAAACTCAAGAGGTCAGAATCTAGGCGAACGCAGGAGCTCAGAGCCCCAAAGGCCAGCTTTCATCTGATGCCCAGACGGTGGGGAAATGACTTCTTTTTCCCCTGGAAAATGGCCTCTCTTAGCGGCCACTCGCCCTGGCCGTCCCTGGCCAGCAAAGATAGAAATTAGCAAATTTTGCAGAATTTCTCCAAAACTCAAGTGGTCAGAATCAAGGCCAATGCAAGTGCTCACAGCCCCAAAGGCCAGCTTTCATCTGCTGCCCAGAGCGTGGGGAAATGACTTCTTGTTCCCCTGGAAAATGGCCTTAATTTCCGGCCACTCGCCCAGGCCGACCCTGTCCACTGACCCAGACATTTCCAAATTTTGCTGGATTTCTCCAAAACCAAAGTGGTCAGAATCTAGGTCCCAACAAGTGCTCACAGCCCCAAATGCCAGCATTCATCTGATGCCCAGAGCGTGGGGAAATGACTTCTTTTCCCCTGGAAAATGACCTTTCTTTCTGGCCACTCGCCCTGGCTGTCCCTGGCCCCCCAAGACAGAAATTTCCAAATTTTCAGAATTTCGCCAAAACTCAAGAGGTCAGAATCAAGGCTAATGCAAGTACTTAGAGCCCCAAAGGCCAGCTTTCATCTGATGCCCAGACCCTTGGCAAATGACTTCGTTTTCCCCTGGAAAATGGCCTCGTTTGCGGCCACTCACCCTGGCCGTCCCTGGCCACCCAAGATAGAATTTAGCAAATTTTGCAGAATTTGTCCAAAACTCAAGAGGTCAGAATCTAGGCGAATGCAGGAGCTCAGAGCCCCAAAGGCCAGCTTTCATCTGATGCCCAGAGCCTGGAGATTTGTCTTCTTGTTCCCCTGGAAAATGGCCTCTCTTTGCGGCCACTCGCTCCGGCTGACCCTGGCCTTCCAAGCTTGAAATTTCCAAATTTTGCTGTATTTCTCCAAAACCAAAATGGTCACAATCTAGGCCAATGCAAGTGCTCAGAGCCCCAAACACCAGATTTCATCTGATGCCCAGAGCATGGGGAAATGACTTCTTGTTCCCATGGAAAATGGCCTTAATTTCTGGCCACTCGCTCAGGCCGACCCTGTCCACTGACCTAGACATTTTCAAATTTTGCTGGATTTCTGCAAAACGAAATTGGTCAGAATCTAGGCCAATGCAAGTGCTCAGAGCCCCAAAGGCCAGCTTTCATCTGATGCCCAGACGGTGGGGAAATGACTTCTTTTTCCCCTGGAAAATGGCCTCTCTTTCCGGCCACTCGCCCTGGCCGTCCCTGGCCAGCAAAGATAGAAATTAGCAAATTTTGCAGAATTTCTCCAAATCTCAAGAGGTCAGAATCTAGGCAATGGCAAGTGCTCAGAGCCCCAAAGGCCAGCTTTCCTCTGATGCCCAGACCCTTGGCAAATGACTTCTTTTTCCCCTGGAAAATGTCCTCTCTTTCCGGCCACTCGCCCTGGCTGTCCCTGGCCACCCAAGACAGAAATTTCCAAATTTTCAGAATTTCTCCAAATCTCAAGAGGTCAGAATCGAGGCCATGGCAAGTGCTCAGAGCCCCAAAGGCCAGCTTTCCTCTGATGCTCATACCCTGGCCAAAGGATTTCTTCTTCCCCTGGAAAATGACCTCTCTTTCCGGCCACTCGCCCTGGCCGTCCCTGGCCACCCAAGATAGAAATTAGCAAATTTTGCAGAATTTCGCCAAAACTCAAGAGGTCAGAATCAAGGCTAATGCAAGTACTTAGAGCCCCAAAGGCCAGCTTTCATCTGATGCCCAGACCCTGGGCAAATGACTTCGTTTTCCCCTGGAAAATGGCCTCGTTTGCGGCCACTCGCCCTGGCCGTCCCTGGCCACCCAAGATAGAATTGAGCAAATTTTGCAGAATTTGTCCAAAACTCAAGAGGTCAGAATCTAGGCGAACGCAGGAGCTCGGAGCCCCAAAGCCCAGCTTTCATCTGATGCCCAGAGCCTGGAGATTTGTCTTCTTTTTCCCCTGGAAAATGGCCTCTCTTTGCGGCCACTCGCTCCGGCTGACCCTGGCCTTCCAAGCTTGAAATTTCCAAATTTTGCTGTATTTCTCCAAAACCAAAATGGTCACAATCTAGGTCCCTGCAAGTGCTCAGAGCCCCAAACACCAGATTTCATCTGATGCCCAGAGCGTGGGGAAATGACTTCTTGTTCCCGTGGAAAATGGCCTTAATTTCTGGCCACTCGCTCAGGCCGACCCTGTCCACTGACCTAGACATTTTCAAATTTTGCTGGATTTCTGCAAAACGAAACTGGTCAGAATCTAGGCCAATGTAAGTGCTCACAGCCCCAAAAGGCAGATTTCATCTGATGCCCAGAGCGTGGGGAAATGACTTCTTTTTCCCCTGGAAAATGACGTCTCTTTGCGGCCACTCACTCTGGCTGACCCTGGCCACCCAAGCTAGAAATTTCCAAATTTTGCTGGATTTCTCCAAAACCAAAGTAGCCAGAGTCTTGGTTCCAGCAGGTTCTCAGAGCCCCAAAGGCCAGCTTTCATCTGATGCCCAGACCCTTGGCAAATGACTTCTTTTTCCCCTGGAAAATGACCTCTCTTTGCGGCCACTCGCCCTGGCTGTCCCTGGCCACCTAAGACAGAAATTTCCAAATTTTCAGAATTTCTCCAAATCTCAAGAGGTCAGAATCTAGGCCAATGCAAGTGCTCAGAGCCCCAAAGGCCAGCTTTCATCTGATGCCCAGACCCTCGGCAAATGACTTCTTTTTCCCCTGGAAAATGACTTCTCTTTCCGGCCACTCGCCCTGGCCGTCCCTGGCCAGCAAAGATAGAAATTAGCAAATTTTGCAGAATTTCGCCAAAACTCAAGAGGTCAGAATCAAGGCTAATGCAAGTACTTAGAGCCCCAAAGGCCAGCTTTCATCTGATGCCCAGACCCTTGGCAAATGACTTCGTTTTCCCCTGGAAAATGGCCTCGTTTGCGGCCACTCGCCCTGGCCGTCCCTGGCCACCCAAGATAGAATTGAGCAAATTTTGCAGAATTTGTCCAAAACTCAAGAGGTCAGAATCTAGGCGAACGCAGGAGCTCGGAGCCCCAAAGGCCAGCTTTCATCTGATGCCCAGAGCCTGGAGATTTGTCTTCTTTTTCCCCTGGAAAATGGCCTCTCTTTGCGGCCACTCGCTCCGGCTGACCCTGGCCTTCCAAGCTTGAAATTTCCAAATTTTGCTGTATTTCTCCAAAACCAAAATGGTCACAATCTAGGTCCCAGCAAGTGCTCAGAGCCCCAAACACCAGATTTCATCTGATGCCCAGAGCGTGGGGAAATGACTTCTTGTTCCCGTGGAAAATGGCCTTAATTTCTGGCCACTCGCTCAGGCCGACCCTGTCCACTGACCTAGACATTTTCAAATTTTGCTGGATTGCTGCAAAACGAAATTGGTCAGAATCTAGGCCAATGCAAGTGCTCAGAGCCCCAAAGGCCAGCTTTCATCGGATGCCCAGACGGTGGGGAAATGACTTCTTTTTCCCCTGGAAAATGGCCTCTCTTTCCGGCCACTCGCCCTGGCCGTCCCTGGCCAGCAAAGATAGAAATTTCCAAATTTTGCAGAATTTCTCCAAAACTCAAGTGGTCAGAATCAAGGCCAATGCAAGTGCACAGAGCCCCCAAGGCCAGCTTTCATCTGATGCCCAGACCCTTGGCAAATGACTTCTTTTTCCCCTGGAAAATGACCTCTCTTTGCGGCCACTCACTCTGGCTAACCCTGGCCACCCCAGCTAGAAATTTCCAAATTTTGATGGATTTCTCCAAAACCAAAGTGGCCAGAGTCTTGGTTCCAGCAGGTTCTCAGAGCCCCAAAGGCCAGCTTTCATCTGATGCCCAGACCCTTGGCAAATGACTACTTTTTTCCCTGGAAAATGACCTCTCTTTGCGGCCACTCGCCTTGACTGACACTCTCCACTGACCTAGACATGTCCAAATTTTCAGAATTTCTCCAAATCTCAAGAGGTCAGAATCTAGGCCATGGCAAGTGCTCAGAGCCCCAAAGGCCAGCTTTCCTCTGATGCTCAGACCCTGGCCAAAGGATTTCTTCTTCCCCTGGAAAATGACCTCTCTTTCCGGCCACTCGCCCTGGCCGTCCCTGGCCACCCAAGATAGAAATTAGCAAATTTTGCAGAATTTCGCCAAAACTCAAGAGGTCAGAATCAAGGCTAATGCAAGTACTTAGAGCCCCAAAGGCCAGCTTTCATCTGATGCCCAGACCCTTGGCAAATGACTTCGTTTTCCCCTGGAAAATGGCCTCGTTTGCGGCCACTCGCCCTGGCCGTCCCTGGCCACCCAAGATAGAATTGAGCAAATTTTGCAGAATTTGTCCAAAACTCAAGAGGTCAGAATCTAGGCGAACGCAGGAGCTCAGAGCCCCAAAGGCCAGCTTTCATCTGATGCCCAGACGGTGGGGAAATGACTTCTTTTTCCCCTGGAAAATGGCCTCTCTTAGCGGCCACTCGCCCTGGCCGTCCCTGGCCAGCAAAGATAGAAATTAGCAAATTTTGCAGAATTTCTCCAAAACTCAAGTGGTCAGAATCAAGGCCAATGCAAGTGCTCACAGCCCCAAAGGCCAGCTTTCATCTGCTGCCCAGAGCGTGGGGAAATGACTTCTTGTTCCCCTGGAAAATGGCCTTAATTTCCGGCCACTCGCCCAGGCCGACCCTGTCCACTGACCTAGACATTTCCAAATTTTGCTGGATTTCTCCAAAACCAAAGTGGCCAGAATCTAGGTCCCAACAAGTGCTCACAGCCCCAAACGCCAGCATTCATCTGATGCCCAGAGCGTGGGGAAATGACTTCTTTTCCCCTGGAAAATGACCTTTTTTCTGGCCACTCGCCCTGGCTGTCCCTGGCCACCCAAGACAGAAATTTCCAAATTTTCAGAATTTCGCCAAAACTCAAGAGGTCAGAATCAAGGCTAATGCAAGTACTTAGAGCCCCAAAGGCCAGCTTTCATCTGATGCCCAGACCCTTGGCAAATGACTTCTTTTTCCCCTGGAAAATGACCTCTCTTTGCGGCCACTCACTCTGGCTGACCCTGGCCACCCAAGCTAGAAATTTCCAAATTTTGCAGGATTTCTCCAAAACCAAAGTAGCCAGAATCTTGGTTCCAGCAGGTTCTCAGGGCCCCAAAGGCCAGCTTTCATCTGATGCCCAGACCCTTGGCAAATGACTTCTTTTTCCCCTGGAAAATGACCTTTCTTTCCGGCCACTCGCCCTGGCTGTCCCTGGCCACCTAAGACAGAAATTTCCAAATTTTCAGAATTTCTCCAAATCTCAAGAGGTCAGAATCTAGGCCAATGCAAGTGCTCAGAGCCCCAAAGGCCAGCTTTCATCTGATGCCCAGACCCTTGGCAAATGACTTCGTTTTCCCCTGGAAAATGGCCTCGTTTGCGGCCACTCGCCCTGGCCGTCCCGGGCCACCCAAGATAGAATTGAGCAAATTTTGCAGAATTTGTCCAAAACTCAAGAGGTCAGAATCTAGGCGAACGCAGGAGCTCAGAGCCCCAAAGGCCAGCTTTCATCTGATGCCCAGAGCCTGGAGATTTGTCTTCTTTTTCCCCTGGAAAATGGCCTCTCATTGCGGCCACTCGCTCCGGCTGACCCTGGCCTTCCAAGCTTGAAATTTCCAAATTTTGCTGTATTTCTCCAAAACCAAAATGGTCACAATCTAGGTCCCAGCAAGTGCTCAGAGCCCCAAACACCAGATTTCATCTGATGCCCAGAGCGTGGGGAAATGACTTCTTGTTCCCGTGGAAAATGGCTTCTCTTTCCGGCCACTCGCCCTGGCCGTCCCTGGCCACCCAAGATAGAAATTTCCAAATTTTGCAGAATTTCTCCAAAACTCAAGTGGTCAGAATCAAGGCCAATGCAAGTGCACAGAGCCCCCAAGGCCAGCTTTCATCTGATGCCCAGACCCTTGGCAAATGACTTCTTTTTCCCCTGGAAAATGACCTCTCTTTGCGGCCACTCACTCTGGCTAACCCTGGCCACCCCAGCTAGAAATTTCCAAATTTTGCTGGATTTCTCCAAAACCAAAGTGGCCAGAGTCTTGGTTCCAGCAGGTTCTCAGAGCCCCAAAGGCCAGCTTTCATCTGATGCCCAGACCCTTGGCAAATGACTACTTTTTTCCCTGGAAAATGACCTCTCTTTGCGGCCACTCGCCTTGACTGACCCTGTCCACTGACGCAGACATGTCCAAATTTTCAGAATTTCTCCAAATCTCAAGAGGTCAGAATCTAGGCCATGGCAAGTGCTCAGAGCCCCAAAGGCCAGCTTTCCTCTGATGCTCAGACCCTGGCCAAAGGATTTCTTCTTCCCCTGGAAAATGACCTCTCTTTCCGGCCACTCGCCCTGGCCGTCCCTGGCCACCCAAGATAGAAATTAGCAAATTTTGCAGAATTTCGCCAAAACTCAAGAGGTCAGAATCAAGGCTAATGCAAGTACTTAGAGCCCCAAAGGCCAGCTTTCATCTGATGCCCAGACCCTTGGCAAATGACTTCGTTTTCCCCTGGAAAATGGCCTCGTTTGCGGCCACTCGCCCTGGCCGTCCCTGGCCACCCAAGATAGAATTGAGCAAATTTTGCAGAATTTGTCCAAAACTCAAGAGGTCAGAATCTAGGCGAACGCAGGAGCTCAGAGCCCCAAAGGCCAGCTTTCATCTGATGCCCAGACGGTGGGGAAATGACTTCTTTTTCCCCTGGAAAATGGCCTCTCTTAGCGGCCACTCGCCCTGGCCGTCCCTGGCCAGCAAAGATAGAAATTAGCAAATTTTGCAGAATTTCTCCAAAACTCAAGTGGTCAGAATCAAGGCCAATGCAAGTGCTCACAGCCCCAAAGGCCAGCTTTCATCTGCTGCCCAGAGCGTGGGGAAATGACTTCTTGTTCCCCTGGAAAATGGCCTTAATTTCCGGCCACTCGCCCAGGCCGACCCTGTCCACTGACCCAGACATTTCCAAATTTTGCTGGATTTCTCCAAAACCAAAGTGGTCAGAATCTAGGTCCCAACAAGTGCTCACAGCCCCAAATGCCAGCATTCATCTGATGCCCAGAGCGTGGGGAAATGACTTCTTTTCCCCTGGAAAATGACCTTTCTTTCTGGCCACTCGCCCTGGCTGTCCCTGGCCCCCCAAGACAGAAATTTCCAAATTTTCAGAATTTCGCCAAAACTCAAGAGGTCAGAATCAAGGCTAATGCAAGTACTTAGAGCCCCAAAGGCCAGCTTTCATCTGATGCCCAGACCCTTGGCAAATGACTTCGTTTTCCCCTGGAAAATGGCCTCGTTTGCGGCCACTCACCCTGGCCGTCCCTGGCCACCCAAGATAGAATTTAGCAAATTTTGCAGAATTTGTCCAAAACTCAAGAGGTCAGAATCTAGGCGAATGCAGGAGCTCAGAGCCCCAAAGGCCAGCTTTCATCTGATGCCCAGAGCCTGGAGATTTGTCTTCTTGTTCCCCTGGAAAATGGCCTCTCTTTGCGGCCACTCGCTCCGGCTGACCCTGGCCTTCCAAGCTTGAAATTTCCAAATTTTGCTGTATTTCTCCAAAACCAAAATGGTCACAATCTAGGCCAATGCAAGTGCTCAGAGCCCCAAACACCAGATTTCATCTGATGCCCAGAGCATGGGGAAATGACTTCTTGTTCCCATGGAAAATGGCCTTAATTTCTGGCCACTCGCTCAGGCCGACCCTGTCCACTGACCTAGACATTTTCAAATTTTGCTGGATTTCTGCAAAACGAAATTGGTCAGAATCTAGGCCAATGCAAGTGCTCAGAGCCCCAAAGGCCAGCTTTCATCTGATGCCCAGACGGTGGGGAAATGACTTCTTTTTCCCCTGGAAAATGGCCTCTCTTTCCGGCCACTCGCCCTGGCCGTCCCTGGCCAGCAAAGATAGAAATTAGCAAATTTTGCAGAATTTCTCCAAATCTCAAGAGGTCAGAATCTAGGCAATGGCAAGTGCTCAGAGCCCCAAAGGCCAGCTTTCCTCTGATGCCCAGACCCTTGGCAAATGACTTCTTTTTCCCCTGGAAAATGTCCTCTCTTTCCGGCCACTCGCCCTGGCTGTCCCTGGCCACCCAAGACAGAAATTTCCAAATTTTCAGAATTTCTCCAAATCTCAAGAGGTCAGAATCGAGGCCATGGCAAGTGCTCAGAGCCCCAAAGGCCAGCTTTCCTCTGATGCTCATACCCTGGCCAAAGGATTTCTTCTTCCCCTGGAAAATGACCTCTCTTTCCGGCCACTCGCCCTGGCCGTCCCTGGCCACCCAAGATAGAAATTAGCAAATTTTGCAGAATTTCGCCAAAACTCAAGAGGTCAGAATCAAGGCTAATGCAAGTACTTAGAGCCCCAAAGGCCAGCTTTCATCTGATGCCCAGACCCTGGGCAAATGACTTCGTTTTCCCCTGGAAAATGGCCTCGTTTGCGGCCACTCGCCCTGGCCGTCCCTGGCCACCCAAGATAGAATTGAGCAAATTTTGCAGAATTTGTCCAAAACTCAAGAGGTCAGAATCTAGGCGAACGCAGGAGCTCGGAGCCCCAAAGCCCAGCTTTCATCTGATGCCCAGAGCCTGGAGATTTGTCTTCTTTTTCCCCTGGAAAATGGCCTCTCTTTGCGGCCACTCGCTCCGGCTGACCCTGGCCTTCCAAGCTTGAAATTTCCAAATTTTGCTGTATTTCTCCAAAACCAAAATGGTCACAATCTAGGTCCCTGCAAGTGCTCAGAGCCCCAAACACCAGATTTCATCTGATGCCCAGAGCGTGGGGAAATGACTTCTTGTTCCCGTGGAAAATGGCCTTAATTTCTGGCCACTCGCTCAGGCCGACCCTGTCCACTGACCTAGACATTTTCAAATTTTGCTGGATTTCTGCAAAACGAAACTGGTCAGAATCTAGGCCAATGTAAGTGCTCACAGCCCCAAAAGGCAGATTTCATCTGATGCCCAGAGCGTGGGGAAATGACTTCTTTTTCCCCTGGAAAATGACGTCTCTTTGCGGCCACTCACTCTGGCTGACCCTGGCCACCCAAGCTAGAAATTTCCAAATTTTGCTGGATTTCTCCAAAACCAAAGTAGCCAGAGTCTTGGTTCCAGCAGGTTCTCAGAGCCCCAAAGGCCAGCTTTCATCTGATGCCCAGACCCTTGGCAAATGACTTCTTTTTCCCCTGGAAAATGACCTCTCTTTGCGGCCACTCGCCCTGGCTGTCCCTGGCCACCTAAGACAGAAATTTCCAAATTTTCAGAATTTCTCCAAATCTCAAGAGGTCAGAATCTAGGCCAATGCAAGTGCTCAGAGCCCCAAAGGCCAGCTTTCATCTGATGCCCAGACCCTCGGCAAATGACTTCTTTTTCCCCTGGAAAATGACTTCTCTTTCCGGCCACTCGCCCTGGCCGTCCCTGGCCAGCAAAGATAGAAATTAGCAAATTTTGCAGAATTTCGCCAAAACTCAAGAGGTCAGAATCAAGGCTAATGCAAGTACTTAGAGCCCCAAAGGCCAGCTTTCATCTGATGCCCAGACCCTTGGCAAATGACTTCGTTTTCCCCTGGAAAATGGCCTCGTTTGCGGCCACTCGCCCTGGCCGTCCCTGGCCACCCAAGATAGAATTGAGCAAATTTTGCAGAATTTGTCCAAAACTCAAGAGGTCAGAATCTAGGCGAACGCAGGAGCTCGGAGCCCCAAAGGCCAGCTTTCATCTGATGCCCAGAGCCTGGAGATTTGTCTTCTTTTTCCCCTGGAAAATGGCCTCTCTTTGCGGCCACTCGCTCCGGCTGACCCTGGCCTTCCAAGCTTGAAATTTCCAAATTTTGCTGTATTTCTCCAAAACCAAAATGGTCACAATCTAGGTCCCAGCAAGTGCTCAGAGCCCCAAACACCAGATTTCATCTGATGCCCAGAGCGTGGGGAAATGACTTCTTGTTCCCGTGGAAAATGGCCTTAATTTCTGGCCACTCGCTCAGGCCGACCCTGTCCACTGACCTAGACATTTTCAAATTTTGCTGGATTGCTGCAAAACGAAATTGGTCAGAATCTAGGCCAATGCAAGTGCTCAGAGCCCCAAAGGCCAGCTTTCATCGGATGCCCAGACGGTGGGGAAATGACTTCTTTTTCCCCTGGAAAATGGCCTCTCTTTCCGGCCACTCGCCCTGGCCGTCCCTGGCCAGCAAAGATAGAAATTTCCAAATTTTGCAGAATTTCTCCAAAACTCAAGTGGTCAGAATCAAGGCCAATGCAAGTGCACAGAGCCCCCAAGGCCAGCTTTCATCTGATGCCCAGACCCTTGGCAAATGACTTCTTTTTCCCCTGGAAAATGACCTCTCTTTGCGGCCACTCACTCTGGCTAACCCTGGCCACCCCAGCTAGAAATTTCCAAATTTTGATGGATTTCTCCAAAACCAAAGTGGCCAGAGTCTTGGTTCCAGCAGGTTCTCAGAGCCCCAAAGGCCAGCTTTCATCTGATGCCCAGACCCTTGGCAAATGACTACTTTTTTCCCTGGAAAATGACCTCTCTTTGCGGCCACTCGCCTTGACTGACACTCTCCACTGACCTAGACATGTCCAAATTTTCAGAATTTCTCCAAATCTCAAGAGGTCAGAATCTAGGCCATGGCAAGTGCTCAGAGCCCCAAAGGCCAGCTTTCCTCTGATGCTCAGACCCTGGCCAAAGGATTTCTTCTTCCCCTGGAAAATGACCTCTCTTTCCGGCCACTCGCCCTGGCCGTCCCTGGCCACCCAAGATAGAAATTAGCAAATTTTGCAGAATTTCGCCAAAACTCAAGAGGTCAGAATCAAGGCTAATGCAAGTACTTAGAGCCCCAAAGGCCAGCTTTCATCTGATGCCCAGACCCTTGGCAAATGACTTCGTTTTCCCCTGGAAAATGGCCTCGTTTGCGGCCACTCGCCCTGGCCGTCCCTGGCCACCCAAGATAGAATTGAGCAAATTTTGCAGAATTTGTCCAAAACTCAAGAGGTCAGAATCTAGGCGAACGCAGGAGCTCAGAGCCCCAAAGGCCAGCTTTCATCTGATGCCCAGACGGTGGGGAAATGACTTCTTTTTCCCCTGGAAAATGGCCTCTCTTAGCGGCCACTCGCCCTGGCCGTCCCTGGCCAGCAAAGATAGAAATTAGCAAATTTTGCAGAATTTCTCCAAAACTCAAGTGGTCAGAATCAAGGCCAATGCAAGTGCTCACAGCCCCAAAGGCCAGCTTTCATCTGCTGCCCAGAGCGTGGGGAAATGACTTCTTGTTCCCCTGGAAAATGGCCTTAATTTCCGGCCACTCGCCCAGGCCGACCCTGTCCACTGACCTAGACATTTCCAAATTTTGCTGGATTTCTCCAAAACCAAAGTGGCCAGAATCTAGGTCCCAACAAGTGCTCACAGCCCCAAACGCCAGCATTCATCTGATGCCCAGAGCGTGGGGAAATGACTTCTTTTCCCCTGGAAAATGACCTTTTTTCTGGCCACTCGCCCTGGCTGTCCCTGGCCACCCAAGACAGAAATTTCCAAATTTTCAGAATTTCGCCAAAACTCAAGAGGTCAGAATCAAGGCTAATGCAAGTACTTAGAGCCCCAAAGGCCAGCTTTCATCTGATGCCCAGACCCTTGGCAAATGACTTCTTTTTCCCCTGGAAAATGACCTCTCTTTGCGGCCACTCACTCTGGCTGACCCTGGCCACCCAAGCTAGAAATTTCCAAATTTTGCAGGATTTCTCCAAAACCAAAGTAGCCAGAATCTTGGTTCCAGCAGGTTCTCAGGGCCCCAAAGGCCAGCTTTCATCTGATGCCCAGACCCTTGGCAAATGACTTCTTTTTCCCCTGGAAAATGACCTTTCTTTCCGGCCACTCGCCCTGGCTGTCCCTGGCCACCTAAGACAGAAATTTCCAAATTTTCAGAATTTCTCCAAATCTCAAGAGGTCAGAATCTAGGCCAATGCAAGTGCTCAGAGCCCCAAAGGCCAGCTTTCATCTGATGCCCAGACCCTTGGCAAATGACTTCGTTTTCCCCTGGAAAATGGCCTCGTTTGCGGCCACTCGCCCTGGCCGTCCCTGGCCACCCAAGATAGAAATTAGCAAATTTTGCAGAATTTCGCCAAAACTCAAGAGGTCAGAATCTAGGCGAACGCAGGAGCTCGGAGCCCCAAAGGCCAGCTTTCATCTGATGCCCAGAGCCTGGAGATTTGTCTTCTTTTTCCCCTGGAAAATGGCCTCTCTTTGCGGCCACTCGCTCCGGCTGACCCTGGCCTTCCAAGCTTGAAATTTCCAAATTTTGCTGTATTTCTCCAAAACCAAAATGGTCACAATCTAGGTCCCTGCAAGTGCTCAGAGCCCCAAACACCAGATTTCATCTGATGCCCAGAGCGTGGGGAAATGACTTCTTGTTCCCGTGGAAAATGGCCTTAATTTCTGGCCACTCGCTCAGGCCGACCCTGTCCACTGACCTAGACATTTTCAAATTTTGCTGGATTTCTGCAAAACTCAAGTGGTCAGAATCAAGGCCAATGCAAGTGCTCAGAGCCCCAAATGGCAGATTTCATCTGATGCCCAGAGCCTGGAGATTTGTCTTCTTTTTCCCCTGGAAAATGACCTCTCTTTGCGGCCACTCACTCTGGCTAACCCTGGCCACCCCAGCTAGAAATTTCCAAATTTTGCTGGATTTCTCCAAAACCAAAGTGGCCAGAGTCTTGGTTCCAGCAGGTTCTCAGAGCCCCAAAGGCCAGCTTTCATCTGATGCCCAGACCCTTGGCAAATGACTACTTTTTTCCCTGGAAAATGACCTCTCTTTGCGGCCACTCGCCTTGACTGACCCTGTCCACTGACCTAGACATGTCCAAATTTTGCTAGATTTCTCCAAATCTCAAGAGGTCAGAATCTAGGCCATGGCAAGTGCTCAGAGTCCCAAAGGCCAGCTTTCCTCTGATGCTCAGACCCTGGCCAAAGGATTTCTTCTTCCCCTGGAAAATGACCTCTCTTTCCGGCCACTCGCCCTGGCCGTCCCTGGCCACCCAAGATAGAAATTAGCAAATTTTGCAGAATTTCGCCAAAACTCAAGAGGTCAGAATCAAGGCTAATGCAAGTACTTAGAGCCCCAAAGGCCAGCTTTCATCTGATGCCCAGACCCTTGGCAAATGACTTCGTTTTCCCCTGGAAAATGGCCTCGTTTGCGGCCACTCGCCCTGGCCGTCCCTGGCCACCCAAGATAGAATTGAGCAAATTTTGCAGAATTTGTCCAAAACTCAAGAGGTCAGAATCTAGGCAAACGCAGGAGCTCAGAGCCCCAAAGGCCAGCTTTCATCTGATGCTCAGAGCCTGGAGATTTGTCTTCTTTTTCCCCTGGAAAATGGCCTCTCTTTGCGGCCACTCACTCTGGCTAACCCTGGCCACCCCAGCTAGAAATTTCCAAATTTTGCTGGATTTCTCCAAAACCAAAGTGGCCAGAGTCTTGGTTCCAGCAGGTTCTCAGAGCCCCAAAGGCCAGCTTTCATCTGATGCCCAGACCCTTGGCAAATGACTACTTTTTTCCCTGGAAAATGACCTCTCTTTGCGGCCACTCGCCTTGACTGACACTCTCCACTGACCTTGACATGTCCAAATTTTCAGAATTTCTCCAAATCTCAAGAGGTCAGAATCTAGGCCATGGCAAGTGCTCAGAGCCCCAAAGGCCAGCTTTCCTCTGATGCTCAGACCCTGGCCAAAGGATTTCTTCTTCCCCTGGAAAATGACCTCTCTTTCCGGCCACTCGCCCTGGCCGTCCCTGGCCACCCAAGATAGAAATTAGCAAATTTTGCAGAATTTCGCCAAAACTCAAGAGGTCAGAATCAAGGCTAATGCAAGTACTTAGAGCCCCAAAGGCCAGCTTTCATCTGATGCCCAGACCCTTGGCAAATGACTTCGTTTTCCCCTGGAAAATGGCCTCGTTTGCGGCCACTCGCCCTGGCCGTCCCTGGCCACCCAAGATAGAATTGAGCAAATTTTGCAGAATTTGTCCAAAACTCAAGAGGTCAGAATCTAGGCGAACGCAGGAGCTCAGAGCCCCAAAGGCCAGCTTTCATCTGATGCCCAGACCCTTGGCAAATGACTTCTTTTTCCCCTGGAAAATGACCTCTCTTTGCGGCCACTCACTCTGGCTGACCCTGGCCACCCAAGCTAGAAATTTCCAAATTTTGCAGGATTTCTCCAAAACCAAAGTAGCCAGAATCTTGGTTCCAGCAGGTTCTCAGGGCCCCAAAGGCCAGCTTTCATCTGATGCCCAGACCCTTGGCAAATGACTTCTTTTTCCCCTGGAAAATGACCTTTCTTTCCGGCCACTCGCCCTGGCTGTCCCTGGCCACCTAAGACAGAAATTTCCAAATTTTCAGAATTTCTCCAAATCTCAAGAGGTCAGAATCTAGGCCAATGCAAGTGCTCAGAGCCCCAAAGGCCAGCTTTCATCTGATGCCCAGACCCTTGGCAAATGACTTCGTTTTCCCCTGGAAAATGGCCTCGTTTGCGGCCACTCGCCCTGGCCGTCCCTGGCCACCCAAGATAGAAATTAGCAAATTTTGCAGAATTTCGCCAAAACTCAAGAGGTCAGAATCTAGGCGAACGCAGGAGCTCGGAGCCCCAAAGGCCAGCTTTCATCTGATGCCCAGAGCCTGGAGATTTGTCTTCTTTTTCCCCTGGAAAATGGCCTCTCTTTGCGGCCACTCGCTCCGGCTGACCCTGGCCTTCCAAGCTTGAAATTTCCAAATTTTGCTGTATTTCTCCAAAACCAAAATGGTCACAATCTAGGTCCCTGCAAGTGCTCAGAGCCCCAAACACCAGATTTCATCTGATGCCCAGAGCGTGGGGAAATGACTTCTTGTTCCCGTGGAAAATGGCCTTAATTTCTGGCCACTCGCTCAGGCCGACCCTGTCCACTGACCTAGACATTTTCAAATTTTGCTGGATTTCTGCAAAACTCAAGTGGTCAGAATCAAGGCCAATGCAAGTGCTCAGAGCCCCAAATGGCAGATTTCATCTGATGCCCAGAGCCTGGAGATTTGTCTTCTTTTTCCCCTGGAAAATGACCTCTCTTTGCGGCCACTCACTCTGGCTAACCCTGGCCACCCCAGCTAGAAATTTCCAAATTTTGCTGGATTTCTCCAAAACCAAAGTGGCCAGAGTCTTGGTTCCAGCAGGTTCTCAGAGCCCCAAAGGCCAGCTTTCATCTGATGCCCAGACCCTTGGCAAATGACTACTTTTTTCCCTGGAAAATGACCTCTCTTTGCGGCCACTCGCCTTGACTGACCCTGTCCACTGACCTAGACATGTCCAAATTTTGCTAGATTTCTCCAAATCTCAAGAGGTCAGAATCTAGGCCATGGCAAGTGCTCAGAGTCCCAAAGGCCAGCTTTCCTCTGATGCTCAGACCCTGGCCAAAGGATTTCTTCTTCCCCTGGAAAATGACCTCTCTTTCCGGCCACTCGCCCTGGCCGTCCCTGGCCACCCAAGATAGAAATTAGCAAATTTTGCAGAATTTCGCCAAAACTCAAGAGGTCAGAATCAAGGCTAATGCAAGTACTTAGAGCCCCAAAGGCCAGCTTTCATCTGATGCCCAGACCCTTGGCAAATGACTTCGTTTTCCCCTGGAAAATGGCCTCGTTTGCGGCCACTCGCCCTGGCCGTCCCTGGCCACCCAAGATAGAATTGAGCAAATTTTGCAGAATTTGTCCAAAACTCAAGAGGTCAGAATCTAGGCAAACGCAGGAGCTCAGAGCCCCAAAGGCCAGCTTTCATCTGATGCTCAGAGCCTGGAGATTTGTCTTCTTTTTCCCCTGGAAAATGGCCTCTCTTTGCGGCCACTCACTCTGGCTAACCCTGGCCACCCCAGCTAGAAATTTCCAAATTTTGCTGGATTTCTCCAAAACCAAAGTGGCCAGAGTCTTGGTTCCAGCAGGTTCTCAGAGCCCCAAAGGCCAGCTTTCATCTGATGCCCAGACCCTTGGCAAATGACTACTTTTTTCCCTGGAAAATGACCTCTCTTTGCGGCCACTCGCCTTGACTGACACTCTCCACTGACCTTGACATGTCCAAATTTTCAGAATTTCTCCAAATCTCAAGAGGTCAGAATCTAGGCCATGGCAAGTGCTCAGAGCCCCAAAGGCCAGCTTTCCTCTGATGCTCAGACCCTGGCCAAAGGATTTCTTCTTCCCCTGGAAAATGACCTCTCTTTCCGGCCACTCGCCCTGGCCGTCCCTGGCCACCCAAGATAGAAATTAGCAAATTTTGCAGAATTTCGCCAAAACTCAAGAGGTCAGAATCAAGGCTAATGCAAGTACTTAGAGCCCCAAAGGCCAGCTTTCATCTGATGCCCAGACCCTTGGCAAATGACTTCGTTTTCCCCTGGAAAATGGCCTCGTTTGCGGCCACTCGCCCTGGCCGTCCCTGGCCACCCAAGATAGAATTGAGCAAATTTTGCAGAATTTGTCCAAAACTCAAGAGGTCAGAATCTAGGCGAACGCAGGAGCTCAGAGCCCCAAAGGCCAGCTTTCATCTGATGCCCAGACGGTGGGGAAATGACTTCTTTTTCCCCTGGAAAATGACCTCTCTTTCTGGCCACTCGCCCTGGCTGTCCCTGGCCACCCAAGACAGAAATTTCCAAATTTTCAGAATTTCGCCAAAACTCAAGACGTCAGAATCAAGGCTAATGCAAGTACTTAGAGCCCCAAAGGCCAGCTTTCATCTGATGCCCAGACCCTTGGCAAATGACTTCTTTTCACCCTGGAAAATGACCTCTCTTTGCGGCCACTCACTCTGGCTGACCCTGGCCACCCAAGCTAGAAATTTCCAAATTTTGCTGGATTTCTCCAAAACCAAAGGAGCCAGAATCTTGGTTCCAGCAGGTTCTCAGGGCCCCAAAGGCCAGCTTTCATCTGATGCCCAGACCCTTGGCAAATGACTTCTTTTTCCCCTGGAAAATGACCTTTCTTTCCGGCCACTCGCCCTGGCTGTCCCTGGCCACCTAAGACAGAAATTTCCAAATTTTCAGAATTTCTCCAAATCTCAAGAGGTCAGAATCTAGGCCAATGCAAGTGCACAGAGCCCCCAAGGCCAGCTTTCATCTGATGCCCAGACCCTTGGCAAATGACTACTTTTTTCCCTGGAAAATGACCTCTCTTTGCGGCCACTCGCCTTGACTGACCCTGTCCACTGACCTAGACATGTCCAAATTTTGCTAGATTTCTCCAAATCTCAAGAGGTCAGAATCTAGGCCATGGCAAGTGCTCGGAGTCCCAAAGCCCAGCTTTCCTCTGATGCTCAGACCCTGGCCAAAGGATTTCTTCTTCCCCTGGAAAATGACCTCTCTTTCCGGCCACTCGCCCTGGCCGTCCCTGGCCACCCAAGATAGAAATTAGCAAATTTTGCAGAATTTCGCCAAAACTCAAGAGGTCAGAATCAAGGCTAATGCAAGTACTTAGAGCCCCAAAGGCCAGCTTTCATCTGATGCCCAGACCCTTGGCAAATGACTTCGTTTTCCCCTGGAAAATGGCCTCGTTTGCGGCCACTCGCCCTGGCCGTCCCTGGCCACCCAAGATAGAATTGAGCAAATTTTGCAGAATTTGTCCAAAACTCAAGAGGGCAGAATCTAGGCGAACGCAGGAGCTCGGAGCCCCAAAGGCCAGCTTTCATCTGATGCCCAGAGCCTGGAGATTTGTCTTCTTTTTCCCCTGGAAAATGGCCTCTCTTTGCGGCCACTCGCTCCGGCTGACCCTGGCCTTCCAAGCTTGAAATTTCCAAATTTTGCTGTATTTCTCCAAAACCAAAATGGTCACAATCTAGGTCCCTGCAAGTGCTCAGAGCCCCAAACACCAGATTTCATCTGATGCCCAGAGCGTGGGGAAATGACTTCTTGTTCCCGTGGAAAATGGCCTTAATTTCTGGCCACTCGCTCAGGCCGACCCTGTCCACTGACCTAGACATTTTCAAATTTTGCTGGATTTCTGCAAAACGAAACTGGTCAGAATCTAGGCCAATGTAAGTGCTCACAGCCCCAAATTGCAGATTTCATCTGATGCCCAGAGCGTGGGGAAATGACTTCTTTTTCCCCTGGAAAATGACGTCTCTTTGCGGCCACTCACTCTGGCTGACCCTGGCCACCCAAGCTAGAAATTTCCAAATTTTGCTGGATTTCTCCAAAACCAAAGTAGCCAGAGTCTTGGTTTTAGCAGGTTCTCAGAGCCCCAAAGGCCAGCTTTCATCTGATGCCCAGACCCTTGGCAAATGACTTCTTTTTCCCCTGGAAAATGACCTCTCTTTGCGGCCACTCGCCCTGGCTGTCCCTGGCCACCTAAGACAGAAATTTCCAAATTTTCAGAATTTCTCCAAATCTCAAGAGGTCAGAATCAAGGCCAATGCAAGTGCTCAGAGCCCCAAAGGCCAGCTTTCATCTGATGCCCAGACCCTTGGCAAATGACTTCTTTTTCCCCTGGAAAATGACTTCTCTTTCCGGCCACTCGCCCTGGCCGTCCCTGGCCACCCAAGACAGAAATTAGCAAATTTTGCAGAATTTCGCCAAAACTCAAGAGGTCAGAATCAAGGCTAATGCAAGTACTTAGAGCCCCAAAGGCCAGCTTTCATCTGATGCCCAGACCCTTGGCAAATGACTTCGTTTTCCCCTGGAAAATGGCCTCGTTTGCAGCCACTCGCCCTGGCCGTCCCTGGCCACCCAAGATAGAATTGAGCAAATTTTGCAGAATTTGTCCAAAACTCAAGAGGTCAGAATCTAGGCGAACGCAGGAGCTCAGAGCCCCAAAGGCCAGCTTTCATCTGATGCCCAGAGCCTGGAGATTTGTCTTCTTTTTCCCCTGGAAAATGGCCTCTCTTTGCGGCCACTCGCTCCGGCTGACCCTGGCCTTCCAAGCTTGAAATTTCCAAATTTTGCTGTATTTCTCCAAAACCAAAATGGTCACAATCTAGGTCCCAGCAAGTGCTCAGAGCCCCAAACACCAGATTTCATCTGATGCCCAGAGCGTGGGGAAATGACTTCTTGTTCCCATGGAAAATGGCCTTAATTTCTGGCCACTCGCTCAGGCCGACCCTGTCCACTGACCTAGACATGTCCAAATTTTGCTGGATTTCTGCAAAACGAAATTGGTCAGAATCTAGGCCAATGCAAGTGCTCAGAGCCCCAAAGGCCAGCTTTCATCTGATGCCCAGACGGTGGGGAAATGACTTCTTTTTCCCCTGGAAAATGGCCTCTCTTTCCGGCCACTCGCCCTGGCCGTCCCTGGCCAGCAAAGATAGAAATTTCCAAATTTTGCAGAATTTCTCCAAAACTCAAGTGGTCAGAATCAAGGCCAATGCAAGTGCACAGAGCCCCCAAGGCCAGCTTTCATCTGATGCCCAGACCCTTGGCAAATGACTTCTTTTTCCCCTGGAAAATGACCTCTCTTTGCGGCCACTCACTCTGGCTAACCCTGGCCAACCCAGCTAGAAATTTCCAAATTTTGATGGATTTCTCCAAAACCAAAGTGGCCAGAGTCTTGGTTTCAGTAGGTTCTCAGAGCCCCAAAGGCCAGCTTTCATCTGATGCCCAGACCCTTGGCAAATGACTACTTTTTTCCCTGGAAAATGACCTCTCTTTGCGGCCACTCGCCTTGACTGACCCTGTCCACTGACCTAGACATGTCCAAATTTTCAGAATTTCTCCAAATCTCAAGAGGTCAGAATCTAGGCCATGGCAAGTGCTCAGAGCCCCAAAGGCCAGCTTTCCTCTGATGCTCAGACCCTGGCCAAAGGATTTCTTCTTCCCCTGGAAAATGACCTCTCTTTCCGGCCACTCGCCCTGGCCGTCCCTGGCCACCCAAGATAGAAATTAGCAAATTTTGCAGAATTTCGCCAAAACTCAAGAGGTCAGAATCAAGGCTAATGCAAGTACTTAGAGCCCCAAAGGCCAGCTTTCATCTGATGCCCAGACCCTTGGCAAATGACTTCGTTTTCCCCTGGAAAATGGCCTCGTTTGCGGCCACTCGCCCTGGCCGTCCCTGGCCACCCAAGATAGAATTGAGCAAATTTTGCAGAATTTGTCCAAAACTCAAGAGGTCAGAATCTAGGCGAACGCAGGAGCTCAGAGCCCCAAAGGCCAGCTTTCATCTGATGCCCAGACGGTGGGGAAATGACTTCTTTTTCCCCTGGAAAATGGCCTCTCTTAGCGGCCACTCGCCCTGGCCGTCCCTGGCCAGCAAAGATAGAAATTAGCAAATTTTGCAGAATTTCTCCAAAACTCAAGTGGTCAGAATCAAGGCCAATGCAAGTGCTCACAGCCCCAAAGGCCAGCTTTCATCTGCTGCCCAGACCCTTGGCAAATGACTTCTTTTTCCCCTGGAAAATGACCTCTCTTTGTGGCTACTCACTCTGGCTGACCCTGGCCACCCAAGCTAGAAATTTCCAAATTTTGCTGGATTTCTCCAAAACCAAAGTAGCCAGAATCTTGGTTCCAGCAGGTTCTCAGGGCCCCAAAGGCCAGCTTTCATCTGATGCCCAGACCCTTGGCAAATGACTTCTTTTTCCCCTGGAAAATGACTTCTCTTTCCGGCCACTCGCCCTGGCCGTCCCTGGCCACCCAAGATAGAAATTAGCAAATTTTGCAGAATTTCGCCAAAACTCAAGAGGTCAGAATCAAGGCTAATGCAAGTACTTAGAGCCCCAAAGGCCAGCTTTCATCTGATGCCCAGACCCTTGGCAAATGACTTCGTTTTCCCCTGGAAAATGGCCTCGTTTGCGGCCACTCGCCCTGGCCGTCCCTGGCCACCCAAGATAGAATTGAGCAAATTTTGCAGACTTTGACCAAAACTCAAGAGGTCAGAATCTAGGCGAACGCAGGAGCTCAGAGCCCCAAAGGCCAGCTTTCATCTGATGCCCAGACCCTTGGCAAATGACTTCTTTTTCCCCTGGAAAATGACCTCTCTTTGCGGCCACTCACTCTGGCTAACCCTGGCCAACCCAGCTAGAAATTTCCAAATTTTGATGGATTTCTCCAAAACCAAAGTGGCCAGAGTCTTGGTTTCAGTAGGTTCTCAGAGCCCCAAAGGCCAGCTTTCATCTGATGCCCAGACCCTTGGCAAATGACTACTTTTTTCCCTGGAAAATGACCTCTCTTTGCGGCCACTCGCCTTGACTGACCCTGTCCACTGACCTAGACATGTCCAAATTTTGCTAGATTTCTCCAAATCTCAAGAGGTCAGAATCTAGGCCATGGCAAGTGCTCAGAGCCCCAAAGGCCAGCTTTCCTCTGATGCTCAGACCCTGGCCAAAGGATTTCTTCTTCCCCTGGAAAATGACCTCTCTTTCCGGCCACTCGCCCTGGCCGTCCCTGGCCACCCAAGATAGAAATTAGCAAATTTTGCAGAATTTCGCCAAAACTCAAGAGGTCAGAATCAAGGCTAATGCAAGTACTTAGAGCCCCAAAGGCCAGCTTTCATCTGATGCCCAGACCCTTGGCAAATGACTTCGTTTTCCCCTGGAAAATGGCCTCGTTTGCGGCCACTCGCCCTGGCCGTCCCTGGCCACCCAAGATAGAATTGAGCAAATTTTGCAGAATTTGTCCAAAACTCAAGAGGTCAGAATCTAGGCGAACGCAGGAGCTCAGAGCCCCAAAGGCCAGCTTTCATCTGATGCCCAGACGGTGGGGAAATGACTTCTTTTTCCCCTGGAAAATGGCCTCTCTTAGCGGCCACTCGCCCTGGCCGTCCCTGGCCAGCAAAGATAGAAATTAGCAAATTTTGCAGAATTTCTCCAAAACTCAAGTGGTCAGAATCAAGGCCAATGCAAGTGCTCACAGCCCCAAAGGCCAGCTTTCATCTGCTGCCCAGACCCTTGGCAAATGACTTCTTTTTCCCCTGGAAAATGACCTCTCTTTGTGGCTACTCACTCTGGCTGACCCTGGCCACCCAAGCTAGAAATTTCCAAATTTTGCTGGATTTCTCCAAAACCAAAGTAGCCAGAATCTTGGTTCCAGCAGGTTCTCAGGGCCCCAAAGGCCAGCTTTCATCTGATGCCCAGACCCTTGGCAAATGACTTCTTTTTCCCCTGGAAAATGACTTCTCTTTCCGGCCACTCGCCCTGGCCGTCCCTGGCCACCCAAGATAGAAATTAGCAAATTTTGCAGAATTTCGCCAAAACTCAAGAGGTCAGAATCAAGGCTAATGCATGTACTTAGAGCCCCAAAGGCCAGCTTTCATCTGATGCCCAGACCCTTGGCAAATGACTTCGTTTTCCCCTGGAAAATGGCCTCGTTTGCGGCCACTCGCCCTGGCCGTCCCTGGCCACCCAAGATAGAATTGAGCAAATTTTGCAGACTTTGTCCAAAACTCAAGAGGTCAGAATCTAGGCGAACGCAGGAGCTCAGAGCCCCAAAGGCCAGCTTTCATCTGATGCCCAGAGCCTGGAGATTTGTCTTCTTTTTCCCCTGGAAAATGGCCTCTCTTTGCGGCCACTCGCTCCGGCTGACCCTGGCCTTCCAAGCTTGAAATTTCCAAATTTTGCTGTATTTCTCCAAAACCAAAATGGTCACAATCTAGGTCCCAGCAAGTGCTCAGAGCCCCAAACACCAGATTTCATCTGATGCCCAGAGCGTGGGGAAATGACTTCTTGTTCCCGTGGAAAATGGCCTTAATTTCTGGCCACTCGCTCAGGCCGACCCTGTCCACTGACCTAGACATTTTCAAATTTTGCTGGATTTCTGCAAAACGAAATTGGTCAGAATCTAGGCCAATGCAAGTGCTCAGAGCCCCAAAGGCCAGCTTTCATCTGATGCCCAGAGCCTGGAGATTTGTCTTCTTTTTCCCCTGGAAAATGACCTCTCTTTGCGGCCACTCACTCTGGCTAACCCTGGCCACCCAAGCTAGAAATTTCCAAATTTTGCTGGATTTCTCCAAAACCAAAGTAGCCAGAATCTTGGTTCCAGCAGGTTCTCAGAGCCCCAAAGGCCAGCTTTCATCTGATGCCCAGACCCTTGGCAAATGACTACTTTTTTCCCTGGAAAATGACCTCTCTTTGCGGCCACTCGCCTTGACTGACCCTGTCCACTGACCTAGACATGTCCAAATTTTGCTAGATTTCTCCAAATCTCAAGAGGTCAGAATCTAGGCCATGGCAAGTGCTCAGAGTCCCAAAGGCCAGCTTTCCTCTGATGCTCAGACCCTGGCCAAAGGATTTCTTCTTCCCCTGGAAAATGACCTCTCTTTCCGGCCACTCGCCCTGGCCGTCCCTGGCCACCCAAGATAGAAATTTCCAAATTTTGCAGAATTTCGCCAAAACTCAAGAGGTCAGAATCAAGGCTAATGCAAGTACTTAGAGCCCCAAAGGCCAGCTTTCATCTGATGCCCAGACCCTTGGCAAATGACTTCGTTTTCCCCTGGAAAATGGCCTCGTTTGCGGCCACTCGCCCTGGCCGTCCCTAGCCACCCAAGATAGAATTGAGCAAATTTTGCAGAATTTGTCCAAAACTCAAGAGGTCAGAATCTAGGCGAACGCAGGAGCTCGGAGCCCCAAAGGCCAGCTTTCATCTGATGCCCAGAGCCTGGAGATTTGTCTTCTTTTTCCCCTGGAAAATGGCCTCTCTTTGCAGCCACTCGCTCCGGCTGACCCTGGCCTTCCAAGCTTGAAATTTCCAAATTTTGCTGTATTTCTCCAAAACCAAAATGGTCACAATCTAGGTCCCTGCAAGTGCTCAGAGCCCCAAACACCAGATTTCATCTGATGCCCAGAGCGTGGGGAAATGACTTCTTGTTCCCGTGGAAAATGGCCTTAATTTCTGGCCACTCGCTCAGGCCGACCCTGTCCACTGACCTAGACATTTTCAAATTTTGCTGGATTTCTGCAAAACGAAACTGGTCAGAATCTAGGCCAATGTAAGTGCTCACAGCCCCAAACGGCAGATTTCATCTGATGCCCAGACGGTGGGGAAATGACTTCTTTTTCCCCTGGAAAATGACGTCTCTTTGCGGCCACTCACTCTGGCTGACCCTGGCCACCCAAGCTAGAAATTTCCAAATTTTGCTGGATTTCTCCAAAACCAAAGTAGCCAGAATCTTGGTTCCAGCAGGTTCTCAGAGCCCCAAAGGCCAGCTTTCATCTGATGCCCAGACCCTTGGCAAATGACTTCTTTTTCCCCTGGAAAATGACCTCTCTTTGCGGCCACTCGCCCTGGCTGTCCCTGGCCACCTAAGACAGAAATTTCCAAATTTTCAGAATTTCTCCAAATCTCAAGAGGTCAGAATCTAGGCCAATGCAAGTGCTCAGAGCCCCAAAGGCCAGCTTTCATCTGATGCCCAGACCCTCGGCAAATGACTTCTTTTTCCCCTGGAAAATGACTTCTCTTTCCGGCCACTCGCCCTGGCCGTCCCTGGCCAGCAAAGATAGAAATTAGCAAATTTTGCAGAATTTCGCCAAAACTCAAGAGGTCAGAATCAAGGCTAATGCAAGTACTTAGAGCCCCAAAGGCCAGCTTTCATCTGATGCCCAGACCCTTGGCAAATGACTTCGTTTTCCCCTGGAAAATGGCCTCGTTTGCGGCCACTCGCCCTGGCCGTCCCTGGCCACCCAAGATAGAATTGAGCAAATTTTGCAGAATTTGTCCAAAACTCAAGAGGTCAGAATCTAGGCGAACGCAGGAGCTCGGAGCCCCAAAGGCCAGCTTTCATCTGATGCCCAGAGCCTGGAGATTTGTCTTCTTTTTCCCCTGGAAAATGGCCTCTCTTTGCGGCCACTCGCTCCGGCTGACCCTGGCCTTCCAAGCTTGAAATTTCCAAATTTTGCTGTATTTCTCCAAAACCAAAATGGTCACAATCTAGGTCCCAGCAAGTGCTCAGAGCCCCAAACACCAGATTTCATCTGATGCCCAGAGCGTGGGGAAATGACTTCTTGTTCCCGTGGAAAATGGCCTTAATTTCTGGCCACTCGCTCAGGCCGACCCTGTCCACTGACCTAGACATTTTCAAATTTTGCTGGATTTCTGCAAAACGAAATTGGTCAGAATCTAGGCCAATGCAAGTGCTCAGAGCCCCAAAGGCCAGCTTTCATCTGATGCCCAGACGGTGGGGAAATGACTTCTTTTTCCCCTGGAAAATGGCCTCTCTTTCCGGCCACTCGCCCTGGCCGTCCCTGGCCAGCAAAGATAGAAATTAGCAAATTTTGCAGAATTTCTCCAAAACTCAAGTGGTCAGAATCAAGGCCAATGCAAGTGCACAGAGCCCCCAAGGCCAGCTTTCATCTGATGCCCAGACCCTTGGCAAATGACTTCTTTTTCCCCTGGAAAATGACCTCTCTTTGCGGCCACTCACTCTGGCTAACCCTGGCCACCCCAGCTAGAAATTTCCAAATTTTGCTGGATTTCTCCAAAACCAAAGTGGCCAGAGTCTTGGTTCCAGCAGGTTCTCAGAGCCCCAAAGGCCAGCTTTCATCTGATGCCCAGACCCTTGGCAAATGACTACTTTTTTCCCTGGAAAATGACCTCTCTTTGCGGCCACTCGCCTTGACTGACCCTGTCCACTGACCTAGACATGTCCAAATTTTGCTAGATTTCTCCAAATCTCAAGAGGTCAGAATCTAGGCCATGGCAAGTGCTCAGAGTCCCAAAGGCCAGCTTTCCTCTGATGCTCAGACCCTGGCCAAAGGATTTCTTCTTCCCCTGGAAAATGACCTCTCTTTCCGGCCACTCGCCCTGGCCGTCCCTGGCCACCCAAGATAGAAATTAGCAAATTTTGCAGAATTTCGCCAAAACTCAAGAGGTCAGAATCAAGGCTAATGCAAGTACCTAGAGCCCCAAAGGCCAGCTTTCATCTGATGCCCAGACCCTTGGCAAATGACTTCGTTTTCCCCTGGAAAATGGCCTCTCTTTGCGGCCACTCGCTCCGGCTGACCCTGGCCTTCCAAGCTTGAAATTTCCAAATTTTGCTGTATTTCTCCAAAACCAAAATGGTCACAATCTAGGTCCCTGCAAGTGCTCAGAGCCCCAAACACCAGATTTCATCTGATGCTCAGAGCGTGGGGAAATGACTTCTTGTTCCCGTGGAAAATGGCCTTAATTTCTGGCCACTCGCTCAGGCCGACCCTGTCCACTGACCTAGACATTTTCAAATTTTGCTGGATTTCTGCAAAACGAAACTGGTCAGAATCTAGGCCAATGTAAGTGCTCACAGCCCCAAATGGCAGATTTCATCTGATGCCCAGAGCGTGGGGAAATGACTTCTTTTTCCCCTGGAAAATGACGTCTCTTTGCGGCCACTCACTCTGGCTGACCCTGGCCACCCAAGATAGAAATTTCCAAATTTTGCTGGATTTCTCCAAAACCAAAGTAGCCAGAATCTTGGTTCCAGCAGGTTCTCAGAGCCCCAAAGGCCAGCTTTCATCTGATGCCCAGACCCTTGGCAAATGACTTCTTTTTCCCCTGGAAAATGGCCTCTCTTTGCGGCCACTCGCCCTGGCTGTCCCTGGCCACCTAAGACAGAAATTTCCAAATTTTCAGAATTTCTCCAAATCTCAAGAGGTCAGAATCTAGGCCAATGCAAGTGCCCAGAGCCCCAAAGGCCAGCTTTCATCTGATGCCCAGACCCTGTGAAAATGACTTCTTTTTCCCCTGGAAAATGACCTCTCTTTCCGGCCACTCGCCCTGGCCGTCCCTGGCCACCCAAGATAGAAATTAGCAAATTTTGCAGAATTTCGCCAAAACTCAAGAGGTCAGAATCAAGGCTAATGCAAGTACTTAGAGCCCCAAAGGCCAGCTTTCATCTGATGCCCAGACCCTTGGCAAATGACTTCGTTTTCCCCTGGAAAATGGCCTCGTTTGCGGCCACTCGCCCTGGCCGTCCCTGGCCACCCAAGATAGAATTGAGCAAATTTTGCAGAATTTGTCCAAAACTCAAGAGGTCAGAATCTAGGCGAACGCAGGAGCTCGGAGCCCCAAAGGCCAGCTTTCATCTGATGCCCAGAGCCTGGAGATTTGTCTTCTTTTTCCCCTGGAAAATGGCCTCTCTTTGCGGCCACTCGCTCCGGCTGACCCTGGCCTTCCAAGCTTGAAATTTCCAAATTTTGCTGTATTTCTCCAAAACCAAAATGGTCACAATCTAGGTCCCTGCAAGTGCTCAGAGCCCCAAACACCAGATTTCATCTGATGCCCAGAGCGTGGGGAAATGACTTCTTGTTCCCGTGGAAAATGGCCTTAATTTCTGGCCACTCGCTCAGGCCGACCCTGTCCACTGACCTAGACATTTTCAAATTTTGCTGGATTTCTGCAAAACGAAACTGGTCAGAATCTAGGCCAATGTAAGTGCTCACAGCCCCAAATGGCAGATTTCATCTGATGCCCAGAGCGTGGGGAAATGACTTCTTTTTCCCCTGGAAAATGACCTCTCTTTGCGGCGACTCACTCTGGCTAACCCTGGCCACCCAAGCTAGAAATTTCCAAATTTTGCTGGATTTCTCCAAAACCAAAGTAGCCAGAATCTTGGTTCCACCAGGTTCTCAGAGCCCCAAAGGCCAGCTTTCATCTGATGCCCAGACCCTTGGCAAATGACTTCGTTTTCCCCTGGAAAATGGCCTCGTTTGCGGCCACTCGCCCTGGCCGTGACTGGCCACCCAAGATAGAATTGAGCAAATTTTGCTGAATTTGTCCAAAACTCAAGAGGTCAGAATCTAGGCGAACGCAGGAGCTCAGAGCCCCAAAGGCCAGCTTTCATCTGATGCTCAGAGCCTGGAGATTTGTCTTCTTTTTCCCCTGGAAAATGGCCTCTCTTTGCGGCCACTCGCTCCGGCTGACCCTGGCCTTCCAAGCTTGAAATTTCCAAATTTTGCTGTATTTCTCCAAAACCAAAATGGTCACAATCTAGGTCCCAGCAAGTGCTCAGAGCCCCAAACACCAGATTTCATCTGATGCCCAGAGCGTGGGGAAATGACTTCTTGTTCCCGTGGAAAATGGCCTTAATTTCTGGCCACTCGCTCAGGCCGACCCTGTCCACTGACCTAGACATTTTCAAATTTTGCTGGATTTCTGAAAAAAGAAATTGGTCAGAATCTAGGCCAATGCAAGTGCTCAGAGCCCCAAAGGCCAGCTTTCATCTGATGCTCAGACGGTGGGGAAATGACTTCTTTTTCCCCTGGAAAATGGCCTCTCTTTCCGGCCACTCGCCCTGGCCGTCCCTGGCCAGCAAAGATAGAAATTAGCAAATTTTGCAGAATTTCTCCAAAACTCAAGTGGTCAGAATCAAGGCCAATGCAAGTGCACAGAGCCCCCAAGGCCAGCTTTCATCTGATGCCCAGACCCTTGGCAAATGACTTCTTTTTCCCCTGGAAAATGACCTCTCTTTGCGGCCACTCACTCTGGCTAACCCTGGCCACCCCAGCTAGAAATTTCCAAATTTTGCTGGATTTCTCCAAAACCAAAGTGGCCAGAGTCTTGGTTCCAGCAGGTTCTCAGAGCCCCAAAGGCCAGCTTTCATCTGATGCCCAGACCCTTGGCAAATTACTACTTTTTTCCCTGGAAAATGACCTCTCTTTGCGGCCACTCGCCTTGACTGACCCTGTCCACTGACCTAGACATGTCCAAATTTTGCTAGATTTCTCCAAATCTCAAGAGGTCAGAATCTAGGCCATGGCAAGTGCTCAGAGTCCCAAAGGCCAGCTTTCCTCTGATGCTCAGACCCTGGCCAAAGGATTTCTTCTTCCCCTGGAAAATGACCTCTCTTTCCGGCCACTCGCCCTGGCCGTCCCTGGCCACCCAAGATAGAAATTAGCAAATTTTGCAGAATTTCGCCAAAACTCAAGAGGTCAGAATCAAGGCTAATGCAAGTACTTAGAGCCCCAAAGGCCAGCTTTCATCTGATGCCCAGACCCTTGGCAAATGACTTCGTTTTCCCCTGGAAAATGGCCTCTCTTTGCGGCCACTCGCTCCGGCTGACCCTGGCCTTCCAAGCTTGAAATTTCCAAATTTTGCTGTATTTCTCCAAAACCAAAATGGTCACAATCTAGGTCCCTGCAAGTGCTCAGAGCCCCAAACACCAGATTTCATCTGATGCCCAGAGCGTGGGGAAATGACTTCTTGTTCCCGTGGAAAATGGCCTTAATTTCTGGCCACTCGCTCAGGCCGACCCTGTCCACTGACCTAGACATTTTCAAATTTTGCTGGATTTCTGCAAAACGAAACTGGTCAGAATCTAGGCCAATGTAAGTGCTCACAGCCCCAAATGGCAGATTTCATCTGATGCCCAGAGCGTGGGGAAATGACTTCTTTTTCCCCTGGAAAATGACCTCTCTTTGCGGCGACTCACTCTGGCTAACCCTGGCCACCCAAGCTAGAAATTTCCAAATTTTGCTGGATTTCTCCAAAACCAAAGTAGCCAGAATCTTGGTTCCACCAGGTTCTCAGAGCCCCAAAGGCCAGCTTTCATCTGATGCCCAGACCCTTGGCAAATGACTTCGTTTTCCCCTGGAAAATGGCCTCGTTTGCGGCCACTCGCCCTGGCCGTCCCTGGCCACCCAAGATAGAATTGAGCAAATTTTGCAGAATTTGTCCAAAACTCAAGAGGTCAGAATCTAGGCGAACGCAGGAGCTCAGAGCCCCAAAGGCCAGCTTTCATCTGATGCTCAGAGCCTGGAGATTTGTCTTCTTTTTCCCCTGGAAAATGGCCTCTCTTTGCGGCCACTCGCTCCGGCTGACCCTGGCCTTCCAAGCTTGAAATTTCCAAATTTTGCTGTATTTCTCCCACACCAAAATGGTCACAATCTAGGTCCCAGCAAGTGCTCAGAGCCCCAAACACCAGATTTCATCTGATGCCCAGAGCGTGGGGAAATGACTTCTTGTTCCCGTGGAAAATGGCCTTAATTTCTGGCCACTCGCTCAGGCCGACCCTGTCCACTGACCTAGACATTTTCAAATTTTGCTGGATTTCTGAAAAAAGAATTTGGTCAGAATCTAGGCCAATGCAAGTGCTCAGAGCCCCAAAGGCCAGCTTTCATCTGATGCTCAGACGGTGGGGAAATGACTTCTTTTTCCCCTGGAAAATGGCCTCTCTTTCCGGCCACTCGCCCTGGCCGTCCCTGGCCAGCAAAGATAGAAATTAGCAAATTTTGCTGTATTTCTCCAAAACTCAAGTGGTCAGAATCAAGGCCAATGCAAGTGCACAGAGCCCCCAAGGCCAGCTTTCATCTGATGCCCAGACCCTTGGCAAATGACTTCTTTTTCCCCTGGAAAATGACCTCTCTTTGCGGCCACTCACTCTGGCTAACCCTGGCCACCCCAGCTAGAAATTTCCAAATTTTGCTGGATTTCTCCAAAACCAAAGTGGCCAGAGTCTTGGTTCCAGCAGGTTCTCAGAGCCCCAAAGGCCAGCTTTCATCTGATGCCCAGACCCTTGGCAAATGACTACTTTTTTCCCTGGAAAATGACCTCTCTTTGCGGCCACTCGCCTTGACTGACCCTGTCCACTGACCTAGACATGTCCAAATTTTGCTAGATTTCTCCAAATCTCAAGAGGTCAGAATCTAGGCCATGGCAAGTGCTCAGAGTCCCAAAGGCCAGCTTTCCTCTGATGCTCAGACCCTGGCCAAAGGATTTCTTCTTCCCCTGGAAAATGACCTCTCTTTCCGGCCACTCGCCCTGGCCGTCCCTGGCCACCCAAGATAGAAATTAGCAAATTTTGCAGAATTTCGCCAAAACTCAAGAGGTCAGAATCAAGGCTAATGCAAGTACTTAGAGCCCCAAAGGCCAGCTTTCATCTGATGCCCAGACCCTTGGCAAAGGACTTCGTTTTCCCCTGGAAAATGGCCTCTCTTTGCGGCCACTCGCTCCGGCTGACCCTGGCCTTCCAAGCTTGAAATTTCCAAATTTTGCTGTATTTCTCCAAAACCAAAATGGTCACAATCTAGGTCCCTGCAAGTGCTCAGAGCCCCAAACACCAGATTTCATCTGATGCCCAGAGCGTGGGGAAATGACTTCTTGTTCCCGTGGAAAATGGCCTTAATTTCTGGCCACTCGCTCAGGCCGACCCTGTCCACTGACCTAGACATTTTCAAATTTTGCTGGATTTCTGCAAAACGAAACTGGTCAGAATCTAGGCCAATGTAAGTGCTCACAGCACCAAATGGCAGATTTCATCTGATGCCCAGAGCGTGGGGAAATGACTTCTTTTTCCCCTGGAAAATGACCTCTCTTTGCGGCCACTCACTCTGGCTGACCCTGGCCACCCAAGCTAGAAATTTCCAAATTTTGCTGGATTTCTCCAAAACCAAAGTAGCCAGAATCTTGGTTCCAGCAGGTTCTCAGAGCCCCAAAGGCCAGCTTTCATCTGATGCCCAGACCCTTGGCAAATGACTTCTTTTTCCCCTGGAAAATGACCTCTCTTTGCGGCCACTCGCCCTGGCTGTCCCTGGCCACCTAAGACAGAAATTTCAAAATTTTCAGAATTTCTCCAAATCTCAAGAGGTCAGAATCTAGGCCAATGCAAGTGCTCAGAGCCCCAAAGGCCAGCTTTCATCTGATGCCCAGACCCTGTGAAAATGACTTCTTTTTCCCCTGGAAAATGACTTCTCTTTCCGGCCACTCACCCTGGCCGTCCCTGGCCACCCAAGATAGAAATTAGCAAATTTTGCAGAATTTCGCCAAAACTCAAGAGGTCAGAATCAAGGCTAATGCAAGTACTTAGAGCCCCAAAGGCCAGCTTTCATCTGATGCCCAGACCCTTGGCAAATGACTTCGTTTTCCCCTGGAAAATGGCCTTGTTTGCGGCCACTCGCCCTGGCCGTCCCTGGCCACCCAAGATAGAATTGAGCAAATTTTGCAGAATTTGTCCAAAACTCAAGAGGTCAGAATCTAGGCGAACGCAGGAGCTCGGAGCCCCAAAGGCCAGCTTTCATCTGATGCCCAGAGCCTGGAGATTTGTCTTCTTTTTCCCCTGGAAAATGGCCTCTCTTTGCGGCCACTCGCTCCGGCTGACCCTGGCCTTCCAAGCTTGAAATTTCCAAATTTTGCTGTATTTCTCCAAAACCAAAATGGTCACAATCTAGGTCCCAGCAAGTGCTCAGAGCCCCAAACACCAGATTTCATCTGATGCCCAGAGCGTGGGGAAATGACTTCTTGTTCCCGTGGAAAATGGCCTTAATTTCTGGCCACTCGCTCAGGCCGACCCTGTCCACTGACCTAGACATTTTCAAATTTTGCTGTATTTCTCCAAAACCAAAATGGTCACAATCTAGGTCCCAGCAAGTGCTCAGAGCCCCAAACACCAGATTTCATCTGATGCCCAGAGCGTGGGGAAATGACTTCTTGTTCCCGTGGAAAATGGCCTTAATTTCTGGCCACTCGCTCAGGCCGACCCTGTCCACTGACCTAGACATTTTCAAATTTTGCTGGATTTCTGCAAAACGAAATTGGTAAGAATCTAGGCCAATGCAAGTGCTCAGAGCCCCAAAGGCCAGCTTTCATCTGATGCCCAGACGGTGGGGAAATGACTTCTTTTTCCCCTGGAAAATGGCCTCTCTTTCCGGCCACTCGCCCTGGCCGTCCCTGGCCAGCAAAGATAGAAATTAGCAAATTTTGCAGAATTTCTCCAAAACTCAAGTGGTCAGAATCAAGGCCAATGCAAGTGCACAGAGCCCCCAAGGCCAGCTTTCATCTGATGCCCAGACCCTTGGCAAATGACTTCTTTTTCCCCTGGAAAATGACCTCTCTTTGCGGCCACTCACTCTGGCTAACCCTGGCCACCCCAGCTAGAAATTTCCAAATTTTGCTGGATTTCTCCAAAACCAAAGTGGCCAGAGTCTTGGTTCCAGCAGGTTCTCAGAGCCCCAAAGGCCAGCTTTCATCTGATGCCCAGACCCTTGGCAAATGACTACTTTTTTCCCTGGAAAATGACCTCTCTTTGCGGCCACTCGCCTTGACTGACCCTGTCCACTGACCTAGACATGTCCAAATTTTGCTGGATTTCTCCAAATCTCAAGAGGTCAGAATCTAGGCCATGGCAAGTGCTCAGAGTCCCAAAGGCCAGCTTTCCTCTGATGCTCAGACCCTGGCCAAAGGATTTCTTCTTCCCCTGGAAAATGACCTCTCTTTCCGGCCACTCGCCCTGGCCGTCCCTGGCCACCCAAGATAGAAATTAGCAAATTTTGCAGAATTTCGCCAAAACTCAAGAGGTCAGAATCAAGGCTAATGCAAGTACTTAGAGCCCCAAAGGCCAGCTTTCATCTGATGCCCAGACCCTTGGCAAATGACTTCGTTTTCCCCTGGAAAATGGCCTCTCTTTGCGGCCACTCGCTCCGGCTGACCCTGGCCTTCCAAGCTTGAAATTTCCAAATTTTGCTGTATTTCTCCAAAACCAAAATGGTCACAATCTAGGTCCCTGCAAGTGCTCAGAGCCCCAAACACCAGATTTCATCTGATGCCCAGAGCGTGGGGAAATGACTTCTTGTTCCCGTGGAAAATGGCCTTAAGTTCTGGCCACTCGCTCAGGCCGACCCTGTCCACTGACCTAGACATTTTCAAATTTTGCTGGATTTCTGCAAAACGAAACTGGTCAGAATCTAGGCCAATGTAAGTGCTCACAGCCCCAAATGGCAGATTTCATCTGATGCCCAGAGCGTGGGGAAATGACTTCTTTTTCCCCTGGAAAATGACGTCTCTTTGCGGCCACTCACTCTGGCTGACCCTGGCCACCCAAGCTAGAAATTTCCAAATATTGCTGGATTTCTCCAAAACCAAAGTAGCCAGAATCTTGGTTCCAGCAGGTTCTCAGAGCCCCAAAGGCCAGCTTTCATCTGATGCCCAGACCCTTGGCAAATGACTTCTTTTTCCCCTGGAAAATGACCTCTCTTTGCGGCCACTCGCCCTGGCTGTCCCTGGCCACCTAAGACAGAAATTTCCAAATTTTCAGAATTTCTCCAAATCTCAAGAGGTCAGAATCTAGGCCAATGCAAGTGCTCAGAGCCCCAAAGGCCAGCTTTCATCTGATGCCCAGACCCTGTGAAAATGACTTCTTTTTCCCCTGGAAAATGACTTCTCTTTCCGGCCACTCGCCCTGGCCGTCCCTGGCCACCCAAGATAGAAATTAGCAAATTTTGCAGAATTTCGCCAAAACTCAAGAGGTCAGAATCAAGGCTAATGCAAGTACTTAGAGCCCCAAAGGCCAGCTTTCATCTGATGCCCAGACCCTTGGCAAATGACTTCGTTTTCCCCTGGAAAATGGCCTCGTTTGCGGCCACTCGCCCTGGCCGTCCCTGGCCACCCAAGATAGAATTGAGCAAATTTTGCAGAATTTGTCCAAAACTCAAGAGGTCAGAATCTAGGCGAACGCAGGAGCTCGGAGCCCCAAAGGCCAGCTTTCATCTGATGCCCAGAGCCTGGAGATTTGTCTTCTTTTTCCCCTGGAAAATGGCCTCTCTTTGCGGCCACTCGCTCCGGCTGACCCTGGCCTTCCAAGCTTGAAATTTCCAAATTTTGCTGTATTTCTCCAAAACCAAAATGGTCACAATCTAGGTCCCAGCAAGTGCTCAGAGCCCCAAACACCAGATTTCATCTGATGCCCAGAGCGTGGGGAAATGACTTCTTGTTCCCGTGGAAAATGGCCTTAATTTCTGGCCACTCGCTCAGGCCGACCCTGTCCACTGACCTAGACATTTTCAAATTTTGCTGGATTTCTGCAAAACGAAACTGGTCAGAATCTAGGCCAATGTAAGTGCTCACAGCCCCAAATGGCAGATTTCATCTGATGCCCAGAGCGTGGGGAAATGACTTCTTTTTCCCCTGGAAAATGACGTCTCTTTGCGGCCACTCACTCTGGCTGACCCTGGCCACCCAAGCTAGAAATTTCCAAATTTTGCTGGATTTCTCCAAAACCAAAGTAGCCAGAATCTTGGTTCCAGCAGGTTCTCAGAGCCCCAAAGGCCAGCTTTCATCTGATGCCCAGACCCTTGGCAAATGACTTCTTTTTCCCCTGGAAAATGACCTCTCTTTGCGGCCACTCGCCCTGGCTGTCCCTGGCCACCTAAGACAGAAATTTCCAAATTTTCAGAATTTCTCCAAATCTCAAGAGGTCAGAATCTAGGCCAATGCAAGTGCTCAGAGCCCCAAAGGCCAGCTTTCATCTGATGCCCAGACCCTGTGAAAATGACTTCTTTTTCCCCTGGAAAATGACTTCTCTTTCCGGCCACTCGCCCTGGCCGTCCCTGGCCACCCAAGATAGAAATTAGCAAATTTTGCAGAATTTCGCCAAAACTCAAGAGGTCAGAATCAAGGCTAATGCAAGTACTTAGAGCCCCAAAGGCCAGCTTTCATCTGATGCCCAGACCCTTCTCAAATGACTTCTTTTTCCCCTGGAAAATGACCTCTCTTTGCGGCGACTCACTCTGGCTAACCCTGGCCACCCAAGCTAGAAATTTCCAAATTTTGCTGGATTTCTCCAAAACCAAAGTAGCCAGAATCTTGGTTCCAGCAGGTTCTCAGAGCCCCAAAGGCCAGCTTTCATCTGATGCCCAGACCCTTGGCAAATGACTTCGTTTTCCCCTGGAAAATGGCCTCGTTTGCGGCCACTCGCCCTGGCCGTCCCTGGCCACCCAAGATAGAATTGAGCAAATTTTGCAGAATTTCTCCAAATCTCAAGAGGTCAGAATCTAGGCGAACGCAGGAGCTCAGAGCCCCAAAGGCCAGCTTTCATCTGATGCTCAGAGCCTGGAGATTTGTCTTCTTTTTCCCCTGGAAAATGGCCTCTCTTTGCGGCCACTCGCTCCGGCTGACCCTGGCCTTCCAAGCTTGAAATTTCCAAATTTTGCTGTATTTCTCCAAAACCAAAATGGTCACAATCTAGGTCCCAGCAAGTGCTCAGAGCCCCAAACACCAGATTTCATCTGATGCCCAGAGCGTGGGGAAATGACTTCTTGTTCCCGTGGAAAATGGCCTTAATTTCTGGCCACTCGCTCAGGCCGACCCTGTCCACTGACCTAGACATTTTCAAATTTTGCTGGATTTCTGAAAAAAGAATTTGGTCAGAATCTAGGCCAATGCAAGTGCTCAGAGCCCCAAAGGCCAGCTTTCATCTGATGCTCAGACGGTGGGGAAATGACTTCTTTTTCCCCTGGAAAATGGCCTCTCTTTCCGGCCACTCGCCCTGGCCGTCCCTGGCCAGCAAAGATAGAAATTAGCAAATTTTGCTGTATTTCTCCAAAACTCAAGTGGTCAGAATCAAGGCCAATGCAAGTGCACAGAGCCCCCAAGGCCAGCTTTCATCTGATGCCCAGACCCTTGGCAAATGACTTCTTTTTCCCCTGGAAAATGACCTCTCTTTGCGGCCACTCACTCTGGCTAACCCTGGCCACCCCAGCTAGAAATTTCCAAATTTTGCTGGATTTCTCCAAAACCAAAGTGGCCAGAGTCTTGGTTCCAGCAGGTTCTCAGAGCCCCAAAGGCCAGCTTTCATCTGATGCCCAGACCCTTGGCAAATGACTACTTTTTTCCCTGGAAAATGACCTCTCTTTGCGGCCACTCGCCTTGACTGACCCTGTCCACTGACCTAGACATGTCCAAATTTTGCTAGATTTCTCCAAATCTCAAGAGGTCAGAATCTAGGCCATGGCAAGTGCTCAGAGTCCCAAAGGCCAGCTTTCCTCTGATGCTCAGACCCTGGCCAAAGGATTTCTTCTTCCCCTGGAAAATGACCTCTCTTTCCGGCCACTCGCCCTGGCCGTCCCTGGCCACCCAAGATAGAAATTAGCAAATTTTGCAGAATTTCGCCAAAACTCAAGAGGTCAGAATCAAGGCTAATGCAAGTACTTAGAGCCCCAAAGGCCAGCTTTCATCTGATGCCCAGACCCTTGGCAAAGGACTTCGTTTTCCCCTGGAAAATGGCCTCTCTTTGCGGCCACTCGCTCCGGCTGACCCTGGCCTTCCAAGCTTGAAATTTCCAAATTTTGCTGTATTTCTCCAAAACCAAAATGGTCACAATCTAGGTCCCTGCAAGTGCTCAGAGCCCCAAACACCAGATTTCATCTGATGCCCAGAGCGTGGGGAAATGACTTCTTGTTCCCGTGGAAAATGGCCTTAATTTCTGGCCACTCGCTCAGGCCGACCCTGTCCACTGACCTAGACATTTTCAAATTTTGCTGGATTTCTGCAAAACGAAACTGGTCAGAATCTAGGCCAATGTAAGTGCTCACAGCACCAAATGGCAGATTTCATCTGATGCCCAGAGCGTGGGGAAATGACTTCTTTTTCCCCTGGAAAATGACCTCTCTTTGCGGCCACTCACTCTGGCTGACCCTGGCCACCCAAGCTAGAAATTTCCAAATTTTGCTGGATTTCTCCAAAACCAAAGTAGCCAGAATCTTGGTTCCAGCAGGTTCTCAGAGCCCCAAAGGCCAGCTTTCATCTGATGCCCAGACCCTTGGCAAATGACTTCTTTTTCCCCTGGAAAATGACCTCTCTTTGCGGCCACTCGCCCTGGCTGTCCCTGGCCACCTAAGACAGAAATTTCCAAATTTTCAGAATTTCTCCAAATCTCAAGAGGTCAGAATCTAGGCCAATGCAAGTGCTCAGAGCCCCAAAGGCCAGCTTTCATCTGATGCCCAGACCCTGTGAAAATGACTTCTTTTTCCCCTGGAAAATGACTTCTCTTTCCGGCCACTCACCCTGGCCGTCCCTGGCCACCCAAGATAGAAATTAGCAAATTTTGCAGAATTTCGCCAAAACTCAAGAGGTCAGAATCAAGGCTAATGCAAGTACTTAGAGCCCCAAAGGCCAGCTTTCATCTGATGCCCAGACCCTTGGCAAATGACTTCGTTTTCCCCTGGAAAATGGCCTTGTTTGCGGCCACTCGCCCTGGCCGTCCCTGGCCACCCAAGATAGAATTGAGCAAATTTTGCAGAATTTGTCCAAAACTCAAGAGGTCAGAATCTAGGCGAACGCAGGAGCTCGGAGCCCCAAAGGCCAGCTTTCATCTGATGCCCAGAGCCTGGAGATTTGTCTTCTTTTTCCCCTGGAAAATGGCCTCTCTTTGCGGCCACTCGCTCCGGCTGACCCTGGCCTTCCAAGCTTGAAATTTCCAAATTTTGCTGTATTTCTCCAAAACCAAAATGGTCACAATCTAGGTCCCAGCAAGTGCTCAGAGCCCCAAACACCAGATTTCATCTGATGCCCAGAGCGTGGGGAAATGACTTCTTGTTCCCGTGGAAAATGGCCTTAATTTCTGGCCACTCGCTCAGGCCGACCCTGTCCACTGACCTAGACATTTTCAAATTTTGCTGTATTTCTCCAAAACCAAAATGGTCACAATCTAGGTCCCAGCAAGTGCTCAGAGCCCCAAACACCAGATTTCATCTGATGCCCAGAGCGTGGGGAAATGACTTCTTGTTCCCGTGGAAAATGGCCTTAATTTCTGGCCACTCGCTCAGGCCGACCCTGTCCACTGACCTAGACATTTTCAAATTTTGCTGGATTTCTGCAAAACGAAATTGGTAAGAATCTAGGCCAATGCAAGTGCTCAGAGCCCCAAAGGCCAGCTTTCATCTGATGCCCAGACGGTGGGGAAATGACTTCTTTTTCCCCTGGAAAATGGCCTCTCTTTCCGGCCACTCGCCCTGGCCGTCCCTGGCCAGCAAAGATAGAAATTAGCAAATTTTGCAGAATTTCTCCAAAACTCAAGTGGTCAGAATCAAGGCCAATGCAAGTGCACAGAGCCCCCAAGGCCAGCTTTCATCTGATGCCCAGACCCTTGGCAAATGACTTCTTTTTCCCCTGGAAAATGACCTCTCTTTGCGGCCACTCACTCTGGCTAACCCTGGCCACCCCAGCTAGAAATTTCCAAATTTTGCTGGATTTCTCCAAAACCAAAGTGGCCAGAGTCTTGGTTCCAGCAGGTTCTCAGAGCCCCAAAGGCCAGCTTTCATCTGATGCCCAGACCCTTGGCAAATGACTACTTTTTCCCCTGGAAAATGACCTCTCTTTGCGGCCACTCGCCTTGACTGACCCTGTCCACTGACCTAGACATGTCCAAATTTTGCTGGATTTCTCCAAATCTCAAGAGGTCAGAATCTAGGCCATGGCAAGTGCTCAGAGTCCCAAAGGCCAGCTTTCCTCTGATGCTCAGACCCTGGCCAAAGGATTTCTTCTTCCCCTGGAAAATGACCTCTCTTTCCGGCCACTCGCCCTGGCCGTCCCTGGCCACCCAAGATAGAAATTAGCAAATTTTGCAGAATTTCGCCAAAACTCAAGAGGTCAGAATCAAGGCTAATGCAAGTACTTAGAGCCCCAAAGGCCAGCTTTCATCTGATGCCCAGACCCTTGGCAAATGACTTCGTTTTCCCCTGGAAAATGGCCTCTCTTTGCGGCCACTCGCTCCGGCTGACCCTGGCCTTCCAAGCTTGAAATTTCCAAATTTTGCTGTATTTCTCCAAAACCAAAATGGTCACAATCTAGGTCCCTGCAAGTGCTCAGAGCCCCAAACACCAGATTTCATCTGATGCCCAGAGCGTGGGGAAATGACTTCTTGTTCCCGTGGAAAATGGCCTTAAGTTCTGGCCACTCGCTCAGGCCGACCCTGTCCACTGACCTAGACATTTTCAAATTTTGCTGGATTTCTGCAAAACGAAACTGGTCAGAATCTAGGCCAATGTAAGTGCTCACAGCCCCAAATGGCAGATTTCATCTGATGCCCAGAGCGTGGGGAAATGACTTCTTTTTCCCCTGGAAAATGACGTCTCTTTGCGGCCACTCACTCTGGCTGACCCTGGCCACCCAAGCTAGAAATTTCCAAATATTGCTGGATTTCTCCAAAACCAAAGTAGCCAGAATCTTGGTTCCAGCAGGTTCTCAGAGCCCCAAAGGCCAGCTTTCATCTGATGCCCAGACCCTTGGCAAATGACTTCTTTTTCCCCTGGAAAATGACCTCTCTTTGCGGCCACTCGCCCTGGCTGTCCCTGGCCACCTAAGACAGAAATTTCCAAATTTTCAGAATTTCTCCAAATCTCAAGAGGTCAGAATCTAGGCCAATGCAAGTGCTCAGAGCCCCAAAGGCCAGCTTTCATCTGATGCCCAGACCCTGTGAAAATGACTTCTTTTTCCCCTGGAAAATGACTTCTCTTTCCGGCCACTCGCCCTGGCCGTCCCTGGCCACCCAAGATAGAAATTAGCAAATTTTGCAGAATTTCGCCAAAACTCAAGAGGTCAGAATCAAGGCTAATGCAAGTACTTAGAGCCCCAAAGGCCAGCTTTCATCTGATGCCCAGACCCTTGGCAAATGACTTCGTTTTCCCCTGGAAAATGGCCTCGTTTGCGGCCACTCGCCCTGGCCGTCCCTGGCCACCCAAGATAGAATTGAGCAAATTTTGCAGAATTTGTCCAAAACTCAAGAGGTCAGAATCTAGGCGAACGCAGGAGCTCGGAGCCCCAAAGGCCAGCTTTCATCTGATGCCCAGAGCCTGGAGATTTGTCTTCTTTTTCCCCTGGAAAATGGCCTCTCTTTGCGGCCACTCGCTCCGGCTGACCCTGGCCTTCCAAGCTTGAAATTTCCAAATTTTGCTGTATTTCTCCAAAACCAAAATGGTCACAATCTAGGTCCCTGCAAGTGCTCAGAGCCCCAAACACCAGATTTCATCTGATGCCCAGAGCGTGGGGAAATGACTTCTTGTTCCCGTGGAAAATGGCCTTAATTTCTGGCCACTCGCTCAGGCCGACCCTGTCCACTGACCTAGACATTTTCAAATTTTGCTGGATTTCTGCAAAACGAAACTGGTCAGAATCTAGGCCAATGTAAGTGCTCACAGCCCCAAATGGCAGATTTCATCTGATGCCCAGAGCGTGGGGAAATGACTTCTTTTTCCCCTGGAAAATGACGTCTCTTTGCGGCCACTCACTCTGGCTGACCCTGGCCACCCAAGCTAGAAATTTCCAAATTTTGCTGGATTTCTCCAAAACCAAAGTAGCCAGAATCTTGGTTCCAGCAGGTTCTCAGAGCCCCAAAGGCCAGCTTTCATCTGATGCCCAGACCCTTGGCAAATGACTTCTTTTTCCCCTGGAAAATGACCTCTCTTTGCGGCCACTCGCCCTGGCTGTCCCTGGCCACCTAAGACAGAAATTTCCAAATTTTCAGAATTTCTCCAAATCTCAAGAGGTCAGAATCTAGGCCAATGCAAGTGCTCAGAGCCCCAAAGGCCAGCTTTCATCTGATGCCCAGACCCTGTGAAAATGACTTCTTTTTCCCCTGGAAAATGACTTCTCTTTCCGGCCACTCGCCCTGGCCGTCCCTGGCCACCCAAGATAGAAATTAGCAAATTTTGCAGAATTTCGCCAAAACTCAAGAGGTCAGAATCAAGGCTAATGCAAGTACTTAGAGCCCCAAAGGCCAGCTTTCATCTGATGCCCAGACCCTTCTCAAATGACTTCTTTTTCCCCTGGAAAATGACCTCTCTTTGCGGCGACTCACTCTGGCTAACCCTGGCCACCCAAGCTAGAAATTTCCAAATTTTGCTGGATTTCTCCAAAACCAAAGTAGCCAGAATCTTGGTTCCAGCAGGTTCTCAGAGCCCCAAAGGCCAGCTTTCATCTGATGCCCAGACCCTTGGCAAATGACTTCGTTTTCCCCTGGAAAATGGCCTCGTTTGCGGCCACTCGCCCTGGCCGTCCCTGGCCACCCAAGATAGAATTGAGCAAATTTTGCAGAATTTCTCCAAATCTCAAGAGGTCAGAATCTAGGCGAACGCAGGAGCTCAGAGCCCCAAAGGCCAGCTTTCATCTGATGCTCAGAGCCTGGAGATTTGTCTTCTTTTTCCCCTGGAAAATGGCCTCTCTTTGCGGCCACTCGCTCCGGCTGACCCTGGCCTTCCAAGCTTGAAATTTCCAAATTTTGCTGTATTTCTCCAAAACCAAAATGGTCACAATCTAGGTCCCAGCAAGTGCTCAGAGCCCCAAACACCAGATTTCATCTGATGCCCAGAGCGTGGGGAAATGACTTCTTGTTCCCGTGGAAAATGGCCTTAATTTCTGGCCACTCGCTCAGGCCGACCCTGTCCACTGACCTAGACATTTTCAAATTTTGCTGGATTTCTGCAAAACGAAATTGGTCAGAATCTAGGCCAATGCAAGTGCTCAGAGCCCCAAAGGCCAGCTTTCATCTGATGCCCAGACGGTGGGGAAATGACTTCTTTTTCCCCTGGAAAATGGCCTCTCTTTCCGGCCACTCGCCCTGGCCGTCCCTGGCCAGCAAAGATAGAAATTAGCAAATTTTGCAGAATTTCTCCAAAACTCAAGTGGTCAGAATCAAGGCCAATGCAAGTGCACAGAGCCCCCAAGGCCAGCTTTCATCTGATGCCCAGACCCTTGGCAAATGACTTCTTTTTCCCCTGGAAAATGACCTCTCTTTGCGGCCACTCACTCTGGCTAACCCTGGCCACCCCAGCTAGAAATTTCCAAATTTTGCTGGATTTCTCCAAAACCAAAGTGGCCAGAGTCTTGGTTCCAGCAGGTTCTCAGAGCCCCAAAGGCCAGCTTTCATCTGATGCCCAGACCCTTGGCAAATGACTACTTTTTTCCCTGGAAAATGACCTCTCTTTGCGGCCACTCGCCTTGACTGACCCTGTCCACTGACCTAGACATGTCCAAATTTTGCTAGATTTCTCCAAATCTCAAGAGGTCAGAATCTAGGCCATGGCAAGTGCTCAGAGTCCCAAAGGCCAGCTTTCCTCTGATGCTCAGACCCTGGCCAAAGGATTTCTTCTTCCCCTGGAAAATGACCTCTCTTTCCGGCCACTCGCCCTGGCCGTCCCTGGCCACCCAAGATAGAAATTAGCAAATTTTGCAGAATTTCGCCAAAACTCAAGAGGTCAGAATCAAGGCTAATGCAAGTACTTAGAGCCCCAAAGGCCAGCTTTCATCTGATGCCCAGACCCTTGGCAAATGACTTCTTTTTCCCCTGGAAAATGGCCTCTCTTTGCGGCCACTCGCTCCGGCTGACCCTGGCCTTCCAAGCTTGAAATTTCCAAATTTTGCTGTATTTCTCCAAAACCAAAATGGTCACAATCTAGGTCCCTGCAAGTGCTCAGAGCCCCAAACACCAGATTTCATCTGATGCCCAGAGCGTGGGGAAATGACTTCTTGTTCCCGTGGAAAATGGCCTTAATTTCTGGCCACTCGCTCAGGCCGACCCAGTCCACTGACCTAGACATTTTCAAATTTTGCTGGATTTCTGCAAAACGAAACTGGTCAGAATCTAGGCCAATGTAAGTGCTCACAGCCCCAAATGGCAGATTTCATCTGATGCCCAGACCCTTGGCAAAGGACTTCTTTTTCCCCTGGAAAATGACCTCTCTTTGCGGCCACTCGCCCTGGCTGTCCCTGGCCACCTAAGACAGAAATTTCCAAATTTTCAGAATTTCTCCAAATCTCAAGAGGTCAGAATCTAGGCCAATGCAAGTGCTCAGAGCCCCAAAGGCCAGCTTTCATCTGATGCCCAGACCCTGTGAAAATGACTTCTTTTTCCCCTGGAAAATGGCCTCTCTTTCCGGCCACTCGCCCTGGCCGTCCCTGGCCAGCAAAGATAGAAATTAGCAAATTTTGCAGAATTTCTCCAAAACTCAAGTGGTCAGAATCAAGGCCAATGCAAGTGCACAGAGCCCCCAAGGCCAGCTTTCATCTGATGCCCAGACCCTTGGCAAATGACTTCTTTTTCCCCTGGAAAATGACCTCTCTTTGCGGCCACTCACTCTGGCTAACCCTGGCCACCCCAGCTAGAAATTTCCAAATTTTGCTGGATTTCTCCAAAACCAAAGTGGCCAGAGTCTTGGTTCCAGCAGGTTCTCAGAGCCCCAAAGGCCAGCTTTCATCTGATGCCCAGACCCTTGGCAAATGACTACTTTTTTCCCTGGAAAATGACCTCTCTTTGCGGCCACTCGCCTTGACTGACCCTGTCCACTGACCTAGACATGTCCAAATTTTGCTGGATTTCTCCAAATCTCAAGAGGTCAGAATCTAGGCCATGGCAAGTGCTCAGAGTCCCAAAGGCCAGCTTTCCTCTGATGCTCAGACCCTGGCCAAAGGATTTCTTCTTCCCCTGGAAAATGACCTCTCTTTCCGGCCACTCGCCCTGGCCGTCCCTGGCCACCCAAGATAGAAATTAGCAAATTTTGCAGAATTTCGCCAAAACTCAAGAGGTCAGAATCAAGGCTAATGCAAGTACTTAGAGCCCCAAAGGCCAGCTTTCATCTGATGCCCAGACCCTTGGCAAATGACTTCGTTTTCCCCTGGAAAATGGCCTCTCTTTGCGGCCACTCGCTCCGGCTGACCCTGGCCTTCCAAGCTTGAAATTTCCAAATTTTGCTGTATTTCTCCAAAACCAAAATGGTCACAATCTAGGTCCCTGCAAGTGCTCAGAGCCCCAAACACCAGATTTCATCTGATGCCCAGAGCGTGGGGAAATGACTTCTTGTTCCCGTGGAAAATGGCCTTAAGTTCTGGCCACTCGCTCAGGCCGACCCTGTCCACTGACCTAGACATTTTCAAATTTTGCTGGATTTCTGCAAAACGAAACTGGTCAGAATCTAGGCCAATGTAAGTGCTCACAGCCCCAAATGGCAGATTTCATCTGATGCCCAGAGCGTGGGGAAATGACTTCTTTTTCCCCTGGAAAATGACGTCTCTTTGCGGCCACTCACTCTGGCTGACCCTGGCCACCCAAGCTAGAAATTTCCAAATTTTGCTGGATTTCTCCAAAACCAAAGTAGCCAGAATCTTGGTTCCAGCAGGTTCTCAGAGCCCCAAAGGCCAGCTTTCATCTGATGCCCAGACCCTTGGCAAATGACTTCTTTTTCCCCTGGAAAATGACCTCTCTTTGCGGCCACTCGCCCTGGCTGTCCCTGGCCACCTAAGACAGAAATTTCCAAATTTTCAGAATTTCTCCAAATCTCAAGAGGTCAGAATCTAGGCCAATGCAAGTGCTCAGAGCCCCAAAGGCCAGCTTTCATCTGATGCCCAGACCCTGTGAAAATGACTTCTTTTTCCCCTGGAAAATGACTTCTCTTTCCGGCCACTCGCCCTGGCCGTCCCTGGCCACCCAAGATAGAAATTAGCAAATTTTGCAGAATTTCGCCAAAACTCAAGAGGTCAGAATCAAGGCTAATGCAAGTACTTAGAGCCCCAAAGGCCAGCTTTCATCTGATGCCCAGACCCTGTGAAAATGACTTCGTTTTCCCCTGGAAAATGGCCTCGTTTGCGGCCACTCGCCCTGGCCGTCCCTGGCCACCCAAGATAGAATTGAGCAAATTTTGCAGAATTTGTCCAAAACTCAAGAGGTCAGAATCTAGGCGAACGCAGGAGCTCGGAGCCCCAAAGGCCAGCTTTCATCTGATGCCCAGAGCCTGGAGATTTGTCTTCTTTTTCCCCTGGAAAATGGCCTCTCTTTGCGGCCACTCGCTCCGGCTGACCCTGGCCTTCCAAGCTTGAAATTTCCAAATTTTGCTGTATTTCTCCCACACCAAAATGGTCACAATCTAGGTCCCTGCAAGTGCTCAGAGCCCCAAACACCAGATTTCATCTGATGCCCAGAGCGTGGGGAAATGACTTCTTGTTCCCGTGGAAAATGGCCTTAATTTCTGGCCACTCGCTCAGGCCGACCCTGTCCACTGACCTAGACATTTTCAAATTTTGCTGGATTTCTGCAAAACGAAACTGGTCAGAATCTAGGCCAATGTAAGTGCTCACAGCCCCAAATGGCAGATTTCATCTGATGCCCAGAGCGTGGGGAAATGACTTCTTTTTCCCCTGGAAAATGACGTCTCTTTGCGGCCACTCACTCTGGCTGACCCTGGCCACCCAAGCTAGAAATTTCCAAATTTTGCTGGATTTCTCCAAAACCAAAGTAGCCAGAATCTTGGTTCCAGCAGGTTCTCAGAGCCCCAAAGGCCAGCTTTCATCTGATGCCCAGACCCTTGGCAAATGACTTCTTTTTCCCCTGGAAAATGACCTCTCTTTGCGGCCACTCGCCCTGGCTGTCCCTGGCCACCTAAGACAGAAATTTCCAAATTTTCAGAATTTCTCCAAATCTCAAGAGGTCAGAATCTAGGCCAATGCAAGTGCTCAGAGCCCCAAAGGCCAGCTTTCATCTGATGCCCAGACCCTTCTCAAATGACTTCTTTTTCCCCTGGAAAATGACCTCTCTTTGCGGCGACTCACTCTGGCTAACCCTGGCCACCCAAGCTAGAAATTTCCAAATTTTGCTGGATTTCGCCAAAACTCAAGAGGTCAGAATCAAGGCTAATGCAAGTACTTAGAGCCCCAAAGGCCAGCTTTCATCTGATGCCCAGACCCTTCTCAAATGACTTCTTTTTCCCCTGGAAAATGACCTCTCTTTGCGGCGACTCACTCTGGCTAACCCTGGCCACCCAAGCTAGAAATTTCCAAATTTTGCTGGATTTCTCCAAAACCAAAGTAGCCAGAATCTTGGTTCCAGCAGGTTCTCAGAGCCCCAAAGGCCAGCTTTCATCTGATGCCCAGACCCTTGGCAAATGACTTCGTTTTCCCCTGGAAAATGGCCTCGTTTGCGGCCACTCGCCCTGGCCGTCCCTGGCCACCCAAGATAGAATTGAGCAAATTTTGCAGAATTTCTCCAAATCTCAAGAGGTCAGAATCTAGGCGAACGCAGGAGCTCAGAGCCCCAAAGGCCAGCTTTCATCTGATGCTCAGAGCCTGGAGATTTGTCTTCTTTTTCCCCTGGAAAATGGCCTCTCTTTGCGGCCACTCGCTCCGGCTGACCCTGGCCTTCCAAGCTTGAAATTTCCAAATTTTGCTGTATTTCTCCAAAACCAAAATGGTCACAATCTAGGTCCCAGCAAGTGCTCAGAGCCCCAAACACCAGATTTCATCTGATGCCCAGAGCGTGGGGAAATGACTTCTTGTTCCCGTGGAAAATGGCCTTAATTTCTGGCCATTCGCTCAGGCCGACCCTGTCCACTGACCTAGACATTTTCAAATTTTGCTGGATTTCTGCAAAACGAAATTGGTCAGAATCTAGGCCAATGCAAGTGCTCAGAGCCCCAAAGGCCAGCTTTCATCTGATGCCCAGACGGTGGGGAAATGACTTCTTTTTCCCCTGGAAAATGACCTCTCTTTGCGGCCACTCGCCCTGGCTGTCCCTGGCCACCTAAGACAGAAATTTCCAAATTTTCAGAATTTCTCCAAATCTCAAGAGGTCAGAATCTAGGCCAATGCAAGTGCTCAGAGCCCCAAAGGCCAGCTTTCATCTGATGCCCAGACCCTGTGAAAATGACTTCTTTTTCCCCTGGAAAATGGCCTCTCTTTCCGGCCACTCGCCCTGGCCGTCCCTGGCCAGCAAAGATAGAAATTAGCAAATTTTGCAGAATTTCTCCAAAACTCAAGTGGTCAGAATCAAGGCCAATGCAAGTGCACAGAGCCCCCAAGGCCAGCTTTCATCTGATGCCCAGACCCTTGGCAAAGGACTTCTTTTTCCCCTGGAAAATGACCTCTCTTTGCGGCCACTCACTCTGGCTAACCCTGGCCACCCCAGCTAGAAATTTCCAAATTTTGCTGGATTTCTCCAAAACCAAAGTGGCCAGAGTCTTGGTTCCAGCAGGTTCTCAGAGCCCCAAAGGCCAGCTTTCATCTGATGCCCAGACCCTTGGCAAATGACTACTTTTTTCCCTGGAAAATGACCTCTCTTTGCGGCCACTCGCCTTGACTGACCCTGTCCACTGACCTAGACATGTCCAAATTTTGCTGGATTTCTCCAAATCTCAAGAGGTCAGAATCTAGGCCATGGCAAGTGCTCAGAGTCCCAAAGGCCAGCTTTCCTCTGATGCTCAGACCCTGGCCAAAGGATTTCTTCTTCCCCTGGAAAATGACCTCTCTTTCCGGCCACTCGCCCTGGCCGTCCCTGGCCACCCAAGATAGAAATTAGCAAATTTTGCAGAATTTCGCCAAAACTCAAGAGGTCAGAATCAAGGCTAATGCAAGTACTTAGAGCCCCAAAGGCCAGCTTTCATCTGATGCCCAGACCCTTGGCAAATGACTTCGTTTTCCCCTGGAAAATGGCCTCTCTTTGCGGCCACTCGCTCCGGCTGACCCTGGCCTTCCAAGCTTGAAATTTCCAAATTTTGCTGTATTTCTCCAAAACCAAAATGGTCACAATCTAGGTCCCTGCAAGTGCTCAGAGCCCCAAACACCAGATTTCATCTGATGCCCAGAGCGTGGGGAAATGACTTCTTGTTCCCGTGGAAAATGGCCTTAAGTTCTGGCCACTCGCTCAGGCCGACCCTGTCCACTGACCTAGACATTTTCAAATTTTGCTGGATTTCTGCAAAACGAAACTGGTCAGAATCTAGGCCAATGTAAGTGCTCACAGCCCCAAATGGCAGATTTCATCTGATGCCCAGAGCGTGGGGAAATGACTTCTTTTTCCCCTGGAAAATGACGTCTCTTTGCGGCCACTCACTCTGGCTGACCCTGGCCACCCAAGCTAGAAATTTCCAAATTTTGCTGGATTTCTCCAAAACCAAAGTAGCCAGAATCTTGGTTCCAGCAGGTTCTCAGAGCCCCAAAGGCCAGCTTTCATCTGATGCCCAGACCCTTGGCAAATGACTTCTTTTTCCCCTGGAAAATGACCTCTCTTTGCGGCCACTCGCCCTGGCTGTCCCTGGCCACCTAAGACAGAAATTTCCAAATTTTCAGAATTTCTCCAAATCTCAAGAGGTCAGAATCTAGGCCAATGCAAGTGCTCAGAGCCCCAAAGGCCAGCTTTCATCTGATGCCCAGACCCTGTGAAAATGACTTCTTTTTCCCCTGGAAAATGACTTCTCTTTCCGGCCACTCGCCCTGGCCGTCCCTGGCCACCCAAGATAGAAATTAGCAAATTTTGCAGAATTTCGCCAAAACTCAAGAGGTCAGAATCAAGGCTAATGCAAGTACTTAGAGCCCCAAAGGCCAGCTTTCATCTGATGCCCAGACCCTTGGCAAATGACTTCGTTTTCCCCTGGAAAATGGCCTCGTTTGCGGCCACTCGCCCTGGCCGTCCCTGGCCACCCAAGATAGAATTGAGCAAATTTTGCAGAATTTGTCCAAAACTCAAGAGGTCAGAATCTAGGCGAACGCAGGAGCTCGGAGCCCCAAAGGCCAGCTTTCATCTGATGCCCAGAGCCTGGAGATTTGTCTTCTTTTTCCCCTGGAAAATGGCCTCTCTTTGCGGCCACTCGCTCCGGCTGACCCTGGCCTTCCAAGCTTGAAATTTCCAAATTTTGCTGTATTTCTCCAAAACCAAAATGGTCACAATCTAGGTCCCTGCAAGTGCTCAGAGCCCCAAACACCAGATTTCATCTGATGCCCAGAGCGTGGGGAAATGACTTCTTGTTCCCGTGGAAAATGGCCTTAATTTCTGGCCACTCGCTCAGGCCGACCCTGTCCACTGACCTAGACATTTTCAAATTTTGCTGGATTTCTGCAAAACGAAACTGGTCAGAATCTAGGCCAATGTAAGTGCTCACAGCCCCAAATGGCAGATTTCATCTGATGCCCAGAGCGTGGGGAAATGACTTCTTTTTCCCCTGGAAAATGACGTCTCTTTGCGGCCACTCACTCTGGCTGACCCTGGCCACCCAAGCTAGAAATTTCCAAATTTTGCTGGATTTCTCCAAAACCAAAGTAGCCAGAATCTTGGTTCCAGCAGGTTCTCAGAGCCCCAAAGGCCAGCTTTCATCTGATGCCCAGACCCTTGGCAAATGACTTCTTTTTCCCCTGGAAAATGACCTCTCTTTGCGGCCACTCGCCCTGGCTGTCCCTGGCCACCTAAGACAGAAATTTCCAAATTTTCAGAATTTCTCCAAATCTCAAGAGGTCAGAATCTAGGCCAATGCAAGTGCTCAGAGCCCCAAAGGCCAGCTTTCATCTGATGCCCAGACCCTTCTCAAATGACTTCTTTTTCCCCTGGAAAATGACCTCTCTTTGCGGCGACTCACTCTGGCTAACCCTGGCCACCCAAGCTAGAAATTTCCAAATTTTGCTGGATTTCGCCAAAACTCAAGAGGTCAGAATCAAGGCTAATGCAAGTACTTAGAGCCCCAAAGGCCAGCTTTCATCTGATGCCCAGACCCTTCTCAAATGACTTCTTTTTCCCCTGGAAAATGACCTCTCTTTGCGGCGACTCACTCTGGCTAACCCTGGCCACCCAAGCTAGAAATTTCCAAATTTTGCTGGATTTCTCCAAAACCAAAGTAGCCAGAATCTTGGTTCCAGCAGGTTCTCAGAGCCCCAAAGGCCAGCTTTCATCTGATGCCCAGACCCTTGGCAAATGACTTCGTTTTCCCCTGGAAAATGGCCTCGTTTGCGGCCACTCGCCCTGGCCGTCCCTGGCCACCCAAGATAGAATTGAGCAAATTTTGCAGAATTTCTCCAAATCTCAAGAGGTCAGAATCTAGGCGAACGCAGGAGCTCAGAGCCCCAAAGGCCAGCTTTCATCTGATGCTCAGAGCCTGGAGATTTGTCTTCTTTTTCCCCTGGAAAATGGCCTCTCTTTGCGGCCACTCGCTCCGGCTGACCCTGGCCTTCCAAGCTTGAAATTTCCAAATTTTGCTGTATTTCTCCAAAACCAAAATGGTCACAATCTAGGTCCCTGCAAGTGCTCAGAGCCCCAAACACCAGATTTCATCTGATGCCCAGAGCGTGGGGAAATGACTTCTTGTTCCCGTGGAAAATGGCCTTAATTTCTGGCCACTCGCTCAGGCCGACCCTGTCCACTGACCTAGACATTTTCAAATTTTGCTGGATTTCTGCAAAACGAAACTGGTCAGAATCTAGGCCAATGTAAGTGCTCACAGCCCCAAATGGCAGATTTCATCTGATGTCCAGAGCGTGGGGAAATGACTTCTTTTTCCCCTGGAAAATGACGTCTCTTTGCGGCCACTCACTCTGGCTGACCCTGGCCACCCAAGCTAGAAATTTCCAAATTTTGCTGGATTTCTCCAAAACCAAAGTAGCCAGAATCTTGGTTCCAGCAGGTTCTCAGAGCCCCAAAGGCCAGCTTTCATCTGATGCCCAGACCCTTGGCAAATGACTTCTTTTTCCCCTGGAAAATGACCTCTCTTTGCGGCCACTCGCCCTGGCTGTCCCTGGCCACCTAAGACAGAAATTTCCAAATTTTCAGAATTTCTCCAAATCTCAAGAGGTCAGAATCTAGGCCAATGCAAGTGCTCAGAGCCCCAAAGGCCAGCTTTCATCTGATGCCCAGACCCTTCTCAAATGACTTCTTTTTCCCCTGGAAAATTACCTCTCTTTGCGGCGACTCACTCTGGCTAACCCTGGCCACCCAAGCTAGAAATTTCCAAATTTTGCTGGATTTCGCCAAAACTCAAGAGGTCAGAATCAAGGCTAATGCAAGTACTTAGAGCCCCAAAGGCCAGCTTTCATCTGATGCCCAGACCCTTCTCAAATGACTTCTTTTTCCCCTGGAAAATGACCTCTCTTTGCGGCGACTCACTCTGGCTAACCCTGGCCACCCAAGCTAGAAATTTCCAAATTTTGCTGGATTTCTCCAAAACCAAAGTAGCCAGAATCTTGGTTCCAGCAGGTTCTCAGAGCCCCAAAGGCCAGCTTTCATCTGATGCCCAGACCCTTGGCAAATGACTTCGTTTTCCCCTGGAAAATGGCCTCGTTTGCGGCCACTCGCCCTGGCCGTCCCTGGCCACCCAAGATAGAATTGAGCAAATTTTGCAGAATTTCTCCAAATCTCAAGAGGTCAGAATCTAGGCGAACGCAGGAGCTCAGAGCCCCAAAGGCCAGCTTTCATCTGATGCTCAGAGCCTGGAGATTTGTCTTCTTTTTCCCCTGGAAAATGGCCTCTCTTTGCGGCCACTCGCTCCGGCTGACCCTGGCCTTCCAAGCTTGAAATTTCCAAATTTTGCTGTATTTCTCCAAAACCAAAATGGTCACAATCTAGGTCCCAGCAAGTGCTCAGAGCCCCAAACACCAGATTTCATCTGATGCCCAGAGCGTGGGGAAATGACTTCTTGTTCCCGTGGAAAATGGCCTTAATTTCTGGCCACTCGCTCAGGCCGACCCTGTCCACTGACCTAGACATTTTCAAATTTTGCTGGATTTCTGCAAAACGAAATTGGTCAGAATCTAGGCCAATGCAAGTGCTCAGAGCCCCAAAGGCCAGCTTTCATCTGATGCCCAGACGGTGGGGAAATGACTTCTTTTTCCCCTGGAAAATGGCCTCTCTTTCCGGCCACTCGCCCTGGCCGTCCCTGGCCAGCAAAGATAGAAATTAGCAAATTTTGCAGAATTTCTCCAAAACTCAAGTGGTCAGAATCAAGGCCAATGCAAGTGCACAGAGCCCCCAAGGCCAGCTTTCATCTGATGCCCAGACCCTTGGCAAATGACTTCTTTTTCCCCTGGAAAATGACCTCTCTTTGCGGCCACTCACTCTGGCTAACCCTGGCCACCCCAGCTAGAAATTTCCAAATTTTGCTGGATTTCTCCAAAACCAAAGTGGCCAGAGTCTTGGTTCCAGCAGGTTCTCAGAGCCCCAAAGGCCAGCTTTCATCTGATGCCCAGACCCTTGGCAAATGACTACTTTTTTCCCTGGAAAATGACCTCTCTTTGCGGCCACTCGCCTTGACTGGCCCTGTCCACTGACCTAGACATGTCCAAATTTTGCTAGATTTCTCCAAATCTCAAGAGGTCAGAATCTAGGCCATGGCAAGTGCTCAGAGTCCCAAAGGCCAGCTTTCCTCTGATGCTCAGACCCTGGCCAAAGGATTTCTTCTTCCCCTGGAAAATGACCTCTCTTTCCGGCCACTCGCCCTGGCCGTCCCTGGCCACCCAAGATAGAAATTAGCAAATTTTGCAGAATTTCGCCAAAACTCAAGAGGTCAGAATCAAGGCTAATGCAAGTACTTAGAGCCCCAAAGGCCAGCTTTCATCTGATGCCCAGACCCTTGGCAAATGACTTCTTTTTCCCCTGGAAAATGGCCTCTCTTTGCGGCCACTCGCTCCGGCTGACCCTGGCCTTCCAAGCTTGAAATTTCCAAATTTTGCTGTATTTCTCCAAAACCAAAATGGTCACAATCTAGGTCCCTGCAAGTGCTCAGAGCCCCAAACACCAGATTTCATCTGATGCCCAGAGCGTGGGGAAATGACTTCTTGTTCCCGTGGAAAATGGCCTTAATTTCTGGCCACTCGCTCAGGCCGACCCTGTCCACTGACCTAGACATTTTCAAATTTTGCTGGATTTCTGCAAAACGAAACTGGTCAGAATCTAGGCCAATGTAAGTGCTCACAGCCCCAAATGGCAGATTTCATCTGATGCCCAGACCCTTGGCAAAGGACTTCTTTTTCCCCTGGAAAATGACCTCTCTTTGCGGCCACTCGCCCTGGCTGTCCCTGGCCACCTAAGACAGAAATTTCCAAATTTTCAGAATTTCTCCAAATCTCAAGAGGTCAGAATCTAGGCCAATGCAAGTGCTCAGAGCCCCAAAGGCCAGCTTTCATCTGATGCCCAGACCCTGTGAAAATGACTTCTTTTTCCCCTGGAAAATGACTTCTCTTTCCGGCCACTCGCCCTGGCCGTCCCTGGCCACCCAAGATAGAAATTAGCAAATTTTGCAGAATTTCGCCAAAACTCAAGAGGTCAGAATCAAGGCTAATGCAAGTACTTAGAGCCCCAAAGGCCAGCTTTCATCTGATGCCCAGACCCTTGGCAAATGACTTCGTTTTCCCCTGGAAAATGGCCTCGTTTGCGGCCACTCACCCTGGCCGTCCCTGGCCACCCAAGATAGAATTGAGCAAATTTTGCAGAATTTGTCCAAAACTCAAGAGGTCAGAATCTAGGCGAACGCAGGAGCTCGGAGCCCCAAAGGCCAGCTTTCATCTGATGCCCAGAGCCTGGAGATTTGTCTTCTTTTTCCCCTGGAAAATGGCCTCTCTTTGCGGCCACTCACTCTGGCTGACCCTGGCCACCCAAGCTAGAAATTTCCAAATTTTGCTGGATTTCTCCAAAACCAAAGTAGCCAGAATCTTGGTTCCAGCAGGTTCTCAGAGCCCCAAAGGCCAGCTTTCATCTGATGCCCAGACCCTTGGCAAATGACTACTTTTTTCCCTGGAAAATGACCTCTCTTTGCGGCCACTCGCCTTGACTGACCCTGTCCACTGACCTAGACATGTCCAAATTTTCAGAATTTCTCCAAATCTCAAGAGGTCAGAATCTAGGCCATGGCAAGTGCTCACAGCCCCAAAGGCCAGCTTTCCTCTGATGCTCAGACCCTGGCCAAAGGATTTCTTCTTCCCCTGGAAAATGACCTCTCTTTCCGGCCACTCGCCCTGGCCGTCCCTGGCCACCCAAGATAGAAATTAGCAAATTTTGCAGAATTTCGCCAAAACTCAAGAGGTCAGAATCAAGGCTAATGCAAGTACTTAGAGCCCCAAAGGCCAGCTTTCATCTGATGCCCAGACGGTGGGGAAATGACTTCTTTTTCCCCTGGAAAATGGCCTCTCTTAGCGGCCACTCGCCCTGGCCGTCCCTGGCCAGCAAAGATAGAAATTAGCAAATTTTGCAGAATTTCTCCAAATCTCAAGAGGTCAGAATCTAGGCGAATGCAGGAGCTCAGAGCCCCAAAGGCCAGCTTTCATCTGATGCCCAGAGCCTGGAGATTTGTCTTCTTGTTCCCCTGGAAAATGGCCTCTCTTTGCGGCCACTCCCTCCGGCTGACCCTGGCCTTCCAAGCTTGAAATTTCCAAATTTTGCTGTATTTCTCCAAAACCAAAATGGTCACAATCTAGGTCCCTGCAAGTGCTCAGAGCCCCAAACACCAGATTTCATCTGATGCCCAGAGCGTGGGGAAATGACTTCTTGTTCCCGTGGAAAATGGCCTTAATTTCTGGCCACTCGCTCCGGCCGACCCTGTCCACTGACCTAGACATTTTCAAATTTTGCTGGATTTCTGCAAAACGAAATTGGTCAGAATCTAGGCCAATGCAAGTGCTCAGAGCCCCAAAGGCCAGCTTTCATCTGATGCCCAGACGGTGGGGAAATGACTTCTTTTTCCCTTGGAAAATGGCCTCTCTTTCCGGCCACTCGCCCTGGCCGTCCCTGGCCAGCAAAGATAGAAATTAGCAAATTTTGCAGAATTTCTCCAAATCTCAAGAGGTCAGAATCTAGGCAATGGCAAGTGCTCAGAGCCCCAAAGGCCAGCTTTCCTCTGATGCCCAGACCCTTGGCAAATGACTTCTTTTTCCCCTGGAAAATGTCCTCTCTTTCCGGCCACTCGCCCTGGCTGTCCCTGGCCACCCAAGACAGAAATTTCCAAATTTTCAGAATTTCTCCAAATCTCAAGAGGTCAGAATCTAGGCCATGGCAAGTGCTCAGAGCCCCAAAGGCCAGCTTTCCTCTGATGCTCAGACCCTGGCCAAAGGATTTCTTCTTCCCCTGGAAAATGACCTCTCTTTCCGGCCACTCGCCCTGGCCGTCCCTGGCCACCCAAGATAGAAATTAGCAAATTTTGCAGAATTTCGCCAAAACTCAAGAGGTCAGAATCAAGGCTAATGCAAGTACTTAGAGCCCCAAAGGCCAGCTTTCATCTGATGCCCAGACCCTTGGCAAATGACTTCGTTTTCCCCTGGAAAATGGCCTCGTTTGCGGCCACTCGCCCTGGCCGTCCCTGGCCACCCAAGATAGAATTGAGCAAATTTTGCAGAATTTGTCCAAAACTCAAGAGGTCAGAATCTAGGCGAACGCAGGAGCTCGGAGCCCCAAAGGCCAGCTTTCATCTGATGCCCAGAGCCTGGAGATTTGTCTTCTTTTTCCCCTGGAAAATGGCCTCTGTTTGCGGCCACTCGCTCCGGCTGACCCTGGCCTTCCAAGCTTGAATTTTCCAAATTTTGCTGTATTTCTCCAAAACCAAAATGGTCACAATCTAGGTCCCTGCAAGTGCTCAGAGCCCCAAACACCAGATTTCATCTGATGCCCAGAGCGTGGGGAAATGACTTCTTGTTCCCGTGGAAAATGGCCTTAATTTCTGGCCACTCGCTCAGGCCGACCCTGTGCACTGACCTAGACATTTTCAAATTTTGCTGGATTTCTGCAAAACGAAACTGGTCAGAATCTAGGCCAATGTAAGTGCTCACAGCCCCAAATGGCAGATTTCATCTGATGCCCAGAGCGTGGGGAAATGACTTCTTTTTCCCCTGGAAAATGACGTCTCTTTGCGGCCACTCACTCTGGCTGACCCTGGCCACCCAAGCTAGAAATTTCCAAATTTTGCTGGATTTCTCCAAAACCAAAGTAGCCAGAATCTTGGTTCCAGCAGGTTCTCAGAGCCCCAAAGGCCAGCTTTCATCTGATGCCCAGACCCTTGGCAAATGACTACTTTTTTCCCTGGAAAATGACCTCTCTTTGCGGCCACTCGCCTTGACTGACCCTGTCCACTGACCTAGACATGTCCAAATTTTCAGAATTTCTCCAAATCTCAAGAGGTCAGAATCTAGGCCAATGCAAGTGCTCAGAGCCCCAAAGGCCAGCTTTCATCTGATGCCCAGACCCTGTGAAAATGACTTCTTTTTCCCCTGGAAAATGACTTCTCTTTCCGGCCACTCGCCCTGGCCGTCCCTGGCCACCCAAGATACAAATTAGCAAATTTTGCAGAATTTCGCCAAAACTCAAGAGGTCAGAATCAAGGCTAATGCAAGTACTTAGAGCCCCAAAGGCCAGCTTTCATCTGATGCCCAGACCCTTGGCAAATGACTTCTTTTTCCCCTGGAAAATGACCTCTCTTTGCGGCGACTCACTCTGGCTAACCCTGGCCACCCAAGCTAGAAATTTCCAAATTTTGCTGGATTTCTCCAAAACCAAAGTAGCCAGAATCTTGGTTCCAGCAGGTTCTCAGAGCCCCAAAGGCCAGCTTTCATCTGATGCCCAGACCCTTGGCAAATGACTTCGTTTTCCCCTGGAAAATGGCCTCGTTTGCGGCCACTCGCCCTGGCCGTCCCTGGCCACCCAAGATAGAATTGAGCAAATTTTGCAGAATTTGTCCAAAACTCAAGAGGTCAGAATCTAGGCGAACGCAGGAGCTCAGAGCCCCAAAGGCCAGCTTTCATCTGATGCTCAGAGCCTGGAGATTTGTCTTCTTTTTCCCCTGGAAAATGGCCTCTCTTTGCGGCCACTCGCTCCGGCTGACCCTGGCCTTCCAAGCTTGAAATTTCCAAATTTTGCTGTATTTCTCCAAAACCAAAATGGTCACAATCTAGGTCCCAGCAAGTGCTCAGAGCCCCAAACACCAGATTTCATCTGATGCCCAGAGCGTGGGGAAATGACTTCTTGTTCCCGTGGAAAATGGCCTTAATTTCTGGCCACTCGCTCAGGCCGACCCTGTCCACTGACCTAGACATTTTCAAATTTTGCTGGATTTCTGCAAAACGAAATTGGTCAGAATCTAGGCCAATGCAAGTGCTCAGAGCCCCAAAGGCCAGCTTTCATCTGATGCCCAGACGGTGGGGAAATGACTTCTTTTTCCCCTGGAAAATGGCCTCTCTTTCCGGCCACTCGCCCTGGCCGTCCCTGGCCAGCAAAGATAGAAATTAGCAAATTTTGCAGAATTTCTCCAAAACTCAAGTGGTCAGAATCAAGGCCAATGCAAGTGCACAGAGCCCCCAAGGCCAGCTTTCATCTGATGCCCAGACCCTTGGCAAATGACTTCTTTTTCCCCTGGAAAATGACCTCTCTTTGCGGCCACTCACTCTGGCTAACCCTGGCCACCCCAGCTAGAAATTTCCAAATTTTGCTGGATTTCTCCAAAACCAAAGTGGCCAGAGTCTTGGTTCCAGCAGGTTCTCAGAGCCCCAAAGGCCAGCTTTCATCTGATGCCCAGACCCTTGGCAAATGACTACTTTTTTCCCTGGAAAATGACCTCTCTTTGCGGCCACTCGCCTTGACTGACCCTGTCCACTGACCTAGACATGTCCAAATTTTGCTAGATTTCTCCAAATCTCAAGAGGTCAGAATCTAGGCCATGGCAAGTGCTCAGAGTCCCAAAGGCCAGCTTTCCTCTGATGCTCAGACCCTGGCCAAAGGATTTCTTCTTCCCCTGGAAAATGACCTCTCTTTCCGGCCACTCGCCCTGGCCGTCCCTGGCCACCCAAGATAGAAATTAGCAAATTTTGCAGAATTTCGCCAAAACTCAAGAGGTCAGAATCAAGGCTAATGCAAGTACTTAGAGCCCCAAAGGCCAGCTTTCATCTGATGCCCAGACCCTTGGCAAATGACTTCGTTTTCCCCTGGAAAATGGCCTCTCTTTGCGGCCACTCGCTCCGGCTGACCCTGGCCTTCCAAGCTTGAAATTTCCAAATTTTGCTGTATTTCTCCAAAACCAAAATGGTCACAATCTAGGTCCCTGCAAGTGCTCAGAGCCCCAAACACCAGATTTCATCTGATGCCCAGAGCGTGGGGAAATGACTTCTTGTTCCCGTGGAAAATGGCCTTAATTTCTGGCCACTCGCTCAGGCCGACCCTGTCCACTGACCTAGACATTTTCAAATTTTGCTGGATTTCTGCAAAACGAAACTGGTCAGAATCTAGGCCAATGTAAGTGCTCACAGCCCCAAATGGCAGATTTCATCTGATGCCCAGAGCGTGGGGAAATGACTTCTTTTTCCCCTGGAAAATGACGTCTCTTTGCGGCCACTCACTCTGGCTGACCCTGGCCACCCAAGCTAGAAATTTCCAAATTTTGCTGGATTTCTCCAAAACCAAAGTAGCCAGAATCTTGGTTCCAGCAGGTTCTCAGAGCCCCAAAGGCCAGCTTTCATCTGATGCCCAGACCCTTGGCAAAGGACTTCTTTTTCCCCTGGAAAATGACCTCTCTTTGCGGCCACTCGCCCTGGCTGTCCCTGGCCACCTAAGACAGAAATTTCCAAATTTTCAGAATTTCTCCAAATCTCAAGAGGTCAGAATCTAGGCCAATGCAAGTGCTCAGAGCCCCAAAGGCCAGCTTTCATCTGATGCCCAGACCCTGTGAAAATGACTTCTTTTTCCCCTGGAAAATGACTTCTCTTTCCGGCCACTCGCCCTGGCCGTCCCTGGCCACCCAAGATAGAAATTAGCAAATTTTGCAGAATTTCGCCAAAACTCAAGAGGTCAGAATCAAGGCTAATGCAAGTACTTAGAGCCCCAAAGGCCAGCTTTCATCTGATGCCCAGACCCTTGGCAAATGACTTCGTTTTCCCCTGGAAAATGGCCTCGTTTGCGGCCACTCGCCCTGGCCGTCCCTGGCCACCCAAGATAGAATTGAGCAAATTTTGCAGAATTTGTCCAAAACTCAAGAGGTCAGAATCTAGGCGAACGCAGGAGCTCGGAGCCCCAAAGGCCAGCTTTCATCTGATGCCCAGAGCCTGGAGATTTGTCTTCTTTTTCCCCTGGAAAATGGCCTCTCTTTGCGGCCACTCGCTCCGGCTGACCCTGGCCTTCCAAGCTTGAAATTTCCAAATTTTGCTGTATTTCTCCAAAACCAAAATGGTCACAATCTAGGCCAATGCAAGTGCTCACAGCCCCAAACACCAGATTTCATCTGATGCCCAGAGCGTGGGGAAATGACTTCTTGTTCCCATGGAAAATGGCCTTAATTTCTGGCCACTCGCTCAGGCCGACCCTGTCCACTGACCTAGACATTTTCAAATTTTGCTGGATTTCTGCAAAACGAAACTGGTCAGAATCTAGGCCAATGTAAGTGCTCACAGCCCCAAATGGCAGATTTCATCTGATGCCCAGAGCGTGGGGAAATGACTTCTTTTTCCCCTGGAAAATGACGTCTCTTTGCGGCCACTCACTCTGGCTGACCCTGGCCACCCAAGCTAGAAATTTCCAAATTTTGCTGGATTTCTCCAAAACCAAAGTAGCCAGAATCTTGGTTCCAGCAGGTTCTCAGAGCCCCAAAGGCCAGCTTTCATCTGATGCCCAGACCCTTGGCAAATGACTTCTTTTTCCCCTGGAAAATGACCTCTCTTTGCGGCCACTCGCCCTGGCTGTCCCTGGCCACCTAAGACAGAAATTTCCAAATTTTCAGAATTTCTCCAAATCTCAAGAGGTCAGAATCTAGGCCAATGCAAGTGCTCAGAGCCCCAAAGGCCAGCTTTCATCTGATGCCCAGACCCTGTGAAAATGACTTCTTTTTCCCCTGGAAAATGACTTCTCTTTCCGGCCACTCGCCCTGGCCGTCCCTGGCCACCCAAGAAAGAAATTAGCAAATTTTGCAGAATTTCGCCAAAACTCAAGAGGTCAGAATCAAGGCTAATGCAAGTACTTAGAGCCCCAAAGGCCAGCTTTCATCTGATGCCCAGACCCTTGGCAAATGACTTCTTTTTCCCCTGGAAAATGACCTCTCTTTGCGGCGACTCACTCTGGCTAACCCTGGCCACCCAAGCTAGAAATTTCCAAATTTTGCTGGATTTCTCAAAAAACAAAGTAGCCAGAATCTTGGTTCCAACCTGTTCTCAGAGCCCCAAAGGCCAGCTTTCATCTGATGCCCAGACCCTTGGCAAATGACTACTTTTTTCCCTGGAAAATGACCTCTCTTTGCGGCCACTCGCCTTGACTGACCCTGTCCACTGACCTAGACATGTCCAAATTTTCAGAATTTCTCCAAATCTCAAGAGGTCAGAATCTAGGCCATGGCAAGTGCTCACAGCCCCAAAGGCCAGCTTTCCTCTGATGCTCAGACCCTGGCCAAAGGATTTCTTCTTCCCCTGGAAAATGACCTCTCTTTCCGGCCACTCGCCCTGGCCGTCCCTGGCCACCCAAGATAGAAATTAGCAAATTTTGCAGAATTTCGCCAAAACTCAAGAGGTCAGAATCAAGGCTAATGCAAGTACTTAGAGCCCCAAAGGCCAGCTTTCATCTGATGCCCAGACGGTGGGGAAATGACTTCTTTTTCCCCTGGAAAATGGCCTCTCTTAGCGGCCACTCGCCCTGGCCGTCCCTGGCCAGCAAAGATAGAAATTAGCAAATTTTGCAGAATTTCTCCAAATCTCAAGAGGTCAGAATCTAGGCGAATGCAGGAGCTCAGAGCCCCAAAGGCCAGCTTTCATCTGATGCCCAGAGCCTGGAGATTTGTCTTCTTGTTCCCCTGGAAAATGGCCTCTCTTTGCGGCCACTCCCTCCGGCTGACCCTGGCCTTCCAAGCTTGAAATTTCCAAATTTTGCTGTATTTCTCCAAAACCAAAATGGTCACAATCTAGGTCCCTGCAAGTGCTCAGAGCCCCAAACACCAGATTTCATCTGATGCCCAGAGCGTGGGGAAATGACTTCTTGTTCCCGTGGAAAATGGCCTTAATTTCTGGCCACTCGCTCCGGCCGACCCTGTCCACTGACCTAGACATTTTCAAATTTTGCTGGATTTCTGCAAAACGAAATTGGTCAGAATCTAGGCCAATGCAAGTGCTCAGAGCCCCAAAGGCCAGCTTTCATCTGATGCCCAGACGGTGGGGAAATGACTTCTTTTTCCCCTGGAAAATGGCCTCTCTTTCCGGCCACTCGCCCTGGCCGTCCCTGGCCAGCAAAGATAGAAATTAGCAAATTTTGCAGAATTTCTCCAAATCTCAAGAGGTCAGAATCTAGGCAATGGCAAGTGCTCAGAGCCCCAAAGGCCAGCTTTCCTCTGATGCCCAGACCCTTGGCAAATGACTTCTTTTTCCCCTGGAAAATGTCCTCTCTTTCCGGCCACTCACCCTGGCTGTCCCTGGCCACCCAAGACAGAAATTTCCAAATTTTCAGAATTTCTCCAAATCTCAAGAGGTCAGAATCAAGGCTAATGCAAGTACTTAGAGCCCCAAAGGCCAGCTTTCATCTGATGCCCAGACCCTTGGCAAATGACTTCGTTTTCCCCTGGAAAATGGCCTCGTTTGCGGCCACTCGCCCTGGCCGTCCCTGGCCACCCAAGATAGAATTGAGCAAATTTTGCAGAATTTGTCCAAAACTCAAGAGGTCAGAATCTAGGCGAACGCAGGAGCTCGGAGCCCCAAAGGCCAGCTTTCATCTGATGCCCAGAGCCTGGAGATTTGTCTTCTTTTTCCCCTGGAAAATGGCCTCTCTTTGCGGCCACTCGCTCCGGCTGACCCTGGCCTTCCAAGCTTGAAATTTCCAAATTTTGCTGTATTTCTCCAAAACCAAAATGGTCACAATCTAGGTCCCTGCAAGTGCTCACAGCCCCAAACACCAGATTTCATCTGATGCCCAGAGCGTGGGGAAATGACTTCTTGTTCCCGTGGAAAATGGCCTTAATTTCTGGCCACTCGCTCAGGCCGACCCTGTCCACTGACCTAGACATTTTCAAATTTTGCTGGATTTCTGCAAAACGAAACTGGTCAGAATCTAGGCCAATGTAAGTGCTCACAGCCCCAAATGGCAGATTTCATCTGATGCCCAGAGCGTGGGGAAATGACTTCTTTTTCCCCTGGAAAATGACGTCTCTTTGCGGCCACTCACTCTGGCTGACCCTGGCCACCCAAGCTAGAAATTTCCAAATTTTGCTGGATTTCTCCAAAACCAAAGTAGCCAGAATCTTGGTTCCAGCAGGTTCTCAGAGCCCCAAAGGCCAGCTTTCATCTGATGCCCAGACCCTTGGCAAATGACTTCTTTTTCCCCTGGAAAATGACCTCTCTTTGCGGCCACTCGCCCTGGCTGTCCCTGGCCACCTAAGACAGAAATTTCCAAATTTTCAGAATTTCTCCAAATCTCAAGAGGTCAGAATCTAGGCCAATGCAAGTGCTCAGAGCCCCAAAGGCCAGCTTTCATCTGATGCCCAGACCCTGTGAAAATGACTTCTTTTTCCCCTGGAAAATGACTTCTCTTTCCGGCCACTCGCCCTGGCCGTCCCTGGCCACCCAAGAAAGAAATTAGCAAATTTTGCAGAATTTCGCCAAAACTCAAGAGGTCAGAATCAAGGCTAATGCAAGTACTTAGAGCCCCAAAGGCCAGCTTTCATCTGATGCCCAGACCCTTGGCAAATGACTTCTTTTTCCCCTGGAAAATGACCTCTCTTTGGGCGACTCACTCTGGCTAACCCTGGCCACCCAAGCTAGAAATTTCCAAATTTTGCTGGATTTCTCCAAAACCAAAGTAGCCAGAATCTTGGTTCCAGCAGGTTCTCAGAGCCCCAAAGGCCAGCTTTCATCTGATGCCCAGACCCTTGGCAAATGACTACTTTTTTCCCTGGAAAATGACCTCTCTTTGCGGCCACTCGCCTTGACTGACCCTGTCCACTGACCTAGACATCTCCAAATTTTCAGAATTTCTCCAAATCTCAAGAGGTCAGAATCTAGGCCATGGCAAGTGCTCACAGCCCCAAAGGCCAGCTTTCCTCTGATGCTCAGACCCTGGCCAAAGGATTTCTTCTTCCCCTGGAAAATGACCTCTCTTTCCGGCCACTCGCCCTGGCCGTCCCTGGCCACCCAAGATAGAAATTAGCAAATTTTGCAGAATTTCGCCAAAACTCAAGAGGTCAGAATCAAGGCTAATGCAAGTACTTAGAGCCCCAAAGGCCAGCTTTCATCTGATGCCCAGACGGTGGGGAAATGACTTCTTTTTCCCCTGGAAAATGGCCTCTCTTAGCGGCCACTCGCCCTGGCCGTCCCTGGCCAGCAAAGATAGAAATTAGCAAATTTTGCAGAATTTCTCCAAAACTCAAGTGGTCAGAATCAAGGCCAATGCAAGTGCTCACAGCCCCAAAGGCCAGCATTCATCTGATGCCCAGAGCGTGGGGAAATGACTATTTTTTCCCCTGGAAAATGACCTTTCTTTCTGGCCACTCGCCCTGGCTGTCCCTGGCCACCCAAGACAGAAATTTCCAATTTTTCAGAATTTCGCCAAAACTCAAGAGGTCAGAATCAAGGCTAATGCAAGTACTTAGAGCCCCAAAGGCCAGCTTTCATCTGATGCCCAGACCCTTGGCAAATGACTTTGTTTTCCCCTGGAAAATGGCCTCGTTTGCAGCCACTCGCCCTGGCCGTCCCTGGCCACCCAAGATAGAATTGAGCAAATTTTCAGAATTTCTCCAAATCTCAAGAGGTCAGAATCTAGGCGAATGCAGGAGCTCAGAGCCCCAAAGGCCAGCTTTCATCTGATGCCCAGAGCCTGGAGATTTGTCTTCTTGTTCCCCTGGAAAATGGCCTCTCTTTGCGGCCACTCCCTCCGGCTGACCCTGGCTTTCCAAGCTTGAAATTTCCAAATTTTGCTGTATTTCTCCAAAACCAAAATGGTCACAATCTAGGTCCCTGCAAGTGCTCAGAGCCCCAAACACCAGATTTCATCTGATGCCCAGAGCGTGGGGAAATGACTTCTTGTTCCCATGGAAAATGGCCTTAATTTCTGGCCACTCGCTCCGGCCGACCCTGTCCACTGACCTAGACATTTTCAAATTTTGCTGGATTTCTGCAAAACGAAATTGGTCAGAATCTAGGCCAATGCAAGTGCTCAGAGCCCCAAAGGCCAGCTTTCATCTGATGCCCAGACGGTGGGGAAATGACTTCTTTTTCCCCTGGAAAATGGCCTCTCTTTCCGGCCACTCGCCCTGGCCGTCCCTGGCCAGCAAAGATAGAAATTAGCAAATTTTGCAGAATTTCTCCAAATCTCAAGAGGTCAGAATCTAGGCAATGGCAAGTGCTCAGAGCCCCAAAGGCCAGCTTTCCTCTGATGCCCAGACCCTTGGCAAATGACTTCTTTTTCCCCTGGAAAATGTCCTCTCTTTCCGGCCACTCGCCCTGGCTGTCCCTGGCCACCCAAGACAGAAATTTCCAAATTTTCAGAATTTCTCCAAATCTCAAGAGGTCAGAATCTAGGCCATGGCAAGTGCTCAGAGCCCCAAAGGCCAGCTTTCCTCTGATGCTCAGACCCTGGCCAAAGGATTTCTTCTTCCCCTGGAAAATGACCTCTCTTTCCGGCCACTCGCCCTGGCCGTCCCTGGCCACCCAAGATAGAAATTAGCAAATTTTGCAGAATTTCGCCAAAACTCAAGAGGTCAGAATCAAGGCTAATGCAAGTACTTAGAGCCCCAAAGGCCAGCTTTCATCTGATGCCCAGACCCTTGGCAAATGACTTCTTTTTCCCCTGGAAAATGGCCTCGTTTGCGGCCACTCGCCCTGGCCGTCCCTGGCCACCCAAGATAGAATTGAGCAAATTTTGCAGAATTTGTCCAAAACTCAAGAGGTCAGAATCTAGGCGAACGCAGGAGCTCGGAGCCCCAAAGGCCAGCTTTCATCTGATGCCCAGAGCCTGGAGATTTGTCTTCTTTTTCCCCTGGAAAATGGCCTCTGTTTGCGGCCACTCGCTCCGGCTGACCCTGGCCTTCCAAGCTTGAAATTTCCAAATTTTGCTGTATTTCTCCAAAACCAAAATGGTCACAATCTAGGTCCCTGCAAGTGCTCAGAGCCCCAAACACCAGATTTCATCTGATGCCCAGAGCGTGGGGAAATGACTTCTTGTTCCCGTGGAAAATGACTTCTCTTTGCGGCCACTCACTCTGGCTGACCCTGGCCACCCAAGCTAGAAATTTCCAAATTTTGCTGGATTTCTCCAAAACCAAAGTAGCCAGAATCTTGGTTCCAGCAGGTTCTCAGAGCCCCAAAGGCCAGCTTTCATCTGATGCCCAGACCCTTGGCAAAGGACTTCTTTTTCCCCTGGAAAATGACCTCTCTTTGCGGCCACTCGCCCTGGCTGTCCCTGGCCACCTAAGACAGAAATTTCCAAATTTTCAGAATTTCTCCAAATCTCAAGAGGTCAGAATCTAGGCCAATGCAAGTGCTCAGAGCCCCAAAGGCCAGCTTTCATCTGATGCCCAGACCCTGTGAAAATGACTTCTTTTTCCCCTGGAAAATGACTTCTCTTTCCGGCCACTCGCCCTGGCCGTCCCTGGCCACCCAAGATAGAAATTAGCAAATTTTGCAGAATTTCGCCAAAACTCAAGAGGTCAGAATCAAGGCTAATGCAAGTACTTAGAGCCCCAAAGGCCAGCTTTCATCTGATGCCCAGACCCTTGGCAAATGACTTCGTTTTCCCCTGGAAAATGGCCTCGTTTGCGACCACTCGCCCTGGCCGTCCCTGGCCACCCAAGATAGAATTGAGCAAATTTTGCAGAATTTGTCCAAAACTCAAGAGGTCAGAATCTAGGCGAACGCAGGAGCTCGGAGCCCCAAAGGCCAGCTTTCATCTGATGCCCAGAGCCTGGAGATTTGTCTTCTTTTTCCCCTGGAAAATGGCCTCTGTTTGCGGCCACTCGCTCCGGCTGACCCTGGCCTTCCAAGCTTGAAATTTCCAAATTTTGCTGTATTTCTCCAAAACCAAAATGGTCACAATCTAGGCCAATGCAAGTGCTCAGAGCCCCAAAGGCCAGCTTTCATCTGATGCCCAGACCCTGTGAAAATGACTTCTTTTTCCCCTGGAAAATGACTTCTCTTTCCGGCCACTCGCCCTGGCCGTCCCTGGCCACCCAAGATAGAAATTAGCAAATTTTGCAGAATTTCGCCAAAACTCAAGAGGTCAGAATCAAGGCTAATGCAAGTACTTAGAGCCCCAAAGGCCAGCTTTCATCTGATGCCCAGACCCTTGGCAAATGACTTCTTTTTCCCCTGGAAAATGACGTCTCTTTGCGGCCACTCACTCTGGCTAACCCTGGCCACCCCAGCTAGAAATTTCCAAATTTTGCTGGATTTCTCCAAAACCAAAGTGGCCAGAGTCTTGGTTCCAGCAGGTTCTCAGAGCCCCAAAGGCCAGCTTTCATCTGATGCCCAGACCCTTGGCAAATGACTACTTTTTTCCCTGGAAAATGTCCTCTCTTTGCGGCCACTCGCCTTGACTGACCCTGTCCACTGACCTAGACATGTCCAAATTTTCAGAATTTCTCCAAATCTCAAGAGGTCAGAATCTAGGCCATGGCAAGTGCTCAGAGCCCCAAAGGCCAGCTTTCCTCTGATGCTCAGACCCTGGCCAAAGGATTTCTTCTTCCCCTGGAAAATGACCTCTCTTTCCGGCCACTCGCCCTGGCCGTCCCTGGCCACCCAAGATAGAATTGAGCAAATTTTGCAGAATTTCTCCAAAACTCAAGTGGTCAGAATCAAGGCCAATGCAAGTGCTCACAGCCCCAAAGGCCAGCTTTCATCTGCTGCCCAGAGCGTGGGGAAATGACTTCTTGTTCCCCTGGAAAATGGCCTTAATTTCCGGCCACTCGCCCAGGCCGACCCGGTCCACTGACCTAGACATTTCTAAATTTTGCTGGATTTCTCCAAAACCAAAGTGGTCAGAATCTAGGTCCCAACAAGTGCTCACAGCCCCAAACGCCAGCATTCATCTGATGCCCAGAGCGTGGGGAAATGACTATTTTTTCCCCTGGAAAATGACCTTTCTTTCTGGCCACTCGCCCTGGCTGTCCCTGGCCACCCAAGACAGAAATTTCCAAATTTTCAGAATTTCGCCAAAACTCAAGAGGTCAGAATCAAGGCTAATGCAAGTACTTAGAGCCCCAAAGGCCAGCTTTCATCTGATGCCCAGACCCTTGGCAAATGACTTTGTTTTCCCCTGGAAAATGGCCTCGTTTGCAGCCACTCGCCCTGGCCGTCCCTGGCCACCCAAGATAGAATTGAGCAAATTTTGCAGAATTTGTCCAAAACTCAAGAGGTCAGAATCTAGGCGAATGCAGGAGCTCAGAGCCCCAAAGGCCAGCTTTCATCTGATGCCCAGAGCCTGGAGATTTGTCTTCTTGTTCCCCTGGAAAATGGCCTCTCTTTGCGGCCACTCGCTCCGGCTGACCCTGGCCTTCCAAGCTTGAAATTTCCAAATTTTGCTGTATTTCTCCAAAACCAAAATGGTCACAATCTAGGTCCCTGCAAGTGCTCAGAGCCCCAAACACCAGATTTCATCTGATGCCCAGAGCGTGGGGAAATGACTTCTTGTTCCCATGGAAAATGGCCTTAATTTCTGGCCACTCGCTCAGGCCGACCCTGTCCACTGACCTAGACATTTTCAAATTTTGCTGGATTTCTGCAAAACGAAATTGGTCAGAATCTAGGCCAATGCAAGTGCTCAGAGCCCCAAAGGCCAGCTTTCATCTGATGCCCAGACGGTGGGGAAATGACTTCTTTTTCCCCTGGAAAATGGCCTCTCTTTCCGGCCACTCGCCCTGGCCGTCCCTGGCCAGCAAAGATAGAAATTAGCAAATTTTGCAGAATTTCTCCAATACTCAAGAGGTCAGAATCTAGGCAATGGCAAGTGCTCAGAGCCCCAAAGGCCAGCTTTCCTCTGATGCCCAGACCCTTGGCAAATGACTTCTTTTTCCCCTGGAAAATGTCCTCTCTTTCCGGCCACTCGCCCTGGCTGTCCCTGGCCACCCAAGACAGAAATTTCCAAATTTTCAGAATTTCTCCAAATCTCAAGAGGTCAGAATCTAGGCCATGGCAAGTGCTCAGAGCCCCAAAGGCCAGCTTTCCTCTGATGCTCAGACCCTGGCCAAAGGATTTCTTCTTCCCCTGGAAAATGACCTCTCTTTCCGGCCACTCGCCCTGGCCGTCCCTGGCCACCCAAGATAGAAATTAGCAAATTTTGCAGAATTTCGCCAAAACTCAAGAGGTCAGAATCAAGGCTAATGCAAGTACTTAGAGCCCCAAAGGCCAGCTTTCATCTGATGCCCAGACCCTTGGCAAATGACTTCGTTTTCCCCTGGAAAATGGCCTCGTTTGCGGCCACTCGCCCTGGCCGTCCCTGGCCACCCAAGATAGAATTGAGCAAATTTTGCAGAATTTGTCCAAAACTCAAGAGGTCAGAATCTAGGCGAACGCAGGAGCTCGGAGCCCCAAAGGCCAGCTTTCATCTGATGCCCAGAGCCTGGAGATTTGTCTTCTTTTTCCCCTGGAAAATGGCCTCTCTTTGCGGCCACTCGCTCCGGCTGACCCTGGCCTTCCAAGCTTGAAATTTCCAAATTTTGCTGTATTTCTCCAAAACCAAAATGGTCACAATCTAGGTCCCTGCAAGTGCTCAGAGCCCCAAACACCAGATTTCATCTGATGCCCAGAGCGTGGGGAAATGACTTCTTGTTCCCGTGGAAAATGGCCTTAATTTCTGGCCACTCGCTCAGGCCGACCCTGTCCACTGACCAAGACATTTTCAAATTTTGCTGGATTTCTGCAAAACGAAACTGGTCAGAATCTAGGCCAATGTAAGTGCTCACAGCCCCAAACGGCAGATTTCATCTGATGCCCAGAGCGTGGGGAAATGACTTCTTTTTCCCCTGGAAAATGACCTCTCTTTGCGGCCACTCGCCCTGGCTGTCCCTGGCCACCTAAGACAGAAATTTCCAAATTTTCAGAATTTCTCCAAAACTCAGGTGGTCAGAATCAAGGGCAATGCAAATGCACAGAGCCCCCAAGGCCAGCTTTCATCTGATGCCCAGACCCTTGGCAAATGACTTCTTTTTCCCCTGGAAAATGACCTCTCTTTGCGGCCACTCACTCTGGCTAACCCTGGCCACCCCAGCTAGAAATTTCCAAATTTTGCTGGATTTCTCCAAAACCAAAGTGGCCAGAGTCTTGGTTCCAGCAGGTTCTCAGAGCCCCAAAGGCCAGCTTTCATCTGATGCCCAGACCCTTGGCAAATGACTACTTTTTTCCCTGGAAAATGACCTCTCTTTGCCGCCACTCGCCTTGACTGACCCTGTCCACTGACCTAGACATGTCCAAATTTTGCTAGATTTCTCCAAATCTCAAGAGGTCAGAATCTAGGCCATGGCAAGTGCTCAGAGTCCCAAAGGCCAGCTTTCCTCTGATGCTCAGACCCTGGCCAAAGGATTTCTTCTTCCCCTGGAAAATGACCTCTCTTTCCGGCCACTCGCCCTGGCCGTCCCTGGCCACCCAAGATAGAAATTAGCAAATTTTGCAGAATTTCGCCAAAACTCAAGAGGTCAGAATCAAGGCTAATGCAAGTACTTAGAGCCCCAAAGGCCAGCTTTCATCTGATGCCCAGACCCTTGGCAAATGACTTCGTTTTCCCCTGGAAAATGGCCTCGTTTGCGGCCACTCGCCCTGGCCGTCCCTGGCCACCCAAGATAGAATTGAGCAAATTTTGCAGAATTTGTCCAAAACTCAAGAGGTCAGAATCTAGGCGAACGCAGAAGCTCGGAGCCCCAAAGGCCAGCTTTCATCTGATGCCCAGAGCCTGGAGATTTGTCTTCTTTTTCCCCTGGAAAATGGCCTCTCTTTGCGGCCACTCGCTCCGGCTGACCCTGGCCTTCCAAGCTTGAAATTTCCAAATTTTGCTGTATTTCTCCAAAACCAAAATGGTCACAATCTAGGTCCCTGCAAGTGCTCAGAGCCCCAAACAACAGATTTCATCTGATGCCCAGAGCGTGGGGAAATGACTTCTTGTTCCCGTGGAAAATGGCCTTAATTCCTGGCCACTCGCTCAGGCCGACCCTGTCCACTGACCTAGACATTTTCAAATTTTGCTGGATTTCTGCCAAACGAAACTGGTCAGAATCTAGGCCAATGCAAGTGCTCACAGCCCCAAACGGCAGATTTCATCTGATGCCCAGAGCGTGGGGAAATGACTTCTTTTTCCCCTGGAAAATGGCCTCTCTTTGCAGCCACTCGCCCTGGCTGACCCTGGCCACCCAAGCTAGAAATTTCCAAATTTTGCTGGATTTCTCCAAAACCAAAGTAGCCAGAATCTTGGTTCCAGCAGGTTCTCAGAGCCCCAAAGGCCAGCTTTCATCTGATGCCCAGACCCTTGGCAAATGACTTCTTTTTCCCCTGGAAAATGACCTCTCTTTGCGGCCACTCACTCTGGCTAACCCTGGCCACCCCAGCTAGAAATTTCCAAATTTTGCTAGATTTCTCCAAAACTAAAGCGGTCAGAATCTAGGCCATGGCAAGTGCTCGGAGCCCCAAAGGCCAGCTTTCCTCTGATGCTCAGACCCTGGGCAAAGGACTTCTTTTTCCCCTGGAAAATGACCTCTCTTTCCGGCCACTCGTCCTGGCCGTCCCTGGCCACCCAAGATAGAAATTTCCAAATTTTCAGAATTTCTCCAATACTCAAGAGGTCGGAATCAACGCTAATGCAGGTACTTAGAGCCCCAAAGACCAGCTTTCATCTGATGCCCAGACCCTTGGCAAAGGACTTCTTTTTCCCCTGGAAAATGTCCTCTCTGTCCGGCCACTCGCCCTGGCTGTCCCTGGCCACCCAAGACAGAAATTTCCAAATTTTCAGAATTTCTCCAAATCTCAAGAGGTCAGAATCTAGGCCATGGCAAGTGCTCAGAGTCCCAAAGGCCAGCTTTCCTCTGATGCTCAGACCCTGGCCAAAGGATTTCTTCTTCCCCTGGAAAATGACCTCGCTTTCCGGCCACTCGCCCTGGCCGTCCCTGGCCACCCAAGATAGAAATTAGCAAATTTTGCAGAATTTCGCCAAAACTCAAGAGGTCAGAATCAAGGCTAATGCAAGTACTTAGAGCCCCAAAGGCCAGCTTTCATCTGATGCCCAGACGGTGGGGAAATGACTTCTTTTTCCCCTGGAAAATGGCCTCTCTTAGCGGCCACTCGCCCTGGCCGTCCCTGGCCACCCAAGATAGAAATTAGCAAATTTTGCAGAATTTCGCCAAAACTCAAGAGGTCAGAATCAAGGCTAATGCAAGTACTTAGAGCCCCAAAGGCCAGCTTTCATCTGATGCCCAGACCCTTGGCAAATGACTTCGTTTTCCCCTGGAAAATGGCCTCGTTTGCGGCCACTCGCCCTGGCCGTCCCTGGCCACCCAAGATAGAATTGAGCAAATTTTGCAGAATTTGTCCAAAACTCAAGAGGTCAGTATCTAGGAGAACGCAGGAGCTCGGAGCCCCAAAGGCCAGCTTTCATCTGATGCCCAGACGGTGGGGAAATGACTTCTTTTTCCCCTGGAAAATGGCCTCTCTTTCCGGCCACTCGCCCTGGCCGTCCCTGGCCAGCAAAGATAGAAATTTCCAAATTTTGCAGAATTTCTCCAAAACTCAAGTGGTCAGAATCAAGGGCAATGCAAATGCACAGAGCCCCCAAGGCCAGCTTTCATCTGATGCCCAGACCCTTGGCAAATGTCTTCTTTTTCCCCTGGAAAATGACCTCTCTTTGCGGCCACTCACTCTGGCTAACCCTGGCCACCCCAGCTAGAAATTTCCAAATTTTGCTGGATTTCTCCAAAACCAAAGTGGCCAGAGTCTTGGTTCCAGCAGGTTCTCAGAGCCCCAAAGGCCAGCTTTCATCTGATGCCCAGACCCTTGGCAAATGACTACTTTTTTCCCTGGAAAATGACCTCTCTTTGCGGCCACTCGCCTTGACTGACCCTGTCCACTGACCAAGACATGTCCAAATTTTGCTAGATTTCTCCAAATCTCAAGAGGTCAGAATCTAGGCCATGGCAAGTGCTCAGAGTCCCAAAGGCCAGCTTTCCTCTGATGCTCAGACCCTGGCCAAAGGATTTCTTCTTCCCCTGGAAAATGACCTCTCTTTCCGGCCACTCGCCCTGGCCGTCCCTGGCCACCCAAGATAGAAATTAGCAAATTTTGCAGAATTTCGCCAAAACTCAAGAGGTCAGAATCAAGGCTAATGCAAGTACTTAGAGCCCCAAAGGCCAGCTTTCATCTGATGCCCAGACCCTTGGCAAATGACTTCGTTTTCCCCTGGAAAATGGCCTCGTTTGCGGCCACTCGCCCTGGCCGTCCCTGGCCACCCAAGATAGAAATTAGCAAATTTTGCAGAATTTCGCCAAAACTCAAGAGGTCAGAATCAAGGCTAATGCAAGTACTTAGAGCCCCAAAGGCCAGCTTTCATCTGATGCCCAGACCCTTGGCAAATGACTTCGTTTTCCCCTGGAAAATGGCCTCGTTTGCGGCCACTCGCCCTGGCCGTCCCTGGCCACCCAAGATAGAATTGAGCAAATTTTGCAGAATTTGTCCAAAACTCAAGAGGTCAGAATCTAGGCGAACGCAGGAGCTCGGAGCCCCAAAGGCCAGCTTTCATCTGATGCCCAGAGCCTGGAGATTTGTCTTCTTTTTCCCCTGGAAAATGGCCTCGTTTGCGGCCACTCGCTCCGGCCGTCCCTGGCCACCCAAGATAGAATTGAGCAAATTTTGCAGAATTTGTCCAAAACTCAAGAGGTCAGAATCTAGGCGAACGCAGGAGCTCGGAGCCCCAAAGGCCAGCTTTCATCTGATGCCCAGAGCCTGGAGATTTGTCTTCTTTTTCCCCTGGAAAATGGCCTCTCTTTGCGGCCACTCGCTCCGGCTGACCCTGGCCTTCCAAGCTTGAAATTTCCAAATTTTGCTGTATTTCTCCAAAACCAAAATGGTCACAATCTAGGTCCCTGCAAGTGCTCAGAGCCCCAAACACCAGATTTCATCTGATGCCCAGAGCGTGGGGAAATGACTTCTTGTTCCCGTGGAAAATGGCCTTAATTTCTGGCCACTCGCTCAGGCCGACCCTGTCCACTGACCAAGACATTTTCAAATTTTGCTGGATTTCTGCCAAACGAAACTGGTCAGAATCTAGGCCAATGCAAGTGCTCACAGCCCCAAACGGCAGATTTCATCTGATGCCCAGAGCGTGGGGAAATGACTTCTTTTTCCCCTGGAAAATGACTTCTCTTTGCGGCCACTCACTCTGGCTGACCCTGGCCACCCAAGCTAGAAATTTCCAAATTTTGCTGGATTTCTCCAAAACCAAAGTAGCCAGAATCTTGGTTCCAGCAGGTTCTCAGAGCCCCAAAGGCCAGCTTTCATCTGATGCCCAGACCCTTGGCAAATGACTTCTTTTTCCCCTGGAAAATGACCTCTCTTTCCGGCCACTCGTCCTGGCCGTCCCTGGCCACCCAAGATAGAAATTAGCAAATTTTGCAGAATTTCGCCAAAACTCAAGAGGTCAGAATCAAGGCTAATGCAAGTACTTAGAGCCCCAAAGGCCAGCTTTCATCTGATGCCCAGACCCTTGGCAAATGACTTCGTTTTCCCCTGGAAAATGGCCTCGTTTGCGGCCACTCGCCCTGGCCGTCCCTGGCCACCCAAGATAGAAATTAGCAAATTTTGCAGAATTTCGCCAAAACTCAAGAGGTCAGAATCAAGGCTAATGCAAGTACTTAGAGCCCCAAAGGCCAGCTTTCATCTGATGCCCAGACCCTTGGCAAATGACTTCGTTTTCCCCTGGAAAATGGCCTCGTTTGCGGCCACGCGCTCCGGCTGACCCTGGCCTTCCAAGCTTGAAATTTCCAAATTTTGCTGTATTTCTCCAAAACCAAAATGGTCACAATCTAGGTCCCAGCAAGTGCTCAGAGCCCCAAACACCAGATTTCATCTGATGCCCAGAGCGTGGGGAAATGACTTCTTGTTCCCGTGGAAAATGGCCTTAATTTCTGGCCACTCGCTCAGGCCGACCCTGTCCACTGACCTAGACATTTTCAAATTTTGCTGGATTTCTGCAAAACGAAATTGGTCAGAATCTAGGCCAATGCAAGTGCTCAGAGCCCCAAAGGCCAGCTTTCATCTGATGCCCAGACGGTGGGGAAATGACTTCTTTTTCCCCTGGAAAATGGCCTCTCTTTCCGGCCACTCGCCCTGGCCGTCCCTGGCCAGCAAAGATAGAAATTTCCAAATTTTGCAGAATTTCTCCAAAACTCAAGTGGTCAGAATCAAGGCCAATGCAAGTGCACAGAGCCCCCAAGGCCAGCTTTCATCTGATGCCCAGACCCTTGGCAAATGACTTCTTTTTCCCCTGGAAAATGACCTCTCTTTGCGGCCACTCACTCTGGCTAACCCTGGCCACCCCAGCTAGAAATTTCCAAATTTTGCTAGATTTCTCCAAAACTAAAGCGGTCAGAATCTAGGCCATGGCAAGTGCTCAGAGCCCCAAAGGCCAGCTTTCCTCTGATGCTCAGACCCTGGGCAAAGGACTTCTTTTTCCCCTGGAAAATGACCTCTCTTTCCGGCCACTCGTCCTGGCCGTCCCTGGCCACCCAAGATAGAAATTAGCAAATTTTGCAGAATTTCTCCAATACTCAAGAGGTCGGAATCAACGCTAATGCAGGTACTTAGAGCCCCAAAGACCAGCTTTCATCTGATGCCCAGACCCTTGGCAAATGACTTCTTTTTCCCCTGGAAAATGTCCTCTCTGTCCGGCCACTCGCCCTGGCTGTCCCTGGCCACCCAAGACAGAAATTTCCAAATTTTCAGAATTTCTCCAAATCTCAAGAGGTCAGAATCTAGGCCATGGCAAGTGCTCAGAGTCCCAAAGGCCAGCTTTCCTCTGATGCTCAGACCCTGGCCAAAGGATTTCTTCTTCCCCTGGAAAATGACCTCTCTTTCCGGCCACTCGCCCTGGCCGTCCCTGGCCACCCAAGATAGAAATTAGCAAATTTTGCAGAATTTCGCCAAAACTCAAGAGGTCAGAATCAAGGCTAATGCAAGTACTTAGAGCCCCAAAGGCCAGCTTTCATCTGATGCCCAGACGGTGGGGAAATGACTTCTTTTTCCCCTGGAAAATGGCCTCTCTTTCCGGCCACTCGCCCTGGCCGTCCCTGGCCAGCAAAGATAGAAATTTCCAAATTTTGCAGAATTTCTCCAAAACTCAAGTGGTCAGAATCAAGGGCAATGCAAATGCACAGAGCCCCCAAGGCCAGCTTTCATCTGATGCCCAGACCCTTGGCAAATGACTTCTTTTTCCCCTGGAAAATGACCTCTCTTTGCGGCCACTCACTCTGGCTAACCCTGGCCACCCCAGCTAGAAATTTCCAAATTTTGCTAGATTTCTCCAAAACTAAAGCGGTCAGAATCTAGGCCATGGCAAGTGCTCAGAGCCCCAAAGGCCAGCTTTCCTCTGATGCTCAGACCCTGGGCAAAGGACTTCTTTTTCCCCTGGAAAATGACCTCTCTTTCCGGCCACTCGTCCTGGCCGTCCCTGGCCACCCAAGATAGAAATTAGCAAATTTTGCAGAATTTCTCCAATACTCAAGAGGTCGGAATCAACGCTAATGCAGGTACTTAGAGCCCCAAAGACCAGCTTTCATCTGATGCCCAGACCCTTGGCAAATGACTTCTTTTTCCCCTGGAAAATGTCCTCTCTGTCCGGCCACTCGCCCTGGCTGTCCCTGGCCACCCAAGACAGAAATTTCCAAATTTTCAGAATTTCTCCAAATCTCAAGAGGTCAGAATCTAGGCCATGGCAAGTGCTCAGAGTCCCAAAGGCCAGCTTTCCTCTGATGCTCAGACCCTGGCCAAAGGATTTCTTCTTCCCCTGGAAAATGACCTCTCTTTCCGGCCACTCGCCCTGGCCGTCCCTGGCCACCCAAGATAGAAATTAGCAAATTTTGCAGAATTTCGCCAAAACTCAAGAGGTCAGAATCAAGGCTAATGCAAGTACTTAGAGCCCCAAAGGCCAGCTTTCATCTGATGCCCAGACGGTGGGGAAATGACTTCTTTTTCCCCTGGAAAATGGCCTCTCTTTCCGGCCACTCGCCCTGGCCGTCCCTGGCCAGCAAAGATAGAAATTTCCAAATTTTGCAGAATTTCTCCAAAACTCAAGTGGTCAGAATCAAGGGCAATGCAAATGCACAGAGCCCCCAAGGCCAGCTTTCATCTGATGCCCAGACCCTTGGCAAATGACTTCTTTTTCCCCTGGAAAATGACCTCTCTTTGCGGCCACTCACTCTGGCTAACCCTGGCCACCCCAGCTAGAAATTTCCAAATTTTGCTGGATTTCTCCAAAACCAAAGTGGCCAGAGTCTTGGTTCCAGCAGGTTCTCAGAGCCCCAAAGGCCAGCTTTCATCTGATGCCCAGACCCTTGGCAAATGACTACTTTTTTCCCTGGAAAATGACCTCTCTTTGCGGCCACTCGCCTTGACTGACCCTGTCCACTGACCTAGACATGTCCAAATTTTGCTAGATTTCTCCAAATCTCAAGAGGTCAGAATCTAGGCCATGGCAAGTGCTCAGAGTCCCAAAGGCCAGCTTTCCTCTGATGCTCAGACCCTGGCCAAAGGATTTCTTCTTCCCCTGGAAAATGACCTCTCTTTCCGGCCACTCGCCCTGGCCGTCCCTGGCCACCCAAGATAGAAATTAGCAAATTTTGCAGAATTTCGCCAAAACTCAAGAGGTCAGAATCAAGGCTAATGCAAGTACTTAGAGCCCCAAAGGCCAGCTTTCATCTGATGCCCAGACCCTTGGCAAATGACTTCGTTTTCCCCTGGAAAATGGCCTCGTTTGCGGCCACTCGCCCTGGCCGTCCCTGGCCACCCAAGATAGAAATTAGCAAATTTTGCAGAATTTCGCCAAAACTCAAGAGGTCAGAATCAAGGCTAATGCAAGTACTTAGAGCCCCAAAGGCCAGCTTTCATCTGATGCCCAGACCCTTGGCAAATGACTTCGTTTTCCCCTGGAAAATGGCCTCGTTTGCGGCCACTCGCCCTGGCCGTCCCTGGCCACCCAAGATAGAATTGAGCAAATTTTGCAGAATTTGTCCAAAACTCAAGAGGTCAGAATCTAGGCGAACGCAGGAGCTCGGAGCCCCAAAGGCCAGCTTTCATCTGATGCCCAGAGCCTGGAGATTTGTCTTCTTTTTCCCCTGGAAAATGGCCTCGTTTGCGGCCACTCGCTCCGGCCGTCCCTGGCCACCCAAGATAGAATTGAGCAAATTTTGCAGAATTTGTCCAAAACTCAAGAGGTCAGAATCTAGGCGAACGCAGGAGCTCGGAGCCCCAAAGGCCAGCTTTCATCTGATGCCCAGAGCCTGGAGATTTGTCTTCTTTTTCCTCTGGAAAATGGCCTCTCTTTGCGGCCACTCGCTCCGGCTGACCCTGGCCTTCCAAGCTTGAAATTTCCAAATTTTGCTGTATTTCTCCAAAACCAAAATGGTCACAATCTAGGTCCCTGCAAGTGCTCAGAGCCCCAAACACCAGATTTCATCTGATGCCCAGAGCGTGGGGAAATGACTTCTTGTTCCCGTGGAAAATGGCCTTAATTTCTGGCCACTCGCTCAGGCCGACCCTGTCCACTGACCAAGACATTTTCAAATTTTGCTGGATTTCTGCCAAACGAAACTGGTCAGAATCTAGGCCAATGCAAGTGCTCACAGCCCCAAACGGCAGATTTCATCTGATGCCCAGAGCGTGGGGAAATGACTTCTTTTTCCCCTGGAAAATGACCTCTCTTTGCGGCCACTCACTCTGGCTGACCCTGGCCACCCAAGCTAGAAATTTCCAAATTTTGCTGGATTTCTCCAAAACCAAAGTAGCCAGAATCTTGGTTCCAGCAGGTTCTCAGAGCCCCAAAGGCCAGCTTTCATCTGATGCCCAGACCCTTGGCAAATGACTTCTTTTTCCCCTGGAAAATGACCTTTCTTTCCGGCCACTCGCCCTGGCTGTCCCTGGCCACCTAAGACAGAAATTTCCAAATTTTCAGAATTTCTCCAAATCTCAAGAGGTCAGAATCTAGGCCAATGCAAGTGCCCAGAGCCCCAAAGGCCAGCTTTCATCTGATGCCCAGACCCTGTGAAAATGACTTCTTTTTCCCCTGGAAAATGACTTCTCTTTCCGGCCACTCGCCCTGGCCGTCCCTGGCCACCCAAGATAGAAATTAGCAAATTTTGCAGAATTTCGCCAAAATTCAAGAGGTCAGAATCAAGGCTAATGCAAGTACTTAGAGCCCCAAAGGCCAGCTTTCATCTGATGCCCAGACCCTTGGCAAATGACTTCGTTTTCCCCTGGAAAATGGCCTCGTTTGCGGCCACGCGCTCCGGCTGACCCTGGCCTTCCAAGCTTGAAATTTCCAAATTTTGCTGTATTTCTCCAAAACCAAAATGGTCACAATCTAGGTCCCAGCAAGTGCTCAGAGCCCCAAACACCAGATTTCATCTGATGCCCAGAGCGTGGGGAAATGACTTCTTGTTCCCGTGGAAAATGGCCTTAATTTCTGGCCACTCGCTCAGGCCGACCCTGTCCACTGACCTAGACATTTTCAAATTTTGCTGGATTTCTGCAAAACGAAATTGGTCAGAATCTAGGCCAATGCAAGTGCTCAGAGCCCCAAAGGCCAGCTTTCATCTGATGCCCAGACGGTGGGGAAATGACTTCTTTTTCCCCTGGAAAATGGCCTCTCTTTCCGGCCACTCGCCCTGGCCGTCCCTGGCCAGCAAAGATAGAAATTTCCAAATTTTGCAGAATTTCTCCAAAACTCAAGTGGTCAGAATCAAGGCCAATGCAAGTGCACAGAGCCCCCAAGGCCAGCTTTCATCTGATGCCCAGACCCTTGGCAAATGACTTCTTTTTCCCCTGGAAAATGACCTCTCTTTGCGGCCACTCACTCTGGCTAACCCTGGCCACCCCAGCTAGAAATTTCCAAATTTTGCTAGATTTCTCCAAAACTAAAGCGGTCAGAATCTAGGCCATGGCAAGTGCTCAGAGCCCCAAAGGCCAGCTTTCCTCTGATGCTCAGACCCTGGGCAAAGGACTTCTTTTTCCCCTGGAAAATGACCTCTCTTTCCGGCCACTCGTCCTGGCCGTCCCTGGCCACCCAAGATAGAAATTTCCAAATTTTCAGAATTTCTCCAATACTCAAGAGGTCGGAATCAACGCTAATGCAGGTACTTAGAGCCCCAAAGACCAGCTTTCATCTGATGCCCAGACCCTTGGCAAATGACTTCTTTTTCCCCTGGAAAATGTCCTCTCTGTCCGGCCACTCGCCCTGGCTGTCCCTGGCCACCCAAGACAGAAATTTCCAAATTTTCAGAATTTCTCCAAATCTCAAGAGGTCAGAATCTAGGCCATGGCAAGTGCTCAGAGTCCCAAAGGCCAGCTTTCCTCTGATGCTCAGACCCTGGCCAAAGGATTTCTTCTTCCCCTGGAAAATGACCTCTCTTTCCGGCCACTCGCCCTGGCCGTCCCTGGCCACCCAAGATAGAAATTAGCAAATTTTGCAGAATTTCGCCAAAACTCAAGAGGTCAGAATCAAGGCTAATGCAAGTACTTAGAGCCCCAAAGGCCAGCTTTCATCTGATGCCCAGACGGTGGGGAAATGACTTCTTTTTCCCCTGGAAAATGGCCTCTCTTAGCGGCCACTCGCCCTGGCCGTCCCTGGCCACCCAAGATAGAAATTAGCAAATTTTGCAGAATTTCGCCAAAACTCAAGAGGTCAGAATCAAGGCTAATGCAAGTACTTAGAGCCCCAAAGGCCAGCTTTCATCTGATGCCCAGACCCTTGGCAAATGACTTCGTTTTCCCCTGGAAAATGGCCTCGTTTGCGGCCACTCGCCCTGGCCGTCCCTGGCCACCCAAGATAGAATTGAGCAAATTTTGCAGAATTTGTCCAAAACTCAAGAGGTCAGAATCTAGGCGAACGCAGGAGCTCGGAGCCCCAAAGGCCAGCTTTCATCTGATGCCCAGACGGTGGGGAAATGACTTCTTTTTCCCCTGGAAAATGGCCTCTCTTTCCGGCCACTCGCCCTGGCCGTCCCTGGCCAGCAAAGATAGAAATTTCCAAATTTTGCAGAATTTCTCCAAAACTCAAGTGGTCAGAATCAAGGGCAATGCAAATGCACAGAGCCCCCAAGGCCAGCTTTCATCTGATGCCCAGACCCTTGGCAAATGTCTTCTTTTTCCCCTGGAAAATGACCTCTCTTTGCGGCCACTCGCCCTGGCTGTCCCTGGCCACCTAAGACAGAAATTTCCAAATTTTCAGAATTTCTCCAAATCTCAAGAGGTCAGAATCTAGGCCAATGCAAGTGCTCAGAGCCCCAAAGGCCAGCTTTCATCTGATGCCCAGACCCTGTGAAAATGACTTCTTTTTCCCCTGGAAAATGACTTCTCTTTCCGGCCACTCGCCCTGGCCGTCCCTGGCCACCCAAGATAGAAATTAGCAAATTTTGCAGAATTTCGCCAAAACTCAAGAGGTCAGAATCAAGGCTAATGCAAGTACTTAGAGCCCCAAAGGCCAGCTTTCATCTGATGCCCAGACCCTTGGCAAATGACTTCGTTTTCCCCTGGAAAATGGCCTCGTTTGCGGCCACTCGCCCTGGCCGTCCCTGGCCACCCAAGATAGAATTGAGCAAATTTTGCAGAATTTGTCCAAAACTCAAGAGGTCAGAATCTAGGCGAACGCAGGAGCTCGGAGCCCCAAAGGCCAGCTTTCATCTGATGCCCAGAGCCTGGAGATTTGTCTTCTTTTTCCCCTGGAAAATGGCCTCGTTTGCGGCCACTCGCTCCGGCCGTCCCTGGCCACCCAAGATAGAATTGAGCAAATTTTGCAGAATTTGTCCAAAACTCAAGAGGTCAGAATCTAGGCGAACGCAGGAGCTCGGAGCCCCAAAGGCCAGCTTTCATCTGATGCCCAGAGCCTGGAGATTTGTCTTCTTTTTCCCCTGGAAAATGGCCTCTCTTTGCGGCCACTCGCTCCGGCTGACCCTGGCCTTCCAAGCTTGAAATTTCCAAATTTTGCTGTATTTCTCCAAAACCAAAATGGTCACAATCTAGGTCCCTGCAAGTGCTCAGAGCCCCAAACACCAGATTTCATCTGATGCCCAGAGCGTGGGGAAATGACTTCTTGTTCCCGTGGAAAATGGCCTTAATTTCTGGCCACTCGCTCAGGCCGACCCTGTCCACTGACCTAGACATTTTCAAATTTTGCTGGATTTCTGCAAAACGAAATTGGTCAGAATCTAGGCCAATGCAAGTGCTCAGAGCCCCAAAGGCCAGCTTTCATCTGATGCCCAGAGCCTGGAGATTTGTCTTCTTTTTCCCCTGGAAAATGACCTCTCTTTGCGGCCACTCACTCTGGCTAACCCTGGCCAACCCAGCTAGAAATTTCCAAATTTTGCTGGATTTCTCCAAAACCAAAGTGGCCAGAGTCTTGGTTCCAGCAGGTTCTCAGAGCCCCAAAGGCCAGCTTTCATCTGATGCCCAGAGCCTGGAGATTTGTCTTCTTTTTCCCCTGGAAAATGGCCTCGTTTGCGGCCACTCGCTCCGGCCGTCCCTGGCCACCCAAGATAGAATTGAGCAAATTTTGCAGAATTTGTCCAAAACTCAAGAGGTCAGAATCTAGGCGAACGCAGGAGCTCGGAGCCCCAAAGGCCAGCTTTCATCTGATGCCCAGAGCCTGGAGATTTGTCTTCTTTTTCCCCTGGAAAATGGCCTCTCTTTGCGGCCACTCGCTCCGGCTGACCCTGGCCTTCCAAGCTTGAAATTTCCAAATTTTGCTGTATTTCTCCAAAACCAAAATGGTCACAATCTAGGTCCCTGCAAGTGCTCAGAGCCCCAAACACCAGATTTCATCTGATGCCCAGAGCGTGGGGAAATGACTTCTTGTTCCCGTGGAAAATGGCCTTAATTTCTGGCCACTCGCTCAGGCCGACCCTGTCCACTGACCTAGACATTTTCAAATTTTGCTGGATTTCTGCCAAACGAAACTGGTCAGAATCTAGGCCAATGCAAGTGCTCACAGCCCCAAACGGCAGATTTCATCTGATGCCCAGAGCGTGGGGAAATGACTTCTTTTTCCCCTGGAAAATGACCTCTCTTTGCGGCCACTCACTCTGGCTGACCCTGGCCACCCAAGCTAGAAATTTCCAAATTTTGCTGGATTTCTCCAAAACCAAAGTAGCCAGAATCTTGGTTCCAGCAGGTTCTCAGAGCCCCAAAGGCCAGCTTTCATCTGATGCCCAGACCCTTGGCAAATGACTTCTTTTTCCCCTGGAAAATGACCTTTCTTTCCGGCCACTCGCCCTGGCTGTCCCTGGCCACCTAAGACAGAAATTTCCAAATTTTCAGAATTTCTCCAAATCTCAAGAGGTCAGAATCTAGGCCAATGCAAGTACTTAGAGCCCCAAAGGCCAGCTTTCATCTGATGCCCAGACCCTGGGCAAATGACTTCGTTTTCCCCTGGAAAATGGCCTCGTTTGCGGCCACTCGCTCCGGCTGACCCTGGCCTTCCAAGCTTGCAATTTCCAAATTTTGCTGTATTTCTCCAAAACCAAAATGGTCACAATCTAGGTCCCAGCAAGTGCTCAGAGCCCCAAACACCAGATTTCATCTGATGCCCAGAGCGTGGGGAAATGACTTCTTGTTCCCGTGGAAAATGGCCTTAATTTCTGGCCACTCGCTCAGGCCGACCCTGTCCACTGACCTAGACATTTTCAAATTTTGCTGGATTTCTGCAAAACGAAATTGGTCAGAATCTAGGCCAATGCAAGTGCTCAGAGCCCCAAAGGCCAGCTTTCATCTGATGCCCAGACGGTGGGGAAATGACTTCTTTTTCCCCTGGAAAATGGCCTCTCTTTCCGGCCACTCGCCCTGGCCGTCCCTGGCCAGCAAAGATAGAAATTTCCAAATTTTGCAGAATTTCTCCAAAACTCAAGTGGTCAGAATCAAGGCCAATGCAAGTGCACAGAGCCCCCAAGGCCAGCTTTCATCTGATGCCCAGACCCTTGGCAAATGACTTCTTTTTCCCCTGGAAAATGACCTCTCTTTGCGGCCACTCACTCTGGCTAACCCTGGCCACCCCAGCTAGAAATTTCCAAATTTTGCTAGATTTCTCCAAAACTAAAGCGGTCAGAATCTAGGCCATGGCAAGTGCTCAGAGCCCCAAAGGCCAGCTTTCCTCTGATGCTCAGACCCTGGGCAAAGGACTTCTTTTTCCCCTGGAAAATGACCTCTCTTTCCGGCCACTCGTCCTGGCCGTCCCTGGCCACCCAAGATAGAAATTTCCAAATTTTCAGAATTTCTCCAATACTCAAGAGGTCGGAATCAACGCTAATGCAGGTACTTAGAGCCCCAAAGACCAGCTTTCATCTGATGCCCAGACCCTTGGCAAATGACTTCTTTTTCCCCTGGAAAATGTCCTCTCTGTCCGGCCACTCGCCCTGGCTGTCCCTGGCCACCCAAGACAGAAATTTCCAAATTTTCAGAATTTCTCCAAATCTCAAGAGGTCAGAATTTAGGCCATGGCAAGTGCTCAGAGTCCCAAACGCCAGCTTTCCTCTGATGCTCAGACCCTGGCCAAAGGATTTCTTCTTCCCCTGGAAAATGACCTCTCTTTCCGGCCACTCGCCCTGGCCGTCCCTGGCCACCCAAGATAGAAATTAGCAAATTTTGCAGAATTTCGCCAAAACTCAAGAGGTCAGAATCAAGGCTAATGCAAGTACTTAGAGCCCCAAAGGCCAGCTTTCATCTGATGCCCAGACGGTGGGGAAATGACTTCTTTTTCCCCTGGAAAATGGCCTCTCTTAGCGGCCACTCGCCCTGGCCGTCCCTGGCCACCCAAGATAGAAATTAGCAAATTTTGCAGAATTTCGCCAAAACTCAAGAGGTCAGAATCAAGGCTAATGCAAGTACTTAGAGCCCCAAAGGCCAGCTTTCATCTGATGCCCAGACCCTTGGCAAATGACTTCGTTTTCCCCTGGAAAATGGCCTCGTTTGCGGCCACTCGCCCTGGCCGTCCCTGGCCACCCAAGATAGAATTGAGCAAATTTTGCAGAATTTGTCCAAAACTCAAGAGGTCAGAATCTAGGCGAACGCAGGAGCTCGGAGCCCCAAAGGCCAGCTTTCATCTGATGCCCAGAGCCTGGAGATTTGTCTTCTTTTTCCCCTGGAAAATGGCCTCGTTTGCGGCCACTCGCCCTGGCCGTCCCTGGCCACCCAAGATAGAATTGAGCAAATTTTGCAGAATTTGTCCAAAACTCAAGAGGTCAGAATCTAGGCGAACGCAGGAGCTCGGAGCCCCAAAGGCCAGCTTTCATCTGATGCCCAGAGCCTGGAGATTTGTCTTCTTTTTCCCCTGGAAAATGGCCTCTCTTTGCGGCCACTCGCTCCGGCTGACCCTGGCCTTCCAAGCTTGAAATTTCCAAATTTTGCTGTATTTCTCCAAAACCAAAATGGTCACAATCTAGGTCCCAGCAAGTGCTCAGAGCCCCAAACACCAGATTTCATCTGATGCCCAGAGCGTGGGGAAATGACTTCTTGTTCCCGTGGAAAATGGCCTTAATTTCTGGCCACTCGCTCAGGCCGACCCTGTCCACTGACCTAGACATTTTCAAATTTTGCTGGATTTCTGCCAAACGAAACTGGTCAGAATCTAGGCCAATGCAAGTGCTCACAGCCCCAAACGGCAGATTTCATCTGATGCCCAGAGCGTGGGGAAATGACTTCTTTTTCCCCTGGAAAATGACCTCTCTTTGCGGCCACTCACTCTGGCTGACCCTGGCCACCCAAGCTAGAAATTTCCAAATTTTGCTGGATTTCTCCAAAACCAAAGTAGCCAGAATCTTGGTTCCAGCAGGTTCTCAGAGCCCCAAAGGCCAGCTTTCATCTGATGCCCAGACCCTGTGAAAATGACTTCTTTTTCCCCTGGAAAATGACTTCTCTTTCCGGCCACTCGTCCTGGCCGTCCCTGGCCACCCAAGATAGAAATTAGCAAATTTTGCAGAATTTCGCCAAAACTCAAGAGGTCAGAATCAAGGCTAATGCAAGTACTTAGAGCCCCAAAGGCCAGTTTTCATCTGATGCCCAGACCCTTGGCAAATGACTTCGTTTTCCCCTGGAAAATGGCCTCGTTTGCGGCCACTCGCTCCGGCTGACCCTGGCCTTCCAAGCTTGAAATTTCCAAATTTTGCTGTATTTCTCCAAAACCAAAATGGTCACAATCTAGGTCCCAGCAAGTGCTCAGAGCCCCAAACACCAGATTTCATCTGATGCCCAGAGCGTGGGGAAATGACTTCCTGTTCCCGTGGAAAATGGCCTTAATTTCTGGCCACTCGCTCAGGCCGACCCTGTCCACTGACCTAGACATTTTCAAATTTTGCTGGATTTCTGCAAAACGAAATTGGTCAGAATCTAGGCCAATGCAAGTGCTCAGAGCCCCAAAGGCCAGCTTTCATCTGATGCCCAGACGGTGGGGAAATGACTTCTTTTTCCCCTGGAAAATGGCCTCTCTTTCCGGCCACTCGCCCTGGCCGTCCCTGGCCAGCAAAGATAGAAATTTCCAAATTTTGCAGAATTTCTCCAAAACTCAAGTGGTCAGAATCAAGGCCAATGCAAGTGCACAGAGCCCCCAAGGCCAGCTTTCATCTGATGCCCAGACCCTTGGCAAATGACTTCTTTTTCCCCTGGAAAATGACCTCTCTTTGCGGCCACTCACTCTGGCTAACCCTGGCCACCCCAGCTAGAAATTTCCAAATTTTGCTAGATTTCTCCAAAACTAAAGCGGTCAGAATCTAGGCCATGGCAAGTGCTCAGAGCCCCAAAGGCCAGCTTTCCTCTGATGCTCAGACCCTGGGCAAAGGACTTCTTTTTCCCCTGGAAAATGACCTCTCTTTCCGGCCACTCGTCCTGGCCGTCCCTGGCCACCCAAGATAGAAATTTCCAAATTTTCAGAATTTCTCCAATACTCAAGAGGTCGGAATCAACGCTAATGCAGGTACTTAGAGCCCCAAAGACCAGCTTTCATCTGATGCCCAGACCCTTGGCAAATGACTTCTTTTTCCCCTGGAAAATGTCCTCTCTGTCCGGCCACTCGCCCTGGCTGTCCCTGGCCACCCAAGACAGAAATTTCCAAATTTTCAGAATTTCTCCAAATCTCAAGAGGTCAGAATCTAGGCCATGGCAAGTGCTCAGAGTCCCAAAGGCCAGCTTTCCTCTGATGCTCAGACCCTGGCCAAAGGATTTCTTCTTCCCCTGGAAAATGACCTCTCTTTCCGGCCACTCGCCCTGGCCGTCCCTGGCCACCCAAGATAGAAATTAGCAAATTTTGCAGAATTTCGCCAAAACTCAAGAGGTCAGAATCAAGGCTAATGCAAGTACTTAGAGCCCCAAAGGCCAGCTTTCATCTGATGCCCAGACGGTGGGGAAATGACTTCTTTTTCCCCTGGAAAATGGCCTCTCTTAGCGGCCACTCGCCCTGGCCGTCCCTGGCCACCCAAGATAGAAATTAGCAAATTTTGCAGAATTTCGCCAAAACTCAAGAGGTCAGAATCAAGGCTAATGCAAGTACTTAGAGCCCCAAAGGCCAGCTTTCATCTGATGCCCAGACCCTTGGCAAATGACTTCGTTTTCCCCTGGAAAATGGCCTCGTTTGCGGCCACTCGCCCTGGCCGTCCCTGGCCACCCAAGATAGAATTGAGCAAATTTTGCAGAATTTGTCCAAAACTCAAGAGGTCAGAATCTAGGCGAACGCAGGAGCTCGGAGCCCCAAAGGCCAGCTTTCATCTGATGCCCAGAGCCTGGAGATTTGTCTTCTTTTTCCCCTGGAAAATGGCCTCGTTTGCGGCCACTCGCCCTGGCCGTCCCTGGCCACCCAAGATAGAATTGAGCAAATTTTGCAGAATTTGTCCAAAACTCAAGAGGTCAGAATCTAGGCGAACGCAGGAGCTCGGAGCCCCAAAGGCCAGCTTTCATCTGATGCCCAGAGCCTGGAGATTTGTCTTCTTTTTCCCCTGGAAAATGGCCTCTCTTTGCGGCCACTCGCTCCGGCTGACCCTGGCCTTCCAAGCTTGAAATTTCCAAATTTTGCTGTATTTCTCCAAAACCAAAATGGTCACAATCTAGGTCCCTGCAAGTGCTCAGAGCCCCAAACACCAGATTTCATCTGATGCCCAGAGCGTGGGGAAATGACTTCTTGTTCCCGTGGAAAATGGCCTTAATTTCTGGCCACTCGCTCAGGCCGACCCTGTCCACTGACCTAGACATTTTCAAATTTTGCTGGATTTCTGCCAAACGAAACTGGTCAGAATCTAGGCCAATGCAAGTGCTCACAGCCCCAAACGGCAGATTTCATCTGATGCCCAGAGCGTGGGGAAATGACTTCTTTTTCCCCTGGAAAATGACCTCTCTTTGCGGCCACTCACTCTGGCTGACCCTGGCCACCCAAGCTAGAAATTTCCAAATTTTGCTGGATTTCTCCAAAACCAAAGTAGCCAGAATCTTGGTTCCAGCAGGTTCTCAGAGCCCCAAAGGCCAGCTTTCATCTGATGCCCAGACCCTGTGAAAATGACTTCTTTTTCCCCTGGAAAATGACTTCTCTTTCCGGCCACTCGTCCTGGCCGTCCCTGGCCACCCAAGATAGAAATTAGCAAATTTTGCAGAATTTCGCCAAAACTCAAGAGGTCAGAATCAAGGCTAATGCAAGTACTTAGAGCCCCAAAGGCCAGCTTTCATCTGATGCCCAGACCCTTGGCAAATGACTTCGTTTTCCCCTGGAAAATGGCCTCGTTTGCGGCCACTCGCTCCGGCTGACCCTGGCCTTCCAAGCTTGAAATTTCCAAATTTTGCTGTATTTCTCCAAAACCAAAATGGTCACAATCTAGGTCCCAGCAAGTGCTCAGAGCCCCAAACACCAGATTTCATCTGATGCCCAGAGCGTGGGGAAATGACTTCTTGTTCCCGTGGAAAATGGCCTTAATTTCTGGCCACTCGCTCAGGCCGACCCTGTCCACTGACCTAGACATTTTCAAATTTTGCTGGATTTCTGCAAAACGAAATTGGTCAGAATCTAGGCCAATGCAAGTGCTCAGAGCCCCAAAGGCCAGCTTTCATCTGATGCCCAGACGGTGGGGAAATGACTTCTTTTTCCCCTGGAAAATGGCCTCTCTTTCCGGCCACTCGCCCTGGCCGTCCCTGGCCAGCAAAGATAGAAATTTCCAAATTTTGCAGAATTTCTCCAAAACTCAAGTGGTCAGAATCAAGGCCAATGCAAGTGCACAGAGCCCCCAAGGCCAGCTTTCATCTGATGCCCAGACCCTTGGCAAATGACTTCTTTTTCCCCTGGAAAATGACCTCTCTTTGCGGCCACTCACTCTGGCTAACCCTGGCCACCCCAGCTAGAAATTTCCAAATTTTGCTAGATTTCTCCAAAACTAAAGCGGTCAGAATCTAGGCCATGGCAAGTGCTCAGAGCCCCAAAGGCCAGCTTTCCTCTGATGCTCAGACCCTGGGCAAAGGACTTCTTTTTCCCCTGGAAAATGACCTCTCTTTCCGGCCACTCGTCCTGGCCGTCCCTGGCCACCCAAGATAGAAATTTCCAAATTTTCAGAATTTCTCCAATACTCAAGAGGTCGGAATCAACGCTAATGCAGGTACTTAGAGCCCCAAAGACCAGCTTTCATCTGATGCCCAGACCCTTGGCAAATGACTTCTTTTTCCCCTGGAAAATGTCCTCTCTGTCCGGCCACTCGCCCTGGCTGTCCCTGGCCACCCAAGACAGAAATTTCCAAATTTTCAGAATTTCTCCAAATCTCAAGAGGTCAGAATCTAGGCCATGGCAAGTGCTCAGAGTCCCAAAGGCCAGCTTTCCTCTGATGCTCAGACCCTGGCCAAAGGATTTCTTCTTCCCCTGGAAAATGACCTCTCTTTCCGGCCACTCGCCCTGGCCGTCCCTGGCCACCCAAGATAGAAATTAGCAAATTTTGCAGAATTTCGCCAAAACTCAAGAGGTCAGAATCAAGGCTAATGCAAGTACTTAGAGCCCCAAAGGCCAGCTTTCATCTGATGCCCAGACGGTGGGGAAATGACTTCTTTTTCCCCTGGAAAATGGCCTCTCTTAGCGGCCACTCGCCCTGGCCGTCCCTGGCCACCCAAGATAGAAATTAGCAAATTTTGCAGAATTTCGCCAAAACTCAAGAGGTCAGAATCAAGGCTAATGCAAGTACTTAGAGCCCCAAAGGCCAGCTTTCATCTGATGCCCAGACCCTTGGCAAATGACTTCGTTTTCCCCTGGAAAATGGCCTCGTTTGCGGCCACTCGCCCTGGCCGTCCCTGGCCACCCAAGATAGAATTGAGCAAATTTTGCAGAATTTGTCCAAAACTCAAGAGGTCAGAATCTAGGCGAACGCAGGAGCTCGGAGCCCCAAAGGCCAGCTTTCATCTGATGCCCAGAGCCTGGAGATTTGTCTTCTTTTTCCCCTGGAAAATGGCCTCGTTTGCGGCCACTCGCCCTGGCCGTCCCTGGCCACCCAAGATAGAATTGAGCAAATTTTGCAGAATTTGTCCAAAACTCAAGAGGTCAGAATCTAGGCGAACGCAGGAGCTCGGAGCCCCAAAGGCCAGCTTTCATCTGATGCCCAGAGCCTGGAGATTTGTCTTCTTTTTCCCCTGGAAAATGGCCTCTCTTTGCGGCCACTCGCTCCGGCTGACCCTGGCCTTCCAAGCTTGAAATTTCCAAATTTTGCTGTATTTCTCCAAAACCAAAATGGTCACAATCTAGGTCCCTGCAAGTGCTCAGAGCCCCAAACACCAGATTTCATCTGATGCCCAGAGCGTGGGGAAATGACTTCTTGTTCCCGTGGAAAATGGCCTTAATTTCTGGCCACTCGCTCAGGCCGACCCTGTCCACTGACCTAGACATTTTCAAATTTTGCTGGATTTCTGCCAAACGAAACTGGTCAGAATCTAGGCCAATGCAAGTGCTCACAGCCCCAAACGGCAGATTTCATCTGATGCCCAGAGCGTGGGGAAATGACTTCTTTTTCCCCTGGAAAATGACCTCTCTTTGCGGCCACTCACTCTGGCTGACCCTGGCCACCCAAGCTAGAAATTTCCAAATTTTGCTGGATTTCTCCAAAACCAAAGTAGCCAGAATCTTGGTTCCAGCAGGTTCTCAGAGCCCCAAAGGCCAGCTTTCATCTGATGCCCAGACCCTGTGAAAATGACTTCTTTTTCCCCTGGAAAATGACTTCTCTTTCCGGCCACTCGTCCTGGCCGTCCCTGGCCACCCAAGATAGAAATTAGCAAATTTTGCAGAATTTCGCCAAAACTCAAGAGGTCAGAATCAAGGCTAATGCAAGTACTTAGAGCCCCAAAGGCCAGCTTTCATCTGATGCCCAGACCCTTGGCAAATGACTTCGTTTTCCCCTGGAAAATGGCCTCGTTTGCGGCCACTCGCTCCGGCTGACCCTGGCCTTCCAAGCTTGAAATTTCCAAATTTTGCTGTATTTCTCCAAAACCAAAATGGTCACAATCTAGGTCCCAGCAAGTGCTCAGAGCCCCAAACACCAGATTTCATCTGATGCCCAGAGCGTGGGGAAATGACTTCTTGTTCCCGTGGAAAATGGCCTTAATTTCTGGCCACTCGCTCAGGCCGACCCTGTCCACTGACCTAGACATTTTCAAATTTTGCTGGATTTCTGCAAAACGAAATTGGTCAGAATCTAGGCCAATGCAAGTGCTCAGAGCCCCAAAGGCCAGCTTTCATCTGATGCCCAGACGGTGGGGAAATGACTTCTTTTTCCCCTGGAAAATGGCCTCTCTTTCCGGCCACTCGCCCTGGCCGTCCCTGGCCAGCAAAGATAGAAATTTCCAAATTTTGCAGAATTTCTCCAAAACTCAAGTGGTCAGAATCAAGGCCAATGCAAGTGCACAGAGCCCCCAAGGCCAGCTTTCATCTGATGCCCAGACCCTTGGCAAATGACTTCTTTTTCCCCTGGAAAATGACCTCTCTTTGCGGCCACTCACTCTGGCTAACCCTGGCCACCCCAGCTAGAAATTTCCAAATTTTGCTAGATTTCTCCAAAACTAAAGCGGTCAGAATCTAGGCCATGGCAAGTGCTCAGAGCCCCAAAGGCCAGCTTTCCTCTGATGCTCAGACCCTGGGCAAAGGACTTCTTTTTCCCCTGGAAAATGACCTCTCTTTCCGGCCACTCGTCCTGGCCGTCCCTGGCCACCCAAGATAGAAATTTCCAAATTTTCAGAATTTCTCCAATACTCAAGAGGTCGGAATCAACGCTAATGCAGGTACTTAGAGCCCCAAAGACCAGCTTTCATCTGATGCCCAGACCCTTGGCAAATGACTTCTTTTTCCCCTGGAAAATGTCCTCTCTGTCCGGCCACTCGCCCTGGCTGTCCCTGGCCACCCAAGACAGAAATTTCCAAATTTTCAGAATTTCTCCAAATCTCAAGAGGTCAGAATTTAGGCCATGGCAAGTGCTCAGAGTCCCAAACGCCAGCTTTCCTCTGATGCTCAGACCCTGGCCAAAGGATTTCTTCTTCCCCTGGAAAATGACCTCTCTTTCCGGCCACTCGCCCTGGCCGTCCCTGGCCACCCAAGATAGAAATTAGCAAATTTTGCAGAATTTCGCCAAAACTCAAGAGGTCAGAATCAAGGCTAATGCAAGTACTTAGAGCCCCAAAGGCCAGCTTTCATCTGATGCCCAGACGGTGGGGAAATGACTTCTTTTTCCCCTGGAAAATGGCCTCTCTTAGCGGCCACTCGCCCTGGCCGTCCCTGGCCACCCAAGATAGAAATTAGCAAATTTTGCAGAATTTCGCCAAAACTCAAGAGGTCAGAATCAAGGCTAATGCAAGTACTTAGAGCCCCAAAGGCCAGCTTTCATCTGATGCCCAGACCCTTGGCAAATGACTTCGTTTTCCCCTGGAAAATGGCCTCGTTTGCGGCCACTCGCCCTGGCCGTCCCTGGCCACCCAAGATAGAATTGAGCAAATTTTGCAGAATTTGTCCAAAACTCAAGAGGTCAGAATCTAGGCGAACGCAGGAGGTCGGAGCCCCAAAGGCCAGCTTTCATCTGATGCCCAGACGGTGGGGAAATGACTTCTTTTTCCCCTGGAAAATGGCCTCTCTTTCCGGCCACTCGCCCTGGCCGTCCCTGGCCAGCAAAGATAGAAATTTCCAAATTTTGCAGAATTTCTCCAAAACTCAAGTGGTCAGAATCAAGGGCAATGCAAATGCACAGAGCCCCCAAGGCCAGCTTTCATCTGATGCCCAGACCCTTGGCAAAGGTCTTCTTTTTCCCCTGGAAAATGACCTCTCTTTGCGGCCACTCGCCCTGGCTGTCCCTGGCCACCTAAGACAGAAATTTCCAAATTTTCAGAATTTCTCCAAATCTCAAGAGGTCAGAATCTAGGCCAATGCAAGTGCTCAGAGCCCCAAAGGCCAGCTTTCATCTGATGCCCAGACCCTGTGAAAATGACTTCTTTTTCCCCTGGAAAATGACTTCTCTTTCCGGCCACTCGCCCTGGCCGTCCCTGGCCACCCAAGATAGAAATTAGCAAATTTTGCAGAATTTCGCCAAAACTCAAGAGGTCAGAATCAAGGCTAATGCAAGTACTTAGAGCCCCAAAGGCCAGCTTTCATCTGATGCCCAGCCCCTTGGCAAATGACTTCGTTTTCCCCTGGAAAATGGCCTCGTTTGCGGCCACTCGCCCTGGCCGTCCCTGGCCACCCAAGATAGAATTGAGCAAATTTTGCAGAATTTGTCCAAAACTCAAGTGGTCAGAATCTAGGCGAACGCAGGAGCTCAGAGCCCCAAAGGCCAGCTTTCATCTGATGCTCAGAGCCTGGAGATTTGTCTTCTTTTTCCCCTGGAAAATGGCCTCTCTTTGCGGCCACTCGCTCCGGCTGACCCTGGCCTTCCAAGCTTGAAATTTCCAAATTTTGCTGTATTTCTCCAAAACCAAAATGGTCACAATCTAGGTCCCAGCAAGTGCTCAGAGCCCCAAACACCAGATTTCATCTGATGCCCAGAGCGTGGGGAAATGACTTCTTGTTCCCGTGGAAAATGGCCTTAATTTCTGGCCACTCGCTCAGGACGACCCTGTCCACTGACCTAGACATTTTCAAATTTTGCTGGATTTCTGCAAAACGAAATTGGTCAGAATCTAGGCCAATGCAAGTGCTCAGAGCCCCAAAGGCCAGCTTTCATCTGATGCCCAGACGGTGGGGAAATGACTTCTTTGTCCCCTGGAAAATGGCCTCTCTTTCCGGCCACTCGCCCTGGCCGTCCCTGGCCACCCAAGATAGAAATTAGCAAATTTTGCAGAATTTCGCCAAAACTCAAGAGGTCAGAATCAAGGCTAATGCAAGTACTTAGAGCCCCAAAGGCCAGCTTTCATCTGATGCCCAGACCCTTGGCAAATGACTTCGTTTTCCCCTGGAAAATGGCCTCGTTTACAGCCACTCGCCCTGGCCGTCCCTGGCCACCCAAGATAGAAATTAGCAAATTTTGCAGAATTTCGCCAAAACTCAAGAGGTCAGAATCAAGGCTAATGCAAGTACTTAGAGCCCCAAAGGCCAGCTTTCATCTGATGCCCAGACCCTTGGCAAATGACTTCGTTTTCCCCTGGAAAATGGCCTCGTTTGCGGACACTCGCCCTGGCCGTCCCTGGCCACCCAAGATAGAATTGAGCAAATTTTGCAGAATTTGTCCAAAACTCAAGAGGTCAGAATCTAGGCGAACGCAGGAGCTCGGAGCCCCAAAGGCCAGCTTTCATCTGATGCCCAGAGCCTGGAGATTTGTCTTCTTTTTCCCCTGGAAAATGGCCTCGTTTGCGGCCACTCGCTCCGGCCGTCCCTGGCCACCCAAGATAGAATTGAGCAAATTTTGCAGAATTTGTCCAAAACTCAAGAGGTCAGAATCTAGGCGAACGCAGGAGATCGGAGCCCCAAAGGCCAGCTTTCATCTGATGCCCAGAGCCTGGAGATTTGTCTTCTTTTTCCCCTGGAAAATGGCCTCTCTTTGCGGCCACTCGCTCCGGCTGACCCTGGCCTTCCAAGCTTGAAATTTCCAAATTTTGCTGTATTTCTCCAAAACCAAAATGGTCACAATCTAGGTCCCTGCAAGTGCTCAGAGCCCCAAACACCAGATTTCATCTGATGCCCAGAGCGTGGGGAAATGACTTCTTCTTCCCGTGGAAAATGGCCTTAATTTCTGGCCACTCGCTCAGGACGACCCTGTCCACTGACCAAGACATTTTCAAATTTTGCTGGATTTCTGCAAAACGAAACTGGTCAGAATCTAGGCCAATGCAAGTGCTCAGAGCCCCAAAGGCCAGCTTTCATCTGATGCCCAGAGCGTGGGGAAATGACTTATTTTTCCCCTGGAAAATGACCTCTCTTTGCGGCCACTCACTCTGGCTGACCCTGGCCACCCAAGCTAGAAATTTCCAAATTTTGCTGGATTTCTCCAAAACCAAAGTAGCCAGAATCTTGGTTCCAGCAGGTTCTCAGAGCCCCAAAGGCCAGCTTTCATCTGATGCCCAGACCCTTGGCAAATGACTTCTTTTTCCCCTGGAAAATGACCTTTCTTTCCGGCCACTCGCCCTGGCTGTCCCTGGCCACCTAAGACAGAAATTTCCAAATTTTCAGAATTTCTCCAAATCTCAAGAGGTCAGAATCTAGGCCAATGCAAGTGCTCAGAGCCCCAAAGGCCAGCTTTCATCTGATGCCCAGACCCTGTGAAAATGACTTCTTTTTCCCCTGGAAAATGACTTCTCTTTCCGGCCACTCGTCCTGGCCGTCCCTGGCCACCCAAGATAGAAATTAGCAAATTTTGCAGAATTTCGCCAAAACTCAAGAGGTCAGAATCAAGGCTAATGCAAGTACTTAGAGCCCCAAAGGCCAGCTTTCATCTGATGCCCAGACCCTTGGCAAATGACTTCGTTTTCCCCTGGAAAATGGCCTCGTTTGCGGCCACTCGCCCTGGCCGTCCCTGGCCACCCAAGATAGAATTGAGCAAATTTTGCAGAATTTGTCCAAAAATCAAGAGGTCAGAATCTAGGCGAACGCAGGAGCTCAGAGCCCCAAAGGCCAGCTTTCATCTGATGCCCAGAGCCTGGAGATTTGTCTTCTTTTTCCCCTGGAAAATGGCCTCTCTTTGCGGCCACTCGCTCCGGCTGACCCTGGCCTTCCAAGCTTGAAATTTCCAAATTTTGCTGTATTTCTCCAAAACCAAAATGGTCACAATCTAGGTCCCAGCAAGTGCTCAGAGCCCCAAACACCAGATTTCATCTGATGCCCAGAGCGTGGGGAAATGACTTCTTGTTCCCGTGGAAAATGGCCTTAATTTCTGGCCACTCGCTCAGGCCGACCCTGTCCACTGACCTAGACATTTTCAAATTTTGCTGGATTTCTGCAAAACAAAATTGGTCAGAATCTAGGCCAATGCAAGTGCTCAGAGCCCCAAAGGCCAGCTTTCATCTGATGCCCAGACGGTGGGGAAATGACTTCTTTTTCCCCTGGAAAATGGCCTCTCTTTCCGGCCACTCGCCCTGGCCGTCCCTGGCCAGCAAAGATAGAAATTTCCAAATTTTGCAGAATTTCTCCAAAACTCAAGTGGTCAGAATCAAGGCCAATGCAAGTGCACAGAGCCCCCAAGGCCAGCTTTCATCTGATGCCCAGACCCTTGGCAAATGACTTCTTTTTCCCCTGGAAAATGACCTCTCTTTGCGGCCACTCACTCTGGCTAACCCTGGCCACCCCAGCTAGAAATTTCCAAATTTTGCTAGATTTCTCCAAAACTAAAGCGGTCAGAATCTAGGCCATGGCAAGTGCTCAGAGCCCCAAAGGCCAGCTTTCCTCTGATGCTCAGACCCTGGGCAAAGGACTTCTTTTTCCCCTGGAAAATGACCTCTCTTTCCGGCCACTCGTCCTGGCCGTCCCTGGCCACCCAAGATAGAAATTTCCAAATTTTCAGAATTTCTCCAATACTCAAGAGGTCGGAATCAACGCTAATGCAGGTACTTAGAGCCCCAAAGGCCAGCTTTCATCTGATGCCCAGACCCTTGGCAAATGACTTCTTTTTCCCCTGGAAAATGTCCTCTCTGTCCGGCCACTCGCCCTGGCCGTCCCTGGCCACCCAAGATAGAAATTAGCAAATTTTGCAGAATTTCGCCAAAACTCAAGAGGTCAGAATCAAGGCTAATGCAAGTACTTAGAGCCCCAAAGGCCAGCTTTCATCTGATGCCCAGACCCTTGGCAAATGACTTCGTTTTCCCCTGGAAAATGGCTTCGTTTGCGGCCACTCGCCCTGGCCGTCCCTGGCCACTGACCTAGACATTTTCAAATTTTGCTGGATTTCTGCAAAACAAAATTGGTCAGAATCTAGGCCAATGCAAGTGCTCAGAGCCCCAAAGGCCAGCTTTCATCTGATGCCCAGACGGTGGGGAAATGACTTCTTTTTCCCCTGGAAAATGGCCTCTCTTTCCGGCCACTCGCCCTGGCCGTCCCTGGCCAGCAAAGATAGAAATTTCCAAATTTTGCAGAATTTCTCCAAAACTCAAGTGGTCAGAATCAAGGCCAATGCAAGTGCACAGAGCCCCCAAGGCCAGCTTTCATCTGATGCCCAGACCCTTGGCAAATGACTTCTTTTTCCCCTGGAAAATGACCTCTCTTTGCGGCCACTCACTCTGGCTAACCCTGGCCACCCCAGCTAGAAATTTCCAAATTTTGCTAGATTTCTCCAAAACTAAAGCGGTCAGAATCTAGGCCATGGCAAGTGCTCAGAGCCCCCAAGGCCAGCTTTCATCTGATGCTCAGACCCTGGGCAAAGGACTTCTTTTTCCCCTGGAAAATGACCTCTCTTTCCGGCCACTCGTCCTGGCCGTCCCTGGCCACCCAAGATAGAAATTTCCAAATTTTCAGAATTTCTCCAATACTCAAGAGGTCGGAATCAACGCTAATGCAAGTACTTAGAGCCCCAAAGGCCAGCTTTCATCTGATGCCCAGACCCTTGGCAAATGACTTCTTTTTCCCCTGGAAAATGTCCTCTCTGTCCGGCCACTCGCCCTGGCTGTCCCTGGCCACCCAAGACAGAAATTTCCAAATTTTCAGAATTTCTCCAAATCTCAAGAGGTCAGAATCTAGGCCATGGCAAGTGCTCAGAGTCCCAAAGGCCAGCTTTCCTCTGATGCTCAGACCCTGGCCAAAGGATTTCTTCTTCCCCTGGAAAATGACCTCTCTTTCCGGCCACTCGCCCTGGCCGTCCCTGGCCACCCAAGATAGAAATTAGCAAATTTTGCAGAATTTCGCCAAAACTCAAGAGGTCAGAATCAAGGCTAATGCAAGTACTTAGAGCCCCAAAGGCCAGCTTTCATCTGATGCCCAGACCCTTGGCAAATGACTTCGTTTTCCCCTGGAAAATGGCCTCGTTTGCGGCCACTCGCCCTGGCCGTCCCTGGCCACCCAAGATAGAAATTAGCAAATTTTGCAGAATTTCGCCAAAACTCAAGAGGTCAGAATCAAGGCTAATGCAAGTACTTAGAGCCCCAAAGGCCAGCTTTCATCTGATGCCCAGACGGTGGGGAAATGACTTCTTTTTCCCCTGGAAAATGGCCTCGTTTGCGGCCACTCGCCCTGGCCGTCCCTGGCCACCCAAGATAGAATTGAGCAAATTTTGCAGAATTTGTCCAAAACTCAAGAGGTCAGAATCTAGGCGAACGCAGGAGCTCGGAGCCCCAAAGGCCAGCTTTCATCTGATGCCCAGAGCCTGGAGATTTGTCTTCTTTTTCCCCTGGAAAATGGCCTCTCTTTGCGGCCACTCGCTCCGGCTGACCCTGGCCTTCCAAGCTTGAAATTTCCAAATTTTGCTGTATTTCTCCAAAACCAAAATGGTCACAATCTAGGTCCCTGCAAGTGCTCAGAGCCCCAAACACCAGATTTCATCTGATGCCCAGAGCGTGGGGAAATGACTTCTTGTTCCCGTGGAAAATGGCCTTAATTTCTGGCCACTCGCTCAGGCCGACCCTGTCCACTGACCTAGACATTTTCAAATTTTGCTGGATTTCTGCCAAACGAAACTGGTCAGAATCTAGGCCAATGCAAGTGCTCACAGCCCCAAACGGCAGATTTCATCTGATGCCCAGAGCGTGGGGAAATGACTTATTTTTCCCCTGGAAAATGACCTCTCTTTGCGGCCACTCACTCTGGCTGACCCTGGCCACCCAAGCTAGAAATTTCCAAATTTTGCTGGATTTCTCCAAAACCAAAGTAGCCAGAATCTTGGTTCCAGCAGGTTCTCAGAGCCCCAAAGGCCAGCTTTCATCTGATGCCCAGACCCTGGGCAAAGGACTTCTTTTTCCCCTGGAAAATGACCTCTCTTTCCGGCCACTCATCCTGGCCGTCCCTGGCCACCCAAGATAGAAATTTCCAAATTTTCAGAATTTCTCCAATACTCAAGAGGTCGGAATCAACGCTAATGCAGGTACTTAGAGCCCCAAAGGCCAGCTTTCATCTGATGCCCAGACCCTTGGCAAATGACTTCTTTTTCCCCTGGAAAATGTCCTCTCTGTCCGGCCACTCGCCCTGGCCGTCCCTGGCCACCCAAGATAGAAATTAGCAAATTTTGCAGAATTTCGCCAAAACTCAAGAGGTCAGAATCAAGGCTAATGCAAGTACTTAGAGCCCCAAAGGCCAGCTTTCATCTGATGCCCAGACGGTGGGGAAATGACTTCTTTGTCCCCTGGAAAATGGCCTCTCTTTCCGGCCACTCGCCCTGGCCGTCCCTGGCCAGCAAAGATAGAAATTTCCAAATTTTGCAGAATTTCTCCAAAACTCAAGTGGTCAGAATCAAGGCCAATGCAAGTGCACAGAGCCCCCAAGGCCAGCTTTCATCTGATGCCCAGACCCTTGGCAAATGACTTCTTTTTCCCCTGGAAAATGACCTCTCTTTGCGGCCACTCACTCTGGCTAACCCTGGCCACCCCAGCTAGAAATTTCCAAATTTTGCTAGATTTCTCCAAAACTAAAGCGGTCAGAATCTAGGCCATGGCAAGTGCTCAGAGCCCCCAAGGCCAGCTTTCATCTGATGCTCAGACCCTGGGCAAAGGACTTCTTTTTCCCCTGGAAAATGACCTCTCTTTCCGGCCACTCGTCCTGGCCGTCCCTGGCCACCCAAGATAGAAATTTCCAAATTTTCAGAATTTCTCCAATACTCAAGAGGTCGGAATCAACGCTAATGCAGGTACTTAGAGCCCCAAAGGCCAGCTTTCATCTGATGCCCAGACCCTTGGCAAATGACTTCTTTTTCCCCTGGAAAATGTCCTCTCTGTCCGGCCACTCGCCCTGGCTGTCCCTGGCCACCCAAGACAGAAATTTCCAAATTTTCAGAATTTCTCCAAATCTCAAGAGGTCAGAATCTAGGCCATGGCAAGTGCTCAGAGTCCCAAAGGCCAGCTTTCCTCTGATGCTCAGACCCTGGCCAAAGGATTTCTTCTTCCCCTGGAAAATGACCTCTCTTTCCGGCCACTCGCCCTGGCCGTCCCTGGCCACCCAAGATAGAAATTAGCAAATTTTGCAGAATTTCGCCAAAACTCAAGAGGTCAGAATCAAGGCTAATGCAAGTACTTAGAGCCCCAAAGGCCAGCTTTCATCTGATGCCCAGACGGTGGGGAAATGACTTCTTTTTCCCCTGGAAAATGGCCTCGTTTGCGGCCACTCGCCCTGGCCGTCCCTGGCCACCCAAGATAGAATTGAGCAAATTTTGCAGAATTTGTCCAAAACTCAAGAGGTCAGAATCTAGGCGAACGCAGGAGCTCGGAGCCCCAAAGGCCAGCTTTCATCTGATGCCCAGAGCCTGGAGATTTGTCTTCTTTTTCCCCTGGAAAATGGCCTCTCTTTGCGGCCACTCGCTCCGGCTGACCCTGGCCTTCCAAGCTTGAAATTTCCAAATTTTGCTGTATTTCTCCAAAACCAAAATGGTCACAATCTAGGTCCCTGCAAGTGCTCAGAGCCCCAAACACCAGATTTCATCTGATGCCCAGAGCGTGGGGAAATGACTTCTTGTTCCCGTGGAAAATGGCCTTAATTTCTGGCCACTCGCTCAGGCCGACCCTGTCCACTGACCTAGACATTTTCAAATTTTGCTGGATTTCTGCCAAACGAAACTGGTCAGAATCTAGGCCAATGCAAGTGCTCACAGCCCCAAACGGCAGATTTCATCTGATGCCCAGAGCGTGGGGAAATGACTTATTTTTCCCCTGGAAAATGACCTCTCTTTGCGGCCACTCACTCTGGCTGACCCTGGCCACCCAAGCTAGAAATTTCCAAATTTTGCTGGATTTCTCCAAAACCAAAGTAGCCAGAATCTTGGTTCCAGCAGGTTCTCAGAGCCCCAAAGGCCAGCTTTCATCTGATGCCCAGACCCTGGGCAAAGGACTTCTTTTTCCCCTGGAAAATGACCTCTCTTTCCGGCCACTCGTCCTGGCCGTCCCTGGCCACCCAAGATAGAAATTTCCAAATTTTCAGAATTTCTCCAATACTCAAGAGGTCGGAATCAACGCTAATGCAGGTACTTAGAGCCCCAAAGGCCAGCTTTCATCTGATGCCCAGACCCTTGGCAAATGACTTCTTTTTCCCCTGGAAAATGTCCTCTCTGTCCGGCCACTCGCCCTGGCTGTCCCTGGCCACCCAAGACAGAAATTTCCAAATTTTCAGAATTTCTCCAAATCTCAAGAGGTCAGAATCTAGGCCATGGCAAGTGCTCAGAGTCCCAAAGGCCAGCTTTCCTCTGATGCTCAGACCCTGGCCAAAGGATTTCTTCTTCCCCTGGAAAATGACCTCTCTTTCCGGCAACATGCCCTGGCCGTCCCTGGCCACCCAAGCTAGAAATTAGCAAATTTTGCAGAATTTCGCCAAAACTCAAGAGGTCAGAATCAAGGCTAATGCAAGTACTTAGAGCCCCAAAGGCCAGCTTTCATCTGATGCCCAGACCCTTGGCAAATGACTTCGTTTTCCCCTGGAAAATGGCCTCGTTTGCGGCCACTCGCCCTGGCCGTCCCTGGCCACCCAAGATAGAAATTAGCAAATTTTGCAGAATTTCGCCAAAACTCAAGAGGTCAGAATCAAGGCTAATGCAAGTACTTAGAGCCCCAAAGGCCAGCTTTCATCTGATGCCCAGACGGTGGGGAAATGACTTCTTTTTCCCCTGGAAAATGGCCTCGTTTGCGGCCACTCGCCCTGGCCGTCCCTGGCCACCCAAGATAGAATTGAGCAAATTTTGCAGAATTTGTCCAAAACTCAAGAGGTCAGAATCTAGGCGAACGCAGGAGCTCGGAGCCCCAAAGGCCAGCTTTCATCTGATGCCCAGAGCCTGGAGATTTGTCTTCTTTTTCCCCTGGAAAATGGCCTCTCTTTGCGGCCACTCGCTCCGGCTGACCCTGGCCTTCCAAGCTTGAAATTTCCAAATTTTGCTGTATTTCTCCAAAACCAAAATGGTCACAATCTAGGTCCCTGCAAGTGCTCAGAGCCCCAAACACCAGATTTCATCTGATGCCCAGAGCGTGGGGAAATGACTTCTTGTTCCCGTGGAAAATGGCCTTAATTTCTGGCCACTCGCTCAGGCCGACCCTGTCCACTGACCTAGACATTTTCAAATTTTGCTGGATTTCTGCCAAACGAAACTGGTCAGAATCTAGGCCAATGCAAGTGCTCACAGCCCCAAATGGCAGATTTCATCTGATGCCCAGAGCGTGGGGAAATGACTTATTTTTCCCCTGGAAAATGACCTCTCTTTGCGGCCACTCACTCTGGCTGACCCTGGCCACCCAAGCTAGAAATTTCCAAATTTTGCTGGATTTCTCCAAAACCAAAGTAGCCAGAATCTTGGTTCCAGCAGGTTCTCAGAGCCCCAAAGGCCAGCTTTCATCTGATGCCCAGACCCTTGGCAAATGACTTCTTTTTCCCCTGGAAAATGACCTTTCTTTCCGGCCACTCGCCCTGGCTGTCCCTGGCCACCCAAGACAGAAATTTCCAAATTTTCAGAATTTCTCCAAATCTCAAGAGGTCAGAATCTAGGCCAATGCAAGTGCTCAGAGCCCCAAAGGCCAGCTTTCATCTGATGCCCAGACCCTGTGAAAATGACTTCTTTTTCCCCTGGAAAATGACTTCTCTTTCCGGCCACTCGCCCTGGCCGTCCCTGGCCACCCAAGATAGAAATTAGCAAATTTTGCAGAATTTCGCCAAAACTCAAGAGGTCAGAATCAAGGCTAATGCAAGTACTTAGAGCCCCAAAGGCCAGCTTTCATCTGATGCCCAGACCCTTGGCAAATGACTTCGTTTTCCCCTGGAAAATGGCCTCGTTTGCGGCCACTCGCCCTGGCCGTCCCTGGCCACCCAAGATAGAATTGAGCAAATTTTGCAGAATTTGTCCAAAACTCAAGAGGTCAGAATCTAGGCGAACGCAGGAGCTCAGAGCCCCAAAGGCCAGCTTTCATCTGATGCCCAGAGCCTGGAGATTTGTCTTCTTTTTCCCCTGGAAAATGGCCTCTCTTTGCGGCCACTCGCTCCGGCTGACCCTGGCCTTCCAAGCTTGAAATTTCCAAATTTTGCTGTATTTCTCCAAAACCAAAATGGTCACAATCTAGGTCCCAGCAAGTGCTCAGAGCCCCAAACACCAGATTTCATCTGATGCCCAGAGCGTGGGGAAATGACTTCTTGTTCCCGTGGAAAATGGCCTTAATTTCTGGCCACTCGCTCAGGCCGACCCTGTCCACTGACCTAGACATTTTCAAATTTTGCTGGATTTCTGCAAAACGAAATTGGTCAGAATCAAGGCCAATGCAAGTGCACAGAGCCCCCAAGGCCAGCTTTCATCTGATGCCCAGACCCCTGGCAAATGACTTCTTTTTCCCCTGGAAAATGACCTCTCTTTGCGGCCACTCACTCTGGCTAACCCTGGCCACCCCAGCTAGAAATTTCCAAATTTTGCTAGATTTCTCCAAAACTAAAGCGGTCAGAATGTAGGCCATGGCAAGTGCTCAGAGCCCCCAAGGCCAGCTTTCCTCTGATGCTCAGACCCTGGGCAAAGGACTTCTTTTTCCCCTGGAAAATGACCTCTCTTTCCGGCCACTCGTCCTGGCCGTCCCTGGCCACCCAAGATAGAAATTTCCAAATTTTCAGAATTTCTCCAATACTCAAGAGGTCGGAATCAACGCTAATGCAGGTACTTAGAGCCCCAAAGGCCAGCTTTCATCTGATGCCCAGACCCTTGGCAAATGACTTCTTTTTCCCCTGGAAAATGTCCTCTCTGTCCGGCCACTCGCCCTGGCTGTCCCTGGCCACCCAAGACAGAAATTTCCAAATTTTCAGAATTTCTCCAAATCTCAAGAGGTCAGAATCTAGGCCATGGCAAGTGCTCAGAGTCCCAAAGGCCAGCTTTCCTCTGATGCTCAGACCCTGGCCAAAGGATTTCTTCTTCCCCTGGAAAATGACCTCTCTTTCCGGCCACTCGCCCTGGCCGTCCCTGGCCACCCAAGATAGAAATTAGCAAATTTTGCAGAATTTCGCCAAAACTCAAGAGGTCAGAATCAAGGCTAATGCAAGTACTTAGAGCCCCAAAGGCCAGCTTTCATCTGATGCCCAGACCCTTGGCAAATGACTTCGTTTTCCCCTGGAAAATGGCCTCGTTTGCGGCCACTCGCCCTGGCCGTCCCTGGCCACCCAAGATAGAAATTAGCAAATTTTGCAGAATTTCGCCAAAACTCAAGAGGTCAGAATCAAGGCTAATGCAAGTACTTAGAGCCCCAAAGGCCAGCTTTAATCTGATGCCCAGACGGTGGGGAAATGACTTCTTTTTCCCCTGGAAAATGGCCTCGTTTGCGGCCACTCGCCCTGGCCGTCCCTGGCCACCCAAGATAGAATTGAGCAAATTTTGCAGAATTTGTCCAAAACTCAAGAGGTCAGAATCTAGGCGAACGCAGGAGCTCGGAGCCCCAAAGGCCAGCTTTCATCTGATGCCCAGAGCCTGGAGATTTGTCTTCTTTTTCCCCTGGAAAATGGCCTCTCTTTGCGGCCACTCGCTCCGGCTGACCCTGGCCTTCCAAGCTTGAAATTTCCAAATTTTGCTGTATTTCTCCAAAACCAAAACGGTCACAATCTTGGTCCCTGCAAGTGCTCAGAGCCCCAAACACCAGATTTCATCTGATGCCCAGAGCGTGGGGAAATGACTTCTTTTTCCCCTGGAAAATGACCTCTCTTTGCGGCCACTCACTCTGGCTGACCCTGGCCACCCAAGCTAGAAATTTCCAAATTTTGCTGGATTTCTCCAAAACCAAAGTAGCCAGAATCTTGGTTCCAGCAGGTTCTCAGAGCCCCAAAGGCCAGCTTTCATCTGATGCCCAGACCCTTGGCAAATGACTTCTTTTTCCCCTGGAAAATGACCTTTCTTTCCGGCCACTCGCCCTGGCTGTCCCTGGCCACCTAAGACAGAAATTTCCAAATTTTCAGAATTTCTCCAAATCTCAAGAGGTCAGAATCTAGGCCAATGCAAGTGCTCAGAGCCCCAAAGGCCAGCTTTCATCTGATGCCCAGACGGTGGGGAAATGACTTCTTTTTCCCCTGGAAAATGGCCTCTCTTTCCGGCCACTCGCCCTGGCCGTCCCTGGCCAGCAAAGATAGAAATTAGCAAATTTTGCAGAATTTCGCCAAAACTCAAGAGGTCAGAATCAAGGCTAATGCAAGTACTTAGAGCCCCAAAGGCCAGCTTTCATCTGATGCCCAGACCCTTGGCAAATGACTTCGTTTTCCCCTGGAAAATATCCTCGTTTGCGGCCACTCGCCCTGGCCGTCCCTGGCCACCCAAGATAGAATTGAGCAAATTTTGCAGAATTTGTCCAAAACTCAAGAGGTCAGAATCTAGGCGAACGCAGGAGCTCGGAGCCCCAAAGGCCAGCTTTCATCTGATGCCCAGAGCCTGGAGATTTGTCTTCTTTTTCCCCTGGAAAATGGCCTCTCTTTGCGGCCACTCGCTCCGGCTGACCCTGGCCTTCCAAGCTTGAAATTTCCAAATTTTGCTGTATTTCTCCAAAACCAAAATGGTCACAATCTAGGTCCCTGCAAGTGCTCAGAGCCCCAAACACCAGATTTCATCTGATGCCCAGAGCGTGGGGAAATGACTTCTTGTTCCCGTGGAAAATGGCCTTAATTTCTGGCCACTCGCTCAGGCCGACCCTGTCCACTGACCTAGACATTTTCAAATTTTGCTGGATTTCTGCCAAACGAAACTGGTCAGAATCTAGGCCAATGCAAGTGCTCACAGCCCCAAACGGCAGATTTCATCTGATGCCCAGAGCGTGGGGAAATGACTTATTTTTCCCCTGGAAAATGACCTCTCTTTGCGGCCACTCACTCTGGCTGACCCTGGCCACCCAAGCTAGAAATTTCCAAATTTTGCTGGATTTCTCCAAAACCAAAGTAGCCAGAATCTTGGTTCCAGCAGGTTCTCAGAGCCCCAAAGGCCAGCTTTCATCTGATGCCCAGACCCTGGGCAAAGGACTTCTTTTTCCCCTGGAAAATGACCTCTCTTTCCGGCCACTCGTCCTGGCCGTCCCTGGCCACCCAAGATAGAAATTTCCAAATTTTCAGAATTTCTCCAATACTCAAGAGGTCGGAATCAACGCTAATGCAGGTACTTAGAGCCCCAAAGGCCAGCTTTCATCTGATGCCCAGACCCTTGGCAAATGACTTCTTTTTCCCCTGGAAAATGTCCTCTCTGTCCGGCCACTCGCCCTGGCTGTCCCTGGCCACCCAAGACAGAAATTTCCAAATTTTCAGAATTTCTCCAAATCTCAAGAGGTCAGAATCTAGGCCATGGCAAGTGCTCAGAGTCCCAAAGGCCAGCTTTCCTCTGATGCTCAGACCCTGGCCAAAGGATTTCTTCTTCCCCTGGAAAATGACCTCTCTTTCCGGCCACATGCCCTGGCCGTCCCTGGCCACCCAAGCTAGAAATTAGCAAATTTTGCAGAATTTCGCCAAAACTCAAGAGGTCAGAATCAAGGCTAATGCAAGTACTTAGAGCCCCAAAGGCCAGCTTTCATCTGATGCCCAGACCCTTGGCAAATGACTTCGTTTTCCCCTGGAAAATGGCCTCGTTTGCGGCCACTCGCCCTGGCCGTCCCTGGCCACCCAAGATAGAAATTAGCAAATTTTGCAGAATTTCGCCAAAACTCAAGAGGTCAGAATCAAGGCTAATGCAAGTACTTAGAGCCCCAAAGGCCAGCTTTCATCTGATGCCCAGACGGTGGGGAAATGACTTCTTTTTCCCCTGGAAAATGGCCTCGTTTGCGGCCACTCGCCCTGGCCGTCCCTGGCCACCCAAGATAGAATTGAGCAAATTTTGCAGAATTTGTCCAAAACTCAAGAGGTCAGAATCTAGGCGAACGCAGGAGCTCGGAGCCCCAAAGGCCAGCTTTCATCTGATGCCCAGAGCCTGGAGATTTGTCTTCTTTTTCCCCTGGAAAATGGCCTCTCTTTGCGGCCACTCGCTCCGGCTGACCCTGGCCTTCCAAGCTTGAAATTTCCAAATTTTGCTGTATTTCTCCAAAACCAAAATGGTCACAATCTAGGTCCCTGCAAGTGCTCAGAGCCCCAAACACCAGATTTCATCTGATGCCCAGAGCGTGGGGAAATGACTTCTTGTTCCCGTGGAAAATGGCCTTAATTTCTGGCCACTCGCTCAGGCCGACCCTGTCCACTGACCTAGACATTTTCAAATTTTGCTGGATTTCTGCCAAACGAAACTGGTCAGAATCTAGGCCAATGCAAGTGCTCACAGCCCCAAATGGCAGATTTCATCTGATGCCCAGAGCGTGGGGAAATGACTTATTTTTCCCCTGGAAAATGACCTCTCTTTGCGGCCACTCACTCTGGCTGACCCTGGCCACCCAAGCTAGAAATTTCCAAATTTTGCTGGATTTCTCCAAAACCAAAGTAGCCAGAATCTTGGTTCCAGCAGGTTCTCAGAGCCCCAAAGGCCAGCTTTCATCTGATGCCCAGACCCTTGGCAAATGACTTCTTTTTCCCCTGGAAAATGACCTTTCTTTCCGGCCACTCGCCCTGGCTGTCCCTGGCCACCCAAGACAGAAATTTCCAAATTTTCAGAATTTCTCCAAATCTCAAGAGGTCAGAATCTAGGCCAATGCAAGTGCTCAGAGCCCCAAAGGCCAGCTTTCATCTGATGCCCAGACCCTGTGAAAATGACTTCTTTTTCCCCTGGAAAATGACTTCTCTTTCCGGCCACTCGCCCTGGCCGTCCCTGGCCACCCAAGATAGAAATTAGCAAATTTTGCAGAATTTCGCCAAAACTCAAGAGGTCAGAATCAAGGCTAATGCAAGTACTTAGAGCCCCAAAGGCCAGCTTTCATCTGATGCCCAGACCCTTGGCAAATGACTTCGTTTTCCCCTGGAAAATGGCCTCGTTTGCGGCCACTCGCCCTGGCCGTCCCTGGCCACCCAAGATAGAATTGAGCAAATTTTGCAGAATTTGTCCAAAACTCAAGAGGTCAGAATCTAGGCGAACGCAGGAGCTCAGAGCCCCAAAGGCCAGCTTTCATCTGATGCCCAGAGCCTGGAGATTTGTCTTCTTTTTCCCCTGGAAAATGGCCTCTCTTTGCGGCCACTCGCTCCGGCTGACCCTGGCCTTCCAAGCTTGAAATTTCCAAATTTTGCTGTATTTCTCCAAAACCAAAATGGTCACAATCTAGGTCCCAGCAAGTGCTCAGAGCCCCAAACACCAGATTTCATCTGATGCCCAGAGCGTGGGGAAATGACTTCTTGTTCCCGTGGAAAATGGCCTTAATTTCTGGCCACTCGCTCAGGCCGACCCTGTCCACTGACCTAGACATTTTCAAATTTTGCTGGATTTCTGCAAAACGAAATTGGTCAGAATCAAGGCCAATGCAAGTGCACAGAGCCCCCAAGGCCAGCTTTCATCTGATGCCCAGACCCCTGGCAAATGACTTCTTTTTCCCCTGGAAAATGACCTCTCTTTGCGGCCACTCACTCTGGCTAACCCTGGCCACCCCAGCTAGAAATTTCCAAATTTTGCTAGATTTCTCCAAAACTAAAGCGGTCAGAATCTAGGCCATGGCAAGTGCTCAGAGCCCCCAAGGCCAGCTTTCCTCTGATGCTCAGACCCTGGGCAAAGGACTTCTTTTTCCCCTGGAAAATGACCTCTCTTTCCGGCCACTCGTCCTGGCCGTCCCTGGCCACCCAAGATAGAAATTTCCAAATTTTCAGAATTTCTCCAATACTCAAGAGGTCGGAATCAACGCTAATGCAGGTACTTAGAGCCCCAAAGGCCAGCTTTCATCTGATGCCCAGACCCTTGGCAAATGACTTCGTTTTCCCCTGGAAAATGGCTTCGTTTGCGGCCACTCGCCCTGGCCGTCCCTGGCCACTGACCTAGACATTTTCAAATTTTGCTGGATTTCTGCAAAACAAAATTGGTCAGAATCTAGGCCAATGCAAGTGCTCAGAGCCCCAAAGGCCAGCTTTCATCTGATGCCCAGACGGTGGGGAAATGACTTCTTTTTCCCCTGGAAAATGGCCTCTCTTTCCGGCCACTCGCCCTGGCCGTCCCTGGCCAGCAAAGATAGAAATTTCCAAATTTTGCAGAATTTCTCCAAAACTCAAGTGGTCAGAATCAAGGCCAATGCAAGTGCACAGAGCCCCCAAGGCCAGCTTTCATCTGATGCCCAGACCCTTGGCAAATGACTTCTTTTTCCCCTGGAAAATGACCTCTCTTTGCGGCCACTCACTCTGGCTAACCCTGGCCACCCCAGCTAGAAATTTCCAAATTTTGCTAGATTTCTCCAAAACTAAAGCGGTCAGAATCTAGGCCATGGCAAGTGCTCAGAGCCCCCAAGGCCAGCTTTCATCTGATGCTCAGACCCTGGGCAAAGGACTTCTTTTTCCCCTGGAAAATGACCTCTCTTTCCGGCCACTCGTCCTGGCCGTCCCTGGCCACCCAAGATAGAAATTTCCAAATTTTCAGAATTTCTCCAATACTCAAGAGGTCGGAATCAACGCTAATGCAGGTACTTAGAGCCCCAAAGGCCAGCTTTCATCTGATGCCCAGACCCTTGGCAAATGACTTCTTTTTCCCCTGGAAAATGTCCTCTCTGTCCGGCCACTCGCCCTGGCTGTCCCTGGCCACCCAAGACAGAAATTTCCAAATTTTCAGAATTTCTCCAAATCTCAAGAGGTCAGAATCTAGGCCATGGCAAGTGCTCAGAGTCCCAAAGGCCAGCTTTCCTCTGATGCTCAGACCCTGGCCAAAGGATTTCTTCTTCCCCTGGAAAATGACCTCTCTTTCCGGCCACTCGCCCTGGCCGTCCCTGGCCACCCAAGATAGAAATTAGCAAATTTTGCAGAATTTCGCCAAAACTCAAGAGGTCAGAATCAAGGCTAATGCAAGTACTTAGAGCCCCAAAGGCCAGCTTTCATCTGATGCCCAGACCCTTGGCAAATGACTTCGTTTTCCCCTGGAAAATGGCCTCGTTTGCGGCCACTCGCCCTGGCCGTCCCTGGCCACCCAAGATAGAAATTAGCAAATTTTGCAGAATTTCGCCAAAACTCAAGAGGTCAGAATCAAGGCTAATGCAAGTACTTAGAGCCCCAAAGGCCAGCTTTCATCTGATGCCCAGACGGTGGGGAAATGACTTCTTTTTCCCCTGGAAAATGGCCTCGTTTGCGGCCACTCGCCCTGGCCGTCCCTGGCCACCCAAGATAGAATTGAGCAAATTTTGCAGAATTTGTCCAAAACTCAAGAGGTCAGAATCTAGGCGAACGCAGGAGCTCGGAGCCCCAAAGGCCAGCTTTCATCTGATGCCCAGAGCCTGGAGATTTGTCTTCTTTTTCCCCTGGAAAATGGCCTCTCTTTGCGGCCACTCGCTCCGGCTGACCCTGGCCTTCCAAGCTTGAAATTTCCAAATTTTGCTGTATTTCTCCAAAACCAAAATGGTCACAATCTAGGTCCCTGCAAGTGCTCAGAGCCCCAAACACCAGATTTCATCTGATGCCCAGAGCGTGGGGAAATGACTTCTTGTTCCCGTGGAAAATGGCCTTAATTTCTGGCCACTCGCTCAGGCCGACCCTGTCCACTGACCTAGACATTTTCAAATTTTGCTGGATTTCTGCCAAACGAAACTGGTCAGAATCTAGGCCAATGCAAGTGCTCACAGCCCCAAACGGCAGATTTCATCTGATGCCCAGAGCGTGGGGAAATGACTTATTTTTCCCCTGGAAAATGACCTCTCTTTGCGGCCACTCACTCTGGCTGACCCTGGCCACCCAAGCTAGAAATTTCCAAATTTTGCTGGATTTCTCCAAAACCAAAGTAGCCAGAATCTTGGTTCCAGCAGGTTCTCAGAGCCCCAAAGGCCAGCTTTCATCTGATGCCCAGACCCTGGGCAAAGGACTTCTTTTTCCCCTGGAAAATGACCTCTCTTTCCGGCCACTCGTCCTGGCCGTCCCTGGCCACCCAAGATAGAAATTTCCAAATTTTCAGAATTTCTCCAATACTCAAGAGGTCGGAATCAACGCTAATGCAGGTACTTAGAGCCCCAAAGGCCAGCTTTCATCTGATGCCCAGACCCTTGGCAAATGACTTCTTTTTCCCCTGGAAAATGTCCTCTCTGTCCGGCCACTCGCCCTGGCCGTCCCTGGCCACCCAAGATAGAAATTAGCAAATTTTGCAGAATTTCGCCAAAACTCAAGAGGTCAGAATCAAGGCTAATGCAAGTACTTAGAGCCCCAAAGGCCAGCTTTCATCTGATGCCCAGACGGTGGGGAAATGACTTCTTTGTCCCCTGGAAAATGGCCTCTCTTTCCGGCCACTCGCCCTGGCCGTCCCTGGCCAGCAAAGATAGAAATTTCCAAATTTTGCAGAATTTCTCCAAAACTCAAGTGGTCAGAATCAAGGCCAATGCAAGTGCACAGAGCCCCCAAGGCCAGCTTTCATCTGATGCCCAGACCCTTGGCAAATGACTTCTTTTTCCCCTGGAAAATGACCTCTCTTTGCGGCCACTCACTCTGGCTAACCCTGGCCACCCCAGCTAGAAATTTCCAAATTTTGCTAGATTTCTCCAAAACTAAAGCGGTCAGAATCTAGGCCATGGCAAGTGCTCAGAGCCCCCAAGGCCAGCTTTCATCTGATGCTCAGACCCTGGGCAAAGGACTTCTTTTTCCCCTGGAAAATGACCTCTCTTTCCGGCCACTCGTCCTGGCCGTCCCTGGCCACCCAAGATAGAAATTTCCAAATTTTCAGAATTTCTCCAATACTCAAGAGGTCGGAATCAACGCTAATGCAGGTACTTAGAGCCCCAAAGGCCAGCTTTCATCTGATGCCCAGACCCTTGGCAAATGACTTCTTTTTCCCCTGGAAAATGTCCTCTCTGTCCGGCCACTCGCCCTGGCTGTCCCTGGCCACCCAAGACAGAAATTTCCAAATTTTCAGAATTTCTCCAAATCTCAAGAGGTCAGAATCTAGGCCATGGCAAGTGCTCAGAGTCCCAAAGGCCAGCTTTCCTCTGATGCTCAGACCCTGGCCAAAGGATTTCTTCTTCCCCTGGAAAATGACCTCTCTTTCCGGCCACTCGCCCTGGCCGTCCCTGGCCACCCAAGATAGAAATTAGCAAATTTTGCAGAATTTCGCCAAAACTCAAGAGGTCAGAATCAAGGCTAATGCAAGTACTTAGAGCCCCAAAGGCCAGCTTTCATCTGATGCCCAGACCCTTGGCAAATGACTTCGTTTTCCCCTGGAAAATGGCCTCGTTTGCGGCCACTCGCCCTGGCCGTCCCTGGCCACCCAAGATAGAATTGAGCAAATTTTGCAGAATTTGTCCAAAACTCAAGAGGTCAGAATCTAGGCGAACGCAGGAGCTCGGAGCCCCAAAGGCCAGCTTTCATCTGATGCCCAGAGCCTGGAGATTTGTCTTCTTTTTCCCCTGGAAAATGGCCTCTCTTTGCGGCCACTCGCTCCGGCTGACCCTGGCCTTCCAAGCTTGAAATTTCCAAATTTTGCTGTATTTCTCCAAAACCAAAATGGTCACAATCTAGGTCCCTGCAAGTGCTCAGAGCCCCAAACACCAGATTTCATCTGATGCCCAGAGCGTGGGGAAATGACTTCTTGTTCCCGTGGAAAATGGCCTTAATTTCTGGCCACTCGCTCAGGCCGACCCTGTCCACTGACCTAGACATTTTCAAATTTTGCTGGATTTCTGCCAAACGAAACTGGTCAGAATCTAGGCCAATGCAAGTGCTCACAGCCCCAAACGGCAGATTTCATCTGATGCCCAGAGCGTGGGGAAATGACTTATTTTTCCCCTGGAAAATGACCTCTCTTTGCGGCCACTCACTCTGGCTGACCCTGGCCACCCAAGCTAGAAATTTCCAAATTTTGCTGGATTTCTCCAAAACCAAAGTAGCCAGAATCTTGGTTCCAGCAGGTTCTCAGAGCCCCAAAGGCCAGCTTTCATCTGATGCCCAGACCCTGGGCAAAGGACTTCTTTTTCCCCTGGAAAATGACCTCTCTTTCCGGCCACTCGTCCTGGCCGTCCCTGGCCACCCAAGATAGAAATTTCCAAATTTTCAGAATTTCTCCAATACTCAAGAGGTCGGAATCAACGCTAATGCAGGTACTTAGAGCCCCAAAGGCCAGCTTTCATCTGATGCCCAGACCCTTGGCAAATGACTTCTTTTTCCCCTGGAAAATGTCCTCTCTGTCCGGCCACTCGCCCTGGCTGTCCCTGGCCACCCAAGACAGAAATTTCCAAATTTTCAGAATTTCTCCAAATCTCAAGAGGTCAGAATCTAGGCCATGGCAAGTGCTCAGAGTCCCAAAGGCCAGCTTTCCTCTGATGCTCAGACCCTGGCCAAAGGATTTCTTCTTCCCCTGGAAAATGACCTCTCTTTCCGGCCACATGCCCTGGCCGTCCCTGGCCACCCAAGCTAGAAATTAGCAAATTTTGCAGAATTTCGCCAAAACTCAAGAGGTCAGAATCAAGGCTAATGCAAGTACTTAGAGCCCCAAAGGCCAGCTTTCATCTGATGCCCAGACCCTTGGCAAATGACTTCGTTTTCCCCTGGAAAATGGCCTCGTTTGCGGCCACTCGCCCTGGCCGTCCCTGGCCACCCAAGATAGAAATTAGCAAATTTTGCAGAATTTCGCCAAAACTCAAGAGGTCAGAATCAAGGCTAATGCAAGTACTTAGAGCCCCAAAGGCCAGCTTTCATCTGATGCCCAGACGGTGGGGAAATGACTTCTTTTTCCCCTGGAAAATGGCCTCGTTTGCGGCCACTCGCCCTGGCCGTCCCTGGCCACCCAAGATAGAATTGAGCAAATTTTGCAGAATTTGTCCAAAACTCAAGAGGTCAGAATCTAGGCGAACGCAGGAGCTCGGAGCCCCAAAGGCCAGCTTTCATCTGATGCCCAGAGCCTGGAGATTTGTCTTCTTTTTCCCCTGGAAAATGGCCTCTCTTTGCGGCCACTCGCTCCGGCTGACCCTGGCCTTCCAAGCTTGAAATTTCCAAATTTTGCTGTATTTCTCCAAAACCAAAATGGTCACAATCTAGGTCCCTGCAAGTGCTCAGAGCCCCAAACACCAGATTTCATCTGATGCCCAGAGCGTGGGTTAATGACTTCTTGTTCCCGTGGAAAATGGCCTTAATTTCTGGCCACTCGCTCAGGCCGACCCTGTCCACTGACCTAGACATTTTCAAATTTTGCTGGATTTCTGCCAAACGAAACTGGTCAGAATCTAGGCCAATGCAAGTGCTCACAGCCCCAAATGGCAGATTTCATCTGATGCCCAGAGCGTGGGGAAATGACTTATTTTTCCCCTGGAAAATGACCTCTCTTTGCGGCCACTCACTCTGGCTGACCCTGGCCACCCAAGCTAGAAATTTCCAAATTTTGCTGGATTTCTCCAAAACCAAAGTAGCCAGAATCTTGGTTCCAGCAGGTTCTCAGAGCCCCAAAGGCCAGCTTTCATCTGATGCCCAGAGCCTGGAGATTTGTCTTCTTTTTCCCCTGGAAAATGGCCTCTCTTTGCGGCCACTCGCTCCGGCTGACCCTGGCCTTCCAAGCTTGAAATTTCCAAATTTTGCTGTATTTCTCCAAAACCAAAATGGTCACAATCTAGGTCCCAGCAAGTGCTCAGAGCCCCAAACACCAGATTTCATCTGATGCCCAGAGCGTGGGGAAATGACTTCTTGTTCCCGTGGAAAATGGCCTTAATTTCTGGCCACTCGCTCAGGCCGACCCTGTCCACTGACCTAGACATTTTCAAATTTTGCTGGATTTCTGCAAAACGAAATTGGTCAGAATCAAGGCCAATGCAAGTGCACAGAGCCCCCAAGGCCAGCTTTCATCTGATGCCCAGACCCCTGGCAAATGACTTCTTTTTCCCCTGGAAAATGACCTCTCTTTGCGGCCACTCACTCTGGCTAACCCTGGCCACCCCAGCTAGAAATTTCCAAATTTTGCTAGATTTCTCCAAAACTAAAGCGGTCAGAATGTAGGCCATGGCAAGTGCTCAGAGCCCCCAAGGCCAGCTTTCCTCTGATGCTCAGACCCTGGGCAAAGGACTTCTTTTTCCCCTGGAAAATGACCTCTCTTTCCGGCCACTCGTCCTGGCCGTCCCTGGCCACCCAAGATAGAAATTTCCAAATTTTCAGAATTTCTCCAATACTCAAGAGGTCGGAATCAACGCTAATGCAGGTACTTAGAGCCCCAAAGGCCAGCTTTCATCTGATGCCCAGACCCTTGGCAAATGACTTCTTTTTCCCCTGGAAAATGTCCTCTCTGTCCGGCCACTCGCCCTGGCTGTCCCTGGCCACCCAAGACAGAAATTTCCAAATTTTCAGAATTTCTCCAAATCTCAAGAGGTCAGAATCTAGGCCATGGCAAGTGCTCAGAGTCCCAAAGGCCAGCTTTCCTCTGATGCTCAGACCCTGGCCAAAGGATTTCTTCTTCCCCTGGAAAATGACCTCTCTTTCCGGCCACTCGCCCTGGCCGTCCCTGGCCACCCAAGATAGAAATTAGCAAATTTTGCAGAATTTCGCCAAAACTCAAGAGGTCAGAATCAAGGCTAATGCAAGTACTTAGAGCCCCAAAGGCCAGCTTTCATCTGATGCCCAGACGGTGGGGAAATGACTTCTTTTTCCCCTGGAAAATGGCCTCGTTTGCGGCCACTCGCCCTGGCCGTCCCTGGCCACCCAAGATAGAAATTAGCAAATTTTGCAGAATTTCGCCAAAACTCAAGAGGTCAGAATCAAGGCTAATGCAAGTACTTAGAGCCCCAAAGGCCAGCTTTAATCTGATGCCCAGACGGTGGGGAAATGACTTCTTTTTCCCCTGGAAAATGGCCTCGTTTGCGGCCACTCGCCCTGGCCGTCCCTGGCCACCCAAGATAGAATTGAGCAAATTTTGCAGAATTTGTCCAAAACTCAAGAGGTCAGAATCTAGGCGAACGCAGGAGCTCGGAGCCCCAAAGGCCAGCTTTCATCTGATGCCCAGAGCCTGGAGATTTGTCTTCTTTTTCCCCTGGAAAATGGCCTCTCTTTGCGGCCACTCGCTCCGGCTGACCCTGGCCTTCCAAGCTTGAAATTTCCAAATTTTGCTGTATTTCTCCAAAACCAAAACGGTCACAATCTTGGTCCCTGCAAGTGCTCAGAGCCCCAAACACCAGATTTCATCTGATGCCCAGAGCGTGGGGAAATGACTTCTTTTTCCCCTGGAAAATGACCTCTCTTTGCGGCCACTCACTCTGGCTGACCCTGGCCACCCAAGCTAGAAATTTCCAAATTTTGCTGGATTTCTCCAAAACCAAAGTAGCCAGAATCTTGGTTCCAGCAGGTTCTCAGAGCCCCAAAGGCCAGCTTTCATCTGATGCCCAGACCCTTGGCAAATGACTTCTTTTTCCCCTGGAAAATGACCTTTCTTTCCGGCCACTCGCCCTGGCTGTCCCTGGCCACCTAAGACAGAAATTTCCAAATTTTCAGAATTTCTCCAAATCTCAAGAGGTCAGAATCTAGGCCAATGCAAGTGCTCAGAGCCCCAAAGGCCAGCTTTCATCTGATGCCCAGACGGTGGGGAAATGACTTCTTTTTCCCCTGGAAAATGGCCTCTCTTTCCGGCCACTCGCCCTGGCCGTCCCTGGCCAGCAAAGATAGAAATTAGCAAATTTTGCAGAATTTCGCCAAAACTCAAGAGGTCAGAATCAAGGCTAATGCAAGTACTTAGAGCCCCAAAGGCCAGCTTTCATCTGATGCCCAGACCCTTGGCAAATGACTTCGTTTTCCCCTGGAAAATATCCTCGTTTGCGGCCACTCGCCCTGGCCGTCCCTGGCCACCCAAGATAGAATTGAGCAAATTTTGCAGAATTTGTCCAAAACTCAAGAGGTCAGAATCTAGGCGAACGCAGGAGCTCGGAGCCCCAAAGGCCAGCTTTCATCTGATGCCCAGAGCCTGGAGATTTGTCTTCTTTTTCCCCTGGAAAATGGCCTCTCTTTGCGGCCACTCGCTCCGGCTGACCCTGGCCTTCCAAGCTTGAAATTTCCAAATTTTGCTGTATTTCTCCAAAACCAAAATGGTCACAATCTAGGTCCCTGCAAGTGCTCAGAGCCCCAAACACCAGATTTCATCTGATGCCCAGAGCGTGGGGAAATGACTTCTTGTTCCCGTGGAAAATGGCCTTAATTTCTGGCCACTCGCTCAGGCCGACCCTGTCCACTGACCTAGACATTTTCAAATTTTGCTGGATTTCTGCCAAACGAAACTGGTCAGAATCTAGGCCAATGCAAGTGCTCACAGCCCCAAACGGCAGATTTCATCTGATGCCCAGAGCGTGGGGAAATGACTTATTTTTCCCCTGGAAAATGACCTCTCTTTGCGGCCACTCACTCTGGCTGACCCTGGCCACCCAAGCTAGAAATTTCCAAATTTTGCTGGATTTCTCCAAAACCAAAGTAGCCAGAATCTTGGTTCCAGCAGGTTCTCAGAGCCCCAAAGGCCAGCTTTCATCTGATGCCCAGACCCTGGGCAAAGGACTTCTTTTTCCCCTGGAAAATGACCTCTCTTTCCGGCCACTCGTCCTGGCCGTCCCTGGCCACCCAAGATAGAAATTTCCAAATTTTCAGAATTTCTCCAATACTCAAGAGGTCGGAATCAACGCTAATGCAGGTACTTAGAGCCCCAAAGGCCAGCTTTCATCTGATGCCCAGACCCTTGGCAAATGACTTCTTTTTCCCCTGGAAAATGTCCTCTCTGTCCGGCCACTCGCCCTGGCTGTCCCTGGCCACCCAAGACAGAAATTTCCAAATTTTCAGAATTTCTCCAAATCTCAAGAGGTCAGAATCTAGGCCATGGCAAGTGCTCAGAGTCCCAAAGGCCAGCTTTCCTCTGATGCTCAGACCCTGGCCAAAGGATTTCTTCTTCCCCTGGAAAATGACCTCTCTTTCCGGCCACATGCCCTGGCCGTCCCTGGCCACCCAAGCTAGAAATTAGCAAATTTTGCAGAATTTCGCCAAAACTCAAGAGGTCAGAATCAAGGCTAATGCAAGTACTTAGAGCCCCAAAGGCCAGCTTTCATCTGATGCCCAGACCCTTGGCAAATGACTTCGTTTTCCCCTGGAAAATGGCCTCGTTTGCGGCCACTCGCCCTGGCCGTCCCTGGCCACCCAAGATAGAAATTAGCAAATTTTGCAGAATTTCGCCAAAACTCAAGAGGTCAGAATCAAGGCTAATGCAAGTACTTAGAGCCCCAAAGGCCAGCTTTCATCTGATGCCCAGACGGTGGGGAAATGACTTCTTTTTCCCCTGGAAAATGGCCTCGTTTGCGGCCACTCGCCCTGGCCGTCCCTGGCCACCCAAGATAGAATTGAGCAAATTTTGCAGAATTTGTCCAAAACTCAAGAGGTCAGAATCTAGGCGAACGCAGGAGCTCGGAGCCCCAAAGGCCAGCTTTCATCTGATGCCCAGAGCCTGGAGATTTGTCTTCTTTTTCCCCTGGAAAATGGCCTCTCTTTGCGGCCACTCGCTCCGGCTGACCCTGGCCTTCCAAGCTTGAAATTTCCAAATTTTGCTGTATTTCTCCAAAACCAAAATGGTCACAATCTAGGTCCCTGCAAGTGCTCAGAGCCCCAAACACCAGATTTCATCTGATGCCCAGAGCGTGGGGAAATGACTTCTTGTTCCCGTGGAAAATGGCCTTAATTTCTGGCCACTCGCTCAGGCCGACCCTGTCCACTGACCTAGACATTTTCAAATTTTGCTGGATTTCTGCCAAACGAAACTGGTCAGAATCTAGGCCAATGCAAGTGCTCACAGCCCCAAATGGCAGATTTCATCTGATGCCCAGAGCGTGGGGAAATGACTTATTTTTCCCCTGGAAAATGACCTCTCTTTGCGGCCACTCACTCTGGCTGACCCTGGCCACCCAAGCTAGAAATTTCCAAATTTTGCTGGATTTCTCCAAAACCAAAGTAGCCAGAATCTTGGTTCCAGCAGGTTCTCAGAGCCCCAAAGGCCAGCTTTCATCTGATGCCCAGACCCTTGGCAAATGACTTCTTTTTCCCCTGGAAAATGACCTTTCTTTCCGGCCACTCGCCCTGGCTGTCCCTGGCCACCCAAGACAGAAATTTCCAAATTTTCAGAATTTCTCCAAATCTCAAGAGGTCAGAATCTAGGCCAATGCAAGTGCTCAGAGCCCCAAAGGCCAGCTTTCATCTGATGCCCAGACCCTGTGAAAATGACTTCTTTTTCCCCTGGAAAATGACTTCTCTTTCCGGCCACTCGCCCTGGCCGTCCCTGGCCACCCAAGATAGAAATTAGCAAATTTTGCAGAATTTCGCCAAAACTCAAGAGGTCAGAATCAAGGCTAATGCAAGTACTTAGAGCCCCAAAGGCCAGCTTTCATCTGATGCCCAGACCCTTGGCAAATGACTTCGTTTTCCCCTGGAAAATGGCCTCGTTTGCGGCCACTCGCCCTGGCCGTCCCTGGCCACCCAAGATAGAATTGAGCAAATTTTGCAGAATTTGTCCAAAACTCAAGAGGTCAGAATCTAGGCGAACGCAGGAGCTCAGAGCCCCAAAGGCCAGCTTTCATCTGATGCCCAGAGCCTGGAGATTTGTCTTCTTTTTCCCCTGGAAAATGGCCTCTCTTTGCGGCCACTCGCTCCGGCTGACCCTGGCCTTCCAAGCTTGAAATTTCCAAATTTTGCTGTATTTCTCCAAAACCAAAATGGTCACAATCTAGGTCCCAGCAAGTGCTCAGAGCCCCAAACACCAGATTTCATCTGATGCCCAGAGCGTGGGGAAATGACTTCTTGTTCCCGTGGAAAATGGCCTTAATTTCTGGCCACTCGCTCAGGCCGACCCTGTCCACTGACCTAGACATTTTCAAATTTTGCTGGATTTCTGCAAAACGAAATTGGTCAGAATCAAGGCCAATGCAAGTGCACAGAGCCCCCAAGGCCAGCTTTCATCTGATGCCCAGACCCCTGGCAAATGACTTCTTTTTCCCCTGGAAAATGACCTCTCTTTGCGGCCACTCACTCTGGCTAACCCTGGCCACCCCAGCTAGAAATTTCCAAATTTTGCTAGATTTCTCCAAAACTAAAGCGGTCAGAATCTAGGCCATGGCAAGTGCTCAGAGCCCCCAAGGCCAGCTTTCCTCTGATGCTCAGACCCTGGGCAAAGGACTTCTTTTTCCCCTGGAAAATGACCTCTCTTTCCGGCCACTCGTCCTGGCCGTCCCTGGCCACCCAAGATAGAAATTTCCAAATTTTCAGAATTTCTCCAATACTCAAGAGGTCGGAATCAACGCTAATGCAGGTACTTAGAGCCCCAAAGGCCAGCTTTCATCTGATGCCCAGACCCTTGGCAAATGACTTCTTTTTCCCCTGGAAAATGTCCTCTCTGTCCGGCCACTCGCCCTGGCTGTCCCTGGCCACCCAAGACAGAAATTTCCAAATTTTCAGAATTTCTCCAAATCTCAAGAGGTCAGAATCTAGGCCATGGCAAGTGCTCAGAGTCCCAAAGGCCAGCTTTCCTCTGATGCTCAGACCCTGGCCAAAGGATTTCTTCTTCCCCTGGAAAATGACCTCTCTTTCCGGCCACTCGCCCTGGCCGTCCCTGGCCACCCAAGATAGAAATTAGCAAATTTTGCAGAATTTCGCCAAAACTCAAGAGGTCAGAATCAAGGCTAATGCAAGTACTTAGAGCCCCAAAGGCCAGCTTTCATCTGATGCCCAGACCCTTGGCAAATGACTTCGTTTTCCCCTGGAAAATGGCCTCGTTTGCGGCCACTCGCCCTGGCCGTCCCTGGCCACCCAAGATAGAAATTAGCAAATTTTGCAGAATTTCGCCAAAACTCAAGAGGTCAGAATCAAGGCTAATGCAAGTACTTAGAGCCCCAAAGGCCAGCTTTAATCTGATGCCCAGACGGTGGGGAAATGACTTCTTTTTCCCCTGGAAAATGGCCTCGTTTGCGGCCACTCGCCCTGGCCGTCCCTGGCCACCCAAGATAGAATTGAGCAAATTTTGCAGAATTTGTCCAAAACTCAAGAGGTCAGAATCTAGGCGAACGCAGGAGCTCGGAGCCCCAAAGGCCAGCTTTCATCTGATGCCCAGAGCCTGGAGATTTGTCTTCTTTTTCCCCTGGAAAATGGCCTCTCTTTGCGGCCACTCGCTCCGGCTGACCCTGGCCTTCCAAGCTTGAAATTTCCAAATTTTGCTGTATTTCTCCAAAACCAAAACGGTCACAATCTTGGTCCCTGCAAGTGCTCAGAGCCCCAAACACCAGATTTCATCTGATGCCCAGAGCGTGGGGAAATGACTTCTTTTTCCCCTGGAAAATGACCTCTCTTTGCGGCCACTCACTCTGGCTGACCCTGGCCACCCAAGCTAGAAATTTCCAAATTTTGCTGGATTTCTCCAAAACCAAAGTAGCCAGAATCTTGGTTCCAGCAGGTTCTCAGAGCCCCAAAGGCCAGCTTTCATCTGATGCCCAGACCCTTGGCAAATGACTTCTTTTTCCCCTGGAAAATGACCTTTCTTTCCGGCCACTCGCCCTGGCTGTCCCTGGCCACCTAAGACAGAAATTTCCAAATTTTCAGAATTTCTCCAAATCTCAAGAGGTCAGAATCTAGGCCAATGCAAGTGCTCAGAGCCCCAAAGGCCAGCTTTCATCTGATGCCCAGACGGTGGGGAAATGACTTCTTTTTCCCCTGGAAAATGGCCTCTCTTTCCGGCCACTCGCCCTGGCCGTCCCTGGCCAGCAAAGATAGAAATTAGCAAATTTTGCAGAATTTCGCCAAAACTCAAGAGGTCAGAATCAAGGCTAATGCAAGTACTTAGAGCCCCAAAGGCCAGCTTTCATCTGATGCCCAGACCCTTGGCAAATGACTTCGTTTTCCCCTGGAAAATGGCCTCGTTTGCGGCCACTCGCCCTGGCCGTCCCTGGCCACCCAAGATAGAATTGAGCAAATTTTGCAGAATTTGTCCAAAACTCAAGAGGTCAGAATCTAGGCGAACGCAGGAGCTCGGAGCCCCAAAGGCCAGCTTTCATCTGATGCCCAGAGCCTGGAGATTTGTCTTCTTTTTCCCCTGGAAAATGGCCTCTCTTTGCGGCCACTCGCTCCGGCTGACCCTGGCCTTCCAAGCTTGAAATTTCCAAATTTTGCTGTATTTCTCCAAAACCAAAATGGTCACAATCTAGGTCCCTGCAAGTGCTCAGAGCCCCAAACACCAGATTTCATCTGATGCCCAGAGCGTGGGGAAATGACTTCTTGTTCCCGTGGAAAATGGCCTTAATTTCTGGCCACTCGCTCAGGCCGACCCTGTCCACTGACCTAGACATTTTCAAATTTTGCTGGATTTCTGCAAAACGAAATTGGTCAGAATCAAGGCCAATGCAAGTGCACAGAGCCCCCAAGGCCAGCTTTCAACTGATGCCCAGACCCCTGGCAAATGACTTCTTTTTCCCCTGGAAAATGACCTCTCTTTGCGGCCACTCACTCTGGCTAACCCTGGCCACCCCAGCTAGAAATTTCCAAATTTTGCTAGATTTCTCCAAAACTAAAGCGGTCAGAATCTAGGCCATGGCAAGTGCTCAGAGCCCCCAAGGCCAGCTTTCCTCTGATGCTCAGACCCTGGGCAAAGGACTTCTTTTTCCCCTGGAAAATGACCTCTCTTTCCGGCCACTCGTCCTGGCCGTCCCTGGCCACCCAAGATAGAAATTTCCAAATTTTCAGAATTTCTCCAATACTCAAGAGGTCAGAATCAAGGCTAATGCAAGTACTTAGAGCCCCAAAGGCCAGCTTTCATCTGATGCCCAGACCCTTGGCAAATGACTTCGTTTTCCCCTGGAAAATGGCCTCGTTTGCGGCCACTCGCCCTGGCCGTCCCTGGCCACCCAAGATAGAAATTAGCAAATTTTGCAGAATTTCGCCAAAACTCAAGAGGTCAGAATCAAGGCTAATGCAAGTACTTAGAGCCCCAAAGGCCAGCTTTAATCTGATGCCCAGACGGTGGGGAAATGACTTCTTTTTCCCCTGGAAAATGGCCTCGTTTGCGGCCACTCGCCCTGGCCGTCCCTGGCCACCCAAGATAGAATTGAGCAAATTTTGCAGAATTTGTCCAAAACTCAAGAGGTCAGAATCTAGGCGAACGCAGGAGCTCGGAGCCCCAAAGGCCAGCTTTCATCTGATGCCCAGAGCCTGGAGATTTGTCTTCTTTTTCCCCTGGAAAATGGCCTCTCTTTGCGGCCACTCGCTCCGGCTGACCCTGGCCTTCCAAGCTTGAAATTTCCAAATTTTGCTGTATTTCTCCAAAACCAAAACGGTCACAATCTTGGTCCCTGCAAGTGCTCAGAGCCCCAAACACCAGATTTCATCTGATGCCCAGAGCGTGGGGAAATGACTTCTTTTTCCCCTGGAAAATGACCTCTCTTTGCGGCCACTCACTCTGGCTGACCCTGGCCACCCAAGCTAGAAATTTCCAAATTTTGCTGGATTTCTCCAAAACCAAAGTAGCCAGAATCTTGGTTCCAGCAGGTTCTCAGAGCCCCAAAGGCCAGCTTTCATCTGATGCCCAGACCCTTGGCAAATGACTTCTTTTTCCCCTGGAAAATGACCTTTCTTTCCGGCCACTCGCCCTGGCTGTCCCTGGCCACCTAAGACAGAAATTTCCAAATTTTCAGAATTTCTCCAAATCTCAAGAGGTCAGAATCTAGGCCAATGCAAGTGCTCAGAGCCCCAAAGGCCAGCTTTCATCTGATGCCCAGACGGTGGGGAAATGACTTCTTTTTCCCCTGGAAAATGGCCTCTCTTTCCGGCCACTCGCCCTGGCCGTCCCTGGCCAGCAAAGATAGAAATTAGCAAATTTTGCAGAATTTCGCCAAAACTCAAGAGGTCAGAATCAAGGCTAATGCAAGTACTTAGAGCCCCAAAGGCCAGCTTTCATCTGATGCCCAGACCCTTGGCAAATGACTTCGTTTTCCCCTGGAAAATATCCTCGTTTGCGGCCACTCGCCCTGGCCGTCCCTGGCCACCCAAGATAGAATTGAGCAAATTTTGCAGAATTTGTCCAAAACTCAAGAGGTCAGAATCTAGGCGAACGCAGGAGCTCGGAGCCCCAAAGGCCAGCTTTCATCTGATGCCCAGAGCCTGGAGATTTGTCTTCTTTTTCCCCTGGAAAATGGCCTCTCTTTGCGGCCACTCGCTCCGGCCGACCCTGGCCTTCCAAGCTTGAAATTTCCAAATTTTGCTGTATTTCTCCAAAACCAAAATGGTCACAATCTAGGTCCCTGCAAGTGCTCAGAGCCCCAAACACCAGATTTCATCTGATGCCCAGAGCGTGGGGAAATGACTTCTTGTTCCCGTGGAAAATGGCCTTAATTTCTGGCCACTCGCTCAGGCCGACCCTGTCCACTGACCTAGACATTTTCAAATTTTGCTGGATTTCTGCAAAACGAAACTGGTCAGAATCTAGGCCAATGCAAGTGCTCACAGCCCCAAACGGCAGATTTCATCTGATGCCCAGAGCGTGGGGAAATGACTTCTTTTTCCCCTGGAAAATGACCTCTCTTTGCGGCCACTCACTCTGGCTGACCCTGGCCACCCAAGCTAGAAATTTCCAAATTTTGCTGGATTTCTCCAAAACCAAAGTAGCCAGAATCTTGGTTCCAGCAGGTTCTCAGAGCCCCAAAGGCCAGCTTTCATCTGATGCCCAGACCCTTGGCAAATGACTTCTTTTTCCCCTGGAAAATGACCTTTCTTTCCGGCCACTCGCCATGGCTGTCCCTGGCCACCCAAGACAGAAATTTCCAAATTTTCAGAATTTCTCCAAATCTCAAGAGGTCAGAATCTAGGCCAATGCAAGTGCTCAGAGCCCCAAAGGCCAGCTTTCATCTGATGCCCAGACGGTGGGGAAATGACTTCTTTTTTCCCTGGAAAATGGCCTCTCTTTCCGGCCACTCGCCCTGGCCGTCCCTGGCCAGCAAAGATAGAAATTAGCAAATTTTGCAGAATTTCGCCAAAACTCAAGAGGTCAGAATCAAGGCTAATGCAAGTACTTAGAGCCCCAAAGGCCAGCTTTCATCTGATGCCCAGACCCTTGGCAAATGACTTCGTTTTCCCCTGGAAAATGGCCTCGTTTGCGGCCACTCGCCCTGGCCGTCCCTGGCCACCCAAGATAGAATTGAGCAAATTTTGCAGAATTTGTCCAAAACTCAAGAGGGCAGAATCTAGGCGAACGCAGGAGCTCGGAGCCCCAAAGGCCAGCTTTCATCTGATGCCCAGAGCCTGGAGATTTGTCTTCTTTTTCCCCTGGAAAATGGCCTCTCTTTGCGGCCACTCGCTCCGGCTGACCCTGGCCTTCCAAGCTTGAAATTTCCAAATTTTGCTGTATTTCTCCAAAACCAAAACGGTCACAATCTAGGTCCCTGCAAGTGCTCAGAGCCCCAAACACCAGATTTCATCTGATGCCCAGAGTGTGGGGAAATGACTTCTTCTTCCCGTGGAAAATGGCCTTAATTTCTGGCCACTCGCTCAGGCCGACCCTGTCCACTGACCTAGACATTTTCAAATTTTGCTGGATTTCTGCAAAACGAAACTGGTCAGAATCTAGGCCAATGCAAGTGCTCACAGCCCCAAACGGCAGATTTCATCTGATGCCCAGAGCGTGGGGAAATGACTTCTTTTTCCCCTGGAAAATGGCCTCTCTTTCCGGCCACTCACTCTGGCTGACCCTGGCCACCCAAGCTAGAAATTTCCAAATTTTGCTGGATTTCTCCAAAACCAAAGTAGCCAGAATCTTGGTTCCAGCAGGTTCTCAGGGCCCCAAAGGCCAGCTTTCATCTGATGCCCAGACCCTTGGCAAATGACTTCTTTTTCCCCTGGAAAATGACCTTTCTTTCCGGCCACTCGCCCTGGCTGTCCCTGGCCACCTAAGACAGAAATTTCCAAATTTTCAGAATTTCTCCAAATCTCAAGAGGTCAGAATCTAGGCCAATGCAAGTGCTCAGAGCCCCAAAGGCCAGCTTTCATCTGATGCCCAGACCCTGTGAAAATGACTTCTTTTTCCCCTGGAAAATGACTTCTCTTTCCGGCCACTCGCCCTGGCCGTCCCTGGCCACCCAAGATAGAAATTAGCAAATTTTGCAGAATTTCGCCAAAACTCAAGAGGTCAGAATCAAGGCTAATGCAAGTACTTAGAGCCCCAAAGGCCAGCTTTCATCTGATGCCCAGACCCTTGGTAAATGACTTCGTTTTCCCCTGGAAAATGGCCTCGTTTGCGGCCACTCGCCCTGGCCGTCCCTGGCCACCCAAGATAGAATTGAGCAAATTTTGCAGAATTTGTCCAAAACTCAAGAGGTCAGAATCTAGGCGAACGCAGGAGCTCAGAGCCCCAAAGGCCAGCTTTCATCTGATGCCCAGAGCCTGGAGATTTGTCTTCTTTTTCCCCTGGAAAATGGCCTCTCTTTGCGGCCACTCGCTCCGGCTGACCCTGGCCTTCCAAGCTTGAAATTTCCAAATTTTGCTGTATTTCTCCAAAACCAAAATGGTCACAATCTAGGTCCCAGCAAGTGCTCAGAGCCCCAAACACCAGATTTCATCTGATGCCCAGAGCGTGGGGAAATGACTTCTTGTTCCCGTGGAAAATGGCCTTAATTTCTGGCCACTCGCTCAGGCCGACCCTGTCCACTGACCTAGACATTTTCAAATTTTGCTGGATTTCTGCAAAACAAAATTGGTCAGAATCTAGGCCAATGCAAGAGCTCAGAGCCCCAAAGGCCAGCTTTCAACTGATGCCCAGAGCGTGGGGAAATGACTTCTTGTTCCCCTGGAAAATGGCCTCTCTTTCCGGCCACTCGCCCTGGCCGTCCCTGGCCAGCAAAGATAGAAATTTCCAAATTTTGCAGAATTTCTCCAAAACTCAAGTGGTCAGAATCAAGGCCAATGCAAGTGCACAGAGCCCCCAAGGCCAGCTTTCATCTGATGCCCAGACCCTTGGCAAATGACTTCTTTTTCCCCTGGAAAATGACCTCTCTTTGCGGCCACTCACTCTGGCTAACCCTGGCCACCCCAGCTAGAAATTTCCAAATTTTGCTGGATTTCTCCAAAACCAAAGTGGCCAGAATCTTGGTTCCAGCAGGTTCTCAGAGCCCCAAAGGCCAGCTTTCATCTGATGCCCAGACCCTTGGCAAATGACTTCTTTTTCCCCTGGAAAATGACCTTTCTTTCCGGCCACTCGCCCTGGCTGTCCCTGGCCACCTAAGACAGAAATTTCCAAATTTTGCAGAATTTCACCAAAACTCAAGAGGTCAGAATCAAGGCTAATGCAAGTACTTAGAGCCCCAAAGGCCAGCTTTCATCTGATGCCCAGACCCTTGGCAAATGACTTTGTTTTCCCCTGGAAAATGGCCTCGTTTGCGGCCACTCGCCCTGGCCGTCCCTGGCCACCCAAGATAGAAATTAGCAAATTTTGCAGAATTTCGCCAAAACTCAAGAGGTCAGAATCAAGGCTAATGCAAGTACTTAGAGCCCCAAAGGCCAGCTTTCATCTGATGCTCAGAGCCTGGAGATTTGTCTTCTTTTTCCCCTGGAAAATGGCCTCTCTTTGCGGCCACTCGCTCCGGCTGACCCTGGCCTTCCAAGCTTGAAATTTCCAAATTTTGCTGTATTTCTCCAAAACCAAAATGGTCACAATCTAGGTCCCAGCAAGTGCTCAGAGCCCCAAACACCAGATTTCATCTGATGCCCAGAGCGTGGGGAAATGACTTCTTGTTCCCGTGGAAAATGGCCTTAATTTCTGGCCACTCGCTCAGGCCGACCCTGTCCACTGACCTAGACATTTTCAAATTTTGCTGGATTTCTGCAAAACGAAATTGGTCAGAATCTAGGCCAATGCAAGTACTTAGAGCCCCAAAGGCCAGCTTTCATCTGATGCCCAGACGGTGGGGAAATGACTTCTTGTTCCCCTGGAAAATGGCCTCTCTTTCCGGCCACTCGCCCTGGCCGTCCCTGGCCAGCAAAGATAGAAATTTCCAAATTTTGCAGAATTTCTCCAAAACTCAAGTGGTCAGAATCAAGGCCAATGCAAGTGCACAGAGCCCCCAAGGCCAGTTTTCATCTGATGCCCAGATCCTTGGCAAACGACTTCTTTTTCCCCTGGAAAATGACCTCTTTTTGCGGCCACTCACTCTGGCTAACCCTGGCCACCCCAGCTAGAAATTTCCAAATTTTGCTGGATTTCTCCAAAACCAAAGTGGCCAGAATCTTGGTTCCAGCAGGTTCTCAGAGTCCCAAAGGCCAGCTTTCATCTGATGCCCAGACCCTTGGCAAATGACTTCTTTTTCCCCTGGAAAATGACCTTTCTTTCCGGCCACTCGCCCTGGCTGTCCCTGGCCACCTAAGACAGAAATTTCCAAATTTTCAGAATTTCTCCAAATCTCAAGAGGTCAGAATCTAGGCCAATGCAAGTGCTCAGAGCCCCAAAGGCCAGCTTTCATCTGATGCCCAGACGGTGGGGAAATGACTTCTTTTTCCCCTGGAAAATGACTTCTCTTTCCAGCCACTCGCCCTGGCCGTCCCTGGCCACCCAAGATAGAAATTAGCAAATTTTGCAGAATTTCGCCAAAACTCAAGAGGTCAGAATCAAGGCTAATGCAAGTACTTAGAGCCCCAAAGGCCAGCTTTCATCTGATGCCCAGACCCTTGGCAAATGACTTCGTTTTCCCCTGGAAAATGGCCTCGTTTGCGGCCACTCGCCCTGGCCGTCCCTGGCCACCCAAGATAGAATTGAGCAAATTTTGCAGAATTTGTCCAAAACTCAAGAGGTCAGAATCTAGGCGAACGCAGGAGCTCAGAGCCCCAAAGGCCAGCTTTCATCTGATGCCCAGAGCCTGGAGATTTGTCTTCTTTTTCCCCTGGAAAATGGCCTCTCTTTGCGGCCACTCGCTCCGGCTGACCCTGGCCTTCCAAGCTTGAAATTTCCAAATTTTGCTGTATTTCTCCAAAACCAAAATGGTCACAATCTAGGTCCCAGCAAGTGCTCAGAGCCCCAAACACCAGATTTCATCTGATGCCCAGAGCGTGGGGAAATGACTTCTTGTTCCCGTGGAAAATGGCCTTAATTTCTGGCCACTCGCTCAGGCCGACCCTGTCCACTGACCTAGACATTTTCAAATTTTGCTGGATTTCTGCAAAACAAAATTGGTCAGAATCTAGGCCAATGCAAGTGCTCAGAGCCCCAAAGGCCAGCTTTCATCTGATGCCCAGAGCGTGGGGAAATGACTTCTTGTTCCCCTGGAAAATGGCCTCTCTTTCCGGCCACTCGCCCTGGCCGTCCCTGGCCAGCAAAGATAGAAATTTCCAAATTTTGCAGAATTTCTCCAAAACTCAAGTGGTCAGAATCAAGGCCAATGCAAGTGCACAGAGCCCCCAAGGCCAGCTTTCATCTGATGCCCAGACCCTTGGCAAATGACTTCTTTTTCCCCTGGAAAATGACCTCTCTTTGCGGCCACTCACTCTGGCTAACCCTGGCCACCCCAGCTAGAAATTTCCAAATTTTGCTGGATTTCTCCAAAACCAAAGTGGCCAGAATCTTGGTTCCAGCAGGTTCTCAGAGCCCCAAAGGCCAGCTTTCATCTGATGCCCAGACCCTGTGAAAATGACTTCTTTTTTCTCCTGGAAAATGACTTCTCTTTCCGGCCACTCGCCCTGGCCGTCCCTGGCCACTTAAGATAGAAATTAGCAAATTTTGCAGAATTTCGCCAAAACTCAAGAGGTCAGAATCAAGGCTAATGCAAGTACTTAGAGCCCCAAAGGCCAGCTTTCATCTGATGCCCAGACCCTTGGCAAATGACTTCGTTTTCCCCTGGAAAATGGCCTCGTTTGCGGCCACTCGCCCTGGCCGTCCCTGGCCACCCAAGATAGAATTGAGCAAATTTTGCAGAATTTGTCCAAAACTCAAGAGGTCAGAATCTAGGCGAACGCAGGAGCTCAGAGCCCCAAAGGCCAGCTTTCATCTGATGCCCAGAGCCTGGAGATTTGTCTTCTTTTTCCCCTGGAAAATGACCGCTCTTTGCGGCCACTCGCTCCGGCTGACCCTGGCCTTCCAAGCTTGAAATTTCCAAATTTTGCTGTATTTCTCCAAAACCAAAATGGTCACAATCTAGGTCCCAGCAAGTGCTCAGAGCCCCAAACACCAGATTTCATCTGATGCCCAGAGCGTGGGGAAATGACTTCTTGTTCCCGTGGAAAATGGCCTTAATTTCTGGCCACTCGCTCAGGCCGACCCTGTCCACTGACCTAGACATTTTCAAATTTTGCTGGATTTCTGCAAAACGAAATTGGTCAGAATCTAGGCCAATGCAAGTGCTCAGAGCCCCAAAGGCCAGCTTTCATCTGATGCCCAGACGGTGGGGAAATGACTTCTTTTTCCCCTGGAAAATGGCCTCTCTTTCCGGCCACTCGCCCTGGCCGTCCCTGGCCAGCAAAGATAGAAATTTCCAAATTTTGCAGAATTTCTCCAAAACTCAAGTGGTCAGAATCAAGGCCAATGCAAGTGCACAGAGCCCCCAAGGCCAGCTTTCATCTGATGCCCAGATCCTTGGCAAACGACTTCTTTTTCCCCTGGAAAATGACCTCTCTTTGCGGCCACTCACTCTGGCTAACCCTGGCCACCCCAGCTAGAAATTTCCAAATTTTGCTGGATTTCTCCAAAACTAAAGGGGCCAGAGTCTTGGTTCCAGCAGGTTCTCAGAGCCCCAAAGGCCAGCTTTCATCTGATGCCCAGACCCTTGGCAAATGACTACTTTTTTCCCTGGAAAATGACCTCTCTTTGCGGCCACTCGCCTTGACTGACCCTGTCCACTGACCTAGACATGTCCAAATTTTGCTAAATTTCTCCAAAACTAAAGCGGTCAGAATCTAGGCCATGGCAAGTGCTCAGAGCCCCCAAGGCCAGCTTTCAACTGATGCCCAGAGCGTGGGGAAATGACTTCTTGTTCCCCTGGAAAATGGCCTCTCTTTCCGGCCACTCGCCCTGGCCGTCCCTGGCCAGCAAAGATAGAAATTTCCAAATTTTGCAGAATTTCTCCAAAACTCAAGTGGTCAGAATCAAGGCCAATGCAAGTGCACAGAGCCCCCAAGGCCAGCTTTCATCTGATGCCCAGACCCTTGGCAAATGACTTCTTTTTCCCCTGGAAAATGACCTCTCTTTGCGGCCACTCACTCTGGCTAACCCTGGCCACCCCAGCTAGAAATTTCCAAATTTTGCTGGATTTCTCCAAAACCAAAGTGGCCAGAATCTTGGTTCCAGCAGGTTCTCAGAGCCCCAAAGGCCAGCTTTCATCTGATGCCCAGACCCTTGGCAAATGACTTCTTTTTCCCCTGGAAAATGACCTTTCTTTCCGGCCACTCGCCCTGGCTGTCCCTGGCCACCTAAGACAGAAATTTCCAAATTTTGCAGAATTTCACCAAAACTCAAGAGGTCAGAATCAAGGCTAATGCAAGTACTTAGAGCCCCAAAGGCCAGCTTTCATCTGATGCCCAGACCCTTGGCAAATGACTTTGTTTTCCCCTGGAAAATGGCCTCGTTTGCGGCCACTCGCCCTGGCCGTCCCTGGCCACCCAAGATAGAAATTAGCAAATTTTGCAGAATTTCGCCAAAACTCAAGAGGTCAGAATCAAGGCTAATGCAAGTACTTAGAGCCCCAAAGGCCAGCTTTCATCTGATGCTCAGAGCCTGGAGATTTGTCTTCTTTTTCCCCTGGAAAATGGCCTCTCTTTGCGGCCACTCGCTCCGGCTGACCCTGGCCTTCCAAGCTTGAAATTTCCAAATTTTGCTGTATTTCTCCAAAACCAAAATGGTCACAATCTAGGTCCCAGCAAGTGCTCAGAGCCCCAAACACCAGATTTCATCTGATGCCCAGAGCGTGGGGAAATGACTTCTTGTTCCCGTGGAAAATGGCCTTAATTTCTGGCCACTCGCTCAGGCCGACCCTGTCCACTGACCTAGACATTTTCAAATTTTGCTGGATTTCTGCAAAACGAAATTGGTCAGAATCTAGGCCAATGCAAGTACTTAGAGCCCCAAAGGCCAGCTTTCATCTGATGCCCAGACGGTGGGGAAATGACTTCTTGTTCCCCTGGAAAATGGCCTCTCTTTCCGGCCACTCGCCCTGGCCGTCCCTGGCCAGCAAAGATAGAAATTTCCAAATTTTGCAGAATTTCTCCAAAACTCAAGTGGTCAGAATCAAGGCCAATGCAAGTGCACAGAGCCCCCAAGGCCAGTTTTCATCTGATGCCCAGATCCTTGGCAAACGACTTCTTTTTCCCCTGGAAAATGACCTCTTTTTGCGGCCACTCACTCTGGCTAACCCTGGCCACCCCAGCTAGAAATTTCCAAATTTTGCTGGATTTCTCCAAAACCAAAGTGGCCAGAATCTTGGTTCCAGCAGGTTCTCAGAGTCCCAAAGGCCAGCTTTCATCTGATGCCCAGACCCTTGGCAAATGACTTCTTTTTCCCCTGGAAAATGACCTTTCTTTCCGGCCACTCGCCCTGGCTGTCCCTGGCCACCTAAGACAGAAATTTCCAAATTTTCAGAATTTCTCCAAATCTCAAGAGGTCAGAATCTAGGCCAATGCAAGTGCTCAGAGCCCCAAAGGCCAGCTTTCATCTGATGCCCAGACGGTGGGGAAATGACTTCTTTTTCCCCTGGAAAATGACTTCTCTTTCCAGCCACTCGCCCTGGCCGTCCCTGGCCACCCAAGATAGAAATTAGCAAATTTTGCAGAATTTCGCCAAAACTCAAGAGGTCAGAATCAAGGCTAATGCAAGTACTTAGAGCCCCAAAGGCCAGCTTTCATCTGATGCCCAGACCCTTGGCAAATGACTTCGTTTTCCCCTGGAAAATGGCCTCGTTTGCGGCCACTCGCCCTGGCCGTCCCTGGCCACCCAAGATAGAATTGAGCAAATTTTGCAGAATTTGTCCAAAACTCAAGAGGTCAGAATCTAGGCGAACGCAGGAGCTCAGAGCCCCAAAGGCCAGCTTTCATCTGATGCCCAGAGCCTGGAGATTTGTCTTCTTTTTCCCCTGGAAAATGGCCTCTCTTTGCGGCCACTCGCTCCGGCTGACCCTGGCCTTCCAAGCTTGAAATTTCCAAATTTTGCTGTATTTCTCCAAAACCAAAATGGTCACAATCTAGGTCCCAGCAAGTGCTCAGAGCCCCAAACACCAGATTTCATCTGATGCCCAGAGCGTGGGGAAATGACTTCTTGTTCCCGTGGAAAATGGCCTTAATTTCTGGCCACTCGCTCAGGCCGACCCTGTCCACTGACCTAGACATTTTCAAATTTTGCTGGATTTCTGCAAAACAAAATTGGTCAGAATCTAGGCCAATGCAAGTGCTCAGAGCCCCAAAGGCCAGCTTTCATCTGATGCCCAGAGCGTGGGGAAATGACTTCTTGTTCCCCTGGAAAATGGCCTCTCTTTCCGGCCACTCGCCCTGGCCGTCCCTGGCCAGCAAAGATAGAAATTTCCAAATTTTGCAGAATTTCTCCAAAACTCAAGTGGTCAGAATCAAGGCCAATGCAAGTGCACAGAGCCCCCAAGGCCAGCTTTCATCTGATGCCCAGACCCTTGGCAAATGACTTCTTTTTCCCCTGGAAAATGACCTCTCTTTGCGGCCACTCACTCTGGCTAACCCTGGCCACCCCAGCTAGAAATTTCCAAATTTTGCTGGATTTCTCCAAAACCAAAGTGGCCAGAATCTTGGTTCCAGCAGGTTCTCAGAGCCCCAAAGGCCAGCTTTCATCTGATGCCCAGACCCTGTGAAAATGACTTCTTTTTTCTCCTGGAAAATGACTTCTCTTTCCGGCCACTCGCCCTGGCCGTCCCTGGCCACTTAAGATAGAAATTAGCAAATTTTGCAGAATTTCGCCAAAACTCAAGAGGTCAGAATCAAGGCTAATGCAAGTACTTAGAGCCCCAAAGGCCAGCTTTCATCTGATGCCCAGACCCTTGGCAAATGACTTCGTTTTCCCCTGGAAAATGGCCTCGTTTGCGGCCACTCGCCCTGGCCGTCCCTGGCCACCCAAGATAGAATTGAGCAAATTTTGCAGAATTTGTCCAAAACTCAAGAGGTCAGAATCTAGGCGAACGCAGGAGCTCAGAGCCCCAAAGGCCAGCTTTCATCTGATGCCCAGAGCCTGGAGATTTGTCTTCTTTTTCCCCTGGAAAATGACCGCTCTTTGCGGCCACTCGCTCCGGCTGACCCTGGCCTTCCAAGCTTGAAATTTCCAAATTTTGCTGTATTTCTCCAAAACCAAAATGGTCACAATCTAGGTCCCAGCAAGTGCTCAGAGCCCCAAACACCAGATTTCATCTGATGCCCAGAGCGTGGGGAAATGACTTCTTGTTCCCGTGGAAAATGGCCTTAATTTCTGGCCACTCGCTCAGGCCGACCCTGTCCACTGACCTAGACATTTTCAAATTTTGCTGGATTTCTGCAAAACGAAATTGGTCAGAATCTAGGCCAATGCAAGTGCTCAGAGCCCCAAAGGCCAGCTTTCATCTGATGCCCAGACGGTGGGGAAATGACTTCTTTTTCCCCTGGAAAATGGCCTCTCTTTCCGGCCACTCGCCCTGGCCGTCCCTGGCCAGCAAAGATAGAAATTTCCAAATTTTGCAGAATTTCTCCAAAACTCAAGTGGTCAGAATCAAGGCCAATGCAAGTGCACAGAGCCCCCAAGGCCAGCTTTCATCTGATGCCCAGATCCTTGGCAAACGACTTCTTTTTCCCCTGGAAAATGACCTCTCTTTGCGGCCACTCACTCTGGCTAACCCTGGCCACCCCAGCTAGAAATTTCCAAATTTTGCTGGATTTCTCCAAAACTAAAGGGGCCAGAGTCTTGGTTCCAGCAGGTTCTCAGAGCCCCAAAGGCCAGCTTTCATCTGATGCCCAGACCCTTGGCAAATGACTACTTTTTTCCCTGGAAAATGACCTCTCTTTGCGGCCACTCGCCTTGACTGACCCTGTCCACTGACCTAGACATGTCCAAATTTTGCTAAATTTCTCCAAAACTAAAGCGGTCAGAATCTAGGCCATGGCAAGTGCTCAGAGCCCCCAAGGCCAGCTTTCCTCTGATGCTCAGACCCTGGGCAAAGGACTTCTTCTTCCCCTGGAAAATGTCCTCTCTGTCCGGCCACTCGCCCTGGCTGTCCCTGGCCACCCAAGAGAGAAATTTCCAAATTTTCAGAATTTCTCCAAATCTCAAGAGGTCAGAATCTAGGCCATGGCAAGTGCTCAGAGTCCCAAAGGCCAGCTTTCCTCTGATGCTCAGACCCTGGCCAAAGGATTTCTTCTTCCCCTGGAAAATGACCTCTCTTTCCGGCCACTCGCCCTGGCCGTCCCTGGCCACCCAAGATAGAAATTAGCAAATTTTGCAGAATTTCGCCAAAACTCAAGAGGTCAGAATCAAGGCTAATGCAAGTACTTAGAGCCCCAAAGACCAGCTTTCATCTGATGCCCAGACCCTTGGCAAATGACTTCGTTTTCCCCTGGAAAATGGCCTCGTTTGCGGCCACTCGCCCTGGCCGTCCCTGGCCACCCAAGATGGAATTGAGCAAATTTTGCAGAATTTGTCCAAAACTCAAGAGGTCAGAATCTAGGCGAACGCAGGAGCTCAGAGCCCCAAAGGCCAGCTTTCATCTGATGCCCAGAGCCTGGAGATTTGTCTTCTTTTTCCCCTGGAAAATGACCGCTCTTTGCGGCCACTCGCTCCGGCTGACCCTGGCCTTCCAAGCTTGAAATTTCCAAATTTTGCTGTATTTCTCCAAAACCAAAATGGTCACAATCTAGGTCCCAGCAAGTGCTCAGAGCCCCAAACACCAGATTTCATCTGATGCCCAGAGCGTGGGGAAATGACTTCTTGTTCCCGTGGAAAATGGCCTTAATTTCTGGCCACTCGCTCAGGCCGACCCTGTCCACTGACCTAGACATTTTCAAATTTTGCTGGATTTCTGCAAAACGAAATTGGTCAGAATCTAGGCCAATGCAAGTGCTCAGAGCCCCAAAGGCCAGCTTTCATCTGATGCCCAGACGGTGGGGAAATGACTTCTTTTTCCCCTGGAAAATGGCCTCTCTTTCCGGCCACTCGCCCTGGCCGTCCCTGGCCAGCAAAGATAGAAATTTCCAAATTTTGCAGAATTTCTCCAAAACTCAAGTGGTCAGAATCAAGGCCAATGCAAGTGCACAGAGCCCCCAAGGCCAGCTTTCATCTGATGCCCAGATCCTTGGCAAACGACTTCTTTTTCCCCTGGAAAATGACCTCTCTTTGCGGCCACTCACTCTGGCTAACCCTGGCCACCCCAGCTAGAAATTTCCAAATTTTGCTGGATTTCTCCAAAACTAAAGGGGCCAGAGTCTTGGTTCCAGCAGGTTCTCAGAGCCCCAAAGGCCAGCTTTCATCTGATGCCCAGACCCTTGGCAAATGACTACTTTTTTCCCTGGAAAATGACCTCTCTTTGCGGCCACTCGCCTTGACTGACCCTGTCCACTGACCTAGACATGTCCAAATTTTGCTAGATTTCTCCAAAACTAAAGCGGTCAGAATCTAGGCCATGGCAAGTGCTCAGAGCCCCCAAGGCCAGCTTTCCTCTGATGCTCAGACCCTGGGCAAAGGACTTCTTCTTCCCCTGGAAAATGACCTCTCTTTCCGGCCACTCGTCCTGGCCGTCCCTGGCCACCCAAGATAGAAATTTCCAAATTTTCAGAATTTCCCCAATACTCAAGAGGTCGGAATCAACGCTAATGCAGGTACTTAGAACCCCAAAGGCCAGCTTTCATCTGATGCCCAGACCCTTGGCAAATGACTTCTTTTTCCCCTGGAAAATGTCCTCTCTGTCCGGCCACTCGCCCTGGCTGTCCCTGGCCACCCAAGAGAGAAATTTCCAAATTTTCAGAATTTCTCCAAATCTCAAGAGGTCAGAATCTAGGCCATGGCAAGTGCTCAGAGTCCCAAAGGCCAGCTTTCCTCTGATGCTCAGACCCTGGCCAAAGGATTTCTTCTTCCCCTGGAAAATGACCTCTCTTTCCGGCCACTCGCCCTGGCCGTCCCTGGCCACCCAAGATAGAAATTAGCAAATTTTGCAGAATTTCGCCAAAACTCAAGAGGTCAGAATCAAGGCTAATGCAAGTACTTAGAGCCCCAAAGGCCAGCTTTCATCTGATGCCCAGACCCTTGGCAAATGACTTCGTTTTCCCCTGGAAAATGGCCTCGTTTGCGGCCACTCGCCCTGGCCGTCCCTGGCCACCCAAGATGGAATTGAGCAAATTTTGCAGAATTTGTCCAAAACTCAAGAGGTCAGAATCTAGGCGAACGCAGGAGCTCGGAGCCCCAAAGGCCAGCTTTCATCTGATGCCCAGAGCCTGGAGATTTGTCTTCTTTTTCCCCTGGAAAATGACCGCTCTTTGCGGCCACTCGCTCCGGCTGACCCTGGCCTTCCAAGCTTGAAATTTCCAAATTTTGCTGTATTTCTCCAAAACCAAAATGGTCACAATCTAGGTCCCAGCAAGTGCTCAGAGCCCCAAACACCAGATTTCATCTGATGCCCAGAGCGTGGGGAAATGACTTCTTGTTCCCGTGGAAAATGGCCTTAATTTCTGGCCACTCGCTCAGGCCGACCCTGTCCACTGACCTAGACATTTTCAAATTTTGCTGGATTTCTGCAAAATGAAATTGGTCAGAATCTAGGCCAATGCAAGTGCTCAGAGCCCCAAAGGCCAGCTTTCATCTGATGCCCAGACGGTGGGGAAATGACTTCTTTTTCCCCTGGAAAATGGCCTCTCTTTCCGGCCACTCGCCCTGGCCGTCCCTGGCCAGCAAAGATAGAAATTTCCAAATTTTGCAGAATTTCTCCAAAACTCAAGTGGTCAGAATCAAGGCCAATGCAAGTGCACAGAGCCCCCAAGGCCAGCTTTCATCTGATGCCCAGATCCTTGGCAAACGACTTCTTTTTCCCCTGGAAAATGACCTCTCTTTGCGGCCACTCACTCTGGCTAACCCTGGCCACCCCAGCTAGAAATTTCCAAATTTTGCTGGATTTCTCCAAAACTAAAGGGGCCAGAGTCTTGGTTCCAGCAGGTTCTCAGAGCCCCAAAGGCCAGCTTTCATCTGATGCCCAGACCCTTGGCAAATGACTACTTTTTTCCCTGGAAAATGACCTCTCTTTGCGGCCACTCGCCTTGACTGACCCTGTCCACTGACCTAGACATGTCCAAATTTTGCTAGATTTCTCCAAAACTAAAGCGGTCAGAATCTAGGCCATGGCAAGTGCTCAGAGCCCCCAAGGCCAGCTTTCCTCTGATGCTCAGACCCTGGGCAAAGGACTTCTTCTTCCCCTGGAAAATGACCTCTCTTTCCGGCCACTCGTCCTGGCCGTCCCTGGCCACCCAAGATAGAAATTTCCAAATTTTCAGAATTTCCCCAATACTCAAGAGGTCGGAATCAACGCTAATGCAGGTACTTAGAACCCCAAAGGCCAGCTTTCATCTGATGCCCAGACCCTTGGCAAATGACTTCTTTTTCCCCTGGAAAATGTCCTCTCTGTCCGGCCACTCGCCCTGGCTGTCCCTGGCCACCCAAGAGAGAAATTTCCAAATTTTCAGAATTTCTCCAAATCTCAAGAGGTCAGAATCTAGGCCATGGCAAGTGCTCAGAGTCCCAAAGGCCAGCTTTCCTCTGATGCTCAGACCCTGGCCAAAGGATTTCTTCTTCCCCTGGAAAATGACCTCTCTTTCCGGCCACTCGCCCTGGCCGTCCCTGGCCACCCAAGATAGAAATTAGCAAATTTTGCAGAATTTCGCCAAAACTCAAGAGGTCAGAATCAAGGCGAACGCAGGAGCTCAGAGCCCCAAAGGCCAGCTTTCATCTGATGCCCAGAGCCTGGAGATTTGTCTTCTTTTTCCCCTGGAAAATGACCGCTCTTTGCGGCCACTCGCTCCGGCTGACCCTGGCCTTCCAAGCTTGAAATTTCCAAATTTTGCTGTATTTCTCCAAAACCAAAATGGTCACAATCTAGGTCCCTGCAAGTGCTCAGAGCCCCAAACACCAGATTTCATCTGATGCCCAGAGCGTGGGGAAATGACTTCTTGTTCCCGTGGAAAATGGCCTTAATTTCTGGCCACTCGCTCAGGCCGACCCTGTCCACTGACCTAGACATTTTCAAATTTTGCTGGATTTCTGCAAAATGAAATTGGTCAGAATCTAGGCCAATGCAAGTGCTCAGAGCCCCAAAGGCCAGCTTTCATCTGATGCCCAGACGGTGGGGAAATGACTTCTTTTTCCCCTGGAAAATGGCCTCTCTTTCCGGCCACTCGCCCTGGCCGTCCCTGGCCAGCAAAGATAGAAATTTCCAAATTTTGCTGTATTTCTCCAAAACCAAAATGGTCACAATCTAGGTCCCAGCAAGTGCTCAGAGCCCCAAACACCAGATTTCATCTGATGCCCAGAGCGTGGGGAAATGACTTCTTGTTCCCGTGGAAAATGGCCTTAATTTCTGGCCACTCGCTCAGGCCGACCCTGTCCACTGACCTAGACATTTTCAAATTTTGCTGGATTTCTGCAAAACGAAATTGGTCAGAATCTAGGCCAATGCAAGTGCTCAGAGCCCCAAAGGCCAGCTTTCATCTGATGCCCAGACGGTGGGGAAATGACTTCTTTTTCCCCTGGAAAATGGCCTCTCTTTCCGGCCACTCGCCCTGGCCGTCCCTGGCCAGCAAAGATAGAAATTTCCAAATTTTGCAGAATTTCTCCAAAACTCAAGTGGTCAGAATCAAGGCCAATGCAAGTGCACAGAGCCCCCAAGGCCAGCTTTCATCTGATGCCCAGATCCTTGGCAAACGACTTCTTTTTCCCCTGGAAAATGACCTCTCTTTGCGGCCACTCACTCTGGCTAACCCTGGCCACCCCAGCTAGAAATTTCCAAATTTTGCTGGATTTCTCCAAAACTAAAGGGGCCAGAGTCTTGGTTCCAGCAGGTTCTCAGAGCCCCAAAGGCCAGCTTTCATCTGATGCCCAGACCCTTGGCAAATGACTACTTTTTTCCCTGGAAAATGACCTCTCTTTGCGGCCACTCGCCTTGACTGACCCTGTCCACTGACCTAGACATGTCCAAATTTTGCTAGATTTCTCCAAAACTAAAGCGGTCAGAATCTAGGCCATGGCAAGTGCTCAGAGCCCCCAAGGCCAGCTTTCCTCTGATGCTCAGACCCTGGGCAAAGGACTTCTTCTTCCCCTGGAAAATGACCTCTCTTTCCGGCCACTCGTCCTGGCCGTCCCGGGCCACCCAAGATAGAAATTTCCAAATTTTCAGAATTTCCCCAATACTCAAGAGGTCGGAATCAACGCTAATGCAGGTACTTAGAACCCCAAAGGCCAGCTTTCATCTGATGCCCAGACCCTTGGCAAATGACTTCTTTTTCCCCTGGAAAATGTCCTCTCTGTCCGGCCACTCGCCCTGGCTGTCCCTGGCCACCCAAGAGAGAAATTTCCAAATTTTCAGAATTTCTCCAAATCTCAAGAGGTCAGAATCTAGGCCATGGCAAGTGCTCAGAGTCCCAAAGGCCAGCTTTCCTCTGATGCTCAGACCCTGGCCAAAGGATTTCTTCTTCCCCTGGAAAATGACCTCTCTTTCCGGCCACTCGCCCTGGCCGTCCCTGGCCACCCAAGATAGAAATTAGCAAATTTTGCAGAATTTCGCCAAAACTCAAGAGGTCAGAATCAAGGCTAATGCAAGTACTTAGAGCCCCAAAGGCCAGCTTTCATCTGATGCCCAGACCCTTGGCAAATGACTTCGTTTTCCCCTGGAAAATGGCCTCGTTTGCGGCCACTCGCCCTGGCCGTCCCTGGCCACCCAAGATGGAATTGAGCAAATTTTGCAGAATTTGTCCAAAACTCAAGAGGTCAGAATCTAGGCGAACGCAGGAGCTCAGAGCCCCAAAGGCCAGCTTTCATCTGATGCCCAGAGCCTGGAGATTTGTCTTCTTTTTCCCCTGGAAAATGGCCTCTCTTTGCGGCCACTCGCTCCGGCTGACCCTGGCCTTCCAAGCTTGAAATTTCCAAATTTTGCTGTATTTCTCCAAAACCAAAATGGTCACAATCTAGGTCCCAGCAAGTGCTCAGAGCCCCAAACACCAGATTTCATCTGATGCCCAGAGCGTGGGGAAATGACTTCTTGTTCCCGTGGAAAATGGCCTTAATTTCTGGCCACTCGCTCAGGCCGACCCTGTCCACTGACCTAGACATTTTCAAATTTTGCTGGATTTCTGCAAAATGAAATTGGTCAGAATCTAGGCCAATGCAAGTGCTCAGAGCCCCAAAGGCCAGCTTTCATCTGATGCCCAGACGGTGGGGAAATGACTTCTTTTTCCCCTGGAAAATGGCCTCTCTTTCCGGCCACTCGCCCTGGCCGTCCCTGGCCAGCAAAGATAGAAATTTCCAAATTTTGCTGTATTTCTCCAAAACCAAAATGGTCACAATCTAGGTCCCAGCAAGTGCTCAGAGCCCCAAACACCAGATTTCATCTGATGCCCAGAGCGTGGGGAAATGACTTCTTGTTCCCGTGGAAAATGGCCTTAATTTCTGGCCACTCGCTCAGGCCGACCCTGTCCACTGACCTAGACATTTTCAAATTTTGCTGGATTTCTGCAAAACGAAATTGGTCAGAATCTAGGCCAATGCAAGTGCTCAGAGCCCCAAAGGCCAGCTTTCATCTGATGCCCAGACGGTGGGGAAATGACTTCTTTTTCCCCTGGAAAATGGCCTCTCTTTCCGGCCACTCGCCCTGGCCGTCCCTGGCCAGCAAAGATAGAAATTTCCAAATTTTGCAGAATTTCTCCAAAACTCAAGTGGTCAGAATCAAGGCCAATGCAAGTGCACAGAGCCCCCAAGGCCAGCTTTCATCTGATGCCCAGATCCTTGGCAAACGACTTCTTTTTCCCCTGGAAAATGACCTCTCTTTGCGGCCACTCACTCTGGCTAACCCTGGCCACCCCAGCTAGAAATTTCCAAATTTTGCTGGATTTCTCCAAAACTAAAGGGGCCAGAGTCTTGGTTCCAGCAGGTTCTCAGAGCCCCAAAGGCCAGCTTTCATCTGATGCCCAGACCCTTGGCAAATGACTACTTTTTTCCCTGGAAAATGACCTCTCTTTGCGGCCACTCGCCTTGACTGACCCTGTCCACTGACCTAGACATGTCCAAATTTTGCTAGATTTCTCCAAAACTAAAGCGGTCAGAATCTAGGCCATGGCAAGTGCTCAGAGCCCCCAAGGCCAGCTTTCCTCTGATGCTCAGACCCTGGGCAAAGGACTTCTTCTTCCCCTGGAAAATGACCTCTCTTTCCGGCCACTCGTCCTGGCCGTCCCGGGCCACCCAAGATAGAAATTTCCAAATTTTCAGAATTTCCCCAATACTCAAGAGGTCGGAATCAACGCTAATGCAGGTACTTAGAACCCCAAAGGCCAGCTTTCATCTGATGCCCAGACCCTTGGCAAATGACTTCTTTTTCCCCTGGAAAATGTCCTCTCTGTCCGGCCACTCGCCCTGGCTGTCCCTGGCCACCCAAGAGAGAAATTTCCAAATTTTCAGAATTTCTCCAAATCTCAAGAGGTCAGAATCTAGGCCATGGCAAGTGCTCAGAGTCCCAAAGGCCAGCTTTCCTCTGATGCTCAGACCCTGGCCAAAGGATTTCTTCTTCCCCTGGAAAATGACCTCTCTTTCCGGCCACTCGCCCTGGCCGTCCCTGGCCACCCAAGATAGAAATTAGCAAATTTTGCAGAATTTCGCCAAAACTCAAGAGGTCAGAATCAAGGCTAATGCAAGTACTTAGAGCCCCAAAGGCCAGCTTTCATCTGATGCCCAGACCCTTGGCAAATGACTTCGTTTTCCCCTGGAAAATGGCCTCGTTTGCGGCCACTCGCCCTGGCCGTCCCTGGCCACCCAAGATGGAATTGAGCAAATTTTGCAGAATTTGTCCAAAACTCAAGAGGTCAGAATCTAGGCGAACGCAGGAGCTCAGAGCCCCAAAGGCCAGCTTTCATCTGATGCCCAGAGCCTGGAGATTTGTCTTCTTTTTCCCCTGGAAAATGGCCTCTCTTTGCGGCCACTCGCTCCGGCTGACCCTGGCCTTCCAAGCTTGAAATTTCCAAATTTTGCTGTATTTCTCCAAAACCAAAATGGTCACAATCTAGGTCCCAGCAAGTGCTCAGAGCCCCAAACACCAGATTTCATCTGATGCCCAGAGTGTGGGGAAATGACTTCTTGTTCCCGTGGAAAATGGCCTTAATTTCTGGCCACTCGCTCAGGCCGACCCTGTCCACTGACCTAGACATTTTCAAATTTTGCTGGATTTCTGCAAAACGAAATTGGTCAGAATCTAGGCCAATGCAAGTGCTCAGAGCCCCAAAGGCCAGCTTTCATCTGATGCCCAGACGGTGGGGAAATGACTTCTTTGTCCCCTGGAAAATGGCCTCTCTTTCCGGCCACTCGCCCTGGCCGTCCCTGGCCAGCAAAGATAGAAATTTCCAAATTTTGCAGAATTTCTCCAAAACTCAAGTGGTCAGAATCAAGGCCAATGCAAGTGCACAGAGCCCCCAAGGCCAGCTTTCATCTGATGCCCAGATCCTTGGCAAACGACTTCTTTTTCCCCTGGAAAATGACCTCTCTTTGCGGCCACTCACTCTGGCTAACCCTGGCCACCCCAGCTAGAAATTTCCAAATTTTGCTGGATTTCTCCAAAACTAAAGGGGCCAGAGTCTTGGTTCCAGCAGGTTCTCAGAGCCCCAAAGGCCAGCTTTCATCTGATGCCCAGACCCTTGGCAAATGACTACTTTTTTCCCTGGAAAATGACCTCTCTTTGCGGCCACTCGCCTTGACTGACCCTGTCCACTGACCTAGACATGTCCAAATTTTGCTAGATTTCTCCAAAACTAAAGCGGTCAGAATCTAGGCCATGGCAAGTGCTCAGAGCCCCCAAGGCCAGCTTTCCTCTGATGCTCAGACCCTGGGCAAAGGACTTCTTCTTCCCCTGGAAAATGACCTCTCTTTCCGGCCACTCGTCCTGGCCGTCCCTGGCCACCCAAGATAGAAATTTCCAAATTTTCAGAATTTCCCCAATACTCAAGAGGTCGGAATCAACGCTAATGCAGGTACTTAGAACCCCAAAGGCCAGCTTTCATCTGATGCCCAGACCCTTGGCAAATGACTTCTTTTTCCCCTGGAAAATGTCCTCTCTGTCCGGCCACTCGCCCTGGCTGTCCCTGGCCACCCAAGAGAGAAATTTCCAAATTTTCAGAATTTCTCCAAATCTCAAGAGGTCAGAATCTAGGCCATGGCAAGTGCTCAGAGTCCCAAAGGCCAGCTTTCCTCTGATGCTCAGACCCTGGCCAAAGGATTTCTTCTTCCCCTGGAAAATGACCTCTCTTTCCGGCCACTCGCCCTGGCCGTCCCTGGCCACCCAAGATAGAAATTAGCAAATTTTGCAGAATTTCGCCAAAACTCAAGAGGTCAGAATCAAGGCTAATGCAAGTACTTAGAGCCCCAAAGGCCAGCTTTCATCTGATGCCCAGACCCTTGGCAAATGACTTCGTTTTCCCCTGGAAAATGGCCTCGTTTGCGGCCACTCGCCCTGGCCGTCCCTGGCCACCCAAGATGGAATTGAGCAAATTTTGCAGAATTTGTCCAAAACTCAAGAGGTCAGAATCTAGGCGAACGCAGGAGCTCAGAGCCCCAAAGGCCAGCTTTCATCTGATGCCCAGAGCCTGGAGATTTGTCTTCTTTTTCCCCTGGAAAATGGCCTCTCTTTGCGGCCACTCGCTCCGGCTGACCCTGGCCTTCCAAGCTTGAAATTTCCAAATTTTGCTGTATTTCTCCAAAACCAAAATGGTCACAATCTAGGTCCCAGCAAGTGCTCAGAGCCCCAAACACCAGATTTCATCTGATGCCCAGAGCGTGGGGAAATGACTTCTTGTTCCCGTGGAAAATGGCCTTAATTTCTGGCCACTCGCTCAGGCCGACCCTGTCCACTGACCTAGACATTTTCAAATTTTGCTGGATTTCTGCAAAACGAAATTGGTCAGAATCTAGGCCAATGCAAGTGCTCAGAGCCCCAAAGGCCAGCTTTCATCTGATGCCCAGACGGTGGGGAAATGACTTCTTTTTCCCCTGGAAAATGGCCTCTCTTTCCGGCCACTCGCCCTGGCCGTCCCTGGCCAGCAAAGATAGAAATTTCCAAATTTTGCAGAATTTCTCCAAAACTCAAGTGGTCAGAATCAAGGCCAATGCAAGTGCACAGAGCCCCCAAGGCCAGCTTTCATCTGATGCCCAGATCCTTGGCAAACGACTTCTTTTTCCCCTGGAAAATGACCTCTCTTTGCGGCCACTCACTCTGGCTAACCCTGGCCACCCCAGCTAGAAATTTCCAAATTTTGCTGGATTTCTCCAAAACTAAAGGGGCCAGAGTCTTGGTTCCAGCAGGTTCTCAGAGCCCCAAAGGCCAGCTTTCATCTGATGCCCAGACCCTTGGCAAATGACTACTTTTTTCCCTGGAAAATGACCTCTCTTTGCGGCCACTCGCCTTGACTGACCCTGTCCACTGACCTAGACATGTCCAAATTTTGCTAGATTTCTCCAAAACTAAAGCGGTCAGAATCTAGGCCATGGCAAGTGCTCAGAGCCCCCAAGGCCAGCTTTCCTCTGATGCTCAGACCCTGGGCAAAGGACTTCTTCTTCCCCTGGAAAATGACCTCTCTTTCCGGCCACTCGTCCTGGCCGTCCCTGGCCACCCAAGATAGAAATTTCCAAATTTTCAGAATTTCCCCAATACTCAAGAGGTCGGAATCAACGCTAATGCAGGTACTTAGAACCCCAAAGGCCAGCTTTCATCTGATGCCCAGACCCTTGGCAAATGACTTCTTTTTCCCCTGGAAAATGTCCTCTCTGTCCGGCCACTCGCCCTGGCTGTCCCTGGCCACCCAAGAGAGAAATTTCCAAATTTTCAGAATTTCTCCAAATCTCAAGAGGTCAGAATCTAGGCCATGGCAAGTGCTCAGAGTCCCAAAGGCCAGCTTTCCTCTGATGCTCAGACCCTGGCCAAAGGATTTCTTCTTCCCCTGGAAAATGACCTCTCTTTCCGGCCACTCGCCCTGGCCGTCCCTGGCCACCCAAGATAGAAATTAGCAAATTTTGCAGAATTTCGCCAAAACTCAAGAGGTCAGAATCAAGGCTAATGCAAGTACTTAGAGCCCCAAAGGCCAGCTTTCATCTGATGCCCAGACCCTTGGCAAATGACTTCGTTTTCCCCTGGAAAATGGCCTCGTTTGCGGCCACTCGCCCTGGCCGTCCCTGGCCACCCAAGATGGAATTGAGCAAATTTTGCAGAATTTGTCCAAAACTCAAGAGGTCAGAATCTAGGCGAACGCAGGAGCTCAGAGCCCCAAAGGCCAGCTTTCATCTGATGCCCAGAGCCTGGAGATTTGTCTTCTTTTTCCCCTGGAAAATGACCGCTCTTTGCGGCCACTCGCTCCGGCTGACCCTGGCCTTCCAAGCTTGAAATTTCCAAATTTTGCTGTATTTCTCCAAAACCAAAATGGTCACAATCTAGGTCCCAGCAAGTGCTCAGAGCCCCAAACACCAGATTTCATCTGATGCCCAGAGCGTGGGGAAATGACTTCTTGTTCCCGTGGAAAATGGCCTTAATTTCTGGCCACTCGCTCAGGCCGACCCTGTCCACTGACCTAGACATTTTCAAATTTTGCTGGATTTCTGCAAAATGAAATTGGTCAGAATCTAGGCCAATGCAAGTGCTCAGAGCCCCAAAGGCCAGCTTTCATCTGATGCCCAGACGGTGGGGAAATGACTTCTTTTTCCCCTGGAAAATGGCCTCTCTTTCCGGCCACTCGCCCTGGCCGTCCCTGGCCAGCAAAGATAGAAATTTCCAAATTTTGCTGTATTTCTCCAAAACCAAAATGGTCACAATCTAGGTCCCAGCAAGTGCTCAGAGCCCCAAACACCAGATTTCATCTGATGCCCAGAGCGTGGGGAAATGACTTCTTGTTCCCGTGGAAAATGGCCTTAATTTCTGGCCACTCGCTCAGGCCGACCCTGTCCACTGACCTAGACATTTTCAAATTTTGCTGGATTTCTGCAAAACGAAATTGGTCAGAATCTAGGCCAATGCAAGTGCTCAGAGCCCCAAAGGCCAGCTTTCATCTGATGCCCAGACGGTGGGGAAATGACTTCTTTTTCCCCTGGAAAATGGCCTCTCTTTCCGGCCACTCGCCCTGGCCGTCCCTGGCCAGCAAAGATAGAAATTTCCAAATTTTGCAGAATTTCTCCAAAACTCAAGTGGTCAGAATCAAGGCCAATGCAAGTGCACAGAGCCCCCAAGGCCAGCTTTCATCTGATGCCCAGATCCTTGGCAAACGACTTCTTTTTCCCCTGGAAAATGACCTCTCTTTGCGGCCACTCACTCTGGCTAACCCTGGCCACCCCAGCTAGAAATTTCCAAATTTTGCTGGATTTCTCCAAAACTAAAGGGGCCAGAGTCTTGGTTCCAGCAGGTTCTCAGAGCCCCAAAGGCCAGCTTTCATCTGATGCCCAGACCCTTGGCAAATGACTACTTTTTTCCCTGGAAAATGACCTCTCTTTGCGGCCACTCGCCTTGACTGACCCTGTCCACTGACCTAGACATGTCCAAATTTTGCTAGATTTCTCCAAAACTAAAGCGGTCAGAATCTAGGCCATGGCAAGTGCTCAGAGCCCCCAAGGCCAGCTTTCCTCTGATGCTCAGACCCTGGGCAAAGGACTTCTTCTTCCCCCGGAAAATGACCTCTCTTTCCGGCCACTCGTCCTGGCCGTCCCGGGCCACCCAAGTCAGAAATTTCCAAATTTTCAGAATTTCCCCAATACTCAAGAGGTCGGAATCAACGCTAATGCAGGTACTTAGAACCCCAAAGGCCAGCTTTCATCTGATGCCCAGACCCTTGGCAAATGACTTCTTTTTCCCCTGGAAAATGTCCTCTCTGTCCGGCCACTCGCCCTGGCTGTCCCTGGCCACCCAAGAGAGAAATTTCCAAATTTTCAGAATTTCTCCAAATCTCAAGAGGTCAGAATCTAGGCCATGGCAAGTGCTCAGAGTCCCAAAGGCCAGCTTTCCTCTGATGCTCAGACCCTGGCCAAAGGATTTCTTCTTCCCCTGGAAAATGACCTCTCTTTCCGGCCACTCGCCCTGGCCGTCCCTGGCCACCCAAGATAGAAATTAGCAAATTTTGCAGAATTTCGCCAAAACTCAAGAGGTCAGAATCAAGGCTAATGCAAGTACTTAGAGCCCCAAAGGCCAGCTTTCATCTGATGCCCAGACCCTTGGCAAATGACTTCGTTTTCCCCTGGAAAATGGCCTCGTTTGCGGCCACTCGCCCTGGCCGTCCCTGGCCACCCAAGATGGAATTGAGCAAATTTTGCAGAATTTGTCCAAAACTCAAGAGGTCAGAATCTAGGCGAACGCAGGAGCTCAGAGCCCCAAAGGCCAGCTTTCATCTGATGCCCAGAGCCTGGAGATTTGTCTTCTTTTTCCCCTGGAAAATGGCCTCTCTTTGCGGCCACTCGCTCCGGCTGACCCTGGCCTTCCAAGCTTGAAATTTCCAAATTTTGCTGTATTTCTCCAAAACCAAAATGGTCACAATCTAGGTCCCAGCAAGTGCTCAGAGCCCCAAACACCAGATTTCATCTGATGCCCAGAGTGTGGGGAAATGACTTCTTGTTCCCGTGGAAAATGGCCTTAATTTCTGGCCACTCGCTCAGGCCGACCCTGTCCACTGACCTAGACATTTTCAAATTTTGCTGGATTTCTGCAAAACGAAATTGGTCAGAATCTAGGCCAATGCAAGTGCTCAGAGCCCCAAAGGCCAGCTTTCATCTGATGCCCAGACGGTGGGGAAATGACTTCTTTTTCCCCTGGAAAATGGCCTCTCTTTCCGGCCACTCGCCCTGGCCGTCCCTGGCCAGCAAAGATAGAAATTTCCAAATTTTGCAGAATTTCTCCAAAACTCAAGTGGTCAGAATCAAGGCCAATGCAAGTGCACAGAGCCCCCAAGGCCAGCTTTCATCTGATGCCCAGATCCTTGGCAAACGACTTCTTTTTCCCCTGGAAAATGACCTCTCTTTGCGGCCACTCACTCTGGCTAACCCTGGCCACCCCAGCTAGAAATTTCCAAATTTTGCTGGATTTCTCCAAAACTAAAGGGGCCAGAGTCTTGGTTCCAGCAGGTTCTCAGAGCCCCAAAGGCCAGCTTTCATCTGATGCCCAGACCCTTGGCAAATGACTACTTTTTTCCCTGGAAAATGACCTCTCTTTGCGGCCACTCGCCTTGACTGACCCTGTCCACTGACCTAGACATGTCCAAATTTTGCTAGATTTCTCCAAAACTAAAGCGGTCAGAATCTAGGCCATGGCAAGTGCTCAGAGCCCCCAAGGCCAGCTTTCCTCTGATGCTCAGACCCTGGGCAAAGGACTTCTTCTTCCCCTGGAAAATGACCTCTCTTTCCGGCCACTCGTCCTGGCCGTCCCTGGCCACCCAAGATAGAAATTTCCAAATTTTCAGAATTTCCCCAATACTCAAGAGGTCGGAATCAACGCTAATGCAGGTACTTAGAACCCCAAAGGCCAGCTTTCATCTGATGCCCAGACCCTTGGCAAATGACTTCTTTTTCCCCTGGAAAATGTCCTCTCTGTCCGGCCACTCGCCCTGGCTGTCCCTGGCCACCCAAGAGAGAAATTTCCAAATTTTCAGAATTTCTCCAAATCTCAAGAGGTCAGAATCTAGGCCATGGCAAGTGCTCAGAGTCCCAAAGGCCAGCTTTCCTCTGATGCTCAGACCCTGGCCAAAGGATTTCTTCTTCCCCTGGAAAATGACCTCTCTTTCCGGCCACTCGCCCTGGCCGTCCCTGGCCACCCAAGATAGAAATTAGCAAATTTTGCAGAATTTCGCCAAAACTCAAGAGGTCAGAATCAAGGCTAATGCAAGTACTTAGAGCCCCAAAGGCCAGCTTTCATCTGATGCCCAGACCCTTGGCAAATGACTTCGTTTTCCCCTGGAAAATGGCCTCGTTTGCGGCCACTCGCCCTGGCCGTCCCTGGCCACCCAAGATGGAATTGAGCAAATTTTGCAGAATTTGTCCAAAACTCAAGAGGTCAGAATCTAGGCGAACGCAGGAGCTCAGAGCCCCAAAGGCCAGCTTTCATCTGATGCCCAGAGCCTGGAGATTTGTCTTCTTTTTCCCCTGGAAAATGACCGCTCTTTGCGGCCACTCGCTCCGGCTGACCCTGGCCTTCCAAGCTTGAAATTTCCAAATTTTGCTGTATTTCTCCAAAACCAAAATGGTCACAATCTAGGTCCCAGCAAGTGCTCAGAGCCCCAAACACCAGATTTCATCTGATGCCCAGAGCGTGGGGAAATGACTTCTTGTTCCCGTGGAAAATGGCCTTAATTTCTGGCCACTCGCTCAGGCCGACCCTGTCCACTGACCTAGACATTTTCAAATTTTGCTGGATTTCTGCAAAATGAAATTGGTCAGAATCTAGGCCAATGCAAGTGCTCAGAGCCCCAAAGGCCAGCTTTCATCTGATGCCCAGACGGTGGGGAAATGAATTCTTTTTCCCCTGGAAAATGGCCTCTCTTTCCGGCCACTCGCCCTGGCCGTCCCTGGCCAGCAAAGATAGAAATTTCCAAATTTTGCTGTATTTCTCCAAAACCAAAATGGTCACAATCTAGGTCCCAGCAAGTGCTCAGAGCCCCAAACACCAGATTTCATCTGATGCCCAGAGCGTGGGGAAATGACTTCTTGTTCCCGTGGAAAATGGCCTTAATTTCTGGCCACTCGCTCAGGCCGACCCTGTCCACTGACCTAGACATTTTCAAATTTTGCTGGATTTCTGCAAAACGAAATTGGTCAGAATCTAGGCCAATGCAAGTGCTCAGAGCCCCAAAGGCCAGCTTTCATCTGATGCCCAGACGGTGGGGAAATGACTTCTTTTTCCCCTGGAAAATGGCCTCTCTTTCCGGCCACTCGCCCTGGCCGTCCCTGGCCAGCAAAGATAGAAATTTCCAAATTTTGCAGAATTTCTCCAAAACTCAAGTGGTCAGAATCAAGGCCAATGCAAGTGCACAGAGCCCCCAAGGCCAGCTTTCATCTGATGCCCAGATCCTTGGCAAACGACTTCTTTTTCCCCTGGAAAATGACCTCTCTTTGCGGCCACTCACTCTGGCTAACCCTGGCCACCCCAGCTAGAAATTTCCAAATTTTGCTGGATTTCTCCAAAACTAAAGGGGCCAGAGTCTTGGTTCCAGCAGGTTCTCAGAGCCCCAAAGGCCAGCTTTCATCTGATGCCCAGACCCTTGGCAAATGACTACTTTTTTCCCTGGAAAATGACCTCTCTTTGCGGCCACTCGCCTTGACTGACCCTGTCCACTGACCTAGACATGTCCAAATTTTGCTAGATTTCTCCAAAACTAAAGCGGTCAGAATCTAGGCCATGGCAAGTGCTCAGAGCCCCCAAGGCCAGCTTTCCTCTGATGCTCAGACCCTGGGCAAAGGACTTCTTCTTCCCCCGGAAAATGACCTCTCTTTCCGGCCACTCGTCCTGGCCGTCCCGGGCCACCCAAGATAGAAATTTCCAAATTTTCAGAATTTCCCCAATACTCAAGAGGTCGGAATCAACGCTAATGCAGGTACTTAGAACCCCAAAGGCCAGCTTTCATCTGATGCCCAGACCCTTGGCAAATGACTTCTTTTTCCCCTGGAAAATGTCCTCTCTGTCCGGCCACTCGCCCTGGCTGTCCCTGGCCACCCAAGAGAGAAATTTCCAAATTTTCAGAATTTCTCCAAATCTCAAGAGGTCAGAATCTAGGCCATGGCAAGTGCTCAGAGTCCCAAAGGCCAGCTTTCCTCTGATGCTCAGACCCTGGCCAAAGGATTTCTTCTTCCCCTGGAAAATGACCTCTCTTTCCGGCCACTCGCCCTGGCCGTCCCTGGCCACCCAAGATAGAAATTAGCAAATTTTGCAGAATTTCGCCAAAACTCAAGAGGTCAGAATCAAGGCTAATGCAAGTACTTAGAGCCCCAAAGGCCAGCTTTCATCTGATGCCCAGACCCTTGGCAAATGACTTCGTTTTCCCCTGGAAAATGGCCTCGTTTGCGGCCACTCGCCCTGGCCGTCCCTGGCCACCCAAGATGGAATTGAGCAAATTTTGCAGAATTTGTCCAAAACTCAAGAGGTCAGAATCTAGGCGAACTCAGGAGCTCAGAGCCCCAAAGGCCAGCTTTCATCTGATGCCCAGAGCCTGGAGATTTGTCTTCTTTTTCCCCTGGAAAATGGCCTCTCTTTGCGGCCACTCGCTCTGGCTGACCCTGGCCTTCCAAGCTTGAAATTTCCAAATTTTGCTGTATTTCTCCAAAACCAAAATGGTCACAATCTAGGTCCCAGCAAGTGCTCAGAGCCCCAAACACCAGATTTCATCTGATGCCCAGAGCGTGGGGAAATGACTTCTTGTTCCCGTGGAAAATGGCCTTAATTTCTGGCCACTCGCTCAGGCCGACCCTGTCCACTGACCTAGACATTTTCAAATTTTGCTGGATTTCTGCAAAACGAAATTGGTCAGAATCTAGGCCAATGCAAGTGCTCAGAGCCCCAAAGGCCAGCTTTCATCTGATGCCCAGACGGTGGGGAAATGACTTCTTTTTCCCCTGGAAAATGGCCTCTCTTTCCGGCCACTCGCCCTGGCCGTCCCTGGCCAGCAAAGATAGAAATTTCCAAATTTTGCAGAATTTCTCCAAAACTCAAGTGGTCAGAATCAAGGCCAATGCAAGTGCACAGAGCCCCCAAGGCCAGCTTTCATCTGATGCCCAGACCCTTGGCAAATGACTTCTTTTTCCCCTGGAAAATGACCTCTCTTTGCGGCCACTCACTCTGGCTAACCCTGGCCACCCCAGCAAGAAATTTCCAAATTTTGCTGGATTTCTCCAAAACCAAAGTGGCCAGAGTCTTGGTTCCAGCAGTTTCTCAGAGCCCCAAAGGCCAGCTTTCATCTGATGCCCAGACCCTTGGCAAATGACTACTTTTTTCCCTGGAAAATGACCTCTCTTTGCGGCCACTCGCCTTGACTGACCCTGTCCACTGACCTAGACATGTCCAAATTTTGCTAGATTTCTCCAAAACTAAAGCGGTCAGAATCTAGGCCATGGCAAGTGCTCAGAGCCCCCAAGGCCAGCTTTCCTCTGATGCTCAGACCCTGGGCAAAGGACTTCTTCTTCCCCTGGAAAATGACCTCTCTTTCCGGCCACTCGTCCTGGCCGTCCCTGGCCACCCAAGATAGAAATTTCCAAATTTTCAGAATTTCTCCAATACTCAAGAGGTCGGAATCAACGCTAATGCAGGTACTTAGAGCCCCAAAGGCCAGCTTTCATCTGATGCCCAGACCCTTGGCAAATGACTTCTTTTTCCCCTGGAAAATGACCTCTCTGTCCGGCCACTCGCCCTGGCTGTCCCTGGCCACCCAAGACAGAAATTTCCAAATTTTCAGAATTTCTCCAAATCTCAAGAGGTCAGAATCTAGGCCATGGCAAGTGCTCAGAGTCCCGAAGGCCAGCTTTCCTCTGATGCTCAGACCCTGGCCAAAGGATTTCTTCTTCCCCTGGAAAATGACCTCTCTTTCCGGCCACTCGCCCTGGCCGTCCCTGGCCACCCAAGATAGAAATTAGCAAATTTTGCAGAATTTCGCCAAAACTCAAGAGGTCAGAATCTAGGCGAATGCAGGAGCTCAGAGCCCCAAAGGCCAGCTTTCATCTGATGCCCAGAGCCTGGAGATTTGTCTTCTTGTTCCCCTGGAAAATGGCCTCTCTTTGCGGCCACTCGCTCCGGCTGACCCTGGCCTTCCAAGCTTGAAATTTCCAAATTTTGCTGTATTTCTCCAAAACCAAAATGGTCACAATCTAGGTCCCTGCAAGTGCTCAGAGCCCCAAACACCAGATTTCATCTGATGCCCAGAGCGTGGGTTAATGACTTCTTGTTCCCGTGGAAAATGGCCTTAATTTCTGGCCACTCGCTCAGGCCGACCCTGTCCACTGACCTAGACATTTTCAAATTTTGCTGGATTTCTGCAAAACGAAACTGGTCAGAATCTAGGCCAATGCAAGTGCTCACAGCCCCAAACGGCAGATTTCATCTGATGCCCAGAGCGTGGGGAAATGACTTCTTTTTCCCCTGGAAAATGACCTCTCTTTGCGGCCACTCACTCTGGCTGACCCTGGCCACCCCAGCTAGAAATTTCCAAATTTTGCTGGATTTCTCCAAAACCAAAGTAGCCAGAATCTTGGTTCCAGCAGGTTCTCAGAGCCCCAAAGGCCAGCTTTCATCTGATGCCCAGACCCTTGGCAAATGACTTCTTTTTCCCCTGGAAAATGACCTTTCTTTCCGGCCACTCGCCAAGGCTGTCCCTGGCCACCTAAGACAGAAATTTCCAAATTTTGCAGAATTTCGCCAAAACTCAAGAGGTCAGAATCAAGGCTAATGCAAGTACTTAGAGCCCCAAAGGCCAGCTTTCATCTGATGCCCAGACCCTGTGAAAATGACTTCTTTTTCCCCTGGAAAATGACTTCTCTTTCCGGCCACTCGCCCTGGCCGTCCCTGGCCACCCAAGATAGAAATTAGCAAATTTTGCAGAATTTCGCCAAAACTCCAGAGGTCAGAATCAAGGCTAATGCAAGTACTTAGAGTCCCAAAGGCCAGCTTTCATCTGATGCCCAGACCCTTGGCAAATGACTTCGTTTTCCCCTGGAAAATGGCCTCGTTTGCGGCCACTCGCCCTGGCCGTCCCTGGCCACCCAAGATAGAATTGAGCAAATTTTGCAGACTTTGTCCAAAACTCAAGAGGTCAGAATCTAGGCGAACGCAGGAGCTCAGAGCCCCAAAGGCCAGCTTTCATCTGATGCCCAGACCCTTGGCAAATGACTTCTTTTTCCCCTGGAAAATGACCTCTCTTTGCGGCCACTCACTCTGGCTAACCCTGGCCACCCCAGCTAGAAATTTCCAAATTTTGCTGGATTTCTCCAAAACCAAAGTGGCCAGAATCTTGGTTCCAGCAGGTTCTCAGAGCCCCAAAGGCCAGCTTTCATCTGATGCCCAGACCCTTGGCAAATGACTTCTTTTTCCCCTGGAAAATGACCTTTCTTTCCGGCCACTCGCCCTGGCTGTCCCTGGCCACCTAAGACAGAAATTTCCAAATTTTCAGAATTTCTCCAAATCTCAAGAGGTCAGAATCTAGGCCAATGCAAGTGCTCAGAGCCCCAAAGGCCAGCTTTCATCTGATGCCCAGACCCTGTGAAAATGACTTCTTTTTCCCCTGGAAAATGACTTCTCTTTCCGGCCACTCGCCCTGGCCGTCCCTGGCCACCCAAGATAGAAATTAGCAAATTTTGCAGAATTTCTCCAAAACTCAAGAGGTCAGAATCAAGGCTAATGCAAGTACTTAGAGCCCCAAAGGCCAGCTTTCATCTGATGCCCAGACCCTTGGCAAATGACTTCGTTTTCCCCTGGAAAATGGCCTCGTTTGCGGCCACTCGCCCTGGCCGTCCCTGGCCACCCAAGATAGAATTGAGCAAATTTTGCAGAATTTGTCCAAAACTCAAGAGGTCAGAATCTAGGCGAACGCAGGAGCTCAGAGCCCCAAAGGCCAGCTTTCATCTGATGCTCAGAGCCTGGAGATTTGTCTTCTTTTTCCCCTGGAAAATGGCCTCTCTTTGCGGCCACTCGCTCCGGCTGACCCTGGCCTTCCAAGCTTGAAATTTCCAAATTTTGCTGTATTTCTCCAAAACCAAAATGGTCACAATCTAGGTCCCAGCAAGTGCTCAGAGCCCCAAACACCAGATTTCATCTGATGCCCAGAGCGTGGGGAAATGACTTCTTGTTCCCGTGGAAAATGGCCTTAATTTCTGGCCACTCGCTCAGGCCGACCCTGTCCACTGACCTAGACATTTTCAAATTTTGCTGGATTTCTGCAAAACGAAATTGGTCAGAATCTAGGCCAATGCAAGTGCTCAGAGTCCCAAAGGCCAGCTTTCATCTGATGCCCAGAGCGTGGGGAAATGACTTCTTTTTCCCCTGGAAAATGACCTCTCTTTGCGGCCACTCACTCTGGCTGACCCTGGCCACCCAAGCTAGAAATTTCCAAATTTTGCTGGATTTCTCCAAAACCAAAGTAGCCAGAATCTTGGTTCCAGCACGTTCTCAGAGCCCCAAAGGCCAGCTTTCATCTGATGCCCAGACCCTTGGCAAATGACTTCTTTTTCCCCTGGAAAATGACCTTTCTTTCCGGCCACTCGCCCTGGCTGTCCCTGGCCACCTAAGACAGAAATTTCCAAATTTTCAGAATTTCTCCAAATCTCAAGAGGTCAGAATCGAGGCCTTGGCAAGTGCTCAGAGCCCCAAAGGCCAGCTTTCATCTGATGCCCAGACCCTGTGAAAATGACTTCTTTTTCCCCTGGAAAATGACTTCTCTTTCCGGCCACTCGCCCTGGCCGTCCCTGGCCACCCAAGATAGAAATTAGCAAATTTTGCAGAATTTCGCCAAAACTCAAGAGGTCAGAATCAAGGCTAATGCAAGTACTTAGAGCCCCAAAGGCCAGCTTTCATCTGATGCCCAGACCCTTGGCAAATGACTTCGTTTTCCCCTGGAAAATGGCCTCGTTTGCGGGCACTCGCCCTGGCCGTCCCTGGCCACCCAAGATAGAATTGAGCAAATTTTGCAGAATTTGTCCAAAACTCAAGAGGTCAGAATCTAGGCGAACGCAGGAGCTCAGAGCCCCAAAGGCCAGCTTTCATCTGATGCCCAGAGCCTGGAGATTTGTCTTCTTTTTCCCCTGGAAAATGGCCTCTCTTTGCGGCCACTCGCTCCGGCTGACCCTGGCCTTCCAAGCTTGAATTTCCAAATTTTGCTGTATTTCTCCAAAACCAAAATGGTCACAATCTAGGTCCCTGCAAGTGCTCAGAGCCCCAAACGCCAGATTTCATCTGACGCTCAGACCGTGGGGAAATGACTTCTTGTTCCCGTGGAAAATGGCCTTAATTTCTGGCCACTCGCTCAGGCCGACCCTGTCCACTGACCTAGACATTTTCAAATTTTGCTGGATTTCTGCAAAACGAAACTGGTCAGAATCTAGGCCAATGCAAGTGCTCAGAACCCCAAAGGCCAGCTTTCATCTGATGCCCAGACCCTTGGCAAATGACTTCTTTTTCCCCTGGAAAATGGCCTCTCTTTCCGGCCACTCGCCCTGGCCTGCCCTGGCCAGCAAAGATAGAAATTTCCAAATTTTGCAGAATTTCTCCAAAACTCAAGTGGTCAGAATCAAGGCCAATGCAAGTGCACAGAGCCCCCAAGGCCAGCTTTCATCTGATGCCCAGACCCTTGGCAAATGACTTCTTTTTCCCCTGGAAAATGGCCTCTCTTTGTGGCCACTCGCCCTGGCCGTCCCTGGCCACCCAAAATACAAATTTCCAAATTTGCTGGATTTCTCCAAAACCAAAAAAGTCTGAATCTAGGCGAATGCAAGTGCTCACAGCCCCAAAGGCCAGCTTTCATCTGATGCCCAGACCCTGGGGAAATGACTTCTTTTTCCCCTGGAAAATGGCCTCTCTTTCCGGCCACTCGCTCTGGCTGACCCTGGACTTCCAAGCTTGAAATTTCCAAATTTTGCTGGATTTCTCCAAAACCAAAATCATCACAATCTAGGTCCCAAATGCTCAGAGCCCCAAACGCCAGCTTTCATCTGATGCCCAGAGCGTGGGGAAATGGCTTGTTGTTCCCCTGGAAAATGGCCTTAATTTCTGGACACTCGCTCCGGCCGACCCTGTCCACGGACCTAGACATTTTCAAATTTTGCTGGATTTCTGCAAAACGATATTGGTCAGAATCTAGGCCACTGCAAGTGCTCAGAGTCCCAAAGGCCAGCTTTCATCTGATGCCCAGACCCTGGGGAAATGACTTCTTTGTCCCCTGAAAATGGCCTCTCTTTCCGGCCACTCGCCCTGGTTGTGCCGGGCTGCCGAAGCTAGAAATTTCCAATTTTTGCTGGATTTCTCCAAAACCAAAGTGGTCGGAATCTAGGCCAATGCAAGTGCCCAGAGCCCCAAACACCAGCTTTCATCTGATGCCCAGACCCTTGGCAAATGACTTCTTTGTCCCCTGGAAAATGACCTCTCTTTGCGGCCACTCGCCCTGGATGTCCCTGGCCACCCAAGATAGAAATTAGCAAATTTTGCAGAATTTTGCCAAAACTCAAGAGGTCAGAATCAAGGCTAATGCTAGTACTTAGAGCCCCAAAGGCCAGCTTTCATCTGATGCCCCGAGCCTGGGCAAATGACTTCTTTTTCCCCTGGAAAATGGCCTGTCTTTGCGGCCACTCGCCCTGCCCAACCCTTGTTGTTTAGGCTGCCCCTTGGACGAGGACACGAGGCTTGACTCCATTTTCATCAGAAGGCTGATTTATTATGTTATATATTATATTAAAATACTACAATACAACTATACCAAAAAAACAGAGAGAAGAAGATCAGAAGGCTACAAAGACAAGAATAGAATAGGAATGCATAACAAAATCCTGTGACTGCTCACAGCCTTGGCACAGGTGGCTGTGATTGGTCACTGATTGAAAACAATCCACATGGACCAATGAAAGATGCACCTGTGGCCTTCCACAGCAGCAGATAGTTATTGTTTACATTTCTTTCCTGAGGCTCTCAGCTCCTCAGGACAGGAAAAATCCTAGCAGAGGCTTTTTCACTAAAATATCATGGCTACAAACCCTGTCCACTGAAGCTAGAAATTTCCAGACTTTGCTGGATTTCTCTAAAACTAAAGTGGTCAGAATCTAGGCCAATGCAAGTGCTGAGAGCCCCAAAGGCCAGCTTTCATCTGATGCCCAGACCCTTGGCAAATGACTTCTTTTACCCCTGGAAAACGGCCTCTCTTTGTGGCCACTCGTCCTGGCCGACCCTGAACACCCAAACTAGAAATTAGCAAATTTTGCAGAATTTCGGCAAAACTCAAGAGGTCAGAATCAAGGCTAATGCAAGTACTTAGAGCCCCAAAGGCCACCTTTCATCTGATGCCCAGACCCTTGGCAAATGACTTCTTTTTCCCCGGGAAAATGGCCTCTCTTTCTGGCCACTCGCCCTGGCCGTCCCTGGCCACCCAAAATACAAATTTCCAAATTTGCTGGATTTCTCCAAAACCAAAAAATCTGAATCTAGGCGAATGCAAGTGCTCACAGCCCCAAACGCCAGATTTCATCTGATGCCCAGACGGTGGGGAAATGACTTCTTTTTCCCCTGGAAAATGGCCTTAATTTCTGGCCACTCGCTCCGGCCGACCCTGTCCACTGACCTAGACATTTTCAAATTTTGCTGGATTTCTGCAAAACGATATTGGTCAGAATCTAGGCCACTGCAAGTGCTCAGAGTCCCAAAGGCCAGCTTTCATCTGATGCCCAGACCCTGGGGAAATGACTTCTTTTTCCCCTGGAAAATGACCTCTCTATGCGGCCACTCACTCTGGCTAACCCTGGCCACCCCAGCTAGAAATTTCCAAATTTTGCTGGATTTCTCCAAAACCAAAGTGGCCAGAGTCTTGGTTCCAGCAGGTTGTCAGAGCCCCAAAGGCCAGCTTTCATCTGATGCCCAGACCCTTGTCAAATGACTTCTTTGTCCCCTGGAAAATGGCCTCTCTTTCCGGCCACTCGCCCTGGTTGTGCCGGGCTGCCGAAGCTAGAAATTTCCAATTTTTGCTGGATTTCTCCAAAACCAAAGTGGTCGGAATCTAGGCCAATGCAAGTGCCCAGAGCCCCAAACACCAGCTTTCATCTGATGCCCAGACCCTGTGCAAATGACTTCTTTTTCCCCTGGAAAATGACCTCTCTTTGCGGCCACTCGCCCTGGATGTCCCTGGCCACCCAAGATAGAAATTTCCAAATTTTGCAGAATTTTGCCAAAACTCAAGAGGTCAGAATCAAGGCTAATGCTAGTACTTAGAGCCCCAAAGGCCAGCTTTCATCTGATGCCCCGAGCCTGGGCAAATGACTTCTTTTTCCCCTGGAAAATGGCCTGTCTTTGCGGCCACTCGCCCTGCCCAACCCTTGTTGTTTAGGCTGCCCCTTGGACGAGGACACGAGGCTTGACTCCATTTTCATCAGAAGGCTGATTTCTTATGTTATATATTATATTAAAATACTACAATACAACTATACTAAAAAAACAGAGAGAAGAAGATCAGAAGGCTACAAAGACAAGAATAGAATAGGAATGCATAACAAAATCCTGTGACTGCTCACAGCCTTGGCACAGGTGGCTGTGATTGGTCACTGATTGAAAACAATCCACATGGACCAATGAAAGATGCACCTGTGGCCTTCCATAGCAGCAGATAGTTATTGTTTACATTTCTTTCCTGAGGCTCTCAGCTCCTCAGGACAGGAAAAATCCTAGCAGAGGCTTTTTCACTAAAATATCATGGCTACAAACCCTGTCCACTGAAGCTAGAAATTTCCAAATTTTGCTGGATTTCTCTAAAACTAAAGTGGTCAGAATCTAGGCCAATGCAAGTGCTGAGAGCCCCAAAGGCCAGCTTTCATCTGATGCCCAGACCCTTGGCAAATGACTTCTTTTACCCCTGGAAAACGGCCTCTCTTTGTGGCCACTCGTCCAGGCCGACCCTGAACACCCAATCTAGAAATTAGCAAATTTTGCAGAATTTCGGCAAAACTCAAGAGGTCAGAATCAAGGCTAATGCAAGTACTTAGAGCCCCAAAGGCCACCTTTCATCTGATGCCCAGACCCTTGGCAAATGACTTCTTTTTCCCCTGGAAAATGGCCTCGTTTGCGGCCACACGCCCTGGCCGTCCCTGGCCACCCAAGATAGTAATTAGCAAATTTTGCAGAATTTCGCCAAAACTCAAGAGGTCAGAATCAAGGCTAATGCTAGTACTTAGAGCCCCAAAGGCCAGCTTTCATCTGATGCCCCGAGCACTGCTCACAGCCTTGGCACAGGTGGCTGTGATTGGTCACTGATTGAAAACAATCCACATGGACCAATGAAAGATGCACCTGTGGCCTTCCACAGCAGCAGATAGTTATTGTTTACATTTCTTTCCTGAGGCTCTCAGCTCCTCAGGACAGGAAAAATCCTAGCAGAGGCTGTTTCACTAAAATATCATGGCTACAAACCCTGTCCACTGAAGCTAGATTTTTCCAAATTTTGCTGGATTTCTCCAAAACCAAAATGGTCACAATCTAGGTCCCAACAAGTGCTTAGAGTCCCAAAGGCCAGCTTTCATCTGATGCCCAGACCCTGGGGAAATGACTTCTTTTTCCCCTGGAAAATGACCTCTCCTTGCGGCCACTCGCCTTGGCTGACCCTGGCCACCCAAGCTAGAATTTTCCAAATTTTGCTGGATTTCTCCAAAACTCAAGAGGTCAGAATCAAGGCTAATGCTAGTACTTAGAGCCCCAAAGGCCAGCTTTCATCTGATGCCCCGAGCCTGGGCAAATGACTTCTTTTTCCCCTGGAAAATGGCCTGTCTTTGCGGCCACTCGCCCTGGATGTCCCTGGCCACCCAAGATAGAAATTAGCAAATTTTGCAGAATTTCGCCAATACTCAAGAGGTCAGAATCAAGGCTAATGTTAGTACTTAGAGCCCCAAAGGCCAGCTTTCATCTGATGCCCCGAGCCTGGGCAAATGACTTCTTTTTCCCCTGGAAAATGGCCTGTCTTTGCGGCCACTCGCCCTGCCCAACCCTTGTTGTTTAGGCTGCCCCTTGGACGAGGACACGAGGCTTGACTCCATTTTCATCAGAAGGCTGATTTCTTATGTTATATATTATATTAAAATACTACAATACAACTATACTAAAAAAACAGAGCGAAGAAGATCAGAAGGCTACAAAGACAAGAATAGAATAGGAATGCATAACAAAATCCTGTGACTGCTCACAGCCTTGGCACAGGTGGCTGTGATTGGTCACTGATTGAAAACAATCCACATGGACCAATGAAAGATGCACCTGTGGCCTTCCACAGCAGCAGATAGTTATTGTTTACATTTCTTTCCTGAGGCTCTCAGCTCCTCAGGACAGGAAAAAACCTAGCTGAGGCTTTTTCACTAAAATATCATGGCTACAAACCCTGTCCACTGAAGCTAGAAATTTCCAAATTTTGCTGGATTTCTCTAAAACTAAAGTGGTCCGAATCTAGGCCAATGCAAGTGCTGAGAGCCCCAAAGGCCACCTTTCATCTGATGCCCCGAGCACTGCTCACAGCCTTGGCACAGGTGGCTGTGATTGGTCACTGATTGAAAACAATCCACATGGACCAATGAAAGATGCACCTGTGGCCTTCCACAGCAGCAGATAGTTATTGTTTACATTTCTTTCCTGAGGCTCTCAGCTCCTCAGGACAGGAAAAATCCTAGCAGAGGCTGTTTCACTAAAATATCATGGCTACAAACCCTGTCCACTGAAGCTAGATTTTTCCAAATTTTGCTGGATTTCTCCAAAACCAAAATGGTCACAATCTAGGTCCCAACAAGTGCTTAGAGTCCCAAAGGCCAGCTTTCATCTGATGCCCAGACCCTGGGGAAATGACTTCTTTTTCCCCTGGAAAATGACCTCTCCTTGCGGCCACTCGCCTTGGCTGACCCTGGCCACCCAAGCTAGAATTTTCCAAATTTTGCTGGATTTCTCCAAAACCAAAATCATCACAATCTAGGTCCCAAATGCTCAGAGCCCCAAACGCCAGCTTTCATCTGATGCCCAGACCCTTGGCAAATGACTTCTTTTTCCCCTGGAAAATGGCCTCTCTTTCCGGCCACTCGCCCAGGCCTGCCCTGAACAGTCAAGCTAGAATTTTCCAAATTTTGCTGGATTTCTCCAAAACCAAAGTGGTCAGAATCTAGGTCCCAGCAAGTGCTCAGAGCCCCCAAGGCCAGGTTTCATCTGATGCCCAGACCCTGTGCAAATGACTTCTTTGTCCCCTGGAAAATGGCCTCTCTTTCCGGCCACTCGCCCTGGTTGTGCCGGGCTGCCGAAGCTAGAAATTTCCAATTTTTGCTGGATTTCTCCAAAACCAAAGTGGTCGGAATCTAGGCCAATGCAAGTGCCCAGAGCCCCAAACACCAGCTTTCATCTGATGCCCAGACCCTGTGCAAATGACTTCTTTTTCCCCTGGAAAATGACCTCTCTTTGCGGCCACTCGCCCTGGCCGTCCCTGGCCACCCAAGATAGAAATTAGCAAATTTTGCAGAATTTCGCCAAAACTCAAGAGGTCAGAATCAAGGCTAATGCTAGTACTTAGAGCCCCAAAGGCCAGCTTTCATCTGATGCCCCGAGCCTGGGCAAATGACTTCTTTTTCCCCTGGAAAATGGCCTGTCTTTGCGGCCACTCGCCCTGCCCAACCCTTGTTGTTTAGGCTGCCCCTTGGACGAGGACACGAGGCTTGACTCCATTTTCATCAGAAGGCTGATTTATTATGTTATATATTATATTAAAATACTACAATACAACTATACTAAAAAAACAGAGAGAAGAAGATCAGAAGGCTACAAAGACAAGAATAGAATAGGAATGCATAACAAAATCCTGTGACTGCTCACAGCCTTGGCACAGGTGGCTGTGATTGGTCACTGATTGAAAACAATCCACATGGACCAATGAAAGATGCACCTGTGGCCTTCCACAGCAGCAGATAGTTATTGTTTACATTTCTTTCCTGAGGCTCTCAGCTCCTCAGGACAGGAAAAATCCTAGCAGAGGCTTTTTCACTAAAATATCATGGCTACAAACCCTGTCCACTGAAGCTAGATTTTTCCAAATTTTGCTGGATTTCTCTAAAACTAAAGTGGTCAGAATCTAGGCCAATGCAAGTGCTCAGAGCCCCCAAGGCCAGCTTTCATCTGATGCCCAGACCCTGTGCAAATGACTTCTTTTTCCCCTGGAAAAGGGCCTCTCTTTGTGGCCACTCGCCCTGGCCGTCCCTGGCCACCCAAAATAGAAATTTCCAAATTTTGCTGGATTTCTCCAAAACCAAAGAAGTCAGAATCTAGGCGAATGCAAGTGCTCACAGCCCCAAAGGCCAGCTTTCATCTGATGCCCAGAGCGTGGGGAAATGACTTCCTTTTCCCCTGCAAAATGTCCTCTCTGACCGGCCACTCGCCCTGGCCGTCCCTGGCCACCCAAGGTAGAAATTAGCAAATTTTGCAGAATTTGTCCAAAACTCAAGATGTCAAAATCTAGGCGAATGCAGGAGCTCGGAGCCCCAAAGGCCAGCTTTCATCTGATGCCCAGAGCGTGGGGAAATGACTTCTTTTTCCCCTGGAAAATGGCCTTAATTTCTGGCCACTCGCCCAGGCCGACCCTGTCCACTGACCTAGACATTTCCAAATTTTGCTGGATTTCTCCAAAACTAAAGTGGTCAGAATCTAGGTCCCAACAAGTGCTCACAGCCCCAAACGCCAGATTTCATCTGATGCCCAGAGCGTGGGGAAATGACTTCTTTTTCCCCTGGAAAATGGCCTCTCTTTCCGGACACTCGCTCTGGCTGACCCTGGCCTTCCATGCTTGAAATTTCCAAATTTTGCTGGATTTCTCCAAAACCAAAATGGTCACAATCTAGGTCCCAACAAGTGCTCAGAGCCCCAAACGCCAGCTTTCATCTGATGCCCAGAGCGTGGGGAAATGACTTCTTTTTCCCCTGGAAAATGGCCTTAATTTCTGGCCACTCGCCCAGGCCGACCCTGTCCACTGACCTAGACATTTTCAAATTTTGCTGGATTTCTGCAAAACGATATTGGTCAGAATCTAGGCCAATGCAAGTGCTCAGAGCCCCAAAGGCCAGCTTTCATCTGATGCCCAGACCCTTGGCAAATGACTTCTTTTTCCCCTGGAAAATGGCCTCTCTTTCCGGCCACTCGCCCTGGCCCGCCCTGAACACTCAAGCTAGAATTTTCCAAATTTTGCTGGATTTCTCCAAAACCAAAGTGGTCAGAATCTAGGTCCCAGCAAGTGCTCAGAGCCCCCAAAGGCCAGGTTTCATCTGATGCCCAGACCCTGTGCAAATGACTTCTTTTTCCCCTGGAAAAGGGCCTCTCTTTGTGGCCACTCGCCCTGGCCGTCCCTGGCCACCCAAAATACAAATTTCCAAATTTGCTGGATTTCTCCAAAACCAAAAAAGTCTGAATCTAGGCGAATGCAAGTGCTCACAGCCCCAAACGCCAGATTTCATCTGATGCCCAGACGGTGGGGAAATGACTTCTTTTTCACCTGGAAAATGGCCTTAATTTCTGGCCACTCGCTCCGGCCGACCCTGTCCACTGACCTAGACATTTTCAAATTTTGCTGGATTTCTGCAAAACGATATTGGTCAGAATCTAGGCCACTGCAAGTGCTCAGAGTCCCAAAGGCCAGCTTTCATCTGATGCCCAGACCCTGGGGAAATGACTACTTTTTCCCCTGGAAAATGACCTCTCTATGCGGCCACTCACTCTGGCTAACCCTGGCCACCCCAGCTAGAAATTTCCAAATTTTGCTGGATTTCTCCAAAACCAAAGTGGCCAGAGTCTTGGTTCCAGCAGGTTGTCAGAGCCCCAAAGGCCAGCTTTCATCTGATGCCCAGACCCTTGTCAAATGACTTCTTTGTCCCCTGGAAAATGGCCTCTCTTTCCGGCCACTCGCCCTGGTTGTGCCGGGCTGCCGAAGCTAGAAATTTCCAATTTTTGCTGGATTTCTCCAAAACCAAAGTGGTCGGAATCTAGGCCAATGCAAGTGCTCAGAGCCCCAAAAACCAGCTTTCATCTGATGCCCAGACCCTTGGCAAATGACTTCTTTTTCCCCCGGAAAATGGCCTCTCTTTCCGGCCACTCGCCCTGGCCGACCCTGAACACCCAAGCTAGAAATTTCCAAATTTGCTGGATTTCACCAAAACCAAAGTGGTCTGAATCTAGGTTCCAGCAAGTGCTCACAGCCCCAAACACCAGCTTTCATCTGATGCCCAGAGCGTGGGGAAATGACTTCTTTTTCCCCTGGAAAATGACCACTCTTTCCGGCCACTCACCCTGGCCGTCCCTGGCCACCCAAGATTGAAATTTCCAAATTTTGCTGGATTTCTCCAAAACCAAAATGGTCAGTGTCTAGGGGAATGTAAGTGCTCACAGCCCCAAACGACAGATTTCATCTGATGCCCAGACCCTGTGCAAATGACTTCATTTTCCCCTGGAAAATGACCTCTCTTTGCGGCCACTCGCCCTGGACGTCCCTGGCCACCCAAGATAGAAATTAGCAAATTTTGCAGAATTTCGCCAAAACTCAAGAGGTCAGAATCAAGGCTAATGCTAGTACTTAGAGCCCCAAAGGCCAGCTTTCATCTGATGCCCCGAGCCTGGGCAAATGACTTCTTTTTCCCCTGGAAAATGGCCTGTCTTTGCGGCCACTCGCCCTGGCCAACCCTTGTTGTTTAGGCTGCCCCTTGGACGAGGACACGAGGCTTGACTCCATTTTCATCAGAAGGCTGATTTATTATGTTATATATTATATTAAAATACTACAATACAACTATACTAAAAAAACAGAGAGAAGAAGATCAGAAGGCTACAAAGACAAGAATAGAATAGGAATGCATAACAAAATCCTGTGACTGCTCACAGCCTTGGCACAGGTGGCTGTGATTGGTCACTGATTGAAAACAATCCACATGGACCAATGAAAGATGCACCTGTGGCCTTCCACAGCAGCAGATAGTTATTGTTTACATTTCTTTCCTGAGGCTCTCAGCTCCTCAGGACAGGAAAAATCCTAGCAGAGGCTTTTTCACTAAAATATCATGGCTACAAACCCTGTCCACTGAAGCTAGAAATTTCCAAATTTTGCTGGATTTCTCTAAAACTAAAGTGGTCAGAATCTAGGCCAATGCAAGTGCTGAGAGCCCCAAAGGCCAGCTTTCATCTGATGCCCAGACCCTTGGCAAATGACTTCTTTTTCCCCTGGAAAATGGCCTCGTTTGCGGCCAGTCGCCCTGGCCGTCCCTGGCCACCCAAGATAGAAATTTCCAAATTTTCAGAATTTCTCCAAATCTCAAGAGGTGAGAATCTAGGCCAATGCAAGTGCTCAGAGCCCCAAAAACCAGCTTTCATCTGATGCCCGGAGCCTGGAGATTTGTCTTCGTGTTCTCCTGGAAATTGGCCTCTCTTTGCGGCCACTCGCTCTGGCTGACCCTGGCCTTCCAAGCTTGAAATTTCCAAATTTTGCTGGATTTCTCCAAAACCAAAATGGTCACAATCTAGGTCCCAACAAGTGCTCAGAGCCCCAAACGCCAGCTTTCATCTGATGCCCAGAGCGTGGGGAAATGACTTCTTTTTCCCCTGGAAAATGGCCTTAATTTCTGGCCACTCGCCCAGGCCGACCCTGTCCACTGACCTAGACATTTTCAAATTTTGCTGGATTTCTGCAAAACGATATTGGTCAGAATCTAGGCCAATGCAAGTGCTCAGAGCCCCAAAGGCCAGCTTTCATCTGATGCCCAGACCCTTGGCAAATGACTTCTTTTTCCCCTGGAAAATGGCCTCTCTTTCCGGCCACTCGCCCTGGCCCGCCCTGAACACTCAAGCTAGAATTTTCCAAATTTTGCTGGATTTCTCCAAAACCAAAGTGGTCAGAATCTAGGTCCCAGCAAGTGCTCAGAGCCCCCAAAGGCCAGGTTTCATCTGATGCCCAGACCCTGTGCAAATGACTTCTTTTTCCCCTGGAAAAGGGCCTCTCTTTGTGGCCACTCGCCCTGGCCGTCCCTGGCCACCCAAAATACAAATTTCCAAATTTGCTGGATTTCTCCAAAACCAAAAAAGTCTGAATCTAGGCGAATGCAAGTGCTCACAGCCCCAAACGCCAGATTTCATCTGATGCCCAGACGGTGGGGAAATGACTTCTTTTTCACCTGGAAAATGGCCTTAATTTCTGGCCACTCGCTCCGGCCGACCCTGTCCACTGACCTAGACATTTTCAAATTTTGCTGGATTTCTGCAAAACGATATTGGTCAGAATCTAGGCCACTGCAAGTGCTCAGAGTCCCAAAGGCCAGCTTTCATCTGATGCCCAGACCCTGGGGAAATGACTACTTTTTCCCCTGGAAAATGACCTCTCTATGCGGCCACTCACTCTGGCTAACCCTGGCCACCCCAGCTAGAAATTTCCAAATTTTGCTGGATTTCTCCAAAACCAAAGTGGCCAGAGTCTTGGTTCCAGCAGGTTGTCAGAGCCCCAAAGGCCAGCTTTCATCTGATGCCCAGACCCTTGTCAAATGACTTCTTTGTCCCCTGGAAAATGGCCTCTCTTTCCGGCCACTCGCCCTGGTTGTGCCGGGCTGCCGAAGCTAGAAATTTCCAATTTTTGCTGGATTTCTCCAAAACCAAAGTGGTCGGAATCTAGGCCAATGCAAGTGCTCAGAGCCCCAAAAACCAGCTTTCATCTGATGCCCAGACCCTTGGCAAATGACTTCTTTTTCCCCCGGAAAATGGCCTCTCTTTCCGGCCACTCGCCCTGGCCGACCCTGAACACCCAAGCTAGAAATTTCCAAATTTGCTGGATTTCACCAAAACCAAAGTGGTCTGAATCTAGGTTCCAGCAAGTGCTCACAGCCCCAAACACCAGCTTTCATCTGATGCCCAGAGCGTGGGGAAATGACTTCTTTTTCCCCTGGAAAATGACCACTCTTTCCGGCCACTCACCCTGGCCGTCCCTGGCCACCCAAGATTGAAATTTCCAAATTTTGCTGGATTTCTCCAAAACTAAAATGGTCAGTGTCTAGGGGAATGTAAGTGCTCACAGCCCCAAACGACAGATTTCATCTGATGCCCAGACCCTGTGCAAATGACTTCATTTTCCCCTGGAAAATGACCTCTCTTTGCGGCCACTCGCCCTGGACGTCCCTGGCCACCCAAGATAGAAATTAGCAAATTTTGCAGAATTTCGCCAAAACTCAAGAGGTCAGAATCAAGGCTAATGCTAGTACTTAGAGCCCCAAAGGCCAGCTTTCATCTGATGCCCCGAGCCTGGGCAAATGACTTCTTTTTCCCCTGGAAAATGGCCTGTCTTTGCGGCCACTCGCCCTGGCCAACCCTTGTTGTTTAGGCTGCCCCTTGGACGAGGACACGAGGCTTGACTCCATTTTCATCAGAAGGCTGATTTATTATGTTATATATTATATTAAAATACTACAATACAACTATACTAAAAAAACAGAGAGAAGAAGATCAGAAGGCTACAAAGACAAGAATAGAATAGGAATGCATAACAAAATCCTGTGACTGCTCACAGCCTTGGCACAGGTGGCTGTGATTGGTCACTGATTGAAAACAATCCACATGGACCAATGAAAGATGCACCTGTGGCCTTCCACAGCAGCAGATAGTTATTGTTTACATTTCTTTCCTGAGGCTCTCAGCTCCTCAGGACAGGAAAAATCCTAGCAGAGGCTTTTTCACTAAAATATCATGGCTACAAACCCTGTCCACTGAAGCTAGAAATTTCCAAATTTTGCTGGATTTCTCTAAAACTAAAGTGGTCAGAATCTAGGCCAATGCAAGTGCTGAGAGCCCCAAAGGCCAGCTTTCATCTGATGCCCAGACCCTTGGCAAATGACTTCTTTTTCCCCTGGAAAATGGCCTCGTTTGCGGCCAGTCGCCCTGGCCGTCCCTGGCCACCCAAGATAGAAATTTCCAAATTTTCAGAATTTCTCCAAATCTCAAGAGGTGAGAATCTAGGCCAATGCAAGTGCTCAGAGCCCCAAAAACCAGCTTTCATCTGATGCCCGGAGCCTGGAGATTTGTCTTCGTGTTCTCCTGGAAATTGGCCTCTCTTTGCGGCCACTCGCTCTGGCTGACCCTGGCCTTCCAAGCTTGAAATTTCCACATTTTGCTGGATTTCTCCAAAACCAAAATGGCCACAATCTAGGTCCCAGCAGGTGCTCAGAGCCCCAAACACCAGATTTCATCTGATGCCCAGAGCGTGGGGAAATGACTTCTTGTTCCCGTGGAAAATGGCCTTAAATTCTGGCCACTCGCTCAGGCCGACCCTGTCCACTGACCTAGACATTTTCAAATTTTGCTGGATTTCTGCAAAACGAAATTGGTCAGAATCTAGGCCAATGCAAGTGCTCAGAGTCCCAAAGGCCAGCTTTCATCTGATGCCCAGACGGTGGGGAAATGACTTCTTTTTCCCCTGGAAAATGACCACTCTTTCCGGCCACTCGCCCGGGCCGTCCCTGGCCACCCAAGATAGAAATTTCCAAATTATCATAATTTCTCCAAATCTCAAGAGGTCAGAATCTAGGCCAAGGCAAGTGCTCAGAGCCCCCAAGACCGGGTTTCATCTGATGCCCAGAGCCTGGGCAAACGACTTCTTTTTCCCCTGGAAAATGGCCTCTCTTTTCGGCCACTCGCCTTGGCCAACCCTGACCACCCAAGCGAGAAATTTCCTAATTTTGCTGGATTTCTCCAAAACCAAAATGGTCAGAGTCTAGGGGAATGTAAGTGCTCACAGCCCCAAACGCCAGGTTTCATATGATGCCCAGAGCCTGGGGAAATGACTACTTTTTTCCCTGGAAAATGGCCTCTCTTTGCGGTCCCTCGCCATGGCTGACCTTGGCCGCCCAAGCTAGAAAGTTCCAAATTTTGCTGGATTTCTCCTAAACCAATGTGTCCAGAATCTTGGTTCCAGCAGGTGCTCAGAGCCCTGAAGGCCAGCTTTCATCTGATGCTCAGACCCTGGACAAATGACTTCTTTTTCTTCTGGAAAATGGCCTCTCTTTTCAGCCACTCGCCTTGACTGACCCTGTCCACTGACCTAGACATGTCCAAATTTTGCTAGATTTCTCCAAAACTAAAGCGGTCAGAATCTAGGCCATGGCAAGTGCTCAGAGCCCCCAAGGCCAGCTTTCCTCTCATGCTCAGACCCTGGGCAAAGGATTTCTTCTTCCCCTGGAAAATGACCTCTCTTTTCGGCCACTCGCCCTGGCCGACCCTGGCCACCCAAGATAGAAATTTCCAAATTTTCAGAATTTCTCCAAATCTCAAGAGGTGAGAATCTAGGCCAATGCAAGTGCTCAGAGCCCCAAAAACCAGCTTTCATCTGATGCCCAGACCCTTGGCAAATGACTTCTTTTTCCCCCGGAAAATGGCCTCTCTTTCCGGCCACTCGCCCTGGCCGACCCTGAACACCCAAGCTAGAAATTTCCAAATTTGCTGGATTTCACCAAAACCAAAGTGGTCTGAATCTAGGTTCCAGCAAGTGCTCACAGCCCCAAACACCAGCTTTCATCTGATGCCCAGAGCGTGGGGAAATGACTTCTTTTTGCCCTGGAAAATGACCACTCTTTCCGGCCACTCACCCTGGCCGTCCCTGGCCACCCAAGATTGAAATTTCCAAATTTTGCTGGATTTCTCCAAAACCAAAATGGTCAGTGTCTAGGGGAATGTAAGTGCTCACAGCCCCAAACGACAGATTTCATCTGATGCCCAGAGCGTGGGGAAATGACTTCTTTTTCCCCTGGAAAATGGCCTTAATTTCTGGCCACTCGCCCAGGCCGACCCTGTCCACTGACCTAGACATTTCCAAATTTTGCTGGATTTCTCCAAAACTAAAGTGGTCAGAATCTAGGTCCCAGCAAGTGCTCAGAGCCCCAAAGGCCAGCTTTCATCTGATGCCCAGACCCTGTGCAAATGACTTCTTTTTCCCCTGGAAAATGGTCTCTCTTTCCAGCCACTCGCCCAGGCCTGCCCTGAACACTCAAGCTAGAATTTTCCAAATTTTGCTGGATTTCTCCAAAACCAAAGTGGTCAGAATCTAGGTCCCAGCAAGTGATCAGAGCCCCCAAGGCCAGGTTTCATCTGATGCCCAGACCCTGTGCAAATGACTTCTTTGTCCCCTGGAAAATGGCCTCTCTTTCCGGCCACTCGCCCTGGTTGTGCCGGGCTGCCGAAGCTAGAAATTTCCAATTTTTGCTGGATTTCTCCAAAACCAAAGTGGTCGGAATCTAGGCCAATGCAAGTGCCCAGAGCCCCAAACACCAGCTTTCATCTGATGCCCAGACCCTTGGCAAATGACTTCTTTTTCCCCCGGAAAATGGCCTCTCTTTCCGGCCACTCGCCCTGGCCGACCCTGAACACCCAAGCTAGAAATTTCCAAATTTACTGGATTTCTCCAAAACCAAAGTGGTCAGAATCAAGGCTAATGCTAGTACTTAGAGCCCCAAAGGCCAGCTTTCATCTGATGCCCCGAGCCTGGGCAAATGACTTCTTTTTCCCCTGGAAAATGGCCTGTCTTTGCGGCCACTCGCCCTGGCCAACACTTGTTGTTTAGGCTGCCCCTTGGACGAGGACACGAGGCTTGACTCCATTTTCATCAGAAGGCTGATTTATTATGTTATATATTATATTAAAATACTACAATACAACTATACTAAAAAAACAGAGAGAAGAAGATCAGAAGGCTACAAAGACAAGAATAGAATAGGAATGCATAATAAAATCCTGTGACTGCTCACAGCCTTGGCACAGGTGGCTGTGATTGGTCACTGATTGAAAACAATCCACATGGACCAATGAAAGATGCACCTGTGGCCTTCCACAGTAGCAGATAGTTATTGTTTACATTTCTTTCCTGAGGCTCTCAGCTCCTCAGGACAGGAAAAATCCTAGCAGAGGCTTTTTCACTAAAATATCATGGCTACAAACCCTGTCCACTGAAGCTAGAAATTTCCAAATTTTGCTGGATTTCTCTAAAACTAAAGTGGTCAGAATCTAGGCCAATGCAAGTGCCGAGAGCCCCAAAGGCCAGCTTTCATCTGATGCCCAGACCCTTGGCAAATGACTTCTTTTACCCCTGGAAAACGGCCTCTCTTTGCGGCCACTCGTCCTGGCCGACCCTGAACACCCAATCTAGAAATTAGGAAATTTTGCAGAATTTCGGCAAAACTCAAGAGGTCAGAATCAAGGCTAATGCAAGTGCTCACAGCCCCAAACGCCAGATTTCATCTGATGCCCAGACCCTTGGCAAATGACTTCTTGTTCCTCTGGAAAATGGCCTTAATTTCTGGCCACTCGCCCAGGCCGACCCTGTCCACTGACCTAGACATTTCCAAATTTTGCTGGATTTCTCCAAAACTAAAGTGGTCAGAATCTAGGTCCCAGCAAGTGCTCAGAGCCCCAAAGGCCAGCTTTCATCTGATGCCCAGACCCTGTGCAAATGGCTTCTTTTTCCCCTGGAAAATGGCCTCTCTTTGCAGCCACTCGCCCTGGCCAACCCTGACCACCCAAGCGAGAAATTTCCACATTTGCGGGATTTCTCCAAAACCAAAGCGGTCAGAATCTAGGTCCCAACAAGTGCTCACAGCCCCAAACGCCAGCTTTCATCTGATGCCCAGAGCGTGGGGAAATGACTTCTTTTCCCCTGGAAAATGACCTTTCTTTCCGGCCACTCGTCCTGGCCGTCCCTGGCCACCCAAGATAGAAATTAGCAAATTTTGCAGAATTTGTCCAAAACTCAAGATGTCAGAATCTAGGCGAATGCAGGAGCTCAGAGCCCCAAAGGCCAGCTTTCATCTGATGCCCAGACAGTGGGGAAATGACTTCTTTTTTCCCTGGGAAATGGCCTCTCTTTGCGGCCACTCGCCCTGGCTGACCCTGTCCACTGTAGCTAGAAATTTCCAAGTTTTGCTGGATTTCTCCAAAACCAAGGTGGCCAGAATCTTGGTTACAGCAGGTTCTCAGAGCCCCAAACACCAGATTTCATCTGATGCCCAGACCCTTGGCAAGTGACTTCTTTTTTCCCTGGAAAATGACCTCTCTTTGCGGCCACTCGCCTTGGCTGACCCTGTCCACTGACCTAGACATGTCCAAATTTTGCTAGATTTCTCCAAAACTAAAGCGGTCAGAATCAAGGCTACTGCAAGTAGTTAGAGCTCCAAAGCCCAGCTTTCATCTGATGCCCAGACGGTGGGGAAAGGACTTCTTTTTCCCCTGGAAAATGGCCTCTCTTTGCGGACACTCGCCCTGGCCGTCCCTGGCCACCCAAGATAGAAATTAGCAAATTTTGCAGAATTTCTCCAAAACTCAAGTGGTCAGAATCAAGGCCAATGCAAGTGCTCACAGCCCCAAAGGCCAGCTTTCATCTGATGCTCAGACCCTGGGCAAATGACTTCTTTTTCCCCTGGAAAATGGCCTCTCTTTGCAGCCACTCGCCCTGGCCGACCCTGACCACCCAAGCGAGAAATTTCCAAATTTTGCTGGATTTCTCCAAAACCAAAGTGGGCAGAATCTAGGTCCCAACAAGTGCTCACAGCCCCAAACGCCAGCTTTCATCTGATGCCCAGAGCGTGGGGAAATGACTTCTTTTTCCCCTGGAAAATTACCTCAATTTGCAGCCACTCGCCCTGGCTGACCCTGGCCACCCAAGCTAGAAATTTCCAAATTTTGCTGCATTTCTCCAAAACCAAAGTGGTCAGAATCTAGGCCAATGCAAGTGCTGAGAGCCCCAAAGGCCAGCTTTCATCTGATGCCCAGACCCTTGGCAAATGACTTCCATTTCCCCTGGAAAATGGCCTCTCTTTTCGGCCACTCGCCCAGGCCGACCCTGTCCACTGACCTAGACACTTCCAAATTTTGCTGGATTTCTCCAAAACTAAAGTGGTCAGAATCTAGGCCATGGCAAGTGCTCAGAGCCCCCAAGGCCAGGTTTCATATGATGCCCAGATCCTGGGGAAATGACATCTTTTTCCCCTGGAAAATGACTTCTCTTTGCGGTCACTCGCCCTGGCTGACCTTGGCCGCCCAAGCAAGAAATTTCCAAATTTTGCTGGATTTCTCCAAAACCAAAGTGGCCAGAATCTTGGTTCCAGCAGGTGCTCAGAGCCCCAAAGGCCAGGTTTCATCTGATGCCCAGTGCGTGGGGAAATGACTTCTTTTTCCCCTGGAAAATGGCCTCTCTTTCTGGCCACTCACCCTGGCCGACCCTGTCCACTGACCTAGACATGTCCAAATTTTGCTAGATTTCTCCAAAACTAAAGCGGTCAGAATCTAGGCGATGGCAAGTGCTCACAGCCCCAAACGCCAGATTTCATCTGATGCCCAGTGCGTGGGGAAACGACTTGTTGTTCCCCTGGAAAATGGCCTTAATTTCTGGCCACTCGCCCAGGCTGACCCTGTCCACTGACCTAGACATTTCCAAATTTTGCTGGATTTCTCCAAAACTAAAGCGGTCAGAATCTAGGCGATGGCAAGTGCTCAGAGCCCCAAAGGCCAGCTTTCATCTGATGCCCAGGCCCTTGGCGAATGACTTGTTTTTCCCCTGGAAAATGACCTCTCTTTGCGGCCACTCGCCCTGGCCGTCCTTGGCCACCCAATATAGAAATTAGCAAATTTTGCAGAATTTCTCCAAAACTCAAGAGGTCAGAATCAAGGCCAATGCAAGTGCTCACAGCCCCAAAGGCCAGCTTTCATCTGATGCCCAGAGCCTGGGCAAATGACTTCTTTTTCCCCTGGAAAACGACCTCTCTTTCCGGCCACTCGCCCTGGCCGTCCCTGGCCACCCAAGGTAGATATTTCTAAATTTTGCTGGATTTCTCCAAAACTAAAATGGTCAGAATCTAGGCCAAGGCAAGTGCTCAGAGCCCCAAAGGCCAGCTTTCATCTGATGCCCAGAGCCTGGGCAAATGACTTCTTTTTCCCCTGGAAAATGGCCTCTCTTTTCGGCCACTCACCCTGGCCGTCCCTGGTCACCCAAGATTGAAATTTCCAAATTTTCAGAATTTCGCCAAAACTCAAGAGGTCAGAATCTAGGCGAATGGAAGTACTTAGACCCCCAAAGGCCAGCTTTCATCTGATGCCCAGACCCTTGGCAAATGACTTCTTGTTCCCCTGGAAAATGGCCTCTCTTTTCGGCCACTCGCCCAGGCCGACCCTGTCCACTGACCTAGACACTTCCAAATTTTGCTGGATTTCTCCAAAACTAAAGTGGTCAGAATCTAGGCCATGGCAAGTGCTCAGAGCCCCCAAGGCCAGGTTTCATATGATGCCCAGATCCTGGGGAAATGACATCTTTTTCCCCTGGAAAATGACTTCTCTTTGCGGTCACTCGCCCTGGCTGACCTTGGCCGCCCAAGCAAGAAATTTCCAAATTTTGCTGGATTTCTCCAAAACCAAAGTGGCCAGAATCTTGGTTCCAGCAGGTGCTCAGAGCCCCAAAGGCCAGCTTTCATCTGATGCCCAGTGCGTGGGGAAATGACTTCTTTTTCCCCTGGAAAATGGCCTCTCTTTCTGGCCACTCACCCTGGCCGACCCTGTCCACTGACCTAGACATGTCCAAATTTTGCTAGATTTCTCCAAAACTAAAGCGGTCAGAATCTAGGCCATGGCAAGTGCACAGAGCCCCAAAGGCCAGCTTTCATCCGATGCCCAGACCCTTGGCGAATGACTTGTTTTTCCCCCTGGAAAATTGCCTCTCTTTGTGGCCACTCGCCCTGGCCGTCCTTGGCCACCCAAGATAGAAATTAGCAAATTTTGCTGGATTTGTCCAAAACTCAAGAGGTCAGAATCAAGGCTAATGCAAGTACGTAGAGCCCCAAAGGCCAGCTTTCATCTGATGCCCAGAGCCTGGAGAAATGTCTTCCTGTTCCCCTGGAAAATGGCCTCGTTTGCGGCCACCCGCCCTGGCCGTCCCTGGCCACCCAAGGTAGAAATTTCCAAATTTTGCTGGATTTCTCCAAAACTAAAATGGTCAGAATCTAGGCCAAGGCAAGTGCTCAGAGCCCCAAAGGCCAGCTTTCATCTGATGCCCAGAGCCTGGGCAAATGACTTCTTTTTCCCCTGGAAAATGGCCTCTCTTTTCGGCCACTCGCCCTGGCCGACCCTGGCCACCCAAGATTGAAATTTCCAAATTTTGCTGGATTTCTCCAAAACTAAAATGGTCAGAATCTAGGGGAATGCAAGTGCTCACAGCCCCAAACGCCAGATTTCATCTGATGCCCAGAGCGTGGGGAAACGACTTCTTGTTCCCCTGGAAAATGGCCTTAATTTCTGGCCACTCGCCCAGGCTGACCCTGTCCACTGACCTAGACAGTTCCAAATTTTGCAGAATTTCGCCAAAACTCAAGAGGTCAGAATCAAGGCTAATGCTAGTACTTAGAGCCCCAAAGGCCAGCTTTCATCTGATGCCCCGAGCCTGGGCAAATGACTTCTTTTTCCCCTGGAAAATGGCCTGTCTTTGCGGCCACTCGCCCTGGCCAACCCTTGTTGTTTAGGCTGCCCCTTGGACGAGGACACGAGGCTTGACTCCATTTTCATCAGAAGGCTGATTTATTATGTTATATATTATATTAAAATACTACAATACAACTATACTAAAAAAACAGAGAGAAGAAGATCAGAAGGCTACAAAGACAAGAATAGAATAGGAATGCATAATAAAATCCTGTGACTGCTCACAGCCTTGGCACAGGTGGCTGTGATTGGTCACTGATTGAAAACAATCCACATGGACCAATGAAAGATGCACCTGTGGCCTTCCACAGTAGCAGATAGTTATTGTTTACATTTCTTTCCTGAGGCTCTCAGCTCCTCAGGACAGGAAAAATCCTAGCAGAGGCTTTTTCACTAAAATATCATGGCTACAAACCCTGTCCACTGAAGCTAGAAATTTCCAAATTTTGCTGGATTTCTCTAAAACTAAAGTGGTCAGAATCTAGGCCAATGCAAGTGCCGAGAGCCCCAAAGGCCAGCTTTCATCTGATGCCCAGACCCTTGGCAAATGACTTCTTTTACCCCTGGAAAACGGCCTCTCTTTGCGGCCACTCGTCCTGGCCGACCCTGAACACCCAAACTAGAAATTAGGAAATTTTGCAGAATTTCGGCAAAACTCAAGAGGTCAGAATCAAGGCTAATGCAAGTGCTCACAGCCCCAAAGGCCAGATTTCATCTGATGCCCAGACCCTTGGCAAATGACTTCTTGTTCCTCTGGAAAATGGCCTTAATTTCTGGCCACTCGCCCAGGCCGACCCTGTCCACTGACCTAGACATTTCCAAATTTTGCTGGATTTCTCCAAAACTAAAGTGGTCAGAATCTAGGTCCCAGCAAGTGCTCAGAGCCCCAAAGGCCAGCTTTCATCTGATGCCCAGACCCTGTGCAAATGACTTCTTTTTCCCCTGGAAAATGGCCTCTCTTTGCGGCCACTCGCCCTGGCCGTCCTTGGCCACCCAATATAGAAATTAGCAAATTTTGCAGAATTTCTCCAAAACTCAAGAGGTCAGAATCAAGGCCAATGCAAGTGCTCACAGCCCCAAAGGCCAGCTTTCATCTGATGCCCAGAGCCTGGGCAAATGACTTCTTTTTCCCCTGGAAAACGACCTCTTTTTCCGGCCACTCGCCCTGGCCGTCCCTGGCCACCCAAGGTAGATATTTCTAAATTTTGCTGGATTCCTCCAAAACTAAAATGGTCAGAATCTAGGCCAAGGCAAGTGCTCAGAGCCCCAAAGGCCAGCTTTCATCTGATGCCCAGAGCCTGGGCAAATGACTTCTTTTTCCCCTGGAAAATGGCCTCTCTTTGCAGCCACTCGCCCTGGCCAACCCTGACCACCCAAGCGAGAAATTTCCACATTTGCGGGATTTCTCCAAAACCAAAGCGGTCAGAATCTAGGTCCCAACAAGTGCTCACAGCCCCAAACGCCAGCTTTCATCTGATGCCCAGAGCGTGGGGAAATGACTTCTTTTCCCCTGGAAAATGACCTTTCTTTCCGGCCACTCGTCCTGGCCGTCCCTGGCCACCCAAGATAGAAATTAGCAAATTTTGCAGAATTTGTCCAAAACTCAAGATGTCAGAATCTAGGCGAATGCAGGAGCTCAGAGCCCCAAAGGCCAGCTTTCATCTGATGCCCAGACAGTGGGGAAATGACTTCTTTTTTCCCTGGGAAATGGCCTCTCTTTGCGGCCACTCGCCCTGGCTGACCCTGTCCACTGTAGCTAGAAATTTCCAAGTTTTGCTGGATTTCTCCAAAACCAAGGTGGCCAGAATCTTGGTTACAGCAGGGTCTCAGAGCCCCAAACACCAGATTTCATCTGATGCCCAGACCCTTGGCAAGTGACTTCTTTTTTCCCTGGAAAATGACCTCTCTTTGCGGCCAATCGTCCTGGCCGACCCTGAACACCCAATCCAGACATTAGGAAATTTTGCAGAATTTCGGCAAAACTCAAGAGGTCAGAATCAAGGCTAATGCAAGTACTTAGACCCCCAAAGGCCAGCTTTCATCTGATGCCCAGACCCTTGGCAAATGACTTCCATTTCCCCTGCAAAATGGCCTCTCTTTTCGGCCACTCGCCCAGGCCGACCCTGTCCACTGACCTAGACACTTCCAAATTTTGCTGGATTTCTCCAAAACTAAAGTGGTCAGAATCTAGGCCATGGCAAGTGCTCAGAGCCCCCAAGGCCAGGTTTCATCTGATGCCCAGTGCGTGGGGAAATGACTTCTTTTTCCCCTGGAAAATGGCCTCTCTTTCTGGCCACTCACCCTGGCTGACCTTGGCCGCCCAAGCAAGAAATTTCCAAATTTTGCTGGATTTCTCCAAAACCAAAGTGGCCAGAATCTTGGTTCCAGCAGGTGCTCAGAGCCCCAAAGGCCAGGTTTCATCTGATGCCCAGTGCGTGGGGAAATGACTTCTTTTTCCCCTGGAAAATGGCCTCTCTTTCTGGCCACTCACCCTGGCCGACCCTGTCCACTGACCTAGACATGTCCAAATTTTGCTAGATTTCTCCAAAACTAAAGCGGTCAGAATCTAGGCGATGGCAAGTGCTCACAGCCCCAAACGCCAGATTTCATCTGATGCCCAGTGCGTGGGGAAACGACTTCTTGTTCCCCTGGAAAATGGCCTTAATTTCTGGCCACTCGCCCAGGCTGACCCTGTCCACTGACCTAGACATTTCCAAATTTTGCTGGATTTCTCCAAAACTAAAGCGGTCAGAATCTAGGCGATGGCAAGTGCTCAGAGCCCCAAAGGCCAGCTTTCATCTGATGCCCAGGCCCTTGGCGAATGACTTGTTTTTCCCCTGGAAAATGACCTCTCTTTGCGGCCACTCCCCCTGGCCGTCCTTGGCCACCCAATATAGAAATTAGCAAATTTTGCAGAATTTCTCCAAAACTCAAGAGGTCAGAATCAAGGCCAATGCAAGTGCTCACAGCCCCAAAGGCCAGCTTTCATCTGATGCCCAGAGCCTGGGCAAATGACTTCTTTTTCCCCTGGAAAACGACCTCTCTTTCCGGCCACTCGCCCTGGCCGTCCCTGGCCACCCAAGGTAGATATTTCTAAATTTTGCTGGATTTCTCCAAAACTAAAATGGTCAGAATCTAGGCCAAGGCAAGTGCTCAGAGCCCCAAAGGCCAGCTTTCATCTGATGCCCAGAGCCTGGGCAAATGACTTCTTTTTCCCCTGGAAAATGGCCTCTCTTTTCGGCCACTCACCCTGGCCGTCCCTGGTCACCCAAGATTGAAATTTCCAAATTTTCAGAATTTCGCCAAAACTCAAGAGGTCAGAATCTAGGCGAATGGAAGTACTTAGACCCCCAAAGGCCAGCTTTCATCTGATGCCCAGACCCTTGGCAAATGACTTCTTGTTCCCCTGGAAAATGGCCTCTCTTTTCGGCCACTCGCCCAGGCCGACCCTGTCCACTGACCTAGACACTTCCAAATTTTGCTGGATTTCTCCAAAACTAAAGTGGTCAGAATCTAGGCCATGGCAAGTGCTCAGAGCCCCCAAGGCCAGGTTTCATATGATGGCCAGGTCCTGGGGAAATGACATCTTTTTCCCCTGGAAAATGAATTCTCTTTGCGGTCACTCGCCCTGGCTGACCTTGGCCGCCCAAGCAAAAAATTTCCAAATTTTGCTGGATTTCTCCAAAACCAAAGTGGCCAGAATCTTGGTTCCAGCAGGTGCTCAGAGCCCCAAAGGCCAGCTTTCATCTGATGCCCAGTGCGTGGGGAAATGACTTCTTTTTCCCCTGGAAAATGGCCTCTCTTTCTGGCCACTCACCCTGGCCGACCCTGTCCACTGACCTAGACATGTCCAAATTTTGCTAGATTTCTCCAAAACTAAAGCGGTCAGAATCTAGGCCATGGCAAGTGCACAGAGCCCCAAAGGCCAGCTTTCATCCGATGCCCAGACCCTTGGCGAATGACTTGTTTTTCCCCCTGGAAAATTGCCTCTCTTTGTGGCCACTCGCCCTGGCCGTCCTTGGCCACCCAAGATAGAAATTAGCAAATTTTGCTGGATTTGTCCAAAACTCAAGAGGTCAGAATCAAGGCTAATGCAAGTACGTAGAGCCCCAAAGGCCAGCTTTCATCTGATGCCCAGAGCCTGGAGAAATGTCTTCCTGTTCCCCTGGAAAATGGCCTCGTTTGCGGCCACCCGCCCTGGCCGTCCCTGGCCACCCAAGGTAGAAATTTCCAAATTTTGCTGGATTTCTCCAAAACTAAAATGGTCAGAATCTAGGCCAAGGCAAGTGCTCAGAGCCCCAAAGGCCAGCTTTCATCTGATGCCCAGAGCCTGGGCAAATGACTTCTTTTTCCCCTGGAAAATGGCCTCTCTTTTCGGCCACTCGCCCTGGCCGACCCTGGCCACCCAAGATTGAAATTTCCAAATTTTGCTGGATTTCTCCAAAACTAAAATGGTCAGAATCTAGGGGAATGCAAGTGCTCACAGCCCCAAACGCCAGATTTCATCTGATGCCCAGAGCGTGGGGAAACGACTTCTTGTTCCCCTGGAAAATGGCCTTAATTTCTGGCCACTCGCCCAGGCTGACCCTGTCCACTGACCTAGACATTTCCAAATTTTGCTGGATTTCTCCAATACTAAAGTGGTCAGAATCTAGGCCATGGAAAGTGCTCAGAGCCCCCAAGGCCAGGTTTCATATGATGCCCAGATCCTGGGGAAATGACATCTTTTTCCCCTGGAAAATGACTTCTCTTTGCGGTCACTCACCCTGGCTGACCTTGGCCGCCCAAGCTAGAAATTTCCAAATTTTGCTGGATTTCTCCAAAACCAAAGTGGCCAGAATCTTGGTTCCAGCAGGTGCTCAGAGCCCCAAAGGCCAGCTTTCATCTGATGGCCAGTGCGTGGGGAAATGACTTCTTTTTCCCCTGGAAAATGGCCTCTCTTTCTGGCCACTCACCCTGGCCGTCCTTGGCCACCCAAGATAGAAATTAGCAAATTTTGCTGGATTTGTCCAAAACTCAAGAGGTCAGAATCAAGGCTAATGCAAGTACGTAGAGCCCCAAAGGCCAGCTTTCATCTGATGCCCAGAGCCTGGAGAAATGTCTTCCTGTTCCCCTGGAAAATGGCCTCGTTTGCGGCCACTCGCCCTGGCCGACCCTGAACACCCAAGCGAGAAATTTCCAAATTTTGCTGCATTTCTCCAAAACGAATGTGGTCAGAAACTAAGTCCCAGCAAGTGCTCAGAGCCCCAAAGGCCAGCTTTCATCTGATGCCCTGAGCATGGGGAAATGACTTCTTTTTCCCCTGGAATATGGCCTCTCTTTGCGGCCACTCTCCTTGGCTGACCCTGAGCACCCAAACTCGAAATTTCCAAATTTTGTTGCATTTCCCCAAAACGAAAGTGGTCAGAAACTAAGTCCCAGCAAGTGCTCAGTGCCTAAAAGGCCAGCTTTCATCTGATGCCCAGAGCCTGGACAAATGACTATTTTCCCCCTGGAAAATGACCTCTCTTTGCGGCCACTCGCCCTGGCCGACTCCGACCACCCAAGCTAGAAATTTCATATTTTGTTGGATTTCTCCAAAACCAAAGTGGTCAGAATCTAGGCGAATGCAAGTCCGTAGAGCCCCAAACATCAGCTTTCATCTGATGCCCTGACCCTGGGCAAATCACTTCTTGTTCCCCTGGAAAATGGCCTCTCTTTGCGGCCACTCGCCCTGGCCGACCCTGAACACCCAAGCGAGAAATTTCCAAATTTTGCTGGATTTCTCCAAAACTAAAATGGTCAGAATCTAGGGCACAGCAAGCGCACAGAACCCCAAAGGCCAGCTTTCATCTGATGCCATGAGCATGGGGAAATGACTTCTTTTTCCCCTGGAAAATGGCCTCTCTTTGCGACCACTCGCCCTGGCCGACCCTGAACACCCAAGCGAGAAATTTCCATATTTTGCTGCATTTCTCCAAAACCAAAGTGGTCAGAATCTAGGTCCCACCAAGTGCTCAGAGCCCCAAAGGCCAGCTTTCATCTGATGCCCAGAGCCTGGAGAAATGACTATTTTTTCCCCTGGAAAATGACCTCTCTGTACGGCCACTCTCCTTGGCCGACACTGACAACTGAAGCTAGAAATTTCCAAATTTTGTTGGATTTCTCCAAAACCAAAATGGTCAGAATCTAGGTCCCACCAAGTGCTCAGAGCCCCAAAGGCCAGCTTTCATCTGATGCCCAGAGCCTGGAGAAATGACTATTTTTTCCCCTGGAAAATGACCTCTCTGTACGGCCACTCTCCTTGGCCGACACTGACAACTGAAGCTAGAAATTTCCAAATTTTGTTGGATTTCTCCAAAACCAAAATGGTCAGAATCTAGGGCACAGCAAGTGCTCAGAGCCCCAAAGGCCAGCTTTCATCTGATGCCCAGAGCCTGGACAAATGACTATTTTTTCCCCTGGAAAATGACCTCTCTGTACGGCCACTCTTCTTGGCCGACACTGACAACTGAAGCTGGAAATTTCCAAATTTTGTTGGATTTCTCCAAAACCAAAATGGTCAGAATCTAGGGCACAGCAAGTGCTCAGAGCCCCAAAGGCCAGCTTTCATTTGATGCCCAGAGCCTGGAGAAATGACAATTTTTTCCCCTGGAAAATGACCTCTCTTTGCGGCCACTCTCCTTGGCTGACCCTGAACACCCAAACTAGAAATTTCTAAATTTTGTTGGATTTCTCCAAAACGAAAGTGGTCAGAATCTACGTCCCAGCAAGTGCTCAGTGCCTAAAAGGCCAGCTTTCATCTGATGCCCAGAGCCTGGAGAATTGACTATTTTTTCCCCTGGAAAATGACCTCTCTTTGCCACCACTCGCCCTGGCCGACCCTGACAACTGAAGCTAGAAATTTCCAAATTTTGCTGGATTTCTCCAAAACTAAAATGGTCAGAATCTCGGTCCCAGCAAGTGCTCAGTGGCCCAAAGGCCACCTTTCATCTGATGCCCAGACCGTGGGGAAATGACTACTTTTTCTCCTGGAAAATGGCCTCTCTTTGCGGCCACTCGCCCTGGCCGACCCTGAACACCCAAGCGAGAAATTTCCAAATTTTGCTGCATTTCTCCAAAACCAAAGTGGTCAGAATCTAGGTCCCACCAAGTGCTCAGAGCCCCAAAGGCCAGCTTTCATCTGATGCCCAGAGCCTGGAGAAATGACTATTTTTTCCCCTGGAAAATGACCTCTCTTTGCGGCCACTCGCCCTGGAGGACCCCGACCACCCACGCTTGAAATTACAAATTTTGCTGGATTTCTCCAAAACCAAAGTGGTCAGAATCTAGGCGAATGCAAGTCCGTAGTGCCCCAAATGTCAGCTTTCATCTGATGCCCTGACCCTGGGCAAATCACTTCTTGTTCCCCTGGAAAATGGCCTCTCTTTGCGGCCACTCGCCCTGGCCGACCCTGTCCACTGAAGCTAGAAATTTCCAAATTTTGCTGGATTTCTCCAAAACTAAAATGGTCAGAATCTAGGGCACAGCAAGCGCACAGAGCCCCAAAGGCCAGCTTTCATCTGATGCCATGAGCATGGGGAAATGACTTCTTTTTCCCCTGGAAAATGACCTCTCTTTGCGACCACTCGCCCTGGCCGACCCTGATCTCCCAAGCGAGAAATTTCCAAATTTTGCTGCATTTCTCCAAAACCAAAGTGGTCAGAATCTAGGTCCCAGCAAGTGCTCAGTGCCTAAAAGGCCAGCTTTCATCTGATGCCCAGAGCCTGGAGAAATGACTATTTTTTCCCCTGGAAAATGACCTCTCTGTGCGGCCACTCGCCCTGGCCGACCCTGACCACCCACGCTTGAAATTACAAATTTTGCTGGATTTCTCCAAAACCAAAGTGGTCAGAATCTACGTCCCAGCAAGTGCTCAGAGCCCCAAAGGCCAGCTTTCTTCTGATGCCCTGAGCATGGCGAAATGATTTTTTTACCCTGGAAAATGACCTCTCTTTGCCACAACTCGCCCTGGCCCACCCTGACAACTGAAGCTAGAAATTTCCAAATTTTGTTGGATTTCTCCAAAACCAAAGTGCTCAGAATCTCGGTCCCACCAAGTGCTCAGAGCCCCAAAGGCCAGCTTTCATCTGATGCCCAGACCGTGGGGAAATGACTACTTTTTCCCCTGGAAAATGACCTCTCTTTCCGGCCACTCGCCCTGGACGACCCCGACCACCCACGCTTGAAATTACAAATTTTGCTGTATTTCTCCAAAACCAAAGTAGTCAGAATCTAGGCGAATGCAAGTCCGTAGTGCCCCAAATGTCAGCTTTCATCTGATGCCCTGACCCTCGGCAAATCACTTCTTGTTCCCCTGGAAAATGTCCTCTCTTTGCGGCCACTCGCCCTGGCCGACCCTGTCCACTGAAGCTAGAAATTTCCAAATTTTGCTGGATTTCTCCCAAACTAAAATGGTCAGAATCTAGGGCACAGCAAGTGCTCAGAGCCCCAAAGGCCTGCTTTCATCTGATGCCATGAGCATGGGGAAATGACTTCTTTTTCCCCTGGAAAATGTCCTCTTGTTGCGGCCACTCGCCCTGGCCGACCCTGACCCCTGAAGCTAGAAATTTCCTAATTTTGTTGGATTTCTCCAAAACCAAAGTGGTCAGAATCTAGGTCCCAGCAAGTGCTCAGAGCCCCAAAGGCCACCTTTCATCTGATGCCGAGACCGTGGGGAAATGACTACTTTTTCCCCTGGAAAATGGCCTCTCTTTGCGGCCACTCGCCCTGGCCAACCCTGAACACCCAAGCGAGAAATTTCCAAATTTTGCTGCATTTCTCCAAAACCAAAGTGGTCAGAATCTAGGTCCCACCAAGTGCTCAGAGCCCCAAAGGCCAGCTTTCATCTGATGCCCAGAGCCTGGAGAAATGACTATTTTTTCCCCTGGAAAATGACCTCTCTTTCCGGCCACTCGCCCTGGCTGACCCTGAGCACCCAAACTAGAAATTTCTAAATTTTGTTGGATTTCTCCAAAACCAAAGTGGTCAGAATCTACGTCCCAGCAAGTGCTCAGAGCCCCAAAGGCCAGCTTTCATCTGATGCCCAGAGCCTGGAGAAATGACTTCTTTTTCCCCTGGAAAATGACCTCTCTTTGCGGCCACTCGCCCTGGCCGACCCTGTCCACTGAAGCTAGAAATTTCCAAATTTTGCTGGATTTCTCCAAAACTAAAATGGTCAGAATCTAGGGCACAGCAAGTGCTCAGAGCCCCAAAGGCCAGCTTTCATCTGATGCCCAGAGCCTGGAGAAATGACTATTTTTTCCCCTGGAAAATGACCTCTCTTTCCGGCCACTCGCCCTGGACGACCCCGACCACCCACGCTTGAAATTACAAATTTTGCTGGATTTCCCCAAAACCAAAGTGCTCAGAATCTAGGCGAATGCAAGTCCGTAGTGCCCCAAATGTCAGCTTTCATCTGATGCCCTGACCCTGGGCAAATCACTTCTTGTTCCCCTGGAAAATGGCCTCTCTTTGCGGCCACTCGCCCTGGCCGACCCTGTCCACTGAAGCTAGAAATTTCCAAATTTTGCTGGATTTCTCCAAAACTAAAATGGTCAGAATCTAGGGCACAGCAAGCGCACAGAACCCCAAAGGCCAGCTTTCATCTGATGCCATGAGCATGGGGAAATGACTTCTTTTTCCCCTGGAAAATGGCCTCTCTTTGCGACCACTCGCCCTGGCCGACCCTGAACACCCAAGCGAGAAATTTCCATATTTTGCTGCATTTCTCCAAAACCAAAGTGGTCAGAATCTAGGTCCCACCAAGTGCTCAGAGCCCCAAAGGCCAGCTTTCATCTGATGCCCAGAGCCTGGAGAAATGACTATTTTTTCCCCTGGAAAATGACCTCTCTGTACGGCCACTCTCCTTGGCCGACACTGACAACTGAAGCTAGAAATTTCCAAATTTTGTTGGATTTCTCCAAAACCAAAATGGTCAGAATCTAGGTCCCACCAAGTGCTCAGAGCCCCAAAGGCCAGCTTTCATCTGATGCCCAGAGCCTGGACAAATGACTATTTTTTCCCCTGGAAAATGACCTCGCTGTACGGCCACTCTCCTTGGCCGACACTGACAACTGAAGCTGGAAATTTCCAAATTTTGTTGGATTTCTCCAAAACCAAAATGGTCAGAATCTAGGGCACAGCAAGTGCTCAGAGCCCCAAAGGCCAGCTTTCATTTGATGCCCAGAGCCTGGAGAAATGACTATTTTTTCCCCTGGAAAATGACCTCTCTTTGCGGCCACTCTCCTTGGCTGACCCTGAGCACCCAAACTAGAAATCTCTAAATTTTGTTGGATTTCTCCAAAACGAAAGTGGTCAGAATCTACGTCCCAGCAAGTGCTCAGTGCCTAAATGGCCAGCTTTCATCTGATGCCCAGAGCCTGGAGAATTGACTATTTTTCCCCTGGAAAATGACCTCTCTTTGCCACCACTCGCCCTGGCCGACCCTGACAACTGAAGCTAGAAATTTCCAAATTTTGCTGGATTTCTCCAAAACTAAAATGGTCAGAATCTCGGTCCCAGCAAGTGCTCAGTGGCCCAAAGGCCACCTTTCATCTGATGCCCAGACCGTGGGGAAATGACTACTTTTTCCCCTGGAAAATGGCCTCTCTTTGCGGCCACTCGCCCTGGCCGACCCTGAACACCCAAGCGAGAAATTTCCAAATTTTGCTGCATTTCTCCAAAACCAAAGTGGTCAGAATCTAGGTCCCACCAAGTGCTCAGAGCCCCAAAGGCCAGCTTTCATCTGATGCCCAGAGCCTGGAGAAATGACTATTTTTTCCCCTGGAAAATGACCTCTCTTTGCGGCCACTCGCCCTGGAGGACCCCGACCACCCACGCTTGAAATTACAAATTTTGCTGGATTTCTCCAAAACCAAAGTGCTCAGAATCTAGGCGAATGCAAGTCCGTAGTGCCCCAAATGTCAGCTTTCATCTGATGCCCTGACCCTGGGCAAATCACTTCTTGTTCCCCTGGAAAATGGCCTCTCTTTGCGGCCACTCGCTCTGGCCGACCCTGTCCACTGAAGCTAGAAATTTCCAAATTTTGCTGGATTTCTCCAAAACTAAAATGGTCAGAATCTAGGGCACAGCAAGCGCACAGAGCCCCAAAGGCCAGCTTTCATCTGATGCCATGAGCATGGGGAAATGACTTCTTTTTCCCCTGGAAAATGGCCTCTCTTTGCGACCACTCGCCCTGGCCGACCCTGATCTCCCAAGCGAGAAATTTCCAAATTTTGCTGCATTTCTCCAAAACCAAAGTGGTCAGAATCTAGGTCCCAGCAAGTGCTCAGTGCCTAAAAGGCCAGCTTTCATCTGATGCCCAGAGCCTGGAGAAATGACTATTTTTTCCCCTGGAAAATGACCTCTCTGTGCGGCCACTCGCCCTGGCCGACCCTGTCCACCCACGCTTGAAATTACAAATTTTGCTGGATTTCTCCAAAACCAAAGTGGTCAGAATCTACGTCCCAGCAAGTGCTCAGAGCCCCAAAGGCCAGCTTTCTTCTGATGCCCTGAGCATGGCGAAATGATTTTTTTACCCTGGAAAATGACCTCTCTTTGCCACAACTCGCCCTGGCCCACCCTGACAACTGAAGCTAGAAATTTCCAAATTTTGTTGGATTTCTCCAAAACCAAAGTGGTCAGAATCTCGGTCCCAGCAAGTGCTCAGTGGCCCAAAGGCCACCTTTCATCTGATGCCATGAGCATGGGGAAATGACTTCTTTTTCCCCTGGAAAATGGCCTCTCTTTGCGACCACTCGCCCTGGCCGACCCTGAACACCCAAGCGAGAAATTTCCAAATTTTGCTGCATTTCTCCAAAACCAAAGTGGTCAGAATCTAGGTCCCACCAAGTGCTCAGAGCCCCAAAGGCCAGCTTTCATCTGATGCCCAGAGCCTGGAGAAATGACTATTTTTTCCCCTGGAAAATGACCTCTCTTTGCGGCCACTCGCCCTGGAGGACCCCGACCACCCACGCTTGAAATTACAAATTTTGCTGGATTTCTCCAAAACCAAAGTGCTCAGAATCTAGGCGAATGCAAGTCCGTAGTGCCCCAAATGTCAGCTTTCATCTGATGCCCTGACCCTGGGCAAATCACTTCTTGTTCCCCTGGAAAATGGCCTCTCTTTGCGGCCACTCGCTCTGGCCGACCCTGTCCACTGAAGCTAGAAATTTCCAAATTTTGCTGGATTTCTCCAAAACTAAAATGGTCAGAATCTAGGGCACAGCAAGCGCACAGAGCCCCAAAGGCCAGCTTTCATCTGATGCCCAGACCATGGGGAAATGACTTCTTTTTCCCCTGGAAAATGGCCTCTCTTTGCGACCACTCGCCCTGGCCGACCCTGATCTCCCAAGCGAGAAATTTCCAAATTTTGCTGCATTTCTCCAAAACCAAAGTGGTCAGAATCTAGGTCCCAGCAAGTGCTCAGTGCCTAAAAGGCCAGCTTTCATCTGATGCCCAGAGCCTGGAGAAATGACTATTTTTTCCCCTGGAAAATGACCTCTCTGTGCGGCCACTCGCCCTGGCCGACCCTGTCCACCCACGCTTGAAATTACAAATTTTGCTGGATTTCTCCAAAACCAAAGTGGTCAGAATCTACGTCCCAGCAAGTGCTCAGAGCCCCAAAGGCCAGCTTTCTTCTGATGCCCTGAGCATGGCGAAATGATTTTTTTACCCTGGAAAATGACCTCTCTTTGCCACAACTCGCCCTGGCCCACCCTGACAACTGAAGCTAGAAATTTCCAAATTTTGTTGGATTTCTCCAAAACCAAAGTGGTCAGAATCTCGGTCCCAGCAAGTGCTCAGTGGCCCAAAGGCCACCTTTCATCTGATGCCATGAGCATGGGGAAATGACTTCTTTTTCCCCTGGAAAATGGCCTCTCTTTGCGACCACTCGCCCTGGCCGACCCTGAACACCCAAGCGAGAAATTTCCAAATTTTGCTGCATTTCTCCAAAACCAAAGTGGTCAGAATCTAGGTCCCAGCAAGTGCTCAGTGCCTAAAAGGCCAGCTTTCATCTGATGCCCAGAGCCTGGAGAAATGACTATTTTTTCCCCTGGAAAATGACCTCTCTGTGCGGCCACTCACCCTGGCCGACCCTGATCACTGAAGCTAGAAATTTCCTAATTTTGTTGGATTTCTCCAAAACCAAAGTGGTCAGAATCTACGTCCCAGCAAGTGCTCAGAGGCCCAAAGGCCACCTTTCATCTGATGCCCAGAGACTGGAGAAATGACTACTTTTTCCCCTGGAAAATGGCCTCTCTTTGTGGCCACTCGCCCTGGCCGACCCTGAACACCCAAGCGAGAAATTTCCAAATTTTGCTGCATTTCTCCAAAACCAAAGTGGTCAGAATCTAGGTCCCACCAAGTGCTCAGAGCCCCAAAGGCCAGCTTTCATCTGATGCCCAGAGCATGGAGAAATGACTATTTTTTTCCACTGGAAAATGACCTCTCTTTGCGGCCACTCTCCTTGGCCGACACTAACAACTGAAGCTAGAAATTTCCAAATTTTGTTGGATTTCTCCAAAACCAAAGTGGTCAGAATCTAGGTCCCAGCAAGTGCTCAGTGCCTAAAAGGCCAGCTTTCATCTGATGCCCAGAGCCTGGAGAAATGACTATTTTTTCCCCTGGAAAATGACCTCTCTGTGCGGCCACTCGCCCTGGCCGACCCTGTCCACCCACGCTTGAAATTACAAATTTTGCTGGATTTCTCCAAAACCAAAGTGGTCAGAATCTACGTCCCAGCAAGTGCTCAGAGCCCCAAAGGCCAGCTTTCTTCTGATGCCCTGAGCATGGCGAAATGATTTTTTTACCCTGGAAAATGACCTCTCTTTGCCACAACTCGCCCTGGCCCACCCTGACAACTGAAGCTAGAAATTTCCAAATTTTGTTGGATTTCTCCAAAACCAAAGTGGTCAGAATCTCGGTCCCAGCAAGTGCTCAGTGGCCCAAAGGCCACCTTTCATCTGATGCCATGAGCATGGGGAAATGACTTCTTTTTCCCCTGGAAAATGGCCTCTCTTTGCGACCACTCGCCCTGGCCGACCCTGAACACCCAAGCGAGAAATTTCCAAATTTTGCTGCATTTCTCCAAAACCAAAGTGGTCAGAATCTAGGTCCCACCAAGTGCTCAGAGCCCCAAAGGCCAGCTTTCATCTGATGCCCAGAGCCTGGAGAAATGACTATTTTTTCCCCTGGAAAATGACCTCTCTTTGCGGCCACTCGCCCTGGAGGACCCCGACCACCCACGCTTGAAATTACAAATTTTGCTGGATTTCTCCAAAACCAAAGTGCTCAGAATCTAGGCGAATGCAAGTCCGTAGTGCCCCAAATGTCAGCTTTCATCTGATGCCCTGACCCTGGGCAAATCACTTCTTGTTCCCCTGGAAAATGGCCTCTCTTTGCGGCCACTCGCTCTGGCCGACCCTGTCCACTGAAGCTAGAAATTTCCAAATTTTGCTGGATTTCTCCAAAACTAAAATGGTCAGAATCTAGGGCACAGCAAGCGCACAGAGCCCCAAAGGCCAGCTTTCATCTGATGCCATGAGCATGGGGAAATGACTTCTTTTTCCCCTGGAAAATGGCCTCTCTTTGCGACCACTCGCCCTGGCCGACCCTGATCTCCCAAGCGAGAAATTTCCAAATTTTGCTGCATTTCTCCAAAACCAAAGTGGTCAGAATCTAGGTCCCACCAAGTGCTCAGAGCCCCAAAGGCCAGCTTTCATCTGATGCCCAGAGCCTGGAGAAATGACTATTTTTTCCCCTGGAAAATGACCTCTCTGTGCGGCCACTCGCCCTGGCCGACCCTGTCCACCCACGCTTGAAATTACAAATTTTGCTGGATTTCTCCAAAACCAAAGTGGTCAGAATCTACGTCCCAGCAAGTGCTCAGAGCCCCAAAGGCCAGCTTTCTTCTGATGCCCTGAGCATGGCGAAATGATTTTTTTACCCTGGAAAATGACCTCTCTTTGCCACAACTCGCCCTGGCCCACCCTGACAACTGAAGCTAGAAATTTCCAAATTTTGTTGGATTTCTCCAAAACCAAAGTGGTCAGAATCTCGGTCCCAGCAAGTGCTCAGTGGCCCAAAGGCCACCTTTCATCTGATGCCATGAGCATGGGGAAATGACTTCTTTTTCCCCTGGAAAATGGCCTCTCTTTGCGACCACTCGCCCTGGCCGACCCTGAACACCCAAGCGAGAAATTTCCAAATTTTGCTGCATTTCTCCAAAACCAAAGTGGTCAGAATCTAGGTCCCACCAAGTGCTCAGAGCCCCAAAGGCCAGCTTTCATCTGATGCCCAGAGCCTGGAGAAATGACTATTTTTTCCCCTGGAAAATGACCTCTCTTTGCGGCCACTCGCCCTGGAGGACCCCGACCACCCACGCTTGAAATTACAAATTTTGCTGGATTTCTCCAAAACCAAAGTGCTCAGAATCTAGGCGAATGCAAGTCCGTAGTGCCCCAAATGTCAGCTTTCATCTGATGCCCTGACCCTGGGCAAATCACTTCTTGTTCCCCTGGAAAATGGCCTCTCTTTGCGGCCACTCGCTCTGGACGACCCTGTCCACTGAAGCTAGAAATTTCCAAATTTTGCTGGATTTCTCCAAAACTAAAATGGTCAGAATCTAGGGCACAGCAAGCGCACAGAGCCCCAAAGGCCAGCTTTCATCTGATGCCATGAGCATGGGGAAATGACTTCTTTTTCCCCTGGAAAATGGCCTCTCTTTGCGACCACTCGCCCTGGCCGACCCTGATCTCCCAAGCGAGAAATTTCCAAATTTTGCTGCATTTCTCCAAAACCAAAGTGGTCAGAATCTAGGTCCCAGCAAGTGCTCAGTGCCTAAAAGGCCAGCTTTCATCTGATGCCCAGAGCCTGGAGAAATGACTATTTTTTCCCCTGGAAAATGACCTCTCTGTGCGGCCACTCGCCCTGGCCGACCCTGTCCACCCACGCTTGAAATTACAAATTTTGCTGGATTTCTCCAAAACCAAAGTGGTCAGAATCTACGTCCCAGCAAGTGCTCAGAGCCCCAAAGGCCAGCTTTCTTCTGATGCCCTGAGCATGGCGAAATGATTTTTTTACCCTGGAAAATGACCTCTCTTTGCCACAACTCGCCCTGGCCCACCCTGACAACTGAAGCTAGAAATTTCCAAATTTTGTTGGATTTCTCCAAAACCAAAGTGGTCAGAATCTCGGTCCCAGCAAGTGCTCAGTGGCCCAAAGGCCACCTTTCATCTGATGCCATGAGCATGGGGAAATGACTTCTTTTTCCCCTGGAAAATGGCCTCTCTTTGCGACCACTCGCCCTGGCCGACCCTGAACACCCAAGCGAGAAATTTCCAAATTTTGCTGCATTTCTCCAAAACCAAAGTGGTCAGAATCTAGGTCCCAGCAAGTGCTCAGTGCCTAAAAGGCCAGCTTTCATCTGATGCCCAGAGCCTGGAGAAATGACTATTTTTTCCCCTGGAAAATGACCTCTCTGTGCGGCCACTCACCCTGGCCGCCCCTGATCACTGAAGCTAGAAATTTCCTAATTTTGTTGGATTTCTCCAAAACCAAAGTGGTCAGAATCTACGTCCCAGCAAGTGCTCAGAGGCCCAAAGGCCACCTTTCATCTGATGCCCAGAGACTGGAGAAATGACTACTTTTTCCCCTGGAAAATGGCCTCTCTTTGTGGCCACTCGCCCTGGCCGACCCTGAACACCCAAGCGAGAAATTTCCAAATTTTGCTGCATTTCTCCAAAACCAAAGTGGTCAGAATCTAGGTCCCACCAAGTGCTCAGAGCCCCAAAGGCCAGCTTTCATCTGATGCCCAGAGCATGGAGAAATGACTATTTTTTTCCACTGGAAAATGACCTCTCTTTGCGGCCACTCTCCTTGGCCGACACTAACAACTGAAGCTAGAAATTTCCAAATTTTGTTGGATTTCTCCAAAACCAAAGTGCTCAGAATCTAGGCGAATGCAAGTCCGTAGAGCCCCAAATGCCAGCTTTCATCTGATGCCCTGACCCTGGGCAAATAACTTCTTGTTCCCCTGGAAAATGGCCTCTCTTTGCGGCCACTCGCCCTGGCCGACCCTGTCCACTGAAGCTAGAAATTTCCTAATTTTGCTGGATTTCTCCAAAACTAAAATGGTCAGAATCTAGGGCACAGCAAGTGCTCAGAGCCCCAAAGGCCAGCTTTCATCTGATGCCCAGAGCCTGGAGAAATGACTATTTTTTCCCCTGGAAAATGACCTCTCTGTACGGCCACTCGCCCTGGCCGAACCTGTCCACTTAAGCTAGAAATTGCCAAATTTTGCTGCATTTCTCCAAAACCAAAGTGGTCAGAATCTAGGGCACAGCAAGTGCTCAGAGCCCCAAAGGCCAGCTTTCATTTGATGCCCTGAGCATGGGGAAATGATTTCTTTTTCCCCTGGAAAATGGCCTCTCTTTGCGGCCACTCGCCCTGGCCGACCCTGTCCACTGAAGCTAGAAATTTCCTAATTTTGCTGGATTTCTCCAAAACTAAAATGGTCAGAATCTAGGGCACAGCAAGTGCTCAGAGCCCCAAAGGCCAGCTTTCATCTGATGCCCAGAGCCTGGAGAAATGACTATTTTTTCCCCTGGAAAATGACCTCTCTGTACGGCCACTCGCCCTGGCCGAACCTGTCCACTTAAGCTAGAAATTGCCAAATTTTGCTGCATTTCTCCAAAACCAAAGTGGTCAGAATCTAGGGCACAGCAAGTGCTCAGAGCCCCAAAGGCCAGCTTTCATTTGATGCCCTGAGCATGGGGAAATGATTTATTTTTCTCCTGGAAAATGACCTCTCTTTGCCACCACTCGCCCTGGCCGACCCTGACAACTGAAGCTAGAAATTTCCAAATTTTGTTGGATTTCTCCAAAACCAAAGTGGTCAGAATCTCGGTCCCACCAAGTGCTCAGAGCCCCAAAGGCCAGCTTTCATCTGATGCCCAGACCGTGGGGAAATGACTACTTTTTCCCCTGGAAAATGGCCTCTCTTTGCGGCCACTCGCCCTGGCCGACCCTGAGCACCCAAGCGAGAAATTTCCAAATTTTGCTGCATTTCTCCAAAACCAAAGTGGTCAGAATCTAGGTCCCACCAAGTGCTCAGAGCCCCAAAGGCCAGCTTTCATCTGATGCCCAGACCCTGTGCATATGACTTCTTTTTCCCCTGGAAAATGACCTCTCTTTCCGGCCACTCGCCCTGGACGACCCCGACCACCCTCGCTTGAAATTACAAATTTTGCTGTATTTCTCCAAAACCAAAGTAGTCAGAATCTAGGCGAATGCAAGTCCGTAGTGCCCCAAATGTCAGCTTTCATCTGATGCCCCGACCCTGGGCAAATCACTTCTTGTTCCCCTGGAAAATGGCCTCTCTTTGCGGCCACTCGCCCTGGCCGACCCTGTCCACTGAAGCTAGAAATTTCCAAATTTTGCTGGATTTCTCCAAAACTAAAATGGTCAGAATCTAGGGCACAGCAAGTGCTCAGAGCCCCAAAGGCCACCTTTCATCTGATGCCGAGACCGTGGGGAAATGACTACTTTTTCCCCTGGAAAATGGCCTCTCTTTGCGGCCACTCGCCCTGGCCAACCCTGAACACCCAAGCGAGAAATTTCCAAATTTTGCTGCATTTCTCCAAAACCAAAGTGGTCAGAATCTAGGGCACAGCAAGTGCTCAGAGCCCCAAAGGCCAGCTTTCATCTGATGCCATGAGCATGGGGAAATGACTTCTTTTTCCCCTGGAAAATGACCTCTCTTTGCGGCCACTCGCCCTGGACGACCCTGTCCACTGAAGCTAGAAATTTCCTAGTTTTGTTGGATTTCTCCAAAAGCAAAGTGGTCAGAATCTACGTCCCAGCAAGTGCTCAGAGCCCCAAAGGCCAGCTTTCATCTGATGTCCTGAGCATGGGGAAATGATTTCTTTTTCTCCTGGAAAATGACCTCTCTTTGCCGCCACTCGCCCTGGCCGACCCTGACAACTGAAGCTAGAAATTTCCAAATTTTGTTGGATTTCTCCAAAACCAAAGTGGTCAGAATCTACGTCCCAGCAAGTGCTCAGAGGCCCAAAGGCCAGCTTTCTTCTGATGCCCTGAGCATGGCGAAATGATTTTTTTACCCTGGAAAATGACCTCTCTTTCCGGCCACTCGCCCTGGACGACCCCGACCACCCACGCTTGAAATTACAAATTTTGCTGCATTTCTCCAAAACCAAAGTGGTCAGAATCTAGGCGAATGCAAGTCCGTAGTGCCCCAAATGTCAGCTTTCATCTGATGCCCTGACCCTGGGCAAATCACTTCTTGTTCCCCTGGAAAATGGCCTCTCTTTGCGGCCACTCGCCCTGGCCGACCCTGTCCACTGAAGCTAGAAATTTCCAAATTTTGCTGGATTTCTCCAAAACTAAAATGGTCAGAATCTAGGGCACAGCAAGTGCTCAGAGCCCCAAAGGCCAGCTTTCATCTGATGCCATGAGCATGGGGAAATGACTTCTTTTTCCCCTGGAAAATGACCTCTCTTTGCGGCCACTCGCCCTGGCCGACCCTGTCCACTGAAGCTAGAAATTTCCTAGTTTTGTTGGATTTCTCCAAAGCCGAAGTGGTCAGAATCTAGGTCCCAGCAAGTGCTCAGAGCCCCAAAGGCCACCTTTCATCTGATGCCGAGACCGTGGGGAAATGACTACTTTTTCCCGTGGAAAATGGCCTCTCTTTGCGGCCACTCGCCCTGGCCAACCCTGAACACCCAGCGAAAAATTACAAATTTTGCTGGATTTGTCCAAAACCAAAGTGGTCAGAATCTAGGTCCCACCAAGTGCTCAGAGCCCCAAAGGCCAGCTTTCATCTGATGCCCAGAGCCTGGAGAAATGACTATTTTTTCCCCTGGAAAATGACCTCTCTGTACGGCCACTTGCCCTGGCCGACCCTGTCCACTGAAGCTAGAAATTTCCAAATTTTGCTGGATTTCTCCAAAACTAAAATGGTCCGAATCTAGGGCACAGCAAGTGCTCAGAGCCCCAAAGGCCAGCTTTCATCTGATGCCCAGAGCCTGGAGAAATGACTATTTTTTCCCCTGGAAAATGACCTCTCTTTCCGGCCACTCGCCCTGGACGACCCTGACAACTGAAGCTAGAAATTTCCTAATTTTGTTGGATTTCTCCAAAACCAAAGTGGTCAGAATCTAGGTCCCAGCAAGTGCTCAGAGCCCCAAAGGCCACCTTTCATCTGATGCCCAGACCGTGGGGAAATGACTGCGTTTTCCCCTGGAAAATGGCCTCTCTTTGCGGCCACTCGCCTTGGCCGACTCTGAACACCCAAGCGAGAAATTTCCAAATTTTGCTGCATTTCTCCAAAACCAAAGTGGTCAGAATCTAGCTCCCACCAAGGGCTCAGAGCCCCAAAGGCCATCTTTCATCTGATGCCCAGACCCTGTGCATATGACTTCTTTTCCCCCTGGAAAATGACCTCTCTTTGCGGCCACTAGCCCTGGTCGACCCCGATCACCCAAGCTAGAAATTTCAAATTTTGTTGGATTTCTCCAAAACCAAAGTGGTCAGAATCTAGGCGAATGCAAGTCCGTAGAGCCCCAAATGTGAGCTTTCATCTGATGCCCAAACCCGGTGCATATGACTTCTTTTTCCCCTGGAAAATGACCTCTCTTTCCGGCCACTCGCCCTGGACGACCCCGACCACCCACGCTTGAAATTACAAATTTTGCTGGATTTCTCCAAAACTAAAATGGTCAGAATCTAGGGCACAGCAAGTGCTCAGAGCCCCAAAGGCCAGCTTTCATCTGATGCCCTGAGCATGGGGAAATGATTTCTTTTTCTCCTGGAAAATGACCTCTCTTTGCCACCACTCGCCCTGGCCGACCCTGACAACTGAAGCTAGAAATTTCCAAATTTTGTTGGATTTCTCCAAAACCAAAGTGGTCAGAATCTCGGTCCCAGCAAGTGCTCAGAGGCCCAAAGGCCACCTTTCATCTGATGCCCAGAGCCTGGAGAAATGACTATTTTTTCCCCTGGAAAATGACCTCTCTCTCCGGCCACTCGCCCTGGACGACCCCGACCACCCACGCTTGTAATTACAAATTTTGCTGGATTTCTCCAAAACCAAAGTGGTCAGAATCTAGGCGAATGCAAGTCCGTAGTGCCCCAAATGTCAGCTTTCATCTGATGCCCTGACCCTGGGCAAATCACTTCTTGTTCCCCTGGAAAATGGCCTCTCTTTGCGACCACTCGCCCTGGCCGATCCTGTCCACTGAAGCTAGAAATTTCCAAATTTTGCTGGATTTCTCCAAAACTAAAATGGTCAGAATCTAGGGCACAGCAAGTGCTCAGAGGCCCAAAGGCCAGCTTTCATCTGATGCCATGAGCATGGGGAAATGACTTCTTTTTCCCCTGGAAAATGACCTCTCTTTGCGGCCACTCGCCCTGGACGACCCTGTCCACTGAAGCTAGAAATTTCCTAGTTTTGTTGGATTTCTCCAAAACCGAAGTGGTCAGAATCTAGGTCCCAGCAAGTGCTCAGAGCCCCAAAGGCCACCTTTCATCTGATGCCCAGACCGTGGGGAAATGACTACTTTTTCCCCTGGAAAATGGCCTCTCTTTGCGGCCACTCGCCCTGGCCGACCCTGAACACCCAAGCGAGAAATTTCCAAATTTTGCTGCATTTCTCCAAAACCAAAGTGGTCAGAATCTAGGTCCCACCAAGTGCTCAGAGCCCCAAAGGCCAGCTTTCATCTGATGCCCAGAGCCTGGAGAAATGACTATTTTTTCCCCTGGAAAATGACCTCTCTGTACGGCCACTTGCCCTGGCCGACCCTGTCCACTGAAGCTAGAAATTTCCAAATTTTGCTGGATTTCTCCAAAACTAAAATGGTCCGAATCTAGGGCACAGCAAGTGCTCAGAGCCCCAAAGGCCAGCTTTCATCTGATGCCCAGAGCCTGGAGAAATGACTATTTTTTCCCCTGGAAAATGACCTCTCTTTCCGGCCACTCGCCCTGGACGACCCTGACAACTGAAGCTAGAAATTTCCAAATTTTGCTGCATTTCGCCAAAACCAAAGTGGTCAGAATCTAGGTCCCAGCAAGTGCTCAGAGCCCCAAAGGCCAGCTTTCATCTGATGCCCAGACCCTGTGCATATGACTTCTTTTCCCCCTGGAAAATGACCTCTCTTTGCGGCCACTAGCCCTGGTCGACCCCGATCACCCAAGCTAGAAATTTCAAATTTTGTTGGATTTCTCCAAAACCAAAGTGGTCAGAATCTAGGCGAATGCAAGTCCGTAGAGCCCCAAATGTGAGCTTTCATCTGATGCCCAAACCCGGTGCATATGACTTCTTTTTCCCCTGGAAAATGACCTCTCTTTCCGGCCACTCGCCCTGGACGACCCCGACCACCCACGCTTGAAATTACAAATTTTGCTGGATTTCTCCAAAACTAAAATTGTCAGAATCTAGGGCGCAACAAGTGCTCAGAGCCCCAAAGGCCAGCTTTCATCTGATGCCCTGAGCATGGGGAAATGATTTCTTTTTCTCCTGGAAAATGACCTCTCTTTGCCACCACTCGCCCTGGCCGACCCTGACAACTGAAGCTAGAAATTTCCAAATTTTGTTGGATTTCTCCAAAACCAAAGTGGTCAGAATCTCGATCCCAGCAAGTGCTCAGAGGCCCAAAGGCCAGCTTTCATCTGATGCCCAGAGCCTGGAGAAATGACTATTTTTTCCCCTGGAAAATGACCTCTATTTGCGGCCACTCTCCTTGGCTGACCCTGAGCACCCAAACTAGAAATTTCTAAATTTTGTTGGATTTCTCCAAAACCAAAGTGGTCAGAATCTACGTCCCAGCAAGTGCTCAGAGCCCCAAAGGCCAGCTTTCATCTGATGCCCTGACCCTGGGCAAATCACTTCTTGTTCCCCTGGAAAATGGCCTCTCTTTGCGGCCACTCGCCCTGGCCGACCCTGTCCACTGAAGCTAGAAATTTCCTAGTTTTGTTGGATTTCTCCAAAACCAAAGTGGTCAGAATCTACGTCCCAGCAAGTGCTCAGAGCCCCAAAGGCCAGCTTTCATCTGATGTCCTGAGCATGGGGAAATGATTTCTTTTTCTCCTGGAAAATGACCTCTCTTTGCCACCACTCGCCCTGGCCGACCCTGACAACTGAAGCTAGAAATTTCCAAATTTTGTTGGATTTCTCCAAAACCAAAGTGGTCAGAATCTCGGCCCCAGCAAGTGCTCAGAGCCCCAAAGGCCAACTTTCATCTGATGCCCAGAGCCTGGAGAAATGACTATTTTTTCCCCTGGAAAATGACCTCTCTTTCCGGCCACTCGCACTGGACGACCCCAACCACCCACGCTTGAAATTACAAATTTTGCTGCATTTCTCCAAAACCAAAGTGGTCAGAATCTAGGCGAATGCAAGTCTGTAGTGCCCCAAATGTCAGCTTTCATCTGATGCCCTGACCCTGGGCAAATCACTTCTTGTTCCCCTGGAAAATGTCCTCTCTTTGCGGCCACTCGCCCTGGCCGACCCTGTCCACTGAAGCTAGAAATTTCCAAATTTTGCTGGATTTCTCCAAAACTAAAATGGTCAGAATCTAGGGCACAGCAAGTGCTCAGAGCCCCAAAGGCCAGCTTTCATCTGATGCCATGAGCATGGGGAAATGACTTCTTTTTCCCCTGGAAAATGACCTCCCTTTGCGGCCACTCGCCCTGGACGACCCTGTCCACTGAAGCTAGAAATTTCCTAGTTTTGTTGGATTTCTCCAAAACCGAAGTGGTCAGAATCTAGGTCCCACCGAGTGCTCAGAGCCCCAAAGGCCACCTTTCATCTGATGCCCAGACCGTGGGGAAATGACTACTTTTTCCCCTGGAAAATGGCCTCTCTTTGCGGCCACTCGCCCTGGCCGACCCTGAACACCCAAGCGAGAAATTTCCAAATTTTGCTGCATTTCTCCAAAACCAAAGTGGTCAGAATCTAGGTCCCACCAAGTGCTCAGAGCCCCAAAGGCCAGCTTTCATCTGATGCCCAGAGCCTGGAGAAATGACTATTTTTTCCCCTGGAAAATGACCTCTCTGTACGGCCACTTGCCCTGGCCGACCCTGTCCACTGAAGCTAGAAATTTCCAAATTTTGCTGGATTTCTCCAAAACTAAAATGGTCCGAATCTAGGGCACAGCAAGTGCTCAGAGCCCCAAAGGCCAGCTTTCATCTGATGCCCAGAGCCTGGAGAAATGACTATTTTTTCCCCTGGAAAATGACCTCTCTTTCCGGCCACTCGCCCTGGACGACCCTGACAACTGAAGCTAGAAATTTCCAAATTTTGCTGCATTTCGCCAAAACCAAAGTGGTCAGAATCTAGGTCCCAGCAAGTGCTCAGAGCCCCAAAGGCCAGCTTTCATCTGATGCCCAGACCCTGTGCATATGACTTCTTTTCCCCCTGGAAAATGACCTCTCTTTGCGGCCACTAGCCCTGGTCGACCCCGATCACCCAAGCTAGAAATTTCAAATTTTGTTGGATTTCTCCAAAACCAAAGTGGTCAGAATCTAGGCGAATGCAAGTCCGTAGAGCCCCAAATGTGAGCTTTCATCTGATGCCCAAACCCGGTGCATATGACTTCTTTTTCCCCTGGAAAATGACCTCTCTTTCCGGCCACTCGCCCTGGACGACCCCGACCACCCACGCTTGAAATTACAAATTTTGCTGGATTTCTCCAAAACTAAAATTGTCAGAATCTAGGGCGCAGCAAGTGCTCAGAGCCCCAAAGGCCAGCTTTCATCTGATGCCCTGAGCATGGGGAAATGATTTCTTTTTCTCCTGGAAAATGACCTCTCTTTGCCACCACTCGCCCTGGCCGACCCTGACAACTGAAGCTAGAAATTTCCAAATTTTGTTGGATTTCTCCAAAACCAAAGTGGTCAGAATCTAGGTCCCACCAAGTGCTCAGAGCCCCAAAGGCCAGCTTTCATCTGATGCCCAGAGCCTGGAGAAATGACTATTTTTTCCCCTGGAAAATGACCTCTATTTGCGGCCACTCTCCTTGGCTGACCCTGAGCACCCAAACTAGAAATTTCTAAATTTTGTTGGATTTCTCCAAAACCAAAGTGGTCAGAATCTACGTCCCAGCAAGTGCTCAGAGCCCCAAAGGCCAGCTTTCATCTGATGCCCTGACCCTGGGCAAATCACTTCTTGTTCCCCTGGAAAATGGCCTCTCTTTGCGGCCACTCGCCCTGGCCGGCCCTGTCCACTGAAGCTAGAAATTTCCTAGTTTTGTTGGATTTCTCCAAAACCAAAGTGGTCAGAATCTCGGTCCCAGCAAGTGCTCAGAGCCCCAAAGGCCAGCTTTCATCTGATGTCCTGAGCATGGGGAAATGATTTCTTTTTCTCCTGGAAAATGACCTCTCTTTGCCACCACTCGCCCTGGCCGACCCTGACAACTGAAGCTAGAAATTTCCAAATTTTGTTGGATTTCTCCAAAACCAAAGTGGTCAGAATCTCGGCCCCAGCAAGTGCTCAGAGCCCCAAAGGCCAACTTTCATCTGATGCCCAGAGCCTGGAGAAATGACTATTTTTTCCCCTGGAAAATGACCTCTCTTTCCGGCCACTCGCACTGGACGACCCCAACCACCCACGCTTGAAATTACAAATTTTGCTGCATTTCTCCAAAACCAAAGTGGTCAGAATCTAGGCGAATGCAAGTCTGTAGTGCCCCAAATGTCAGCTTTCATCTGATGCCCTGACCCTGGGCAAATCACTTCTTGTTCCCCTGGAAAATGTCCTCTCTTTGCGGCCACTCGCCCTGGCCGACCCTGTCCACTGAAGCTAGAAATTTCCAAATTTTGCTGGATTTCTCCAAAACTAAAATGGTCAGAATCTAGGGCACAGCAAGTGCTCAGAGCCCCAAAGGCCAGCTTTCATCTGATGCCATGAGCATGGGGAAATGACTTCTTTTTCCCCTGGAAAATGACCTCTCTTTGCGGCCACTCGCCCTGGACGACCCTGTCCACTGAAGCTAGAAATTTCCTAGTTTTGTTGGATTTCTCCAAAACCGAAGTGGTCAGAATCTAGGTCCCACCGAGTGCTCAGAGCCCCAAAGGCCACCTTTCATCTGATGCCCAGACCGTGGGGAAATGACTACTTTTTCCCCTGGAAAATGGCCTCTCTTTGCGGCCACTCGCCCTGGCCAACCCTGAACACCCAAGCGAGAAATTTCCAAATTTTGCTGGATTTCTCCAAAACTAAAATGGTCCGAATCTAGGGCACAGCAAGTGCTCAGAGCCCCAAAGGCCAGCTTTCATCTGATGCCCAGAGCCTGGAGAAATGACTATTTTTTCCCCTGGAAAATGACCTCTCTTTCCGGCCACTCGCCCTGGCAGACCCTGACCACTGAAGCTAGAAATTTCCTAGTTTTGTTGGATTTCTCCAAAACCAAAGTGGTCAGAATCTAGGTCCCAGCAAGTGCTCAGAGCCCCAAAGGCCACCTTTCATCTGATGCCCAGACCGTGGGGAAATGACTGCGTTTTCCGCCGGAAAATGGCCTCTCTTTGCGGCCACTCGCCTTGGCCGAATCTGAACACCCAAGCGAGAAATTTCCAAATTTTGCTGCATTTCTCCAAAACCAAAGTGGTCAGAATCTAGGTCCCAGCAAGTGCTCAGAGCCCCAAAGGCCAGCTTTCATCTGATGCCCAGACCCTGTGCATATGACTTCTTTTCCCCCTGGAAAATGACCTCTCTTTGCGGCCACTAGCCCTGGTCGACCCCGATCACCCAAGCTAGAAATTTCAAATTTTGTTGGATTTCTCCAAAACTAAAATGGTCAGAATCTAGGGCACAGCAAGTGCTCAGAGCCCCAAAGGCCAGCTTTCATCTGATGCCATGAGCATGGGGAAATGACTTCTTTTTCTCCTGGAAAATGACCTCTCTTTGCGGCCACTCGCCCTGGACGACCCTGTCCACTGAAGCTAGAAATTTCCTAGTTTTGTTGGATTTCTCCAAAACCAAAGTGGTCAGAATCTCGGTCCCAGCAAGTGCTCAGAGGCCCAAAGGCCACCTTTCATCTGATGCCCAGACCGTGGGGAAATGACTACTTTTTCCCCTGGAAAATGACCTCTCTGTACGGCCACTTGCCCTGGCCGACCCTGTCCACTGAAGCTAGAAATTTCCAAATTTTGCTGGATTTCTCCAAAACTAAAATGGTCAGAATCTAGGGCACAGCAAGTGCTCGGAGCCCCAAAGGCCAGCTTTCATCTGATGCCCAGAGCCTGGACAAATGACTATTTTTTCCCCTGGAAAATGACCTCTCTTTGCGGCCACTGTCCTTGGCTGACCCTGACCACCCAAACTAGAAATTTCTAAATTTTGTTGGATTTCTCCAAAACCAAAGTGGTCAGAATCTAGGCGAATGCAAGTCCGTAGAGCCCCAAATGTGAGCTTTCATCTGATGCCCAGACCCGGTGCATATGACTTCTTTTTCCCCTGGAAAATGACCTCTCTTTCCGGCCACTCGCCCTGGACGACCCCGACCACCCATGCTTGAAATTACAAATTTTGCTGGATTTCTCCAAAACTAAAATGGTCAGAATCTACGTCCCACCAAGTGCTCAGAGCCCCAAAGGCCAGCTTTCATGTGATGTCCTGAGCATGGGGAAATGATTTCTTTTTCTCCTGGAAAATGACCTCTCTTTGCCACCACTCGCCCTGGCCGACCCTGAACACCCAAGCGAGAAATTTCCAAATTTTGCTGCATTTTTCCAAAACGAAAGTGGTCAGAATCTACCTCCCAGCAAGTGCTCAGAGCCCCAAAGGCCAGCTTTCATCTGATGCCATGAGCATGGGGAAATGATTTCTTTTTCCCCTGGAAAATGGCCTCTCTTTGCGGCCACTCGCCCTGGCCGACCCTGTCCACTGAAGCTAGAAATTTCCTAGTTTTGTTGGATTTCTCCAAAACCAAAGTGGTCAGAATCTACGTCCCAGCAAGTGCTCAGAGCCCCAAAGGCCAGCTTTCATCTGATGTCCTGAGCATGGGGAAATGATTTCTTTTTCTCCTGGAAAATGACCTCTCTTTGCCACCACTCGCCCTGGCCGACCCTGACAACTGAAGCTAGAAATTTCCAAATTTTGTTGGATTTCTCCAAAACCAAAGTGGTCAGAATCTCGGCCCCAGCAAGTGCTCAGAGCCCCAAAGGCCAACTTTCATCTGATGCCCAGAGCCTGGAGAAATGACTATTTTTTCCCCTGGAAAATGACCTCTCTTTCCGGCCACTCGCACTGGACGACCCCAACCACCCACGCTTGAAATTACAAATTTTGCTGCATTTCTCCAAAACCAAAGTGGTCAGAATCTAGGCGAATGCAAGTCTGTAGTGCCCCAAATGTCAGCTTTCATCTGATGCCCTGACCCTGGGCAAATCACTTCTTGTTCCCCTGGAAAATGTCCTCTCTTTGCGGCCACTCGCCCTGGCCGACCCTGTCCACTGAAGCTAGAAATTTCCAAATTTTGCTGGATTTCTCCAAAACTAAAATGGTCAGAATCTAGGGCACAGCAAGTGCTCAGAGCCCCAAAGGCCAGCTTTCATCTGATGCCATGAGCATGGGGAAATGACTTCTTTTTCCCCTGGAAAATGACCTCTCTTTGCGGCCACTCGCCCTGGACGACCCTGTCCACTGAAGCTAGAAATTTCCTAGTTTTGTTGGATTTCTCCAAAACCGAAGTGGTCAGAATCTAGGTCCCACCGAGTGCTCAGAGCCCCAAAGGCCACCTTTCATCTGATGCCCAGACCGTGGGGAAATGACTACTTTTTCCCCTGGAAAATGGCCTCTCTTTGCGGCCACTCGCCCTGGCCAACCCTGAACACCCAAGCGAGAAATTTCCAAATTTTGCTGGATTTCTCCAAAACTAAAATGGTCCGAATCTAGGGCACAGCAAGTGCTCAGAGCCCCAAAGGCCAGCTTTCATCTGATGCCCAGAGCCTGGAGAAATGACTATTTTTTCCCCTGGAAAATGACCTCTCTTTCCGGCCACTCGCCCTGGCAGACCCTGACCACTGAAGCTAGAAATTTCCTAATTTTGTTGGATTTCTCCAAAACCAAAGTGGTCAGAATCTAGGTCCCAGCAAGTGCTCAGAGCCCCAAAGGCCAGCTTTCATCTGATGCCCAGACCGTGGGGAAATGACTGCGTTTTCCGCCGGAAAATGGCCTCTCTTTGCGACCACTCGCCTTGGCCGAATCTGAACACCCAAGCGAGAAATTTCCAAATTTTGCTGCATTTCTCCAAAACCAAAGTGGTCAGAATCTAGGTCCCAGCAAGTGCTCAGAGCCCCAAAGGCCAGCTTTCATCTGATGCCCAGACCCTGTGCATATGACTTCTTTTCCCCCTGGAAAATGACCTCTCTTTGCGGCCACTAGCCCTGGTCGACCCCGATCACCCAAGCTAGAAATTTCAAATTTTGTTGGATTTCTCCAAAACTAAAATGGTCAGAATCTAGGGCACAGCAAGTGCTCAGAGCCCCAAAGGCCAGCTTTCATCTGATGCCATGAGCATGGGGAAATGACTTCTTTTTCCCCTGGAAAATGACCTCTCTTTGCGGCCACTCGCCCTGGACGACCCTGTCCACTGAAGCTAGAAATTTCCTAGTTTTGTTGGATTTCTCCAAAACCGAAGTGGTCAGAATCTAGGTCCCACCGAGTGCTCAGAGCCCCAAAGGCCACCTTTCATCTGATGCCCAGACCGTGGGGAAATGACTACTTTTTCCCCTGGAAAATGGCCTCTCTTTGCGGCCACTCGCCCTGGCCAACCCTGAACACCCAAGCGAGAAATTTCCAAATTTTGCTGGATTTCTCCAAAACTAAAATGGTCCGAATCTAGGGCACAGCAAGTGCTCAGAGCCCCAAAGGCCAGCTTTCATCTGATGCCCAGAGCCTGGAGAAATGACTATTTTTTCCCCTGGAAAATGACCTCTCTTTCCGGCCACTCGCCCTGGCAGACCCTGACCACTGAAGCTAGAAATTTCCTAATTTTGTTGGATTTCTCCAAAACCAAAGTGGTCAGAATCTCGGTCCCACCAAGTGCTCAGAGCCCCAAAGGCCAGCTTTCATCTGATGCCCAGACCGTGGGGAAATGACTGCGTTTTCCGCCGGAAAATGGCCTCTCTTTGCGGCCACTCGCCTTGGCCGAATCTGAACACCCAAGCGAGAAATTTCCAAATTTTGCTGCATTTCTCCAAAACCAAAGTGGTCAGAATCTAGGTCCCAGCAAGTGCTCAGAGCCCCAAAGGCCAGCTTTCATCTGATGCCCAGACCCTGTGCATATGACTTCTTTTCCCCCTGGAAAATGACCTCTCTTTGCGGCCACTAGCCCTGGTCGACCCCGATCACCCAAGCTAGAAATTTCAAATTTTGTTGGATTTCTCCAAAACCAAAGTGGTCAGAATCTAGGCGAATGCAAGTCCGTAGAGCCCCAAATGTGAGCTTTCATCTGATGCCCAAACCCGGTGCATATGACTTCTTTTTGCCCTGGAAAATGACCTCTCTTTCCGGCCACTCGCCCTGGACGACCCCGACCACCCACGCTTGAAATTACAAATTTTGCTGGATTTCTCCAAAACTAAAATGGTCAGAATCTAGGGCACAGCAAGTGCTCAGAGCCCCAAAGGCCAGCTTTCAACTGATGCCCTGAGCATGGGGAAATGATTTCTTTTTCTCCTGGAAAATGACCTCTCTTTGCCACCACTCGCCCTGGCCGACCCTGACAACTGAAGCTAGAAATTTCCAAATTTTGTTGGATTTCTCCAAAACCAAAGTGGTCAGAATCTCGGTCCCAGCAAGTGCTCAGAGGCCCAAAGGCCACCTTTCATCTGATGCCCAGACCGTGGGGAAATGACTACTTTTTCCCCTGGAAAATGACCTCTCTGTACGGCCACTTGCCCTGGCCGACCCTGTCCACTGAAGCTAGAAATTTCCAAATTTTGCTGGATTTCTCCAAAACTAAAATGGTCAGAATCTAGGGCACAGCAAGTGCTCGGAGCCCCAAAGGCCAGCTTTCATCTGATGCCCAGAGCCTGGACAAATGACTATTTTTTCCCCTGGAAAATGACCTCTCTTTGCGGCCACTGTCCTTGGCTGACCCTGACCACCCAAACTAGAAATTTCTAAATTTTGTTGGATTTCTCCAAAACCAAAGTGGTCAGAATCTAGGCGAATGCAAGTCCGTAGAGCCCCAAATGTGAGCTTTCATCTGATGCCCAGACCCGGTGCATATGACTTCTTTTTCCCCTGGAAAATGACCTCTCTTTCCGGCCACTCGCCCTGGACGACCCCGACCACCCATGCTTGAAATTACAAATTTTGCTGGATTTCTCCAAAACTAAAATGGTCAGAATCTACGTCCCACCAAGTGCTCAGAGCCCCAAAGGCCAGCTTCCATGTGATGTCCTGAGCATGGGGAAATGATTTCTTTTTCTCCTGGAAAATGACCTCTCTTTGCCACCACTCGCCCTGGCCGACCCTGAACACCCAAGCGAGAAATTTCCAAATTTTGCTGCATTTTTCCAAAACGAAAGTGGTCAGAATCTACCTCCCAGCAAGTGCTCAGAGCCCCAAAGGCCAGCTTTCATCTGATGCCATGAGCATGGGGAAATGATTTCTTTTTCCCCTGGAAAATGGCCTCTCTTTCCGGCCACTCGCCCTGGCCGACCCTGTCCACTGAAGCTAGAAATTTCCAAATTTTGCTGGATTTCTCCAAAACTAAAATGGTCAGAATCTAGGGCACAGCAAGTGCTCAGAGCCCCAAAGGCCAGCTTTCATCTGATGCCATGAGCATGGGGAAATGACTTCTTTTTCCCCTGGAAAATGACCTCTCTTTGCGGCCACTCGCCCTGGACGACCCTGTCCACTGAAGCTAGAAATTTCCTAGTTTTGTTGGATTTCTCCAAAACCGAAGTGGTCAGAATCTAGGTCCCACCGAGTGCTCAGAGCCCCAAAGGCCACCTTTCATCTGATGCCCAGACCGTGGGGAAATGACTACTTTTTCCCCTGGAAAATGGCCTCTCTTTGCGGCCACTCGCCCTGGCCAACCCTGAACACCCAAGCGAGAAATTTCCAAATTTTGCTGGATTTCTCCAAAACTAAAATGGTCCGAATCTAGGGCACAGCAAGTCCTCAGAGCCCCAAAGGCCAGCTTTCATCTGATGCCCAGAGCCTGGAGAAATGACTATTTTTTCCCCTGGAAAATGACCTCTCTTTCCGGCCACTCGCCCTGGCAGACCCTGACCACTGAAGCTAGAAATTTCCTAATTTTGTTGGATTTCTCCAAAACCAAAGTGGTCAGAATCTAGGTCCCAGCAAGTGCTCAGAGCCCCAAAGGCCAGCTTTCATCTGATGCCCAGACACTGTGCATATGACTTCTTTTCCCCCTGGAAAATGACCTCTCTTTGCGGCCACTAGCCCTGGTCGACGCCGATCACCCAAGCTAGAAATTCAAATTTTGTTAGATTTCTCCAAAACCAAAGTGGTCAGAATCTAGGCGAATGCAAGTCCGTAGAGCCCCAAATGTGAGCTTTCAGCTGATGCCCAGACCCGGTGCATATGACTTCTTTTTCCCCTGGAAAATGACCTCTCTTTCCGGCCACTCGCCCTGGACGACCCCGATAACCCATGCTTGAAATTACAAATTTTGCTGGATTTCTCCAAAACTAAAATGGTCAGAATCTACGTCCCACCAAGTGCTCAGAGCCCCAAAGGCCAGCTTTCATGTGATGTCCTGAGCATGGGGAAATGATTTCTTTTTCTCCTGGAAAATGACCTCTCTTTGCCACCACTCGCCCTGGCCGACCCTGAACACCCAAGCGAGAAATTTCCAAATTTTGCTGCATTTTTCCAAAACGAAAGTGGTCAGAATCTACCTCCCAGCAAGTGCTCAGAGCCCCAAAGGCCAGCTTTCATCTGATGCCATGAGCATGGGGAAATGATTTCTTTTTCCCCTGGAAAATGGCCTCTCTTTGCGACCACTCGCCCTGGCCGACCCTGAACACCCAAGCGAGAAATTTCCAAATTTTGCTGGATTTCTCCAAAACTAAAATGGTCAGAATCTAGGGCACAGCAAGTGCTCAGAGCCCCAAAGGCCACCTTTCATCTGATGCCCAGACCGTGGGGAAATGACTATATTTTCCCCTGGAAAATGGCCTCTCTTTGCCACCACTCGCCCTGGCCGACCCTGAACACCCAAGCGAGAAACTTCCAAATTTTGCTGCATTTCTCCAAAACCAAAGTGGTCAGAATCTAGGTCCCAGCAAGTGCTCAGAGCCCCAAAGGCCAGCTTTCATTTGATGCCCAGAGCCTGGAGAAATGACTATATTTTCCCCTGGAAAATGACCTCTCTTTCCGGCCACTCTCCTTGGCTGACACTGAGCACCCAAACTAGAAATTTCTAAATTTGGTTGGATTTCTCCAAAACGAAAGTGGTCAGAATCTACGTCCCAGCAAGTGCTCAGTGCCTAAAAGGCCAGATTTCATCTGATGCCCAGAGCCTGGAGAAATGACTATTTTTTCCCCTGGAAAATGACCTCTCTGTACGGCCACTCGCCCTGGCCGACCCTGTCCACTGAAGCTAGAAATTTGCAAATTTTGTTGGATTTCTCCAAAACTAAAATGGTCAGAATCTAGGGCCCAGCAAGTGCTCAGAACCCCAAAGGCCAGCTTTCATCTGATGCCCAGAGCCTGGAGAAATGACTATTTTTTCCCTGGAAAATGACATCTCTTTGCGGCCACTCGCCCTGGACGACCCTGACGACTGAAGCTAGAAATTTCCAAATTTTGTTGGATTTCTCCAAAACCAAAGTGGTCAGAATCTAGGTCCCAACAAGTGCTCAGAGCCCCAAAGGCCAGCTTTCATCTGATGCCCAGACCGTGTGGAAATGGCTACTTTTTCCCCTGGACAATGGCCTCTCTTTGCGACCACTCGCCCTGGCCGACCCTGAACCCCCAAGCGAGAAATTTCCAAATATTGCTGCATTTCTCCAAAACCAAAGTGGTCAGAATCTAGGTCCCAGCAACTGCTCAGAGCCCCAAAGGCCAGCTTTCATCTGATGCCCAGACCCTGTGCATATGACTTCTTTTCCCCCTGGAAAATGGCCTCTCTTTGCGGCCACTAGCCCTGGTCGACCCCGATAACCCACGCTAGAAATTTCAAATTTTGTTGGTTTTCTCCAAAACCAAAGTGGTCAGAATCTAGGCGAATGCAAGTCCGTAGAGCCCCAAATGTGAGCTTTCATCTGATGCCCAGACCCTGTGCATATGACTTCTTTTTCCCCTGGAAAATGACCTCTCTTTCCGGCCACTCGCCCTGGACGACCCCGACCACCCAGGCTTGAAATTACAAATTTTGCTGGATTTCTCCAAAACCAAAGTGGTCAGAATCTATGTCCCAGCAAGTGCTCAGAGCCCCAAAGGCCAGCTTTCATCTGATGCCCTGAGCATGGGGAAATGATTTCTTTTTCTCCTGGAAAATGACCTCCCTTTGCCACCACTCGCCCTGGCCGACCCTGACAACTGAAGCTAGAAATTTCCAAATTTTGTTGGATTTCTCCAAAACCAAAGTGGTCAGAATCTCGATCCCAGCAAGTGCTCAGAGGCCCAAAGGCCACCTTTCATCTGATGCCCTGACCCTGGGCAAATCACTTCTTGTTCCCCTGGAAAATGGCCTCTCTTTGCGGCCACTCGCCCTGGCCGACTCTGAACACCCAAGCGAGAAATTTCCAAATTTTGCTGCATTTCTACAAAACCAAAGTGGTCAGAATCTCGGTCCCAGCAAGTGCTGAGAGCCCCAAAGGCCAGCTTTCATCTGATGCCCAGAGCCTGGAGAAATGAGTATTTTTTCCCCTGGAAAATGACCTCTCTTTCCGGCCACTCGCCCTGGACGACCCCGACCACCCACGCTTGAAATTACAAATTTTGCTGCATTTCTCCAAATCCAAAGTGGTCAGAATCTAGGCGAATGCAAGTCCGTAGTGCCCCAAATGTCAGCTTTCATCTGATGCCCTGACCCTGGGCAAATCACTTCTTGTTCCCCTGGAAAATGTCCTCTCTTTGCGGCCACTCGCCCTGGCCGACCCTGTCCACTGAAGCGAGAAATTTCCAAATTTTGCTGGATTTCTCCAAAACTAAAATGGTCAGAATCTAGGGCACAGCAAGTGCTCAGAGCCCCAAAGGCCACCTTTCATCTGATGCCCAGACCGTGGGGAAATGGCTACTTTTTCCCCTGGAAAATGGCCTCTCTTTGCGGCCACTCGCCCTGGCAGTCCCTGACCACTGAAGCTAGAAATTTCCTAATTTTGTTGGATTTCTCCAAAACCAAAGTGGTCAGAATCTAGGTCCCAGCAAGTGCTCAGAGCCCCAAAGACCACCTTTCATCTGATGCCCAGACCGTGGGGAAATGACGACTTTTTCCCCTGGAAAATGGCCTCTCTTTGCGGCCACTCGCCCTGGCCGACCCTGAACACCCAAGCGAGAAATTTCCAAATTTTGCTGCATTTCTCCAAAACCAAAGTGGTCAGAATCTAGGTCCCACCAAGTGCTCAGAGCCCCGAAGGCCAGCTTTCATCTGATGCCCAGAGCCTGGAGAAATGACTATTTTTTCCCCTGGAAAATGACCTCTCTTTCCGGCCACTCGCCCTGGACAACCCCTACCACCCACGCTTGAAATTACAAATTTTGCTGGATTTCTCCAAAACCAAAGTGGTCAGAATCTAGGCGAATGCAAGTCCGTAGTGCCCCAAATGTCAGCTTTCATCTGATGCCCTGACCCTGGGCAAATCACTTCTTGTTCCCCTGGAAAAGGGCCTCTCTTTGCGGCCACTCGCCCTGGCCGACCCTGTCCACTGAAGCGAGAAATTTCCAAATTTTGCTGGATTTCTCCAAAACTAAAATGGTCAGAATCTAGGGCACAGCAAGTGCTCAGAGCCCCAAAGGCCACCTTTCATCTGATGCCCAGACCGTGGGGAAATGGCTACTTTTTCCCCTGGAAAATGGCCTCTCTTTGCGACCACTCGCCCTGGCAGTCCCTGACCACTGAAGCTAGAAATTTCCTAATTTTGTTGGATTTCTCCAAAACCAAAGTGGTCAGAATCTAGGTCCCAGCAAGTGCTCAGAGCCCCAAAGACCACCTTTCATCTGATGCCCAGACCGTGGGGAAATGACGACTTTTTCCCCTGGAAAATGGCCTCTCTTTGCGGCCACTCGCCCTGGCCAACCCTGAACACCCAAGCGAGAAATTTCCAAATTTTGCTGCATTTCTCCAAAACCAAAGTGGTCAGAATCTAGGTCCCACCAAGTGCTCAGAGCCCCGAAGGCCAGCTTTCATCTGATGCCCAGAGCCTGGAGAAATGACTATTTTTTCCCCTGGAAAATGACCTCTCTTTCCGGCCACTCGCCCTGGACAACCCCGACCACCCACGCTTGAAATTACAAATTTTGCTGGATTTCTCCAAAACCAAAGTGGTCAGAATCTAGGCGAATGAAAGTCCGTAGTGCCCCAAATGTCAGCTTTCATCTGATGCCCTGACCCTGGGCAAATCACTTCTTGTTCCCCTGGAAAATGGCCTCTCTTTGCGGCCACTCGCCCTGGCCGACCCTGTCCACTGAAGCTAGAAATTTCCAAATTTTGCTGGATTTCTCCAGAACTAAAATGTTCAGAATCTAGGGCACAGCAAGTGCTCAGAGCCCCAAAGGCCACCTTTCATCTGATGCCCAGACCGTGGGGAAATGGCTACTTTTTCCCCTGGAAAATGGCCTCTCTTTGCGACCACTCGCCCTGGCCGACCCTGAACACCCAAGCGAGAAATTTCCAAATATTGCTGCATTTCTCCAAAACCAAAGTGGTCAGAATCTAGGTCCCAGCAAGTACTGAGAGCCCCAAAGGCCAGCTTTCATCTGATGCCCAGAGCCTGGAGAAATGACTATTTTTTCCCTTGGAAAATGGCCTCTCTTTGCGGCCACTCGCCCTGGCCAACCCTGAACACCCAAGCGAGAAATTTCCAAATTTTGCTGCATTTCTCCAAAACAAAAGTGATCACAATCTAGGTCCCACCAAGTGCTCAGAGCCCCGAAGGCCAGCTTTCATCTGATGCCCAGAGCCTGGAGAAATGACTATTTTTTCCCCTGGAAAATGACCTCTCTTTCCGGCCACTCGCCCTGGCCGACCCTGAACACCCAAGCGAGAAATTTCCTAATTTTGTTGGATTTCTGCAAAACGAAAGTGGTCAGAATCAACCTCCCAGCAAGTGCTCAGTGCCTAAAAGGCCAGCTTTCATCTGATGCCCAGAGCCTGGAGAAATGACTATTTTTTCCCCTGGAAAATGACCTCTCTTTCCGGCCACTCGCCCTGGACAACGCTGTCCACTGAAGCTAGAAATTTCCAAATTTTGTTGGATTTCTCCAAAACCAAAGTGGTCAGAATCTAGGTCCCACCAAGTGCTCAGAGCCCCAAAGGCCAGCTTTCATCTGATGCCCAGAGCCTGGAGAAATGACTATTTTTTCCCCTGGAAAATGACATCTCTTTGCGGCCACTCGCCCTGGACGACCCTGACAACTGAAGCTAGAAATTTCCAAATTTTGTTGGATTTCTCCAAAACCAAAGTGGTCAGAATCTAGGTCCCACCAAGTGCTCAGAGCCCCAAAGGCCAGCTTTCATCTGATGCCCAGACCGTGGGGAAATGACTACTTTTTCCCCTGGAAAATAGCCTCTCTTTGCGGCCACTCGCCTTGGCCGAATCTGAACACCCAAGCGAGAAATTTCCAAATTTTGCTGCATTTCTCCAAAACCAAAGTGGTCAGAATCTAGGTCCCAGCAAGTGCTCAGAGCCCCAAAGGCCAGCTTTCATCTGATGCCCAGACCCTGTGCATATGACTTCTTTTCCCCCTGGAAAATGACCTCTCTTTGCGGCCACTAGCCCTGGTCGACCCCGATCACCCAAGCTAGAAATTTCAAATTTTGTTGGATTTCTCCAAAACTAAAATGGTCAGAATCTAGGGCACAGCAAGTGCTCAGAGCCCCAAAGGCCAGCTTTCATCTGATGCCATGAGCATGGGGAAATGACTTCTTTTTCCCCTGGAAAATGACCTCTCTTTGCGGCCACTCGCCCTGGACGACCCTGTCCACTGAAGCTAGAAATTTCCTAGTTTTGTTGGATTTCTCCAAAACCGAAGTGGTCAGAATCTAGGTCCCACCGAGTGCTCAGAGCCCCAAAGGCCACCTTTCATCTGATGCCCAGACCGTGGGGAAATGACTACTTTTTCCCCTGGAAAATGGCCTCTCTTTGCGGCCACTCGCCCTGGCCAACCCTGAACACCCAAGCGAGAAATTTCCAAATTTTGCTGGATTTCTCCAAAACTAAAATGGTCCGAATCTAGGGCACAGCAAGTGCTCAGAGCCCCAAAGGCCAGCTTTCATCTGATGCCCAGAGCCTGGAGAAATGACTATTTTTTCCCCTGGAAAATGACCTCTCTTTCCGGCCACTCGCCCTGGCAGACCCTGACCACTGAAGCTAGAAATTTCCTAATTTTGTTGGATTTCTCCAAAACCAAAGTGGTCAGAATCTCGGTCCCACCAAGTGCTCAGAGCCCCAAAGGCCAGCTTTCATCTGATGCCCAGACCGTGGGGAAATGACTGCGTTTTCCGCCGGAAAATGGCCTCTCTTTGCGGCCACTCGCCTTGGCCGAATCTGAACACCCAAGCGAGAAATTTCCAAATTTTGCTGCATTTCTCCAAAACCAAAGTGGTCAGAATCTAGGTCCCAGCAAGTGCTCAGAGCCCCAAAGGCCAGCTTTCATCTGATGCCCAGACCCTGTGCATATGACTTCTTTTCCCCCTGGAAAATGACCTCTCTTTGCGGCCACTAGCCCTGGTCGACCCCGATCACCCAAGCTAGAAATTTCAAATTTTGTTGGATTTCTCCAAAACCAAAGTGGTCAGAATCTAGGCGAATGCAAGTCCGTAGAGCCCCAAATGTGAGCTTTCATCTGATGCCCAAACCCGGTGCATATGACTTCTTTTTGCCCTGGAAAATGACCTCTCTTTCCGGCCACTCGCCCTGGACGACCCCGACCACCCACGCTTGAAATTACAAATTTTGCTGGATTTCTCCAAAACTAAAATGGTCAGAATCTAGGGCACAGCAAGTGCTCAGAGCCCCAAAGGCCAGCTTTCAACTGATGCCCTGAGCATGGGGAAATGATTTCTTTTTCTCCTGGAAAATGACCTCTCTTTGCCACCACTCGCCCTGGCCGACCCTGACAACTGAAGCTAGAAATTTCCAAATTTTGTTGGATTTCTCCAAAACCAAAGTGGTCAGAATCTCGGTCCCAGCAAGTGCTCAGAGGCCCAAAGGCCACCTTTCATCTGATGCCCAGACCGTGGGGAAATGACTACTTTTTCCCCTGGAAAATGACCTCTCTGTACGGCCACTTGCCCTGGCCGACCCTGTCCACTGAAGCTAGAAATTTCCAAATTTTGCTGGATTTCTCCAAAACTAAAATGGTCAGAATCTAGGGCACAGCAAGTGCTCGGAGCCCCAAAGGCCAGCTTTCATCTGATGCCCAGAGCCTGGACAAATGACTATTTTTTCCCCTGGAAAATGACCTCTCTTTGCGGCCACTGTCCTTGGCTGACCCTGACCACCCAAACTAGAAATTTCTAAATTTTGTTGGATTTCTCCAAAACCAAAGTGGTCAGAATCTAGGCGAATGCAAGTCCGTAGAGCCCCAAATGTGAGCTTTCATCTGATGCCCAGACCCGGTGCATATGACTTCTTTTTCCCCTGGAAAATGACCTCTCTTTCCGGCCACTCGCCCTGGACGACCCCGACCACCCATGCTTGAAATTACAAATTTTGCAAGATTTCTCCAAAACTAAAATGGTCAGAATCTACGTCCCACCAAGTGCTCAGAGCCCCAAAGGCCAGCTTCCATGTGATGTCCTGAGCATGGGGAAATGATTTCTTTTTCTCCTGGAAAATGACCTCTCTTTGCCACCACTCGCCCTGGCCGACCCTGAACACCCAAGCGAGAAATTTCCAAATTTTGCTGCATTTTTCCAAAACGAAAGTGGTCAGAATCTACCTCCCAGCAAGTGCTCAGAGCCCCAAAGGCCAGCTTTCATCTGATGCCATGAGCATGGGGAAATGATTTCTTTTTCCCCTGGAAAATGGCCTCTCTTTCCGGCCACTCGCCCTGGCCGACCCTGTCCACTGAAGCTAGAAATTTCCAAATTTTGCTGGATTTCTCCAAAACTAAAATGGTCAGAATCTAGGGCACAGCAAGTGCTCAGAGCCCCAAAGGCCAGCTTTCATCTGATGCCATGAGCATGGGGAAATGACTTCTTTTTCCCCTGGAAAATGACCTCTCTTTGCGGCCACTCGCCCTGGACGACCCTGTCCACTGAAGCTAGAAATTTCCTAGTTTTGTTGGATTTCTCCAAAACCGAAGTGGTCAGAATCTAGGTCCCACCGAGTGCTCAGAGCCCCAAAGGCCACCTTTCATCTGATGCCCAGACCGTGGGGAAATGACTACTTTTTCCCCTGGAAAATGGCCTCTCTTTGCGGCCACTCGCCCTGGCCAACCCTGAACACCCAAGCGAGAAATTTCCAAATTTTGCTGGATTTCTCCAAAACTAAAATGGTCCGAATCTAGGGCACAGCAAGTCCTCAGAGCCCCAAAGGCCAGCTTTCATCTGATGCCCAGAGCCTGGAGAAATGACTATTTTTTCCCCTGGAAAATGACCTCTCTTTCCGGCCACTCGCCCTGGCAGACCCTGACCACTGAAGCTAGAAATTTCCTAATTTTGTTGGATTTCTCCAAAACCAAAGTGGTCAGAATCTAGGTCCCAGCAAGTGCTCAGAGCCCCAAAGGCCAGCTTTCATCTGATGCCCAGACACTGTGCATATGACTTCTTTTCCCCCTGGAAAATGACCTCTCTTTGCGGCCACTAGCCCTGGTCGACGCCGATCACCCAAGCTAGAAATTCAAATTTTGTTAGATTTCTCCAAAACCAAAGTGGTCAGAATCTAGGCGAATGCAAGTCCGTAGAGCCCCAAATGTGAGCTTTCAGCTGATGCCCAGACCCGGTGCATATGACTTCTTTTTCCCCTGGAAAATGACCTCTCTTTCCGGCCACTCGCCCTGGACGACCCCGATAACCCATGCTTGAAATTACAAATTTTGCTGGATTTCTCCAAAACTAAAATGGTCAGAATCTACGTCCCACCAAGTGCTCAGAGCCCCAAAGGCCAGCTTTCATGTGATGTCCTGAGCATGGGGAAATGATTTCTTTTTCTCCTGGAAAATGACCTCTCTTTGCCACCACTCGCCCTGGCCGACCCTGAACACCCAAGCGAGAAATTTCCAAATTTTGCTGCATTTTTCCAAAACGAAAGTGGTCAGAATCTACCTCCCAGCAAGTGCTCAGAGCCCCAAAGGCCAGCTTTCATCTGATGCCATGAGCATGGGGAAATGATTTCTTTTTCCCCTGGAAAATGGCCTCTCTTTGCGACCACTCGCCCTGGCCGACCCTGAACACCCAAGCGAGAAATTTCCAAATTTTGCTGGATTTCTCCAAAACTAAAATGGTCAGAATCTAGGGCACAGCAAGTGCTCAGAGCCCCAAAGGCCACCTTTCATCTGATGCCCAGACCGTGGGGAAATGACTATATTTTCCCCTGGAAAATGGCCTCTCTTTGCCACCACTCGCCCTGGCCGACCCTGAACACCCAAGCGAGAAACTTCCAAATTTTGCTGCATTTCTCCAAAACCAAAGTGGTCAGAATCTAGGTCCCAGCAAGTGCTCAGAGCCCCAAAGGCCAGCTTTCATTTGATGCCCAGAGCCTGGAGAAATGACTATATTTTCCCCTGGAAAATGACCTCTCTTTCCGGCCACTCTCCTTGGCTGACACTGAGCACCCAAACTAGAAATTTCTAAATTTGGTTGGATTTCTCCAAAACGAAAGTGGTCAGAATCTACGTCCCAGCAAGTGCTCAGTGCCTAAAAGGCCAGATTTCATCTGATGCCCAGAGCCTGGAGAAATGACTATTTTTTCCCCTGGAAAATGACCTCTCTGTACGGCCACTCGCCCTGGCCGACCCTGTCCACTGAAGCTAGAAATTTGCAAATTTTGTTGGATTTCTCCAAAACTAAAATGGTCAGAATCTAGGGCCCAGCAAGTGCTCAGAACCCCAAAGGCCAGCTTTCATCTGATGCCCAGAGCCTGGAGAAATGACTATTTTTTCCCTGGAAAATGACATCTCTTTGCGGCCACTCGCCCTGGACGACCCTGACGACTGAAGCTAGAAATTTCCAAATTTTGTTGGATTTCTCCAAAACCAAAGTGGTCAGAATCTAGGTCCCAACAAGTGCTCAGAGCCCCAAAGGCCAGCTTTCATCTGATGCCCAGACCGTGTGGAAATGGCTACTTTTTCCCCTGGACAATGGCCTCTCTTTGCGACCACTCGCCCTGGCCGACCCTGAACCCCCAAGCGAGAAATTTCCAAATATTGCTGCATTTCTCCAAAACCAAAGTGGTCAGAATCTAGGTCCCAGCAACTGCTCAGAGCCCCAAAGGCCAGCTTTCATCTGATGCCCAGACCCTGTGCATATGACTTCTTTTCCCCCTGGAAAATGGCCTCTCTTTGCGGCCACTAGCCCTGGTCGACCCCGATAACCCACGCTAGAAATTTCAAATTTTGTTGGTTTTCTCCAAAACCAAAGTGGTCAGAATCTAGGCGAATGCAAGTCCGTAGAGCCCCAAATGTGAGCTTTCATCTGATGCCCAGACCCTGTGCATATGACTTCTTTTTCCCCTGGAAAATGACCTCTCTTTCCGGCCACTCGCCCTGGACGACCCCGACCACCCAGGCTTGAAATTACAAATTTTGCTGGATTTCTCCAAAACCAAAGTGGTCAGAATCTATGTCCCAGCAAGTGCTCAGAGCCCCAAAGGCCAGCTTTCATCTGATGCCCTGAGCATGGGGAAATGATTTCTTTTTCTCCTGGAAAATGACCTCCCTTTGCCACCACTCGCCCTGGCCGACCCTGACAACTGAAGCTAGAAATTTCCAAATTTTGTTGGATTTCTCCAAAACCAAAGTGGTCAGAATCTCGATCCCAGCAAGTGCTCAGAGGCCCAAAGGCCACCTTTCATCTGATGCCCTGACCCTGGGCAAATCACTTCTTGTTCCCCTGGAAAATGGCCTCTCTTTGCGGCCACTCGCCCTGGCCGACTCTGAACACCCAAGCGAGAAATTTCCAAATTTTGCTGCATTTCTACAAAACCAAAGTGGTCAGAATCTCGGTCCCAGCAAGTGCTGAGAGCCCCAAAGGCCAGCTTTCATCTGATGCCCAGAGCCTGGAGAAATGAGTATTTTTTCCCCTGGAAAATGACCTCTCTTTCCGGCCACTCGCCCTGGACGACCCCGACCACCCACGCTTGAAATTACAAATTTTGCTGCATTTCTCCAAATCCAAAGTGGTCAGAATCTAGGCGAATGCAAGTCCGTAGTGCCCCAAATGTCAGCTTTCATCTGATGCCCTGACCCTGGGCAAATCACTTCTTGTTCCCCTGGAAAATGTCCTCTCTTTGCGGCCACTCGCCCTGGCCGACCCTGTCCACTGAAGCGAGAAATTTCCAAATTTTGCTGGATTTCTCCAAAACTAAAATGGTCAGAATCTAGGGCACAGCAAGTGCTCAGAGCCCCAAAGGCCACCTTTCATCTGATGCCCAGACCGTGGGGAAATGGCTACTTTTTCCCCTGGAAAATGGCCTCTCTTTGCGGCCACTCGCCCTGGCAGTCCCTGACCACTGAAGCTAGAAATTTCCTAATTTTGTTGGATTTCTCCAAAACCAAAGTGGTCAGAATCTAGGTCCCAGCAAGTGCTCAGAGCCCCAAAGACCACCTTTCATCTGATGCCCAGACCGTGGGGAAATGACGACTTTTTCCCCTGGAAAATGGCCTCTCTTTGCGGCCACTCGCCCTGGCCGACCCTGAACACCCAAGCGAGAAATTTCCAAATTTTGCTGCATTTCTCCAAAACCAAAGTGGTCAGAATCTAGGTCCCACCAAGTGCTCAGAGCCCCGAAGGCCAGCTTTCATCTGATGCCCAGAGCCTGGAGAAATGACTATTTTTTCCCCTGGAAAATGACCTCTCTTTCCGGCCACTCGCCCTGGACAACCCCTACCACCCACGCTTGAAATTACAAATTTTGCTGGATTTCTCCAAAACCAAAGTGGTCAGAATCTAGGCGAATGCAAGTCCGTAGTGCCCCAAATGTCAGCTTTCATCTGATGCCCTGACCCTGGGCAAATCACTTCTTGTTCCCCTGGAAAAGGGCCTCTCTTTGCGGCCACTCGCCCTGGCCGACCCTGTCCACTGAAGCGAGAAATTTCCAAATTTTGCTGGATTTCTCCAAAACTAAAATGGTCAGAATCTAGGGCACAGCAAGTGCTCAGAGCCCCAAAGGCCACCTTTCATCTGATGCCCAGACCGTGGGGAAATGGCTACTTTTTCCCCTGGAAAATGGCCTCTCTTTGCGACCACTCGCCCTGGCAGTCCCTGACCACTGAAGCTAGAAATTTCCTAATTTTGTTGGATTTCTCCAAAACCAAAGTGGTCAGAATCTAGGTCCCAGCAAGTGCTCAGAGCCCCAAAGACCACCTTTCATCTGATGCCCAGACCGTGGGGAAATGACGACTTTTTCCCCTGGAAAATGGCCTCTCTTTGCGGCCACTCGCCCTGGCCAACCCTGAACACCCAAGCGAGAAATTTCCAAATTTTGCTGCATTTCTCCAAAACCAAAGTGGTCAGAATCTAGGTCCCACCAAGTGCTCAGAGCCCCGAAGGCCAGCTTTCATCTGATGCCCAGAGCCTGGAGAAATGACTATTTTTTCCCCTGGAAAATGACCTCTCTTTCCGGCCACTCGCCCTGGACAACCCCGACCACCCACGCTTGAAATTACAAATTTTGCTGGATTTCTCCAAAACCAAAGTGGTCAGAATCTAGGCGAATGAAAGTCCGTAGTGCCCCAAATGTCAGCTTTCATCTGATGCCCTGACCCTGGGCAAATCACTTCTTGTTCCCCTGGAAAATGGCCTCTCTTTGCGGCCACTCGCCCTGGCCGACCCTGTCCACTGAAGCTAGAAATTTCCAAATTTTGCTGGATTTCTCCAGAACTAAAATGTTCAGAATCTAGGGCACAGCAAGTGCTCAGAGCCCCAAAGGCCACCTTTCATCTGATGCCCAGACCGTGGGGAAATGGCTACTTTTTCCCCTGGAAAATGGCCTCTCTTTGCGACCACTCGCCCTGGCCGACCCTGAACACCCAAGCGAGAAATTTCCAAATATTGCTGCATTTCTCCAAAACCAAAGTGGTCAGAATCTAGGTCCCAGCAAGTACTGAGAGCCCCAAAGGCCAGCTTTCATCTGATGCCCAGAGCCTGGAGAAATGACTATTTTTTCCCTTGGAAAATGGCCTCTCTTTGCGGCCACTCGCCCTGGCCAACCCTGAACACCCAAGCGAGAAATTTCCAAATTTTGCTGCATTTCTCCAAAACAAAAGTGATCAGAATCTAGGTCCCACCAAGTGCTCAGAGCCCCGAAGGCCAGCTTTCATCTGATGCCCAGAGCCTGGAGAAATGACTATTTTTTCCCCTGGAAAATGACCTCTCTTTCCGGCCACTCGCCCTGGCCGACCCTGAACACCCAAGCGAGAAATTTCCTAATTTTGTTGGATTTCTGCAAAACGAAAGTGGTCAGAATCAACCTCCCAGCAAGTGCTCAGTGCCTAAAAGGCCAGCTTTCATCTGATGCCCAGAGCCTGGAGAAATGACTATTTTTTCCCCTGGAAAATGACCTCTCTTTCCGGCCACTCGCCCTGGACAACGCTGTCCACTGAAGCTAGAAATTTCCAAATTTTGTTGGATTTCTCCAAAACCAAAGTGGTCAGAATCTAGGTCCCACCAAGTGCTCAGAGCCCCAAAGGCCAGCTTTCATCTGATGCCCAGAGCCTGGAGAAATGACTATTTTTTCCCCTGGAAAATGACATCTCTTTGCGGCCACTCGCCCTGGACGACCCTGACAACTGAAGCTAGAAATTTCCAAATTTTGTTGGATTTCTCCAAAACCAAAGTGGTCAGAATCTAGGTCCCACCAAGTGCTCAGAGCCCCAAAGGCCAGCTTTCATCTGATGCCCAGACCGTGGGGAAATGACTACTTTTTCCCCTGGAAAATAGCCTCTCTTTGCGGCCACTCGCCTTGGCCGACCCTGAACACCCAAGCGAGAAATTTCCAAATTTTGCTGCATTTCTCCAAAACCAAAGTGATCAGAATCTAGGTCCCAGCAAGTGCTCAGAGCCCCAAAGGCCAGCTTTCATCTGATGCCCAGACCCTGTGCATATGACTTCTTTTCCCCCTGGAAAATGACCTCTCTTTGCGGCCACTAGCCCTGGTCGACCCCGATAACCCACGCTAGAAATTTCAAATTTTGTTGAATTTCTCCAAAACCAAAGTGGTCAGAATCTAGGCGAATGCAAGTCCGTAGAGCCCCAAATGTGAGCTTTCATCTGATGCCCAGACCCTGTGCATATGACTTCTTTTTCCCCTGGAAAATGACCTCTCTTTCCGGCCACTCGCCCTGGACGACCCCAAACACCCACGCTTGAAATTACAAATTTTGCTGGATTTCTCCAAAACCAAAGTCGTCAGAATCTACGTCCCAGCAAGTGCCCAGAGCCCCAAAGGCCAGCTTTCATCTGATGCCCTGAGCATGGGAAAATGATTTCTTTTTCTCCTGGAAAATGACCTCTCTTTGCCACCACTCACCCTGGCCGACCCTGTCCACTGAAGCTAGAAATTTCCAAATTTTGTTGGATTTCTCCAAAACCAAAGTGGTCAGAATCTCGATCCCAGCAAGTGCTCAGAGGCCCAAAGGCCACCTTTCATCTGATGCCCAGACCGTGGCGAAATGACTACTTTTTCCGCCGGAAAATGGCCTCTCTTTGCGGCCACTCGCCTTGGCCGACTCTGAACACCCAAGCGAGAAATTTCCAAATTTTGCTGCATTTCTCCAAAACCAAAGTGGTCAGAATCTAGGTCCCAGCAAGTGCTGAGAGCCCCAAAGGCCAGCTTTCATCTGATGCCCAGAGCCTGGAAAAATGACTATTTTTTCCCCTGGAAAATGACCTCTCTTTGCGGCCACTCGCCCTGGACGACCCCGACCACCCACGCTTGAAATTACAAATTTTGCTGCATTTCTCAAAATCCAAAGTGGTCAGAATCTAGGCGAATGCAAGTCCGTAGTGCCCCAAATGTCAGCTTTCATCTGATGCCCTGACCCTGGGCAATTCACTTCTTGTTCCCCAGGAAAATGACCTCTCTTTGCGGCCACTCGCCCTGGCCGACCCTGTCCACTGAAGCGAGAAATTTCCAAATTTTGCTGGATTTCTCCAAAACTAAAATGGTCAGAATCTAGGGCACAGCAAGTGATCAGAGCCCCAAAGGCCAGCTTTCATCTGATGCCATGAGCATGGGGAAATGATTTCTTTTTCCCCTGGAAAATGGCCTCTCTTTGCGGCCACTCGCCCTGGCAGTCCCTGACCACTGAAGCTAGAAATTTCCTAATTTTGTTGGATTTCTCCAAAACCAAAGTGGTCAGAATCTAGGTCCCAGCAAGTGCTCAGAGCCCCAAAGACCACCTTTCATCTGATGCCCAGACCGTGGGGAAATGACGACTTTTTCCCCTGGAAAATGGCCTCTCTTTGCGGCCACTCGCCCTGGCCAACCCTGAACACCCAAGCGAGAAATTTCCAAATTTTGCTGCATTTCTCCAAAACCAAAGTGGTCAGAATCTAGGTCCCACCAAGTGCTCAGAGCCCCGAAGGCCAGCTTTCATCTGATGCCCAGAGCCTGGAGAAATGACTATTTTTTCCCCTGGAAAATGACCTCTCTTTCCGGCCACTCGCCCTGGACAACCCCGACCACCCACGCTTGAAATTACAAATTTTGCTGGATTTCTCCAAAACCAAAGTGGTCAGAATCTAGGCGAATGCAAGTCCGTAGTGCCCCAAATGTCAGCTTTCATCTGATGCCCTGACCCTGGGCAAATCACTTCTTGTTCCCCTGGAAAATGGCCTCTCTTTGCGGCCACTCGCCCTGGCCGACCCTGTCCACTGAAGCTAGAAATTTCCAAATTTTGCTGGATTTCTCCAAAACTAAAATGTTCAGAATCTAGGGCACAGCAAGTGCTCAGAGCCCCAAAGGCCACCTTTCATCTGATGCCCAGACCGTGGGGAAATGGCTACTTTTTCCCCTGGAAAATGGCCTCTCTTTGCGACCACTCGCCCTGGCCGACCCTGAACACCCAAGCGAGAAATTTCCAAATTTTGCTGCATTTCTCCAAAACCAAAGTGATCAGAATCTAGGTCCCACCAAGTGCTCAGAGCCCCGAAGGCCAGCTTTCATCTGATGCCCAGAGCCTGGAGAAATGACTATTTTTTCCCCTGGAAAATGACCTCTCTTTCCGGCCACTCGCCCTGGACAACGCTGTCCACTGAAGCTAGAAATTTCCAAATTTTGTTGGATTTCTCCAAAACCAAAGTGGTCAGAATCTAGGTCCCACCAAGTGCTCAGAGCCCCAAAGGCCAGCTTTCATCTGATGCCCAGAGCCTGGAGAAATGACTATTTTTTCCCCTGGAAAATGACATCTCTTTGCGGCCACTCGCCCTGGACGACCCTGACAACTGAAGCTAGAAATTTCCAAATTTTGTTGGATTTCTCCAAAACCAAAGTGGTCAGAATCTAGGTCCCACCAAGTGCTCAGAGCCCCAAAGGCCAGCTTTCATCTGATGCCCAGACCGTGGGGAAATGACTACTTTTTCCCCTGGAAAATGGCCTCTCTTTGCGGCCACTCGCCTTGGCCGACCCTGAACACCCAAGCGAGAAATTTCCAAATTTTGCTGCATTTCTCCAAAACCAAAGTGGTCAGAATCTAGGTCCCAGCAAGTGCTCAGAGCCCCAAAGGCCAGCTTTCATCTGATGCCCAGACCCTGTGCATATGACTTCTTTTCCCCCTGGAAAATGACCTCTCTTTGCGGCCACTAGCCCTGGTCGACCCCGATAACCCACGCTAGAAATTTCAAATTTTGTTGAATTTCTCCAAAACCAAAGTGGTCAGAATCTAGGCGAATGCAAGTCCGTAGAGCCCCAAATGTGAGCTTTCATCTGATGCCCAGACCCTGTGCATATGACTTCTTTTTCCCCTGGAAAATGACCTCTCTTTCCGGCCACTCGCCCTGGACGACCCCAAACACCCACGCTTGAAATTACAAATTTTGCTGGATTTCTCCAAAACCAAAGTCGTCAGAATCTACGTCCCAGCAAGTGCCCAGAGCCCCAAAGGCCAGCTTTCATCTGATGCCCTGAGCATGGGAAAATGATTTCTTTTTCTCCTGGAAAATGACCTCTCTTTGCCACCACTCACCCTGGCCGACCCTGTCCACTGAAGCTAGAAATTTCCAAATTTTGTTGGATTTCTCCAAAACCAAAGTGGTCAGAATCTCGATCCCAGCAAGTGCTCAGAGGCCCAAAGGCCACCTTTCATCTGATGCCCAGACCGTGGCGAAATGACTACTTTTTCCCCTGGAAAATGGCCTCTCTTTGCGGCCACTCGCCTTGGCCGACTCTGAACACCCAAGCGTGAAATTTCCAAATTTTGCTGCATTTCTCCAAAACCAAAGTGGTCAGAATCTACGTCCCAGCAAGTGCTGAGAGCCCCAAAGGCCAGCTTTCATCTGATGCCCAGAGCCTGGAGAAATGACTATTTTTTCCCCTGGAAAATGACCTCTCTTTCCGGCCACTCGCCCTGGACGACCCCGACCACCCACGCTTGAAATTACAAATTTTGCTGCATTTCTCCAAATCCAAAGGGGTCAGAATCTAGGCGAAGGCAAGTCCATAGTGCCCCAAATGTCAGCTTTCATCTGATGCCCTGACCCTGGGCAAATCACTTCTTGTTCCCCTGGAAAATGACCTCTCTTTGCGACCACTCGCCCTGGCCGACCCTGAACACCCAGCGAGAAATTTCCAAATATTGCTGCATTTCTCCAAAACCAAAGTGGTCAGAATCTAGGTCCCAGCAAGTGCTGAGAGCCCCAAAGGCCAGCTTTCATCTGATGCCCAGAGCCTGGAGAAATGACTATTTTTTCCCCTGGAAAATGACCTCTCTGTACGGCCACTTGCCCTGGACGACCCTGACAACTGAAGCTAGAAATTTCCTAATTTTGTTGGATTTCTCCAAAACCAAAGTGGTCAGAACCTAGGTCCCACCAAGTGCTCAGAGCCCCAAAGGCCAGATTTCATCTGATGCCCAGACCGTAGGGAAATGACTACTTTTTCCCCTGGAAAATGGCCTCTCTTTGCAGCCACTCGCCTTGGCCGACCCTGAACACCCAAGCGAGAAATTTCCAAATTTTGCTGCATTTCTCCAAAACCAAAGTGGTCAGAATCTAGGTCCCAGCAAGTGCTCAGAGCCTCAAAGGCCAGCTTTCATCTGATGCCCAGACCCTGTGCATATGACTTCTTTTCCACCTGGAAAATGACCTCTCTTTGCGGCCACTAGCCCTGGTCGACCCCGATCACCCAAGCTAGAAATTTCAAATTTTGTTGGATTTCTCCAAAACCAAAGTGGTCAGAATCTAGGCGAATGCAAGTCCGTAGAGCCCCAAATGTGAGCTTTCATCTGATGCCCAGACCCTGTGCATATGACTTTTTTTTTCCCCTGGAAAATGACCTCTCTTTGCCACCACTCGCCCTGGCCGACCCTGACAACTGAAGCTAGAAATTTCCAAATTTTGTTGGATTTCTCCAAAACCAAAGTGGTCAGAATCTCGGTCCCAGCAAGTGCTCAGAGGCCCAAAGGCCACCTTTCATCTGATGCCATGAGCATGGGGAAATGACTACTTTTTCCCCTGGAAAATGGCCTCTCTTTGCGGCCACTCACCTTGGCAGACTCTGAACACCCAAGCGAGAAATTTCCAAATTTTGCTGCATTTCTCCAAAACCAAAGTGGTCAGAATCTAGGGCACAGCAAGTGCTCAGAGCCCCAAAGGCCAGCTTTCATCTGATGCCATGAGCATGGGGAAATGATTTCTTTTTCCCCTGGAAAATGGCCTCTCTTTGCGGCCACTCGCCCTGGCCGACCCTGTCCACTGAAGCGAGAAATTTCCAAATTTTTCTGGATTTCACCAAAACCAAAGTGGTGAGAATCTAGGTCCCAGCAAGTGCTCAGAGCCCCAAAGGCCAGCTTTCATCTGATGCCCAGACCGTGGGGAAATGACTACTTTTTCCCCTGGAAAATGGCCTCTCTTTGCGGCCACTCACCCTGGCCGACCCTGAACACCCAAGCGAGAAATTTCCAAATTTTGCTGCATTTCTCCAAAACCAAAGTGGTCAGAATCTAGGTCCCACCAAGTGCTCAGAGCCCCGAAGGCCAGCTTTCATCTGATGCCCAGAGCCTGGAGAAATGACTATTTTTTCCCCTGGAAAATGACCTCTCTTTCCGGCCACTCGCCCTGGACGACCCCGACCACCCACGCTTGAAATTACAAATTTTGCTGGATTTCTCCAAAACCAAAGTGGTCAGAATCTAGGCGAATGCAAGTCCGTAGTGCCCCAAATGTCAGCTTTCATCTGATTCCCCTCCCCTGGGCAAATCACTTCTTGTTCCCCTGGAAAATGGCCTCTCTTTGCGGCCACTCGCCCTGGCCGACCCTGTCCACTGAAGCTAGAAATTTCCAAATTTTGTTGGATTTCTCCAAAACGAAAGTGGTCAGAATCTACGTCCCAGCAAGTGCTCAGAGCCCCAAAGGCCAGCTTTCATCTGATGCCCAGAGCCTGGACAAATGACTATTTTTTCCCCTGGAAAATAACCTCTCTTTCCGGCCACTCGCCCTGGACGACCCCGACCACCCAGGCTTGAATTTACAAATTTTGCTGGATTTCTCCAAAACCAAAGTGGTCAGAATCTACGTCCCAGCAAGTGCTCAGAGCCCCAAACTTCAGCTTTCATCTGATGCCCAGAGCCTGGAGAAATGACTATTTTTTCCCCTGGAAAATGACCTCTCTTTGCGGCCACTGTCCTTGGCCGACCCTGACCACCCAAACTAGAAATTTCTAAATTTTGTTGGATTTCTCCAAAACCAAAGTGGTCAGAATCTCGGTCCCAGGAAGTGCTCAGAGGCCCAAAGGCCACCTTTCATCTGATGCCATGAGCATGGGGAAATGACTACTTTTTCCCCTGGAAAATGACCTCTCTTTCCGGCCACTCGCCCTGGACGACCCCGACCACCCACGCTTGAAATTACAAATTTTGCTGCATTTCTCCAAATCCAAAGTGGTCAGAATCTAGGCGAATGCAAGTCCGTAGTGCCCCAAATGTCAGCTTTCATCTGATGCCCTGACCCTGGGCAAATCACTTCTTGTTCCCCTGGAAAATGTCCTCTCTTTGCGGCCACTCGCCCTGGCCGACCCTGTCCACTGAAGCGAGAAATTTCCAAATTTTTCTGGATTTCTCCAAAACTAAAATGGTCAGAATCTAGGGCACAGCAAGTGCTCAGAGCCCCAAAGGCCAGCTTTCATCTGATGCCCAGACCGTGGGGAAATGACTACTTTTTCCCCTGGAAAATGGCCTCTCTTTGCGGCCACTCACCCTGGCCGACCCTGAACACCCAAGCGAGAAATTTCCAAATTTTGCTGCATTTCTCCAAAACCAAAGTGGTCAGAATCTAGGTCCCACCAAGTGCTCAGAGCCCCGAAGGCCAGCTTTCATCTGATGCCCAGAGCCTGGAGAAATGACTATTTTTTCCCCTGGAAAATGACCTCTCTTTCCGGCCACTCGCCCTGGACGACCCCGACCACCCACGCTTGAAATTACAAATTTTGCTGGATTTCTCCAAAACCAAAGTGGTCAGAATCTAGGCGAATGCAAGTCCGTAGTGCCCCAAATGTCAGCTTTCATCTGATTCCCCTCCCCTGGGCAAATCACTTCTTGTTCCCCTGGAAAATGGCCTCTCTTTCCGGCCACTCGCCCTGGACGACCCCGACCACCCAGGCTTGAATTTACAAATTTTGCTGGATTTCTCCAAAACCAAAGTGGTCAGAATCTACGTCCCAGCAAGTGCTCAGAGCCCCAAACTTCAGCTTTCATCTGATGCCCAGAGCCTGGAGAAATGACTATTTTTTCCCCTGGAAAATGACCTCTCTTTGCGGCCACTGTCCTTGGCTGACCCTGACCACCCAAACTAGAAATTTCTAAATTTTGTTGGATTTCTCCAAAACCAAAGTGGTCAGAATCTCGGTCCCAGGAAGTGCTCAGAGGCCCAAAGGCCACCTTTCATCTGATGCCATGAGCATGGGGAAATGACTACTTTTTCCCCTGGAAAATGACCTCTCTTTCCGGCCACTCGCCCTGGACGACCCCGACCACCCACGCTTGAAATTACAAATTTTGCTGCATTTCTCCAAATCCAAAGTGGTCAGAATCTAGGCGAATGCAAGTCCGTAGTGCCCCAAATGTCAGCTTTCATCTGATGCCCTGACACTGGGCAAATCACTTCTTGTTCCCCTGGAAAATGTCCTCTCTTTGCGACCACTCGCCCTGGCCGACCCTGAACACCCAAGCGAGAAATTTCTTAATTTTGTTGGATTTCTCCAAAACGAAAGTGGTCAGAATCAACCTCCCAGCAAGTGCTCAGTGCCTAAAAGGCCAGCTTTCATCTGATGCCCAGAGCCTGGAGAAATGACTATTTTTTCCCCTGGAAAATGACCTCTCTGTACGGCCACTTGCCCTGGCCGACCCTGTCCACTGAAGCTAGAAATTTCCAAATTTTGCTGCATTTCTCCAAAACGAAAGTGGTCAGAATCTAGGTCCCAGCAAGTGCTCAGAGCCCCAAAGGCCAGCTTTCATCTGATGCCCAGACCCTGTGCATATGACTTCTTTTCCCCCTGGAAAATAACCTCTCTTTGCGGCCACTAGCCCTGGTCGACCCCGATCACCCAAGCTAGAAATTTCAAATTTTGTTGGATTTCTCCAAAACCAAAGTGGTCAGAATCTAGGCGAATGCAAGTCCGTAGAGCCCCAAATGTGAGCTTTCATCTGATGCCCAGACCCTGTGCATATGACTTCTTTTTCCCCTGGAAAATGACCTGTCTTTCCGGCCACTCGCCCTGGACGACCCCGACCACCCACGCTTGAAATTACAAATTTTGCTGGATTTCTCCAAAACCAAAGTGGTGAGAATCTAGGCGAATGCAAGTCCGTAGTGCCCCAAATGTCAGCTTTCATCTGATGCCCTGACCCTGGGCAAATCACTTCTTGTTCCCCTGGAAAATGTCCTCTCTTTGCGGCCACTCGCCCTGGCCGACCCTGTCCACTGAAGCGAGAAATTTCCAAATTTTTCTGGATTTCTCCAAAACTAAAATGGTCAGAATCTAGGGCACAGCAAGTGCTCAGAGCCCCAAAGGCCAGCTTTCATCTGATGCCATGAGCATGGGGAAATGACTACTTTTTCCCCTGGAAAATGGCCTCTCTTTGCGGCCACTCACCCTGGCCGACCCTGAACACCCAAGCGAGAAATTTCCAAATTTTGCTGCATTTCTCCAAAACCAAAGTGGTCAGAATCTAGGTCCCACCAAGTGCTCAGAGCCCCAAAGGCCACCTTTCATCTGATGCCCAGAGCCTGGAGAAATGACTATTTTTTCCCCTGGAAAATGACCTCTCTTTCCGGCCACTCGCCCTGGACAACCCCGACCACCCACGCTTGAAATTACAAATTTTGCTGGATTTCTCCAAAACCAAATTGGTCAGAATCTAGGCGAATGCAAGTCCGTAGTGCCCCAAATGTCAGCTTTCATCTGATGCCCAGACCGTGGGGAAATGACTACTTTTTCCCCTGGAAAATGGCCTCTCTTTGCGGCCACTCGCCCTGGCCGACCCTGTCCACTGAAGCTAGAAATTTCCAAATTTTGCTGGATTTCTCCAAAACTAAAATGGTCAGAATCTAGGGCACAGCAAGTGCTCAGAGCCCCAAAGGCCACATTTAATCTGATGCCCAGACCGTGGGGAAATGGCTACTTTTTCCCCTGGAAAATGACCTCTCGTTCCGGCCACTCGCCCTGGCCGACCCTGAACACCCAAGCGAGAAATTTCCAAATTTTGCTGCATTTCTCCAAAACCAAAGTGGTCAGAATCTAGGTCCCAGCAAGTGCTCAGAGCCCCAAACTTCAGCTTTCATCTGATGCCCAGACCGTGGGGAAATGACTACTTTTTCCCCTGGAAAATGGCCTCTCTTTGCGGCCACTCGCCTTGGCTGACCCTGAGCACCCAAACTAGAAATTTCTAAATTTTGTTGGATTTCTCCAAAACGAAAGTGGTCAGAATCTAGGTCCCAGCAAGTGCTGAGAGCCCCAAAGGCCAGCTTTCATCTGATGCCCAGAGCCTGGAGAAATGACTATTTTTTCCCCTGGAAAATGACCTCTCTTTGCGGCCACTCTCCTTGGCTGACCCTGACCACCCAAACTAGAAATTTCTAAATTTTGTTGGATTTCTCCAAAACCAAAGTGGTCAGAATCTAGGTCCCAGCAAGTGCTGAGAGCCCCAAAGGCCAGCTTTCATCTGATGCCCAGAGCCTGGAGAAATGACTATTTTTTCCCCTGGAAAATGACCTCTCTTTCCGGCCACTCGCCCTGGCCGACCCCGACCACCCACGCTTGAAATTACAAATTTTGCTGGATTTCTCCAAAACCAAAGTGGTCAGAATCTAGGCGAATGCAAGTCCGTAGTGCCCCAAATGTCAGCTTTCATCTGATGCCCTGACCCTGGGCAAATCACTTCTTGTTCCCCTGGAAAATGTCCTCTCTTTGCGGCCACTCGCCCTGGCCGACCCTGTCCACTGAAGCGAGAAATTTCCAAATTTTTCTGGATTTCTCCAAAACTAAAATGGTCAGAATCTAGGGCACAGCAAGTGCTCAGAGCCCCAAAGGCCAGCTTTCATCTGATGCCCAGACCGTGGGGAAATGACTACTTTTTCCCCTGGAAAATGGCCTCTCTTTGCGGCCACTCACCCTGGCCGACCCTGAACACCCAAGCGAGAAATTTCCAAATTTTGCTGCATTTCTCCAAAACCAAAGTGGTCAGAATCTAGGTCCCACCAAGTGCTCAGAGCCCCGAAGGCCAGCTTTCATCTGATGCCCAGAGCCTGGAGAAATGACTATTTTTTCCCCTGGAAAATGACCTCTCTTTCCGGCCACTCGCCCTGGACGACCCCGACCACCCACGCTTGAAATTACAAATTTTGCTGGATTTCTCCAAAACCAAAGTGGTCAGAATCTAGGCGAATGCAAGTCCGTAGTGCCCCAAATGTCAGCTTTCATCTGATTCCCCTCCCCTGGGCAAATCACTTCTTGTTCCCCTGGAAAATGGCCTCTCTTTGCGGCCACTCGCCCTGGCCGACCCTGTCCACTGAAGCTAGAAATTTCCAAATTTTGTTGGATTTCTCCAAAACGAAAGTGGTCAGAATCTACGTCCCAGCAAGTGCTCAGAGCCCCAAAGGCCAGCTTTCATCTGATGCCCAGAGCCTGGACAAATGACTATTTTTTCCCCTGGAAAATAACCTCTCTTTCCGGCCACTCGCCCTGGACGACCCCGACCACCCAGGCTTGAATTTACAAATTTTGCTGGATTTCTCCAAAACCAAAGTGGTCAGAATCTACGTCCCAGCAAGTGCTCAGAGCCCCAAACTTCAGCTTTCATCTGATGCCCAGAGCCTGGAGAAATGACTATTTTTTCCCCTGGAAAATGACCTCTCTTTGCGGCCACTGTCCTTGGCCGACCCTGACCACCCAAACTAGAAATTTCTAAATTTTGTTGGATTTCTCCAAAACCAAAGTGGTCAGAATCTCGGTCCCAGGAAGTGCTCAGAGGCCCAAAGGCCACCTTTCATCTGATGCCATGAGCATGGGGAAATGACTACTTTTTCCCCTGGAAAATGACCTCTCTTTCCGGCCACTCGCCCTGGACGACCCCGACCACCCACGCTTGAAATTACAAATTTTGCTGCATTTCTCCAAATCCAAAGTGGTCAGAATCTAGGCGAATGCAAGTCCGTAGTGCCCCAAATGTCAGCTTTCATCTGATGCCCTGACCCTGGGCAAATCACTTCTTGTTCCCCTGGAAAATGTCCTCTCTTTGCGGCCACTCGCCCTGGCCGACCCTGTCCACTGAAGCGAGAAATTTCCAAATTTTTCTGGATTTCTCCAAAACTAAAATGGTCAGAATCTAGGGCACAGCAAGTGCTCAGAGCCCCAAAGGCCAGCTTTCATCTGATGCCCAGACCGTGGGGAAATGACTACTTTTTCCCCTGGAAAATGGCCTCTCTTTGCGGCCACTCACCCTGGCCGACCCTGAACACCCAAGCGAGAAATTTCCAAATTTTGCTGCATTTCTCCAAAACCAAAGTGGTCAGAATCTAGGTCCCACCAAGTGCTCAGAGCCCCGAAGGCCAGCTTTCATCTGATGCCCAGAGCCTGGAGAAATGACTATTTTTTCCCCTGGAAAATGACCTCTCTTTCCGGCCACTCGCCCTGGACGACCCCGACCACCCACGCTTGAAATTACAAATTTTGCTGGATTTCTCCAAAACCAAAGTGGTCAGAATCTAGGCGAATGCAAGTCCGTAGTGCCCCAAATGTCAGCTTTCATCTGATTCCCCTCCCCTGGGCAAATCACTTCTTGTTCCCCTGGAAAATGGCCTCTCTTTCCGGCCACTCGCCCTGGACGACCCCGACCACCCAGGCTTGAATTTACAAATTTTGCTGGATTTCTCCAAAACCAAAGTGGTCAGAATCTACGTCCCAGCAAGTGCTCAGAGCCCCAAACTTCAGCTTTCATCTGATGCCCAGAGCCTGGAGAAATGACTATTTTTTCCCCTGGAAAATGACCTCTCTTTGCGGCCACTGTCCTTGGCTGACCCTGACCACCCAAACTAGAAATTTCTAAATTTTGTTGGATTTCTCCAAAACCAAAGTGGTCAGAATCTCGGTCCCAGGAAGTGCTCAGAGGCCCAAAGGCCACCTTTCATCTGATGCCATGAGCATGGGGAAATGACTACTTTTTCCCCTGGAAAATGACCTCTCTTTCCGGCCACTCGCCCTGGACGACCCCGACCACCCACGCTTGAAATTACAAATTTTGCTGCATTTCTCCAAATCCAAAGTGGTCAGAATCTAGGCGAATGCAAGTCCGTAGTGCCCCAAATGTCAGCTTTCATCTGATGCCCTGACACTGGGCAAATCACTTCTTGTTCCCCTGGAAAATGTCCTCTCTTTGCGACCACTCGCCCTGGCCGACCCTGAACACCCAAGCGAGAAATTTCTTAATTTTGTTGGATTTCTCCAAAACGAAAGTGGTCAGAATCAACCTCCCAGCAAGTGCTCAGTGCCTAAAAGGCCAGCTTTCATCTGATGCCCAGAGCCTGGAGAAATGACTATTTTTTCCCCTGGAAAATGACCTCTCTGTACGGCCACTTGCCCTGGCCGACCCTGTCCACTGAAGCTAGAAATTTCCAAATTTTGCTGCATTTCTCCAAAACGAAAGTGGTCAGAATCTAGGTCCCAGCAAGTGCTCAGAGCCCCAAAGGCCAGCTTTCATCTGATGCCCAGACCCTGTGCATATGACTTCTTTTCCCCCTGGAAAATAACCTCTCTTTGCGGCCACTAGCCCTGGTCGACCCCGATCACCCAAGCTAGAAATTTCAAATTTTGTTGGATTTCTCCAAAACCAAAGTGGTCAGAATCTAGGCGAATGCAAGTCCGTAGAGCCCCAAATGTGAGCTTTCATCTGATGCCCAGACCCTGTGCATATGACTTCTTTTTCCCCTGGAAAATGACCTGTCTTTCCGGCCACTCGCCCTGGACGACCCCGACCACCCACGCTTGAAATTACAAATTTTGCTGGATTTCTCCAAAACCAAAGTGGTGAGAATCTAGGCGAATGCAAGTCCGTAGTGCCCCAAATGTCAGCTTTCATCTGATGCCCTGACCCTGGGCAAATCACTTCTTGTTCCCCTGGAAAATGTCCTCTCTTTGCGGCCACTCGCCCTGGCCGACCCTGTCCACTGAAGCGAGAAATTTCCAAATTTTTCTGGATTTCTCCAAAACTAAAATGGTCAGAATCTAGGGCACAGCAAGTGCTCAGAGCCCCAAAGGCCAGCTTTCATCTGATGCCATGAGCATGGGGAAATGACTACTTTTTCCCCTGGAAAATGGCCTCTCTTTGCGGCCACTCACCCTGGCCGACCCTGAACACCCAAGCGAGAAATTTCCAAATTTTGCTGCATTTCTCCAAAACCAAAGTGGTCAGAATCTAGGTCCCACCAAGTGCTCAGAGCCCCAAAGGCCACCTTTCATCTGATGCCCAGAGCCTGGAGAAATGACTATTTTTTCCCCTGGAAAATGACCTCTCTTTCCGGCCACTCGCCCTGGACAACCCCGACCACCCACGCTTGAAATTACAAATTTTGCTGGATTTCTCCAAAACCAAATTGGTCAGAATCTAGGCGAATGCAAGTCCGTAGTGCCCCAAATGTCAGCTTTCATCTGATGCCCTGACCCTGGGCAAATCACTTCTTGTTCCCCTGGAAAATGGCCTCTCTTTGCGGCCACTCGCCCTGGCCGACCCTGTCCACTGAAGCTAGAAATTTCCAAATTTTGCTGGATTTCTCCAAAACTAAAATGGTCAGAATCTAGGGCACAGCAAGTGCTCAGAGCCCCAAAGGCCACATTTAATCTGATGCCCAGACCGTGGGGAAATGGCTACTTTTTCCCCTGGAAAATGACCTCTCGTTCCGGCCACTCGCCCTGGCCGACCCTGAACACCCAAGCGAGAAATTTCCAAATTTTGCTGCATTTCTCCAAAACCAAAGTGGTCAGAATCTAGGTCCCAGCAAGTGCTCAGAGCCCCAAACTTCAGCTTTCATCTGATGCCCAGACCGTGGGGAAATGACTACTTTTTCCCCTGGAAAATGGCCTCTCTTTGCGGCCACTCGCCTTGGCTGACCCTGAGCACCCAAACTAGAAATTTCTAAATTTTGTTGGATTTCTCCAAAACGAAAGTGGTCAGAATCTACGTCCCAGCAAGTGCTCAGTGCCTAAAAGGCCAGCTTTCATCTGATGCCCAGAGCCTGGACAAATGACTATTTTTCCCCCTGGAAAATGACCTCTCTGTACGGCCACTCGCCCTGGCCGACCCTGTCCACTGAAGCTAGAAATTTCCAAATTTTGCTGGATTTCTCCAAAACTAAAATGGTCAGAATCTAGGGCACAGCAAGTGCTCAGAGCCCCAAAGGCCAGCTTTCATCTGATGCCCAGAGCCTGGAGAAATGACTATTTTTTCCCCTGGAAAATGACCTCTCTTTCCGGCCACTCGCCCTGGACAACCCCGACCACCCACGCTTGAAATTACAAATTTTGCTGGATTTCTCCAAAACCAAAGTGGTCAGAATTTACGTCCCAGCAAGTGCTCAGAGCCCCAAACTTCAGCTCTCATCTGATGCCCTGAGCATGTGGAAATGATTTCTTTTTCCCCTGGAAAATGACCTCTCTTTGCGACCACTCGCCCTGGCCGACCCTGAACACCCAAGCGAGAAATTTCTTAATTTTGTTGGATTTCTCCAAAACGAAAGTGGTCAGAATCAACCTCCCAGCAAGTGCTCAGTGCCTAAAAGGCCAGCTTTCATCTGATGCCCAGAGCCTGGAGAAATGACTATTTTTTCCCCTGGAAAATGACCTCTCTGTACGGCCACTTGCCCTGGCCGACCCTGTCCACTGAAGCTAGAAATTTCCAAATTTTGCTGCATTTCTCCAAAAGGAAAGTGGTCAGAATCTAGGTCCCAGCAAGTGCTCAGAGCCCCAAAGGCCAGCTTTCATCTGATGCCCTGACCCTGGGCAAATCACTTCTTTTCCCCCTGGAAAATAACCTCTCTTTGCGGCCACTAGCCCTGGTCGACCCCGATCACCCAAGCTAGAAATTTCAAATTTTGTTGGATTTCTCCAAAACCAAAGTGGTCAGAAACTAGGCGAATGCAAGTCCGTAGAGCCCCAAATGTGAGCTTTCATCTGATGCCCAGACCCTGTGCATATGACTTCTTTTTCCCCTGGAAAATGACCTCTCTTTCCGGCCACTCGCCCTGGACGACCCCGACCACTGAAGCGAGAAATTTCCAAATTTTTCTGGATTTCTCCAAAACTAAAATGGTCAGAATCTAGGGCACAGCAAGTGCTCAGAGCCCCAAAGGCCAGCTTTCATCTGATGCCATGAGCATGGGGAAATGACTACTTTTTCCCCTGGAAAATGGCCTCTCTTTGCGGCCACTCACCCTGGCCGACCCTGAACACCCAAGCGAGAAATTTCCAAATTTTGCTGCATTTCTCCAAAACCAAAGTGGTCAGAATCTAGGTCCCACCAAGTGCTCAGAGCCCCAAAGGCCAGCTTTCATCTGATGCCCAGAGCCTGGAGAAATGACTATTTTTTCCCCTGGAAAATGACCTCTCTTTCCGGCCACTCGCCCTGGACAACCCCGACCACCCACGCTTGAAATTACAAATTTTGCTGGATTTCTCCAAAACCAAAGTGGTCAGAATCTAGGTCCCACCAAGTGCTGAGAGCCCCAAAGGCCAGCTTTCATCTGACGCCCAGACCGTGGGGAAATGACTACTTTTTCCCCTGGAAAATGGCCTCTCTTTGCGGCCACTCGCCTTGGCTGACCCTGAGCACACAAACTAGAAATTTCTAAATTTTGTTGGATTTCTCCAAAACGAAAGTGGTCAGAATCTACGTCCCAGCAAGTGCTCAGTGCGTAAAAGGCCAGCTTTCATCTGATGCCCAGAGCCTGGACAAATGACTATTTTTCCCCCTGGAAAATGACCTCTCTGTACGGCCACTCGCCAGGGCCGACCCTGTCCACTGAAGCTAGAAATTTCCAAATTTTGCTGGATTTCTCCAAAACTAAAATGGTCAGAATCTAGGGCACAGCAAGTGCTCAGAGCCCCAAAGGCCAGCTTTCATCTGATGCCCAGACCGTGTGGAAATGACTACTTTTTCCCCTGGAAAATGACCTCTCTGTACGGCCACTTTCCCTGGCCGACCCTGTCCACTGAAGCTAGAAATTTCCAAATTTTGCTGCATTTCTCCAAAACCAAAGTGGTCAGAATCTAGGTCCCACCAAGTGCTCAGAGGCCCAAAGGCCAGCTTTCATCTGATGCCCAGACCCTGTGCATATGACTTCTTTTCCCCCTGGAAAATGACCTCTCTTTGCGGCCACTTGCCCTGGCCGACCCTGTCCACTGAAGCTAGAAATTTCCAAATTTTGCTGCATTTCTCCAAAACCAAAGTGGTCAGAATCTATGTCCCAGCAAGTGCTCAGAGCCCCAAAGGCCAGCTTTCATCTGATGCCCTGAGCATGGGGAAATGATTTCTTTTTCTCCTGGAAAATGACCTCTCTTTGCCACCACTCGCCCTGGCCGACCCTGTCCACTGAAGCTAGAAATTTCCAAATTTTGTTGGATTTCTCCAAAACCAAAGTGGTCAGAATCTCGGTCCCAGCAAGTGCTCAAAGGCCCAAAGGCCACCTTTCATCTGATGCCATGAGCATGGGGAAATGACTACTTTTTCCCCTGGAAAATGGCCTCTCTTTGCGGCCACTCGCCTTGGCCGACTCTGAACACCCAAGCGAGAAATTTCCAAATTTTGCTGCATTTCTCCAAAACCAAAGTGGTCAGAATCTAGGTCCCACCAAGTGCTGAGAGCCCCAAAGGCCAGCTTTCATCTGATGCCCAGAGCCTGGAGAAATGACTATTTTTTCCCCTGGAAAATGACCTCTCTTTCCGGCCACTCGCCCTGGACGACCCCGACCACCCACGCTTGAAATTACAAATTTTGCTGCATTTCTCCAAATCCAAAGTGGTCAGAATCTAGGCGAATGCAAGTCCGTAGTGCCCCAAATGTCAGCTTTCATCTGATGCCCTGACCCTGGGCAAATCACTTCTTGTTCCCCTGGAAAATGACCTCTCTTTGCGGCCACTCGCCCTGGCCGACCCTGTCCACTGAAGCGAGAAATTTCCAAATTTTTCTGGATTTCTCCAAAACTAAAATGGTCAGAATCTAGGGCACAGCAAGTGCTCAGAGCCGCAAAGGCCAGCTTTCATCTGATGCCATGAGCATGGGGAAATGATTTCTTTTTCCCCTGGAAAATGGCCTCTCTTTGCGGCCACTCGCCCTGGCCGACCCTGAACACCCATGCGAGAAATTTCCAAATTTTGCTGCATTTCTCCAAAACCAAAGTGGTCAGAATCTAGGTCCCACCAAGTGCTCAGAGCCCCAAAGGCCACCTTTCATCTGATGCCCAGAGCCTGGAGAAATGACTATTTTTTCCCCTGGAAAATGACCTCTCTTTCCGGCCACTCGCCCTGGACAACCCCGACCACCCACGCTTGAAATTACAAATTTTGCTGGATTTCTCCAAAACCAAAGTGGTCAGAATCTAGGCGAATGCAAGTCCGTAGTGCCCCAAAGGCCACCTTTCATCTGATGCCATGAGCATGGGGAAATGACTACTTTTTCCCCTGGAAAATGGCCTCTCTTTGCGGCCACTCGCCCTGGCCGACTCTGAACACCCAAGCGAGAAATTTCCAAATTTTGCTGCATTTCTCCAAAACCAAAGTGGTCAGAATCTAGGTCCCACCAAGTGCTCAGAGCCCCGAAGGCCAGCTTTCATCTGATGCCCAGAGCCTGGAGAAATGACTATTTTTTCCCCTGGAAAATGACCTCTCTTTCCGGCCACTCGCCCTGGACAACCCCGACCACCCACGCTTGAAATTACAAATTTTGCTGGATTTCTCCAAAACCAAAATGGTCAGAATCTAGGCGAATGCAAGTCCGTAGTGCCCCAAATGTCAGCTTTCATCTGATGCCCTGACCCTGGGCAAATCACTTCTTGTTCCCCTGGAAAATGGCCTCTCTTTGCGGCCACTCGCCCTGGCCGACCCTGTCCACTGAAGCTAGAAATTTCCAAATTTTGTTGGATTTCTCCAAAACGAAATTGGTCAGAATCTACGTCCCAGCAAGTGCTCAGTGCCTAAAAGGCCAACTTTCATCTGATGCCCAGAGCCTGGACAAATGACTATTTTTCCCCCTGGAAAATGACCTCTCTGTACGGCCACTCCCCCTGGCCGACCCTGAACACCCAAGCGAGAAATTTCCAAATTTTGCTGGATTTCTCCAAAACTAAAATGGTCAGAATCTACCTCCCAGCAAGTGCTCAGAGCCCCAAAGGCCAGCTTTCATCTGATACCATGAGCATGGGGAAATGATTTCTTTTTCCCCTGGAAAATGGCCTCTCTTTGCGGCCACTCGCCCTGGCCGACCCTGACCACTGAAGCTAGAAATTTCCTAATTTTGTTGGATTTCTCCAAAACCAAAGTGGTCAGAATCTAGGTCCCAGCAAGTGCTCAGAGCCCCAAAGGCCACCTTTCATCTGATGCCCAGAGCCTGGAGAAATGACTATTTTTTCCCCTGGAAAATGACCTCTCTTTCCGGCCACTCGCCCTGGACAACCCCGACCACCCACGCTTGAAATTACAAATTTTGCTGGATTTCTCCAAAACCAAAGTGGTCAGAATCTAGGCGAATGCAAGTCCGTAGTGCCCCAAATGTCACCATTCATCTGATGCCATGAGCATGGGGAAATGACTACTTTTTCCCCTGGAAAATGTCCTCTCTTTGCGGCCACTCGCCCTGGCCGACCCTGTCCACTGAAGCGTGAAATTTCCAAATTTTTCTGGATTTATGCAAAACTAAAGTGGTCAGAATCTAGGGCACAGCAAGTGCTCAGAGCCCCAAAGGCCAGCTTTCATCTGATGCCATGAGCATGGGGAAATGATTTCTTTTTCCCCTGGAAAATGGCCTCTCTTTGCGGCCACTCGCCCTGGCCGACCCTGACCACTGAACCTAGAAATTTCCAAATTTTGCTGGATTTCTCCAAAACTAAAATGGTCAGAATATAGGGCACAGCAAGTGCTCAGAGCCCCAAAGGCCACCTTTCATCTGATGCCCAGACCGTGGGGAAATGACTACTTTTTCCCCTGGAAAATGGCCTCTCTTTGCGACCACTCGCCCTGGCCGACCCTGAACACCCAAGCGACAAATTTCCAAATATTGCTGCATTTCTCCAAAACCAAAGTGGTCAGAATCTAGGTCCCACCAAGTGCTCGGAGCCCCAAAGGCCAGCTTTCATCTGATGCCCAGACCGTGGGGAAATGACTACTTTTTCCCCTGGAAAATGGCCTCTCGTTGCGGCCACTCGCCTTGGCCGACTCTGAACACCCAAGCGAGAAATTTCCAAATTTTGCTGCATTTCTCCAAAACCTAAGGGGCCAGAATCTAGGTCCCAGCAAGTGCTCAGAGCCCCAAAGGCCACCTTTCATCTGATGCCCAGAGCCTGGAGAAATGACTATTTTTTCCCCTGGAAAATGGCCTCTCTTTGCGGCCACTCGCCTTGGCTGACCCTGACCACCCAAACTAGAAATTTCTAAATTTTGTTGGATTTCTCCAAAACCAAAGTGGTCAGAATCTACGTCCCAGCAAGTGCTCAGTGCCTAAAAGGCCAACTTTCATCTGATGCCCAGAGCCTGGACAAATGACTATTTTTCCCCCTGGAAAATGACCTCTCTGTACGGCCACTCGCCCTGGCCGACCCTGTCCACTGAAGCTAGAAATTTCCAAATTTTGCTGGATTTCTCCAAAACTAAAATGGTCAGAATCTAGGGCACAGCAAGTGCTCAGAGCCCCAAAGGCCAGCTTTCATCTGATGCCCAGAGCCTGGAGAAATGACTATTTTTTCCCCTGGAAAATGACCTCTCTTTCCGGCCACTCGCCCTGGACGACCCCGACCACCCAGGCTTGAAATTACAAATTTTGCTGGATTTCTCCAAAACCAAAGTGGTCAGAATCTACGTCCCAGCAAGTGCTCAGAGCCCCAAACTTCAGCTTTCATCTGATGCCCTGAGCATGGGGAAATGATTTCTTTTTCCCCTGGAAAATGACCTCTCTTTGCGACCACTCGCCCTGGCCGACCCTGAACACCCAAGCGAGAAATTTCTTAATTTTGTTGGATTTCTCCAAAATGAAAGTGGTCAGAATCTACCTCCCAGCAAGTGCTCAGAGCCCCAAAGGCCAGCTTTCATCTGATGCCCAGAGCCTGGAGAAATGACTATTTTTTCCCCTGGAAAATGACCTCTCTGTACGGCCACTCGCCCTGGCCGACCCTGTCCACTGAAGCTAGAAATTTCCAAATTTTGCTGGATTTCTCCAAAACTAAAATGGTCAGATTCTAGGGCACAGCAAGTGCTCAGAACCCCAAAGGCCAGCTTTCATCTGATGCCCAGAGCCTGGAGAATTGACTATGTTTTCCCCTGGAAAATGACATCTCTTTGCGGCCACTCGCCCTGGACGACCCTGACCACTGAAGCTAGAAATTTCCAAATTTTGTTGGATTTCTCCAAAACCAAAGTGGTCAGAATCTAGGTCCCACCAAGTGCTCAGAGCCCCAAAGGCCAGCTTTCATCTGATGCCCAGACCGTGGGGAAATGACTACTTTTTCCCCTGGAAAATGGCCTCTCTTTGCGGCCACTCGCCTTGGCCGACCCTGCACACCCAAGCGAGAAATTTCCAAATTTTGCTGCATTTCTCCAAAACCAAAGTGGTCAGAATCTAGGTCCCAGCAAGTGCTCGGAGCCCCAAAGGCCAGCTTTCATCTGATGCCCAGACCCTGTGCATATGACTTCTTTTCCCCCTGGAAAATGGCCTCTCTTTGCGGCCACTAGCCCTGGTCGACCCCGATAACCGACGCTAGAAATTTCAAATTTTGTTGGATTTCTCCAAAACCAAAGTGGTCAGAATCTAGGCGAATGCAAGTCCGTAGAGCCCCAAATGTGAGCTTTCATCTGATGCCCAGACCCTGTGCATATGACTTCTTTTTCCCCTGGAAAATGACCTCTCTTTCCGGCCACTTGCCCTGGACGACCCCGACCACCCACGCTTGAAATTACAAATTTTGCTGGATTTCTCCAAAACCAAAGTGGTCAGAATCTACGTCCCAGCAAGTTCTCAGAGGCCCAAAGGCCACCTTTCATCTGATGCCCAGACCGTGGCGAAATGACTACTTTTTCCCCTGGAAAATGGCCTCTCTTTCCGGCCACTCGCCCTGGCCGACTCTGAACACCCAAGCGAGAAATTTCCAAATTTTGCGGCATTTCTCCAAAACCAAAGTGGTCAGAATCTAGGTCCCAGCAAGTGCTGAGAGCCCCAAAGGCCAGCTTTCATCTGATGCCCCGAGCCTGGAGAAATGACTATTTTTTCCCCTGGAAAATGACCTCTCTTTCCGGCCACTCGCCCTGGACGACCCCGACCACCCACGCTTGAAATTACAAATTTTGTTGCATTTCTCCAAAACCAAAGTGGTCAGAATCTAGGCAAATGCAAGTCCGTAGTGCCCCAAATGTCAGCTTTCATCTGATGCCCTGACCCTGGGCAAATCACTTCTTGTTCCCCTGGAAAATGTCCTCTCTTTGCGGCCACTCGCCCTGGCCGACCCTGTCCACTGAAGCTAGAAATTTCCAAATTTTGCTGGATTTCTCCAAAACTAAAATGGTCAGAATCTAGGGCACAGCAAGTGCTCAGAACCCCAAAGGCCAGCTTTCATCTGATGCCCAGACCCTGTGCATATGACTTCTTTTCCCCCTGGAAAATGACCTCTCTTTGCGGCCACTAGCCCTGGTCGACCCCGATAACCCACGCTAGAAATTTCAAATTTTGTTGGATTTCTCCAAAACCAAAGTGTTCAGAATCTCGATCCCAGCAAGTGCTCAGAGGCCCAAAGGCCACCTTTCATCTGATGCCCAGACCGTGGGGAAATGACTACTTTTTCCCCTGGAAAATGGCCTCTCTTTGCGGCCACTCGCCTAGTCCGACTCTGAACACCTAAGCGAGAAATTTCCAAATTTTGCTGCATTTCTCCAAAACCAAAGTGGTCAGAATCTAGGTCCCAGCAAGTGCTGAGAGCCCCAAAGGCCAGCTTTCATCTGATGCCCAGAGCCTGGAGAAATGACTATTTTTTCCCCTTGAAAATGACCTCTCTTTCCGGCCACTCGCCCTGGACGACCCCGACCACCCACGCTTGAAATTACAAATTTTGCTGCATTTCTCCAAATCCAAAGTGGTCAGAATCTAGGCGAATGCAAGTCCGTAGTGCCCCAAATGTCAGCTTTCATCTGATGCCCTGACCCTGGGCAAATCACTTCTTGTTCCCCTGGAAAATGTCCTCACTTTGAGGCCACTCGCCCTGGCCGACCCTGTCCACTGAAGCGCGAAATTTCCAAATTTTGCTGGATTTCTCCAAAAATAAAATGGTCAGAATCTAGGGCACAGCAAGTGCTCAGAGCCCCAAAGGCCAGCTTTCATCTGATGCCATGAGCATGGGGAAATGATTTCTTTTTCCCCTGGAAAATGGCCTCTCTTTGCGGCCACTCGCCCGGGCCGACCCTGACCACTGAAGCTAGAAATTTCCTAATTTTGTTGGATTTCTCCAAAACCAAAGTGGTCAGAATCTAGGTCCCAGCAAGTGCTCAGAGCCCCAAAGACCACCTTTCATCTGATGCCCAGACCGTGGGGAAATGACTACTTTTTCCCCTGGAAAATGGCCTCTCTTTGCGACCACTCGCCCTGGCCGACCCTGAACACCCAAGCGAGAAATTTCCAAATATTGCTGCATTTCTCCAAAACCAAAGTGGTCCGAATCCAGGTCCCACCAAGTGCTCAGAGCCCCGAAGGCCAGCTTTCATCTGATGCCCAGAGCCTGGAGAAATGACTATTTTTTCCCCTGGAAAATGACCTCTCTTTGCGGCCACTCGCCCTGGACGACCCCGACCACCCACGCTTGAAATTACAAATTTTGCTGCATTTCTCCAAATCCAAAGTGGTCAGAATCTAGGCGAATGCAAGTCCGTAGTGCCCCAAATGTCAGCTTTCATCTGATGCCCTGACCCTGGGCAAATCACTTCTTGTTCCCCTGGAAAATGTCCTCTCTTTGCGGCCACTCGCCCTGGCCGACCCTGTCCACTGAAGCTAGAAATTTCCAAATTTTGCTGGATTTCTCCAAAACTAAAATGGTCAGAATCTAGGGCACAGCAAGTGCTCAGAGCCCCAAAGGCCACCTTTCATCTGATGCCCAGACCGTGGGGAAATGGCTACTTTTTCCCCTGGGAAATGGCCTCTCTTTGCGACCACTCGCCCTGGCCGACTCTGAACCCCCAAGCGAGAAATTTCCAAATATTGCTGCATTTCTCCAAAACCAAAGTGGTCAGAATCTAGGTCCCACCAAGTGCTCAGAGCCCCAAAGGCCAGCTTTCATCTGATGCCCAGACCGTGGGGAAATGACTACTTTTTCCCCTGGAAAATGACCTCTCTTTGCGGCCACTCGCCTTGGCCGACCCTGAACACCCAAGCGAGAAATTTCCAAATTTTGCTGCATTTCTCCAAAACCAAAGTGGTCAGAATCTAGGTCCCACCAAGTGCTCAGAGCCCCAAAGGCCAGCTTTCATTTGATGCCCAGAGCCTGGAGAAATGACTATATTTTCCCCCGGAAAATGACCTCTCTTTCCGGCCACTCTCCTTGGCTGACCCTGAGCACCCAAACTAGAAATTTCTAAATTTTGTTGGATTTCTCCAAAACGAAAGTGGTCAGAATCTACGTCCCAGCAAGTGCTCAGTGCCTAAAAGGCCAGCTTTCATCTGATGCCCAGAGCCTGGAGAAATGACTATTTTTTCCCCTGGAAAATGACCTCTCTTTCCGGCCACTCGCCCTGGACAACGCTGTCCACTGAAGCTAGAAATTTCCAAATTTTGCTGGATTTCTCCAAAACTAAAATGGTCAGAATCTAGGGCACAGCAAGTGCTCAGAACCCCAAAGGCCACCTTTCATCTGATGCCCAGAGCCTGGAGAAATGACTATTTTTTCCCCTGGAAAATGACATCTCTTTGCAGCCACTCGCCCTGGACGACCCTGACAACTGAAGCTAGAAATTTCCAAATTTTGTTGGATTTCTCCAAAACCAAAGTGGTCAGAATCTAGGTCCCACCAAGTGCTCAGAGCCCCGAAGGCCAGCTTTCATCTGATGCCCAGAGCCTGGAGAAATGACTATTTTTTCCCCTGGAAAATGACCTCTCTTTCCGGCCACTCGCCCTGGACGACCCCGACCACCCACGCTTGAAATTACAAATTTTGCTGCATTTCTCCAAATCCAAAGTGGTCAGAATCTAGGCGAATGCAAGTCCGTAGTGCCCCAAATGTCAGCTTTCATCTGATGCCCTGACCCTGGGCAAATCACTTCTTGTTCCCCTGGAAAATGTCCTCTCTTTGCGGCCACTCGCCCTGGCCGACCCTGTCCAGTGAAGCTAGAAATTTCCAAATTTTGCTGGATTTCTCCAAAACTAAAATGGTCAGAATCTAGGGCACAGCAAGTGCTCAGAGCCCCAAAGGCCACCTTTCATCTGGTGCCCAGACCGTGGGGAAATGGCTACTTTTTCCCCTGGAAAATGGCCTCTCTTTGCGACCACTCGCCCTGGCCGGCCCTGAACCCCCAAGCGAGAAATTTCCAAATATTGCTGCATTTCTCCAAAACCAAAGTGGTCAGAATCTAGGTCCCACCAAGTGCTCAGAGCCCCAAAGGCCAGCTTTCATCTGATGCCCAGACCGTGGGGAAATGACTACTTTTTCCCCTGGAAAATGACCTCTCTTTGCGGCCACTCGCCTTGGCCGACCCTGAACACCCAAGCGAGAAATTTCCAAATATTGCTGCATTTCTCCAAAACCAAAGTGGTCAGAATCTAGGTCCCACCAAGTGCTCAGAGCCCCAAAGGCCAGCTTTCATTTGATGCCCAGAGCCTGGAGAAATGACTATATTTTCCCCCGGAAAATGACCTCTCTTTCCGGCCACTCTCCTTGGCTGACCCTGAGCACCCAAACTAGAAATTTCTAAATTTTGTTGGATTTCTCCAAAACGAAAGTGGTCAGAATCTAGGGCACAGCAAGTGCTCAGAGCCCCAAAGGCCACCTTTCATCTGATGCCATGAGCATGGGGAAATGATTTCTTTTTCCCCTGGAAAATGGCCTCTCTTTGCGGCCACTCGCCCTGGACAACGCTGTCCACTGAAGCTAGAAATTTCCAAATTTTGCTGGATTTCTCCAAAACTAAAATGGTCAGAATCTAGGGCACAGCAAGTGCTCAGAACCCCAAAGGCCAGCTTTCATCTGATGCCCAGAGCCTGGAGAAATGACTATTTTTTCCCCTGGAAAATGACATCTCTTTGCAGCCAGTCGGCCTGGACGACCCTGACAACTGAAGCTAGAAATTTCCAAATTTTGTTGGATTTCTCCAAAACCAAAGTGGTCAGAATCTAGGTCCCACCAAGTGCTCAGAGCCCCAAAGGCCAGCTTTCATCTGATGCCCAGACCCTGTGCATATGACTTCTTTTCCCCCTGGAAAATGACCTCTCTTTGCGGCCACTAGCCCTGGTCGACCCCGATAACCCACGCTAGAAACTTCAAATTTTGTTGGATTTCTCCAAAACCAAAGTGGTCAGAATCTAGGCGAATGCAAGTCCGTAGAGCCCCAAATGTGAGCTTTCATCTGATGCCCAGACCCTGTGCATATGACTTCTTTTCCCCTGGAAAATGACCTCTCTTTACCGCCACTCGCCCTGGACGACCCTGACCACCCACGCTTGAAATTACAAATTTTGCTGGATTTCTCCAAAACCAAAGTGGTCAGAATCTACGTCCCAGCAAGTGCTCAGAGCCCCAAAGGCCAGCTTTCATCTGATGCCCTGAGCATGGGGAAATGATTTCTTTTTCTCCTGGAAAATGGCCTCTCTTTGCCACCACTCGCGCTGGCCGACCCTGACAACTGAAGCTAGAAATTTCCAAATTTTGTTGGATTTCTCCAAAACCTAAGTGTTCAGAATCTCGATCCCAGCAAGTGCTCAGAGGCCCAAAGGCCACCTTTCATCTGATGCCCAGACCGTGGGGCAATGACTACTTTTTCCCCTGGAAAATGACCTCTCTTTCCGGCCACTCGCCCTGGACGACCCCGACCACTGAAGCTAGAAATTTCCTAATTTTGTTGGATTTCTCCAAAACCAAAGTGGTCAGAATCTAGGTCCCAGCAAGTGCTCAGAGCCCCAAAGACCACCTTTCATCTGATGCCCAGACCGTGGGGATATGGCTACTTTTTCCCCTGGGAAATGGCCTCTCTTTGCGACCACTCGCCCTGGCCGACTCTGAACCCCCAAGCGAGAAATTTCCAAATATTGCTGCATTTCTCCAAAACCAAAGTGGTCAGAATCTAGGTCCCACCAAGTGCTCAGAGCCCCAAAGGCCAGCTTTCATCTGATGCCCAGACCGTGGGGAAATGACTACTTTTTCCCCTGGAAAATGACCTCTCTTTGCGGCCACTCGCCTTGGCCGACCCTGAACACCCAAGCGAGAAATTTCCAAATTTTGCTGCATTTCTCCAAAACCAAAGTGGTCAGAATCTAGGTCCCACCAAGTGCTCAGAGCCCCAAAGGCCAGCTTTCATTTGATGCCCAGAGCCTGGAGAAATGACTATATTTTCCCCCGGAAAATGACCTCTCTTTCCGGCCACTCTCCTTGGCTGACCCTGAGCACCCAAACTAGAAATTTCTAAATTTTGTTGGATTTCTCCAAAACGAAAGTGGTCAGAATCTACGTCCCAGCAAGTGCTCAGTGCCTAAAAGGCCAGCTTTCATCTGATGCCCTGACCCTGGGCAAATCACTTCTTGTTCCCCTGGAAAATGTCCTCCCTTTGCGGCCACTCGCCCTGGCCGACCCTGTCCACTGAAGCTAGAAATTTCCAAATTTTGCTGGATTTCTCCAAAACTAAAATGGTCAGAATCTAGGGCACAGCAAGTGCTCAGAGCCCCAAAGGCCACCTTTCATCTGATGCCCAGACCGTGGGGAAATGGCTACTTTTTCCCCTGGAAAATGGCCTCTCTTTGCGACCACTCGCCCTGGCCGACCCTGAACACCCAAGCGAGAAATTTCCAAATATTGCTGCATTTCTCCAAAACCAAAGTGGTCAGAATCTAGGTCCCAGCGAGTGCTGAGAGCCCCAAAGGCCAGCTTTCATCTGATGCCCAGAGCCTGGAGAAATGACTATTTTTTCCCCTGCAAAATGACCTCTCTTTCCGGCCACTCGCCCTGGACGACCCCGACCACCCACGCTTGAAATTACAAATTTTGCTGCATTTCTCCAAATCCAAAGTGGTCAGAATCTAGGCGAATGCAAGTCCGTAGAGCCCCAAATGTGAGCTTTCATCTGATGCCCAGACCCTGTGCATACGACTTCTTTTTCCCCTGGAAAATGACCTCTCTTTCCGGCCACTCGCCCTGGAAGACCCCGACCACCCACGCTTGAAATTACAAATTTTGCTGGATTTCTCCAAAACCAAAGTGGTCAGAATCTACGTCCCAGCAAGTGCTCAGAGCCCCAAAGGCCAGCTTTCATCTGATGCCCTGAGCATGGGGAAATGATTTCTTTTTCTCCTGGAAAATGACCTCTCTTTGCCACCACTCGCCCTGGCCGACCCTGACAACTGAAGCTAGAAATTTCCAAATTTTGTTGGATTTCTCCAAAACCAAAGTGGTCAGAATCTCGGTCCCAGCAAGTGCTCAGAGGCCCAGAGGCCACCTTTCATCTGATGCCATGAGCATGGGGAAATGACTACTTTTTCCCCTGGAAAATGGCCTCTCTTTGCGGCCACTCGCCTGGGCCGACTCTGAACACCCAAGCAAGAAATTTCCAAATTTTGCTGCATTTCTCCAAAACCAAAGTGGTCAGAATCTAGGTCCCAGCAAGTGCTGAGAGTCCCAAAAGGCCAGCTTTCATCTGATGCCCAGAGCCTGGAGAAATGACTATTTTTTCCCCTGGAAAATGACCTCTCTTTCCGGCCCCTCGCCCTGGACGACCCCGACCACCCACGCTTGAAATTACAAATTTTGCTGCATTTCTCCAAATCCAAAGTGGTCAGAATCTAGGCGAATGCAAGTCCGTAGTGCCCCAAATGTCAGCTTTCATCTGATGCCCTGACCCTGGGCAAATCACTTCTTGTTCCCCTGGAAAATGTCCTCTCTTTGCGGCCACTCGCCCTGGCCGACCCTGTCCACTGAAGCGAGAAATTTCCAAATTTTCCTGGATTTCTCCAAAACTAAAATGGTCAGAATCTAGGGCACAGCAAGTGCTCAGAGCCCCAAAGGCCACCTTTCATCTGATGCCCAGACCGTGGGGAAATGACTACTTTTTCCCCTGGAAAATGGCCTCTCTTTGCGGCCACTCGCCCTGGCCGACCCTGTCCGCTGAAGCTTGAAATTTCCAAATTTTGTTGGATTTCACCAAATCGAAAGTGGTCAGAATCTACGTCCCAGCAAGTGCTCAGTGCCTAAAAGGCCAGCTTTCATCTGATGCCCAGAGCCTGGACAAATGACTATTTTTCCCCCTGGAAAATGACCTCTCTGTACGGCCACTCGCCCTGGCCGACCCTGTCCACTGAAGCTAGAAATTTCCAAATTTTGCTGGATTTCTCCAAAACTAAAATGGTCAGAATCTAGGGCACAGCAAGTGCTCAGAGCCCCAAAGGCCAGCTTTCATCTGATGCCCAGAGCCTGGACAAATGACTATTTTTTCCCCTGGAAAATGACCTCTCTTTCCGGCCACTCGCCCTGGTCGACCCCGATCACCCAAGCTAGAAATTTCAAATTTTGTTGGATTTCTCCAAAACCAAAGTGGTCAGAATCTAGGCGAATGCAAGTCCGTAGAGCCCCAAATGTGAGCTTTCATCTGATGCCCAGACCCTGTGCATATGACTTCTTTTTCCCCTGGAAAATGACCTCTCTTTCCGGCCACTCGCCCTGGACAACCCCGACCACCCACGCTTGAAATTACAAATTTTGCTGGATTTCTCCAAAACCAAAGTGGTGAGAATCTACGTCCCAGCAAGTGCTCAGAGCCCCAAAGGCCAGCTTTCATCTGATGCCCTGAGCATGGGGAAATGATTTCTTTTTCTCCTGGAAAATGACCTCTCTTTGCCAGCACTCGCCCTGGCCGACCCTGACAACTGAAGCTGGAAATTTCCAAATTTTGTTGGATTTCTCCAAAACCAAAGTGGTCAGAATCTCGGTCCCAGCAAGTGCTCAGATGCCCAAAGGCCACCTTTCATCTGATGCCATGAGCATGGGGAAATGACTACTTTTTCCCCTGGAAAATGGCCTCTCTTTGCGGCCACTCGCCTTGGCCGACTCTGAACACCCAAGCAAGAAATTTCCAAATTTTGCTGCATTTCTCCAAAACCAAAGTGGTCAGAATCTAGGTCCCAGCAAGTGCTGAGAGCCCCAAAGGCCAGCTTTCATCTGATGCCCAGAGCCTGGAGAAATGACTATTTTTTCCCCTGGAAAATGACCTCTCTTTCCGGCCACTCGCCCTGGACGACCCCGACCACCCACGCTTGAAATTACAAATTTTGCTGCATTTCTCCAAATCCAAAGTGGTCAGAATCTAGGCGAATGCAAGTCCGTAGTGCCCCAAATGTCAGCTTTCATCTGATGCCCTGACCCTGGGCAAATCACTTCTTGTTCCCCTGGAAAATGTCCTCTCTTTGCGGCCACTTGCCCTGGCCGACCCTGTCCACTGAAGCTAGAAATTTCCAAATTTAGCTGGATTTCTCCAAAACTAAAATGGTCAGAATCTAGGGCACAGCAAGTGCTCAGAGCCCCAAAGGCCAGCTTTCATCTGATGCCATGAGCATGGGGAAATGATTTCTTTTTCCCCTGGAAAATGGCCTCTCTTTGCGACCACTCGCCCTGGCCGACCCTGAACACCCAAGCGAGAAATTTCCAAATATTGCTGCATTTCTCCAAAACCAAAGTGGTCAGAATCTAGGTCCCACCAAGTGCTGAGAGCCCCAAAGGCCAGCTTTCATCTGATGCCCAGACCGTGGGGAAATGACTACTTTTTCCCCTGGAAAATGGCCTCTCTTTGCGGCCACTCGCCTTGGCCGACCCTGAACACCCAAACTAGAAATTTCTAAATTTTTTTGGATTTCTCCAAAACGAAAGTGGTCAGAATCTACCTCCCAGCAAGTGCTCAGTGCCTAAAAGGCCAGCTTTCATCTGATGCCCAGAGCCTGGAGAAATGACTATTTTTTCCCCTGGAAAATGGCCTCTCTGTACGGCCACTTGCCCTGGGCGACCCTGACAACTGAAGCTAGAAATTTCCAAATTTTGTTGGATTTCTCCAAAACCAAAGTGGTCAGAATCTAGGTCCCACCAAGTGCTCAGAGCCCCAAAGGCCACCTTTCATCTGATGCCCAGACCGTGGGGAAATGACTACTTTTTCCCCTGGAAAATGGCCTCTCTTTGCAGCCACTCGCCTTGGCCGACCCTGACCACTGAAGCTAGAAATTTCCTAATTTTGTTGGATTTCTCCAAAACCAAAGTGGTCAGAATCTAGGTCCCAGCAAGTGCTCAGAGCCCCAAAGGCCAGCTTTCATCTGATGCCCAGACCCTCTGCATATGACTTCTTTTCCCCCTGGAAAATGACCTCTCTTTCCGGCCACTCGCCCTGGAAGACCCCGACCACCCACGCTTGAAATTACAAATTTTGCTGGATTTCTCCAAAACCAAAGTGGTCAGAATCTACGTCCCAGCAAGTGCTCAGAGCCCCAAAGGCCAGCTTTCATCTGATGCCCTGAGCATGGGGAAATGATTTCTTTTTCTCCTGGAAAATGGCCTCTCTTTGCCACCACTCGCCCTGGCCGACCCTGACAACTGAAGCTAGAAATTTCCAAATTTTGTTGGATTTCTCCAAAACCAAAGTGGTCAGAATCTCGGTCCCAGCAATTGCTCAGAGGCCCAGAGGCCACCTTTCATCTGATGCCATGAGCATGGGGAAATGACTACTTTTTCCCCTGGAAAATGGCCTCTCTTTGCGGCCACTCGCCTGGGCCGACTCTGAACACCCAAGCAAGAAATTTCCAAATTTTGCTGCATTTCTCCAAAACCAAAGTGGTCAGAATCTAGGTCCCAGCAAGTGCTGAGAGCCCCAAAGGCCAGCTTTCATCTGATGCCCAGAGCCTGGAGAAATGACTATTTTTTCCCCTGGAAAATGACCTCTCTTTCCGGCCCCTCGCCCTGGACGACCCCGACCACCCACGCTTGAAATTACAAATTTTGCTGCATTTCTCCAAATCCAAAGTGGTCAGAATCTAGGCGAATGCAAGTCCGTAGTGCCCCAAATGTCAGCTTTCATCTGATGCCCTGACCCTGGGCAAATCACTTCTTGTTCCCCTGGAAAATGTCCTCTCTTTGCGGCCACTCGCCCTGGCCGACCCTGTCCACTGAAGCGAGAAATTTCCAAATTTAGCTGGATTTCTCCAAAACTAAAATGGTCAGAATCTAGGGCACAGCAAGTGCTCAGAGCCCCAAAGGCCAGCTTTCATCTGATGCCATGAGCATGGGGAAATGATTTCTTTTTCCCCTGGAAAATGGCCTCTCTTTGCGACCACTCGCCCTGGCCGACCCTGAACACCCAAGCGAGAAATTTCCAAATATTGCTGCATTTCTCCAAAACCAAAGTGGTCAGAATCTAGGTCCCACCAAGTGCTGAGAGCCCCAAAGGCCAGCTTTCATCTGATGCCCAGACCGTGGGGAAATGACTACTTTTTCCCCTGGAAAATGGCCTCTCTTTGCGGCCACTCGCCTTGGCCGACCCTGAACACCCAAACTAGAAATTTCTAAATTTTTTTGGATTTCTCCAAAACGAAAGTGGTCAGAATCTACCTCCCAGCAAGTGCTCAGTGCCTAAAAGGCCAGCTTTCATCTGATGCCCAGAGCCTGGAGAAATGACTATTTTTTCCCCTGGAAAATGGCCTCTCTGTACGGCCACTTGCCCTGGGCGACCCTGACAACTGAAGCTAGAAATTTCCAAATTTTGTTGGATTTCTCCAAAACCAAAGTGGTCAGAATCTAGGTCCCACCAAGTGCTCAGAGCCCCAAAGGCCACCTTTCATCTGATGCCCAGACCGTGGGGAAATGACTACTTTTTCCCCTGGAAAATGGCCTCTCTTTGCAGCCACTCGCCTTGGCCGACCCTGACCACTGAAGCTAGAAATTTCCTAATTTTGTTGGATTTCTCCAAAACCAAAGTGGTCAGAATCTAGGTCCCAGCAAGTGCTCAGAGCCCCAAAGGCCAGCTTTCATCTGATGCCCAGACCCTCTGCATATGACTTCTTTTCCCCCTGGAAAATGACCTCTCTTTCCGGCCACTCGCCCTGGAAGACCCCGACCACCCACGCTTGAAATTACAAATTTTGCTGGATTTCTCCAAAACCAAAGTGGTCAGAATCTACGTCCCAGCAAGTGCTCAGAGCCCCAAAGGCCAGCTTTCATCTGATGCCCTGAGCATGGGGAAATGATTTCTTTTTCTCCTGGAAAATGGCCTCTCTTTGCCACCACTCGCCCTGGCCGACCCTGACAACTGAAGCTAGAAATTTCCAAATTTTGTTGGATTTCTCCAAAACCAAAGTGGTCAGAATCTCGGTCCCAGCAAGTGCTCAGAGGCCCAGAGGCCACCTTTCATCTGATGCCATGAGCATGGGGAAATGACTACTTTTTCCCCTGGAAAATGGCCTCTCTTTGCGGCCACTCGCCTGGGCCGACTCTGAACACCCAAGCAAGAAATTTCCAAATTTTGCTGCATTTCTCCAAAACCAAAGTGGTCAGAATCTAGGTCCCAGCAAGTGCTGAGAGCCCCAAAGGCCAGCTTTCATCTGATGCCCAGAGCCTGGAGAAATGACTATTTTTTCCCCTGGAAAATGACCTCTCTTTCCGGCCCCTCGCCCTGGACGACCCCGACCACCCACGCTTGAAATTACAAATTTTGCTGCATTTCTCCAAATCCAAAGTGGTCAGAATCTAGGCGAATGCAAGTCCGTAGTGCCCCAAATGTCAGCTTTCATCTGATGCCCTGACCCTGGGCAAATCACTTCTTGTTCCCCTGGAAAATGTCCTCTCTTTGCGGCCACTCGCCCTGGCCGACCCTGTCCACTGAAGCGAGAAATTTCCAAATTTTGCTGGATTTCTCCAAAACTAAAATGGTCAGAATCTAGGGCACAGCAAGTGCTCAGAGCCCCAAAGGCCACCTTTCATCTGATGCCCAGACCGTGGGGAAATGACTACTTTTTCCCCTGGAAAATGGCCTCTCTTTGCGGCCACTCGCCCTGGCCGACCCTGTCCGCTGAAGCTTGAAATTTCCAAATTTTGTTGGATTTCACCAAATCGAAAGTGGTCAGAATCTACGTCCCAGCAAGTGCTCAGTGCCTAAAAGGCCAGCTTTCATCTGATGCCCAGAGCCTGGACAAATGACTATTTTTCCCCCTGGAAAATGACCTCTCTTTCCAGCCACTCGCCCTGGCCGACCCTGTCCACTGAAGCTAGAAATTTCCAAATTTTGCTGGATTTCTCCAAAACTAAAATGGTCAGAATCTAGGGCACAGCAAGTGCTCAGAGCCCCAAAGGCCAGCTTTCATCTGATGCCCAGAGCCTGGACAAATGACTATTTTTTCCCCTGGAAAATGACCTCTCTTTCCGGCCACTCGCCCTGGTCGACCCCGATCACCCAAGCTAGAAATTTCAAATTTTGTTGGATTTCTCCAAAACCAAAGTGGTCAGAATCTAGGCGAATGCAAGTCCGTAGAGCCCCAAATGTGAGCTTTCATCTGATGCCCAGACCCTGTGCATATGACTTCTTTTTCCCCTGGAAAATGACCTCTCTTTCCGGCCACTCGCCCTGGACAACCCCGACCACCCACGCTTGAAATTACAAATTTTGCTGGATTTCTCCAAAACCAAAGTGGTGAGAATCTACGTCCCAGCAAGTGCTCAGAGCCCCAAAGGCCAGCTTTCATCTGATGCCCTGAGCATGGGGAAATGATTTCTTTTTCTCCTGGAAAATGACCTCTCTTTGCCAGCACTCGCCCTGGCCGACCCTGACAACTGAAGCTGGAAATTTCCAAATTTTGTTGGATTTCTCCAAAACCAAAGTGGTCAGAATCTCGGTCCCAGCAAGTGCTCAGAGGCCCAAAGGCCACCTTTCATCTGATGCCATGAGCATGGGGAAATGACTACTTTTTCCCCTGGAAAATGGCCTCTCTTTGCGGCCACTCGCCTTGGCCGACTCTGAACACCCAAGCAAGAAATTTCCAAATTTTGCTGCATTTCTCCAAAACCAAAGTGGTCAGAATCTAGGTCCCAGCAAGTGCTGAGAGCCCCAAAGGCCAGCTTTCATCTGATGCCCAGAGCCTGGAGAAATGACTATTTTTTCCCCTGGAAAATGACCTCTCTTTCCGGCCACTCGCCCTGGACGACCCCGACCACCCACGCTTGAAATTACAAATTTTGCTGCATTTCTCCAAATCCAAAGTGGTCAGAATCTAGGCGAATGCAAGTCCGTAGTGCCCCAAATGTCAGCTTTCATCTGATGCCCTGACCCTGGGCAAATCACTTCTTGTTCCCCTGGAAAATGTCCTCTCTTTGCGGCCACTTGCCCTGGCCGACCCTGTCCACTGAAGCTAGAAATTTCCAAATTTAGCTGGATTTCTCCAAAACTAAAATGGTCAGAATCTAGGGCACAGCAAGTGCTCAGAGCCCCAAAGGCCAGCTTTCATCTGATGCCATGAGCATGGGGAAATGATTTCTTTTTCCCCTGGAAAATGGCCTCTCTTTGCGACCACTCGCCCTGGCCGACCCTGAACACCCAAGCGAGAAATTTCCAAATATTGCTGCATTTCTCCAAAACCAAAGTGGTCAGAATCTAGGTCCCACCAAGTGCTGAGAGCCCCAAAGGCCAGCTTTCATCTGATGCCCAGACCGTGGGGAAATGACTACTTTTTCCCCTGGAAAATGGCCTCTCTTTGCGGCCACTCGCCTTGGCCGAATCTGAACACCCAAGCGAGAAATTTCTAAATTTTTTTGGATTTCTCCAAAACGAAAGTGGTCAGAATCTACCTCCCAGCAAGTGCTCAGTGCCTAAAAGGCCAGCTTTCATCTGATGCCCAGAGCCTGGAGAAATGACTATTTTTTCCGCTGGAAAATGGCCTCTCTGTACGGCCACTTGCCCTGGGCGACCCTGACAACTGAAGCTAGAAATTTCCAAATTTTGTTGGATTTCTCCAAAACCAAAGTGGTCAGAATCTAGGTCCCACCAAGTGCTCAGAGCCCCAAAGGCCACCTTTCATCTGATGCCCAGACCGTGGGGAAATGACTACTTTTTCCCCTGGAAAATGGCCTCTCTTTGCAGCCACTCGCCTTGGCCGACCCTGACCACTGAAGCTAGAAATTTCCTAATTTTGTTGGATTTCTCCAAAACCAAAGTGGTCAGAATCTAGGTCCCAGCAAGTGCTCAGAGCCCCAAAGGCCAGCTTTCATCTGATGCCCAGACCCTCTGCATATGACTTCTTTTCCCCCAGGAAAATGACCTCTCTTTCCGGCCACTCGCCCTGGAAGACCCCGACCACCCACGCTTGAAATTACAAATTTTGCTGGATTTCTCCAAAACCAAAGTGGTCAGAATCTACGTCCCAGCAAGTGCTCAGAGCCCCAAAGGCCAGCTTTCATCTGATGCCCTGAGCATGGGGAAATGATTTCTTTTTCTCCTGGAAAATGGCCTCTCTTTGCCACCACTCGCCCTGGCCGACCCTGACAACTGAAGCTAGAAATTTCCAAATTTTGTTGGATTTCTCCAAAACCAAAGTGGTCAGAATCTCGGTCCCAGCAAGTGCTCAGAGGCCCAGAGGCCACCTTTCATCTGATGCCATGAGCATGGGGAAATGACTACTTTTTCCCCTGGAAAATGGCCTCTCTTTGCGGCCACTCGCCTGGGCCGACTCTGAACACCCAAGCAAGAAATTTCCAAATTTTGCTGCATTTCTCCAAAACCAAAGTGGTCAGAATCTAGGTCCCAGCAAGTGCTGAGAGCCCCAAAGGCCAGCTTTCATCTGATGCCCAGAGCCTGGAGAAATGACTATTTTTTCCCCTGGAAAATGACCTCTCTTTCCGGCCCCTCGCCCTGGACGACCCCGACCACCCACGCTTGAAATTACAAATTTTGCTGCATTTCTCCAAATCCAAAGTGGTCAGAATCTAGGCGAATGCAAGTCCGTAGTGCCCCAAATGTCAGCTTTCATCTGATGCCCTGACCCTGGGCAAATCACTTCTTGTTCCCCTGGAAAATGTCCTCTCTTTGCGGCCACTCGCCCTGGCCGACCCTGTCCACTGAAGCGAGAAATTTCCAAATTTAGCTGGATTTCTCCAAAACTAAAATGGTCAGAATCTAGGGCACAGCAAGTGCTCAGAGCCCCAAAGGCCAGCTTTCATCTGATGCCATGAGCATGGGGAAATGATTTCTTTTTCCCCTGGAAAATGGCCTCTCTTTGCGACCACTCGCCCTGGCCGACCCTGAACACCCAAGCGAGAAATTTCCAAATATTGCTGCATTTCTCCAAAACCAAAGTGGTCAGAATCTAGGTCCCACCAAGTGCTGAGAGCCCCAAAGGCCAGCTTTCATCTGATGCCCAGACCGTGGGGAAATGACTACTTTTTCCCCTGGAAAATGGCCTCTCTTTGCGGCCACTCGCCTTGGCCGACCCTGAACACCCAAACTAGAAATTTCTAAATTTTTTTGGATTTCTCCAAAACGAAAGTGGTCAGAATCTACCTCCCAGCAAGTGCTCAGTGCCTAAAAGGCCAGCTTTCATCTGATGCCCAGAGCCTGGAGAAATGACTATTTTTTCCGCTGGAAAATGGCCTCTCTGTACGGCCACTTGCCCTGGGCGACCCTGACAACTGAAGCTAGAAATTTCCAAATTTTGTTGGATTTCTCCAAAACCAAAGTGGTCAGAATCTAGGTCCCACCAAGTGCTCAGAGCCCCAAAGGCCACCTTTCATCTGATGCCCAGACCGTGGGGAAATGACTACTTTTTCCCCTGGAAAATGGCCTCTCTTTGCAGCCACTCGCCTTGGCCGACCCTGACCACTGAAGCTAGAAATTTCCTAATTTTGTTGGATTTCTCCAAAACCAAAGTGGTCAGAATCTAGGTCCCAGCAAGTGCTCAGAGCCCCAAAGGCCAGCTTTCATCTGATGCCCAGACCCTCTGCATATGACTTCTTTTCCCCCTGGAAAATGACCTCTCTTTCCGGCCACTCGCCCTGGAAGACCCCGACCACCCACGCTTGAAATTACAAATTTTGCTGGATTTCTCCAAAACCAAAGTGGTCAGAATCTACGTCCCAGCAAGTGCTCAGAGCCCCAAAGGCCAGCTTTCATCTGATGCCCTGAGCATGGGGAAATGATTTCTTTTTCTCCTGGAAAATGGCCTCTCTTTGCCACCACTCGCCCTGGCCGACCCTGACAACTGAAGCTAGAAATTTCCAAATTTTGTTGGATTTCTCCAAAACCAAAGTGGTCAGAATCTCGGTCCCAGCAAGTGCTCAGAGGCCCAGAGGCCACCTTTCATCTGATGCCATGAGCATGGGGAAATGACTACTTTTTCCCCTGGAAAATGGCCTCTCTTTGCGGCCACTCGCCTGGGCCGACTCTGAACACCCAAGCAAGAAATTTCCAAATTTTGCTGCATTTCTCCAAAACCAAAGTGGTCAGAATCTAGGTCCCAGCAAGTGCTGAGAGCCCCAAAGGCCAGCTTTCATCTGATGCCCAGAGCCTGGAGAAATGACTATTTTTTCCCCTGGAAAATGACCTCTCTTTCCGGCCCCTCGCCCTGGACGACCCCGACCACCCACGCTTGAAATTACAAATTTTGCTGCATTTCTCCAAATCCAAAGTGGTCAGAATCTAGGCGAATGCAAGTCCGTAGTGCCTCAAATGTCAGCTTTCATCTGATGCCCTGACCCTGGGCAAATCACTTCTTGTTCCCCTGGAAAATGTCCTCTCTTTGCGGCCACTCGCCCTGGCCGACCCTGTCCACTGAAGCGAGAAATTTCCAAATTTAGCTGGATTTCTCCAAAACTAAAATGATCAGAATCTAGGGCACAGCAAGTGCTCAGAGCCCCAAAGGCCACCTTTCATCTGATGCCCAGACCGTGGGGAAATGACTACTTTTTCCCCTGGAAAATGGCCTCTCTTTGCGGCCACTCGCCCTGGCCGACCCTGTCCGCTGAAGCTTGAAATTTCCAAATTTTGTTGGATTTCACCAAATCGAAAGTGGTCAGAATCTACGTCCCAGCAAGTGCTCAGTGCCTAAAAGGCCAGCTTTCATCTGATGCCCAGAGCCTGGACAAATGACTATTTTTCCCCCTGGAAAATGACCTCTCTTTCCAGCCACTCGCCCTGGTCGACCCCGATCACCCAAGCTAGAAATTTCAAATTTTGTTGGATTTCTCCAAAACCAAAGTGGTCAGAATCTAGGCGAATGCAAGTCCGTAGAGCCCCAAATGTGAGCTTTCATCTGATGCCCAGACCCTGTGCATATGACTTCTTTTTCCCCTGGAAAATGACCTCTCTTTCCGGCCACTCGCCCTGGACAACCCCGACCACCCACGCTTGAAATTACAAATTTTGCTGGATTTCTCCAAAACCAAAGTGGTCAGAATCTAGGCGAATGCAAGTCCGTAGTGCCCCAAATGTCAGCTTTCATCTGATGCCCTGACCCTGGGCAAATCACTTCTTGTTCCCCTGGAAAATGTCCTCTCTTTGCGGCCACTCGCCCTGGCCGACCCTGTCCACTGAAGCGAGAAATTTCCAAATTTAGCTGGATTTCTCCAAAACTAAAATGGTCAGAATCTAGGGCACAGCAAGTGCTCAGAGCCCCAAAGGCCACCTTTCATCTGATGCCCAGACCGTGGGGAAATGACTACTTTTTCCCCTGGAAAATGGCCTCTCTTTGCGGCCACTCGCCCTGGCCGACCCTGTCCGCTGAAGCTTGAAATTTCCAAATTTTGTTGGATTTCACCAAATCGAAAGTGGTCAGAATCTACGTCCCAGCAAGTGCTCAGTGCCTAAAAGGCCAGCTTTCATCTGATGCCCAGAGCCTGGACAAATGACTATTTTTCCCCCTGGAAAATGACCTCTCTTTCCAGCCACTCGCCCTGGTCGACCCCGATCACCCAAGCTAGAAATTTCAAATTTTGTTGGATTTCTCCAAAACCAAAGTGGTCAGAATCTAGGCGAATGCAAGTCCGTAGAGCCCCAAATGTGAGCTTTCATCTGATGCCCAGACCCTGTGCATATGACTTCTTTTTCCCCTGGAAAATGACCTCTCTTTCCGGCCACTCGCCCTGGACAACCCCGACCACCCACGCTTGAAATTACAAATTTTGCTGGATTTCTCCAAAACCAAAGTGGTCAGAATCTAGGCGAATGCAAGTCCGTAGTGCCCCAAATGTCAGCTTTCATCTGATGCCCTGACCCTGGGCAAATCACTTCTTGTTCCCCTGGAAAATGTCCTCTCTTTGCGGCCACTCGCCCTGGCCGACCCTGTCCACTGAAGCGAGAAATTTCCAAATTTTGTTGGATTTCTCCAAAACTAAAATGGTCAGAATCTAGGGCACAGCAAGTGCTCAGAGCCCCAAAGGCCACCTTTCATCTGATGCCATGAGCATGGGGAAATGATTTCTTTTTCCCCTGGAAAATGGCCTCGCTTTGCGGCCACTCGCCCTGGCCGACCCTGACCACTGAAGCTAGAAATTTCCTAATTTTGTTGGATTTCCCCAAAACCAAAGTGGTCAGAATCTAGGTCCCACCAAGTGCTCAGAGCCCCGAAGGCCACCTTTCATCTGATGCCCAGAGCCTGGAGAAATGACTATTTTTTCCCCTGGAAAATGACCTCTCGTTCCGGCCACTCGCCCTGGACAACCCCGACCACCCACGCTTGAAATTACAAATTTTGCTGGATTTCTCCAAAACCAAAGTGGTCAGAATCTAGGCGAATGCAAGTCCGTAGAGCCCCAAATGTGAGCTTTCATCTGATGCCCAGACCCTGTGCATATGACTTCTTTTTCCCCTGGAAAATGACCTCTCTTTCCGGCCACTCGCCCTGGACAACCCCGACCACCCACGCTTCAAATTACAAATTTTGCTGGATTTCTCCAAAACCAAAGTGGTGAGAATCTACGTCCCAGCAAGTGCTCAGAGCCCCAAAGGCCAGCTTTCATCTGATGCCCTGAGCATGGGGAAATGATTTCTTTTTCTCCTGGAAAATGACCTCTCTTTGCCAGCACTCGCCCTGGCCGACCCTGACAACTGAAGCTAGAAATTTCCAAATTTTGTTGGATTTCTCCAAAACCAAAGTGGTCAGAATCTCGGTCCCAGCAAGTGCTCAGAGGCCCAAAGGCCACCTTTCATCTGATGCCATGAGCATGGGGAAATGACTACTTTTTCCCCTGGAAAATGGCCTCTCTTTGCGGCCACTCGCCTTGGCCGACTCTGAACACCCAAGCAAGAAATTTCCAAATTTTGCTGCATTTCTCCAAAACCAAAGTGGTCAGAATCTAGGTCCCAGCAAGTGCTGAGAGCCCCAAAGGCCAGCTTTCATCTGATGCCCAGAGCCTGGAGAAATGACTATTTTTTCCCCTGGAAAATGACCTCTCTTTCCGGCCACTCGCCCTGGACGACCCCGACCACCCACGCTTGAAATTACAAATTTTGCTGCATTTCTCCAAATCCAAAGTGGTCAGAATCTAGGCGAATGCAAGTCCGTAGTGCCCCAAATGTCAGCTTTCATCTGATGCCCTGACCCTGGGCAAATCACTTCTTGTTCCCCTGGAAAATGTCCTCTCTTTGCGGCCACTTGCCCTGGCCGACCCTGTCCACTGAAGCTAGAAATTTCCAAATTTTGCTGGATTTCTCCAAAACTAAAATGGTCAGAATCTAGGGCACAGCAAGTGCTCAGAGCCCCAAAGGCCAGCTTTCATCTGATGCCATGAGCATGGGGAAATGATTTCTTTTTCCCCTGGAAAATGGCCTCTCTTTGCGACCACTCGCCCTGGCCGACCCTGAACACCCAAGCGAGAAATTTCCAAATATTGCTGCATTTCTCCAAAACCAAAGTGGTCAGAATCTAGGTCCCACCAAGTGCTGAGAGCCCCAAAGGCCAGCTTTCATCTGATGCCCAGACCGTGGGGAAATGACTACTTTTTCCCCTGGAAAATGGCCTCTCTTTGCGGCCACTCGCCTTGGCCGACCCTGAACACCCAAACTAGAAATTTCTAAATTTTTTTGGATTTCTCCAAAACGAAAGTGGTCAGAATCTACCTCCCAGCAAGTGCTCAGTGCCTAAAAGGCCAGCTTTCATCTGATGCCCAGAGCCTGGAGAAATGACTATTTTTTCCCCTGGAAAATGGCCTCTCTGTACGGCCACTTGCCCTGGGCGACCCTGACAACTGAAGCTAGAAATTTCCAAATTTTGTTGGATTTCTCCAAAACCAAAGTGGTCAGAATCTAGGTCCCACCAAGTGCTCAGAGCCCCAAAGGCCACCTTTCATCTGATGCCCAGACCGTGGGGAAATGACTACTTTTTCCCCTGGAAAATGGCCTCTCTTTGCAGCCACTCGCCTTGGCCGACCCTGACCACTGAAGCTAGAAATTTCCTAATTTTGTTGGATTTCTCCAAAACCAAAGTGGTCAGAATCTAGGTCCCAGCAAGTGCTCAGAGCCCCAAAGGCCAGCTTTCATCTGATGCCCAGACCCTCTGCATATGACTTCTTTTCCCCCTGGAAAATGACCTCTCTTTCCGGCCACTCGCCCTGGAAGACCCCGACCACCCACGCTTGAAATTACAAATTTTGCTGGATTTCTCCAAAACCAAAGTGGTCAGAATCTACGTCCCAGCAAGTGCTCAGAGCCCCAAAGGCCAGCTTTCATCTGATGCCCTGAGCATGGGGAAATGATTTCTTTTTCTCCTGGAAAATGGCCTCTCTTTGCCACCACTCGCCCTGGCCGACCCTGACAACTGAAGCTAGAAATTTCCAAATTTTGTTGGATTTCTCCAAAACCAAAGTGGTCAGAATCTCGGTCCCAGCAAGTGCTCAGAGGCCCAGAGGCCACCTTTCATCTGATGCCATGAGCATGGGGAAATGACTACTTTTTCCCTGGAAAATGGCCTCTCTTTGCGGCCACTCGCCTGGGCCGACTCTGAACACCCAAGCAAGAAATTTCCTAATTTTGTTGGATTTCTCCAAAACCAAAGTGGTCAGAATCTAGGTCCCAGCAAGTGCTCAGAGCCCCAAAGGCCAGCTTTCATCTGATGCCCAGAGCCTGGAGAAATGACTATTTTTTCCCCTGGAAAATGACCTCTCTTTCCGGCCCTTCGCCCTGGACGACCCCGACCACCCACGCTTGAAATTACAAATTTTGCTGCATTTCTCCAAATCCAAAGTGGTCAGAATCTAGGCGAATGCAAGTCCGTAGTGCCCCAAATGTCAGCTTTCATCTGATGCCCTGACCCTGGGCAAATCACTTCTTGTTCCCCTGGAAAATGTCCTCTCTTTGCGGCCACTCGCCCTGGCCGACCCTGTCCACTGAAGCGAGAAATTTCCAAATTTAGCTGGATTTCTCCAAAACTAAAATGGTCAGAATCTAGGGCACAGCAAGTGCTCAGAGCCCCAAAGGCCAGCTTTCATCTGATGCCATGAGCATGGGGAAATGATTTCTTTTTCCCCTGGAAAATGGCCTCTCTTTGCGACCACTCGCCCTGGCCGACCCTGAACACCCAAGCGAGAAATTTCCAAATATTGCTGCATTTCTCCAAAACCAAAGTGGTCAGAATCTAGGTCCCACCAAGTGCTGAGAGCCCCAAAGGCCAGCTTTCATCTGATGCCCAGACCGTGGGGAAATGACTACTTTTTCCCCTGGAAAATGGCCTCTCTTTGCGGCCACTCGCCTTGGCCGACCCTGAACACCCAAACTAGAAATTTCTAAATTTTTTTGGATTTCTCCAAAACGAAAGTGGTCAGAATCTACCTCCCAGCAAGTGCTCAGTGCCTAAAAGGCCAGCTTTCATCTGATGCCCAGAGCCTGGAGAAATGACTATTTTTTCCGCTGGAAAATGGCCTCTCTGTACGGCCACTTGCCCTGGGCGACCCTGACAACTGAAGCTAGAAATTTCCAAATTTTGTTGGATTTCTCCAAAACCAAAGTGGTCAGAATCTAGGTCCCACCAAGTGCTCAGAGCCCCAAAGGCCACCTTTCATCTGATGCCCAGACCGTGGGGAAATGACTACTTTTTCCCCTGGAAAATGGCCTCTCTTTGCAGCCACTCGCCTTGGCCGACCCTGACCACTGAAGCTAGAAATTTCCTAATTTTGTTGGATTTCTCCAAAACCAAAGTGGTCAGAATCTAGGTCCCAGCAAGTGCTCAGAGCCCCAAAGGCCAGCTTTCATCTGATGCCCAGACCCTCTGCATATGACTTCTTTTCCCCCTGGAAAATGACCTCTCTTTCCGGCCACTCGCCCTGGAAGACCCCGACCACCCACGCTTGAAATTACAAATTTTGCTGGATTTCTCCAAAACCAAAGTGGTCAGAATCTACGTCCCAGCAAGTGCTCAGAGCCCCAAAGGCCAGCTTTCATCTGATGCCCTGAGCATGGGGAAATGATTTCTTTTTCTCCTGGAAAATGGCCTCTCTTTGCCACCACTCGCCCTGGCCGACCCTGACAACTGAAGCTAGAAATTTCCAAATTTTGTTGGATTTCTCCAAAACCAAAGTGGTCAGAATCTCGGTCCCAGCAAGTGCTCAGAGGCCCAGAGGCCACCTTTCATCTGATGCCATGAGCATGGGGAAATGACTACTTTTTCCCCTGGAAAATGGCCTCTCTTTGCGGCCACTCGCCTGGGCCGACTCTGAACACCCAAGCAAGAAATTTCCAAATTTTGCTGCATTTCTCCAAAACCAAAGTGGTCAGAATCTAGGTCCCAGCAAGTGCTGAGAGCCCCAAAGGCCAGCTTTCATCTGATGCCCAGAGCCTGGAGAAATGACTATTTTTTCCCCTGGAAAATGACCTCTCTTTCCGGCCCCTCGCCCTGGACGACCCCGACCACCCACGCTTGAAATTACAAATTTTGCTGCATTTCTCCAAATCCAAAGTGGTCAGAATCTAGGCGAATGCAAGTCCGTAGTGCCCCAAATGTCAGCTTTCATCTGATGCCCTGACCCTGGGCAAATCACTTCTTGTTCCCCTGGAAAATGTCCTCTCTTTGCGGCCACTCGCCCTGGCCGACCCTGTCCACTGAAGCGAGAAATTTCCAAATTTAGCTGGATTTCTCCAAAACTAAAATGGTCAGAATCTAGGGCACAGCAAGTGCTCAGAGCCCCAAAGGCCACCTTTCATCTGATGCCCAGACCGTGGGGAAATGACTACTTTTTCCCCTGGAAAATGGCCTCTCTTTGCGGCCACTCGCCCTGGCCGACCCTGTCCGCTGAAGCTTGAAATTTCCAAATTTTGTTGGATTTCACCAAATCGAAAGTGGTCAGAATCTACGTCCCAGCAAGTGCTCAGTGCCTAAAAGGCCAGCTTTCATCTGATGCCCAGAGCCTGGACAAATGACTATTTTTCCCCCTGGAAAATGACCTCTCTTTCCAGCCACTCGCCCTGGTCGACCCCGATCACCCAAGCTAGAAATTTCAAATTTTGTTGGATTTCTCCAAAACCAAAGTGGTCAGAATCTAGGCGAATGCAAGTCCGTAGAGCCCCAAATGTGAGCTTTCATCTGATGCCCAGACCCTGTGCATATGACTTCTTTTTCCCCTGGAAAATGACCTCTCTTTCCGGCCACTCGCCCTGGACAACCCCGACCACCCACGCTTGAAATTACAAATTTTGCTGGATTTCTCCAAAACCAAAGTGGTCAGAATCTAGGCGAATGCAAGTCCGTAGTGCCCCAAATGTCAGCTTTCATCTGATGCCCTGACCCTGGGCAAATCACTTCTTGTTCCCCTGGAAAATGTCCTCTCTTTGCGGCCACTCGCCCTGGCCGACCCTGTCCACTGAAGCGAGAAATTTCCAAATTTTGTTGGATTTCTCCAAAACTAAAATGGTCAGAATCTAGGGCACAGCAAGTGCTCAGAGCCCCAAAGGCCACCTTTCATCTGATGCCATGAGCATGGGGAAATGATTTCTTTTTCCCCTGGAAAATGGCCTCTCTTTGCGGCCACTCGCCCTGGCCGACCCTGACCACTGAAGCTAGAAATTTCCTAATTTTGTTGGATTTCCCCAAAACCAAAGTGGTCAGAATCTAGGTCCCACCAAGTGCTCAGAGCCCCGAAGGCCACCTTTCATCTGATGCCCAGAGCCTGGAGAAATGACTATTTTTTCCCCTGGAAAATGACCTCTCGTTCCGGCCACTCGCCCTGGACAACCCCGACCACCCACGCTTGAAATTACAAATTTTGCTGGATTTCTCCAAAACCAAAGTGGTCAGAATCTAGGCGAATGCAAGTCCGTAGAGCCCCAAATGTGAGCTTTCATCTGATGCCCAGACCCTGTGCATATGACTTCTTTTTCCCCTGGAAAATGGCCTCTCTTTCCGGCCACTCGCCCTGGACAACCCCGACCACCCACGCTTGAAATTACAAATTTTGCTGGATTTCTCCAAAACCAAAGTGGTGAGAATCTACGTCCCAGCAAGTGCTCAGAGCCCCAAAGGCCAGCTTTCATCTGATGCCCTGAGCATGGGGAAATGATTTCTTTTTCCCCTGGAAAATGGCCTCTCTTTGCGGCCACTCGCCCTGGCCGACCCTGACCACTGAAGCTAGAAATTACAAATTTTGCTGCATTTCTCCAAAACCAAAGTGGTCAGAATCTAGGTCCCACCAAGTGCTCAGAGCCCCGAAGGCCACCTTTCATCTGATGCCCAGAGCCGGGAGAAATGACTATTTTTTCCCCTGGAAAATGACCTCTCTTTCCGGCCACTCGCCCTGGACGACCCTGAACACCCAAGTGAGAAATTTCTAAATTTTGTTGGATTTCTCCAAAACCAAAGTGGTCAGAATCTAGGTCCCAGCAAGTGCTCAGTGCCTAAAAGGCCAGCTTTCATCTGATGCCCAGAGCCTGGAGAAATGACTATTTTTTCCCCTGGAAAATGACCTCTGTGTACGGCCACTTGCCCTGGCCGACCCTGTCCACTGAAGCTAGAAATTTCCAAATTTTGCTGGATTTCTCCAAAACTAAAATGGTCAGAATCTAGGTCCCACCAAGTGCTCGGAGCCCCAAAGGCCAGCTTTCATTTGATGCCCAGAGCCTGGAGAAATGACTATTTTTTCCCCTGGAAAATGACCTCTCTTTGCGACCACTGTCCTTGGCTGACCCTGACCACCCAAACTAGAAATTTCTAAATTTTGTTGGATTTCACCAAAACCAAAGTGGTCAGAATCTCGGTCCCAGCAAGTGCTCAGAGCCCCAAAGGCCACCTTTCATCTGTTGCCATGAGCATGGGGAAATGATTTCTTTTTCCCCTGGAAAATGGCCTCTCTTTGCGGCCACTCGCCTTGGCCGACTCTGAACACCCAAGCGAGAAATTTCCAAATTTTGCTGCATTTCTCCAAAACCAAAGTGGTCAGAATCTAGGTCCCAGCAAGTGCTCCGAGCCCCAAAGGCCAGCTTTCATCTGATGCCCAGACCCTCTGCATATGACTTCTTTTCCCCCTGGAAAATGACCTCTCTTTCCGGCCACTCGCCCTGGACAACCCCGACCACCCACGCTTGAAATTACAAATTTTGCTGGATTTCTCCAAAACCAAAGTGGTCAGAATCTAGGCGAATGCAAGTCCGTAGTGCCCCAAATGTCAGCTTTCATCTGATGCCCTGACCCTGGGCAAATCACTTCTTGTTCCCCTGGAAAATGTCCTCTCTTTGCGGCCACTCGCCCTGGCCGACCCTGTCCACTGAAGCGAGAAATTTCCAAATTTAGCTGGATTTCTCCAAAACTAAAATGGTCAGAATCTAGGGCACAGCAAGTGCTCAGAGCCCCAAAGGCCACCTTTCATCTGATGCCCAGACCGTGGGGAAATGACTACTTTTTCCCCTGGAAAATGGCCTCTCTTTGCGGCCACTCGCCCTGGCCGACCCTGTCCGCTGAAGCTTGAAATTTCCAAATTTTGTTGGATTTCACCAAATCGAAAGTGGTCAGAATCTACGTCCCAGCAAGTGCTCAGTGCCTAAAAGGCCAGCTTTCATCTGATGCCCAGAGCCTGGACAAATGACTATTTTTCCCCCTGGAAAATGACCTCTCTTTCCAGCCACTCGCCCTGGTCGACCCCGATCACCCAAGCTAGAAATTTCAAATTTTGTTGGATTTCTCCAAAACCAAAGTGGTCAGAATCTAGGCGAATGCAAGTCCGTAGAGCCCCAAATGTGAGCTTTCATCTGATGCCCAGACCCTGTGCATATGACTTCTTTTTCCCCTGGAAAATGACCTCTCTTTCCGGCCACTCGCCCTGGACAACCCCGACCACCCACGCTTGAAATTACAAATTTTGCTGGATTTCTCCAAAACCAAAGTGGTCAGAATCTAGGCGAATGCAAGTCCGTAGTGCCCCAAATGTCAGCTTTCATCTGATGCCCTGACCCTGGGCAAATCACTTCTTGTTCCCCTGGAAAATGTCCTCTCTTTGCGGCCACTCGCCCTGGCCGACCCTGTCCACTGAAGCGAGAAATTTCCAAATTTTGTTGGATTTCTCCAAAACTAAAATGGTCAGAATCTAGGGCACAGCAAGTGCTCAGAGCCCCAAAGGCCACCTTTCATCTGATGCCATGAGCATGGGGAAATGATTTCTTTTTCCCCTGGAAAATGGCCTCGCTTTGCGGCCACTCGCCCTGGCCGACCCTGACCACTGAAGCTAGAAATTTCCTAATTTTGTTGGATTTCCCCAAAACCAAAGTGGTCAGAATCTAGGTCCCACCAAGTGCTCAGAGCCCCGAAGGCCACCTTTCATCTGATGCCCAGAGCCTGGAGAAATGACTATTTTTTCCCCTGGAAAATGACCTCTCGTTCCGGCCACTCGCCCTGGACAACCCCGACCACCCACGCTTGAAATTACAAATTTTGCTGGATTTCTCCAAAACCAAAGTGGTCAGAATCTAGGCGAATGCAAGTCCGTAGAGCCCCAAATGTGAGCTTTCATCTGATGCCCAGACCCTGTGCATATGACTTCTTTTTCCCCTGGAAAATGACCTCTCTTTCCGGCCACTCGCCCTGGACAACCCCGACCACCCACGCTTCAAATTACAAATTTTGCTGGATTTCTCCAAAACCAAAGTGGTGAGAATCTACGTCCCAGCAAGTGCTCAGAGCCCCAAAGGCCAGCTTTCATCTGATGCCCTGAGCATGGGGAAATGATTTCTTTTTCTCCTGGAAAATGACCTCTCTTTGCCAGCACTCGCCCTGGCCGACCCTGACAACTGAAGCTAGAAATTTCCAAATTTTGTTGGATTTCTCCAAAACCAAAGTGGTCAGAATCTCGGTCCCAGCAAGTGCTCAGAGGCCCAAAGGCCACCTTTCATCTGATGCCATGAGCATGGGGAAATGACTACTTTTTCCCCTGGAAAATGGCCTCTCTTTGCGGCCACTCGCCTTGGCCGACTCTGAACACCCAAGCAAGAAATTTCCAAATTTTGCTGCATTTCTCCAAAACCAAAGTGGTCAGAATCTAGGTCCCAGCAAGTGCTGAGAGCCCCAAAGGCCAGCTTTCATCTGATGCCCAGAGCCTGGAGAAATGACTATTTTTTCCCCTGGAAAATGACCTCTCTTTCCGGCCACTCGCCCTGGACGACCCCGACCACCCACGCTTGAAATTACAAATTTTGCTGCATTTCTCCAAATCCAAAGTGGTCAGAATCTAGGCGAATGCAAGTCCGTAGTGCCCCAAATGTCAGCTTTCATCTGATGCCCTGACCCTGGGCAAATCACTTCTTGTTCCCCTGGAAAATGTCCTCTCTTTGCGGCCACTTGCCCTGGCCGACCCTGTCCACTGAAGCTAGAAATTTCCAAATTTTGCTGGATTTCTCCAAAACTAAAATGGTCAGAATCTAGGGCACAGCAAGTGCTCAGAGCCCCAAAGGCCAGCTTTCATCTGATGCCATGAGCATGGGGAAATGATTTCTTTTTCCCCTGGAAAATGGCCTCTCTTTGCGACCACTCGCCCTGGCCGACCCTGAACACCCAAGCGAGAAATTTCCAAATATTGCTGCATTTCTCCAAAACCAAAGTGGTCAGAATCTAGGTCCCACCAAGTGCTCAGAGCCCCAAAGGCCACCTTTCATCTGATGCCCAGACCGTGGGGAAATGACTACTTTTTCCCCTGGAAAATGGCCTCTCTTTGCAGCCACTCGCCTTGGCCGACCCTGACCACTGAAGCTAGAAATTTCCTAATTTTGTTGGATTTCTCCAAAACCAAAGTGGTCAGAATCTAGGTCCCAGCAAGTGCTCAGAGCCCCAAAGGCCAGCTTTCATCTGATGCCCAGACCCTCTGCATATGACTTCTTTTCCCCCTGGAAAATGACCTCTCTTTCCGGCCACTCGCCCTGGAAGACCCCGACCACCCACGCTTGAAATTACAAATTTTGCTGGATTTCTCCAAAACCAAAGTGGTCAGAATCTACGTCCCAGCAAGTGCTCAGAGCCCCAAAGGCCAGCTTTCATCTGATGCCCTGAGCATGGGGAAATGATTTCTTTTTCTCCTGGAAAATGGCCTCTCTTTGCCACCACTCGCCCTGGCCGACCCTGACAACTGAAGCTAGAAATTTCCAAATTTTGTTGGATTTCTCCAAAACCAAAGTGGTCAGAATCTCGGTCCCAGCAAGTGCTCAGAGGCCCAGAGGCCACCTTTCATCTGATGCCATGAGCATGGGGAAATGACTACTTTTTCCCCTGGAAAATGGCCTCTCTTTGCGGCCACTCGCCTGGGCCGACTCTGAACACCCAAGCAAGAAATTTCCTAATTTTGTTGGATTTCTCCAAAACCAAAGTGGTCAGAATCTAGGTCCCAGCAAGTGCTCAGAGCCCCAAAGGCCAGCTTTCATCTGATGCCCAGAGCCTGGAGAAATGACTATTTTTTCCCCTGGAAAATGACCTCTCTTTCCGGCCCTTCGCCCTGGACGACCCCGACCACCCACGCTTGAAATTACAAATTTTGCTGCATTTCTCCAAATCCAAAGTGGTCAGAATCTAGGCGAATGCAAGTCCGTAGTGCCCCAAATGTCAGCTTTCATCTGATGCCCTGACCCTGGGCAAATCACTTCTTGTTCCCCTGGAAAATGTCCTCTCTTTGCGGCCACTCGCCCTGGCCGACCCTGTCCACTGAAGCGAGAAATTTCCAAATTTAGCTGGATTTCTCCAAAACTAAAATGGTCAGAATCTAGGGCACAGCAAGTGCTCAGAGCCCCAAAGGCCAGCTTTCATCTGATGCCATGAGCATGGGGAAATGATTTCTTTTTCCCCTGGAAAATGGCCTCTCTTTGCGACCACTCGCCCTGGCCGACCCTGAACACCCAAGCGAGAAATTTCCAAATATTGCTGCATTTCTCCAAAACCAAAGTGGTCAGAATCTAGGTCCCACCAAGTGCTGAGAGCCCCAAAGGCCAGCTTTCATCTGATGCCCAGACCGTGGGGAAATGACTACTTTTTCCCCTGGAAAATGGCCTCTCTTTGCGGCCACTCGCCTTGGCCGACCCTGAACACCCAAACTAGAAATTTCTAAATTTTTTTGGATTTCTCCAAAACGAAAGTGGTCAGAATCTACCTCCCAGCAAGTGCTCAGTGCCTAAAAGGCCAGCTTTCATCTGATGCCCAGAGCCTGGAGAAATGACTATTTTTTCCGCTGGAAAATGGCCTCTCTGTACGGCCACTTGCCCTGGGCGACCCTGACAACTGAAGCTAGAAATTTCCAAATTTTGTTGGATTTCTCCAAAACCAAAGTGGTCAGAATCTAGGTCCCACCAAGTGCTCAGAGCCCCAAAGGCCACCTTTCATCTGATGCCCAGACCGTGGGGAAATGACTACTTTTTCCCCTGGAAAATGGCCTCTCTTTGCAGCCACTCGCCTTGGCCGACCCTGACCACTGAAGCTAGAAATTTCCTAATTTTGTTGGATTTCTCCAAAACCAAAGTGGTCAGAATCTAGGTCCCAGCAAGTGCTCAGAGCCCCAAAGGCCAGCTTTCATCTGATGCCCAGACCCTCTGCATATGACTTCTTTTCCCCCTGGAAAATGACCTCTCTTTCCGGCCACTCGCCCTGGAAGACCCCGACCACCCACGCTTGAAATTACAAATTTTGCTGGATTTCTCCAAAACCAAAGTGGTCAGAATCTACGTCCCAGCAAGTGCTCAGAGCCCCAAAGGCCAGCTTTCATCTGATGCCCTGAGCATGGGGAAATGATTTCTTTTTCTCCTGGAAAATGGCCTCTCTTTGCCACCACTCGCCCTGGCCGACCCTGACAACTGAAGCTAGAAATTTCCAAATTTTGTTGGATTTCTCCAAAACCAAAGTGGTCAGAATCTCGGTCCCAGCAAGTGCTCAGAGGCCCAGAGGCCACCTTTCATCTGATGCCATGAGCATGGGGAAATGACTACTTTTTCCCCTGGAAAATGGCCTCTCTTTGCGGCCACTCGCCTGGGCCGACTCTGAACACCCAAGCAAGAAATTTCCAAATTTTGCTGCATTTCTCCAAAACCAAAGTGGTCAGAATCTAGGTCCCAGCAAGTGCTGAGAGCCCCAAAGGCCAGCTTTCATCTGATGCCCAGAGCCTGGAGAAATGACTATTTTTTCCCCTGGAAAATGACCTCTCTTTCCGGCCCCTCGCCCTGGACGACCCCGACCACCCACGCTTGAAATTACAAATTTTGCTGCATTTCTCCAAATCCAAAGTGGTCAGAATCTAGGCGAATGCAAGTCCGTAGTGCCCCAAATGTCAGCTTTCATCTGATGCCCTGACCCTGGGCAAATCACTTCTTGTTCCCCTGGAAAATGTCCTCTCTTTGCGGCCACTCGCCCTGGCCGACCCTGTCCACTGAAGCGAGAAATTTCCAAATTTAGCTGGATTTCTCCAAAACTAAAATGGTCAGAATCTAGGGCACAGCAAGTGCTCAGAGCCCCAAAGGCCACCTTTCATCTGATGCCCAGACCGTGGGGAAATGACTACTTTTTCCCCTGGAAAATGGCCTCTCTTTGCGGCCACTCGCCCTGGCCGACCCTGTCCGCTGAAGCTTGAAATTTCCAAATTTTGTTGGATTTCACCAAATCGAAAGTGGTCAGAATCTACGTCCCAGCAAGTGCTCAGTGCCTAAAAGGCCAGCTTTCATCTGATGCCCAGAGCCTGGACAAATGACTATTTTTCCCCCTGGAAAATGACCTCTCTTTCCAGCCACTCGCCCTGGTCGACCCCGATCACCCAAGCTAGAAATTTCAAATTTTGTTGGATTTCTCCAAAACCAAAGTGGTCAGAATCTAGGCGAATGCAAGTCCGTAGAGCCCCAAATGTGAGCTTTCATCTGATGCCCAGACCCTGTGCATATGACTTCTTTTTCCCCTGGAAAATGACCTCTCTTTCCGGCCACTCGCCCTGGACAACCCCGACCACCCACGCTTGAAATTACAAATTTTGCTGGATTTCTCCAAAACCAAAGTGGTCAGAATCTAGGCGAATGCAAGTCCGTAGTGCCCCAAATGTCAGCTTTCATCTGATGCCCTGACCCTGGGCAAATCACTTCTTGTTCCCCTGGAAAATGTCCTCTCTTTGCGGCCACTCGCCCTGGCCGACCCTGTCCACTGAAGCGAGAAATTTCCAAATTTTGTTGGATTTCTCCAAAACTAAAATGGTCAGAATCTAGGGCACAGCAAGTGCTCAGAGCCCCAAAGGCCACCTTTCATCTGATGCCATGAGCATGGGGAAATGATTTCTTTTTCCCCTGGAAAATGGCCTCTCTTTGCGGCCACTCGCCCTGGCCGACCCTGACCACTGAAGCTAGAAATTTCCTAATTTTGTTGGATTTCCCCAAAACCAAAGTGGTCAGAATCTAGGTCCCACCAAGTGCTCAGAGCCCCGAAGGCCACCTTTCATCTGATGCCCAGAGCCTGGAGAAATGACTATTTTTTCCCCTGGAAAATGACCTCTCGTTCCGGCCACTCGCCCTGGACAACCCCGACCACCCACGCTTGAAATTACAAATTTTGCTGGATTTCTCCAAAACCAAAGTGGTCAGAATCTAGGCGAATGCAAGTCCGTAGAGCCCCAAATGTGAGCTTTCATCTGATGCCCAGACCCTGTGCATATGACTTCTTTTTCCCCTGGAAAATGGCCTCTCTTTCCGGCCACTCGCCCTGGACAACCCCGACCACCCACGCTTGAAATTACAAATTTTGCTGGATTTCTCCAAAACCAAAGTGGTGAGAATCTACGTCCCAGCAAGTGCTCAGAGCCCCAAAGGCCAGCTTTCATCTGATGCCCTGAGCATGGGGAAATGATTTCTTTTTCCCCTGGAAAATGGCCTCTCTTTGCGGCCACTCGCCCTGGCCGACCCTGACCACTGAAGCTAGAAATTTCCTAATTTTGTTGGATTTCTCCAAAACCAAAGTGGTCAGAATCTAGGTCCCACCAAGTGCTCAGAGCCCCGAAGGCCACCTTTCATCTGATGCCCAGAGCCGGGAGAAATGACTATTTTTTCCCCTGGAAAATGACCTCTCTTTCCGGCCACTCGCCCTGGACGACCCTGAACACCCAAGTGAGAAATTTCTAAATTTTGTTGGATTTCTCCAAAACCAAAGTGGTCAGAATCTAGGTCCCAGCAAGTGCTCAGTGCCTAAAAGGCCAGCTTTCATCTGATGCCCAGAGCCTGGAGAAATGACTATTTTTTCCCCTGGAAAATGACCTCTGTGTACGGCCACTTGCCCTGGCCGACCCTGTCCACTGAAGCTAGAAATTTCCAAATTTTGCTGGATTTCTCCAAAACTAAAATGGTCAGAATCTAGGTCCCACCAAGTGCTCGGAGCCCCAAAGGCCAGCTTTCATTTGATGCCCAGAGCCTGGAGAAATGACTATTTTTTCCCCTGGAAAATGACCTCTCTTTGCGACCACTGTCCTTGGCTGACCCTGACCACCCAAACTAGAAATTTCTAAATTTTGTTGGATTTCACCAAAACCAAAGTGGTCAGAATCTCGGTCCCAGCAAGTGCTCAGAGCCCCAAAGGCCACCTTTCATCTGTTGCCATGAGCATGGGGAAATGATTTCTTTTTCCCCTGGAAAATGGCCTCTCTTTGCGGCCACTCGCCTTGGCCGACTCTGAACACCCAAGCGAGAAATTTCCAAATTTTGCTGCATTTCTCCAAAACCAAAGTGGTCAGAATCTAGGTCCCAGCAAGTGCTCCGAGCCCCAAAGGCCAGCTTTCATCTGATGCCCAGAGCCTGGAGAAATGACTATTTTTTCCCCTGGAAAATGACCTCTCTTTCCGGCCCCTCGCCCTGGTCGACCCCGACCACCCACGCTTGAAATGACAAATTTTGCTGCATTTCTCCAAATCCAAAGTGGTCAGAATCTAGGCGAATGCAAGTCCGTAGTGCCCCAAATGTCAGCTTTCATCTGATGCCCTGACCCTGGGCAAATCACTTCTTGTTCCCCTGGAAAATGTCCTCTCTTTGCGGCCACTCGCCCTGGCCAACCCTGTCCACTGAAGCGAGAAATTTCCAAATTTTTCTGGATTTCTCCAAAACTAAAATGGTCAGAATCTAGGGCACAGCAAGTGCTCAGAGCCCCAAAGGCCAGCTTTCATCTGATGCCATGAGCATGGGGAAATGATTTCTTTTTCCCCTGGAAAATGGCCTCTCTTTGCGGCCACTCGCCCTGGCCGACCCTGACCACTGAAGCGAGAAATTTCCAAATTTTGCTGCATTTCTCCAAAACCAAAGTGGTCAGAATCTAGGTCCCACCAAGTGCTCAGAGCCCCAAAGGCCAGCTTTCATCTGATGCCCAGATCCTGGAGAAATGACTATTTTTTCCCCTGGAAAATGACCTCTCTTTCCGGCCACTCGCCCTGGACAACCCCGACCACCCACGCTTGAAATTACAAATTTTGCTGGATTTCTCCAAAACCAAAGTGGTCAGAATCTAGGTCCCACCAAGTGCTGAGAGCCCCAAAGGCCAGCTTTCATCTGATGCCCAGACCGTGGGGAAATGACTACTTTTTCCCCTGGAAAATGGCCTCTCTTTGCGGCCACTCGCCTTGGCCGACCCTGAACACCCAAACTAGAAATTTCTAAATTTTTTTGGATTTCTCCAAAACGAAAGTGGTCAGAATCCACCTCCCAGCAAGTGCTCAGTGCCTAAAAGGCCAGCTTTCATCTGATGCCCAGAGCCTGGAGAAATGACTATTTTTTCCCCTGGAAAATGGCCTCTCTGTACGGCCACTTGCCCTGGGCGACCCTGACAACTGAAGCTAGAAATTTCCAAATTTTGTTGAATTTCTCCAAAACCAAAGTGGTCAGAATCTAGGTCCCACCAAGTGCTCAGAGCCCCAAAGGCCACCTTTCATCTGATGCCCAGACCGTGGGGAAATGACTACTTTTTCCCCTGGAAAATGGCCTCTCTTTGCAGCCACTCGCCTTGGCCGACCCTGACAACTGAAGCTAGAAATTTCCTAATTTTGTTGGATTTCTCCAAAACCAAAGTGGTCAGAATCTAGGTCCCAGCAAGTGCTCAGAGCCCCAAAGGCCACCTTTCATCTGATGCCCAGACCGTGGGGAAATGGCTACTTTTTCTCCTGGGAAATGGCCTCTCTTTGCGACCACTCGCCCTGGCCGACTCTGAACCCCCAAGCGAGAAATTTCCAAATATTGCTGCATTTCTCCAAAACCAAAGTGGTCAGAATCTAGGTCCCACCAAGTGCTCAGAGCCCCAAAGGCCACCTTTCATCTGATGCCCAGACCGTGGGGAAATGACTACTTTTTCCCCTGGAAAATGGCCTCTCTTTGCAGCCACTCGCCTTGGCCGACCCTGACCACTGAAGCTAGAAATTTCCTAATTTTGTTGGATTTCTCCAAATCCAAAGTGGTCAGAATCTAGGTCCCAGCAAGTGCTCAGAGCCCCAAAGGCCAGCTTTCATCTGATGCCCTGAGCATGGGGAAATGATTTCTTTTTCTCCTGGAAAATGACCTCTCTTTGCGGCCACTCGCCCTGGCCGACCCTGACAACTGAAGCTAGAAATTTCCAAATTTTGTTGGATTTCTCCAAAACCAAAGTGGTCAGAATCTCGGTCCCAGCAAGTGCTCAGAGGCCCAGAGGCCACCTTTCATCTGATGCCATGAGCATGGGGAAATGACTACTTTTTCCCCTGGAAAATGGCCTCTCTTTGCGGCCACTCGCCTGGGCCGACTCTGAACACCCAAGCAAGAAATTTCCAAATTTTGCTGCATTTCTCCAAAACCAAAGTGGTCAGAATCTAGGTCCCAGCAAGTGCTGAGAGCCCCAAAGGCCAGCTTTCATCTGATGCCCAGAGCCTGGAGAAATGACTATTTTTTCCCCTGGAAAATGACCTCTCTTTCCGGCCCCTCGCCCTGGACGACCCCGACCACCCACGCTTGAAATTACAAATTTTGCTGCATTTCTCCAAATCCAAAGTGGTCAGAATCTAGGCGAATGCAAGTCCGTAGTGCCCCAAATGTCAGCTTTCATCTGATGCCCTGACCCTGGGCAAATCACTTCTTGTTCCCCTGGAAAATGTCCTCTCTTTGCGGCCACTCGCCCTGGCCGACCCTGTCCACTGAAGCGAGAAATTTCCAAATTTAGCTGGATTTCTCCAAAACTAAAATGGTCAGAATCTAGGGCACAGCAAGTGCTCAGAGCCCCAAAGGCCAGCTTTCATCTGATGCCCAGAGCCTGGACAAATGACTACTTTTTCCCCTGGAAAATGGCCTCTCTTTCCGGCCACTCGCCCTGGTCGACCCCGATCACCCAAGCTAGAAATTTCCTAATTTTGTTGGATTTCTCCAAAACCAAAGTGGTCAGAATCTAGGCGAATGCAAGTCCGTAGAGCCCCAAATGTGAGCTTTCATCTGATGCCCAGACCCTGTGCATATGACTTCTTTTTCCCCTGGAAAATGACCTCTCTTTCCGGCCACTCGCCCTGGACAACCCCGACCACCCACGCTTGAAATTACAAATTTTGCTGGATTTCTCCAAAACCAAAGTGGTGAGAATCTACGTCCCAGCAAGTGCTCAGAGCCCCAAAGGCCAGCTTTCATCTGATGCCCTGAGCATGGGGAAATGATTTCTTTTTCTCCTGGAAAATGACCTCTCTTTGCCAGCACTCGCCCTGGCCGACCCTGACAACTGAAGCTAGAAATTTCCAAATTTTGTTGGATTTCTCCAAAACCAAAGTGGTCAGAATCTCGGTCCCAGCAAGTGCTCAGAGGCCCAAAGGCCACCTTTCATCTGATGCCATGAGCATGGGGAAATGACTACTTTTTCCCCTGGAAAATGGCCTCTCTTTGCGGCCACTCGCCTTGGCTGACTCTGAACACCCAAGCAAGAAATTTCCAAATTTTGCTGCATTTCTCCAAAACCAAAGTGGTCAGAATCTAGGTCCCAGCAAGTGCTGAGAGCCCCAAAGGCCAGCTTTCATCTGATGCCCAGAGCCTGGAGAAATGACTATTTTTTCCCCTGGAAAATGACCTCTCTTTCCGGCCACTCGCCCTGGACGACCCCGACCACCCACGCTTGAAATTACAAATTTTGCTGCATTTCTCCAAATCCAAAGTGGTCAGAATCTAGGCGAATGCAAGTCCGTAGTGCCCCAAATGTCAGCTTTCATCTGATGCCCTGACCCTGGGCAAATCACTTCTTGTTCCCCTGGAAAATGTCCTCTCTTTGCGGCCACTCGCCCTGGCCGACCCTGTCCACTGAAGCGAGAAATTTCCAAATTTTGCTGGATTTCTCCAAAACTAAAATGGTCAGAATCTAGGGCACAGCAAGTGCTCAGAGCCCCAAAGGCCACCTTTCATCTGATGCCATGAGCATGGGGAAATGATTTCTTTTTCCCCTGGAAAATGGCCTCTCTTTGCGGCCACTCGCCCTGGCCGACCCTGACCACTGAAGCTAGAAATTTCCTAATTTTGTTGGATTTCTCCAAAACCAAAGTGGTCAGAATCTAGGTCCCACCAAGTGCTCAGAGCCCCGAAGGCCACCTTTCATCTGATGCCCAGAGCCTGGAGAAATGACTATTTTTTCCCCTGGAAAATGACCTCTCTTTCCGGCCACTCGCCCTGGACAACCCCGACCACCCACGCTTGAAATTACAAATTTTGCTGGATTTCTCCAAAACCAAAGTGGTCAGAATCTACGTCCCAGCAAGTGCTCAGAGCCCCAAAGGCCAGCTTTCATCTGATGCCCTGAGCATGGGGAAATGATTTCTTTTTCTCCTGGAAAATGACCTCTCTTTGCCACCACTCGCCCTGGCCGACCCTGACAACTGAAGCTAGAAATTTCCAAATTTTGTTGGATTTCTCCAAAACCAAAGTGGTCAGAATCTCGGTCCCAGCAAGTGCTCAGAGGCCCAAAGGCCACCTTTCATCTGATGCCATGAGCATGGGGAAATGACTACTTTTTCCCCTGGAAAATGGCCTCTCTTTGCGGCCACTCGCCTTGGCCGACTCTGAACACCCAAGCAAGAAATTTCCAAATTTTGCTGGATTTCTCCAAAACCAAAGTGGTCAGAATCTCGGTCCCAGCAAGTGCTCAGAGCCCCAAAGGCCACCTTTCATCTGATGCCATGAGCATGGGGAAATGATTTCTTTTTCCCCTGGAAAATGGCCTCTCTTTGCGGCCACTCGCCTTGGCCGACTCTGAACACCCAAGCGAGAAATTTCCAAATTTTGCTGCATTTCTCCAAAACGATAGTGGTCAGAATCTAGGTCCCAGCAAGTGCTCAGAGCCCCAAAGGCCAGCTTTCATCTGATGCCATGAGCCTGGAGAAATGACTATTTTTTCCCCTGGAAAATGACCTCTCTTTCCGGCCACTCGCCCTGGTCGACCCCGACCACCCACGCTTGAAATTACAAATTTTGCTGCATTTCTCCAAATCCAAAGTGGTCAGAATCTAGGCGAATGCAAGTCCGTAGTGCCCCAAATGTCAGCTTTCATCTGATGCCCTGACCCTGGGCAAATCACTTCTTGTTCCCCTGGAAAATGTCCTCTCTTTGCGGCCACTCGCCCTGGCCAACCCTGTCCACTGAAGCGAGAAATTTCCAAATTTTTCTGGATTTCTCCAAAACTAAAATGGTCAGAATCTAGGGCACAGCAAGTGCTCAGTGCCCCAAAGGCCAGCTTTCATCTGATGCCATGAGCATGGGGAAATGATTTCTTTTTCCCCTGGAAAATGGCCTCTCTTTGCGGCCACTCGCCCTGGCCGACCCTGACCACTGAAGCTAGAAATTTCCTAATTTTGTTGGATTTCTCCAAAACCAAAGTGGTCAGAATCTAGGTCCCCGCAAGTGCTCAGAGCCCCAAAGGCCACCTCTCATCTGATGCCCAGACCGTGAGGAAGTGACTACTTTTTCCCCTGGAAAATGGCCTCTCTTTGCGGCCACTCACCCTGGCCGACCCTGAACACCCAAGCGAGAAATTTCCAAATTTTGCTGGATTTCTCCAAAACCAAAGTGGTCAGAATCTAGGCGAATGCAAGTCCGTAGTGCCCCAAATGTCAGCTTTCATCTGATGCCCTGACCCTGGGCAAATCACTTCTTGTTCCCCTGGAAAATGGCCTCTCTTTGCGGCCACTCGCCCTGGCCGACCCTGTCCACTGAAGCTAGAAATTTCCAAATTTTGCTGGATTTCTCCAAAACTAAAATGGTCAGAATCTAGGGCACAGCAAGTGCTCAGAGCCCCAAAGGCCAGCTTTCATCTGATGCCCAGAGCCTGGACAAATGACTATTTTTTCCCCTGGAAAATGACCTCTCTTTCCGGCCACTCGCCCTGGTCGACCCCGATCACCCAAGCTAGAAATTTCCTAATTTTGTTGGATTTCTCCAAAACCAAAGTGGTCAGAATCTAGGCGAATGCAAGTCCGTAGAGCCCCAAATGTGAGCTTTCATCTGATGCCCAGACACTGTGCATATGACTTCTTTTTCCCCTGGAAAATGACCTCTCTTTCCGGCCACTCGCCCTGGACAACCCCGACCACCCACGCTTGAAATTACAAATTTTGCTGGATTTCTCCAAAACTAAAATGGTCAGAATCTAGGGCACAGCAAGTGCTCAGAGCCCCAAAGGCCAGCTTTCATCTGATGCCCTGAGCATGGGGAAATGATTTCTTTTTCTCCTGGAAAATGACCTCTCTTTGCCAGCACTCGCCCTGGCCGACCCTGACAACTGAAGCTAGAAATTTCCAAATTTTGTTGGATTTCTCCAAAACCAAAGTGGTCAGAATCTCGGTCCCAGCAAGTGCTCAGAGGCCCAAAGGCCACCTTTCATCTGATGCCATGAGCATGGGGAAATGACTACTTTTTCCCCTGGAAAATGGCCTCTCTTTGCGGCCACTCGCCTTGGCCGACTCTGAACACCCAAGCAAGAAATTTCCAAATTTTGCTGCATTTCTCCAAAACCAAAGTGGTCAGAATCTAGGTCCCAGCAAGTGCTGAGAGCCCCAAAGGCCAGCTTTCATCTGATGCCCAGAGCCTGGAGAAATGACTATTTTTTCCCCTGGAAAATGACCTCTCTTTGCGGCCACTCGCCCTGGACGACCCCGACCACCCACGCTTGAAATTACAAATTTTGCTGCATTTCTCCAAATCCAAAGTGGTCAGAATCTAGGCGAATGCAAGTCCGTAGTGCCCCAAATGTCAGCTTTCATCTGATGCCCTGACCCTGGGCAAATCACTTCTTGTTCCCCTGGAAAATGTCCTCTCTTTGCGGCCACTCGCCCTGGCCGACCCTGTCCACTGAAGCGAGAAATTTCCAAATTTTGCTGGATTTCTCCAAAACTAAAATGGTCAGAATCTAGGGCACAGCAAGTGCTCAGAGCCCCAAAGGCCACCTTTCATCTGATGCCATGAGCATGGGGAAATGATTTCTTTTTCCCCTGGAAAATGGCCTCTCTTTGAGGCCACTCGCCCTGGCCGACCCTGACCACTGAAGCTAGAAATTTCCTAATTTTGTTGGATTTCTCCAAAACCAAAGTGGTCAGAATCTAGGTCCCACCAAGTGCTCAGAGCCCCGAAGGCCACCTTTCATCTGATGCCCAGAGCCTGGAGAAATGACTATTTTTTCCCCTGGAAAATGACCTCTCTTTCCGGCCACTCGCCCTGGACAACCCCGACCACCCACGCTTGAAATTACAAATTTTGCTGGATTTCTCCAAAACCAAAGTGGTGAGAATCTACGTCCCAGCAAGTGCTCAGAGCCCCAAAGGCCAGCTTTCATCTGATGCCCTGAGCATGGGGAAATGATTTCTTTTTCTCCTGGAAAATGACCTCTCTTTGCCAGCACTCGCCCTGGCCGACCCTGACAACTGAAGCTAGAAATTTCCAAATTTTGTTGGATTTCTCCAAAACCAAAGTGGTCAGAATCTCGGTCCCAGCAAGTGCTCAGAGGCCCAAAGGCCACCTTTCATCTGATGCCATGAGCATGGGGAAATGACTACTTTTTCCCCTGGAAAATGGCCTCTCTTTGCGGCCACTCGCCTCGGCCGACTCTGAACACCCAAGCAAGAAATTTCCAAATTTTGCTGGATTTCTCCAAAACCAAAGTGGTCAGAATCTCGGTCCCAGCAAGTGCTCAGAGCCCCAAAGGCCACCTTTCATCTGATGCCATGAGCATGGGGAAATGATTTCTTTTTCCCCTGGAAAATGGCCTCTCTTTGCGGCCACTCGCCTTGGCCGACTCTGAAGACCCAAGCGAGAAATTTCCAAATTTTGCTGCATTTCTCCAAAACGATAGTGGTCAGAATCTAGGTCCCAGCAAGTGCTCAGAGCCCCAAAGGCCAGCTTTCATCTGATGCCCAGAGCCTGGAGAAATGACCATTTTTTCCCCTGGAAAATGACCTCTCTTTCCGGCCACTCGCCCTGGTCGACCCCGACCACCCACGCTTGAAATTACAAATTTTGCTGCATTTCTCCAAATCCAAAGTGGTCAGAATCTAGGCGAATGCAAGTCCGTAGTGCCCCAAATGTCAGCTTTCATCTGATGCCCTGACCCTGGGCAAATCACTTCTTGTTCCCCTGGAAAATGTCCTCTCTTTGCGGCCACTCGCCCTGGCCAACCCTGTCCACTGAAGCGAGAAATTTCCAAATTTTTCTGGATTTCTCCAAAACTAAAATGGTCAGAATCTAGGGCACAGCAAGTGCTCAGTGCCCCAAAGGCCAGCTTTCATCTGATGCAATGAGCATGGGGAAATGATTTCTTTTTCCCCTGGAAAATGGCCTCTCTTTGCGGCCACTCGCCCTGGCCGACCCTGACCACTGAAGCTAGAAATTTCCTAATTTTGTTGGATTTCTCCAAAACCAAAGTGGTCAGAATCTAGGTCCCCGCAAGTGCTCAGAGCCCCAAAGGCCACCTCTCATCTGATGCCCAGACCGTGAGGAAGTGACTACTTTTTCCCCTGGAAAATGGCCTCTCTTTGCGGCCACTCACCCTGGCCGACCCTGAACACCCAAGCGAGAAATTTCCAAATTTTGCTGGATTTCTCCAAAACCAAAGTGGTCAGAATCTAGGCGAATGCAAGTCCGTAGTGCCCCAAATGTCAGCTTTCATCTGATGCCCTGACCCTGGGCAAATCACTTCTTGTTCCCCTGGAAAATGGCCTCTCTTTGCGGCCACTCGCCCTGGCCGACCCTGTCCACTGAAGCTAGAAATTTCCAAATTTTGCTGGATTTCTCCAAAACTAAAATGGTCAGAATCTAGGGCACAGCAAGTGCTCAGAGCCCCAAAGGCCAGCTTTCATCTGATGCCCAGAGCCTGGAGAAATGACTATTTTTTCCCCTGGAAAATGACCTCTCTTTCCGGCCACTCGCCCTGGACAACCCCGACCACCCACGCTTGAAATTACAAATTTTGCTGGATTTCTCCAAAACCAAAGTGGTCAGAATCTAGGCGAATGCAAGTCCGTAGTGCCCCAAATGTCAGCTTTCATCTGATGCCCTGACCCTGGGCAAATCACTTCTTGTTCCCCTGGAAAATGGCCTCTCTTTGCGGCCACTCGCCCTGGCCGATCCTGTCCACTGAAGCTAGAAATTTCCAAATTTTGCTGGATTTCTCCAAAACTAAAATGGTCAGAATCTAGGGCACAGCAAGTGCTCAGAGCCCCAAAGGCCACCTTTCATCTGATGCCCAGACCGTGGGGAAATGGCTACTTTTTCCCCTGGAAAATGGCCTCTCTTTGCGACCACTCGCCCTGGACGACCCTGAACCCCCAAGCGAGAAATTTCCAAATATTGCTGCATTTCTCCAAAACCAAAGTGGTCAGAATCTACGTCCCACCAAGTGCTGAGAGCCCCAAAGGCCAGCTTTCATCTGATGCCCAGACCGTGGGGAAATGACTACTTTTTCCCCTGGAAAATGACCTCTCTTTGCGGCCACTCGCCTTGGCCGACCCTGACAACTGAAGCTAGAAATTTCCAAATTTTGTTGGATTTCTCCAAAACCAAAGTGGTCAGAATCTCGGTCCCAGCAAGTGCTCAGAGGCCCAAAGGCCACCTTTCATCTGATGCCATGAGCATGGGGAAATGACTACTTTTTCCCCTGGAAAATGGCCTCTCTTTGCGGCCACTCGCCCTGGCCGACCCTGACCACTGAAGCTAGAAATTTCCTAATTTTGTTGGATTTCTCCAAAACCAAAGTGGTCAGAATCTAGGTCCCACCAAGTGCTCACAGCCCCGAAGGCCACCTTTCATCTGATGCCCAGAGCCTGGAGAAATGACTATTTTTTCCCCTGGAAAATGACCTCTCGTTCCGGCCACTCGCCCTGGACAACCCCGACCACCCACGCTTGAAATTACAAATTTTGCTGGATTTCTCCAAAACCAAAGTGGTCAGAATCTAGGCGAATGCAAGTCCGTAGTGCCCCAAATGTCAGCTTTCATCTGATGCCCTGACCCTGGGCAAATCACTTCTTGTTCCCCTGGAAAATGGCCTCTCTTTGCGGCCACTCGCCCTGGCCGACCCTGTCCACTGAAGCTAGAAATTTCCAAATTTTGCTGGATTTCTCCAAAACAAAAATGGTCAGAATCTAGGGCACAGCAAGTGCTCAGAGCCCCAAAGGCCAGCTTTCATCTGATGCCTAGAGCCGGGAGAAATGACTATTTTTTCCCCTGGAAAATGACCTCTCTTTCCGGCCACTCGCCCTGGACGACCCTGAACACCCAAGTGAGAAATTTCTAAATTTTGTTGGATTTCTCCAAAACGATAGTGGTCAGAATCTACCTCCCAGCAAGTGCTCAGTGCCTAAAAGGCCAGCTTTCATCTGATGCCCAGAGCCTGGAGAAATGACTATTTTTTCCCCTGGAAAATGACCTCTCTGTACGGCCACTTGCCCTGGCCGACCCTGAACACCCAAGCGAGAAATTTCCAAATATTGCTGGATTTCTCCAAAACTAAAACGGTCAGAATCTAGGTCCCACCAAGTGCTCGGAGCCCCCAAGGCCAGCTTTCATTTGATGCCCAGAGCCTGGAGAAATGACTATTTTTTCCCCTGGAAAATGACCTCTCTTTGCGACCACTGTCCTTGGCTGACCCTGACCACCCAAACTAGAAATTTCTAAATTTTGTTGGATTTCTCCAAAACCAAAGTGGTCAGAATCTCGGTCCCAGCAAGTGCTCAGAGCCCCAAAGGCCACCTTTCATCTGATGCCCAGAGCCTGGAGAAATGACTATTTTTTCCCCTGGAAAATGACCTCTCTTTCCGGCCACTCGCCCTGGACAACCCCGACCACCCACGCTTGAAATTACAAATTTTGCTGGATTTCTCCAAAACCAAAGTGGTCAGAATCTACGTCCCAGCAAGTGCTCAGAGCCCCAAAGGCCAGCTTTCATCTGATGCCCTGAGCATGGGGAAATGATTTCTTTTTCTCCTGGAAAATGACCTCTCTTTGCCAGCACTCGCCCTGGCCGACCCTGACAACTGAAGCTAGAAATTTCCAAATTTTGTTGGATTTCTCCAAAACCAAAGTGGTCAGAATCTCGGTCCCAGCAAGTGCTCAGAGGCCCAAAGGCCACCTTTCATCTGATGCCATGAGCATGGGGAAATGACTACTTTTTCCCCTGGAAAATGGCCTCTCTTTGCGGCCACTCGCCTTGGCCGACTCTGAACACCCAAGCAAGAAATTTCCAAATTTTGCTGCATTTCTCCAAAACCAAAGTGGTCAGAATCTAGGTCCCAGCAAGTGCTGAGAGCCCCAAAGGCCAGCTTTCATCTGATGCCCAGAGCCTGGAGAAATGACTATTTTTTCCCCTGGAAAATGACCTCTCTGTACGGCCACTTGCCCTGGCCGACCCTGTCCACTGAAGCTAGAAATTTCCAAATTTTGCTGGATTTCTCCAAAACTAAAACGGTCAGAATCTAGGTCCCACCAAGTGCTCGGAGCCCCCAAGGCCAGCTTTCATTTGATGCCCAGAGCCTGGAGAAATGACTATTTTTTCCCCTGGAAAATGACCTCTCTTTGCGACCACTGTCCTTGGCTGACCCTGACCACCCAAACTAGAAATTTCTAAATTTTGTTGGATTTCTCCAAAACCAAAGTGGTCAGAATCTCGGTCCCAGCAAGTGCTCAGAGCCCCAAAGGCCACCTTTCATCTGATGCCATGAGCATGGGGAAATGATTTCTTTTTCCCCTGGAAAATGGCCTCTCTTTGCGGCCACTCGCCGTGGCCGACCCTGACCACTGAAGCTAGAAATTTCCTAATTTTGTTGGATTTCTCCAAAACCAAAGTGGTCAGAATCTAGGTCCCCGCAAGTGCTCAGAGCCCCAAAGGCCACCTCTCATCTGATGCCCAGACCGTGAGGAAGTGACTGCTTTTTCCCCTGGAAAATGGCCTCTCTTTGCGGCCACTCGCCCTGGCCAACCCTGAACACCCAAGCGAGAAATTTCCAAATTTTGCTGCATTTCTCCAAAACCAAAGTGGTCAGAATCTAGGTCCCACCAAGTGCTCAGAGCCCCGAAGGCCAGCTTTCATCTGATGCCCAGAGCCTGGAGAAATGACTATTTTTTCCCCTGGAAAATGACCTCTCTTTCCGGCCACTCGCCCTGGACAACCCCGACCAACCACGCTTGAAATTACAAATTTTGCTGGATTTCTCCAAAACCAAAGTGGTCAGAATCTAGGCGAATGCAAGTCCGTAGTGCCCCAAATGTCAGCTTTCATCTGATGCCCTGACCCTGGGCAAATAACTTCTTGTTCCCCTGGAAAATGGCCTCTCTTTGCGGCCACTCGCCCTGGCCGACCCTGTCCACTGAAGCTAGAAATTTCCAAATTTTGCTGGATTTCTCCAAAACCAAAGTGGTCAGAATCTACGTCCCAGCAAGTGCTCAGAGCCCCAAAGGCCAGCTTTCATCTGATGCCCTGAGCATGGGGAAATGATTTCTTTTGCCCCTGGAAAATGACCTCTCTTTGCCAGCACTCGCCCTGGCCGACCCTGACAACTGAAGCTAGAAATTTCCAAATTTTGTTGGATTTCTCCAAAACCAAAGTGGTCAGAATCTCGGTCCCAGCAAGTGCTCAGAGCCCCAAAGGCCACCTTTCATCTGATGCCATGAGCATGGGGAAATGACTACTTTTTCCCCTGGAAAATGACCTCTCTTTGCGGCCACTCGCCTTGGCCGACCCTGAACACCCAAGCGAGAAATTTCCAAATTTTGCTGCATTTCTCCAAAACCAAAGTGGTCAGAATCTAGGTCCCAGCGAGTGCTGAGAGCCCCAAAGGCCAGCTTTCATTTGATGCCCAGAGCCTGGAGAAATGACTATATTTTCCCCCGGAAAATGACCTCTCTTTCCGGCCACTCTCCTTGGCTGACCCTGAGCACCCAAACTAGAAATTTCTAAATTTTGTTGGATTTCTCCAAAACGAAAGTGGTCAGAATCTACGTCCCAGCAAGTGCTCAGTGCCTAAAAGGCCAGCTTTCATCTGATGCCCAGAGCCTGGAGAAATGACTATTTTTTCCCTGGAAAATGACCTCTCTTTCCGGCCACTCGCCCTGGACAACGCTGTCCACTGAAGCTAGAAATTTCCAAATTTTGCTGGATTTCTCCAAAACCAAAGTGGTCAGAATCTAGGGCACAGCAAGTGCTCAGAACCCCAAAGGCCACCTTTCATCTGATGCCCAGAGCCTGGAGAAATGACTATTTTTTCCCCTGGAAAATGACATCTCTTTGCAGCCACTCGCCCTGGCCGACCCTGACAACTGAAGCTAGAAATTTCCAAATTTTGTTGGATTTCTCCAAAACCAAAGTGGTCAGAATCTAGGTCCCACCAAGTGCTCAGAGCCCCGAAGGCCAGCTTTCATCTGATGCCCAGAGCTTGGAGAAATGACTATTTTTTCCCCTGGAAAATGACCTCTCTTTGCGGCCACTCGCCCTGGACGACCCCGACCACCCACGCTTGAAATTACAAATTTTGCTGCATTTCTCCAAATCCAAAGTGGTCAGAATCTAGGCGAATGCAAGTCCGTAGTGCCCCAAATGTCAGCTTTCATCTGATGCCCTGACCCTGGGCAAATCACTTCTTGTTCCCCTGGAAAATGTCCTCTCTTTGCGGCCACTCGCCCTGGCCGACCCTGTCCACTGAAGCTAGAAATTTCCAAATTTTGCTGGATTTCTCCAAAACTAAAATGGTCAGAATCTAGGGCACAGCAAGTGCTCAGAGCCCCAAAGGCCACCTTTCATCTGATGCCCAGACCGTGGGGAAATGGCTACTTTTTCCCCTGGAAAATGGCCTCTCTTTGCGACCACTCGCCCTGGCCGACCCTGAACCCCCAAGCGAGAAATTTCCAAATATTGCTGCATTTCTCCAAAACCAAAGTGGTCAGAATCTAGGTCCCACCAAGTGCTCAGAGCCCCAAAGGCCAGCTTTCATCTGATGCCCAGAGCCTGGAGAAATGACTATATTTTCCCCCGGAAAATGACCTCTCTTTCCGGGCACTCTCCTTGGCTGACCCTGAGCACCCAAACTAGAAATTTCTAAATTTTGTTGGATTTCTCCAAAACGAAAGTGGTCAGAATCTAGGGCACAGCAAGTGCTCAGAGCCCCAAAGGCCACCTTTCATCTGATGCCATGAGCATGGGGAAATGATTTCTTTTTCCCCTGGAAAATGTCCTCTCTTTGCGGCCACTCGCCCTGGACAACGCTGTCCACTGAAGCTAGAAATTTCCAAATTTTGCTGGATTTCTCCAAAACTAAAATGGTCAGAATCTAGGGCACAGCAAGTGCTCAGAACCCCAAAGGCCACCTTTCATCTGATGCCCAGAGCCTGGAGAAATGACTATTTTTTCCCCTGGAAAATGACATTTCTTTGCAGCCACTCGCCCTGGACGACCCTGACAACTGAAGCTAGAAATTTCCAAATTTTGTTGGATTTCTCCAAAACCAAAGTGGTCAGAATCTAGGTCCCACCAAGTGCTCAGAGCCCCAAAGGCCAGCTTTCATCTGATGCCCAGACCCTGTGCATATGACTTCTTTTCCCCCTGGAAAATGACCTCTCTTTGCGGCCACTAGCCCTGGTCGACCCCGATAACCCACGCTAGAAATTTCAAATTTTGTTGGATTTCTCCAAAACCAAAGTGGTCAGAATCTAGGCGAATGCAAGTCCGTAGAGCCCCAAATGTGCGCTTTCATCTGATGCCCAGACCCTGTGCATATGACTTCTTTTCCCCTGGAAAATGACCTCTCTTTACCGCCACTCGCCCTGGACGACCCCGACCACCCACGCTTGAAATTACAAATTTTGCTGGATTTCTCCAAAACCAAAGTGGTCAGAATCTACATCCCAGCAAGTGCTCAGAGCCCCAAAGGCCAGCTTTCATCTGATGCCCTGAGCATGGGGAAATGATTTCTTTTTCTCCTGGAAAATGGCCTCTCTTTGCCACCACTCGCGCTGGCCGACCCTGACAACTGAAGCTAGAAATTTCCAAATTTTGTTGGATTTCTCCAAAACCAAAGTGTTCAGAATCTCGATCCCAGCAAGTGCTCAGAGGCCCAAAGGCCACCTTTCATCTGATGCCCAGACCGTGGGGAAATGACTACTTTTTCCCCTGGAAAATGGCCTCTCTTTGCGGCCACTCGCCTTGGCCGACTCTGAACACCCAAGCGAGAAATTTCCAAATTTTGCTGCATTTCTCCAAAACCAAAGTGGTCAGAATCTAGGTCCCAGCAAGTGCTGAGAGCCCCAAAGGCCAGCTTCCATCTGATGCCCAGAGCCTGGAGAAATGACTATTTTTTCCCATGGAAAATGACCTCTCTTTCCGGCCACTCGCCCTGGACGACCCCGACCACCCACGCTTGAAATTACAAATTTTGCTGCATTTCTCCAAATCCAAAGTGGTCAGAATCTAGGCGAATGCAAGTCCGTAGTGTCCCAAATGTCAGCTTTCATCTGATGCCCTGACCCTGGGCAAATCACTTCTTGTTCCCCTGGAAAATGTCCTCTCTTTGCGGCCACTCGCCCTGGCCGACCCTGACCACTGAAGCTAGAAATTTCCGAATTTTTCTGGATTTCTCCAAAACTAAAATGGTCAGAATCTAGGGCACAGCAAGTGCTCAGAGCCCCAAAGGCCAGCTTTCATCTGATGCCATGAGCATGGGGAAATGATTTCTTTTTCCCCTGGAAAATGACCACTCTTTGCCACCACTCGCCCTGGCCGACCCTGACAACTGAAGCTAGAAATTTCCAAATTTTGTTGGATTTCTCCAAAACCAAAGTGTTCAGAATCTCGATCCCAGCAAGTGCTCAGAGGCCCAAAGGCCACCTTTCATCTGATGCCATGAGCATGGGGAAATGACTACTTTTTCCCCTGGAAAATGGCCTCTCTTTGCGGCCACTCGCCTTGGCCGACTCTGAACACCCAAGCGAGAAATTTCCAAATTTTGCTGCATTTCTCCAAAACCAAAGTGGTCAGAATCTAGGTCCCAGCAAGTGCTGAGAGCCCCAAAGGCCAGCTTTCATCTGATGCCCAGAGCCTGGAGAAATGACTATTTTTTCCCCTGGAAAATGACCTCTCTTTCCGGCCACTCGCCCTGGACAACCCCGACCACCCACGCTTGAAATTACAAATTTTGCTGCATTTCTCCAAATCCAAAGTGGTCAGAATCTAGGCGAATGCAAGTCCGTCGTGCCCCAAATGTCAGCTTTCACCTGATGCCCTGACCCTGGGCAAATCACTTCTTGTTCCCCTGGAAAATGTCCTCTCTTTGCGACCACTCGCCCTGGCCGACCCTGTCCACTGAAGCGAGAAATTTCCAAATTTTGCTGGATTTCTCCAAAACTAAAATGGTCAGAATCTAGGGCACAGCAAGTGCTCAGAGCCCCAAAGGCCACCTTTCATCTGATGCCATGAGCATGGGGAAATGATTTCTTTTTCCCCTGGAAAATGGCCTCTCTTTGCGGCCACTCGCCCTGGCCGACCCTGACCACTGAAGCTAGAAATTTCCTAATTTTGTTGGATTTCTCCAAAACCAAAATGGTCAGAATCTAGGTCCCAGCAAGTGCTCAGAGCCCCAAAGACCACCTTTCATCTGATGCCCAGACCGTGGGAAAATGACTACTTTTTCCCCTGGAAAATGGCCTCTCTTTGCGACCACTCGCCCTGGCCGACCCTGAACACCCAAGCGAGAAATTTCCAAATATTGCTGCATTTCTCCAAAACCAAAGTGGTCAGAATCTAGGTCCCACCAAGTGCTCAGAGCCCCGAAGGCCAGCTTTCATCTGATGCCCAGAGCCTGGAGAAATGACTATTTTTTCCCCTGGAAAATGACCTCTCTTTGCGGCCACTCGCCCTGGACGACCCCGACCACCCACGCTTGAAATTACAAATTTTGCTGCATTTCTCCAAATCCAAAGTGGTCAGAATCTAGGCGAATGCAAGTCCGTAGTGCCCCAAATGTCAGCTTTCATCTGATGCCCTGACCCTGGGCAAATCACTTCTTGTTCCCCTGGAAAATGTCCTCTCTTTGCGGCCACTCGCCCTGGCCGACCCTGTCCACTGAAGCTAGAAATTTCCAAATTTTGCTGGATTTCTCCAAAACTAAAATGGTCAGAATCTAGGGCACAGCAAGTGCTCAGAGCCCCAAAGGCCACCTTTCATCTGATGCCCAGACCGTGGGGAAATGGCTACTTTTTCCCCTGGGAAATGGCCTCTCTTTGCGACCACTCGCCCTGGCCGACTCTGAACCCCCAAGCGAGAAATTTCCAAATATTGCTGCATTTCTCCAAAACCAAAGTGGTCAGAATCTAGGTCCCACCAAGTGCTCAGAGCCCCAAAGGCCACCTTTCATCTGATGCCCAGACCGTGGGGAAATGACTACTTTTTCCCCTGGAAAATGGCCTCTCTTTGCAGCCACTCGCCTTGACCGACCCTGACCACTGAAGCTAGAAATTTCCTAATTTTGTTGGATTTCTCCAAAACCAAATTGGTCAGAATCTAGGTCCCAGCAAGTGCTCAGAGCCCCAAAGGCCAGCTTTCATCTGATGCCCAGACCCTGTGCATATGACTTCTTTTCCCCCTGGAAAATGACCTCTCTTTGCGGCCACTGGCCCTGGTCGACCCCGATCACCCAAGCTAGAAATTTCAAACTTTGTTGGATTTCTCCAAAACCAAAGTGGTCAGAATCTAGGCGAATGCAAGTCCGTAGAGCCCCAAATGTGAGCTTCCATCTGATGCCCAGACCCTGTGCATACGACTTCTTTTTCCCCTGGAAAATGACCTCTCTTTCCGGCCACTCGCCCTGGAAGACCCCGACCACCCACGCTTGAAATTACAAATTTTGCTGGATTTCTCCAAAACCAAAGTGGTCAGAATCTACGTCCCAGCAAGTGCTCAGAGCCCCAAAGGCCAGCTTTCATCTGATGCCCTGAGCATGGGGAAATGATTTCTTTTTCTCCTGGAAAATGACCTCTCTTTGCCACCACTCGCCCTGGCCGACCCTGACAACTGAAGCTAGAAATTTCCAAATTTTGTTGGATTTCTCCAAAACCAAAGTGGTCAGAATCTCGGTCCCAGCAAGTGCTCAGAGGCCCAGAGGCCACCTTTCATCTGATGCCATGAGCATGGGGAAATGACTACTTTTTCCCCTGGAAAATGGCCTCTCTTTGCGGCCACTCGCCTGGGCCGACTCTGAACACCCAAGCAAGAAATTTCCAAATTTTGCTGCATTTCTCCAAAACCAAAGTGGTCAGAATCTAGGTCCCAGCAAGTGCTCAGAGCCCCAAAGGCCAGCTTTCATCTGATGCCCAGAGCCTGGAGAAATGACTATTTTTTCCCCTGGAAAATGACCTCTCTTTCCGGCCCCTCGCCCTGGACGACCCCGACCACCCACGCTTGAAATTACAAATTTTGCTGCATTTCTCCAAATCCAAAGTGGTCAGAATCTAGGCGAATGCAAGTCCGTAGTGCCCCAAATGTCAGCTTTCATCTGATGCCCTGACCCTGGGCAAATCACTTCTTGTTCCCCTGGAAAATGTCCTCTCTTTGCGGCCACTCGCCCTGGCCGACCCTGTCCACTGAAGCGAGAAATTTCCAAATTTAGCTGGATTTCTCCAAAACTAAAATGGTCAGAATCTAGGGCACAGCAAGTGCTCAGAGCCCCAAAGGCCACCTTTCATCTGATGCCCAGACCGTGGGGAAATGACTACTTTTTCCCCTGGAAAATGGCCTCTCTTTGCGGCCACTCGCCCTGGCCGACCCTGTCCGCTGAAGCTTGAAATTTCCAAATTTTGTTGGATTTCACCAAATCGAAAGTGGTCAGAATCTACGTCCCAGCAGGTGCTCAGTGCCTAAAAGGCCAGCTTTCATCTGATGCCCAGAGCCTGGACAAATGACTATTTTTCCCCTGGAAAATGACCTCTCTGTACGGCCACTCGCCCTGGCCGACCCTGTCCACTGAAGCTAGAAATTTCCAAATTTTGCTGGATTTCTCCAAAACTAAAATGGTCAGAATCTAGGGCACAGCAAGTGCTCAGAGCCCCAAAGGCCAGCTTTCATCTGATGCCCAGAGCCTGGAGAAATGACTATTTTTTCCCCTGGAAAATGACCTCTCTTTGCGGCCACTCGCCCTGGACGACCCCGACCACCCACGCTTGAAATTACAAATTTTGCTGCATTTCTCCAAATCCAAAGTGGTCAGAATCTAGGCGAATGCAAGTCCGTAGTGCCCCAAATGTCAGCTTTCATCTGATGCCCTGACCCTGGGCAAATCACTTCTTGTTCCCCTGGAAAATGTCCTCTCTTTGCGGCCACTCGCCCTGGCCGACCCTGTCCACTGAAGCTAGAAATTTCCAAATTTTGCTGGATTTCTCCAAAACTAAAATGGTCAGAATCTAGGGCACAGCAAGTGCTCAGAGCCCCAAAGGCCACCTTTCATCTGATGCCCAGACCGTGGGGAAATGGCTACTTTTTCCCCTGGGAAATGGCCTCTCTTTGCGACCACTCGCCCTGGCCGACTCTGAACCCCCAAGCGAGAAATTTCCAAATATTGCTGCATTTCTCCAAAACCAAAGTGGTCAGAATCTAGGTCCCACCAAGTGCTCAGAGCCCCAAAGGCCACCTTTCATCTGATGCCCAGACCGTGGGGAAATGACTACTTTTTCCCCTGGAAAATGGCCTCTCTTTGCAGCCACTCGCCTTGACCGACCCTGACCACTGAAGCTAGAAATTTCCTAATTTTGTTGGATTTCTCCAAAACCAAATTGGTCAGAATCTAGGTCCCAGCAAGTGCTCAGAGCCCCAAAGGCCAGCTTTCATCTGATGCCCAGACCCTGTGCATATGACTTCTTTTCCCCCTGGAAAATGACCTCTCTTTGCGGCCACTGGCCCTGGTCGACCCCGATCACCCAAGCTAGAAATTTCAAACTTTGTTGGATTTCTCCAAAACCAAAGTGGTCAGAATCTAGGCGAATGCAAGTCCGTAGAGCCCCAAATGTGAGCTTCCATCTGATGCCCAGACCCTGTGCATACGACTTCTTTTTCCCCTGGAAAATGACCTCTCTTTCCGGCCACTCGCCCTGGAAGACCCCGACCACCCACGCTTGAAATTACAAATTTTGCTGGATTTCTCCAAAACCAAAGTGGTCAGAATCTACGTCCCAGCAAGTGCTCAGAGCCCCAAAGGCCAGCTTTCATCTGATGCCCTGAGCATGGGGAAATGATTTCTTTTTCTCCTGGAAAATGACCTCTCTTTGCCACCACTCGCCCTGGCCGACCCTGACAACTGAAGCTAGAAATTTCCAAATTTTGTTGGATTTCTCCAAAACCAAAGTGGTCAGAATCTCGGTCCCAGCAAGTGCTCAGAGGCCCAGAGGCCACCTTTCATCTGATGCCATGAGCATGGGGAAATGACTACTTTTTCCCCTGGAAAATGGCCTCTCTTTGCGGCCACTCGCCTGGGCCGACTCTGAACACCCAAGCAAGAAATTTCCAAATTTTGCTGCATTTCTCCAAAACCAAAGTGGTCAGAATCTAGGTCCCAGCAAGTGCTCAGAGCCCCAAAGGCCAGCTTTCATCTGATGCCCAGAGCCTGGAGAAATGACTATTTTTTCCCCTGGAAAATGACCTCTCTTTCCGGCCCCTCGCCCTGGACGACCCCGACCACCCACGCTTGAAATTACAAATTTTGCTGCATTTCTCCAAATCCAAAGTGGTCAGAATCTAGGCGAATGCAAGTCCGTAGTGCCCCAAATGTCAGCTTTCATCTGATGCCCTGACCCTGGGCAAATCACTTCTTGTTCCCCTGGAAAATGTCCTCTCTTTGCGGCCACTCGCCCTGGCCGACCCTGTCCACTGAAGCGAGAAATTTCCAAATTTAGCTGGATTTCTCCAAAACTAAAATGGTCAGAATCTAGGGCACAGCAAGTGCTCAGAGCCCCAAAGGCCACCTTTCATCTGATGCCCAGACCGTGGGGAAATGACTACTTTTTCCCCTGGAAAATGGCCTCTCTTTGCGGCCACTCGCCCTGGCCGACCCTGTCCGCTGAAGCTTGAAATTTCCAAATTTTGTTGGATTTCACCAAATCGAAAGTGGTCAGAATCTACGTCCCAGCAGGTGCTCAGTGCCTAAAAGGCCAGCTTTCATCTGATGCCCAGAGCCTGGACAAATGACTATTTTTCCCCTGGAAAATGACCTCTCTGTACGGCCACTCGCCCTGGCCGACCCTGTCCACTGAAGCTAGAAATTTCCAAATTTTGCTGGATTTCTCCAAAACTAAAATGGTCAGAATCTAGGGCACAGCAAGTGCTCAGAGCCCCAAAGGCCAGCTTTCATCTGATGCCCAGAGCCTGGACAAATGACTATTTTTTCCCCTGGAAAATGACCTCTCTTTCCGGCCACTCGCCCTGGTCGACCCCGATCACCCAAGCTAGAAATTTCAAATTTTGTTGGATTTCTCCAAAACCAAAGTGGTCAGAATCTAGGCGAATGCAAGTCCGTAGAGCCCCAAATGTGAGCTTTCATCTGATGCCCAGACCCTGTGCATATGACTTCTTTTTCCCCTGGAAAATGACCTCTCTTTCCGGCCACTCGCCCTGGACAACCCCGACCACCCACGCTTGAAATTACAAATTTTGCTGGATTTCTCCAAAACCAAAGTGGTGAGAATCTACGTCCCAGCAAGTGCTCAGAGCCCCAAAGGCCAGCTTTCATCTGATGCCCTGAGCATGGGGAAATGATTTCTTTTTCGCCTGGAAAATGACCTCTCTTTGCCAGCACTCGCCCTGGCCGACTCTGAACACCCAAGCAAGAAATTTCCAAATTTTGCTGCATTACTCCAAAACCAAAGTGGTCAGAATCTAGGTCCCAGCAAGTGCTGAGAGCCCCAAAGGCCAGCTTTCATCTGATGCCCAGAGCCTGGAGAAATGACTATTTTTTCCCCTGGAAAATGACCTCTCTTTCCGGCCACTCGCCCTGGACGACCCCAACCACCCACGCTTGAAATTACAAATTTTGCTGCATTTCTCCAAATCCAAAGTGGTCAGAATCTAGGCGAATGCAAGTCCGTAGTGCCCCAAATGTCAGCTTTCATCTGATGCCCTGACCCTGGGCAAATCACTTCTTGTTCCCCTGGAAAATGTCCTCTCTTTGCGGCCACTCGCCCTGGCCGACCCTGTCCACTGAAGCTAGAAATTTCCAAATTTTGCTGGATTTCTCCAAAACTAAAATGGTCAGAATCTAGGGCACAGCAAGTGCTCAGAGCCCCAAAGGCCAGCTTTCATCTGATGCCATGAGCATGGGGAAATGATTTCTTTTTTCCCTGGAAAATGACCTCTCTTTGCGACCACTCGCCCTGGCCGACCCTGAACACCCAAGCGAGAAATTTCCAAATATTGCTGCATTTCTCCAAAACCAAAGTGGTCAGAATCTAGGTCCCACCAAGTGCTGAGAGCCCCAAAGGCCAGCTTTCATCTGATGCCCAGACCGTGGGGAAATGACTACTTTTTCCCCTGGAAAATGGCCTCTCTTTGCGGCCACTCGCCTTGGCCGACCCTGAACACCCAAACTAGAAATTTCTAAATTTTTTTGGATTTCTCCAAAACGAAAGTGGTCAGAATCAACCTCCCAGCAAGTGCTCAGTGCCTAAAAGGCCAGCTTTCATCTGATGCCCAGAGCCTGGAGAAATGACTATTTTTTCCCCTGGAAAATGGCCTCTCTGTACGGCCACTTGCCCTGGCCGATCCTGTCCACTGAAGCTAGAAATTTCCAAATTTTGCTGGATTTCTCCAAAACTAAAATGGTCAGAATCGAGGGCACAGCAAGTGCTCAGAGCCCCAAAGGCCAGCTTTCATCTGATGCCCAGACCGTGGGGAAATGACTATTTTTTCCCCTGGAAAATGGCCTCTCTGTACGGCCACTTGCCCTGGACGACCCTGACAACTGAAGCTAGAAATTTCCAAATTTTGTTGGATTTCTCCAAATCCAAAGTGGTCAGAATCTAGGCGAATGCAAGTCCGTAGAGCCCCAAATGTGAGCTTTCATCTGATGCCCAGACCCTGTGCATACGACTTCTTTTTCCCCTGGAAAATGACCTCTCTTTCCGGCCACTCGCCCTGGAAGACCCCGACCACCCACGCTTGAAATTACAAATTTTGCTGGATTTCTCCAAAACCAAAGTGGTCAGAATCTACGTCCCAGCAAGTGCTCAGAGCCCCAAAGGCCAGCTTTCATCTGATGCCCTGAGCATGGGGAAATGATTTCTTTTTCTCCTGGAAAATGACCTCTCTTTGCCACCACTCGCCCTGGCCGACCCTGACAACTGAAGCTAGAAATTTCCAAATTTTGTTGGATTTCTCCAAAACCAAAGCGGTCAGAATCTCGGTTCCAGCAAGTGCTCAGAGGCCCAGAGGCCACCTTTCATCTGATGCCATGAGCATGGGGAAACGACTACTTTTTCCCCTGGAAAATGGCCTCTCTTTGCGGCCACTCGCCCTGGAAGACCCCGACCACCCACGCTTGAAATTACAAATTTTGCTGCATTTCTCCAAAACCAAAGTGGTCAGAATCTAGGTCCCAGCAAGTGCTGAGAGCCCCAAAGGCCAGCTTTCATCTGATGCCCAGAGCCTGGAGAAATGACTATTTTTTCCCCTGGAAAATGACCTCTCTTTCCGGCCCCTCGCCCTGGACGACCCCGACCACCCACGCTTGAAATTACAAATTTTGCTGCATTTCTCCAAATCCAAAGTGGTCAGAATCTAGGCGAATGCAAGTCCGTAGTGCCCCAAATGTCAGCTTTCATCTGATGCCCTGACCCTGGGCAAATCACTTCTTGTTCCCCTGGAAAATGTCCTCTCTTTGCGGCCACTCGCCCTGGCCGACCCTGTCCACTGAGGCTAGAAATTTCCAAATTTTGCTGGATTTCTCCAAAACTAAAATGGTCAGAATCTAGGGCACAGCAAGTGCTCAGAGCCCCAAAGGCCAGCTTTCATCTGATGCCATGAGCATGGGGAAATGATTTCTTTTTCCCCTGGAAAATGGCCTCTCTTTGCGACCACTCGCCCTGGCCGACTCTGAACACCCAAGCGAGAAATTTCCAAATATTGCTGCATTTCTCCAAAACCAAAGTGGTCAGAATCTAGGTCCCACCAAGTGCTGAGAGCCCCAAAGGCCAGCTTTCATCTGATGCCCAGACCGTGGGGAAATGACTACTTTTTCCCCTGGAAAATGGCCTCTCTTTGCGGCCACTCGCCTTGGCCGACCCTGAACACCCAAACTAGAAATTTCTAAATTTTTTTGGATTTCTCCAAAACCAAAGTGGTCAGAATCAACCTCCCAGCAAGTGCTCAGTGCCTAAAAGGCCAGCTTTCATCTGATGCCCAGAGCCTGGACAAATGACTATTTTTTCCCCTGGAAAATGACCTCTCTGTACGGCCACTCGCCCTGGTCGACCCCGATCACCCAAGCTAGAAATTTCAAATTTTGTTGGATTTCTCCAAAACCAAAGTGGTCAGAATCTAGGCGAATGCAAGTCCGTAGAGCCCCAAATGTGAGCTTTCATCTGATGCCCAGACCCTGTGCATATGACTTCTTTTTCCCCTGGAAAATGACCTCTCTTTCCGGCCACTCGCCCTGGACAACCCCGACCACCCACGCTTGAAATTACAAATTTTGTTGGATTTCTCCAAAACTAAAATGGTCAGAATCTAGGGCACAGCAAGTGCTCAGAGCCCCAAAGGCCACCTTTCATCTGATGCCATGAGCATGGGGAAATGATTTCTTTTTCCCCTGGAAAATGACCTCTCCTTGCCAGCACTCGCCCTGGCCGACCCTGACAACTGAAGCTAGAAATTTCCAAATTTTGTTGGATTTCTCCAAAACCAAAGTGGTCAGAATCTCGGTCCCAGCAAGTGCTCAGAGCCCCAAAGGCCACCTTTCATCTGATGCCATGAGCATGGGGAAATGATTTCTTTTTCCCCTGGAAAATGGCCTCTCTTTCCGGCCACTCGCCTTGGCCGACTCTGAACACCCAAGCGAGAAATTTCCAAATTTTGCTGCATTTCTCCAAAACCAAAGTGGTCAGAATCTAGGTCCCAGCAAGTGCTCAGAGCCCCAAAGGCCAGCTTTCATCTGATGCCCAGAGCCTGGAGAAATGACTATTTTTTCCCCTGGAAAATGACCTCTCTTTCCGGCCACTCGCCCTGGACGACCCCGACCACCCACGCTTGAAATTACAAATTTTGCTGCATTTCTCCAAATCCAAAGTGGTCAGAATCTAGGCGAATGCAAGTCCGTAGTGCCCCAAATGTCAGCTTTCATCTGATGCCCTGACCCTGGGCAAATCACTTCTTGTTCCCCTGGAAAATGTCCTCTCTTTGCGGCCACTCGCCCTGGCCGACCCTGTCCACTGAGGCTAGAAATTTCCAAATTTTGCTGGATTTCTCCAAAACTAAAATGGTCAGAATCTAGGGCACAGCAAGTGCTCAGAGCCCCAAAGGCCAGCTTTCATCTGATGCCATGAGCATGGGGAAATGATTTCTTTTTCCCCTGGAAAATGGCCTCTCTTTGCGACCACTCGCCCTGGCCGACTCTGAACACCCAAGCGAGAAATTTCCAAATATTGCTGCATTTCTCCAAAACCAAAGTGGTCAGAATCTAGGTCCCACCAAGTGCTGAGAGCCCCAAAGGCCAGCTTTCATCTGATGCCCAGACCGTGGGGAAATGACTACTTTTTCCCCTGGAAAATGGCCTCTCTTTGCGGCCACTCGCCTTGGCCGACCCTGAACACCCAAACTAGAAATTTCTAAATTTTTTTGGATTTCTCCAAAACCAAAGTGGTCAGAATCAACCTCCCAGCAAGTGCTCAGTGCCTAAAAGGCCAGCTTTCATCTGATGCCCAGAGCCTGGACAAATGACTATTTTTTCCCCTGGAAAATGACCTCTCTGTACGGCCACTCGCCCTGGTCGACCCCGATCACCCAAGCTAGAAATTTCAAATTTTGTTGGATTTCTCCAAAACCAAAGTGGTCAGAATCTAGGCGAATGCAAGTCCGTAGAGCCCCAAATGTGAGCTTTCATCTGATGCCCAGACCCTGTGCATATGACTTCTTTTTCCCCTGGAAAATGACCTCTCTTTCCGGCCACTCGCCCTGGACAACCCCGACCACCCACGCTTGAAATTACAAATTTTGTTGGATTTCTCCAAAACTAAAATGGTCAGAATCTAGGGCACAGCAAGTGCTCAGAGCCCCAAAGGCCACCTTTCATCTGATGCCATGAGCATGGGGAAATGATTTCTTTTTCCCCTGGAAAATGACCTCTCCTTGCCAGCACTCGCCCTGGCCGACCCTGACAACTGAAGCTAGAAATTTCCAAATTTTGTTGGATTTCTCCAAAACCAAAGTGGTCAGAATCTCGGTCCCAGCAAGTGCTCAGAGCCCCAAAGGCCACCTTTCATCTGATGCCATGAGCATGGGGAAATGATTTCTTTTTCCCCTGGAAAATGGCCTCTCTTTGCGGCCACTCGCCTTGGCCGACTCTGAACACCCAAGCGAGAAATTTCCAAATTTTGCTGCATTTCTCCAAAACCAAAGTGGTCAGAATCTAGGTCCCAGCAAGTGCTCAGAGCCCCAAAGGCCAGCTTTCATCTGATGCCCAGAGCCTGGAGAAATGACTATTTTTTCCCCTGGAAAATGACCTCTCTTTCCGGCCACTCGCCCTGGACGACCCCGACCACCCACGCTTGAAATTACAAATTTTGCTGCATTTCTCCAAATCCAAAGTGGTCAGAATCTAGGCGAATGCAAGTCCGTAGTGCCCCAAATGTCAGCTTTCATCTGATGCCCTGACCCTGGGCAAATCACTTCTTGTTCCCCTGGAAAATGTCCTCTCTTTGCGGCCACTCGCCCTGGCCAACCCTGTCCACTGAAGCGAGAAATTTCCAAATTTTTCTGGATTTCTCCAAAACTAAAATGGTCAGAATCTAGGGCACAGCAAGTGCTCAGAGCCCCAAAGGCCAGCTTTCATCTGATGCCATGAGCATGGGGAAATGATTTCTTTTTCCCCTGGAAAATGGCCTCTCTTTGCGGCCACTCGCCCTGGCCGACCCTGACCACTGAAGCTAGAAATTTCCTAATTTTGTTGGATTTCTCCAAAACCAAAGTGGTCAGAATCTCGGTCCCCGCAAGTGCTCAGAGCCCCAAAGGCCACCTCTCATCTGATGCCCAGACCGTGAGGAAGTGACTACTTTTTCCCCTGGAAAATGGCCTCTCTTTGCGGCCACTCACCCTGGCCGACCCTGAACACCCAAGCGAGAAATTTCCAAATTTTGCTGGATTTCTCCAAAACCAAAGTGGTCAGAATCTAGGCGAATGCAAGTCCGTAGTGCCCCAAATGTCAGCTTTCATCTGATGCCCTGACCCTGGGCAAATCACTTCTTGTTCCCCTGGAAAATGTCCTCTCTTTGCGGCCACTCGCCCTGGCCGACCCTGTCCACTGAAGCGAGAAATTTCCAAATTTTGTTGAATTTCTCCAAAACTAAAATGGTCAGAATCTAGGGCACAGCAAGTGCTCAGAGCCCCAAAGGCCAGCTTTCATCTGATGCCCAGAGCCTGGAGAAATGACTATTTTTTCCCCTGGAAAATGACCTCTCTTTCCGGCCACTCGCCCTGGTCGACCCCGACCACCCACGCTTGAAATTACAAATTTTGCTGCATTTCTCCAAATCCAAAGTGGTCAGAATCTAGGCGAATGCAAGTCCGTAGTGCCCCAAATGTCAGCTTTCATCTGATGCCCTGACCCTGGGCAAATCACTTCTTGTTCCCCTGGAAAATGTCCTCTCTTTGCGGCCACTCGCCCTGGCCAACCCTGTCCACTGAAGCGAGAAATTTCCAAATTTTGCTGCATTTCTCCAAAACCAAAGTGGTCAGAATCTAGGTCCCAGCAAGTGCTGAGAGCCCCAAAGGCCAGCTTTCATCTGATGCCCAGAGCCTGGAGAAATGACTATTTTTTCCCCTGGAAAATGACCTCTCTTTCCAGCCACTCGCCCTGGACGACCCCGACCACCCACGCTTGAAATTACAAATTTTGCTGCATTTCTCCAAATCCAAAGTGGTCAGAATCTAGGCGAATGCAAGTCCGTAGTGCCCCAAATGTCAGCTTTCATCTGATGCCCTGACCCTGGGCAAATCACTTCTTGTTCCCCTGGAAAATGTCCTCTCTTTGCGGCCACTCGCCCTGGCCGACCCTGTCCACTGAAGCGAGAAATTTCCAAATTTTGTTGGATTTCTCCAAAACTAAAATGGTCAGAATCTAGGGCACAGCAAGTGCTCAGAGCCCCAAAGGCCACCTTTCATCTGATGCCATGAGCATGGGGAAATGATTTCTTTTTCCCCTGGAAAATGGCCTCTCTTTGCGGCCACTCGCCCTGGCCGACCCTGACCACTGAAGCTAGAAATTTCCTAATTTTGTTGGATTTCTCCAAAACCAAAGTGGTCAGAATCTAGGTCCCACCAAGTGCTCAGAGCCCCGAAGGCCACCTTTCATCTGATGCCCAGAGCCTGGAGAAATGACTATTTTTTCCCCTGGAAAATGACCTCTCTTTCCGGCCACTCGCCCTGGACAACCCCGACCACCCACGCTTGAAATTACAAATTTTGCTGGATTTCTCCAAAACCAAAGTGGTCAGAATCTAGGCGAATGCAAGTCCGTAGTGCCCCAAATGTCAGCTTTCATCTGATGCCCTGACCCTGGGCAAATCACTTCTTGTTCCCCTGGAAAATGGCCTCTCTTTGCGGCCACTCGCCCTGGCCGACCCTGTCCACTGAAGCTAGAAATTTCCAAATTTTGCTGGATTTCTCCAAAACCAAAGTGGTCAGAATCTACCTCCCAGCAAGTGCTCAGTGCCTAAAAGGCCAGCTTTCATCTGATGCCCAGAGCCGGGAGAAATGACTATTTTTTCCCCTGGAAAATGACCTCTCTTTCCGGCCACTCGCTCTGGACGACCCTGAACACCCAAACTAGAAATTTCTAAATTTTGTTGGATTTCTCCAAAACCAAAGTGGTCAGAATCTACCTCTCAGCAAGTGCTCAGTGCCTAAAAGGCCAGCTTTCATCTGATGCCCAGAGCCTGGACAAATGACTATTTTTTCCCCTGGAAAATGGCCTCTCTTTGCGGCCACTCGCCCTGGCCGACTCTGAACACCCAAGCGAGAAATTTCCAAATTTTGCTGCATTTCTCCAAAACCAAAGTGGTCAGAATCTAGGTCCCAGCAAGTGCTCAGAGCCCCAAAGGCCAGCTTTCATCTGATGCCCAGAGCCTGGAGAAATGACTATTTTTTCCCCTGGAAAATGACCTCTCTTTCCGGCCACTCGCCCTGGACGACCCCGACCACCCACGCTTGAAATTACAAATTTTGCTGCATTTCTCCAAATCCAAAGTGGTCAGAATCTAGGCGAATGCAAGTCCGTAGTGCCCCAAATGTCAGCTTTCATCTGATGCCCTGACCCTGGGCAAATCACTTCTTGTTCCCCTGGAAAATGTCCTCTCTTTGCGGCCACTCGCCCTGGCCAACCCTGTCCACTGAAGCGAGAAATTTCCAAATTTTTCTGGATTTCTCCAAAACTAAAATGGTCAGAATCTAGGGCACAGCAAGTGCTCAGAGCCCCAAAGGCCAGCTTTCATCTGATGCCATGAGCATGGGGAAATGATTTCTTTTTCCCCTGGAAAATGGCCTCTCTTTGCGGCCACTCGCCCTGGCCGACCCTGACCACTGAAGCTAGAAATTTCCTAATTTTGTTGGATTTCTCCAAAACCAAAGTGGTCAGAATCTCGGTCCCCGCAAGTGCTCAGAGCCCCAAAGGCCACCTCTCATCTGATGCCCAGACCGTGAGGAAGTGACTACTTTTTCCCCTGGAAAATGGCCTCTCTTTGCGGCCACTCGCCCTGGCCGACCCTGAACACCCAAGCGAGAAATTTCCAAATTTTGCTGGATTTCTCCAAAACCAAAGTGGTCAGAATCTAGGCGAATGCAAGTCCGTAGTGCCCCAAATGTCAGCTTTCATCTGATGCCCTGACCCTGGGCAAATCACTTCTTGTTCCCCTGGAAAATGTCCTCTCTTTGCGGCCACTCGCCCTGGCCGACCCTGTCCACTGAAGCGAGAAATTTCCAAATTTTGTTGAATTTCTCCAAAACTAAAATGGTCAGAATCTAGGGCACAGCAAGTGCTCAGAGCCCCAAAGGCCAGCTTTCATCTGATGCCCAGAGCCTGGAGAAATGACTATTTTTTCCCCTGGAAAATGACCTCTCTTTCCGGCCACTCGCCCTGGTCGACCCCGACCACCCACGCTTGAAATTACAAATTTTGCTGCATTTCTCCAAATCCAAAGTGGTCAGAATCTAGGCGAATGCAAGTCCGTAGTGCCCCAAATGTCAGCTTTCATCTGATGCCCTGACCCTGGGCAAATCACTTCTTGTTCCCCTGGAAAATGTCCTCTCTTTGCGGCCACTCGCCCTGGCCAACCCTGTCCACTGAAGCGAGAAATTTCCAAATTTTGCTGCATTTCTCCAAAACCAAAGTGGTCAGAATCTAGGTCCCAGCAAGTGCTGAGAGCCCCAAAGGCCAGCTTTCATCTGATGCCCAGAGCCTGGAGAAATGACTATTTTTTCCCCTGGAAAATGACCTCTCTTTCCAGCCACTCGCCCTGGACGACCCCGACCACCCACGCTTGAAATTACAAATTTTGCTGCATTTCTCCAAATCCAAAGTGGTCAGAATCTAGGCGAATGCAAGTCCGTAGTGCCCCAAATGTCAGCTTTCATCTGATGCCCTGACCCTGGGCAAATCACTTCTTGTTCCCCTGGAAAATGTCCTCTCTTTGCGGCCACTCGCCCTGGCCGACCCTGTCCACTGAAGCGAGAAATTTCCAAATTTTGTTGGATTTCTCCAAAACTAAAATGGTCAGAATCTAGGGCACAGCCAGTGCTCAGAGCCCCAAAGGCCACCTTTCATCTGATGCCATGAGCATGGGGAAATGATTTCTTTTTCCCCTGGAAAATGGCCTCTCTTTGCGGCCACTCGCCCTGGCCGACCCTGACCACTGAAGCTAGAAATTTCCTAATTTTGTTGGATTTCTCCAAAACCAAAGTGGTCAGAATCTCGGTCCCCGCAAGTGCTCAGAGCCCCAAAGGCCACCTCTCATCTGATGCCCAGACCGTGAGGAAGTGACTACTTTTTCCCCTGGAAAATGGCCTCTCTTTGCGGCCACTCACCCTGGCCGACCCTGAACACCCAAGCGAGAAATTTCCAAATTTTGCTGGATTTCTCCAAAACCAAAGTGGTCAGAATCTAGGCGAATGCAAGTCCGTAGTGCCCCAAATGTCAGCTTTCATCTGATGCCCTGACCCTGGGCAAATCACTTCTTGTTCCCCTGGAAAATGGCCTCTCTTTGCGGCCACTCGCCCTGGCCGACCCTGTCCACTGAAGCTAGAAATTTCCAAATTTTGCTGGATTTCTCCAAAACCAAAGTGGTCAGAATCTACCTCCCAGCAAGTGCTCAGTGCCTAAAAGGCCAGCTTTCATCTGATGCCCAGAGCCTGGACAAATGACTATTTTTTCCCCTGGAAAATGGCCTCTCTTTGCGGCCACTCGCCCTGGCCGACTCTGAACACCCAAGCGAGAAATTTCCAAATTTTGCTGCATTTCTCCAAAACCAAAGTGGTCAGAATCTAGGTCCCAGCAAGTGCTCAGAGCCCCAAAGGCCAGCTTTCATCTGATGCCCAGAGCCTGGAGAAATGACTATTTTTTCCCCTGGAAAATGACCTCTCTTTCCGGCCACTCGCCCTGGACGACCCCGACCACCCACGCTTGAAATTACAAATTTTGCTGCATTTCTCCAAATCCAAAGTGGTCAGAATCTAGGCGAATGCAAGTCCGTAGTGCCCCAAATGTCAGCTTTCATCTGATGCCCTGACCCTGGGCAAATCACTTCTTGTTCCCCTGGAAAATGTCCTCTCTTTGCGGCCACTCGCCCTGGCCAACCCTGTCCACTGAAGCGAGAAATTTCCAAATTTTTCTGGATTTCTCCAAAACTAAAATGGTCAGAATCTAGGGCACAGCAAGTGCTCAGAGCCCCAAAGGCCAGCTTTCATCTGATGCCATGAGCATGGGGAAATGATTTCTTTTTCCCCTGGAAAATGGCCTCTCTTTGCGGCCACTCGCCCTGGCCGACCCTGACCACTGAAGCTAGAAATTTCCTAATTTTGTTGGATTTCTCCAAAACCAAAGTGGTCAGAATCTCGGTCCCCGCAAGTGCTCAGAGCCCCAAAGGCCACCTCTCATCTGATGCCCAGACCGTGAGGAAGTGACTACTTTTTCCCCTGGAAAATGGCCTCTCTTTGCGGCCACTCGCCCTGGCCGACCCTGAACACCCAAGCGAGAAATTTCCAAATTTTGCTGGATTTCTCCAAAACCAAAGTGGTCAGAATCTAGGCGAATGCAAGTCCGTAGTGCCCCAAATGTCAGCTTTCATCTGATGCCCTGACCCTGGGCAAATCACTTCTTGTTCCCCTGGAAAATGTCCTCTCTTTGCGGCCACTCGCCCTGGCCGACCCTGTCCACTGAAGCGAGAAATTTCCAAATTTTGTTGAATTTCTCCAAAACTAAAATGGTCAGAATCTAGGGCACAGCAAGTGCTCAGAGCCCCAAAGGCCAGCTTTCATCTGATGCCCAGAGCCTGGAGAAATGACTATTTTTTCCCCTGGAAAATGACCTCTCTTTCCGGCCACTCGCCCTGGTCGACCCCGACCACCCACGCTTGAAATTACAAATTTTGCTGCATTTCTCCAAATCCAAAGTGGTCAGAATCTAGGCGAATGCAAGTCCGTAGTGCCCCAAATGTCAGCTTTCATCTGATGCCCTGACCCTGGGCAAATCACTTCTTGTTCCCCTGGAAAATGTCCTCTCTTTGCGGCCACTCGCCCTGGCCAACCCTGTCCACTGAAGCGAGAAATTTCCAAATTTTGCTGCATTTCTCCAAAACCAAAGTGGTCAGAATCTAGGTCCCAGCAAGTGCTGAGAGCCCCAAAGGCCAGCTTTCATCTGATGCCCAGAGCCTGGAGAAATGACTATTTTTTCCCCTGGAAAATGACCTCTCTTTCCAGCCACTCGCCCTGGACGACCCCGACCACCCACGCTTGAAATTACAAATTTTGCTGCATTTCTCCAAATCCAAAGTGGTCAGAATCTAGGCGAATGCAAGTCCGTAGTGCCCCAAATGTCAGCTTTCATCTGATGCCCTGACCCTGGGCAAATCACTTCTTGTTCCCCTGGAAAATGTCCTCTCTTTGCGGCCACTCGCCCTGGCCGACCCTGTCCACTGAAGCGAGAAATTTCCAAATTTTGTTGGATTTCTCCAAAACTAAAATGGTCAGAATCTAGGGCACAGCCAGTGCTCAGAGCCCCAAAGGCCACCTTTCATCTGATGCCATGAGCATGGGGAAATGATTTCTTTTTCCCCTGGAAAATGGCCTCTCTTTGCGGCCACTCGCCCTGGCCGACCCTGACCACTGAAGCTAGAAATTTCCTAATTTTGTTGGATTTCTCCAAAACCAAAGTGGTCAGAATCTCGGTCCCCGCAAGTGCTCAGAGCCCCAAAGGCCACCTCTCATCTGATGCCCAGACCGTGAGGAAGTGACTACTTTTTCCCCTGGAAAATGGCCTCTCTTTGCGGCCACTCACCCTGGCCGACCCTGAACACCCAAGCGAGAAATTTCCAAATTTTGCTGGATTTCTCCAAAACCAAAGTGGTCAGAATCTAGGCGAATGCAAGTCCGTAGTGCCCCAAATGTCAGCTTTCATCTGATGCCCTGACCCTGGGCAAATCACTTCTTGTTCCCCTGGAAAATGGCCTCTCTTTGCGGCCACTCGCCCTGGCCGACCCTGTCCACTGAAGCTAGAAATTTCCAAATTTTGCTGGATTTCTCCAAAACCAAAGTGGTCAGAATCTACCTCCCAGCAAGTGCTCAGTGCCTAAAAGGCCAGCTTTCATCTGATGCCCAGAGCCGGGAGAAATGACTATTTTTTCCCCTGGAAAATGACCTCTCTTTCCGGCCACTCGCTCTGGACGACCCTGAACACCCAAACTAGAAATTTCTAAATTTTGTTGGATTTCTCCAAAACCAAAGTGGTCAGAATCTACCTCCCAGCAAGTGCTCAGTGCCTAAAAGGCCAGCTTTCATCTGATGCCCAGAGCCTGGACAAATGACTATTTTTTCCCCTGGAAAATGACCTCTCTGTACGGCCACTTGCCCTGGCCGACCCTGTCCACTGAAGCTAGAAATTTCCAAATTTTGCTGGATTTCTCCAAAACTAAAATGGTCAGAATCTAGGTCCCACCAAGTGCTCGGAGCCCCAAAGGCCAGCTTTCATTTGATGCCCAGAGCCTGGAGAAATGACTATTTTTTCCCCTGGAAAATGACCTCTCTTTGCGACCACTGTCCTTGCCTGACCCTGACCACCCAAACTAGAAATTTCTAAATTTTGTTGGATTTCTCCAAAACCAAAGTGGTCAGAATCTCGGTCCCAGCAAGTGCTCAGAGCCCCAAAGGCCACCTTTCATCTGATGCCATGAGCATGGGGAAATGATTTCTTTTTCCCCTGGAAAATGGCCTCTCTTTGCGGCCACTCGCCTTGGCCGACTCTGAACACCCAAGCGAGAAATTTCCAAATTTTGCTGCATTTCTCCAAAACCAAAGTGGTCAGAATCTAGGTCCCAGCAAGTGCTCAGAGCCCCAAAGGCCAGCTTTCATCTGATGCCCAGAGCCTGGAGAAATGACTATTTTTTCCCCTGGAAAATGACCTCTCTTTCCGGCCACTCGCCCTGGACGACCCCGACCACCCACGCTTGAAATTACAAATTTTGCTGCATTTCTCCAAATCCAAAGTGGTCAGAATCTAGGCGAATGCAAGTCCGTAGTGCCCCAAATGTCAGCTTTCATCTGATGCCCTGACCCTGGGCAAATCACTTCTTGTTCCCCTGGAAAATGTCCTCTCTTTGCGGCCACTCGCCCTGGCCAACCCTGTCCACTGAAGCGAGAAATTTCCAAATTTTTCTGGATTTCTCCAAAACTAAAATGGTCAGAATCTAGGGCACAGCAAGTGCTCAGAGCCCCAAAGGCCAGCTTTCATCTGATGCCATGAGCATGGGGAAATGATTTCTTTTTCCCCTGGAAAATGGCCTCTCTTTGCGGCCACTCGCCCTGGCCGACCCTGACCACTGAAGCTAGAAATTTCCTAATTTTGTTGGATTTCTCCAAAACCAAAGTGGTCAGAATCTCGGTCCCCGCAAGTGCTCAGAGCCCCAAAGGCCACCTCTCATCTGATGCCCAGACCGTGAGGAAGTGACTACTTTTTCCCCTGGAAAATGGCCTCTCTTTGCGGCCACTCACCCTGGCCGACCCTGAACACCCAAGCGAGAAATTTCCAAATTTTGCTGGATTTCTCCAAAACCAAAGTGGTCAGAATCTAGGCGAATGCAAGTCCGTAGTGCCCCAAATGTCAGCTTTCATCTGATGCCCTGACCCTGGGCAAATCACTTCTTGTTCCCCTGGAAAATGTCCTCTCTTTGCGGCCACTCGCCCTGGCCGACCCTGTCCACTGAAGCGAGAAATTTCCAAATTTTGTTGAATTTCTCCAAAACTAAAATGGTCAGAATCTAGGGCACAGCAAGTGCTCAGAGCCCCAAAGGCCAGCTTTCATCTGATGCCCAGAGCCTGGAGAAATGACTATTTTTTCCCCTGGAAAATGACCTCTCTTTCCGGCCACTCGCCCTGGTCGACCCCGACCACCCACGCTTGAAATTACAAATTTTGCTGCATTTCTCCAAATCCAAAGTGGTCAGAATCTAGGCGAATGCAAGTCCGTAGTGCCCCAAATGTCAGCTTTCATCTGATGCCCTGACCCTGGGCAAATCACTTCTTGTTCCCCTGGAAAATGTCCTCTCTTTGCGGCCACTCGCCCTGGCCAACCCTGTCCACTGAAGCGAGAAATTTCCAAATTTTGCTGCATTTCTCCAAAACCAAAGTGGTCAGAATCTAGGTCCCAGCAAGTGCTGAGAGCCCCAAAGGCCAGCTTTCATCTGATGCCCAGAGCCTGGAGAAATGACTATTTTTTCCCCTGGAAAATGACCTCTCTTTCCAGCCACTCGCCCTGGACGACCCCGACCACCCACGCTTGAAATTACAAATTTTGCTGCATTTCTCCAAATCCAAAGTGGTCAGAATCTAGGCGAATGCAAGTCCGTAGTGCCCCAAATGTCAGCTTTCATCTGATGCCCTGACCCTGGGCAAATCACTTCTTGTTCCCCTGGAAAATGTCCTCTCTTTGCGGCCACTCGCCCTGGCCGACCCTGTCCACTGAAGCGAGAAATTTCCAAATTTTGTTGGATTTCTCCAAAACTAAAATGGTCAGAATCTAGGGCACAGCAAGTGCTCAGAGCCCCAAAGGCCACCTTTCATCTGATGCCATGAGCATGGGGAAATGATTTCTTTTTCCCCTGGAAAATGGCCTCTCTTTGCGGCCACTCGCCCTGGCCGACCCTGACCACTGAAGCTAGAAATTTCCTAATTTTGTTGGATTTCTCCAAAACCAAAGTGGTCAGAATCTAGGTCCCACCAAGTGCTCAGAGCCCCGAAGGCCACCTTTCATCTGATGCCCAGAGCCTGGAGAAATGACTATTTTTTCCCCTGGAAAATGACCTCTCTTTCCGGCCACTCGCCCTGGACAACCCCGACCACCCACGCTTGAAATTACAAATTTTGCTGGATTTCTCCAAAACCAAAGTGGTCAGAATCTAGGCGAATGCAAGTCCGTAGTGCCCCAAATGTCAGCTTTCATCTGATGCCCTGACCCTGGGCAAATCACTTCTTGTTCCCCTGGAAAATGGCCTCTCTTTGCGGCCACTCGCCCTGGCCGACCCTGTCCACTGAAGCTAGAAATTTCCAAATTTTGCTGGATTTCTCCAAAACCAAAGTGGTCAGAATCTACCTCCCAGCAAGTGCTCAGTGCCTAAAAGGCCAGCTTTCATCTGATGCCCAGAGCCGGGAGAAATGACTATTTTTTCCCCTGGAAAATGACCTCTCTTTCCGGCCACTCGCTCTGGACGACCCTGAACACCCAAACTAGAAATTTCTAAATTTTGTTGGATTTCTCCAAAACCAAAGTGGTCAGAATCTACCTCTCAGCAAGTGCTCAGTGCCTAAAAGGCCAGCTTTCATCTGATGCCCAGAGCCTGGACAAATGACTATTTTTTCCCCTGGAAAATGGCCTCTCTTTGCGGCCACTCGCCCTGGCCGACTCTGAACACCCAAGCGAGAAATTTCCAAATTTTGCTGCATTTCTCCAAAACCAAAGTGGTCAGAATCTAGGTCCCAGCAAGTGCTCAGAGCCCCAAAGGCCAGCTTTCATCTGATGCCCAGAGCCTGGAGAAATGACTATTTTTTCCCCTGGAAAATGACCTCTCTTTCCGGCCACTCGCCCTGGACGACCCCGACCACCCACGCTTGAAATTACAAATTTTGCTGCATTTCTCCAAATCCAAAGTGGTCAGAATCTAGGCGAATGCAAGTCCGTAGTGCCCCAAATGTCAGCTTTCATCTGATGCCCTGACCCTGGGCAAATCACTTCTTGTTCCCCTGGAAAATGTCCTCTCTTTGCGGCCACTCGCCCTGGCCAACCCTGTCCACTGAAGCGAGAAATTTCCAAATTTTTCTGGATTTCTCCAAAACTAAAATGGTCAGAATCTAGGGCACAGCAAGTGCTCAGAGCCCCAAAGGCCAGCTTTCATCTGATGCCATGAGCATGGGGAAATGATTTCTTTTTCCCCTGGAAAATGGCCTCTCTTTGCGGCCACTCGCCCTGGCCGACCCTGACCACTGAAGCTAGAAATTTCCTAATTTTGTTGGATTTCTCCAAAACCAAAGTGGTCAGAATCTCGGTCCCCGCAAGTGCTCAGAGCCCCAAAGGCCACCTCTCATCTGATGCCCAGACCGTGAGGAAGTGACTACTTTTTCCCCTGGAAAATGGCCTCTCTTTGCGGCCACTCACCCTGGCCGACCCTGAACACCCAAGCGAGAAATTTCCAAATTTTGCTGGATTTCTCCAAAACCAAAGTGGTCAGAATCTAGGCGAATGCAAGTCCGTAGTGCCCCAAATGTCAGCTTTCATCTGATGCCCTGACCCTGGGCAAATCACTTCTTGTTCCCCTGGAAAATGTCCTCTCTTTGCGGCCACTCGCCCTGGCCGACCCTGTCCACTGAAGCGAGAAATTTCCAAATTTTGTTGAATTTCTCCAAAACTAAAATGGTCAGAATCTAGGGCACAGCAAGTGCTCAGAGCCCCAAAGGCCAGCTTTCATCTGATGCCCAGAGCCTGGAGAAATGACTATTTTTTCCCCTGGAAAATGACCTCTCTTTCCGGCCACTCGCCCTGGTCGACCCCGACCACCCACGCTTGAAATTACAAATTTTGCTGCATTTCTCCAAATCCAAAGTGGTCAGAATCTAGGCGAATGCAAGTCCGTAGTGCCCCAAATGTCAGCTTTCATCTGATGCCCTGACCCTGGGCAAATCACTTCTTGTTCCCCTGGAAAATGTCCTCTCTTTGCGGCCACTCGCCCTGGCCAACCCTGTCCACTGAAGCGAGAAATTTCCAAATTTTGCTGCATTTCTCCAAAACCAAAGTGGTCAGAATCTAGGTCCCAGCAAGTGCTGAGAGCCCCAAAGGCCAGCTTTCATCTGATGCCCAGAGCCTGGAGAAATGACTATTTTTTCCCCTGGAAAATGACCTCTCTTTCCAGCCACTCGCCCTGGACGACCCCGACCACCCACGCTTGAAATTACAAATTTTGCTGCATTTCTCCAAATCCAAAGTGGTCAGAATCTAGGCGAATGCAAGTCCGTAGTGCCCCAAATGTCAGCTTTCATCTGATGCCCTGACCCTGGGCAAATCACTTCTTGTTCCCCTGGAAAATGTCCTCTCTTTGCGGCCACTCGCCCTGGCCGACCCTGTCCACTGAAGCGAGAAATTTCCAAATTTTGTTGGATTTCTCCAAAACTAAAATGGTCAGAATCTAGGGCACAGCAAGTGCTCAGAGCCCCAAAGGCCACCTTTCATCTGATGCCATGAGCATGGGGAAATGATTTCTTTTTCCCCTGGAAAATGGCCTCTCTTTGCGGCCACTCGCCCTGGCCGACCCTGACCACTGAAGCTAGAAATTTCCTAATTTTGTTGGATTTCTCCAAAACCAAAGTGGTCAGAATCTCGGTCCCCGCAAGTGCTCAGAGCCCCAAAGGCCACCTCTCATCTGATGCCCAGACCGTGAGGAAGTGACTACTTTTTCCCCTGGAAAATGGCCTCTCTTTGCGGCCACTCACCCTGGCCGACCCTGAACACCCAAGCGAGAAATTTCCAAATTTTGCTGGATTTCTCCAAAACCAAAGTGGTCAGAATCTAGGCGAATGCAAGTCCGTAGTGCCCCAAATGTCAGCTTTCATCTGATGCCCTGACCCTGGGCAAATCACTTCTTGTTCCCCTGGAAAATGGCCTCTCTTTGCGGCCACTCGCCCTGGCCGACCCTGTCCACTGAAGCTAGAAATTTCCAAATTTTGCTGGATTTCTCCAAAACCAAAGTGGTCAGAATCTACCTCCCAGCAAGTGCTCAGTGCCTAAAAGGCCAGCTTTCATCTGATGCCCAGAGCCGGGAGAAATGACTATTTTTTCCCCTGGAAAATGACCTCTCTTTCCGGCCACTCGCTCTGGACGACCCTGAACACCCAAACTAGAAATTTCTAAATTTTGTTGGATTTCTCCAAAACCAAAGTGGTCAGAATCTACCTCCCAGCAAGTGCTCAGTGCCTAAAAGGCCAGCTTTCATCTGATGCCCAGAGCCTGGACAAATGACTATTTTTTCCCCTGGAAAATGACCTCTCTGTACGGCCACTTGCCCTGGCCGACCCTGTCCACTGAAGCTAGAAATTTCCAAATTTTGCTGGATTTCTCCAAAACTAAAATGGTCAGAATCTAGGTCCCACCAAGTGCTCGGAGCCCCAAAGGCCAGCTTTCATTTGATGCCCAGAGCCTGGAGAAATGACTATTTTTTCCCCTGGAAAATGACCTCTCTTTGCGACCACTGTCCTTGGCTGACCCTGACCACCCAAACTAGAAATTTCTAAATTTTGTTGGATTTCTCCAAAACCAAAGTGGTCAGAATCTCGGTCCCAGCAAGTGCTCAGAGCCCCAAAGGCCACCTTTCATCTGATGCCATGAGCATGGGGAAATGATTTCTTTTTCCCCTGGAAAATGGCCTCTCTTTGCGGCCACTCGCCTTGGCCGACTCTGAACACCCAAGCGAGAAATTTCCAAATTTTGCTGCATTTCTCCAAAACCAAAGTGGTCAGAATCTAGGTCCCAGCAAGTGCTCAGAGCCCCAAAGGCCAGCTTTCATCTGATGCCCAGAGCCTGGAGAAATGACTATTTTTTCCCCTGGAAAATGACCTCTCTTTCCGGCCACTCGCCCTGGACGACCCCGACCACCCACGCTTGAAATTACAAATTTTGCTGCATTTCTCCAAATCCAAAGTGGTCAGAATCTAGGCGAATGCAAGTCCGTAGTGCCCCAAATGTCAGCTTTCATCTGATGCCCTGACCCTGGGCAAATCACTTCTTGTTCCCCTGGAAAATGTCCTCTCTTTGCGGCCACTCGCCCTGGCCAACCCTGTCCACTGAAGCGAGAAATTTCCAAATTTTTCTGGATTTCTCCAAAACTAAAATGGTCAGAATCTAGGGCACAGCAAGTGCTCAGAGCCCCAAAGGCCAGCTTTCATCTGATGCCATGAGCATGGGGAAATGATTTCTTTTTCCCCTGGAAAATGGCCTCTCTTTGCGGCCACTCGCCCTGGCCGACCCTGACCACTGAAGCTAGAAATTTCCTAATTTTGTTGGATTTCTCCAAAACCAAAGTGGTCAGAATCTCGGTCCCCGCAAGTGCTCAGAGCCCCAAAGGCCACCTCTCATCTGATGCCCAGACCGTGAGGAAGTGACTACTTTTTCCCCTGGAAAATGGCCTCTCTTTGCGGCCACTCACCCTGGCCGACCCTGAACACCCAAGCGAGAAATTTCCAAATTTTGCTGGATTTCTCCAAAACCAAAGTGGTCAGAATCTAGGCGAATGCAAGTCCGTAGTGCCCCAAATGTCAGCTTTCATCTGATGCCCTGACCCTGGGCAAATCACTTCTTGTTCCCCTGGAAAATGTCCTCTCTTTGCGGCCACTCGCCCTGGCCGACCCTGTCCACTGAAGCGAGAAATCTCCAAATTTTGTTGAATTTCTCCAAAACTAAAATGGTCAGAATCTAGGGCACAGCAAGTGCTCAGAGCCCCAAAGGCCAGCTTTCCTCTGATGCCCAGAGCCTGGAGAAATGACTATTTTTTCCCCTGGAAAATGACCTCTCTTTCCGGCCACTCGCCCTGGTCGACCCCGACCACCCACGCTTGAAATTACAAATTTTGCTGCATTTCTCCAAATCCAAAGTGGTCAGAATCTAGGCGAATGCAAGTCCGTAGTGCCCCAAATGTCAGCTTTCATCTGATGCCCTGACCCTGGGCAAATCACTTCTTGTTCCCCTGGAAAATGTCCTCTCTTTGCGGCCACTCGCCCTGGCCAACCCTGTCCACTGAAGCGAGAAATTTCCAAATTTTGCTGCATTTCTCCAAAACCAAAGTGGTCAGAATCTAGGTCCCAGCAAGTGCTGAGAGCCCCAAAGGCCAGCTTTCATCTGATGCCCAGAGCCTGGAGAAATGACTATTTTTTCCCCTGGAAAATGACCTCTCTTTCCAGCCACTCGCCCTGGACGACCCCGACCACCCACGCTTGAAATTACAAATTTTGCTGCATTTCTCCAAATCCAAAGTGGTCAGAATCTAGGCGAATGCAAGTCCGTAGTGCCCCAAATGTCAGCTTTCATCTGATGCCCTGACCCTGGGCAAATCACTTCTTGTTCCCCTGGAAAATGTCCTCTCTTTGCGGCCACTCGCCCTGGCCGACCCTGTCCACTGAAGCGAGAAATTTCCAAATTTTGTTGGATTTCTCCAAAACTAAAATGGTCAGAATCTAGGGCACAGCAAGTGCTCAGAGCCCCAAAGGCCACCTTTCATCTGATGCCATGAGCATGGGGAAATGATTTCTTTTTCCCCTGGAAAATGGCCTCTCTTTGCGGCCACTCGCCCTGGCCGACCCTGACCACTGAAGCTAGAAATTTCCTAATTTTGTTGGATTTCTCCAAAACCAAAGTGGTCAGAATCTAGGTCCCACCAAGTGCTCAGAGCCCCGAAGGCCACCTTTCATCTGATGCCCAGAGCCTGGAGAAATGACTATTTTTTCCCCTGGAAAATGACCTCTCTTTCCGGCCACTCGCCCTGGACAACCCCGACCACCCACGCTTGAAATTACAAATTTTGCTGGATTTCTCCAAAACCAAAGTGGTCAGAATCTAGGCGAATGCAAGTCCGTAGTGCCCCAAATGTCAGCTTTCATCTGATGCCCTGACCCTGGGCAAATCACTTCTTGTTCCCCTGGAAAATGGCCTCTCTTTGCGGCCACTCGCCCTGGCCGACCCTGTCCACTGAAGCTAGAAATTTCCAAATTTTGCTGGATTTCTCCAAAACCAAAGTGGTCAGAATCTACCTCCCAGCAAGTGCTCAGTGCCTAAAAGGCCAGCTTTCATCTGATGCCCAGAGCCGGGAGAAATGACTATTTTTTCCCCTGGAAAATGACCTCTCTTTCCGGCCACTCGCTCTGGACGACCCTGAACACCCAAACTAGAAATTTCTAAACTTTGTTGGATTTCTCCAAAACGAAAGTGGTCAGAATCTACCTCCCAGCAAGTGCTCAGTGCCTAAAAGGCCAGCTTTCATCTGATGCCCAGAGCCTGGACAAATGACTATTTTTTCCCCTGGAAAATGACCTCTCTGTACGGCCACTTGCCCTGGCCGACCCTGTCCACTGAAGCTAGAAATTTCCAAATTTTGCTGGATTTCTCCAAAACTAAAATGGTCAGAATCTAGGTCCCACCAAGTGCTCGGAGCCCCAAAGGCCAGCTTTCATTTGATGCCCAGAGCCTGGAGAAATGACTATTTTTTCCCCTGGAAAATGACCTCTCTTTGCGACCACTGTCCTTGGCTGACCCTGACCACCCAAACTAGAAATTTCTAAATTTTGTTGGATTTCTCCAAAACCAAAGTGGTCAGAATCTCGGTCCCAGCAAGTGCTCAGAGCCCCAAAGGCCACCTTTCATCTGATGCCATGAGCATGGGGAAATGATTTCTTTTTCCCCTGGAAAATGGCCTCTCTTTGCGGCCACTCGCCTTGGCCGACTCTGAACACCCAAGCGAGAAATTTCCAAATTTTGCTGCATTTCTCCAAAACCAAAGTGGTCAGAATCTAGGTCCCCGCAAGTGCTCAGAGCCCCAAAGGCCACCTCTCATCTGATGCCCAGACCGTGAGGAAGTGACTACTTTTTCCCCTGGAAAATGGCCTCTCTTTGCGGCCACTCACCCTGGCCGACCCTGAACACCCAAGCGAGAAATTTCCAAATTGTGCTGGATTTCTCCAAAACCAAAGTGGTCAGAATCTAGGTCCCACCAAGTGCTCAGAGCCCCGAAGGCCAGCTTTCATCTGATGCCCAGAGCCTGGAGAAATGACTATTTTTTCCCCTGGAAAATGACCTCTCTTTGCGGCCACTCGCCCTGGACAACCCCGACCACCCACGCTTGAAATTACAAATTTTGCTGGATTTCTCCAAAACCAAAGTGGTCAGAATCTAGGCGAATGCAAGTCCGTAGTGCCCCAAATGTCAGCTTTCATCTGATGCCCGGACCCTGGGCAAATCACTTCTTGTTCCCCTGGAAAATGGCCTCTCTTTGCGGCCACTCGCCCTGGCCGACCCTGTCCACTGAAGCTAGAAATTTCCAAATTTTGCTGGATTTCTCCAAAACCAAAGTGGTCAGAATCTACGTCCCAGCAAGTGCTCAGTGCCTAAAAGGCCAGCTTTCATCTGATGCCCAGAGCCTGGACAAATGACTATTTTTCCCCCTGGAAAATGACCTCTCTGTACGGCCACTCGCCCTGGCCGACCCTGTCCACTGAAGCTAGAAATTTCCAAATTTTGCTGGATTTCTCCAAAACTAAAATGGTCAGAATCTAGGGCACAGCAAGTGCTCAGAGCCCCAAAGGCCAGCTTTCATCTGATGCCCAGAGCCTGGAGAAATGACTATTTTTTCCCCTGGAAAATGACCTCTCTTTCCGGCCACTCGCCCTGGACAACCCCGACCACCCACGCTTGAAATTACAAATTTTGCTGGATTTCTCCAAAACCAAAGTGGTCAGAATCTAGGCGAATGCAAGTCCGTAGTGCCCCAAATGTCAGCTTTCATCTGATGCCCTGACCCTGGGCAAATCACTTCTTGTTCCCCTGGAAAATGTCCTCTCTTTGCGGCCACTCGCCCTGGCCGATCCTGTCCACTGAAGCTAGAAATTTCCAAATTTTGCTGGATTTCTCCAAAACTAAAATGGTCAGAATCTAGGGCACAGCAAGTGCTCAGAGCCCCAAAGGCCACCTTTCATCTGATGCCCAGACCGTGGGGAAATGACTATTTTTTCCCCTGGAAAATGGCCTCTCTGTACGGCCACTTGCCCAGGACGACCCTGACAACTGAAGCTAGAAATATCCAAATTTTGTTGGATTTCTCCAAAACCAAAGTGGTCAGAATCTAGGTCCCACCAAGTGCTCAGAGCCCCAAAGGCCACCTTTCATCTGATGCCCAGACCGTGGGGAAATGACTACTTTTTCCCCTGGAAAATGGCCTCTCTTTGCAGCCACTCGCCTTGTCCGACCCTGACCACTGAAGCTAGAAATTTCCTAATTTTGTTGGATTTCTCCAAAACCAAAGTGGTCAGAATCTAGGTCCCACCAAGTGCTCAGAGCCCCAAAGGCCAGCTTTCATCTGATGCCCAGACCCTGTGCATATGACTTCTTTTCCCCCTGGAAAATGACCTCTCTGCGGCCACTCGCCCTGGTCGACCCCGACCACCCACACTTGAAATTACAAATTTTGTTGGATTTCTCCAAAACCAAAGTGGTCAGAATCTAGGCGAATGCAAGTCCGTAGAGCCCCAAATGTGAGCTTTCATCTGATGCCCAGACCCTGTGCATACGACTTCTTTTTCCCCTGGAAAATGACCTCTCTTTCCGGCCACTCGCCCTGGAAGACCCCGACCACCCACACTTGAAATTACAAATTTTGCTGGATTTCTCCAAAACCAAAGTGGTCAGAATCTACGTCCCAGCAAGTGCTCAGAGCCCCAAAGGCCACCTTTCATCTGATGCCCAGACCGTGGGGAAATGACTACTTTTTCCCCTGGAAAATGGCCTCTCTTTGCGGCCACTCGCCCTGGCCGACCCTGTCCGCTGAAGCTAGAAATTTCCAAATTTTGTTGGATTTCACCAAATCGAAAGTGGTCAGAATCTACGTCCCAGCAAGTGCTCAGTGCCTAAAAGGCCAGCTTTCATCTGATGCCCAGAGCCTGGACAAATGACTATTTTTCCCCCTGGAAAATGACCTCTCTGTACGGCCACTCGCCCTGGCCGACCCTGTCCACTGAAGCTAGAAATTTCCAAATTTTGCTGGATTTCTCCAAAACTAAAATGGTCAGAATCTAGGGCACAGCAAGTGCTCAGAGCCCCAAAGGCCAGCTTTCATCTGATGCCCAGAGCCTGGACAAATGACTATTTTTTCCCCTGGAAAATGACCTCTCTTTCCGGCCACTCGCCCTGGTCGACCCCGATCACCCAAGCTAGAAATTTCAAATTTTGTTGGATTTCTCCAAAACCAAAGTGGTCAGAATCTAGGCGAATGCAAGTCCGTAGAGCCCCAAATGTGAGCTTTCATCTGATGCCCAGACCCTGTGCATATGACTTCTTTTTCCCCTGGAAAATGACCTCTCTTTCCGGCCACTCGCCCTGGACGACCCCGACCACCCACGCTTGAAATTACAAATTTTGCTGGATTTCTCCAAAACCAAAGTGGTGAGAATCTACATCCCAGCAAGTGCTCAGAGCCCCAAAGGCCAGCTTTCATCTGATGCCCTGAGCATGGGGAAATGATTTCTTTTTCTCCTGGAAAATGACCTCTCTTTGCCAGCACTCGCCCTGGCCGACCCTGACAACTGAAGCTAGAAATTTCCAAATTTTGTTGGATTTCTCCAAAACCAAAGTGGTCAGAATCTCGGTCCCAGCAAGTGCTCAGAGGCCCAAAGGCCACCTTTCATCTGATGCCATGAGCATGGGGAAATGACTACTTTTTCCCCTGGAAAATGGCCTCTCTTTGCGGCCACTCGCCTTGGCCGACTCTGAACACCCAAGCAAGAAATTTCCAAATTTTGCTGCATTTCTCCAAAACCAAAGTGGTCAGAATCTAGGTCCCAGCAAGTGCTGAGAGCCCCAAAGGCCAGCTTTCATCTGATGCCCAGAGCCTGGAGAAATGACTATTTTTTCCCCTGGAAAATGACCTCTCTTTCCGGCCACTCGCCCTGGACGACCCCGACCACCCACGCTTGAAATTACAAATTTTGCTGCATTTCTCCAAATCCAAAGTGGTCAGAATCTAGGCGAATGCAAGTCCGTAGTGCCCCAAATGTCAGCTTTCATCTGATGCCCTGACACTGGGCAAATCACTTCTTGTTCCCCTGGAAAATGTCCTCTCTTTGCGACCACTCGCCCTGGCCGACCCTGAACACCCAAGCGAGAAATTTCTTAATTTTGTTGGATTTCTCCAAAACGAAAGTGGTCAGAATCAACCTCCCAGCAAGTGCTCAGTGCCTAAAAGGCCAGCTTTCATCTGATGCCCAGAGCCTGGAGAAATGACTATTTTTTCCCCTGGAAAATGACCACTCTGTACGGCCACTTGCCCTGGCCGACCCTGACAACTGAAGCTAGAAATTTCCAAATTTTTCTGGATTTCTCCAAAACTAAAATGGTCAGAATCTAGGGCACAGCAAGTGCTCAGAGCCCCAAAGGCCAGCTTTCATCTGATGCCATGAGCATGGGGAAATGATTTCTTTTTCCCCTGGAAAATGGCCTCTCTTTGCGGCCACTCGCCCTGGCCGACCCTGTCCACTGAAGCTAGAAATTTCCAAATTTTGCTGGATTTCTCCAAAACCAAAGTGGTCAGAATCTACGTCCCAGCAAGTGCTCAGTGCCTAAAAGGCCAGCTTTCATCTGATGCCCAGAGCCTGGACAAATGACTATTTTTCCCCCTGGAAAATGACCTCTCTGTACGGCCACTCGCCCTGGCCGACCCTGTCCACTGAAGCTAGAAATTTCCAAATTTTGCTGGATTTCTCCAAAACTAAAATGGTCAGAATCTAGGGCACAGCAAGTGCTCAGAGCCCCAAAGGCCAGCTTTCATCTGATGCCCAGAGCCTGGAGAAATGACTATTTTTTCCCCTGGAAAATGACCTCTCTTTCCGGCCACTCGCCCTGGACAACCCCGACCACCCACGCTTGAAATTACAAATTTTGCTGCATTTCTCCAAAACCAAAGTGGTCAGAATCTAGGCGAATGCAAGTCCGTAGTGCCCCAAATGTCAGCTTTCATCTGATGCCCTGACCCTGGGCAAATCACTTCTTGTTCCCCTGGAAAAGGGCCTCTCTTTGCGGCCACTCGCCCTGGCCGATCCTGTCCACTGAAGCTAGAAATTTCCAAATTTTGCTGGATTTCTCCAAAACTAAAATGGTCAGAATCTAGGGCACAGCAAGTGCTCAGAGCCCCAAAGGCCACCTTTCATCTGATGCCCAGACCGTGGGGAAATGACTATTTTTCCCCCTGGAAAATGGCCTCTCTGTACGGCCACTTGCCCTGGACGACCCTGACAACTGAAGCTAGAAATATCCAAATTTTGTTGGATTTCTCCAAAACCAAAGTGGTCAGAATCTAGGTCCCACCAAGTGCTCAGAGCCCCAAAGGCCACCTTTCATCTGATGCCCAGACCGTGGGGAAATGACTACTTTTTCCCCTGGAAAATGGCCTCTCTTTGCAGCCACTCGCCTTGGCCGACCCTGAGCACTGAAGCTAGAAATTTCCTAATTTTGTTGGATTTCTCCAAAACCAAAGTGGTCAGAATCTAGGTCCCAGCAAGTGCTGAGAGCCCCAAAGGCCAGCTTTCATCTGATGCCCAGACCCTGTGCATATGACTTCTTTTCCCCCTGGAAAATGACCTCTCTTTGCGGCCACTCGCCCTGGTCGACCCCGACCACCCACGCTTGAAATTACAAATTTTGTTGCATTTCTCCAAAACCAAAGTGGTCAGAATCTAGGCAAATGCAAGTCCGTAGTGCCCCAAATGTCAGCTTTCATCTGATGCCCAGACCCTGTGCATACGACTTCTTTTTCCCCTGGAAAATGACCTCTCTTTCCGGCCACTCGCCCTGGAAGACCCCGACCACCCACACTTGAAATTACAAATTTTGCTGGATTTCTCCAAAACCAAAGTGGTCAGAATCTCGGTCCCAGCAAGTGCTCAGAGGCCCAAAGGCCACCTTTCATCTGATGCCCAGACCGTGGGGAAATGACTACTTTTTCCCCTGGAAAATGGCCTCTCTTTGCGGCCACTCGCCCTGGCCGACCCTGTCCGCTGAAGCTAGAAATTTCCAAATTTTGTTGGATTTCACCAAATCGAAAGTGGTCAGAATCTACGTCCCAGCAAGTGCTCAGTGCCTAAAAGGCCAGCTTTCATCTGATGCCCAGAGCCTGGACAAATGACTATTTTTCCCCCTGGAAAATGACCTCTCTGTACGGCCACTCGCCCTGGCCGACCCTGTCCACTGAAGCTAGAAATTTCCAAATTTTGCTGGATTTCTCCAAAACTAAAATGGTCAGAATCTAGGGCACAGCAAGTGCTCAGAGCCCCAAAGGCCAGCTTTCATCTGATGCCCAGAGCCTGGACAAATGACTATTTTTTCCCCTGGAAAATGACCTCTCTTTCCGGCCACTCGCCCTGGTCGACCCCGATCACCCAAGCTAGAAATTTCAAATTTTGTTGGATTTCTCCAAAACCAAAGTGGTCAGAATCTAGGCGAATGCAAGTCCGTAGAGCCCCAAATGTGAGCTTTCATCTGATGCCCAGACCCTGTGCATATGACTTCTTTTTCCCCTGGAAAATGACCTCTCTTTCCGGCCACTCGCCCTGGTCGACCCCGACCACCCACGCTTGAAATTACAAATTTTGTTGCATTTCTCCAAAACCAAAGTGGTCAGAATCTAGGCAAATGCAAGTCCGTAGTGCCCCAAATGTCAGCTTTCATCTGATGCCCAGACCCTGTGCATACGACTTCTTTTTCCCCTGGAAAATGACCTCTCTTTCCGGCCACTCGCCCTGGAAGACCCCGACCACCCACACTTGAAATTACAAATTTTGCTGGATTTCTCCAAAACCAAAGTGGTCAGAATCTCGGTCCCAGCAAGTGCTCAGAGGCCCAAAGGCCACCTTTCATCTGATGCCCAGACCGTGGGGAAATGACTACTTTTTCCCCTGGAAAATGGCCTCTCTTTGCGGCCACTCGCCCTGGCCGACCCTGTCCGCTGAAGCTAGAAATTTCCAAATTTTGTTGGATTTCACCAAATCGAAAGTGGTCAGAATCTACGTCCCAGCAAGTGCTCAGTGCCTAAAAGGCCAGCTTTCATCTGATGCCCAGAGCCTGGACAAATGACTATTTTTCCCCCTGGAAAATGACCTCTCTGTACGGCCACTCGCCCTGGCCGACCCTGTCCACTGAAGCTAGAAATTTCCAAATTTTGCTGGATTTCTCCAAAACTAAAATGGTCAGAATCTAGGGCACAGCAAGTGCTCAGAGCCCCAAAGGCCAGCTTTCATCTGATGCCCAGAGCCTGGACAAATGACTATTTTTTCCCCTGGAAAATGACCTCTCTTTCCGGCCACTCGCCCTGGTCGACCCCGATCACCCAAGCTAGAAATTTCAAATTTTGTTGGATTTCTCCAAAACCAAAGTGGTCAGAATCTAGGCGAATGCAAGTCCGTAGAGCCCCAAATGTGAGCTTTCATCTGATGCCCAGACCCTGTGCATATGACTTCTTTTTCCCCTGGAAAATGACCTCTCTTTCCGGCCACTCGCCCTGGACGACCCCGACCACCCACGCTTGAAATTACAAATTTTGCTGGATTTCTCCAAAACCAAAGTGGTGAGAATCTACGTCCCAGCAAGTGCTCAGAGCCCCAAAGGCCAGCTTTCATCTGATGCCCTGAGCATGGGGAAATGATTTCTTTTTCTCCTGGAAAATGACCTCTCTTTGCCAGCACTCGCCCTGGCCGACTCTGAACACCCAAGCAAGAAATTTCCAAATTTTGCTGGATTTCTCCAAAACCAAAGTGGTCAGAATCTACGTCCCAGCAAGTGCTCAGTGCCTAAAAGGCCAGCTTTCATCTGATGCCCAGAGCCTGGACAAATGACTATTTTTCCCCCTGGAAAATGACCTCTCTGTAAGGCCACTCGCCCTGGCCGACCCTGTCCACTGAAGCTAGAAATTTCCAAATTTTGCTGGATTTCTCCAAAACAAAAATGGTCAGAATCTAGGGCACAGCAAGTGCTCAGAGCCCCAAAGGCCAGCTTTCATCTGATGCCCAGAGCCGGGAGAAATGACTATTTTTTCCCCTGGAAAATGACCTCTCTTTCCGGCCACTCGCCCTGGACGACCCTGAACACCCAAGTGAGAAATTTCTAAATTTTGTTGGATTTCTCCAAAACGATAGTGGTCAGAATCTACCTCCCAGCAAGTGCTCAGTGCCTAAAAGGCCAGCTTTCATCTGATGCCCAGAGCCTGGAGAAATGACTATTTTTTCCCCTGGAAAATGACCTCTCTGTACGGCCACTTGCCCTGGCCGACCCTGTCCACTGAAGCTAGAAATTTCCAAATTTTGCTGGATTTCTCCAAAACTAAAATGGTCAGAATCTAGGTCCCACCAAGTGCTCGGAGCCCCAAAGGCCAGCTTTCATTTGATGCCCAGAGCCTGGAGAAATGACTATTTTTTCCCCTGGAAAATGACCTCTCTTTGCGACCACTGTCCTTGGCTGACCCTGACCACCCAAACTAGAAATTTCTAAATTTTGTTGGATTTCTCCAAAACCAAAGTGGTCAGAATCTCGGTCCCAGCAAGTGTTCAGAGCCCCAAAGGCCACCTTTCATCTGATGCCATGAGCATGGGGAAATGATTTCTTTTTCCCCTGGAAAATGGCCTCTCTTTGCGGCCACTCGCCTTGTCCGACTCTGAACACCCAAGCGAGAAATTTCCAAATTTTGCTGCATTTCTCCAAAACCAAAGTGGTCAGAATCTAGGACCCAGCAAGTGCTCAGAGCCCCAAAGGCCAGCTTTCATCTGATGCCCAGAGCCTGGAGAAATGACTATTTTTTCCCCTGGAAAATGACCTCTCTTTCCGGCCACTCGCCCTGGTCGACCCCGACCACCCACGCTTGAAATTACAAATTTTGCTGCATTTCTCCAAATCCAAAGTGGTCAGAATCTAGGCGAATGCAAGTCCGTAGTGCCCCAAATCTCAGCTTTCATCTGATGCCCTGACCCTGGGCAAATCACTTCTTGTTCCCCTGGAAAATGTCCTCTCTTTGCGGCCACTCGCCCTGGCCAACCCTGTCCACTGAAGCGAGAAATTTCCAAATTTTTCTGGATTTCTCCAAAACTAAAATGGTCAGAATCTAGGGCACAGCAAGTGCTCAGAGCCCCAAAGGCCAGCTTTCATCTGATGCCATGAGCATGGGGAAATGATTTCTTTTTCCCCTGGAAAATGGCCTCTCTTTGCGGCCACTCGCCCTGGCCGACCCTGACCACTGAAGCTAGAAATTTCCTAATTTTGTTGGATTTCTCCAAAACCAAAGTGGTCAGAATCTAGGTCCCCGCAAGTGCTCAGAGCCCCAAAGGCCACCTCTCATCTGATGCCCAGACCGTGAGGAAATGATTTCTTTTTCCCCTGGAAAATGTCCTCTCTTTGCGGCCACTCGCCCTGGCCAACCCTGTCCACTGAAGCTAGAAATTTCCAAATTTTTCTGGATTTCTCCAAAACTAAAATGGTCAGAATCTAGGGCACAGCAAGTGCTCAGAGCCCCAAAGGCCAGCTTTCATCTGATGCCATGAGCATGGGGAAATGATTTCTTTTTCCCCTGGAAAATGGCCTCTCTTTGCGGCCACTCGCCCTGGCCGACCCTGACCACTGAAGCTAGAAATTTCCTAATTTTGTTGGATTTCTCCAAAACCAAAGTGGTCAGAATCTAGGTCCCCGCAAGTGCTCAGAGCCCCAAAGGCCACCTCTCATCTGATGCCCAGACCGTGAGGAAGTGACTACTTTTTCCCCTGGAAAATGGCCTCTCTTTGCGGCCACTCACCCTGGCCGACCCTGAACACCCAAGCGAGAAATTTCCAAATTTTGCTGCATTTCTCCAAAACCAAAGTGGTCAGAATCTAGGTCCCACCAAGTGCTCAGAGCCCCGAAGGCCAGCTTTCATCTGATGCCCAGAGCCTGGAGAAATGACTATTTTTTCCCCTGGAAAATGACCTCTCTTTCCGGCCACTCGCCCTGGACAACCCCGACCACCCACGCTTGAAATTACAAATTTTGCTGCATTTCTCCAAAACCAAAGTGGTCAGAATCTAGGTCCCCGCAAGTGCTCAGAGCCCCAAAGGCCACCTCTCATCTGATGCCCAGACCGTGAGGAAGTGACTACTTTTTCCCCTGGAAAATGGCCTCTCTTTGCGGCCACTCACCCTGGCCGACCCTGAACACCCAAGCGAGAAATTTCCAAATTTTGCTGCATTTCTCCAAAACCAAAGTGGTCAGAATCTAGGCGAATGCAAGTCCGTAGTGCCCCAAATGTCAGCTTTCATCTGATGCCCTGACCCTGGGCAAATCACTTCTTGTTCCCCTGGAAAATGGCCTCTCTTTGCGGCCACTCGCCCTGGCCGACCCTGTCCACTGAAGCTAGAAATTTCCAAATTCTGCTGGATTTCTCCAAAACCAAAGTGGTCAGAATCTACGTCCCAGCAAGTGCTCAGTGCCTAAAAGGCCAGCTTTCATCTGATGCCCAGAGCCTGGACAAATGACTATTTTTCCCCCTGGAAAATGACCTCTCTGTACGGCCACTCCCCCTGGCCGACCCTGTCCACTGAAGCTAGAAATTTCCAAATTTTGCTGGATTTCTCCAAAACAAAAATGGTCAGAATCTAGGGCACAGCAAGTGCTCAGAGCCCCAAAGGCCAGCTTTCATCTGATGCCCAGAGCCTGGAGAAATGACTATTTTTTCCCCTGGAAAATGACCTCTCTTTCCGGCCACTCGCCCTGGACAACCCCGACCACCCACGCTTGAAATTACAAATTTTGCTGGATTTCTCCAAAACCAAAGTGGTCAGAATCTAGGCGAATGCAAGTCCGTAGTGCCCCAAATGTCAGCTTTCATCTGATGCCCTGACCCTGGGCAAATCACTTCTTGTTCCCCTGGAAAATGGCCTCTCTTTGCGGCCACTCGCCCTGGCCGATCCTGTCCACTGAAGCTAGAAATTTCCAAATTTTGCTGGATTTCTCCAAAACAAAAATGGTCAGAATCTAGGGCACAGCAAGTGCTCAGAGCCCCAAAGGCCATCTTTCATCTGATGCCCAGACCGTGGGGAAATGACTACTTTTTCCCCTGGAAAATGGCCTCTCTTTGCAGCCACTCGCCTTGGCCGACCCTGACCACTGAAGCTAGAAATTTCCTAATTTTGTTGGATTTCTCCAAAACCAAAGTGGTCAGAATCTAGGTCCCAGCAAGTGCTCAGAGCCCCAAAGGCCAGCTTTCATCTGATGCCCAGACCCTGTGCATATGACTTCTTTTCCCCCTGGAAAATGACCTCTCTTTGCGGCCACTCGCCCTGGTCGACCCCGATCACCCAAGCTAGAAATTTCAAATTTTGTTGGATTTCTCCAAAACCAAAGTGGTCAGAATCTAGGCGAATGCAAGTCCGTAGAGCCCCAAATGTGAGCTTTCATCTGATGCCCAGACCCTGTGCATACGACTTCTTTTTCCCCTGGAAAATGACCTCTCTTTCCGGCCCCTCGTCCTGGACGACCCCGACCACCCACGCTTGAAATTACAAATTTTGCTGCATTTCTCCAAATCCAAAGTGGTCAGAATCTAGGCGAATGCAAGTCCGTAGTGCCCCAAATGTCAGCTTTCATCTGATGCCCTGACACTGGGCAAATCACTTCTTGTTCCCCTGGAAAATGTCCTCTCTTTGCGGCCACTCGCCCTGGCCGACCCTGTCCACTGAAGCGAGAAATTTCCAAATTTTGCTGGATTTCTCCAAAACTAAAATGGTCAGAATCTAGGGCACAGCAAGTGCTCAGAGCCCCAAAGGCCACCTTTCATCTGATGCCCAGACCGTGGGGAAATGACTACTTTTTCCCCTGGAAAATGGCCTCTCTTTGCGGCCACTCGCCCTGGCCGACCCTGTCCGCTGAAGCTAGAAATTTCCAAATTTTGTTGGATTTCACCAAATCGAAAGTGGTCAGAATCTACGTCCCAGCAAGTGCTCAGTGCCTAAAAGGCCAGCTTTCATCTGATGCCCAGAGCCTGGACAAATGACTATTTTTCCCCCTGGAAAATGACCTCTCTGTACGGCCACTCGCCCTGGCCGACCCTGTCCACTGAAGCTAGAAATTTCCAAATTTTGCTGGACTTCTCCAAAACTAAAATGGTCAGAATCTAGGGCACAGCAAGTGCTCAGAGCCCCAAAGGCCAGCTTTCATCTGATGCCCAGAGCCTGGACAAATGACTATTTTTTCCCCTGGAAAATGACCTCTCTTTCCGGCCACTCGCCCTGGACGACCCCGACCACCCACGCTTGAAATTACAAATTTTGCTGGATTTCTCCAAAACCAAAGTGGTGAGAATCTACGTCCCAGCAAGTGCTCAGAGCCCCAAAGGCCAGCTTTCATCTGATGCCCTGAGCATGGGGAAATGATTTCTTTTTCTCCTGGAAAATGACCTCTCTTTGCCAGCACTCGCCCTGGCCGACCCTGACAACTGAAGCTAGAAATTTCCAAATTTTGTTGGATTTCTCCAAAACCAAAGTGGTCAGAATCTCGGTCCCAGCAAGTGCTCAGAGGCCCAAAGGCCACCTTTCATCTGATGCCATGAGCATGGGGAAATGACTACTTTTTCCCCTGGAAAATGGCCTCTCTTTGCGGCCACTCGCCTTGGCCGACTCTGAACACCCAAGCAAGAAATTTCCAAATTTTGCTGCATTTCTCCAAAACCAAAGTGGTCAGAATCTAGGTCCCAGCAAGTGCTGAGAGCCCCAAAGGCCAGCTTTCATCTGATGCCCAGAGCCTGGAGAAATGACTATTTTTTCCCCTGGAAAATGACCTTTCTTTGCGGCCACTCGCCCTGGACGACCCCGACCACCCACGCTTGAAATTACAAATTTTGCTGCATTTCTCCAAATCCAAAGTGGTCAGAATCTAGGCGAATGCAAGTCCGTAGTGCCCCAAATGTCAGCTTTCATCTGATGCCCTGACCCTGGGCAAATCACTTCTTGTTCCCCTGGAAAATGTCCTCTCTTTGCGGCCACTCGCCCTGGCCGACCCTGTCCACTGAAGCGAGAAATTTCTAAATTTTGTTGGATTTCTCCAAAACTAAAATGGTCAGAATCTAGGGCACAGCAAGTGCTCAGAGCCCCAAAGGCCAGCTTTCATCTGATGCCCAGAGCCGGGAGAAATGACTATTTTTTCCCCTGGAAAATGACCTCTCTTTCCGGCCACTCGCCCTGGACGACCCTGAACACCCAAGTGAGAAATTTCTAAATTTTGTTGGATTTCTCCAAAACGATAGTGGTCAGAAACTACCTCCCAGCAAGTGCTCAGTGCCTAAAAGGCCAGCTTTCATCTGATGCCCAGAGCCTGGAGAAATGACTATTTTTTCCCCTGGAAAATGACCTCTCTGTACGGCCACTTGCCCTGGCCGACCCTGTCCACTGAAGCTAGAAATTTCCAAATTTTGCTGGATTTCTCCAAAACTAAAATGGTCAGAATCTAGGTCCCACCAAGTGCTCGGAGCCCCAAAGGCCAGCTTTCATTTGATGCCCAGAGCCTGGAGAAATGACTATTTTTTCCCCTGGAAAATGGCCTCTCTTTGCGACCACTGTCCTTGGCTGACCCTGACCACCCAAACTAGAAATTTCTAAATTTTGTTGGATTTCTCCAAAACCAAAGTGGTCAGAATCTCGGTCCCAGCAAGTGCTCAGAGCCCCAAAGGCCACCTTTCATCTGATGCCATGAGCATGGGGAAATGATTTCTTTTTCCCCTGGAAAATGGCCTCTCTTTGCGGCCACTCGCCTTGGCCGACTCTGAACACCCAAGCGAGAAATTTCCAAATTTTGCTGCATTTCTCCAAAACCAAAGTGGTCAGAATCTAGGTCCCAGCAAGTGCTCAGAGCCCCAAAGGCCAGCTTTCATCTGATGCCCAGAGCCTGGAGAAATGACTATTTTTTCCCCTGGAAAATGACCTCTCTTTCCGGCCACTCGCCCTGGCCGACCCCGACCACCCACTCTTGAAATTTCAAATTTTGCTGCATTTCTCCAAATCCAAAGTGGTCAGAATCTAGGCGAATGCAAGTCCGTAGTGCCCCAAATGTCAGCTTTCATCTGATGCCCTGACCCTGGGCAAATCACTTCTTGTTCCCCTGGAAAATGTCCTCTCTTTGCGGCCATTCGCCCTGGCCAACCCTGTCCACTGAAGCGAGAAATTTCCAAATTTTTCTGGATTTCTCCAAAACTAAAATGGTCAGAATCTAGGGCACAGCAAGTGCTCAGAGCCCCAAAGGCCAGCTTTCATCTGATGCCATGAGCATGGGGAAATGATTTCTTTTTCCCCTGGAAAATGGCCTCTCTTTGCGGCCACTCGCCCTGGCCGACCCTGACCACTGAAGCTAGAAATTTCCTAATTTTGTTGGATTTCTCCAAAACCAAAGTGGTCAGAATCTAGGTCCCCGCAAGTGCTCAGAGCCCCAAAGGCCACCTTTCATCTGATGCCCAGACCGTGAGGAAGTGACTACTTTTTCCCCTGGAAAATGGCCTCTCTTTGCGGCCACTCACCCTGGCCGACCCTGAACACCCAAGCGAGAAATTTCCAAATTTTGCTGCATTTCTCCAAAACCAAAGTGGTCAGAATCTAGGTCCCACCAAGTGCTCAGAGCCCCGAAGGCCAGCTTTCATCTGATGCCCAGAGCCTGGAGAAATGACTATTTTTTCCCCTGGAAAATGACCTCTCTTTCCGGCCACTCGCCCTGGACAACCCCGACCACCCACGCTTGAAATTACAAATTTTGCTGGATTTCTCCAAAACCAAAGTGGTCAGAATCTAGGCAAATGCAAGTCCGTAGTGCCCCAAATGTCAGCTTTCATCTGATGCCCTGACCCTGGGCAAATCACTTCTTGTTCCCCTGGAAAATGGCCTCTCTTTGCGGCCACTCGCCCTGGCCGACCCTGTCCACTGAAGCTAGAAATTTCCAAATTTTGCTGGATTTCTCCAAAACCAAAGTGGTCAGAATCTACGTCCCAGCAAGTGCTCAGTGCCTAAAAGGCCAGCTTTCATCTGATGCCCAGAGCCTGGACAAATGACTATTTTTCCCCCTGGAAAATGACCTCTCTGTACGGCCACTCGCTCTGGCCGACCCTGTCCACTGAAGCTAGAAATTTCCAAATTTTGCTGGATTTCTCCAAAACTAAAATGGTCAGAATCTAGGGCACAGCAAGTGCTCAGAGCCCCAAATGTCAGCTTTCATCTGATGCCCTGACCCTGGGCAAATCACTTCTTGTTCCCCTGGAAAATGTCCTCTCTTTGCGGCCACTCGCCCTGGCCGACCCTGTCCACTGAAGCGAGAAATTTCTAAATTTTGTTGGATTTCTCCAAAACTAAAATGGTCAGAATCTAGGGCACAGCAAGTGCTCAGAGCCCCAAAGGCCAGCTTTCATCTGATGCCCAGAGCCGGGAGAAATGACTATTTTTTCCCCTGGAAAATGACCTCTCTTTCCGGCCACTCGCCCTGGACGACCCTGAACACCCAAGTGAGAAATTTCTAAATTTTGTTGGATTTCTCCAAAACGATAGTGGTCAGAAACTACCTCCCAGCAAGTGCTCAGTGCCTAAAAGGCCAGCTTTCATCTGATGCCCAGAGCCTGGAGAAATGACTATTTTTTCCCCTGGAAAATGACCTCTCTGTACGGCCACTTGCCCTGGCCGACCCTGTCCACTGAAGCTAGAAATTTCCAAATTTTGCTGGATTTCTCCAAAACTAAAATGGTCAGAATCTAGGTCCCACCAAGTGCTCGGAGCCCCAAAGGCCAGCTTTCATTTGATGCCCAGAGCCTGGAGAAATGACTATTTTTTCCCCTGGAAAATGGCCTCTCTTTGCGACCACTGTCCTTGGCTGACCCTGACCACCCAAACTAGAAATTTCTAAATTTTGTTGGATTTCTCCAAAACCAAAGTGGTCAGAATCTCGGTCCCAGCAAGTGCTCAGAGCCCCAAAGGCCACCTTTCATCTGATGCCATGAGCATGGGGAAATGATTTCTTTTTCCCCTGGAAAATGGCCTCTCTTTGCGGCCACTCGCCTTGGCCGACTCTGAACACCCAAGCGAGAAATTTCCAAATTTTGCTGCATTTCTCCAAAACCAAAGTGGTCAGAATCTAGGTCCCAGCAAGTGCTCAGAGCCCCAAAGGCCAGCTTTCATCTGATGCCCAGAGCCTGGAGAAATGACTATTTTTTCCCCTGGAAAATGACCTCTCTTTCCGGCCACTCGCCCTGGCCGACCCCGACCACCCACTCTTGAAATTTCAAATTTTGCTGCATTTCTCCAAATCCAAAGTGGTCAGAATCTAGGCGAATGCAAGTCCGTAGTGCCCCAAATGTCAGCTTTCATCTGATGCCCTGACCCTGGGCAAATCACTTCTTGTTCCCCTGGAAAATGTCCTCTCTTTGCGGCCATTCGCCCTGGCCAACCCTGTCCACTGAAGCGAGAAATTTCCAAATTTTTCTGGATTTCTCCAAAACTAAAATGGTCAGAATCTAGGGCACAGCAAGTGCTCAGAGCCCCAAAGGCCAGCTTTCATCTGATGCCATGAGCATGGGGAAATGATTTCTTTTTCCCCTGGAAAATGGCCTCTCTTTGCGGCCACTCGCCCTGGCCGACCCTGACCACTGAAGCTAGAAATTTCCTAATTTTGTTGGATTTCTCCAAAACCAAAGTGGTCAGAATCTAGGTCCCCGCAAGTGCTCAGAGCCCCAAAGGCCACCTTTCATCTGATGCCCAGACCGTGAGGAAGTGACTACTTTTTCCCCTGGAAAATGGCCTCTCTTTGCGGCCACTCACCCTGGCCGACCCTGAACACCCAAGCGAGAAATTTCCAAATTTTGCTGCATTTCTCCAAAACCAAAGTGGTCAGAATCTAGGTCCCACCAAGTGCTCAGAGCCCCGAAGGCCAGCTTTCATCTGATGCCCAGAGCCTGGAGAAATGACTATTTTTTCCCCTGGAAAATGACCTCTCTTTCCGGCCACTCGCCCTGGACAACCCCGACCACCCACGCTTGAAATTACAAATTTTGCTGGATTTCTCCAAAACCAAAGTGGTCAGAATCTAGGCAAATGCAAGTCCGTAGTGCCCCAAATGTCAGCTTTCATCTGATGCCCTGACCCTGGGCAAATCACTTCTTGTTCCCCTGGAAAATGGCCTCTCTTTGCGGCCACTCGCCCTGGCCGACCCTGTCCACTGAAGCTAGAAATTTCCAAATTTTGCTGGATTTCTCCAAAACCAAAGTGGTCAGAATCTACGTCCCAGCAAGTGCTCAGTGCCTAAAAGGCCAGCTTTCATCTGATGCCCAGAGCCTGGACAAATGACTATTTTTCCCCCTGGAAAATGACCTCTCTGTACGGCCACTCGCTCTGGCCGACCCTGTCCACTGAAGCTAGAAATTTCCAAATTTTGCTGGATTTCTCCAAAACTAAAATGGTCAGAATCTAGGGCACAGCAAGTGCTCAGAGCCCCAAATGTCAGCTTTCATCTGATGCCCTGACCCTGGGCAAATCACTTCTTGTTCCCCTGGAAAATGTCCTCTCTTTGCGGCCACTCGCCCTGGCCAACCCTGTCCACTGAAGCGAGAAATTTCCAAATTTTTCTGGATTTCTCCAAAACTAAAATGGTCAGAATCTAGGGCACAGCAAGTGCTCAGAGCCCCAAAGGCCAGCTTTCATCTGATGCCATGAGCATGGAGAAATGATTTCTTTTTCCCCTGGAAAATGGCCTCTCTTTGCGGCCACTCGCCCTGGCCGACCCTGACCACTGAAGCTAGAAATTTCCTAATTTTGTTGGATTTCTCCAAAACCAAAGTGGTCAGAATCTAGGTCCCCGCAAGTGCTCAGAGCCCCAAAGGCCACCTTTCATCTGATGCCCAGACCGTGAGGAAGTGACTACTTTTTCCCCTGGAAAATGGCCTCTCTTTGCGGCCACTCACCCTGGCCGACCCTGAACACCCAAGCGAGAAATTTCCAAATTTTGCTGCATTTCTCCAAAACCAAAGTGGTCAGAATCTAGGTCCCACCAAGTGCTCAGAGCCCCGAAGGCCAGCTTTCATCTGATGCCCAGAGCCTGGAGAAATGACTATTTTTTCCCCTGGAAAATGACCTCTCTTTCCGGCCACTCGCCCTGGACAACCCCGACCACCCACGCTTGAAATTACAAATTTTGCTGGATTTCTCCAAAACCAAAGTGGTCAGAATCTAGGCGAATGCAAGTCCGTAGTGCCCCAAATGTCAGCTTTCATCTGATGCCCTGACCCTGGGCAAATCACTTCTTGTTCCCCTGGAAAATGGCCTCTCTTTGCGGCCACTCGCCCTGGCCGACCCTGTCCACTGAAGCTAGAAATTTCCAAATTTTGCTGGATTTCTCCAAAACCAAAGTGGTCAGAATCTACATCCCAGGAAGTGCTCAGCGCCTAAAAGGCCAGCTTTCATCTGATGCCCAGAGCCTGGACAAATGACTATTTTTCCCCCTGGAAAATGACCTCTCTGTACGGCCACTCGCCCTGGCCGACCCTGTCCACTGAAGCTAGAAATTTCCAAATTTTGCTGGATTTCTCCAAAACTAAAATGGTCAGAATCTAGGGCACAGCAAGTGCTCAGAGCCCCAAAGGCCAGCTTTCATCTGATGCCCAGAGCCTGGAGAAATGACTATTTTTTCCCCTGGAAAATGACCTCTCTTTCCGGCCACTCGCCCTGGACAACCCCGACCACCCACGCTTGAAATTACAAATTTTGCTGCATTTCTCCAAAACCAAAGTGGTCAGAATCTAGGCGAATGCAAGTCCGTAGTGCCCCAAATGTCAGCTTTCATCTGATGCCCTGACCCTGGGCAAATCACTTCTTGTTCCCCTGGAAAATGGCCTCTCTTTGCGGCCACTCGCCCTGGCCGATCCTGTCCACTGAAGCTAGAAATTTCCAAATTTTGCTGCATTTCTCCAAAACCAAAGTGGTCAGAATCTAGGTCCCAGCAAATGCTCAGAGCCCCAAAGGCCAGCTTTCATCTGATGCCCAGAGCCTGGACAAATGACTATTTTTCCCCCTGGAAAATGACCTCTCTGTACGGCCACTCGCCCTGGCCGACCCTGTCCACTGAAGCTAGAAATTTCCAAATTTTGCTGGATTTCTCCAAAACTAAAATGGTCAGAATCTAGGGCACAGCAAGTGCTCAGAGCCCCAAAGGCCAGCTTTCATCTGATGCCCAGAGCCTGGAGAAATGACTATTTTTTCCCCTGGAAAATGACCTCTCTTTCTGGCCACTCGCCCTGGACAACCCCGACCACCCACGCTTGAAATTACAAATTTTGCTGGATTTCTCCAAAACCAAAGTTGTCAGAATCTAGGCGAATGCAAGTCCGTAGTGCCCCAAATGTCAGCTTTCATCTGATGCCCTGACCCTGGGCAAATCACTTCTTGTTCCCCTGGAAAATGGCCTCTCTTTGCGGCCACTCGCCCTGGCCGATCCTGTCCACTGAAGCTAGAAATTTCCAAATTTTGCTGCATTTCTCCAAAACCAAAGTGGTCAGAATCTAGGTCCCAGCAAATGCTCAGAGCCCCAAAGGCCAGCTTTCATCTGATGCCCAGACCGTGGGGAAATGACTACTTTTTCCCCTGGAAAATGGCCTCTCTTTGCGGCCACTCGCCCTGGCTGACCCTGAGCACCCGAACTAGAAATTTCTAAATTTTGTTGGATTTCTCCAAAACCAAAGTGGTCAGAATCTACCTCCCAGCAAGTGCTCAGTGCCTAAAAGGCCAGCTTTCATCTGATGCCCAGAGCCTGGAGAAATGACTATTTTTTCCCCTGGAAAATGACCTCTCTGTACGGCCACTTGCCCTGGCCGACCCTGTCCACTGAAGCTAGAAATTTCCAAATTTTGCTGGATTTCTCCAAAACTAAAATGGTCAGAATCTAGGTCCCACCAAGTGCTCGGAGCCCCAAAGGCCAGCTTTCATCTGATGCCATGAGCATGGGGAAATGACTTTTTTTCCCCTGGAAAATGTCCTCCCTTTGCGGCCACTCGCCCTGGCCGACCCTGTCCACTGAAGCTAGAAATTTCCAAATTTTGCTGGATTTCTCCAAAACTAAAATGGTCAGAATCTAGGTCCCACCAAGTGCTTGGAGCCCCAAAGGCCAGCTTTCATCTGATGCCATGAGCATGGGGAAATGACTTTTTTTCCCCTGGAAAATGTCCTCCCTTTGCGGCCACTCGCCCTGGCCGACCCTGTCCACTGAAGCTAGAAATTTCCAAATTTTGCTGCATTTCTCCAAAACCAAAGTGGTCAGAATCTACGTCCCAGCAAGTGCTCAGTGCCTAAAAGGCCAGCTTTCATCTGATGCCCAGAGCCTGGACAAATGACTACTTTTTCCCCTGGAAAATGACCTCTCTTTCCGGCCACTCGCCCTGGACAACCCTGAACACCCACGCTTGAAATTACAAATTTTGCTGGATTTCTCCAAAACCAAAGTGGTCAGAATCTACGTCCCAGCAAGTGCTCAGAGCCCCAAACTTCAGCTTTCATCTGATGCCCTGAGCATGGGGAAATGATTTCTTTTTCCCCTGGAAAATGACCTCTCTTTGCGACCACTCGCCCTTGCCGACCCTGAACACCCAAGCGAGAAATTTCTTAATTTTGTTGGATTTCTCCAAAACGAAAGTGGTCAGAATCTACCTCCCAGCAAGTGCTCAGTGCCTAAAAGGCCAGCTTTCATCTGATGCCCAGAGCCTGGAGAAATGACTATTTTTTCCCCTGGAAAATGACCTCTCTGTACGGCCACTTGCCCTGGCCGACCCTGTCCACTGAAGCTAGAAATTTCCAAATTTTGCTGGATTTCTCCAAAACTAAAATGGTCAGAATCTAGGTCCCACCAAGTGCTCGGAGCCCCAAAGGCCAGCTTTCATCTGATGCCCAGAGCCTGGAGAAATGACTATTTTTTCCCCTGGAAAATGACCTCTCTTTCCGGCCACTCGCCCTGGACGACCCCGACCACCCACGCTTGAAATTACAAATTTTGCTGCATTTCTCCAAATCCAAAGTGGTCAGAATCTAGGCGAATGCAAGTCCGTAGTGCCCCCAATGTCAGCTTTCATCTGATGCCCTGACCCTGGGCAAATCACTTCTTGTTCCCCTGGAAAATGTCCTCTCTTTGCGGCCACTCGCCCTGGCCAACCCTGTCCACTGAAGCGAGAAATTTCCAAATTTTTCTGGATTTCTCCAAAACTAAAATGGTCAGAATCTAGGGCGCAGCAAGTGCTCAGAGCCCCAAAGGCCAGCTTTCATCTGATGCCATGAGCATGGGGAAATGATTTCTTTTTCCCCTGGAAAATGGCCTCTCTTTGCGGCCACTCGCCCTGGCCGACCCTGACCACTGAAGCTAGAAATTTACTAATTTTGTTGGATCACCAAAACCAAAGTGGTCAGAATCTAGGTCCCAGCAAGTGCTCAGAGCCCCAAAGGCCACCTTTCATCTGATGCCCAGACCGTGGGGAAATGACTACTTTTTCCCCTGGAAAATGGCCTCTCTTTGCGGCCACTCACCCTGGCCGACCCTGAACACCCAAGCAAGAAATTTCCAAATTTTGCTGCATTTCTCCAAAACCAAAGTGGTCAGAATCTAGGTCCCACCAAGTGCTCAGAGCCCCAAAGGCCACCTTTCATCTGATGCCCAGAGCCTGGAGAAATGACTATTTTTTCCCCTGGAAAATGACCTCTCTTTCCGGCCACTCGTCCTGGACAACCCCGACCACCCACGCTTGAAATTACAAATTTTGCTGCTTTTCTCCAAAACCAAAGTGGTCAGAATCCAGGCGAATGCAAGTCCGTAGTGCCCCAAATGTCAGCTTTCATCTGATGCCCTGACCCTGGGCAAATCACTTCTTGTTCCCCTGGAAAATGGCCTCTCTTTGCGGCCACTCGCCCTGGCCGACCCTGTCCACTGAAGCTAGAAATTTCCAAATTTTGCTGGATTTCTCCAAAACTAAAATGGTCAGAATCTAGGGCACAGCAAGTGCTCAGAGCCCCAAAGGCCACCTTTCATCTGATGCCCAGACCGTGGGGAAATGACTACTTTTTCCCCTGGAAAATGGCCTCTCTTTGCGGCCACTCGCCTTGGCTGACCCTGAGCACCCGAACTAGAAATTTCTAAATTTTGTTGGATTTCTCCAAAACGAAAGTGGTCAGAATCTACGTCCCAGCAAGTGCTCAGTGCCTAAAAGGCCAGCTTTCATCTGATGCCCAGAGCCTGGACAAATGACTATTTTTCCCCCTGGAAAATGACCTCTCTGTACGGCCACTCGCCCTGGCCGACCCTGTCCACTGAAGCTAGAAATTTCCAAATTTTGCTGGATTTCTCCAAAACTAAAATGGTCAGAATCTAGGGCACAGCAAGTGCTCAGAGCCCCAAAGGCCAGCTTTCATCTGATGCCCAGAGCCTGGAGAAATGACTATTTTTTCCCCTGGAAAATGACCTCTCTTTCCGGCCACTCGCCCTGGACGACCCCGGCCACACCGGCTTGAAATTACAAATTTTGCTGGATTTCTCCAAAACCAAAGTGGTCAGAATCTACGTCAAAGCAAGTGCTCAGAGCCCCAAACTTCAGCTTTCATCTGATGCCCTGAGCATGGGGAAATGATTTCTTTTTCCCCTGGAAAATGACCTCTCTTTCCGGCCACTCGCCCTGGTCGACCCCGACCACCCACGCTTGAAATTACAAATTTTGCTGCATTTCTCCAAATCCAAAGTGGTCAGAATCTAGGCGAATGCAAGTCCGTAGTGCCCCAAATCTCAGCTTTCATCTGATGCCCTGACCCTGGGCAAATCACTTCTTGTTCCCCTGGAAAATGTCCTCTCTTTGCGGCCACTCGCCCTGGCCAACCCTGTCCACTGAAGCGAGAAATTTCCAAATTTTTCTGGATTTCTCCAAAACTAAAATGGTCAGAATCTAGGGCACAGCAAGTGCTCAGAGCCCCAAAGGCCAGCTTTCATCTGATGCCATGAGCATGGGGAAATGATTTCTTTTTCCCCTGGAAAATGGCCTCTCTTTGCGGCCACTCGCCCTGGCCGACCCTGACCACTGAAGCTAGAAATTTCCTAATTTTGTTGGATTTCTCCAAAACCAAAGTGGTCAGAATCTAGGTCCCCGCAAGTGCTCAGAGCCCCAAAGGCCACCTCTCATCTGATGCCCAGACCGTGAGGAAATGATTTCTTTTTCCCCTGGAAAATGTCCTCTCTTTGCGGCCACTCGCCCTGGCCAACCCTGTCCACTGAAGCTAGAAATTTCCAAATTTTTCTGGATTTCTCCAAAACTAAAATGGTCAGAATCTAGGGCACAGCAAGTGCTCAGAGCCCCAAAGGCCAGCTTTCATCTGATGCCATGAGCATGGGGAAATGATTTCTTTTTCCCCTGGAAAATGGCCTCTCTTTGCGGCCACTCGCCCTGGCCGACCCTGACCACTGAAGCTAGAAATTTCCTAATTTTGTTGGATTTCTCCAAAACCAAAGTGGTCAGAATCTAGGTCCCCGCAAGTGCTCAGAGCCCCAAAGGCCACCTCTCATCTGATGCCCAGACCGTGAGGAAGTGACTACTTTTTCCCCTGGAAAATGGCCTCTCTTTGCGGCCACTCACCCTGGCCGACCCTGAACACCCAAGCGAGAAATTTCCAAATTTTGCTGCATTTCTCCAAAACCAAAGTGGTCAGAATCTAGGCGAATGCAAGTCCGTAGTGCCCCAAATGTCAGCTTTCATCTGATGCCCTGACCCTGGGCAAATCACTTCTTGTTCCCCTGGAAAATGGCCTCTCTTTGCGGCCACTCGCCCTGGCCGACCCTGTCCACTGAAGCTAGAAATTTCCAAATTCTGCTGGATTTCTCCAAAACCAAAGTGGTCAGAATCTACGTCCCAGCAAGTGCTCAGTGCCTAAAAGGCCAGCTTTCATCTGATGCCCAGAGCCTGGACAAATGACTATTTTTCCCCCTGGAAAATGACCTCTCTGTACGGCCACTCCCCCTGGCCGACCCTGTCCACTGAAGCTAGAAATTTCCAAATTTTGCTGGATTTCTCCAAAACAAAAATGGTCAGAATCTAGGGCACAGCAAGTGCTCAGAGCCCCAAAGGCCAGCTTTCATCTGATGCCCAGAGCCTGGAGAAATGACTATTTTTTCCCCTGGAAAATGACCTCTCTTTCCGGCCACTCGCCCTGGACAACCCCGACCACCCACGCTTGAAATTACAAATTTTGCTGGATTTCTCCAAAACCAAAGTGGTCAGAATCTAGGCGAATGCAAGTCCGTAGTGCCCCAAATGTCAGCTTTCATCTGATGCCCTGACCCTGGGCAAATCACTTCTTGTTCCCCTGGAAAATGGCCTCTCTTTGCGGCCACTCGCCCTGGCCGATCCTGTCCACTGAAGCTAGAAATTTCCAAATTTTGCTGGATTTCTCCAAAACAAAAATGGTCAGAATCTAGGGCACAGCAAGTGCTCAGAGCCCCAAAGGCCACCTTTCATCTGATGCCCAGACCGTGGGGAAATGACTATTTTTTCCCCTGGAAAATGGCCTCTCTGTACGGCCATTTGCCCTGGACGACCCTGACAACTGAAGCTAGAAATTTCCAAATTTTGTTGGATTTCTCCAAAAGCAAAGTGGTCAGAATCTAGGTCCCACCAAGTGCTCAGAGCCCCAAAGGCCACCTTTCATCTGATGCCCAGACCGTGGGGAAATGACTACTTTTTCCCCTGGAAAATGGCCTCTCTTTGCAGCCACTCGCCTTGGCCGACCCTGACCACTGAAGCTAGAAATTTCCTAATTTTGTTGGATTTCTCCAAAACCAAAGTGGTCAGAATCTAGGTCCCAGCAAGTGCTCAGAGCCCCAAAGGCCAGCTTTCATCTGATGCCCAGACCCTGTGCATATGACTTCTTTTCCCCCTGGAAAATGACCTCTCTTTGCGGCCACTCGCCCTGGTCGACCCCGATCACCCAAGCTAGAAATTTCAAATTTTGTTGGATTTCTCCAAAACCAAAGTGGTCAGAATCTAGGCGAATGCAAGTCCGTAGAGCCCCAAATGTGAGCTTTCATCTGATGCCCAGACCCTGTGCATACGACTTCTTTTTCCCCTGGAAAATGACCTCTCTTTCCGGCCCCTCGTCCTGGACGACCCCGACCACCCACGCTTGAAATTACAAATTTTGCTGCATTTCTCCAAATCCAAAGTGGTCAGAATCTAGGCGAATGCAAGTCCGTAGTGCCCCAAATGTCAGCTTTCATCTGATGCCCTGACACTGGGCAAATCACTTCTTGTTCCCCTGGAAAATGTCCTCTCTTTGCGGCCACTCGCCCTGGCCGACCCTGTCCACTGAAGCGAGAAATTTCCAAATTTTGCTGGATTTCTCCAAAACTAAAATGGTCAGAATCTAGGGCACAGCAAGTGCTCAGAGCCCCAAAGGCCACCTTTCATCTGATGCCCAGACCGTGGGGAAATGACTACTTTTTCCCCTGGAAAATGGCCTCTCTTTGCGGCCACTCGCCCTGGCCGACCCTGTCCGCTGAAGCTAGAAATTTCCAAATTTTGTTGGATTTCACCAAATCGAAAGTGGTCAGAATCTACGTCCCAGCAAGTGCTCAGTGCCTAAAAGGCCAGCTTTCATCTGATGCCCAGAGCCTGGACAAATGACTATTTTTCCCCCTGGAAAATGACCTCTCTGTACGGCCACTCGCCCTGGCCGACCCTGTCCACTGAAGCTAGAAATTTCCAAATTTTGCTGCATTTCTCCAAAACTAAAATGGTCAGAATCTAGGGCACAGCAAGTGCTCAGAGCCCCAAAGGCCAGCTTTCATCTGATGCCCAGAGCCTGGACAAATGACTATTTTTTCCCCTGGAAAATGACCTCTCTTTCCGGCCACTCGCCCTGGACGACCCCGACCACCCACGCTTGAAATTACAAATTTTGCTGGATTTCTCCAAAACCAAAGTGGTGAGAATCTACGTCCCAGCAAGTGCTCAGAGCCCCAAAGGCCAGCTTTCATCTGATGCCCTGAGCATGGGGAAATGATTTCTTTTTCTCCTGGAAAATGACCTCTCTTTGCCAGCACTCGCCCTGGCCGACCCTGACAACTGAAGCTAGAAATTTCCAAATTTTGTTGGATTTCTCCAAAACCAAAGTGGTCAGAATCTCGGTCCCAGCAAGTGCTCAGAGGCCCAAAGGCCACCTTTCATCTGATGCCATGAGCATGGGGAAATGACTACTTTTTCCCCTGGAAAATGGCCTCTCTTTGCGGCCACTCGCCTTGGCCGACTCTGAACACCCAAGCAAGAAATTTCCAAATTTTGCTGCATTTCTCCAAAACCAAAGTGGTCAGAATCTAGGTCCCAGCAAGTGCTGAGAGCCCCAAAGGCCAGCTTTCATCTGATGCCCAGAGCCTGGAGAAATGACTATTTTTTCCCCTGGAAAATGACCTTTCTTTGCGGCCACTCGCCCTGGACGACCCCGACCACCCACGCTTGAAATTACAAATTTTGCTGCATTTCTCCAAATCCAAAGTGGTCAGAATCTAGGCGAATGCAAGTCCGTAGTGCCCCAAATGTCAGCTTTCATCTGATGCCCTGACCCTGGGCAAATCACTTCTTGTTCCCCTGGAAAATGTCCTCTCTTTGCGGCCACTCGCCCTGGCCGACCCTGTCCACTGAAGCGAGAAATTTCTAAATTTTGTTGGATTTCTCCAAAACTAAAATGGTCAGAATCTAGGGCACAGCAAGTGCTCAGAGCCCCAAAGGCCAGCTTTCATCTGATGCCCAGAGCCGGGAGAAATGACTATTTTTTCCCCTGGAAAATGACCTCTCTTTCCGGCCACTCGCCCTGGACGACCCTGAACACCCAAGTGAGAAATTTCTAAATTTTGTTGGATTTCTCCAAAACGATAGTGGTCAGAAACTACCTCCCAGCAAGTGCTCAGTGCCTAAAAGGCCAGCTTTCATCTGATGCCCAGAGCCTGGAGAAATGACTATTTTTTCCCCTGGAAAATGACCTCTCTGTACGGCCACTTGCCCTGGCCGACCCTGTCCACTGAAGCTAGAAATTTCCAAATTTTGCTGGATTTCTCCAAAACTAAAATGGTCAGAATCTAGGTCCCACCAAGTGCTCGGAGCCCCAAAGGCCAGCTTTCATTTGATGCCCAGAGCCTGGAGAAATGACTATTTTTTCCCCTGGAAAATGGCCTCTCTTTGCGACCACTGTCCTTGGCTGACCCTGACCACCCAAACTAGAAATTTCTAAATTTTGTTGGATTTCTCCAAAACCAAAGTGGTCAGAATCTCGGTCCCAGCAAGTGCTCAGAGCCCCAAAGGCCACCTTTCATCTGATGCCATGAGCATGGGGAAATGATTTCTTTTTCCCCTGGAAAATGGCCTCTCTTTGCGGCCACTCGCCTTGGCCGACTCTGAACACCCAAGCGAGAAATTTCCAAATTTTGCTGCATTTCTCCAAAACCAAAGTGGTCAGAATCTAGGTCCCAGCAAGTGCTCAGAGCCCCAAAGGCCAGCTTTCATCTGATGCCCAGAGCCTGGAGAAATGACTATTTTTTCCCCTGGAAAATGACCTCTCTTTCCGGCCACTCGCCCTGGCCGACCCCGACCACCCACTCTTGAAATTTCAAATTTTGCTGCATTTCTCCAAATCCAAAGTGGTCAGAATCTAGGCGAATGCAAGTCCGTAGTGCCCCAAATGTCAGCTTTCATCTGATGCCCTGACCCTGGGCAAATCACTTCTTGTTCCCCTGGAAAATGTCCTCTCTTTGCGGCCATTCGCCCTGGCCAACCCTGTCCACTGAAGCGAGAAATTTCCAAATTTTTCTGGATTTCTCCAAAACTAAAATGGTCAGAATCTAGGGCACAGCAAGTGCTCAGAGCCCCAAAGGCCAGCTTTCATCTGATGCCATGAGCATGGGGAAATGATTTCTTTTTCCCCTGGAAAATGGCCTCTCTTTGCGGCCACTCGCCCTGGCCGACCCTGACCACTGAAGCTAGAAATTTCCTAATTTTGTTGGATTTCTCCAAAACCAAAGTGGTCAGAATCTAGGTCCCCGCAAGTGCTCAGAGCCCCAAAGGCCACCTTTCATCTGATGCCCAGACCGTGAGGAAGTGACTACTTTTTCCCCTGGAAAATGGCCTCTCTTTGCGGCCACTCGCCTGGGCCGACTCTGAACACCCAAGCGAGAAATTTCCAAATTTTGCTGCATTTCTCCAAAACCAAAGTGGTCAGAATCTAGGTCCCACCAAGTGCTCAGAGCCCCGAAGGCCAGCTTTCATCTGATGCCCAGAGCCTGGAGAAATGACTATTTTTTCCCCTGGAAAATGACCTCTCTTTCCGGCCACTCGCCCTGGACAACCCCGACCACCCACGCTTGAAATTACAAATTTTGCTGGATTTCTCCAAAACCAAAGTGGTCAGAATCTAGGCAAATGCAAGTCCGTAGTGCCCCAAATGTCAGCTTTCATCTGATGCCCTGACCCTGGGCAAATCACTTCTTGTTCCCCTGGAAAATGGCCTCTCTTTGCGGCCACTCGCCCTGGCCGACCCTGTCCACTGAAGCTAGAAATTTCCAAATTTTGCTGGATTTCTCCAAAACCAAAGTGGTCAGAATCTACGTCCCAGCAAGTGCTCAGTGCCTAAAAGGCCAGCTTTCATCTGATGCCCAGAGCCTGGACAAATGACTATTTTTCCCCCTGGAAAATGACCTCTCTGTACGGCCACTCGCTCTGGCCGACCCTGTCCACTGAAGCTAGAAATTTCCAAATTTTGCTGGATTTCTCCAAAACTAAAATGGTCAGAATCTAGGGCACAGCAAGTGCTCAGAGCCCCAAATGTCAGCTTTCATCTGATGCCCTGACCCTGGGCAAATCACTTCTTGTTCCCCTGGAAAATGTCCTCTCTTTGCGGCCACTCGCCCTGGCCAACCCTGTCCACTGAAGCGAGAAATTTCCAAATTTTTCTGGATTTCTCCAAAACTAAAATGGTCAGAATCTAGGGCACAGCAAGTGCTCAGAGCCCCAAAGGCCAGCTTTCATCTGATGCCATGAGCATGGAGAAATGATTTCTTTTTCCCCTGGAAAATGGCCTCTCTTTGCGGCCACTCGCCCTGGCCGACCCTGACCACTGAAGCTAGAAATTTCCTAATTTTGTTGGATTTCTCCAAAACCAAAGTGGTCAGAATCTAGGTCCCCGCAAGTGCTCAGAGCCCCAAAGGCCACCTTTCATCTGATGCCCAGACCGTGAGGAAGTGACTACTTTTTCCCCTGGAAAATGGCCTCTCTTTGCGGCCACTCACCCTGGCCGACCCTGAACACCCAAGCGAGAAATTTCCAAATTTTGCTGCATTTCTCCAAAACCAAAGTGGTCAGAATCTAGGTCCCACCAAGTGCTCAGAGCCCCGAAGGCCAGCTTTCATCTGATGCCCAGAGCCTGGAGAAATGACTATTTTTTCCCCTGGAAAATGACCTCTCTTTCCGGCCACTCGCCCTGGACAACCCCGACCACCCACGCTTGAAATTACAAATTTTGCTGCATTTCTCCAAAACCAAAGTGGTCAGAATCTAGGCGAATGCAAGTCCGTAGTGCCCCAAATGTCAGCTTTCATCTGATGCCCTGACCCTGGGCAAATCACTTCTTGTTCCCCTGGAAAATGGCCTCTCTTTGCGGCCACTCGCCCTGGCCGACCCTGTCCACTGAAGCTAGAAATTTCCAAATTTTGCTGGATTTCTCCAAAACCAAAGTGGTCAGAATCTACATCCCAGGAAGTGCTCAGCGCCTAAAAGGCCAGCTTTCATCTGATGCCCAGAGCCTGGACAAATGACTATTTTTCCCCCTGGAAAATGACCTCTCTGTACGGCCACTCGCCCTGGCCGACCCTGTCCACTGAAGCTAGAAATTTCCAAATTTTGCTGGATTTCTCCAAAACTAAAATGGTCAGAATCTAGGGCACAGCAAGTGCTCAGAGCCCCAAAGGCCAGCTTTCATCTGATGCCCAGAGCCTGGAGAAATGACTATTTTTTCCCCTGGAAAATGACCTCTCTTTCCGGCCACTCGCCCTGGACAACCCCGACCACCCACGCTTGAAATTACAAATTTTGCTGCATTTCTCCAAAACCAAAGTGGTCAGAATCTAGGCGAATGCAAGTCCGTAGTGCCCCAAATGTCAGCTTTCATCTGATGCCCTGACCCTGGGCAAATCACTTCTTGTTCCCCTGGAAAATGGCCTCTCTTTGCGGCCACTCGCCCTGGCCGATCCTGTCCACTGAAGCTAGAAATTTCCAAATTTTGCTGCATTTCTCCAAAACCAAAGTGGTCAGAATCTAGGTCCCAGCAAATGCTCAGAGCCCCAAAGGCCAGCTTTCATCTGATGCCCAGAGCCTGGACAAATGACTATTTTTCCCCCTGGAAAATGACCTCTCTGTACGGCCACTCGCCCTGGCCGACCCTGTCCACTGAAGCTAGAAATTTCCAAATTTTGCTGGATTTCTCCAAAACTAAAATGGTCAGAATCTAGGGCACAGCAAGTGCTCAGAGCCCCAAAGGCCAGCTTTCATCTGATGCCCAGAGCCTGGAGAAATGACTATTTTTTCCCCTGGAAAATGACCTCTCTTTCTGGCCACTCGCCCTGGACAACCCCGACCACCCACGCTTGAAATTACAAATTTTGCTGGATTTCTCCAAAACCAAAGTTGTCAGAATCTAGGCGAATGCAAGTCCGTAGTGCCGCAAATGTCAGCTTTCATCTGATGCCCTGACCCTGGGCAAATCACTTCTTGTTCCCCTGGAAAATGGCCTCTCTTTGCGGCCACTCGCCCTGGCCGATCCTGTCCACTGAAGCTAGAAATTTCCAAATTTTGCTGCATTTCTCCAAAACCAAAGTGGTCAGAATCTAGGTCCCAGCAAATGCTCAGAGCCCCAAAGGCCAGCTTTCATCTGATGCCCAGACCGTGGGGAAATGACTACTTTTTCCCCTGGAAAATGGCCTCTCTTTGCGGCCACTCGCCCTGGCTGACCCTGAGCACCCGAACTAGAAATTTCTAAATTTTGTTGGATTTCTCCAAAACCAAAGTGGTCAGAATCTACCTCCCAGCAAGTGCTCAGTGCCTAAAAGGCCAGCTTTCATCTGATGCCCAGAGCCTGGAGAAATGACTATTTTTTCCCCTGGAAAATGACCTCTCTGTACGGCCACTTGCCCTGGCCGACCCTGTCCACTGAAGCTAGAAATTTCCAAATTTTGCTGGATTTCTCCAAAACTAAAATGGTCAGAATCTAGGTCCCACCAAGTGCTCGGAGCCCCAAAGGCCAGCTTTCATCTGATGCCATGAGCATGGGGAAATGACTTTTTTTCCCCTGGAAAATGTCCTCCCTTTGCGGCCACTCGCCCTGGCCGACCCTGTCCACTGAAGCTAGAAATTTCCAAATTTTGCTGCATTTCTCCAAAACCAAAGTGGTCAGAATCTACGTCCCAGCAAGTGCTCAGTGCCTAAAAGGCCAGCTTTCATCTGATGCCCAGAGCCTGGACAAATGACTACTTTTTCCCCTGGAAAATGACCTCTCTTTCCGGCCACTCGCCCTGGACAACCCTGAACACCCACGCTTGAAATTACAAATTTTGCTGGATTTCTCCAAAACCAAAGTGGTCAGAATCTACGTCCCAGCAAGTGCTCAGAGCCCCAAACTTCAGCTTTCATCTGATGCCCTGAGCATGGGGAAATGATTTCTTTTTCCCCTGGAAAATGACCTCTCTTTGCGACCACTCGCCCTTGCCGACCCTGAACACCCAAGCGAGAAATTTCTTAATTTTGTTGGATTTCTCCAAAACGAAAGTGGTCAGAATCTACCTCCCAGCAAGTGCTCAGTGCCTAAAAGGCCAGCTTTCATCTGATGCCCAGAGCCTGGAGAAATGACTATTTTTTCCCCTGGAAAATGACCTCTCTGTACGGCCACTTGCCCTGGCCGACCCTGTCCACTGAAGCTAGAAATTTCCAAATTTTGCTGGATTTCTCCAAAACTAAAATGGTCAGAATCTAGGTCCCACCAAGTGCTCGGAGCCCCAAAGGCCAGCTTTCATCTGATGCCCAGAGCCTGGAGAAATGACTATTTTTTCCCCTGGAAAATGACCTCTCTTTCCGGCCACTCGCCCTGGACGACCCCGACCACCCACGCTTGAAATTACACATTTTACTGCATTTCTCCAAATCCAAAGTGGTCAGAATCTAGGCGAATGCAAGTCCGTAGTGCCCCCAATGTCAGCTTTCATCTGATGCCCTGACCCTGGGCAAATCACTTCTTGTTCCCCTGGAAAATGTCCTCTCTTTGCGGCCACTCGCCCTGGCCAACCCTGTCCACTGAAGCGAGAAATTTCCAAATTTTTCTGGATTTCTCCAAAACTAAAATGGTCAGAATCTAGGGCGCAGCAAGTGCTCAGAGCCCCAAAGGCCAGCTTTCATCTGATGCCATGAGCATGGGGAAATGATTTCTTTTTCCCCTGGAAAATGGCCTCTCTTTGCGGCCACTCGCCCTGGCCGACCCTGACCACTGAAGCTAGAAATTTACTAATTTTGTTGGATCTCCAAAACCAAAGTGGTCAGAATCTAGGTCCCAGCAAGTGCTCAGAGCCCCAAAGGCCACCTTTCATCTGATGCCCAGACCGTGGGGAAATGACTACTTTTTCCCCTGGAAAATGGCCTCTCTTTGCGGCCACTCACCCTGGCCGACCCTGAACACCCAAGCAAGAAATTTCCAAATTTTGCTGCATTTCTCCAAAACCAAAGTGGTCAGAATCTAGGTCCCACCAAGTGCTCAGAGCCCCGAAGGCCAGCTTTCATCTGATGCCCAGAGCCTGGAGAAATGACTATTTTTTCCCCTGGAAAATGACCTCTCTTTCCGGCCACTCGCCCTGGACAACCCCGACCACCCACGCTTGAAATTACAAATTTTGCTGCTTTTCTCCAAAACCAAAGTGGTCAGAATCCAGGCGAATGCAAGTCCGTAGTGCCCCAAATGTCAGCTTTCATCTGATGCCCTGACCCTGGGCAAATCACTTCTTGTTCCCCTGGAAAATGGCCTCTCTTTGCGGCCACTCGCCCTGGCCGACCCTGTCCACTGAAGCTAGAAATTTCCAAATTTTGCTGGATTTCTCCAAAACTAAAATGGTCAGAATCTAGGGCACAGCAAGTGCTCAGAGCCCCAAAGGCCACCTTTCATCTGATGCCCAGACCGTGGGGAAATGACTACTTTTTCCCCTGGAAAATGGCCTCTCTTTGCGGCCACTCGCCTTGGCTGACCCTGAGCACCCGAACTAGAAATTTCTAAATTTTGTTGGATTTCTCCAAAACGAAAGTGGTCAGAATCTACGTCCCAGCAAGTGCTCAGTGCCTAAAAGGCCAGCTTTCATCTGATGCCCAGAGCCTGGACAAATGACTATTTTTCCCCCTGGAAAATGACCTCTCTGTACGGCCACTCGCCCTGGCCGACCCTGTCCACTGAAGCTAGAAATTTCCAAATTTTGCTGGATTTCTCCAAAACTAAAATGGTCAGAATCTAGGGCACAGCAAGTGCTCAGAGCCCCAAAGGCCAGCTTTCATCTGATGCCCAGAGCCTGGAGAAATGACTATTTTTTCCCCTGGAAAATGACCTCTCTTTCCGGCCACTCGCCCTGGACGACCCCGGCCACACAGGCTTGAAATTACAAATTTTGCTGGATTTCTCCAAAACCAAAGTGGTCAGAATCTACGTCAAAGCAAGTGCTCAGAGCCCCAAACTTCAGCTTTCATCTGATGCCCTGAGCATGGGGAAATGATTTCTTTTTCCCCTGGAAAATGACCTCTCTTTGCGACCACTCGCCCTGGCCGAATCTGACAACTGAAGCTAGAAATTTCCAAATTTTGCTGGATTTCTCCAAAACTAAAATGGTCAGAATCTAGGTCCCACCAAGTGCTCAGAGCCCCAAAGGCCAGCTTTCATCTGATGCCCAGACCGTGGGGAAATGACTATTTTTTCCCCTGGAAAATGACCTCTCTTTCCGGCCACTCGCCCTGGACGACCCCGACCACCCACGCTTGAAATTACAAATTTTGCTGCATTTCTCCAAAACCAAAGTGGTCAGAATCTAGGTCCCAGCAAGTGCTCAGAGCCCCAAAGGCCACCTTTCATCTGATGCCCAGACCGTGTGGAAATGACTACTTTTTCCCCTGGAAAATGGCCTCTCTTTGCGGCCACTCGCCCTGGCCGACCCTGAACACCCAAGCGAGAAATTTCCAAATTTTGCTGCATTTCTCCAAAACCAAAGTGGTCAGAATCTAGGTCCCAGCAAGTGCTCCGAGCCCCAAAGGCCAGCTTTCATCTGATGCCCAGAGCCTGGAGAAATGACTATTTTTTCCCCTGGAAAATGACCTCTCTTTCCGGCCACTAGCCCTGGACGACCCCGACCACCCACGCTTGAAATTACAAATTTTGCTGGATTTCTCCAAAACCAAAGTGGACAGAATCTACGTCCCAGCAAGTGCTCAGAGCCCCAAAGGCCAGCTTTCATCTGATGCCCTGACCCTGGGGAAATGATTTCTTTTTCTCCTGGAAAATGACCTCTCTTGGCCACCACTCGCCCTGGCCGACTCTGAACACCCAAGCGAGAAATTTCCAAATTTTGCTGCATTTCTCCAAAACCAAAGTGGTCAGAATCTCGGTCCCAGCAAGTGCTCAGAGCCCCAAAGGCCAGCTTTCATCTGATGCCCAGAGCCTGGAGAAATGACTATTTTTTCCCCTGGAAAATGACCTCTCTTTCCGGCCACTCGCCGTGGACGACCCCGACCACCCACGCTTGAAATTACAAATTTTGCTGCATTTCTCCAAATCCAAAGTGGTCAGAATCTAGGCGAATGCAAGTCCGTAGTGCCCCCAATGTCAGCTTTCATCTGATGCCCTGACCCTGGGCAAATCACTTCTTGTTCCCCTGGAAAATGTCCTCTCTTTGCGGCCACTCGCCCTGGCCGACCCTGATGACCCAAGCGAGAAATTTCCGAATTTTTCTGGATTTCTCCAAAACTAAAATGGTCAGAATCTAGGGCACAGCAAGTGCTCAGAGCCCCAAAGGCCAGCTTTCATCTGATGCCATGAGCATGGGGAAATGATTTCTTTTTCCCCTGGAAAATGGCCTCTCTTTGCGGCCACTCGCCCTGGCCGACCCTGACCACTGAAGCTAGAAATTTCCTAATTTTGTTGGATTTCTCCAAAACCAAAGTGGTCAGAATCTAGGTCCCAGCAAGTGCTCAGAGCCCCAAAGGCCACCTTTCATCTGATGCCCAGAGCCTGGAGAAATGACTATTTTTTCCCCTGGAAAATGACCTCTCTTTCCGGCCACTCGTCCTGGACAACCCCGACCACCCACGCTTGAAATTACAAATTTTGCTGGATTTCTCCAAAACCAAAGTGGTCAGAATCTAGGCGAATGCAAGTCCGTAGTGCCCCAAATGTCAGCTTTCATCTGATGCCCTGACCCTGGGCAAATCACTTCTTGTTCCCCTGGAAAATGGCCTCTCTTTGCGGCCACTCGCCCGGGCCGACCCTGTCCACTGAAGCTAGAAATTTCCAAATTTTGCTGGATTTCTCCAAAACTAAAATGGTCAGAATCTAGGGCACAGCAAGTGCTCAGAGCCCCAAAGGCCACCTTTCATCTGATGCCCAGACCGTGGGGAAATGACTATTTTTCCCTTGGAAAATGGCCTCTTGTTGCGGCCACTCGCCCTGGCCGACCCTGAACACCCAAGCGAGAAATTTCCAAATTTTGCTGCATTTCTCCAAAACCAAAGTGGTCAGAATCTAGGTCCCACCAAGTGCTCGGAGCCCCAAAGGCCAGCTATCATCTGATGCCCAGACCGTGGGGAAATGACTACTTTTTCCCCTGGAAAATGGACTCTCTTTGCGGCCACTCGCCTTGGCTGACCCTGAACACCCAAGCGAGAAATTTCCAAATTTTGCTGCATTTCTCCAAAACCAAAGTGGTCAGAATCTAGGTCCCACCAAGTGCTCAGAGCCCCAAAGGCCAGCTTTCATCTGATGCCCAGAGCCTGGAGAAATGACTATTTTTTCCCCTGGAAAATGACCTCTCTTTCCGGCCACTAGCCCTGGACGACCCCGACCACCCACGCTTGAAATTACAAATTTTGCTGGATTTCTCCAAAACCAAAGTGGACAGAATCTACGTCCCAGCAAGTGCTCAGAGCCCCAAAGGCCAGCTTTCATCTGATGCCCTGAGCATGGGGAAATGATTTCTTTTTCTCCTGGAAAATGACCTCTCTTGGCCACCACTCGCCCTGGCCGACTCTGAACACCCAAGCGAGAAATTTCCAAATTTTGCTGCATTTCTCCAAAACCAAAGTGGTCAGAATCTCGGTCCCAGCAAGTGCTCAGAGCCCCAAAGGCCAGCTTTCATCTGATGCCCAGAGCCTGGAGAAATGACTATTTTTTCCCCTGGAAAATGACCTCTCTTTCCGGCCACTCGCCGTGGACGACCCCGACCACCCACGCTTGAAATTACAAATTTTGCTGCATTTCTCCAAATCCAAAGTGGTCAGAATCTAGGCGAATGCAAGTCCGTAGTGCCCCCAATGTCAGCTTTCATCTGATGCCCTGACCCTGGGCAAATCACTTCTTGTTCCCCTGGAAAATGTCCTCTCTTTGCGGCCACTCGCCCTGGCCGACCCTGATGACCCAAGCGAGAAATTTCCGAATTTTTCTGGATTTCTCCAAAACTAAAATGGTCAGAATCTAGGGCACAGCAAGTGCTCAGAGCCCCAAAGGCCACCTTTCATCTGATGCCCAGACCGTGTGGAAATGACTACTTTTTCCCCTGGAAAATGGCCTCTCTTTGCGGCCACTCGCCCTGGCCGACCCTGAACACCCAAGCGAGAAATTTCCAAATTTTGCTGCATTTCTCCAAAACCAAAGTGGTCAGAATCTAGGTCCCAGCAAGTGCTCCGAGCCCCAAAGGCCAGCTTTCATCTGATGCCCAGAGCCTGGAGAAATGACTATTTTTTCCCCTGGAAAATGACCTCTCTTTCCGGCCACTAGCCCTGGACGACCCCGACCACCCACGCTTGAAATTACAAATTTTGCTGGATTTCTCCAAAACCAAAGTGGACAGAATCTACGTCCCAGCAAGTGCTCAGAGCCCCAAAGGCCAGCTTTCATCTGATGCCCTGACCCTGGGGAAATGAGTTCTTTTTCTCCTGGAAAATGACCTCTCTTGGCCACCACTCGCCCTGGCCGACTCTGAACACCCAAGCGAGAAATTTCCAAATTTTGCTGCATTTCTCCAAAACCAAAGTGGTCAGAATCTCGGTCCCAGCAAGTGCTCAGAGCCCCAAAGGCCAGCTTTCATCTGATGCCCAGAGCCTGGAGAAATGACTATTTTTTCCCCTGGAAAATGACCTCTCTTTCCGGCCACTCGCCGTGGACGACCCCGACCACCCACGCTTGAAATTACAAATTTTGCTGCATTTCTCCAAATCCAAAGTGGTCAGAATCTAGGCGAATGCAAGTCCGTAGTGCCCCCAATGTCAGCTTTCATCTGATGCCCTGACCCTGGGCAAATCACTTCTTGTTCCCCTGGAAAATGTCCTCTCTTTGCGGCCACTCGCCCTGGCCGACCCTGATGACCCAAGCGAGAAATTTCCGAATTTTTCTGGATTTCTCCAAAACTAAAATGGTCAGAATCTAGGGCACAGCAAGTGCTCAGAGCCCCAAAGGCCAGCTTTCATCTGATGCCATGAGCATGGGGAAATGATTTCTTTTTCCCCTGGAAAATGGCCTCTCTTTGCGGCCACTCGCCCTGGCCGACCCTGACCACTGAAGCTAGAAATTTCCTAATTTTGTTGGATTTCTCCAAAACCAAAGTGGTCAGAATCTAGGTCCCAGCAAGTGCTCAGAGCCCCAAAGGCCACCTTTCATCTGATGCCCAGAGCCTGGACAAATGACTATTTTTTCCCCTGGAAAATGACCTCTCTTTCCGGCCACTCGCCCTGGACAACCCCGACCACCCACGCTTGAAATTACAAATTTTGCTGGATTTCTCCAAAACCAAAGTGGTCAGAATCTAGGCGAATGCAAGTCCGTAGTGCCCCAAATGTCAGCTTTCATCTGATGCCCTGACCCTGGGCAAATCACTTCTTGTTCCCCTGGAAAATGGCCTCTCTTTGCGGCCACTCGCCCGGGCCGACCCTGTCCACTGAAGCTAGAAATTTCCAAATTTTGCTGGATTTCTCCAAAACTAAAATGGTCAGAATCTAGGGCACAGCAAGTGCTCAGAGCCCCAAAGGCCACCTTTCATCTGATGCCCAGACCGTGGGGAAATGACTATTTTTCCCTTGGAAAATGGCCTCTTGTTGCGGCCACTCGCCCTGGCCGACCCTGAACACCCAAGCGAGAAATTTCCAAATTTTGCTGCATTTCTCCAAAACCAAAGTGGTCAGAATCTAGGTCCCACCAAGTGCTCAGAGCCCCAAAGGCCACCTTTCATCTGATGCCCAGACCGTGGGGAAATGACTACTTTTTCCCCTGGAAAATGGACTCTCTTTGCGGCCACTCGCCTTGGCTGACCCTGAACACCCAAGCGAGAAATTTCCAAATTTTGCTGCATTTCTCCAAAACCAAAGTGGTCAGAATCTAGGTCCCACCAAGTGCTCAGAGCCCCAAAGGCCAGCTTTCATCTGATGCCCAGAGCCTGGAGAAATGACTATTTTTTCCCCTGGAAAATGACCTCTCTTTCCGGCCACTAGCCCTGGACGACCCCGACCACCCACGCTTGAAATTACAAATTTTGCTGGATTTCTCCAAAACCAAAGTGGACAGAATCTACGTCCCAGCAAGTGCTCAGAGCCCCAAAGGCCAGCTTTCATCTGATGCCCTGAGCATGGGGAAATGATTTCTTTTTCTCCTGGAAAATGACCTCTCTTGGCCACCACTCGCCCTGGCCGACTCTGAACACCCAAATGAGAAATTTCCAAATTTTGCTGCATTTCTCCAAAACCAAAGTGGTCAGAATCTCGGTCCCAGCAAGTGCTCAGAGCCCCAAAGGCCAGCTTTCATCTGATGCCCAGAGCCTGGAGAAATGACTATTTTTTCCCCTGGAAAATGACCTCTCTTTCCGGCCACTCGCCGTGGACGACCCCGACCACCCACGCTTGAAATTACAAATTTTGCTGCATTTCTCCAAATCCAAAGTGGTCAGAATCTAGGCGAATGCAAGTCCGTAGTGCCCCCAATGTCAGCTTTCATCTGATGCCCTGACCCTGGGCAAATCACTTCTTGTTCCCCTGGAAAATGTCCTCTCTTTGCGGCCACTCGCCCTGGCCGACCCTGATGACCCAAGCGAGAAATTTCCGAATTTTTCTGGATTTCTCCAAAACTAAAATGGTCAGAATCTAGGGCACAGCAAGTGCTCAGAGCCCCAAAGGCCAGCTTTCATCTGATGCCATGAGCATGGGGAAATGATTTCTTTTTCCCCTGGAAAATGGCCTCTCTTTGCGGCCACTCGCCCTGGCCGACCCTGACCACTGAAGCTAGAAATTTCCTAATTTTGTTGGATTTCTCCAAAACCAAAGTGGTCAGAATCTAGGTCCCAGCAAGTGCTCAGAGCCCCAAAGGCCACCTTTCATCTGATGCCCAGAGCCTGGACAAATGACTATTTTTTCCCCTGGAAAATGACCTCTCCTTCCGGCCACTCGCCCTGGACAACCCCGACCACCCACGCTTGAAATTACAAATTTTGCTGGATTTCTCCAAAACCAAAGTGGTCAGAATCTAGGCGAATGCAAGTCCGTAGTGCCCCAAATGTCAGCTTTCATCTGATGCCCTGACCCTGGGCAAATCACTTCTTGTTCCCCTGGAAAATGGCCTCTCTTTGCGGCCACTCGCCCGGGCCGACCCTGTCCACTGAAGCTAGAAATTTCCAAATTTTGCTGGATTTCTCCAAAACTAAAATGGTCAGAATCTAGGGCACAGCAAGTGCTCAGAGCCCCAAAGGCCACCTTTCATCTGATGCCCAGACCGTGGGGAAATGACTATTTTTCCCTTGGAAAATGGCCTCTTGTTGCGGCCACTCGCCCTGGCCGACCCTGAACACCCAAGCGAGAAATTTCCAAATTTTGCTGCATTTCTCCAAAACCAAAGTGGTCAGAATCTAGGTCCCACCAAGTGCTCGGAGCCCCAAAGGCCAGCTATCATCTGATGCCCTGAGCATGGGGAAATGATTTCTTTTTCTCCTGGAAAATGACCTCTCTTGGCCACCACTCGCCCTGGCCGACTCTGAACACCCAAGCGAGAAATTTCCAAATTTTGCTGCATTTCTCCAAAACCAAAGTGGTCAGAATCTCGGTCCCAGCAAGTGCTCAGAGCCCCAAAGGCCAGCTTTCATCTGATGCCCAGAGCCTGGAGAAATGACTATTTTTTCCCCTGGAAAATGACCTCTCTTTCCGGCCACTCGCCCTGGACGACCCCGACCACCCACGCTTGAAATTACAAATTTTGCTGCATTTCTCCAAATCCAAAGTGGTCAGAATCTAGGCGAATGCAAGTCCGTAGTGCCCCCAATGTCAGCTTTCATCTGATGCCCTGACCCTGGGCAAATCACTTCTTGTTCCCCTGGAAAATGTCCTCTCTTTGCGGCCACTCGCCCTGGCCGACCCTGATGACCCAAGCGAGAAATTTCCGAATTTTTCTGGATTTCTCCAAAACTAAAATGGTCAGAATCTAGGGCACAGCAAGGGCTCAGAGCCCCAAAGGCCAGCTTTCATCTGATGCCATGAGCATGGGGAAATGATTTCTTTTTCCCCTGGAAAATGGCCTCTCTTTGCGGCCACTCGCCCTGGCCGACCCTGACCACTGAAGCTAGAAATTTCCTAATTTTGTTGGATTTCTCCAAAACCAAAGTGGTCAGAATCTAGGTCCCAGCAAGTGCTCAGAGCCCCAAAGGCCACCTTTCATCTGATGCCCAGACCGTGGGGAAATGACTATTTTTTCCCCTGGAAAATGACCTCTCTTTCCGGCCACTCGCCCTGGACAACCCCGACCACCCACGCTTGAAATTACAAATTTTGCTGGATTTCTCCAAAACCAAAGTGGTCAGAATCTAGGCGAATGCAAGTCCGTAGTGCCCCAAATGTCAGCTTTCATCTGATGCCCTGACCCTGGGCAAATCACTTCTTGTTCCCCTGGAAAATGGCCTCTCTTTGCGGCCACTCGCCCTGGCCGACCCTGTCCACTGAAGCTAGAAATTTCCAAATTTTGCTGGATTTCTCCAAAACTAAAATGGTCAGAATCTAGGGCACAGCAAGTGCTCAGAGCCCCAAAGGCCACCTTTCATCTGATGCCCAGACCGTGGGGAAATGACTATTTTTCCCTTGGAAAATGGCCTCTTGTTGCGGCCACTCGCCCTGGCCGACCCTGAACACCCAAGCGAGAAATTTCCAAATTTTGCTGCATTTCTCCAAAACGAAAGTGGTCAGAATCTAGGTCCCACCAAGTGCTCGGAGCCCCAAAGGCCAGCTATCATCTGATGCCCAGACCGTGGGGAAATGACTACTTTTTCCCCTGGAAAATGGCCTCTCTTTGCGGCCACTCGCCTTGGCTGACCCTGAGCACCCAAACTAGAAATTTCTAAATTTTGTTGGATTTCTCCAAAACGAAAGTGGTCAGAATCTACGTCCCAGCAAGTGCTCAGTGCCTAAAAGGCCAGCTTTCATCTGATGCCCAGAGCCTGGACAAATGACTATTTTTCCCCCTGGAAAATGACCTCTCTGTACGGCCACTCGCCCTGGCCGACCCTGTCCACTGAAGCTAGAAATTTCCAAATTTTGCTGGATTTCTCCAAAACTAAAATGGTCAGAATCTAGGTCCCACCAAGTGCTCGGAGCCCCAAAGGCCAGCTTTCATCTGATGCCCAGAGCCTGGAGAAATGACTACTTTTTCCCCTGGAAAATGGCCTCTCTTTGCGGCCACTCGCCTTGGCCGACCCTGAACACCCAAGCGAGAAATTTCCAAATTTTGCTGCATTTCTCCAAAACCAAAGTGGTCAGAATCTAGGTCCCACCATGTGCTCAGAGCCCCAAAGGCCAGCTTTCATCTGATGCCCAGAGCCTGGAGAAATGACTATTTTTTCCCCTGGAAAATGACCTCTCTTTGCGGCCACTCGCCCTGGACGACCCGGACCACTGAAGCTAGAAATTTCCTAATTTTGTTGGATTTCTCCAAAACCAAAGTGGTCAGAATCTAGGTCCCCGCAAGTGCTCAGAGCCCCAAAGGCCAGCTTTCATCTGATGCCCTGAGCATGGGGAAATGATTTCTTTTTCTCCTGGAAAATGACCTCTCTTGGCCACCACTCGCCCTGGCCGACTCTGAACACCCAAGCGAGAAATTTCCAAATTTTGCTGCATTTCTCCAAAACCAAAGTGGTCAGAATCTCGGTCCCAGCAAGTGCTCAGAGCCCCAAAGGCCAGCTTTCATCTGATGCCCAGAGCCTGGAGAAATGACTATTTTTTCCCATGGAAAATGACCTCTCTTTCCGGCCACTCGCCCTGGACGACCCCGACCACCCACGCTTGAAATTACAAATTTTGCTGCATTTCTCCAAATCCAAAGTGGTCAGAATCTAGGCGAATGCAAGTCCGTAGTGCCCCCAATGTCAGCTTTCATCTGATGCCCTGACCCTGGGCAAATCACTTCTTGTTCCCCTGGAAAATGTCCTCTCTTTGCGGCCACTCGCCCTGGCCGACCCTGATGACCCAAGCGAGAAATTTCCGAATTTTTCTGGATTTCTCCAAAACTAAAATGGTCAGAATCTAGGGCACAGCAAGTGCTCAGAGCCCCAAAGGCCAGCTTTCATCGGATGCCATGAGCATGGGGAAATGATTTCTTTTTCCCCTGGAAAATGGACTCTCTTTGCGGCCACTCGCCTTGGCTGACCCTGAACACCCAAGCGAGAAATTTCCAAATTTTGCTGCATTTCTCCAAAACCAAAGTGGTCCGAATCTAGGTCCCAGCAAGTGCTCAGAGGCCCAAAGGCCACCTTTCATCTGATGCCCAGACCGTGGGGAAATGACTACTTTTTCCCCTGGAAAATGGCCTCTCTTTGCGGCCACTCGCCTTGGCTGACCCTGAGCACCCAAACTAGAAATTTCTAAATTTTGTTGGATTTCTCCAAAACGAAAGTGGTCAGAATCTACGTCCCAGCAAGTGCTCAGTGCCTAAAAGGCCAGCTTTCATCTGATGCCCAGAGCCTGGACAAATGACTATTTTTCCCCCTGGAAAATGACCTCTCTGTACGGCCACTCGCCCTGGCCGACCCTGTCCACTGAAGCTAGAAATTTCCAAATTTTGCTGGATTTCTCCAAAACTAAAATGGTCAGAATCTAGGGCACAGCAAGTGCTCAGAGCCCCAAAGGCCAGCTTTCATCTGATGCCATGAGCATGGGGAAATGATTTCTTTTTCCCCTGGAAAATGACCTCTCTTTGCGGCCACTCGCCCTGGACGACCCGGACCACTGAAGCTAGAAATTTCCTAATTTTGTTGGATTTCTCCAAAACCAAAGTGGTCAGAATCTAGGTCCCAGCAAGTGCTCAGAGCCCCAAAGGCCACCTTTCATCTGATGCCCAGACCGTGGGGAAATGACTACTTTTTCCCCTGGAAAATGGCCTCTCTTTGCGGCCACTCGCCCTGGCCGACCCTGAACACCCAAGCGAGAAATTTCCAAATTTTGCTGCATTTCTCCAAAACCAAAGTGGTCAGAATCTAGGTCCCACCAAGTGCTCAGAGCCCCAAAGGCCAGCTTTCATCTGATGCCCAGAGCCTGGAGAAATGACTATTTTTTCCCCTGGAAAATGACATCTCTTTCCGGCCACTAGCCCTGGACGACCCCGACCACCCACGCTTGAAATTACAAATTTTGCTGGATTTCTCCAAAACCAAAGTGGACAGAATCTACGTCGCAGCAAGTGCTCAGAGCCCCAAAGGCCAGCTTTCATCTGATGCCCAGAGCCTGGAGAAATGACTATTTTTTCCCATGGAAAATAACCTCTCTTTCCGGCCACTCGCCCTGGACGACCCCGACCACCCACGCTTGAAATTACAAATTTTGCTGCATTTCTCCAAATCCAAAGTGGTCAGAATCTAGGCGAATGCAAGTCCGTAGTGCCCCCAATGTCAGCTTTCATCTGATGCCCTGACCCTGGGCAAATCACTTCTTGTTCCCCTGGAAAATGTCCTCTCTTTGCGGCCACTCGCCCTGGCCGACCCTGATGACCCAAGCGAGAAATTTCCGAATTTTTCTGGATTTCTCCAAAACTAAAATGGTCAGAATCTAGGGCACAGCAAGTGCTCAGAGCCCCAAAGGCCAGCTTTCATCGGATGCCATGAGCATGGGGAAATGATTTCTTTTTCCCCTGGAAAATGGCCTCTCTTTGCGGCCACTCGCCCTGGCCGACCCTGACCACTGAAGCTAGAAATTTCCAAATTTTGCTGCATTTCTCCAAATCCAAAGTGGTCAGAATCTCGGTCCCAGCAAGTGCTCAGAGCCCCAAAGGCCAGCTTTCATCTGATGCCCAGAGCCTGGAGAAATGACTATTTTTTCCCATGGAAAATGACCTCTCTTTCCGGCCACTCGCCCTGGACGACCCCGACCACCCACACTTGAAATTACAAATTTTGCTGCATTTCTCCAAATCCAAAGTGGTCAGAATCTAGGCGAATGCAAGTCCGTAGTGCCCCCAATGTCAGCTTTCATCTGATGCCCTGACCCTGGGCAAATCACTTCTTGTTCCCCTGGAAAATGTCCTCTCTTTGCGGCCACTCGCCCTGGCCGACCCTGATGACCCAAGCGAGAAATTTCCGAATTTTTCTGGATTTCTCCAAAACTAAAATGGTCAGAATCTAGGGCACAGCAAGTTCTCAGAGCCCCAAAGGCCAGCTTTCATCGGATGCCATGAGCATGGGGAAATGACTACTTTTTCCCCTGGAAAATGGCCTCTTGTTGCGGCCACTCGCCCTGGCCGACCCTGACCACTGAAGCTAGAAATTTCCTAATTTTGTTGGATTTCTCCAAAACCAAAGTGGTCAGAATCTAGGTCCCAGCAAGTGCTCAGAGCCCCAAAGGCCACCTTTCATCTGATGCCCAGACCGTGGGGAAATGACTATTTTTTCCCCTGGAAAATGACCTCTCTTTCCGGCCACTCGCCCTGGACAACCCCGACCACCCACGCTTGAAATTACAAATTTTGCTGGATTTCTCCAAAACCAAAATGGTCAGAATCTAGGCGAATGCAAGTCCGTAGTGCCCCAAATGTCAGCTTCCATCTGATGCCCTGACCCTGGGCAAATCACTTCTTGTTCCCCTGGAAAATGGCCTCTCTTTGCAGCCACTCGCCCTGGCTGACCCTGTCCACTGAAGCTAGAAATTTCCAAATTTTGCTGCATTTCTCCAAAACTAAAATGGTCAGAATCTAGGGCACCGCAAGTGCTCAGAGCCCCAAAGGCCACCTTTCATCTGATGCCCAGACCGTGGGGAAATGACTATTTTTCCCCTGGAAAATGGCCTCTCTTTGCGGCCACTCGCCCTGGCCGACCCTGAACACCCAAGCGAGAAATTTCCAAATTTTGCTGCATTTCTCCAAAACCAAAGTGGTCAGAATCTAGGTCCCACCAAGTGCTCAGAGCCCCAAAGGCCACCTTTCATCTGATGCCCAGACCGTGTGGAAATGACTACTTTTTCCCCTGGAAAATGCCTCTCTTTGCCGCCACTCGCCCTGGCCGACCCTGACGACCCAAGCGAGAAATTTCCGAATTTTTCTGGATTTCTCCATAACTAAAATGGTCAGAATCTAGGGCACAGCAAGTGCTCAGAGCCCCAAAGGCCAGCTTTCATCGGATGCCATGAGCATGGGGAAATGATTTATTTTTCCCCTGGAAAATGGCCTCTCTTTGCGGCCACTCGCCCTGGCCGACCCTGACCACTGAAGCTAGAAATTTCCTAATTTTGTTGGATTTCTCCAAAACCAAAGTGGTCAGAATCTAGGTCCCACCAAGTGCTCGGAGCCCCAAAGGCCAGCTTTCATCTGATGCCCAGACCGTGGGGAAATGACTACTTTTTCCCCTGGAAAATGGACTCTCTTTGCGGCCACTCGCCTTGGCTGACCCTGAACACCCAAGCGAGAAATTTCCAAATTTTGCTGCATTTCTCCAAAACCAAAGTGGTCAGAATCGAGGTCCCAGCAAGTGCTCAGAGCCCCAAAGGCCACCTTTCATCTGATGCCCAGACCGTGGGGAAATGACTACTTTTTCCCCTGGAAAATGGCCTCTCTTTGCGGCCACTCGCCTTGGCTGACCCTGAGCACCCAAACTAGAAATTTCTAAATTTTGTTGGATTTCTCCAAAACGAAAGTGGTCAGAATCTACGTCCCAGCAAGTGCTCAGTGCCTAAAAGGCCAGCATTCATCTGATGCCCAGAGCCTGGACAAATGACTATTTTTCCCCCTGGAAAATGACCTCTCTGTACGGCCACTCGCCCAGGCCGACCCTGTCCACTGAAGCTAGAAATTTCCAAATTTTGCTGGATTTCTCCAAAACTAAAATGGTCAGAATCTAGAGCACAGCAAGTGCTCAGAGGCCCAAAGGCCACCTTTCATCTGATGCCCAGAGCCTGGACAAATGACTATTTTTCCCCCTGGAAAATGACCTCTCTGTACGGCCACTCGCCCTGGACGACCCCGAACACCCATGCTTGAAATTACAAATTTTGCTGCATTTCTCCAAAACCAAAGTGGTCAGAATCTAGGCGAATGCAAGTCCGTAGTGCCCCAAATGTCAGCTTTCCTCTGATGCCCTGACCCTGGGCAAATCACTTCTTGTTCCCCTGGAAAATGTACTCCCTTTGCGGCCACTCGCCCTGGCCGACCCTGTCCACTGAAGCTAGAAATTTCCAAATTTTGCTGGATTTCTCCAAAACCAAAGTGGTCAGAATCTACCTCCCAGCAAGTGCTCAGTGCCTAAAAGGCCAGCTTTCATCTGATGCCCAGAGCCTGGAGAAATGACTACTTTTTCCCCTGGAAAATGGCCTCTCTTTGGGGCCACTCGCCTTGGCCGACCCTGAACACCCAAGCGAGAAATTTCCAAATTTTGCTGCATTTCTCCAAAACCAAAGTGGTCAGAATCTAGGTCCCACCATGTGCTCAGAGCCCCAAAGGCCAGCTTTCATCTGATGCCCAGAGCCTGGAGAAATGACTATTTTTTCCCCTGGAAAATGACCTCTCTTTCCGGCCACTCGCCCTGGACGACCCCGACCACCCACGCTTGAAATTACAAATTTTGCTGCATTTCTCCAAATCCAAAGTGGTCAGAATCTAGGCGAATGCAAGTCCGTAGAGCCCCAAATGTGAGCTTTCATCTGATGCCCTGACCCTGGGCAAATCACTTCTTGTTCCCCTGGAAAATGACCTCTCTTTCCGGCCACTCGCACTGGACGACCCCGACCACCCACGCTTGAAATTACAAATTTTGCTGGATTTCTCCAAAACCAAAGTGGTCAGAATCTACGTCCCAGCAAGTGCTCAGAGCCCCAAAGGCCAGCTTTCATCTGATGCCCTGAGCATGGGGAAATGATTTCTTTTTCTCCTGGAAAATGACCTCTCTTTGCGACCACTCGCCCTGGCCGACCCTGACAACTGAAGCTAGAAATTTCCAAATATTGTTGGATTTCTCCAAAACCAAAGTGGTCAGAATCTCGGTCCCAGCAAGTGCTCAGAGGCCCAAAGGCCACCTTACATCTGATGCCCAGACCGTGGGGGAATGACTACTTTTTGCCCTGGAAAATGGCCTCTCTTTGCGGCCACTCGCCTTGGCCGACTCTGAACACCCAAGCGAGAAATTTCCAAATTTTGCTGCATTTCTCCAAAACCAAAGTGGTCAGAATCTAGGTCCCACCAAGTGCTCAGAGCCCCAAAGGCCAGCTTTCATCTGATGCCCAGAGCCTGGAGAAATTACTATTTTTTCCCCTGGAAAATGACCTCTCTTTCCGGCCACTCGCCCTGGACGACCCCGACCACCCACGCTTGAAATTACAAATTTTGCTGCATTTCTCCAAATCCAAAGTGGTCAGAATCTAGGCGAATGCAAGTCCGTAGTGCCCCCAATGTCAGCTTTCCTCTGATGCCCTGACCCTGGGCAAATCACTTCTTGTTCCCCTGGAAAATGTACTCCCTTTGCGGCCACTCGCCCTGGCCGACCCTGTCCACTGAAGCTAGAAATTTCCAAATTTTGCTGGATTTCTCCAAAACTAAAATGGTCAGAATCTAGGGCACAGCAAGTGCTCAGAGCCCCAAAGGCCAGCTTTCATCTGATGCCATGAGCATGTGGAAATGACTTTTTTTCCCCTGGAAAATGACCTCTCTTTGCGGCCACTCGCCCTGGACGACCCTGACCACTGAAGCTAGAAATTTCCTAATTTTGTTGGATTTCTCCAAAACCAAAGTGGTCAGAATCTAGGTCCCAGCAAGTGCTCAGAGCCCCAAAGGCCACCTTTCATCTGATGCCCACACCGTGTGGAAATGACTACTTTTTCCCCTGGAAAATGGCCTCTCTTTGCCGCCACTCGCCCTGGCCGACCCTGAACACCCAAGCGAGAAATTTCCAAATTTTGCTGCATTTCTCCAAAACCAAAGTGGTCAGAATCTTCGTCCCAGCAAGTGCTCAGTGCCTAAAAGGCCAGCTTTCATCTGATGCCCAGAGCCTGGAGAAATTACTATTTTTTCCCCTGGAAAATGACCTCTCTTTCCGGCCACTCGCCCTGGACGACCCCGACCACCCACGCTTGAAATTACAAATTTTGCTGCATTTCTCCAAATCCAAAGTGGTCAGAATCTAGGCGAATGCAAGTCCGTAGTGCCCCCAATGTCAGCTTTCCTCTGATGCCCTGACCCTGGGCAAATCACTTCTTGTTCCCCTGGAAAATGTACTCCCTTTGCGGCCACTCGCCCTGGCCGACCCTGTCCACTGAAGCTAGAAATTTCCAAATTTTGCTGGATTTCTCCAAAACTAAAATGGTCAGAATCTAGGGCACAGCAAGTGCTCAGAGCCCCAAAGGCCAGCTTTCATCTGATGCCATGAGCATGTGGAAATGACTTTTTTTCCCCTGGAAAATGACCTCTCTTTGCGGCCACTCGCCCTGGACGACCCTGACCACTGAAGCTAGAAATTTCCTAATTTTGTTGGATTTCTCCAAAACCAAAGTGGTCAGAATCTAGGTCCCAGCAAGTGCTCAGAGCCCCAAAGGCCACCTTTCATCTGATGCCCACACCGTGTGGAAATGACTACTTTTTCCCCTGGAAAATGGCCTCTCTTTGCCGCCACTCGCCCTGGCCGACCCTGAACACCCAAGCGAGAAATTTCCAAATTTTGCTGCATTTCTCCAAAACCAAAGTGGTCAGAATCTTCGTCCCAGCAAGTGCTCAGTGCCTAAAAGGCCAGCTTTCATCTGATGCCCAGAGCCTGGACAAATGACTATTTTTCCCCCTGGAAAATGACCTCTCTGTGCGGCCACTCGCCCTGGCCGACCCCGACCACCCACGCTTGAAATTACAAATTTTGCTGCATTTCTCCAAAACCAAAGTGGTCAGAATCTAGGCGAATGCAAGTCCGTAGTGCCCCAAATGTCAGCTTTCCTCTGATGCCCTGACCCTGGGCAAATCACTTCTTGTTCCCCTGGAAAATGTACTCCCTTTGCGGCCACTCGCCCTGGCCGACCCTGTCCACTGAAGCTAGAAATTTCCAAATTTTGCTGGATTTCTCCAAAACTAAAATGGTCAGAATCTAGGGCACAGCAAGTGCTCAGAGCCCCAAAGGCCAGCTTTCATCTGATGCCATGAGCATGGGGAAATGACTTCTTTTTCCCCTGGAAAATGACCTCTCTTTCCGGCCACTCGCCCTGGACGACCCTGACCACTGAAGCTAGAAATTTCCAAATTTTGTTGGATTTCTCCAAAACCAAAGTGGTCAGAATCTAGGTCCCAGCAAGTGCTCAGTGCCTAAAAGGCCACCTTTCATCTGATGCCCAGACCGTGTGGAAATGACTACTTTTTACCCTGGAAAATGGCCTCTCTTTGCGGCCACGCGCCCTGGCCGACCCTGACCACCCAACCGAGAAATTTCCAAATTTTGCTGCATTTCTCCAAAACCAAAGTGGTCAGAATCTAGGTCCCACCAAGTGCTCAGAGCCCCAAAGGCCAGCTTTCATCTGATGCCCAGAGCCTGGAGAAATGACTACTTTTTACCCTGGAAAATGGCCTCTCTTTGCGGCCACGCGCCCTGGCCGACCCTGAACACCCAAGCGAGAAATTTCCAAATTTTGCTGCATTTCTCCAAAACCAAAGTGGTCAGAATCTAGATCCCAGCAAGTGCTCAGAGCCCCAAAGGCCAGCTTTCATCTGATGCCCAGACCCTGTGCATATGACTTCTTTTCCCCCTGGAAAATGACCTCTCTTTGAGGCCACTAGCCCTGGTCGAACCCGATCACCCAAGCTAGAAATTTCAAATTTTGTTGGATTTCTCCAAAACCAAAGTGGTCAGAATCTAGGCGAATGCAAGTCCGTAGAGCCCCAAATGTGAGCTTTCATCTGATGCCCTGACCCTGGGCAAATCACTTCTCGTTCCCCTGGAAAATGACCTCTCTTTCCGGCCACTCGCCCTGGACAACCCCGACCACCCACGCTTGAAATTACAAATTTTGCTGGATTTCTCCAAAACCAAAGTGGTCAGAATCTACGTCCCAGCAAGTGCTCAGAGCCCCAAAGGCCAGCTTTCATCTGATGCCCTGAGCATGGGGAAATGATTTCTTTTTCTCCTGGAAAATGACCTCTCTTTGCGACCACTCGCCCTGGCCGACCCTGACAACTGAAGCTAGAAATTTCCAAATTTTGTTGGATTTCTCCAAAACCAAAGTGGTCAGAATCTCGGTCCCAGCAAGTGCTCAGAGCCCCAAAGGCCACCTTACATCTGATGCCCAGACCGTGGGGAAATGACTACTTTTTCCCCTGGAAAATGGCCTCTCTTTGCGGCCACTCGCCTTGGCCGACTCTGAACACCCAAGCGAGAAATTTCCAAATTTTGCTGCATTTCTCCAAAACCAAAGTGGTCAGAATCTAGGTCCCACCAAGTGCTCAGAGCCCCAAAGGCCAGCTTTCATCTGATGCCCAGAGCCTGGAGAAATGACTATTTTTTCCCCTGGAAAATGACCTCTCTTTCCGGCCACTCGCCCTGGACGACCCCGACCACCCACGCTTGAAATTACAAATTTTGCTGCATTTCTCCAAATCCAAAGTGGTCAGAATCTAGGCGAATGCAAGTCCGTAGTGCCCCCAATGTCAGCTTTCATCTGATGCCCTGACCCTGGGCAAATCACTTCTTGTTCCCCTGGAAAATGTCCTCTCTTTGCGGCCACTCGCCCTGGCCGACCCTGATGACCCAAGCGAGAAATTTCCAAATTTTTCTGGATTTCTCCAAAACTAAAATGGTCAGAATCTAGGGCACAGCAAGTGCTCAGAGCCCCAAAGGCCAGCTTTCATCTGATGCCATGAGCCTGGAGAAATGACTACTTTTTCCCCTGGAAAATGGCCTCTCTTTGCGGCCACTCTCCTTGGCCGACCCTGAACACCCAAGCGAGAAATTTCCAAATTTTGCTGCATTTCTCCAAAACCAAAGTGGTCAGAATCTAGATCCCAGCAAGTGCTCAGAGCCCCAAAGGCCAGCTTTCATCTGATGCCCAGACCCTGTGCATATGACTTCTTTTCCCCCTGGAAAATGACCTCTCTTTGAGGCCACTAGCCCTGGTCGAACCCGATCACCCAAGCTAGAAATTTCAAATTTTGTTGGATTTCTCCAAAACCAAAGTGGTCAGAATCTAGGCGAATGCAAGTCCGTAGAGCCCCAAATGTGAGCTTTCATCTGATGCCCTGACCCTGGGCAAATCACTTCTCGTTCCCCTGGAAAATGACCTCTCTTTCCGGCCACTCGCCCTGGACAACCCCGACCACCCACGCTTGAAATTACAAATTTTGCTGGATTTCTCCAAAACCAAAGTGGTCAGAATCTACGTCCCAGCAAGTGCTCAGAGCCCCAAAGGCCACCTTTCATCTGATGCCCTGAGCATGGGGAAATGATTTCTTTTTCTCCTGGAAAATGACCTCTCTTTGCGACCACTCGCCCTGGCCGACCCTGACAACTGAAGCTAGAAATTTCCAAATTTTGTTGGATTTCTCCAAAACCAAAGTGGTCAGAATCTCGGTCCCAGCAAGTGCTCAGAGCCCCAAAGGCCACCTTACATCTGATGCCCAGACCGTGGGGAAATGACTACTTTTTCCCCTGGAAAATGGCCTCTCTTTGCGGCCACTCGCCTTGGCCGACTCTGAACACCCAAGCGAGAAATTTCCAAATTTTGCTGCATTTCTCCAAAACCAAAGTGGTCAGAATCTAGGTCCCACCAAGTGCTCAGAGCCCCAAAGGCCAGCTTTCATCTGATGCCCAGAGCCTGGAGAAATGACTATTTTTTCCCCTGGAAAATGACCTCTCTTTCCGGCCACTCGCCCTGGACGACCCCGACCACCCACGCTTGAAATTACAAATTTTGCTGCATTTCTCCAAATCCAAAGTGGTCAGAATCTAGGCGAATGCAAGTCCGTAGTGCCCCCAATGTCAGCTTTCATCTGATGCCCTGACCCTGGGCAAATCACTTCTTGTTCCCCTGGAAAATGTCCTCTCTTTGCGGCCACTCGCCCTGGCCGACCCTGATGACCCAAGCGAGAAATTTCCAAATTTTTCTGGATTTCTCCAAAACTAAAATGGTCAGAATCTAGGGCACAGCAAGTGCTCAGAGCCCCAAAGGCCAGCTTTCATCTGATGCCATGAGCATGGGGAAATGATTTCTTTTTCCCCTGGAAAATGGCCTCTCTTTGCGGCCACTCGCCCTGGCCGACCCTGACCACTGAAGCTAGAAATTTCCTAATTTTGTTGGATTTCTCCAAAACCAAAGTGGTCAGAATCTAGGTCCCAGCAAGTGCTCAGAGCCCCAAAGGCCACCTTTCATCTGATGCCCAGACCGTGGGGAAATGACTACTTTTTCCCCTGGAAAATGGCCTCTCTTTGCGGCCACTCGCCCTGGCCGACCCTGAACACCCAAGCGAGAAATTTCCAAATTTTGCTGCATTTCTCCAAAACCAAAGTGGTCAGAATCTAGGTCCCACCAAGTGCGCAGAGCCCCGAAGGCCACCTTTCATCTGATGCCCAGAGCCTGGAGAAATGACTATTTTTTCCCCTGGAAAATGACCTCTCTTTCCGGCCACTCGCCCTGGACAACCCCGACCACCCACGCTTGAAATTACAAATTTCCTGGATTTCTCCAAAACCAAAGTGGTCAGAATCTAGGCGAATGCAAGTCCGTAGTGCCCCAAATGTCAGCTTTCATCTGATGCCCTGACCCTGGGCAAATCACTTCTTGTTCCCCTGGAAAATGGCCTCTCTTTGCGGCCACTCGCCCGGGCCGACCCTGTCCACTGAAGCTAGAAATTTCCAAATTTTGCTGGATTTCTCCAAAACAAAAATGGTCAGAATATAGGCCACAGCAAGTGCTCAGAGCCCCAAAGGCCACCTTTCATCTGATGCCCAGACCGTGGGGAAATGACTATTTTTCCCCTGGAAAATGGCCTCTCTTTGCGGCCACTCGCCTTGGCTGACCCTGAACACCCAAGCGAGAAATTTCCAAATTTTGCTGCATTTCTCCAAAACCAAAGTGGTCAGAATCTAGGTCCCAGCAAGTGCTCAGAGGCCCAAAGGCCACCTTTCATCTGATGCCCAGACCGTGGGGAAATGACTACTTTTTCCCCTGGAAAATGGCCACTCTTTGCGGCCACTCGCCTTGGCTGACCCTGAGCACCCAAACTAGAAATTTCTAAATTTTGTTGGATTTCTCCAAAACGAAAGTGGTCAGAATCTACGTCCCAGCAAGTGCTCAGTGCCTAAATGGCCAGCTTTCATCTGATGCCCAGAGCCTGGACAAATGACTATTTTTCCCCCTGGAAAATGACCTCTCTGTACGGCCACTCGCCCTGACCGACCCTGTCCACTGAAGCTAGAAATTTCCAAATTTTGCTGGATTTCTCCAAAACTAAAATGGTCAGAATCTAGAGCACAGCAAGTGCTCAGAGCCCCAAAGGCCAGCTTTCATCTGATGCCCTGAGCATGGGGAAATGATTTCTTTTTCTCCTGGAAAATGACCTCTCTTTGCCACCACTCGCCCTGGCCGACCCTGACAACTGAAGCTAGAAATTTCCAAATTTTGTTGGATTTCTCCAAAACCAAAGTGGTCAGAATCTCGGTCCCAGCAAGTGCTCAGAGGCCCAAAGGCCAGCTTTCATCTGATGCCCAGAGCCTGGACAAATGACTACTTTTTCCCCTGGAAAATGGCCTCTTGTTGCGGCCACTCACCCTGGCCGACCCTGAACACCCAAGCGAGAAATTTCCAAATTTTGCTGCATTTCTCCAAAACCAAAGTGGTCAGAATCTTCGTCCCAGCAAGTGCTCAGTGCCTAAAAGGCCAGCTTTCATCTGATGCCCAGAGCCTGGACAAATGACTATTTTTTCCCCTGGAAAATGACCTCTCTGTACGGCCACTCGCCCTGGCCGACCCCGACCACCCAGGCTTGAAATTACAAATTTTGCTGCATTTCTCCAAAACCAAAGTGGTCAGAATCTAGGCGAATGCAAGTCCGTAGTGCCCCCAATGTCAGCTTTCCTCTGATGCCCTGACCCTGGGCAAATCACTTCTTGTTCCCCTGGAAAATGTACTCCCTTTGCGGCCACTCGCCCTGGCCGACCCTGTCCACTGAAGCTAGAAATTTCCAAATTTTGCTGGATTTCTCCAAAACTAAAATGGTCAGAATCTACGGCACAGCAAGTGCTCAGAGCCCCAAAGGCCAGCTTTCATCTGATGCCATGAGCATGGGGAAATGACTTCTTTTTCCCCTGGAAAATGACCTCTCTTTCCGGCCACTCGGCCTGGACGACCCTGACCACTGAAGCTAGAAATTTCCTAATTTTGTTGGATTTCTCCAAAACCAAAGTGGTCAGAATCTAGGTCCCAGCAAGTGCTCAGAGCCCCAAAGGCCAGCTTTCATCTGATGCCCAGACCGTGTGGAAATGACTACTTTTTCCCCTGGAAAATGGCCTCTCTTTGCGGCCATTCGCCCTGGCCGACCCTGACCACTCAAGCGAGAAATTTCCAAATTTTGCTGCATTTCTCCAAAACCAAAGTGGTCAGAATCTAGGTCCCAGCAAGTGCTCAGAGCCCCAAAGGCCAGCTTTCATCTGATGCCCAGACCCTGTGCATATGACTCCTTTTCCCCCTGGAAAATGACCTCTCTTTGCGGCCACTCGCCCTGGCCGACCCCGATCACCCAAGCTAGAAATTTCCAAATTTTGTTGGATTTCTCCAAAACCAAAGTGGTCAGAATCTAGGCGAATGCAAGTCCGTAGAGCCCCAAATGTGAGCTTTCATCTGATGCCCTGACCCTGGGCAAATCACTTCTTGTTCCCCTGGAAAATGACATCTCTTTCCGGCCACTCGCCCTGGACGACCCCGACCACCCACGCTTGAAATTACAAATTTTGCTGGATTTCTCCAAAACCAAAGTGGTCAGAATCTACGTCCCAGCAAGTGCTCAGAGCCCCAAAGGCCAGCTTTCATCTGATGCCCTGAGCATGGGGAAATGATTTCTTTTTCTCCTGGAAAATGACCTCTCTTTGCGACCACTCGCCCTGGCCGACCCTGTCCACTGAAGCTAGAAATTTCCAAATTTTGCTGGATTTCTCCAAAACTAAAATGGTCAGAATCTAGGGCACAGCAAGTGCTCAGAGCCCCAAAGGCCAGCTTTCATCTGATGCCATGAGCATGTGGAAATGACTTTTTTTCCCCTGGAAAATGGCCTCTCTTTGCGGCAACTCGCCCTGGACGACCCCGACCACCCACGCTTGAAATTACAAATTTTGCTGCATTTCTCTAAAAACAAAGTGGTCAGAATCTAGGCGAATGCAAGTCCGTAGTGCCCCAAATGTCAGCTTTCCTCTGATGCCCTGACCCTGGGCAAATCACTTCTTGTTCCCCTGGAAAATGTACTCCCTTTGCGGCCACTCGCCCTGGCCGACCCTGTCCACTGAAGCTAGAAATTTCCAAATTTTGCTGGATTTCTCCAAAACTAAAATGGTCAGAATCTAGGGCACAGCAAGTGCTCAGAGCCCCAAAGGCCAGCTTTCATCTGATGCCATGAGCATGTGGAAATGACTTTTTTTCCCCTGGAAAATGACCTCTCTTTGCGGCCACTCGCCCTGGACGACCCTGACCACTGAAGCTAGAAATTTCCTAATTTTGTTGGATTTCTCCAAAACAAAAGTGGTCAGAATCTAGGTCCCAGCAAGTGCTCAGAGCCCCAAAGGCCACCTTTCATCTGATGCCCAGACCGTGTGGAAATGACTACTTTTTCCCCTGGAAAATGGCCTCTCTTTGCCGCCACTCGCCCTGGCCGACCCTGAACACCCAAGCGAGAAATTTCCAAATTTTGCTGCATTTCTCCAAAACCAAAGTGGTCAGAATCTTCGTCCCAGCAAGTGCTCAGTGCCTAAAAGGCCAGCTTTCATCTGATGCCCAGAGCCTGGACAAATGACTATTTTTCCCCCTGGAAAATGACCTCTCTGTGCGGCCACTCGCCCTAGCCGACCCCGACCACCCAGGCTTGAAATTACAAATTTTGCTGCATTTCTCCAAAACCAAAGTGGTCAGAATCTAGGCGAATGCAAGTCCGTAGTGCCCCAAATGTCAGCTTTCCTCTGATGCCCTGACCCTGGGCAAATCACTTCTTGTTCCCCTGGAAAATGTACTCCCTTTGCGGCCACTCGCCCTGGCCGACCCTGTCCACTGAAGCTAGAAATTTCCAAATTTTGCTGGATTTCTCCAAAACTAAAATGGTCAGAATCTAGGGCACAGCAAGTGCTCAGAGCCCCAAAGGCCAGCTTTCATCTGATGCCATGAGCATGGGGAAATGACTTCTTTTTCCCCTGGAAAATGACCTCTCTTTCCGGCCACTCGGCCTGGACGACCCTGACCACTGAAGCTAGAAATTTCCTAATTTTGTTGGATTTCTCCAAAACCAAAGTGGTCAGAATCTAGGTCCCAGCAAGTGCTCAGAGCCCCAAAGGCCACCTTTCATCTGATGCCCAGACCGTGTGGAAATGACTCCTTTTTCCCCTGGAAAATGGCCTCTCTTTGCGGCCACTCGCCCTGGCCGACCCTGACAACTGAAGCTAGAAATTTCCAAATTTTGTTGGATTTCTCCAAAACGAAAGTGGTCAGAATCTAGGTCCCAGGAAGTGCTCAGAGCCCCAAAGGCCAGCTTTCATCTGATGCCCAGAGCCTGGAGAAATGACTATTTTTTCCCCTGGAAAATGACCTCTCTTTCCGGCCACTCGCCCTGGATGACCCCGACCTCCCACGCTTGAAATTACAAATTTTGCTGCATTTCTCCAAATCCAAAGTGGTCAGAATCTAGGCGAATGCAAGTCCGTAGTGCCCCCAATGTCAGCTTTCATGTGATGCCCTGACCCGGGGCAAATCACTTCTTGTTCCCCTGGAAAATGTCCTCTCTTTGCGGCCACTCGCCCTGGCCGACCCTGACGACCCAAGCAAGAAATTTCCAAATTTTTCTAGATTTCTCCAAAACTAAAATGGTCAGAATCTAGGGCACAGCAAGTGCTCAGAGCCCCAAAGGCCAGCTTTCATCTGATGCCATGAGCATGGGGAAATGATTTCTTTTTCCCCTGGAAAATGGCCTCTCTTTGCGGCCACTCGCCCTGGACGACCCTGACCACTGAAGCTAGAAATTTCCTAATTTTGTTGGATTTCTCCAAAACCAAAGTGGTCAGAATCTAGGGCACAGCAAGTGCTCAGAGCCCCAAAGGCCACCTTTCATCTGATGCCCAGACCGTGTGGAAATGACTACTTTTTCCCCTGGAAAATGGCCTCTCTTTGCGGCCACTCGCCCTGGCCGACCCTGACCACCCAAGCGAGAAATTTCCAAATTTTTCTGCATTTCTCCAAAACCAAAGTGGCCAGAATTGGGTCCCACCAAGTGCTCGGAGCCCCAAAGGCCAGCTTTCATCTGATGCCCAGACCCTGTGCATATGACTTCTTTTTCCCCTGGAAAATGACCTCTCTTTCCGGCCACTCGCCCTGGACAACCCCGACCACCCACGCTTGAAATTACAAATTTTGCTGCATTTCTCTAAAACCAAAGTGGTCAGAATCTAGGCGAATGCAAGTCCGTAGTGCCCCAAATGTCAGCTTTCCTCTTATGCCCTGACCCTGGGCAAATCACTTCTTGTTCCCCTGGAAAATGTACTCCCTTTGCGGCCACTCGCCCTGGCCGACCCTGTCCACTGAAGCTAGAAATTTCCAAATTTTGCTGGATTTCTCCAAAACTAAAATGGTCAGAATCTAGGGCACAGCAAGTGCTCAGAGCCCCAAAGGCCAGCTTTCATCTGATGCCATGAGCATGTGGAAATGACTTTTTTTCCCTTGGAAAATGACCTCTCTTTGCGGCCACTCGCCCTGGACGACCCTGAACACCCAAGCGAGAAATTTCCAAATTTTGCTGCATTTCTCCAAAACCAAAGTGGTCAGAATCTAGGTCCCAGCAAGTGCTCAGAACCCCAAAGGCCACCTTTCATCTGATGCCCAGACCGTGTGGAAATGACTACTTTTTCCCCTGGAAAATGGCCTCTCTTTGCCGCCACTCGCCCTGGCCGACCCTGAACACCCAAGCGAGAAATTTCCAAATTTTGCTGCATTTCTCCAAAACCAAAGTGGTCAGAATCTAGGTCCCAGCAAGTGCTCAGAGCCCCAAAGGCCAGCTTTCATTTGATGCCCAGAGCCTGGAGATATGACTATTTTTTCCCCTGGAAAATGACCTCTCTTTCCGGCCACTCTCCTTGGCTGACCCTGAGCACCCAAACTAGAAATTTCTAAATTTTGTTGGATTTCTCCAAAACGAAAGTGGTCAGAATCTACGTCCCAGCAAGTGCTCAGAGCCCCAAAGGCCAGCTTTCATCTGATGCCCAGAGCCTGGAGAAATGACTATTTTTTCCCCTGGAAAATGACCTCTCTTTCCGGCCACTCGCCCTGGACGACCCCGACCTCCCACGCTTGAAATTACAAATTTTGCTGCATTTCTCCAAATCCAAAGTGGTCAGAATCTAGGCGAATGCAAGTCCGTAGTGCCCCCAATGTCAGCTTTCATCTGATGCCCTGACCCTGGGCAAATCACTTCTTGTTCCCCTGAAAATGTCCTCTCTTTGCGGCCACTCGCCCTGGCCGACCCTGACGACCCAAGCAAGAAATTTCCGAATTTTTCTGGATTTCTCCAAAACTAAAATGGTCAGAATCTAGGGCACAGCAAGTGCTCAGAGCCCCAAAGGCCAGCTTTCATCTGATGCCATGAGCATGGGGAAATGATTTCTTTTTCCCCTGGAAAATGGCCTCTCTTTGCGGCCACTCGCCCTGGCCGACCCTGACCACCCAAGCGAGAAATTTCCAAATTTTGCTGCATTTCTCCAAAACCAAAGTGGTCAGAATCTAGGTCCCACCAAGTCCTCGGAGCCCCAAAGGCCAGCTTTCATTTGATGCCCAGAGCCTGGAGAAATGACTACTTTTTCCCCTGGAAAATGGCCTCTCTTTGCGGCCGCTCTCCTTGGCTGACCCTGAGCACCCAAACTAGAAATTTCTAAATTTTGTTGGATTTCTCCAAAACGAAAGTGGTCAGAATCTACGTCCCAGCAAGTGCTCAGTGCCTAAAAGGCCAGCTTTCATCTGATGCCCAGAGCCCGGAGAAATGACTATTTTTCCCCCTGGAAAATGACCTCTCTGTACGGCCAGTCGCCCTGGCCGACCCTGTCCACTGAAGCTAGAAATTTCCAAATTTTGCTGGATTTCTCCAAAACTAAAATGGTCAGAATCTAGGGCACAGCAAGTGCTCAGAACCCCAAAGGCCAGCTTTCATCTGATGCCCAGAGCCTGGAGAAATGACTATTTTTTCCCCTGGAAAATGACATCTCTTTGCGGCCACTCGCCCTGGACGACCCTGACAACTGAAGCTAGAAATTTCCAAATTTTGTTGGATTTCTCCAAAACCAAAGTGGTCAGAATCTAGGTCCCACCAAGTGCACAGAGCCCCAAAGGCCAGCTTTCATCTGATGCCCAGACCGTGGGGAAATGACTACTTTTTCCCCTGGAAAATGGCCTCTCTTTGCGGCCACTCGCCTTGGCCGACCCTGAACACCCAAGCGAGAAATTTCCAAATTTTGCTGCATTTCTCCAAAACCAAAGTGGTCAGAATCTAGGTCCCAGCAAGTGCTCAGAGCCCCAAAGGTCAGCTTTCATCTGATGCCCAGACCCTGTGCATATGACTTCTTTTCCCCCTGGAAAATGACCTCTCTTTGCGGCCACTAGCCCTGGTCGACCCCGATCACCCAAGCTAGAAATTTCAAATTTTGTTGGATTTCTCCAAAACCAAAGTGGTCAGAATCTAGGCGAATGCAAGTCCGTAGAGCCCCCAATGTCAGCTTTCATCTGATGCCCTGACCCTGGGCAAATCACTTCTTGTTCCCCTGGAAAATGACCTCTCTTTCCGGCCACTCGCCTTGGCCGACTCTGAACACCCAAGCGAGAAATTTCCAAATTTTGCTGCATTTCTCCACAACCAAAGTGGTCAGAATCTGCGTCCCAGCAAGTGCTCAGAGCCCCAAAGGCCAGCTTTCATCTGATGCCATGAGCATGGAGAAATGATTTCTTTTTCTCCTGGAAAATGACCTCTCTTTGCGGACACTCGCCCTGGCCGACTCGGAACACCCAAGCGAGAAATTTCCAAATTTTGCTGCATTTCTCCAAATCCAAAGTGGTCAGAATCTAGGTCCCACCAAGTGCTCAGAGCCCCAAAGGCCAGCTTTCATCTGATGCCCAGAGCCTGGAGAAATGACTATTTTTTCCCCTGCAAAATGACCTCTCTTTCCGGCCACTCGCCCTGGCCGACCCTGTCCACTGAAGCTAGAAATTTCCAAATTTTGCTGGATTTCTCCAAATCCAAAGTGGTCAGAATCTAGGCGAATGCAAGTCCGTAGTGCCCCCAATGTCAGCTTTCATCTGATGCCCTGACCCTGGGCAAATCACTTCTTGTTCCCCTGGAAAATGTCCTCTCTTTGCGGCCACTCGCCCTGGCCGACCCTGTCCACTGAAGCTAGAAATTTCCAAATTTTGCTGGATTTCTCCAAAACTAAAATGGTCAGAATCTAGGGCACAGCAAGTGCTCAGAGCCCCAAAGGCCAGCTTTCATTTGATGCCATGAGCATGGGGAAATGATTTCTTTTTCTCCTGGAAAATGACCTCTCTTTGCGACCACTCGCCCTGGCCGACCCTGACAACTGAAGCTAGAAATTTCCAAATTTTGTTGGATTTCTCCAAAACCAAAGTGGTCAGAATCTCGGTCCCAGCAAGTGCTCAGAGGCCCAAAGGCCACCTTACATCTGATGCCCAGACCGTGGGGAAATGACTACTTTTTCCCCTGGAAAATGGCCTCTCTTTGCGGCCACTCGCCTTGGCCGACTCTGAACACCCAAGCGAGAAATTTCCAAATTTTGCTGCATTTTTCCAAAACCAAAGTGGTCAGAATCTAGGTCCCAGCAAGTGCTCAGAGCCCCAAAGGCCAGCTTTCATCTGATGCCCAGAGCCTGGAGAAATGACTATTTTTTCCCCTGGGAAATGACCTCTCTGTACGGCCACTCGCCCTGGCCGACCCTGTCCACTGAAGCTAGAAATTTCCAAATTTTGCTGGATTTCTCCAAAACCAAAGTGGTCAGAATCTAGGCGAATGCAAGTCCGTAGTGCCCCAAATGTCAGCTTTCATCTGATGCCCTGAGCATGGGGAAAAGATTTCTTTTTCCCCTAGAAAATGACCTCTCTTTGAGACCACTCGCCCTGGCCGACCCTGACAACTGAAGCTAGAAATTTCCAAATTTTGTTGGATTTCTCCAAAACCAGAGTGGTCAGAATCTAGGTCCCACCAAGTGCTCAGAGCCCCAAAGGCCAGCTTTCATCTGATGCCCAGACCCAGTGCATATGACTTCTTTTCCCCCTGTACAATGACCTCTCTTTGCGGCCACTCGCCCTGGACGACCCCGACCACCCACGCTTGAAATTACAAATTTTGCTGCATTTCTCCAAAACCAAAGTGGTCAGAATCTAGGCGAATGCAAGTCCATAGTGCCCCAAATGTCAGCTTTCATCTGATGACCTGACCCTGGTCTAATCACTTCTTGTTCCCCTGGAAAATGGCCTCTCTTTGCGGCCACTCGCCCTGGCCGACCCTGTCCACTGAAGCTAGAAATTTCCAAATTTTGCTGGATTTCTCCAAAACTAAAATGGTCAGAATCTAGGGCACAGCAAGTGCTCAGAGCCCCAAAGGCCAGCTTTCATCTGATGCCATGAGCATGGGGAAATGATTTCTTTTTCCCCTGGAAAATGGCCTCTCTTTGCGGCCACTCGCCCTGGCCGACCCTGTCCACGGAAGCTAGAAATTTCCAAATTTTGCTGGATTTCTCCAAAACTAAAATGGTCAGAATCTAGGGCACAGCAAGTGCTCAGAGCCCCAAAGGCCAGCTTTCATCTGATGCCATGAGCATGGGGAAATGATTTCTTTTTCCCCTGGAAAATGGCCTCTCTTTGCGGCCACTCGCCTTGGCCGACCCTGAACACCCAAGCGAGAAATTTCCAAATTTTGCTGCATTTCTTCAAAACCAAAGTGGTCAGAATCTAGGTCCCACCAAGTGCTCCGAGCCCCAAAGGCCAGCTTTCATCTGATGCCCAGAGCCTGGAGAAATGACTATTTTTTCCCCTGGAAAATGACCTCTCTTTGCGGCCACTCGCCCTGGACAACCCCGACCACCCACGCTTGAAATTACAAATTTTGCTGGATTTCTCCAAAACCAAAGTGGTCAGAATCTAGGCGAATGCAAGTCCGTAGTGCCCCAAATGTCAGCTTTCATCTGATGCCCTGACCCTGGGCAAATCACTTCTTGTTCCCCTGGAAAATGGCCTCTCTTTGCGGCCACTCGCCCTGGCCGACCCTGTCCACTGAAGCAAGAAATTTCCAAATTTTGCTGGATTTCTCCAAAACCAAAGTGGTCAGAATCTAGGCGAATGCAAGTCCTTAGTGCCTCAAATGTCAGCTTTCATCTGATGCCCTGAGCATGGGGAAAAGATTTCTTTTTCTCCTGGAAATGACCTCTCTTTGCGGACACTCGCCCTGGCCGACTCGGAACACCCAAGCGAGAAATTTCCAAATTTTGCTGGATTTCTCCAAAACTAAAATGGTCAGAATCTAGGGCACAGCAAGTGCTCAGAGCCCCAAAGGCCAGCTTTCATCTGATGCCATGAGCATGGGGAAATGATTTCTTTTTCTCCTGGAAAATGACCTCTCTTTGCGACCACTCGCCCTGGCCGACCCTGACAACTGAAGCTAGAAATTTCCAAATTTTGTTGGATTTCTCCAAAACCAAAGTGGTCAGAATCTCGGTCCCAGCAAGTGCTCAGAGGCCCAAAGGCCACCTTACATCTGATGCCCAGACCGTGGGGAAATGACTACTTTTTCCCCTGGAAAATGGCCTCTCTTTGAGGCCACTCGCCTTGGCCGACTCTGAACACCCAAGCGAGAAATTTCCAAATTTTGCTGCATTTCTCCAAAACCAAAGTGGTCAGAATCTAGGTCCCAGCAAGTGCTCAGAGCCCCAAAGGCCAGCTTTCATCTGATGCCCAGAGCCTGGAGAAATGACTATTTTTTCCCCTGGGAAATGACCTCTCTGTACGGCCACTCGCCCTGGCCGACCCTGTCCACTGAAGCTAGAAATTTCCAAATTTTGCTGCATTTCTCCAAAACCAAAGTGGTCAGAATCTAGGCGAATGCAAGTCCGTAGTGCCCCAAATGTCAGCTTTCATCTGATGCCCTGAGCATGGGGAAAAGATTTCTTTTTCCCCTAGAAAATTACCTCTCTTTGCGACCACTCGCCCTGGCCGACCCTGAAAACTGAAGCTAGAAATTTCCAAATTTTGTTGGATTTCTCCAAAACCAGAGTGGTCAGAATCTAGGTCCCACCAAGTGCTCAGAGCCCCAAAGGCCAGCTTTCATCTGATGCCCAGACCCAGTGCATATGACTTCTTTTCCCCCTGTACAATGACCTCTCTTTGCGGCCACTCGCCCTGGACGACCCCGAACACCCACGCTTGAAATTACAAATTTTGCTGCATTTCTCCAAAAACAAAGTGGTCAGAATCTAGGCGAATGCAAGTCCATAGTGCCCCAAATGTCAGCTTTCATCTGATGACCTGACCCTGGTCTAATCACTTCTTGTTCCCCTGGAAAATGGCCTCTCTTTGCGGCCACTCGCCCTGGCCGACCCTGTCCACTGAAGCTAGAAATTTCCAAATTTTGCTGGATTTCTCCAAAACTAAAATGGTCAGAATCTAGGGCACAGCAAGTGCTCAGAGCCCCAAAGGCCAGCTTTCATCTGATGCCATGAGCATGGGGAAATGATTTCTTTTTCCCCTGGAAAATGGCCTCTCTTTGCGGCCACTCGCCCTGGCCGACCCTGAACACCCAAGCGAGAAATTTCCTAATTTTGTTGGATTTCTCCAAAACCAAAGTGGTCAGAATCTAGGTCCCAGCAAGTGCTCAGAGCCCCAAAGGCCACCTTTCATCTGATGCCCAGACCGTGGGGAAATGACTACTTTTTCCCCTGGAAAATGGCCTCTCTTTGCGGCCACTCGCCCTGGCCGACCCTGAACACCCAAGCGAGAAATTTCCAAATTTTGCTGCATTTCTTCAAAACCAAAGTGGTCAGAATCTAGGTCCCACCAAGTGCTCCGAGCCCCAAAGGCCAGCTTTCATCTGATGCCCAGAGCCTGGAGAAATGACTATTTTTTCCCCTGGAAAATGACCTCTCTTTCCGGCCACTCGCCCTGGACAACCCCGACCACCCACGCTTGAAATTACAAATTTTGCTGCATTTCTCCAAAACCAAAGTGGTCAGAATCTAGGCGAATGCAAGTCCGTAGTGCCCCAAATGTCAGCTTTCATCTGATGCCCTGACCCTGGGCAAATCAATTCTTGTTCCCCTGGAAAATGGCCTCTCTTTGCTGCCAATCGCCCTGGCCGACCCTGTCCACTGAAGCTAGAAATTTCCAAATTTTGCTGGATTTCTCCAAAACCAAAGTGGTCATAATCTAGGCGAATGCAAGTCCTTAGTGCCCCAAATGTCAGCTTTCATCTGATGCCCTGAGCATGGGGAAAAGATTTCTTTTTCCCCTGGAAAATGACCTCTCTTTGCGGCCACTCGCCCTGGACAACCCCGGCCACCCACGCTTGAAATTACAAATTTTGCTGGATTTCTCCAAAACCAAAGTGGTCAGAATCTAGGCGAATGCAAGTCCGTAGTGCCCCAAATGTCAGCTTTCATCTGATGCCCAGACCCTGTGCATATGACTTCTTTTTCCCCTGGACAATGACATCTCTTTCCGGCCACTCGCCCTGGACAACCCCGAACACCCACGCTTGAAATTACAAATTTTGTTGCATTTCTCCAAAACCAAAGTGGTCAGAATCTAGGCGAATGCAAGTCCGTAGTGCCCCAAATGTCAGCTTTCATCTGATGACCTGACCCTGGTCTAATCACTTCTTGTTCCCCTGGAAAATGGCCTCTCTTTGCGGCCACTCGCCCTGGCCGACCCTGTCCACTGAAGCTAGAAATTTCCAAATTTTGCTGGATTTCTCCAAAACTAAAATGGTCAGAATCTAGGGCACAGCAAGTGCTCAGAGCCCCAAAGGCCAGTTTTCATCTGATGCCATGAGCATGGGGAAATGATTTCTTTTTCTCCTGGAAATGACCTCTCTTTGCGGACACTCGCCCTGGCCGACTCGGAACACCCAAGCGAGAAATTTCCAAATTTTGCTGCATTTCTCCAAAACCAAAGTGGTCAGAATCTAGGTCCCACCAAGTGCTCAGAGCCCCAAAGGCCAGCTTTCATCTAATGCCCAGAGCCTGGAGAAATGACTATTTTTTCCCCTGGAAAATGACCTCTCTTTCCGGCCACTCGCCCTGGACGACCCCGACCACCCACGCTTGAAATTACAAATTTTGCTGCATTTCTCCAAATCCAAAGTGGTCAGAATCTAGGCGAATGCAAGTCCGTAGTGCCCCCAATGTCAGCTTTCATCTGATGCCCTGACCCTGGGCAAATCCCTTCTTGTTCCCCTGGAAAATGGCCTCTCTTTGCGGCCACTCGCCCTGGCCGACCCTGTCCACTGAAGCTAGAAATTTCCAAATTTTGCTGGATTTCTCCAAAACTAAAATGGTCAGAATCTAGGGCACAGCAAGTGCTCAGAGCCCCAAAGGCCAGCTTTCATCTGATGCCATGAGCATGGGGAAATGATTTCTTTTTCTCCTGGAAAATGACCTCTCTTTGCGACCACTCGCCCTGGCCGACCCTGACAACTGAAGCTAGAAATTTCCAAATTTTGTTGGATTTCTCCAAAACCAAAGTGGTCAGAATCTCGGTCCCAGCAAGTGCTCAGAGGCCCAAAGGCCACCTTACATCTGATGCCCAGACCGTGGGGAAATGACTACTTTTTCCCCTGGAAAATGGCCTCTCTTTGAGGCCACTCGCCTTGGCCGACTCTGAACACCCAAGCGAGAAATTTCCAAATTTTGCTGCATTTCTCCAAAACCAAAGTGGTCAGAATCTAGGTCCCAGCAAGTGCTCAGAGCCCCAAAGGCCAGCTTTCATCTGATGCCCAGAGCCTGGAGAAATGACTATTTTTTCCCCTGGGAAATGACCTCTCTGTACGGCCACTCGCCCTGGCCGACCCTGTCCACTGAAGCTAGAAATTTCCAAATTTTGCTGCATTTCTCCAAAACCAAAGTGGTCAGAATCTAGGCGAATGCAAGTCCGTAGTGCCCCAAATGTCAGCTTTCATCTGATGCCCTGAGCATGGGGAAAAGATTTCTTTTTCCCCTAGAAAATTACCTCTCTTTGCGACCACTCGCCCTGGCCGACCCTGAAAACTGAAGCTAGAAATTTCCAAATTTTGTTGGATTTCTCCAAAACCAGAGTGGTCAGAATCTAGGTCCCACCAAGTGCTCAGAGCCCCAAAGGCCAGCTTTCATCTGATGCCCAGACCCAGTGCATATGACTTCTTTTCCCCCTGTACAATGACCTCTCTTTGCGGCCACTCGCCCTGGACGACCCCGAACACCCACGCTTGAAATTACAAATTTTGCTGCATTTCTCCAAAAACAAAGTGGTCAGAATCTAGGCGAATGCAAGTCCATAGTGCCCCAAATGTCAGCTTTCATCTGATGACCTGACCCTGGTCTAATCACTTCTTGTTCCCCTGGAAAATGGCCTCTCTTTGCGGCCACTCGCCCTGGCCGACCCTGTCCACTGAAGCTAGAAATTTCCAAATTTTGCTGGATTTCTCCAAAACTAAAATGGTCAGAATCTAGGGCACAGCAAGTGCTCAGAGCCCCAAAGGCCAGCTTTCATCTGATGCCATGAGCATGGGGAAATGATTTCTTTTTCCCCTGGAAAATGGCCTCTCTTTGCGGCCACTCGCCCTGGCCGACCCTGAACACCCAAGCGAGAAATTTCCTAATTTTGTTGGATTTCTCCAAAACCAAAGTGGTCAGAATCTAGGTCCCAGCAAGTGCTCAGAGCCCCAAAGGCCACCTTTCATCTGATGCCCAGACCGTGGGGAAATGACTACTTTTTCCCCTGGAAAATGGCCTCTCTTTGCGGCCACTCGCCCTGGCCGACCCTGAACACCCAAGCGAGAAATTTCCAAATTTTGCTGCATTTCTTCAAAACCAAAGTGGTCAGAATCTAGGTCCCACCAAGTGCTCCGAGCCCCAAAGGCCAGCTTTCATCTGATGCCCAGAGCCTGGAGAAATGACTATTTTTTCCCCTGGAAAATGACCTCTCTTTCCGGCCACTCGCCCTGGACAACCCCGACCACCCACGCTTGAAATTACAAATTTTGCTGGATTTCTCCAAAACCAAAGTGGTCAGAATCTAGGCGAATGCAAGTCCGTAGTGCCCCAAATGTCAGCTTTCATCTGATGCCCTGACCCTGGGCAAATCAATTCTTGTTCCCCTGGAAAATGGCCTCTCTTTGCTGCCAATCGCCCTGGCCGACCCTGTCCACTGAAGCTAGAAATTTCCAAATTTTGCTGGATTTCTCCAAAACCAAAGTGGTCATAATCTAGGCGAATGCAAGTCCTTAGTGCCCCAAATGTCAGCTTTCATCTGATGCCCTGAGCATGGGGAAAAGATTTCTTTTTCCCCTGGAAAATGACCTCTCTTTGCGGCCACTCGCCCTGGACAACCCCGGCCACCCACGCTTGAAATTACAAATTTTGCTGGATTTCTCCAAAACCAAAGTGGTCAGAATCTAGGCGAATGCAAGTCCGTAGTGCCCCAAATGTCAGCTTTCATCTGATGCCCAGACCCTGTGCATATGACTTCTTTTTCCCCTGGACAATGACATCTCTTTCCGGCCACTCGCCCTGGACAACCCCGAACACCCACGCTTGAAATTACAAATTTTGTTGCATTTCTCCAAAACCAAAGTGGTCAGAATCTAGGCGAATGCAAGTCCGTAGTGCCCCAAATGTCAGCTTTCATCTGATGACCTGACCCTGGTCTAATCACTTCTTGTTCCCCTGGAAAATGGCCTCTCTTTGCGGCCACTCGCCCTGGCCGACCCTGTCCACTGAAGCTAGAAATTTCCAAATTTTGCTGGATTTCTCCAAAACTAAAATGGTCAGAATCTAGGGCACAGCAAGTGCTCAGAGCCCCAAAGGCCAGTTTTCATCTGATGCCATGAGCATGGGGAAATGATTTCTTTTTCCCCTGGAAAATGGCCTCTCTTTGCGGCCACTCGCCCTGGCCGACCCTGACCACTGAAGCTAGAAATTTCCTAATTTTGTTGGATTTCTCCAAAACCAAAGTGGTCAGAATCTAGGTCCCAGCAAGTGCTCAGAGCCCCAAAGGCCACCTTTCATCTGATGCCCAGACCGTGGGGAAATTACTACTTTTTCCCCTGGAAAATGGCCTCTCTTTGCGGCCACTCGCCTTGGCCGACCCTGAACACCCAAGCGAGAAATTTCCAAATTTTGCTGCATTTCTTCAAAACCAAAGTGGTCAGAATCTAGGTCCCACCAAGTGCTCAGAGCCCCAAAGGCCAGCTTTCATCTGATGCCCAGAGCCTGGAGAAATGACTATTTTTTCCCCTGGGAAATGACCTCTCTGTACGGCCACTCGCCCTGGCCGACCCTGTCCACTGAAGCTAGAAATTTCCAAATTTTGCTGCATTTCTCCAAAACCAAAGTGGTCAGAATCTAGGCGAATGCAAGTCCGTAGTGCCCCAAATGTCAGCTTTCATCTGATGCCCTGAGCATGGGGAAAAGATTTCTTTTTCCCCTAGAAAATTACCTCTCTTTGCGACCACTCGCCCTGGCCGACCCTGACAACTGAAGCTAGAAATTTCCAAATTTTGTTGGATTTCTCCAAAACCAGAGTGGTCAGAATCTAGGTCCCACCAAGTGCTCAGAGCCCCAAAGGCCAGCTTTCATCTGATGCCCAGACCCAGTGCATATGACTTCTTTTCCCCCTGTACAATGACCTCTCTTTGCGGCCACTCGCCCTGCACGACCCCGAACACCCACGCTTGAAATTACAAATTTTGCTGCATTTCTCCAAAAACAAAGTGGTCAGAATCTAGGCGAATGCAAGTCCATAGTGCCCCAAATGTCAGCTTTCATCTGATGACCTGACCCTGGTCTAATCACTTCTTGTTCCCCTGGAAAATGGCCTCTCTTTGCGGCCACTCGCCCTGGCCGACCCTGTCCACTGAAGCTAGAAATTTCCAAATTTTGCTGGATTTCTCCAAAACTAAAATGGTCAGAATCTAGGTCCCAGCAAGTGCTCAGAGCCCCAAAGGCCAGCTTTCATCTGATGCCATGAGCATGGGGAAATGATTTCTTTTTCCCCTGGAAAATGGCCTCTCTTTGCGGCCACTCGCCCTGGCCGACCCTGACCACTGAAGCTAGAAATTTCCTAATTTTGTTGGATTTCTCCAAAACCAAAGTGGTCAGAATCTAGGTCCCAGCAAGTGCTCAGAGCCCCAAAGGCCAGCTTTCATCTGATGCCCAGAGCCTGGAGAAATGACTATTTTTTCCCCTGGAAAATGACCTCTCTTTCCGGCCACTCGCCCTGGACAACCCCGACCACCCACGCTTGAAATTACAAATTTTGCTGGATTTCTCCAAAACCAAAGTGGTCAGAATCTAGGCGAATGCAAGTCCGTAGTGCCCCAAATGTCAGCTTTCATCTGATGCCCTGACCCTGGGCAAATCAATTCTTGTTCCCCTGGAAAATGGCCTCTCTTTGCGGCCACTCGCCCTGGCCGACCCTGTCCACTGAAGCTAGAAATTTCCTAATTTTGCTGGATTTCTCCAAAACCAAAGTGGTCAGAATCTAGGCGAATGCAAGTCCTTAGTGCCCCAAATGTCAGCTTTCATCTGATGCCCTGAGCATGGGGAAAAGATTTCTTTTTCCCCTGGAAAATGACCTCTCTTTGCGGCCACTCGCCCTGGACAACCCCGGCCACCCACGCTTGAAATTACAAATTTTGCTGGATTTCTCCAAAACCAAAGTGGTCAGAATCTAGGCGAATGCAAGTCCGTAGTGCCCCAAATGTCAGCTTTCATCTGATGCCCAGACCCTGTGCATATGACTTCTTTTTCCCCTGGACAATGACATCTCTTTCCGGCCACTCGCCCTGGACAACCCCGAACACCCACGCTTGAAATTACAAATTTTGCTGCATTTCTCCAAAACCAAAGTGGTCAGAATCTAGGCGAATGCAAGTCCGTAGTGCCCCAAATGTCAGCTTTCATCTGATGACCTGACCCTGGTCTAATCACTTCTTGTTCCCCTGGAAAATGGCCTCTCTTTGCGGCCACTCGCCCTGGCCGACCCTGTCCACTGAAGCTAGAAATTTCCAAATTTTGCTGGATTTCTCCAAAACTAAAATGGTCAGAATCTAGGGCACAGCAAGTGCTCAGAGCCCCAAAGGCCAGCTTTCATCTGATGCCATGAGCATGGGGAAATGATTTCTTTTTCCCCTGGAAAATGGCCTCTCTTTGCGGCCACTCGCCCTGGCCGACCCTGACCACTGAAGCTAGAAATTTCCTAATTTTGTTGGATTTCTCCAAAACCAAAGTGGTCAGAATCTAGGTCCCAGCAAGTGCTCAGAGCCCCAAAGGCCACCTTTCATCTGATGCCCAGACCGTGGGGAAATGACTACTTTTTCCCCTGGAAAATGGCCTCTCTTTGCGGCCACTCGCCTTGGCCGACCCTGAACACCCAAGCGAGAAATTTCCAAATTTTGCTGCATTTCTTCAAAACCAAAGTGGTCAGAATCTAGGTCCCACCAAGTGCTCAGAGCCCCAAAGGCCAGCTTTCATCTGATGCCCAGAGCCTGGAGAAATGACTATTTTTTCCCCTGGAAAATGACCTCTCTTTGCGGCCACTCGCCCTGGACAACCCCGACCACCCACGCTTGAAATTACCAAATTTTGCTGCATTTCTCCAAAACCAAAGTGGTCAGAATCTAGGCGAATGCAAGTCCGTAGTGCCCCAAATGTCAGCTTTCATCTGATGCCCTGACCCTGGGCAAATCACTTCTTGTTCCCCTGGAAAATGGCCTCTCTTTTCGGCCACTCGCCTTGGCCGACCCCGACCACCCAAGCGAGAAATTTCCAAATTTTGCTGCATTTCTCCAAAACCAAAGTGGTCAGAATCTAGGTCCCACCAAGTGCTCAGAGCCCCAAAGGCCAGCTTTCATCTGATGCCCAGACCCTGTCCATATGACTTCTTTTCCCCCTGTACAATGACCTCTCTTTGCGGCCACTTGCCCTGGTCGACCCCGATCACCCAAGCTAGAAATTTCAAATTTTGTTGGATTTCTCCAAAACCAAAGTGGTCAGAATCTAGGCGAATGCAAGTCCGTAGAGCCCCAAATGTGAGCTTTCATCTGATGCCCAGACCCTGTGCATATGACTTCTTTTTCCCCTGGAAAATGACCTCTCTTTCCGGCCACTCACCCTGGACGACCCCGACCACCCACGCTTGAAATTACAAATTTTGCTGGATTTCTCCAAAACCAAAGTGGTCAGAATCTACGTCCCAGCAAGTGCTCAGAGCCCCAAAGGCCAGCTTTCATCTGATGCCCTGAGCATGGGGAAATGATTTCTTTTTCCCCTGGAAAATGACCTCTCTTTGCCACCACTTGCCCTGGCCGACCCTGACAACTGAAGCTAGAAATTTCCAAATTTTGTTGGATTTCTCCAAAACCAAAGTGGTCAGAATCTAGGTCCCACCAAGTGCTCGGAGCCCCAAAGGCCAGCTTTCATTTGATGCCCAGAGCCTGGAGAAATGACTATTATTTCCCCTGGAAAATGACCTCTCTTTGCGGCCACTCTCCTTGGCTGACCCTGAGCACCCAAACCAGAAATTTCTAAATTTTGTTGGATTTCTCCAAAACGAAAGTGGTCAGAATCTACGTCCCAGCAAGTACTCAGTGCCTAAAAGGCCAGCTTTCATCTGATGCCCAGAGCCTGGAGAAATGACTATTTTTTCCCCTGGAAAATGACCTCTCTTTCCGGCCACTCGCCCTGGCCGACCCTGTCCACTGAAGCTAGAAATTTCCAAATTTTGCTGGATTTCTCCAAAACCAAAGTGGTCAGAATCTAGGCGAATGCAAGTCCTTAGTGCCCCAAATGTCAGCTTTCATCTGATGCCCAGACCCTGTGCATATGACTTGTTTTCCCCTGGACAATGACCTCTCTTTCCGGCCACTCGCCCTGGACGACCCCGAACACCCACGCTTGAAATTACAAATTTTGCTGGATTTCTCCAAAACCAAAGTGGTCAGAATCTAGGCGAATGCAAGTCCGTAGTGCCCCAAATGTCAGCTTTCATCTGATGACCTGACCCTGGTCAAATCACTTCTTGTTCCCCTGGAAAATGGCCTCTTGTTGCGGCCACTCGCCCTGGCCGACCCTGTCCACTGAAGCTAGAAATTTCCAAATTTTGCTGGATTTCTCCAAAACCAAAGTGGTCAGAATCTAGGGCACAGCAAGTGCTCAGAGGCCCAAAGGCCAGCTGTCATCTGATGCCATGAGCATGGGGAAATGATTTCTTTTTCCCCTGGAAAATGGCCTCTCTTTGCGGCCACTCGCCCTGGCCGACCCTGACCACTGAAGCTAGAAATTTCCTAATTTTGTTGGATTTCTCCAAAACCAAAGTGGTCAGAATCTAGGTCCCACCAAGTGCTCAGTGCCTAAAAGGCCAGCTTTCATTTGATGCCCAGAGCCTGGAGAAATGACTATTATTTCCCCTGGAAAATGACCTCTCTTTGCGGCCACTCTCCTTGGCTGACCCTGAGCACCCAAACCAGAAATTTCTAAATTTTGTTGGATTTCTCCAAAACGAAAGTGGTCAGAATCTACGTCCCAGCAAGTACTCAGTGCCTAAAAGGCCAGCTTTCATCTGATGCCCAGAGCCTGGAGAAATGACTATTTTTTCCCCTGGAAAATGACCTCTCTTTGCGGCCACTCGCCCTGGACAACCCCGACCACCCACGCTTGAAATTACAAATTTTGCTGGATTTCTCCAAAACCAAAGTGGTCAGAATCTAGGCGAATGCAAGTCCGTAGTGCCCCAAATGTCAGCTTTCATCTGATGCCCTGACCCTGGGCAAATCACTTCTTGTTCCCCTGGAAAATGGCCTCTCTTTGCGGCCACTCGCCCTGGCCGACCCTGTCCACTGAAGCTAGAAATTTCCAAATTTTGTTGGATTTCTCCAAAACCAGAGTGGTCAGAATCTAGGTCCCACCAAGTGCTCAGAGCCCCAAAGGCCAGCTTTCATCTGATGCCCAGACCGTGGGGAAATGACTACTTTTTCCCCTGGAAAATGGCCTCTCTTTGCGGCCACTCGCCTTGGCCGACTCTGAACACCCCAGCGAGAAATTTCCAAATTTTGCTGCATTTCTCCAAAACCAAAGTGGTCAGAATCTAGGTCCCACCAAGTGCTCAGAGCCCCAAAGGCCAGCTTTCATCTGATGCCCAGACCCTGTGCATATGACTTCTTTTCCCCCTGTAAAATGACCTCTCTTTGCGGCCACTTGCCCGAGTCGACCCCGATCACCCAAGCTAGAAATTTCAAATTTTGTTGGATTTCTCCAAAACCAAAGTGGTCAGAATCTAGGCGAATGCAAGTCCGTAGAGCCCCAAATGTTAGCTTTCATCTGATGCCCAGACCCTGTTCTATGACTTCTTTTTCCCCTGGACAATGACCTCTCTTTCCAGCCACTCGCCCTGGACGACCCCGAACACCCACGCTTGAAATTACAAATTTTGCTGCATTTCTCCAAAACCAAAGTGGTCAGAATCTAGGCGAATGCAAGTCCGTAGTGCCCCAAATGTCAGCTTTCATCTGATGACCTGACCCTGGTCAAATCACTTCTTGTTCCCCTGGAAAATGGCCTCTCTTTGCGGCCACTAGCCCTGGCCGACCCTGTCCACTGAAGCTAGAAATTTCCAAATTTTGCTGGATTTCTCCAAAACTAAAATGGTCAGAATCTAGGGCACAGCAAGTGCTCAGAGCCCCAAAGGCCAGCTTTCATCTGATGCCATGAGCATGGGGAAATGACTTCTTTTTCCCCTGGAAAATGGCCTCTCTTTGCGACCACTCGCCCTGGCCGACCCTGAACACCCAAGCGAGAAATTTCCAAATTTTGCTGCATTTCTCCAAAACCAAAGTGGTCAGAGTCTACATCCCAGCAAGTGCTCAGCTCCTAAAACGCCAGCTTTCATCTGATGCCCAGACCCTGTGCATATGACTTCTTTTTCCTCTGGAAAATGGCCTCTCTTTGCGGCCACTCGCCCTGGCCGACCCTGACCACTGAAGCTAGAAATTTCCTAATTTTGTTGGATTTCTCCAAAACCAAAGTGGTCAGAATCTAGGTCCCAGCAAGTGCTCAGAGCCCCAAAGGCCACCTTTCATCTGATGCCCAGACCGTGGGGAAATGACTACTTTTTCCCCTGGAAAATGGCCTCTCTTTGCGGCCACTCGCCTTGGCCGACCCTGAACACCCAAGCGAGAAATTTCCAAATTTTGCTGCATTTCTTCAAAACCAAAGTGGTCAGAATCTAGGTCCCACCAAGTGCTCAGAGCCCCAAAGGCCAGCTTTCATCTGATGCCCAGAGCCTGGAGAAATGACTATTTTTTCCCCTGGAAAATGACCTCTCTTTCCGGCCACTCGCCCTGGACAACCCCGACCACCCACGCTTGAAATTACAAATTTTGCTGGATTTCTCCAAAACCAAAGTGGTCAGAATCTAGGCGAATGCAAGTCCGTAGTGCCCCAAATGTCAGCTTTCATCTGATGCCCTGACCCTGGGCAAATCACTTCTTGTTCCCCTGGAAAATGGCCTCTCTTTGCGGCCACTCGCCCTGGCCGACCCTGTCCACTGAAGCTAGAAATTTCCAAATTTTGCTATATTTCTCCTAAACTAAAATGGTCAGAATCTAGGGCACAGCAAGTGCTCAGAGCCCCAAAGGCCACCTATCATCTGATGCCCAGACCGTCGGCAAATGACTACTTTTTCCCCTGGAAAATGACCTCTCTTTGCGGCCACTCTCCTTGGCTGACCCTGAGCACCCAAACTAGAAATTTCTAAATTTTGTTGGATTTCTCCAAAGCAAAAGTGGTCAGAATCTACGTCCCAGCAAGTGCTCAGTGCCTAAAAGGCCAGCTTTCATCTGATCCCCAGAGCCTGGAGAAATGACTATTTTTTCCCCTGGAAAATGACCTCTCTTTCCAGCCACTCGCCCTGGACGACCCCGACCACCCACGCTTGAAATTACAAATTTTGCTGGATTTCTCCAAAGCGAAAGTGGTCAGAATCTACGTCCCAGCAAGTGCTCAGAGCCCCAAACTTCAGCTTTCATCTGATGCCCTCAGTATGGGGAAATGATTTCTTTTTCCCCTGGAAAATGACCTCTCTTTGCCACCACTCGCCCTGGCCGACCCTGTCCACTGAAGCTAGAAATTTCCAAATTTTGTTGGATTTCTCCAAAACCAGAGTGGTCAGAATCTAGGTCCCACCAAGTGCTCAGAGCCCCAAAGGCCAGCTTTCATCTGATGCCCAGACCGTGGGGAAATGACTACTTTTTCCCCTGGAAAATGGACTCTCTTTGCGGCCACTCGCCTTGGCCGACTCTGAACACCCAAGCTAGAAATTTCCAAATTTTGCTGCATTTCTCCAAAACCAAAGTGGTCAGAATCTAGGTCCCACCAAGTGCTCAGAGCCCCAAAGGCCAGCTTTCATCTGATGCCCAGATCCTGTTCTATGACTTCTTTTTCCCCTGGACAATGACCTCTCTTTCCGGCCACTCGCCCTGGACGACCCCGAACACCCACGCTTGAAATTACAAATTTTACTGCATTTCTCCAAAACCAAAGTGGTCAGAATCTAGGCGAATGCAAGTCCGTAGTGCCCCAAATGTCAGCTTTCATCTGATGACCTGACCCTGGTCAAATCACTTCTTGTTCCCCTGGAAAATGTCCTCTCTTTGCGGCCACTCGCTCTGGCCGACCCTGTCCACTGAAGCTAGAAATTTCCAAATTTTGCTGGATTTCTCCAAAACTAAAATGGTCAGAATCTAGGGCACAGCAAGTGCTCAGAGCCCCAAAGGCCAGTTTTCATCTGATGCCATGAGCATGGGGAAATGATTTCTTTTTCCCCTGGAAAATGGCCTCTCTTTGCGGCCACTCGCCCTGGCCGACCCTGACCACTGAAGCTAGAAATTTCCTAATTTTGTTGGATTTCTCCAAAACCAAAGTGGTCAGAATCTAGGTCCCAGCAAGTGCTCAGAGCCCCAAAGGCCACCTTTCATCTGATGCCCAGACCGTGGGGAAATGACTACTTTTTCCCCTGGAAAATGGCCTCTCTTTGCGGCCACTCGCCTTGGCCGACCCTGAACACCCAAGCGAGAAATTTCCAAATTTTGCTGCATTTCTTCAAAACCAAAGTGGTCAGAATCTAGGTCCCACCAAGTGCTCAGAGCCCCAAAGGCCAGCTTTCATCTGATGCCCAGAGCCTGGAGAAATGACTATTTTTTCCCCTGGGAAATGACCTCTCTGTACGGCCACTCGCCCTGGCCGACCCTGTCCACTGAAGCTAGAAATTTCCAAATTTTGCTGCATTTCTCCAAAACCAAAGTGGTCAGAATCTAGGCGAATGCAAGTCCGTAGTGCCCCAAATGTCAGCTTTCATCTGATGCCCTGAGCATGGGGAAAAGATTTCTTTTTCCCCTAGAAAATTACCTCTCTTTGCGACCACTCGCCCTGGCCGACCCTGACAACTGAAGCTAGAAATTTCCAAATTTTGTTGGATTTCTCCAAAACCAGAGTGGTCAGAATCTAGGTCCCACCAAGTGCTCAGAGCCCCAAAGGCCAGCTTTCATCTGATGCCCAGACCCAGTGCATATGACTTCTTTTCCCCCTGTACAATGACCTCTCTTTGCGGCCACTCGCCCTGCACGACCCCGAACACCCACGCTTGAAATTACAAATTTTGCTGCATTTCTCCAAAAACAAAGTGGTCAGAATCTAGGCGAATGCAAGTCCATAGTGCCCCAAATGTCAGCTTTCATCTGATGACCTGACCCTGGTCTAATCACTTCTTGTTCCCCTGGAAAATGGCCTCTCTTTGCGGCCACTCGCCCTGGCCGACCCTGTCCACTGAAGCTAGAAATTTCCAAATTTTGCTGGATTTCTCCAAAACTAAAATGGTCAGAATCTAGGTCCCAGCAAGTGCTCAGAGCCCCAAAGGCCAGCTTTCATCTGATGCCATGAGCATGGGGAAATGATTTCTTTTTCCCCTGGAAAATGGCCTCTCTTTGCGGCCACTCGCCCTGGCCGACCCTGACCACTGAAGCTAGAAATTTCCTAATTTTGTTGGATTTCTCCAAAACCAAAGTGGTCAGAATCTAGGTCCCAGCAAGTGCTCAGAGCCCCAAAGGCCAGCTTTCATCTGATGCCCAGAGCCTGGAGAAATGACTATTTTTTCCCCTGGAAAATGACCTCTCTTTCCGGCCACTCGCCCTGGACAACCCCGACCACCCACGCTTGAAATTACAAATTTTGCTGGATTTCTCCAAAACCAAAGTGGTCAGAATCTAGGCGAATGCAAGTCCGTAGTGCCCCAAATGTCAGCTTTCATCTGATGCCCTGACCCTGGGCAAATCAATTCTTGTTCCCCTGGAAAATGGCCTCTCTTTGCGGCCACTCGCCCTGGCCGACCCTGTCCACTGAAGCTAGAAATTTCCAAATTTTGCTGGATTTCTCCAAAACCAAAGTGGTCAGAATCTAGGCGAATGCAAGTCCTTAGTGCCCCAAATGTCAGCTTTCATCTGATGCCCTGAGCATGGGGAAAAGATTTCTTTTTCCCCTGGAAAATGACCTCTCTTTGCGGCCACTCGCCCTGGACAACCCCGGCCACCCACGCTTGAAATTACAAATTTTGCTGGATTTCTCCAAAACCAAAGTGGTCAGAATCTAGGCGAATGCAAGTCCGTAGTGCCCCAAATGTCAGCTTTCATCTGATGCCCAGACCCTGTGCATATGACTTCTTTTTCCCCTGGACAATGACATCTCTTTCCGGCCACTCGCCCTGGACAACCCCGAACACCCACGCTTGAAATTACAAATTTTGCTGCATTTCTCCAAAACCAAAGTGGTCAGAATCTAGGCGAATGCAAGTCCGTAGTGCCCCAAATGTCAGCTTTCATCTGATGACCTGACCCTGGTCTAATCACTTCTTGTTCCCCTGGAAAATGGCCTCTCTTTGCGGCCACTCGCCCTGGCCGACCCTGTCCACTGAAGCTAGAAATTTCCAAATTTTGCTGGATTTCTCCAAAACTAAAATGGTCAGAATCTAGGGCACAGCAAGTGCTCAGAGCCCCAAAGGCCAGTTTTCATCTGATGCCATGAGCATGGGGAAATGATTTCTTTTTCCCCTGGAAAATGGCCTCTCTTTGCGGCCACTCGCCCTGGCCGACCCTGACCACTGAAGCTAGAAATTTCCTAATTTTGTTGGATTTCTCCAAAACCAAAGTGGTCAGAATCTAGGTCCCAGCAAGTGCTCAGAGCCCCAAAGGCCACCTTTCATCTGATGCCCAGACCGTGGGGAAATGACTACTTTTTCCCCTGGAAAATGGCCTCTCTTTGCGGCCACTCGCCTTGGCCGACCCTGAACACCCAAGCGAGAAATTTCCAAATTTTGCTGCATTTCTTCAAAACCAAAGTGGTCAGAATCTAGGTCCCACCAAGTGCTCAGAGCCCCAAAGGCCAGCTTTCATCTGATGCCCAGAGCCTGGAGAAATGACTATTTTTTCCCCTGGAAAATGACCTCTCTTTGCGGCCACTCGCCCTGGACAACCCCGACCACCCACGCTTGAAATTACCAAATTTTGCTGCATTTCTCCAAAACCAAAGTGGTCAGAATCTAGGCGAATGCAAGTCCGTAGTGCCCCAAATGTCAGCTTTCATCTGATGCCCTGACCCTGGGCAAATCACTTCTTGTTCCCCTGGAAAATGGCCTCTCTTTTCGGCCACTCGCCTTGGCCGACCCCGACCACCCAAGCGAGAAATTTCCAAATTTTGCTGCATTTCTCCAAAACCAAAGTGGTCAGAATCTAGGTCCCACCAAGTGCTCAGAGCCCCAAAGGCCAGCTTTCATCTGATGCCCAGACCCTGTCCATATGACTTCTTTTCCCCCTGTACAATGACCTCTCTTTGCGGCCACTTGCCCTGGTCGACCCCGATCACCCAAGCTAGAAATTTCAAATTTTGTTGGATTTCTCCAAAACCAAAGTGGTCAGAATCTAGGCGAATGCAAGTCCGTAGAGCCCCAAATGTGAGCTTTCATCTGATGCCCAGACCCTGTGCATATGACTTCTTTTTCCCCTGGAAAATGACCTCTCTTTCCGGCCACTCACCCTGGACGACCCCGACCACCCACGCTTGAAATTACAAATTTTGCTGGATTTCTCCAAAACCAAAGTGGTCAGAATCTACGTCCCAGCAAGTGCTCAGAGCCCCAAAGGCCAGCTTTCATCTGATGCCCTGAGCATGGGGAAATGATTTCTTTTTCCCCTGGAAAATGACCTCTCTTTGCCACCACTTGCCCTGGCCGACCCTGACAACTGAAGCTAGAAATTTCCAAATTTTGTTGGATTTCTCCAAAACCAAAGTGGTCAGAATCTAGGTCCCACCAAGTGCTCGGAGCCCCAAAGGCCAGCTTTCATTTGATGCCCAGAGCCTGGAGAAATGACTATTATTTCCCCTGGAAAATGACCTCTCTTTGCGGCCACTCTCCTTGGCTGACCCTGAGCACCCAAACCAGAAATTTCTAAATTTTGTTGGATTTCTCCAAAACGAAAGTGGTCAGAATCTACGTCCCAGCAAGTACTCAGTGCCTAAAAGGCCAGCTTTCATCTGATGCCCAGAGCCTGGAGAAATGACTATTTTTTCCCCTGGAAAATGACCTCTCTTTCCGGCCACTCGCCCTGGCCGACCCTGTCCACTGAAGCTAGAAATTTCCAAATTTTGCTGGATTTCTCCAAAACCAAAGTGGTCAGAATCTAGGCGAATGCAAGTCCTTAGTGCCCCAAATGTCAGCTTTCATCTGATGCCCTGAGCATGGGGAAAAGATTTCTTTTTCCCCTGGAAAATGACCTCTCTTTGCGACCACTCGCCCTGGCCGACCCTGACAACTGAAGCTAGAAATTTCCAAATTTTGTTGGATTTCTCCAAAACCGGAGTGGTCAGAATCTAGGTCCCACCAAGTGCTCAGAGCCCCAAAGGCCAGCTTTCATCTGATGCCCAGACCGTGGGGAAATGACTACTTTTTCCCCTGGAAAATGGCCTCTCTTTGCGGCCACTCGCCTTGGCCGACTCTGAACACCCAAGCGAGAAATTTCCAAATTTTGCTGCATTTCTCCAAAACCAAAGTGGTCAGAATCTAGGTCCCACCAAGTGCTCAGAGCCCCAAAGGCCAGCTTTCATCTGATGCCCAGACCCTGTGCATATGACTTCTTTTCCCCCTGTAAAATGACCTCTCTTTGCGGCCACTTTCCCCTGGTCGACCCCGATCACCCAAGCTAGAAATTTCAAATTTTGTTGGATTTCTCCAAAACCAAAGTGGTCAGAATCGAGTCGAATGCAAGTCCGTAGAGCCCCAAATGTGAGCTTTCATCTGATGCCCAGACCCTGTGCATATGACTTGTTTTCCCCTGGACAATGACCTCTCTTTCCGGCCACTCGCCCTGGACGACCCCGAACACCCACGCTTGAAATTACAAATTTTGCTGTATTTCTCCAAAACCAAAGTGGTCAGAATCTAGGCGAATGCAAGTCCGTAGTGCCCCAAATGTCAGCTTTCATCTGATGACCTGACCCTGGGCAAATCACTTCTTGTTCCCCTGGAAAATGGCCTCTTGTTGCGGCCACTCGCCCTGGCCGACCCTGTCCACTGAAGCTAGAAATTTCCAAATTTTGCTGGATTTCTCCAAAACCAAAGTGGTCAGAATCTAGGGCACAGCAAGTGCTCAGAGGCCCAAAGGCCAGCTGTCATCTGATGCCATGAGCATGGGGAAATGATTTCTTTTTCCCCTGGAAAATGGCCTCTCTTTGCGGCCACTCGCCCTGGCCGACCCTGACCACTGAAGCTAGAAATTTCCTAATTTTGTTGGATTTCTCCAAAACCAAAGTGGTCAGAATCTAGGTCCCACCAAGTGCTCAGTGCCTAAAAGGCCAGCTTTCATTTGATGCCCAGAGCCTGGAGAAATGACTATTATTTCCCCAGGAAAATGACCTCTCTTTGCGGCCACTCTCCTTGGCTGACCCTGAGCACCCAAACCAGAAATTTCTAAATTTTGTTGGATTTCTCCAAAACGAAAGTGGTCAGAATCTACGTCCCAGCAAGTACTCAGTGCCTAAAAGGCCAGCTTTCATCTGATGCCCAGAGCCTGGAGAAATGACTATTTTTTCCCCTGGAAAATGACCTCTCTTTGCGGCCACTCGCCCTGGACAACCCCGACCACCCACGCTTGAAATTACAAATTTTGCTGGATTTCTCCAAAACCAAAGTGGTCAGAATCTAGGCGAATGCAAGTCCGTAGTGCCCCAAATGTCAGCTTTCATCTGATGCCCTGACCCTGGGCAAATCACTTCTTGTTCCCCTGGAAAATGGCCTCTCTTTGCGGCCACTCGCCCTGGCCGACCCTGTCCACTGAAGCTAGAAATTTCCAAATTTTGTTGGATTTCTCCAAAACCAGAGTGGTCAGAATCTAGGTCCCACCAAGTGCTCAGAGCCCCAAAGGCCAGCTTTCATCTGATGCCCAGACCGTGGGGAAATGACTACTTTTTCCCCTGGAAAATGGCCTCTCTTTGCGGCCACTCGCCTTGGCCGACTCTGAACACCCCAGCGAGAAATTTCCAAATTTTGCTGCATTTCTCCAAAACCAAAGTGGTCAGAATCTAGGTCCCACCAAGTGCTCAGAGCCCCAAAGGCCAGCTTTCATCTGATGCCCAGACCCTGTGCATATGACTTCTTTTCCCCCTGTAAAATGACCTCTCTTTGCGGCCACTTGCCCGAGTCGACCCCGATCACCCAAGCTAGAAATTTCAAATTTTGTTGGATTTCTCCAAAACCAAAGTGGTCAGAATCTAGGCGAATGCAAGTCCGTAGAGCCCCAAATGTTAGCTTTCATCTGATGCCCAGACCCTGTTCTATGACTTCTTTTTCCCCTGGACAATGACCTCTCTTTCCAGCCACTCGCCCTGGACGACCCCGAACACCCACGCTTGAAATTACAAATTTTGCTGCATTTCTCCAAAACCAAAGTGGTCAGAATCTAGGCGAATGCAAGTCCGTAGTGCCCCAAATGTCAGCTTTCATCTGATGACCTGACCCTGGTCAAATCACTTCTTGTTCCCCTGGAAAATGGCCTCTCTTTGCGGCCACTAGCCCTGGCCGACCCTGTCCACTGAAGCTAGAAATTTCCAAATTTTGCTGGATTTCTCCAAAACTAAAATGGTCAGAATCTAGGGCACAGCAAGTGCTCAGAGCCCCAAAGGCCAGCTTTCATCTGATGCCATGAGCATGGGGAAATGACTTCTTTTTCCCCTGGAAAATGGCCTCTCTTTGCGACCACTCGCCCTGGCCGACCCTGAACACCCAAGCGAGAAATTTCCAAATTTTGCTGCATTTCTCCAAAACCAAAGTGGTCAGAGTCTACATCCCAGCAAGTGCTCAGCTCCTAAAACGCCAGCTTTCATCTGATGCCCAGACCCTGTGCATATGACTTCTTTTTCCTCTGGAAAATGGCCTCTCTTTGCGGCCACTCGCCCTGGCCGACCCTGACCACTGAAGCTAGAAATTTCCTAATTTTGTTGGATTTCTCCAAAACCAAAGTGGTCAGAATCTAGGTCCCAGCAAGTGCTCAGAGCCCCAAAGGCCACCTTTCATCTGATGCCCAGACCGTGGGGAAATGACTACTTTTTCCCCTGGAAAATGGACTCTCTTTGCGGCCACTCGCCTTGGCCGACCCTGAACACCCAAGCGAGAAATTTCCAAATTTTGCTGCATTTCTTCAAAACCAAAGTGGTCAGAATCTAGGTCCCACCAAGTGCTCAGAGCCCCAAAGGCCAGCTTTCATCTGATGCCCAGAGCCTGGAGAAATGACTATTTTTTCCCCTGGAAAATGACCTCTCTTTCCGGCCACTCGCCCTGGACAACCCCGACCACCCACGCTTGAAATTACAAATTTTGCTGGATTTCTCCAAAACCAAAGTGGTCAGAATCTAGGCGAATGCAAGTCCGTAGTGCCCCAAATGTCAGCTTTCATCTGATGCCCTGACCCTGGGCAAATCACTTCTTGTTCCCCTGGAAAATGGCCTCTCTTTGCGGCCACTCGCCCTGGCCGACCCTGTCCACTGAAGCTAGAAATTTCCAAATTTTGCTGTATTTCTCCAAAACTAAAATGGTCAGAATCTAGGGCACAGCAAGTGCTCAGAGCCCCAAAGGCCACCTATCATCTGATGCCCAGACCGTCGGCAAATGACTACTTTTTCCCCTGGAAAATGACCTCTCTTTGCGGCCACTCTCCTTGGCTGACCCTGAGCACCCAAACTAGAAATTTCTAAATTTTGTTGGATTTCTCCAAAGCAAAAGTGGTCAGAATCTACGTCCCAGCAAGTGCTCAGTGCCTAAAAGGCCAGCTTTCATCTGATCCCCAGAGCCTGGAGAAATGACTATTTTTTCCCCTGGAAAATGACCTCTCTTTCCAGCCACTCGCCCTGGACGACCCCGACCACCCACGCTTGAAATTACAAATTTTGCTGGATTTCTCCAAAGCGAAAGTGGTCAGAATCTACGTCCCAGCAAGTGCTCAGAGCCCCAAACTTCAGCTTTCATCTGATGCCCTCAGTATGGGGAAATGATTTCTTTTTCCCCTGGAAAATGACCTCTCTTTGCCACCACTCGCCCTGGCCGACCCTGTCCACTGAAGCTAGAAATTTCCAAATTTTGTTGGATTTCTCCAAAACCAGAGTGGTCAGAATCTAGGTCCCACCAAGTGCTCAGAGCCCCAAAGGCCAGCTTTCATCTGATGCCCAGACCGTGGGGAAATGACTACTTTTTCCCCTGGAAAATGGACTCTCTTTGCGGCCACTCGCCTTGGCCGACTCTGAACACCCAAGCTAGAAATTTCCAAATTTTGCTGCATTTCTCCAAAACCAAAGTGGTCAGAATCTAGGTCCCACCAAGTGCTCAGAGCCCCAAAGGCCAGCTTTCATCTGATGCCCAGATCCTGTTCTATGACTTCTTTTTCCCCTGGACAATGACCTCTCTTTCCGGCCACTCGCCCTGGACGACCCCGAACACCCACGCTTGAAATTACAAATTTTACTGCATTTCTCCAAAACCAAAGTGGTCAGAATCTAGGCGAATGCAAGTCCGTAGTGCCCCAAATGTCAGCTTTCATCTGATGACCTGACCCTGGTCAAATCACTTCTTGTTCCCCTGGAAAATGGCCTCTCTTTGCGGCCACTCGCCTTGGCCGACCCTGAACACCCAAGCTAGAAATTTCCAAATTTTGCTGGATTTCTCCAAAACTAAAATGGTCAGAATCTAGGGCACAGCAAGTGCTCAGAGCCCCAAAGGCCAGCTTTCATCTGATGCCATGAGCATGGGGAAATGACTTCTTTTTCCCCTGGAAAATGGCCTCTCTTTGCGACCACTCGCCCTGGCCGACCCTGAACACCCAAGCGAGAAATTTCCAAATTTTGCTGCATTTCTCCAAAACCAAAGTGGTCAGAATCTAGGTCCCAGCAAGTGCTCAGTGCCTAAAAGGCCAGCTTTCATCTGATGCCCAGAGCCTGGAGAAATGACTATTTTTTCCCCTGGAAAATGGCCTCTCTTTGCGGCCACTCGCCCTGGCCGACCCTGAACACCCAAGCGAGAAATTTCCAAATTTTGCTGGATTTCTCCCAAACGAAAGTGGTCAGAGTCTACATCCCAGCAAGTGCTCAGCACCTAAAACGCCAGCTTTCATCTGATGCCCAGACCCTGTGCATATGACTTCTTTTTCTCCTGGAAAATGACCTCTCTTTGCCGCCACTCGCCCTGGCCGACCCTGTCCACTGAAGCTAGAAATTTCCAAATTTTGCTGGATTTCTCCAAAACTAAAATGGTCAGAATCTAGGGCACAGCAAGTGCTCAGAGCCCCAAAGGCCACCTTTCATCTGATGCCCAGACCGTGGGGAAATGACTACTTTTTCCCCTGGAAAATGGCCTCTCTTTGCGGCCACTCGCCTTGGCCGACCCTGAACACCCAAGCGAGAAATTTCCAAATTTTGCTGCATTTCTTCAAAACCAAAGTGGTCAGAATCTAGGTCCCACCAAGTGCTCAGAGCCCCAAAGGCCAGCTTTCATCTGATGCCCAGAGCCTGGAGAAATGACTATTTTTTCCCCTGGAAAATGACCTCTCTTTCTGGCCACTCGCCCTGGACAACCCCGACCACCCACGCTTGAAATTACAAATTTTGCTGGATTTCTCCAAAACCAAAGTGGTCAGAATCTAGGCGAATGCAAGTCCGTAGTGCCCCAAATGTCAGCTTTCATCTGATGCCCTGACCCTGGGCAAATCACTTCTTGTTCCCCTGGAAAATGGCCTCTCTTTGCGGCCACTCGCCCTGGCCGACCCTGTCCACTGAAGCTAGAAATTTCCAAATTTTGCTGTATTTCTCCAAAACTAAAATGGTCAGAATCTAGGGCACAGCAAGTGCTCAGAGCCCCAAAGGCCACCTATCATCTGATGCCCAGACCGTCGGCAAATGACTACTTTTTCCCCTGGAAAATGACCTCTCTTTGCGGCCACTCTCCTTGGCTGACCCTGAGCACCCAAACTAGAAATTTCTAAATTTTGTTGGATTTCTCCAAAGCAAAAGTGGTCAGAATCTACGTCCCAGCAAGTGCCCAGTGCCTAAAAGGCCAGCTTTCATCTGATCCCCAGAGCCTGGAGAAATGACTATTTTTTCCCCTGGAAAATGACCTCTCTTTCCAGCCACTCGCCCTGGACGACCCCGACCACCCACGCTTGAATTTACAAATTTTGCTGGATTTCTCCAAAGCGAAAGTGGTCAGAATCTACGTCCCAGCAAGTGCTCAGAGCCCCAAACTTCAGCTTTCATCTGATGCCCTCAGCATGGGGAAATGATTTCTTTTTCCCCTGGAAAATGACCTCTCTTTGCCACCACTCGCCCTGGCCGACCCTGTCCACTGAAGCTAGAAATTTCCAAATTTTGTTGGATTTCTCCAAAACCAGAGTGGTCAGAATCTAGGTCCCACCAAGTGCTCAGAGCCCCAAAGGCCAGCTTTCATCTGATGCCCAGACCGTGGGGAAATGACTACTTTTCCCCTGGAAAATGGACTCTCTTTGCGGCCACTCGCCTTGGCCGACTCTGAACACCCAAGCTAGAAATTTCCAAATTTTGCTGCATTTCTCCAAAACCAAAGTGGTCAGAATCTAGGTCCCACCAAGTGCTCAGAGCCCCAAAGGCCAGCTTTCATCTGATGCCCAGATCCTGTTCTATGACTTCTTTTTCCCCTGGACAATGACCTCTCTTTCCGGCCACTCGCCCTGGACGACCCCGAACACCCACGCTTGAAATTACAAATTTTACTGCATTTCTCCAAAACCAAAGTGGTCAGAATCTAGGCGAATGCAAGTCCGTAGTGCCCCAAATGTCAGCTTTCATCTGATGACCTGACCCTGGTCAAATCACTTCTTGTTCCCCTGGAAAATGGCCTCTCTTTGCGGCCACTCGCCTTGGCCGACCCTGAACACCCAAGCTAGAAATTTCCAAATTTTGCTGGATTTCTCCAAAACTAAAATGGTCAGAATCTAGGGCACAGCAAGTGCTCAGAGCCCCAAAGGCCAGCTTTCATCTGATGCCATGAGCATGGGGAAATGACTTCTTTTTCCCCTGGAAAATGGCCTCTCTTTGCGACCACTCGCCCTGGCCGACCCTGAACACCCAAGCGAGAAATTTCCAAATTTTGCTGCATTTCTCCAAAACCAAAGTGGTCAGAATCTAGGTCCCAGCAAGTGCTCAGTGCCTAAAAGGCCAGCTTTCATCTGATGCCCAGAGCCTGGAGAAATGACTATTTTTTCCCCTGGAAAATGGCCTCTCTTTGCGGCCACTCGCCCTGGCCGACCCTGAGCACCCAAACTAGAAATTTCCAAATTTTGCTGGATTTCTCCCAAACGAAAGTGGTCAGAGTCTACATCCCAGCAAGTGCTCAGCACCTAAAACGCCAGCTTTCATCTGATGCCCAGACCCTGTGCATATGACTTCTTTTTCCCCTGGAAAATGACCTCTCTTTGCCGCCACTCGCCCTGGCCGACCCTGTCCACTGAAGCTAGAAATTTCCAAATTTTGCTGGATTTCTCCAAAACTAAAATGGTCAGAATCTAGGGCACAGCAAGTGCTCAGAGCCCCAAAGGCCAGCTTTCATCTGATGCCATGAGCATGGGGAAATGACTTCTTTTTCCCCTGGAAAATGGCCTCTCTTTGCGGCCACTCGCCTTGGCCGACCCTGAACACCCAAGCTAGAAATTTCCAAATTTTGCTGCATTTCTCCAAAACTAAAATGGTCAGAATCTAGGGCACAGCAAGTGCTCAGAGCCCCAAAGTCCACCTTTCATCTGATGCCCAGACCGTTGGGAAATGACTTCTTTTTCCCCTGGAAAATGGCCTCTCTTTGCGGCCACTCGCCTTGGCCGACCCTGTCCACTGAAGCTAGAAATTTCCAAATTTTGCTGGATTTCTCCAAAACTAAAATGGTCAGAATCTAGGGCACAGCAAGTGCTCAGAGCCCCAAAGGCCAGCTTTCATCTGATGCCCAGAGCCTGGAGAAATGACTATTTTTTTCCCCTGGAAAATGACCTCTCTTTCCGGCCTCTCGCCCTGGACAGCCCCGACCACCCACGCTTGAAATTACAAATTTTGCTGCATTTCTCCAAAACCAAAGTGGTCAGAATCTAGGCGAATGCAAGTCCGTAGTGCCCCAAATGTCAGCTTTCATCTGATGCCCTGACCCTGGGCAAATCACTTCTTGGTCCCCTGGAAAATGGCCTCTCTTTGCGGCCACTCGCCCTGGCCGACCCTGTCCACTGAAGCTAGAAATTTCCAAATTTTGCTGGATTTCTCCAAAACTAAAATGGTCAGAATCTAGGGCACAGCAAGTGCTCAGAGCCCCAAAGGCCACCTTTCATCTGATGCCCAGACCGTGGGGAAATGACTACTTTTTCCCCTGGAAAATGGCCTCTTGTTGCGGCCACTCACCCTGGCCGACCCTGACAACTGAAGCTAGAAATTTCCAAATTTTGCTGCATTTCTCCAAAACCAAAGTGGTCAGAATCTAGGGCACAGCAAGTGCTCAGAGCCCCAAAGGCCAGCTTTCATCTGATGCCCTGACCCTGGAGAAATGACTATTTTTTCCCCTGGAAAATGACCTCTCTTTCCGGCCACTCTCCTTGGCTGACCCTGAGCACCCAAACTAGAAATTTCCAAATTTTGTTGCATTTCTCCAAAACGAAAGTGGTCAGAATCTACGTCCCAGCAAGTGCTCAGTGCCTAAAAGGCCAGCTTTCATCTGATGCCCAGAGCCTGGAGAAATGACTATTTTTTTCCCTGGAAAATGACCTCTCTGTACGGCCACTCGCACTGGCCGACCCTGTCCACTGAAGCTAGAGATTTCCAAATTTTGCTGGATTTCTCCAAAACTAATATGGTCAGAATCTAGGGCACAGCAAGTGCTCAGAGCCCCAAAGGCCAGCTTTCATCTGATGCCCAGAGCCTGGAGAAATGACTATTTTTTCCCCTGGAAAATGACCTCTCTTTGCGACCACTCGCCCTGGCCGACCCTGACCACTGAAGCTAGAAATTTCCAAATTTTGCTGCATTTCTCCAAAACCAAAGTGGTCAGAATCTAGGTCCCACCAAGTGCTCAGAGCCCAAAGGCCAGCTTTCATCTGATGCCCAGACCCTGTGCATATGACTTCTTTTTCCCCTGGAAAATGACCTCTCTTTCCGGCCACTCGCCCTGGACAACCCCGACCACCCACGCTTGAAATTACAAATTTTGCTGCATTTCTCCAAAACCAAAGTGGTCAGAATCTAGGCGAATGCAAGTCCGTAGTGCCCCAAATGTCAGCTTTCATCTGATGCCCTGACCCTGGGCAAATCACTTCTTGTTCCCCTGGAAAATGGCCTCTCTTTGCGGCCACTCGCCCTGGCCGACCCCGACCACCCACGCTTGAATTTACAAATTTTGCTGGATTTCTCCAAAGCTAAAGTGGTCAGAATCTACGTCCCAGCAAGTGCTCAGAGCCCCAAACTTCAGCTTTCATCTGATGCCCTCAGCGTGGGGAAATGATTTCTTTTTCCCCTGGAAAATGACCTCTCTTTGCCACCACTCGCCCTGGCCGACCCTGTCCACTGAAGCTAGAAATTTCCAAATTTTGTTGGATTTCTCCAAAACCAGAGTGGTCACAATCTAGGTCCCACCAAGTGCTCAGAGCCCCAAAGGCCAGCTTTCATCTGATGCCCAGACCGTGGGGAAATGACTACTTTTTCCCCTGGAAAATGGACTCTCTTTGCGGCCACTCGCCTTGGCCGACTCTGAACACCCAAGCGAGAAATTTCCAAATTTTACTGGATTTCTCCAAAACCAAAGTGGTCAGAATCTAGGTCCCACCAAGTGCTCAGAGCCCCAAAGGCCAGCTTTCATCTGATGCCCAGACCCTGTGCATATGACTTCTTTTCCCCCTGTAAAATGACCTCTCTTTGCGGCCACTTGCCGAGTCGACCCCGATCACCCAAGCTAGAAATTTCAAATTTTGTTGGATTTCTCCAAAACCAAAGTGGTCAGAATCTAGGCGAATGCAAGTCCGTAGAGCCCCAAATGTGAGCTTTCATCTGATGCCCAGACCCTGTGCATATGACTTCTTTTTCCCCTGGACAATGACCTCTCTTTCCGGCCACTCGCCCTGGACGACCCCGAACACCCACGCTTGAAATTACAAATTTTACTGCATTTCTCCAAAACCAAAGTGGTCAGAATCTAGGCGAATGCAAGTCCGTAGTGCCCCAAATGTCAGCTTTCATCTGATGACCTGACCCTGGTCAAATCACTTCTTGTTCCCCTGGAAAATGGCCTCTCTTTGCGGCCACTCGCCTTGGCCGACCCTGAACACCCAAGCTAGAAATTTCCAAATTTTGCTGGATTTCTCCAAAACTAAAATGGTCAGAATCTAGGGCACAGCAAGTGCTCAGAGCCCCAAAGGCCACCTTTCATCTGATGCCATGAGCATGGGGAAATGACTTCTTTTTCCCCTGGAAAATGGCCTCTCTTTGCGACCACTCGCCCTGGCCGACCCTGAACACCCAAGCGAGAAATTTCCAAATTTTGCTGCATTTCTCCAAAACCAAAGTGGTCAGAATCTAGGTCCCAGCAAGTGCTCAGTGCCTAAAAGGCCAGCTTTCATCTGATGCCCAGAGCCTGGAGAAATGACTATTTTTTCCCCTGGAAAATGGCCTCTCTTTGCGGCCACTCGCCCTGGCCGACCCTGAGCACCCAAACTAGAAATTTCCAAATTTTGCTGGATTTCTCCCAAACGAAAGTGGTCAGAGTCTACATCCCAGCAAGTGCTCAGCACCTAAAACGCCAGCTTTCATCTGATGCCCAGACCCTGTGCATATGACTTCTTTTTCTCCTGGAAAATGACCTCTCTTTGCCGCCACTCGCCCTGGCCGACCCTGTCCACTGAAGCTAGAAATTTCCAAATTTTGCTGGATTTCTCCAAAACTAAAATGGTCAGAATCTAGGGCACAGCAAGTGCTCAGAGCCCCAAAGGCCACCTTTCATCTGATGCCCAGACCGTGGGGAAACGACTACTTTTTCCCCTGGAAAATGGCCTCTCTTTGCGGCCACTCGCCTTGGCCGACCCTGAACACCCAAGCGAGAAATTTCCAAATTTTGCTGCATTTCTTCAAAACCAAAGTGGTCAGAATCTAGGGCACAGCAAGTGCTCAGAGCCCCAAAGGCCACCTTTCATCTGATGCCCAGACCGTTGGGAAATGACTTCTTTTTCCCCTGGAAAATGGCCTCTCTTTGCGGCCACTCGCCTTGGCCGACCCTGTCCACTGAAGCTAGAAATTTCCAAATTTTGCTGGATTTCTCCAAAACTAAAATGATCAGAATCTAGGGCACAGCAAGTGCTCAGAGCCCCAAAGGCCAGCTTTCATCTGATGCCCAGAGCCTGGAGAAATGACTATTTTTTTCCCCTGGAAAATGACCTCTCTTTCCGGCCTCTCGCCCTGGACGACCCCGACCACCCACGCTTGAAATTACAAATTTTGCTGCATTTCTCCAAAACCAAAGTGGTCAGAATCTAGGCGAATGCAAGTCCGTAGTGCCCCAAATGTCAGCTTTCATCTGATGCCCTGACCCTGGGCAAATCACTTCTTGGTCCCCTGGAAAATGGCCTCACTTTGCGGCCACTCGCCCTGGCCGACCCTGTCCACTGAAGCTAGAAATTTCCAAATTTTGCTGGATTTCTCCAAAACTAAAATGGTCAGAATCTAGGGCACAGCAAGTGCTCAGAGCCCCAAAGGCCACCTTTCATCTGATGCCCAGACCGTGGGGAAATGACTACTTTTTCCCCTGGAAAATGGCCTCTTGTTGCGGCCACTCGCCCTGGCCGACCCTGTCCACTGAAGCTAGAAATTTCCAAATTTTGCTGCATTTCTCCAAAACCAAAGTGGTCAGAATCTAGGGCACAGCAAGTGCTCAGAGCCCCAAAGGCCAGCTTTCATCTGATGCCCAGAGCCTGGAGAAATGACTATTTTTTCCCCTGGAAAATGACCTCTCTTTCCGGCCACTCTCCTTGGCTGACCCTGAGCACCCAAACTAGAAATTTCTAAATTTTGTTGGATTTCTCCAAAACGAAAGTGGTCAGAATCTACGTCCCAGCAAGTGCTCAGTGCCTAAAAGGCCAGCTTTCATCTGATGCCCAGAGCCTGGAGAAATGACTATTTTTTTCCCTGGAAAATGACCTCTCTGTACGGCCACTCGCACTGGCCGACCCTGTCCACTGAAGCTAGAGATTTCCAAATTTTGCTGGATTTCTCCAAAACTAATATGGTCAGAATCTAGGGCACAGCAAGTGCTCAGAGCCCCAAAGGCCAGCTTTCATCTGATGCCCAGAGCCTGGAGAAATGACTATTTTTTCCCCTGGAAAATGACCTCTCTTTGCGACCACTCGCCCTGGCCGACCCTGACCACTGAAGCTAGAAATTTCCAAATTTTGCTGCATTTCTCCAAAACCAAAGTGGTCAGAATCTAGGTCCCACCAAGTGCTCAGAGCCCAAAGGCCAGCTTTCATCTGATGCCCAGACCCTGTGCATATGACTTCTTTTTCCCCTGGAAAATGACCTCTCTTTCCGGCCACTCGCCCTGGACAACCCCGACCACCCACGCTTGAAATTACAAATTTTGCTGCATTTCTCCAAAACCAAAGTGGTCAGAATCTAGGCGAATGCAAGTCCGTAGTGCCCCAAATGTCAGCTTTCATCTGATGCCCTGACCCTGGGCAAATCACTTCTTGTTCCCCTGGAAAATGGCCTCTCTTTGCGGCCACTCGCCCTGGCCGACCCCGACCACCCACGCTTGAATTTACAAATTTTGCTGGATTTCTCCAAAGCGAAAGTGGTCAGAATCTACGTCCCAGCAAGTGCTCAGAGCCCCAAACTTCAGCTTTCATCTGATGCCCTCAGCGTGGGGAAATGATTTCTTTTTCCCCTGGAAAATGACCTCTCTTTGCCACCACTCGCCCTGGCCGACCCTGTCCACTGAAGCTAGAAATTTCCAAATTTTGTTGGATTTCTCCAAAACCAGAGTGGTCAGAATCTAGGTCCCACCAAGTGCTCAGAGCCCCAAAGGCCAGCTTTCATCTGATGCCCAGACCGTGGGGAAATGACTACTTTTTCCCCTGGAAAATGGACTCTCTTTGCGGCCACTCGCCTTGGCCGACTCTGAACACCCAAGCGAGAAATTTCCAAATTTTGCTGGATTTCTCCAAAACCAAAGTGGTCAGAATCTAGGTCCCACCAAGTGCTCAGAGCCCCAAAGGCCAGCTTTCATCTGATGCCCAGACCCTGTGCATATGACTTCTTTTCCCCCTGTAAAATGACCTCTCTTTGCGGCCACTTGCCGAGTCGACCCCGATCACCCAAGCTAGAAATTTCAAATTTTGTTGGATTTCTCCAAAACCAAAGTGGTCAGAATCTAGGCGAATGCAAGTCCGTAGAGCCCCAAATGTGAGCTTTCATCTGATGCCCAGACCCTGTGCATATGACTTCTTTTTCCCCTGGACAATGACCTCTCTTTCCGGCCACTCGCCCTGGACGACCCCGAACACCCACGCTTGAAATTACAAATTTTGCTGGATTTCTCCAAAACCAAAGTGGTCAGAATCTAGGCGAATGCAAGTCCATAGTGCCCCAAATGTCAGCTTTCATCTGATGACCTGACCCTGGTCAAATCACTTCTTGTTCCCCTGGAAAATGGCCTCTCTTTGCGGCCACTCGCCCTGGCCGACCCTGTCCACTGAAGCTAGAAATTTCCAAATTTTGCTGGATTTCTCCAAAACTAAAATGGTCAGAATCTAGGGCACAGCAAGTGCTCAGAGCCCCAAAGGCCAGCTTTCATCTGATGCCATGAGCATGGGGAAATGACTTCTTTTTCCCCTGGAAAATGGCCTCTCTTTGCGACCACTCGCCCTGGCCGACCCTGAACACCCAAGCGAGAAATTTCCAAATTTTGCTGCATTTCTCCAAAACCAAAGTGGTCAGAATCTAGGTCCCAGCAAGTGCTCAGAGCCCCAAAGGCCAGCTTTCATCTGATGCCCAGAGCCTGGAGAAATGACTATTTTTTCCCCTGGAAAATGGCCTCTCTTTGCGACCACTCGCCCTGGCCGACCCTGACCACTGAAGCTAGAAATTTCCAAATTTTGCTGCATTTCTCCAAAACCAAAGTGGTCAGAATCTAGGTCCCACCAAGTGCTCAGAGCCCAAAGGCCAGCTTTCATCTGATGCCCAGACCCTGTGCATATGACTTCTTTTTCCCCTGGAAAATGACCTCTCTTTCCGGCCACTCGCCCTGGACAACCCCGACCACCCACGCTTGAAATTACAAATTTTGCTGCATTTCTCCAAAACCAAAGTGGTCAGAATCTAGGCGAATGCAAGTCCGTAGTGCCCCAAATGTCAGCTTTCATCTGATGCCCTGACCCTGGGCAAATCACTTCTTGTTCCCCTGGAAAATGGCCTCTCTTTGCGGCCACTCGCCCTGGCCGACCCCGACCACCCACGCTTGAATTTACAAATTTTGCTGGATTTCTCCAAAGCGAAAGTGGTCAGAATCTACGTCCCAGCAAGTGCTCAGAGCCCCAAACTTCAGCTTTCATCTGATGCCCTCAGCGTGGGGAAATGATTTCTTTTTCCCCTGGAAAATGACCTCTCTTTGCCACCACTCGCCCTGGCCGACCCTGTCCACTGAAGCTAGAAATTTCCAAATTTTGTTGGATTTCTCCAAAACCAGAGTGGTCAGAATCTAGGTCCCACCAAGTGCTCAGAGCCCCAAAGGCCAGCTTTCATCTGATGCCCAGACCGTGGGGAAATGACTACTTTTTCCCCTGGAAAATGGACTCTCTTTGCGGCCACTCGCCTTGGCCGACTCTGAACACCCAAGCGAGAAATTTCCAAATTTTGCTGGATTTCTCCAAAACCAAAGTGGTCAGAATCTAGGTCCCACCAAGTGCTCAGAGCCCCAAAGGCCAGCTTTCATCTGATGCCCAGACCCTGTGCATATGACTTCTTTTCCCCCTGTAAAATGACCTCTCTTTGCGGCCACTTGCCGAGTCGACCCCGATCACCCAAGCTAGAAATTTCAAATTTTGTTGGATTTCTCCAAAACCAAAGTGGTCAGAATCTAGGCGAATGCAAGTCCGTAGAGCCCCAAATGTGAGCTTTCATCTGATGCCCAGACCCTGTGCATATGACTTCTTTTTCCCCTGGACAATGACCTCTCTTTCCGGCCACTCGCCCTGGACGACCCCGAACACCCACGCTTGAAATTACAAATTTTGCTGGATTTCTCCAAAACCAAAGTGGTCAGAATCTAGGCGAATGCAAGTCCATAGTGCCCCAAATGTCAGCTTTCATCTGATGACCTGACCCTGGTCAAATCACTTCTTGTTCCCCTGGAAAATGGCCTCTCTTTGCGGCCACTCGCCCTGGCCGACCCTGTCCACTGAAGCTAGAAATTTCCAAATTTTGCTGGATTTCTCCAAAACTAAAATGGTCAGAATCTAGGGCACAGCAAGTGCTCAGAGCCCCAAAGGCCAGCTTTCATCTGATGCCATGAGCATGGGGAAATGACTTCTTTTTCCCCTGGAAAATGGCCTCTCTTTGCGACCACTCGCCCTGGCCGACCCTGAACACCCAAGCGAGAAATTTCCAAATTTTGCTGCATTTCTCCAAAACCAAAGTGGTCAGAATCTAGGTCCCAGCAAGTGCTCAGAGCCCCAAAGGCCAGCTTTCATCTGATGCCCAGAGCCTGGAGAAATGACTATTTTTTCCCCTGGAAAATGGCCTCTCTTTGCGGCCACTCGCCCTGGCCGACCCCGATCACCCAAACTAGAAATTTCCAAATTTTGCTGGATTTCTCCCAAACGAAAGTGGTCAGAGTCTACGTCCCAGCAAGTGCTCAGTGCCTAAAAGGCCAGCTTTCATCTGATGCCCAGAGCCTGGAGAAATGACTATTTTTTCCCCTGGAAAATGACCTCTCTGTACGGCCACTCGCACTGGCCAACCCTGTCCACTGAAGCTAGAGATTTCCAAATTTTGCTGGATTTCTCCAAAACTAAAATGGTCAGAATCTAGGGCACAGCAAGTGCTCAGAGCCCCAAAGGCCAGCTTTCATCTGATGCCCAGAGGCTGGAGAAATGACTATTTTTTCCCCTGGAAAATGACCTCTCTTTGCGACCACTCGCCCTGGCCGACCCTGACCACTGAAGCTAGAAATTTCCAAATTTTGTTGGATTTCTCCAAAACCAAAGTGGTCAGAATCTAGGTCCCACCAAGTGCTCAGAGGCCCAAAGGCCACCTTTCATCTGATGCCCAGACCGTGGGGAAATGACTACTTTTTCCCCTGGAAAATGGCCTCTCTTTGCGGCCACTCGCCCTGGCCGACCCTGAACACCCAAGCGAGAAATTTCCAAATTTTGCTGCATTTCTCCAAAACCAAAGTGGTCAGAATCTAGGTCCCACCAAGTGCTCCGAGCCCCAAAGGCCAGCTTTCATCTGATGCCCAGAGCCTGGAGAAATGACTATTTTTTCCCCTGGAAAATGACCTCTCTTTCCGGCCACTCGCCCTGGACGACCCCGATCACCCACGCTTGAAATTACAAATTTTGCTGCATTTCTCCAAAACCAAAGTGGTCAGAATCTAGGCGAATGCAAGTCCGTAGTGCCCCAAATGTCAGCTTTCATCTGATGCCCTGACCCTGGGCAAATCACTTCTTGTTCCCCTGGAAAATGGCCTCTCTTTGCGGCCACTCGCCCTGGCCGACCCTGTCCACTGAAGCTAGAAATTTCCAAATTTTGCTGGATTTCTCCAAAACTAAAATGGTCAGAATCTAGGGCACAGCAAGTGCTCAGAGCCCCAAAGGCCAGCTTTCATCTGATGCCATGAGCATGGGGAAATGACTTCTTTTTCCCCTGGAAAATGACCTCTGTTTCCGGCCACTCGCCCTGGACAACCCCGACCACCCACGCTTGAAATTACAAATTTTGCTGGATTTCTCCAAAACCAAAGTGGTCAGAATCTAGGCAAATGCAAGTCCGTAGTGCCCCAAATGTCAGCTTTCATCTGATGCCCTGACCCTGGGCAAATCACTTCTTGTTCCCCTGGAAAATTGACTCTCTTTGCGGCCACTCGCCCTGGCCGACCCTGTCCACTGAAGCTAGAAATTTCCAAATTTTGCTGGATTTCTCCAAAACTAAAATGGTCAGAATCTAGGGCACAGCAAGTGCTCAGAGCCCCAAAGGCCACCTTTCATCTGATGCCCAGACCGTGGGGAAATGACAACTTTTTCCCCTGGAAAATGGCCTCTTGTTGCGGCCACTCGCCCTGGCCGACACTGAACACCCAAGCGAGAAATTTCCAAATTTTGCTGCATTTCTCCAAAACCAAAGTGGTCAGAATCTAGGTCCCACCAAGTGCTCCGAGCCCCAAAGGCCAGATTTCATCTGATGCCCAGAGCCTGGAGAAATGACTATTTTTTCCCCTGGAAAATGACCTGTCTTTCCGGCCACTCGCCCTGGACAACCCCGACCTCCCACGCTTGAAATTACAAATTTTGCTGGATTTCTCCAAAACCAAAGTGGTCAGAATCTAGGCGAATGCAAGTCCGTAGTGCCCCAAATGTCAGCTTTCATCTGATGCCCTGACCCTGGGCAAATCACTTCTTGTTCCCCTGGAAAATGTCCTCTCTTTGCGGCCACTCGCCCTGGCCGACCCTGTCCACTGAAGCTAGAAATTTCCAAATTTTGCTGCATTTCTCCAAAACCAAAGTGGTCAGAATCTAGGTCCCAGCAAGTGCTCCGAGCCCCAAAGGCCAGCTTTCATCTGATGCCCAGAGCCTGGAGAAATGACTATTTTTTCCCCTGGAAAATGGCCTCTCTTTGCGGCCACTCGCCCTGGCCGACCCTGTCCACTGAAGCTAGAAATTTCCAAATTTTGCTGGATTTCTCCAAAACTATAATGGTCAGAATCTAGGGCACAGCAAGTGCTCAGAGCCCCAAAGGCCAGCTTTCATCTGATGCCCTGAGCATGGGGAAATGATTTCTTTTTCCCCTGGAAAATGACCTCTCTTTGCGACCACTCGCCCTGGCCGACCCTGAACACCCAAGCGAGAAATTTCTTAATTTTGTTGGATTTCTCCAAAACCAAAGTGGTCAGAATCTTGGTCCCAGCAAGTGCTCAGAGCCCCAAAGGCCACCTTTCATCTGATGCCCAGACCGTGGGGAAATTACTACTTTTTCCCCTGGAAAATGGCCTCTCTTTGCGGCCACTCGCCCTGGACGACCCCGAACACCCACGCTTGAAATTACAAATTTTGCTGCATTTCTCCAAAACCAAAGTGGTCAGAATCTAGGCGAATGCAAGTCCGTAGTGCCCCAAATGTCAGCTTTCATCTGATGACCTGACCCTGGTCCAATCACTTCTTGTTCCCCTGGAAAATGGCCTCTCTTTGCGGCCACTCGCCCTGGCCGACCCTGTCCACTGAAGCTAGAGATTTCCAAATTTTGTTGGATTTCTCCAAAACCAGAGTGATCAGAATCTAGGTCCCACCAAGTGCTCAGAGCCCCAAAGGCCACCTTTCATCTGATGCCCAGACCGTGGGGAAATGACTACTTTTTCCCCTGGAAAATGGCCTCTCTTTGCGGCCACTCGCCTTGGCCGACTCTGAACACCCAAGCGAGAAATTTCCAAATTTTGCTGCATTTCTCCAAAACCAAAGTGGTCAGAATCTAGGTCCCACCAAGTGCTCAGAGCCCCAAAGGTCAGCTTTCATCTGATGCCCAGACCCTGTGCATATGACTTCTTTTCCCCCTGTAAAATGACCTCTCTTTGCGGCCACTTGCCCTGGTCGACCCCGATCACCCAAGCTAGAAATTTCAAATTTTGTTGGATTTCTCCAAAACCAAAGTGGTCAGAATCGAGGCGAATGCAAGTCCGTAGAGCCCCAAATGTGAGCTTTCATCTGATGCCCAGACCCTGTGCATATGACTTCTTTTTCCCCTGGACAATGACCTCTCTTTCCGGCCACTCGCCCTGGACGACCCCGAACACCCACGCTTGAAATTACAAATTTTGCTGCATTTCTCCAAAACCAAAGTGGTCAGAATCTAGGCGAATGCAAGTCCGTAGTGCCCCAAATGTCAGCTTTCATCTGATGACCTGACCCTGGTCTAATCACTTCTTGTTCCCCTGGAAAATGGCCTCTCTTTGCGGCCACTCGCCCTGGCCGACCCTGTCAACTGAAGCTAGAAATTTCCAAATTTTGCTGCATTTCTCCAAAACTAAAATGGTCAGAATCTAGGGCACAGCAAGTGCTCAGAGCCCCAAAGGCCAGCTTTCATCTGATGCCCAGACCCTGTGCATATGACTTCTTTTCCCCCTGGAAAATGACCTCTCTTTGCGGCCACTAGCCCTGGTCGACCCCGATCACCCAAGCTAGAAATTTCAAATTTTGTTGGATTTCTCCAAAACCAAAGTGGTCAGAATCTAGGCGAATGCAAGTCCGCAGAGCCCCAAAGGCCAGCTTTCATCTGATGCCCAGACCCTGTGCATATGACTTCTTTTTCCCCTGGACAATTACCTCTCTTTCCGGCCACTCGCCCTGGACAACCCCGACCACCCACGCTTGAAATTACAAATTCTGCTGCATTTCTCCAAAACCAAAGTGGTCAGAATCTAGGCGAATGCAAGTCCGTAGTGCCCCAAATGTCAGCTTTCATCTGATGCCCTGACCCTGGGCAAATCACTTCTTGTTCCCCTGGAAAATGGCCTCTCTTTGCGGCCACTCGCCCTGGCCGACCCTGTCCACTGAAGCTAGAAATTTCCATATTTTGCTGGATTTCTCCAAAACCAAAGTGGTCAGAATCTAGGCGAATGCAAGTCCTTAGTGCCCCAAATGTCAGCTTTCATCTGATGCCCTGAGCATGGGGAAAAGATTTCTTTTTCCCCTGGACAATGACCTCTCTTTCCGGCCACTCGCCCTGGACGACCCCGAACACCCACGCTTGAAATTACAAATTTTGCTGCATTTCTCCAAAACCAAAGTGGTCAGAATCTAGGCGAATGCAAGTACGTAGTGCCCCAAATGTCAGCTTTCATCTGATGACCTGACCCTGGTCTAATCACTTCTTGTTCCCCTGGAAAATGGCCTCTCTTTGCGGCCACTCGCCCTGGCCGACCCTGTCCACTGAAGCTAGAAATTTCCAAATTTTGCTGGATTTCTCCAAAACTAAAGTGGTCAGAATCTAGGTCCCAGCAAGTGCTCAGAGCCCCAAAGGCCACCTTTCATCTGATGCCCAGACCGTGGGGAAATGACTACTTTTTCCCCTGGAAAATGGCCTCTCTTTGCGGCCACTCGCCTTGGCCGACCCTGAACACCCAAGCGAGAAATTTCCAAATTTTGCTGCATTTCTTCAAAACCAAAGTGGTCAGAATCTAGGTCCCACCAAGTGCTCAGAGCCCCAAAGGCCAGCTTTCATCTGATGCCCAGAGCCTGGAGAAATGACTATTTTTTCCCCTGGAAAATGACCTCTCTTTGCGGCCACTCGCCCTGGACAACCCCGACCACCCACGCTTGAAATTACAAATTTTGCTGGATTTCTCCAAAACCAAAGTGGTCAGAATCTAGGCGAATGCAAGTCCGTAGTGCCCCAAATGTCAGCTTTCATCTGATGCCCTGACCCTGGGCAAATCACTTCTTGTTCCCCTGGAAAATGGCCTCTCTTTGCGGCCACTCGCCCTGGCCGACCCCGTCCACTGAAGCTAGAAATTTCCAAATTTTGCTGCATTTCTTCAAAACCAAAGTGGTCAGAATCTAGGTCCCACCAAGTGCTCAGAGCCCCAAAGGCCAGCTTTCATCTGATGCCCAGACCCTGTGCATATGACTTCTTTTCCCCCTGTAAAATGACCTCTCTTTGCGGCCACTTGCCCGAGTCGACCCCGATCACCCAAGCTAGAAATTTCAAATTTTGTTGGATTTCTCCAAAACCAAAGTGGTCAGAATCGAGGCGAATGCAAGTCCGTAGAGCCCCAAATGTGAGCTTTCATCTGATGCCCAGACCCTGTGCATATGACTTCTTTTTCCCCTGGACAATGACCTCTCTTTCCGGCCACTCGCCCAGGACGACCCCGAACACCCACGCTTGAAATTTCAAATTTTGCTGCATTTCTCCAAAACCAAAGTGGTCAGAATCTAGGCGAATGCAAGTCCGTAGTGCCCCAAATGTCAGCTTTCATCTGATGACCTGACCCTGGTCTAATCACTTCTTGTTCCCCTGGAAAATGGCCTCTCTTTGCGGCCACTCGCCCTGGCCGACCCTGTCCACTGAAGCTAGAAATTTCCAAATTTTGCTGGATTTCTCCAAAACTAAAATGGTCAGAATCTAGGGCACAGGAAGTGCTCAGAGCCCCAAAGGCCAGCTTTCATCTGATGCCATGAGCATGGGGAAATGATTTCTTTTTCCCCTGGAAAATGGCCTCTCTTTGCGGCCACTCGCCCTGGCCGACCCTGTCCACTGAAGCTAGAAATTTCCTAATTTTGTTGGATTTCTCCAAAACCAAAGTGGTCAGAATCTAGGTCCCAGCAAGTGCTCAGAGCCCCAAAGGCCACCTTTCATCTGATGCCCAGACAGTGGGGAAATGACTACTTTTTCCCCTGGAAAATGGCCTCTCTTTGCGGCCACTCGCCTTGGCCGACCCTGAACACCCAAGCGAGAAATTTCCAAATTTTGCTGCATTTCTTCAAAACCAAAGTGGTCAGAATCTAGGTCCCACCAAGTGCTCAGAGCCCCAAAGGCCAGCTTTCATCTGATGCCCAGAGCCTGGAGAAATGACTATTTTTTCCCCTGGAAAATGACCTCTCTTTGCGGCCACTCGCCCTGGACAACCCCGACCACCCACGCTTGAAATTACAAATTTTGCTGCATTTCTCCAAAACCAAAGTGGTCAGAATCTAGGCGAATGCAAGTCCGTAGTGCCCCAAATGTCAGCTTTCATCTGATGCCCTGACCCTGGGCAAATCACTTCTTGTTCCCCTGGAAAATGGCCTCTCTTTGCGGCCACTCGCCCTGGCCGACCCTGTCCACTGAAGCTAGAAATTTCCAAATTTTGCTGGATTTCTCCAAAACCAAAGTTTTCAGAATCTAGGGCACAGGAAGTGCTCAGAGCCCCAAAGGCCACCTTTCATCTGATGCCCAGAGCCTGGAGAAATGACTATTTTTTCCCCTGGAAAATGACCTCTCTTTCCGGCCACTCTCCTTGGCTGACCCTGAGCACCCAAACTAGAAATTTCTAAATTTTGTTGGATTTCTCCAAAACGAAAGTGGTCAGAATCTACGTCCCAGCAAGTGCTCAGTGCCTAAAAGGCCAGCTTTCATCTGATGCCCAGAGCCTGGAGAAATGACTATTTTTTCCCCTGGAAAATGACCTCTCTGTACGGCCACTCGCACTGGCCAACCCTGTCCACTGAAGCTAGAGATTTCCAAATTTTGCTGGATTTCTCCAAAACCAAAGTGGTCAGAATCTAGGCGAATGCAAGTCCGTAGTGCCCCAAATGTCAGCTTTCATCTGATGCCCTGACCCTGGGGAAATGATTTCTTTTTCCCCTGGAAAATGACCTCTCTTTGCGACAACTCGCCCTGGCCGACCCTGACAATGAAGCTAGAAATTTCCAAATTTTGTTGTATTTCTCCAAAACCAAAGTGGTCAGAATCTAGGTCCCACCAAGTGCTCAGAGCCCCAAAGGCCAGCTTTCATCTGATGCCCAGACCCTGTGCATATGACTTCTTTTTCCCCTGGAAAATGACCTCTCTTTCCGGCCACTCGCCCTGGACGACCCCGAACACCCACGCTTGAAATTTCAAATTTTGCTGCATTTCTCCAAAACCAAAGTGGTCAGAATCTAGGCGAATGCAAGTCCGTAGTGCCCCAAATGTCAGCTTTCATCTGATGACCTGACCCTGGTCTAATCACTTCTTGTTCCCCTGGAAAATGGCCTCTCTTTGCGGCCACTCGCCCTGGCCGACCCTGTCCACTGAAGCTAGAAATTTCCAAATTTTGCTGGATTTCTCCAAAACTAAAATGGTCAGAATCTAGGGCACAGCAAGTGCTCAGAGCCCCAAAGGCCAGCTTTCATCTGATGCCATGAGCATGGGGAAATGATTTCTTTTTCCCCTGGAAAATGGCCTCTCTTTGCGGCCACTCGCCCTGGCCGACCCTGACCACTGAAGCTAGAAATTTCCTAATTTTGTTGGATTTCTCCAAAACCAAAGTGGTCAGAATCTAGGTCCCAGCAAGTGCTCAGAGCCCCAAAGGCCACCTTTCATCTGATGCCCAGACCGTGGGGAAATGACTACTTTTTCCCCTGGAAAATGGCCTCTCTTTGCGGCCACTCGCCCTGGCCGACCCTGTCCACTGAAGCTAGAAATTTCCAAATTTTGCTGCATTTCTCCAAAACCAAAGTGGTCAGAATCTAGGTCCCAGCAAGTGCTCAGTGCCTAAAAGGCCAGCTTTCATCTGATGCCCAGAGCCTGGAGAAATGACTATTTTTTCCCCTGGAAAATGGCCTCTCTTTGCGGCCACTCGCCCTGGCCGACCCTGAGCACCCAAACTAGAAATTTCCAAATTTTGCTGGATTTCTCCCAAACGAAAGTGGTCAGAGTCTACATCCCAGCAAGTGCTCAGCACCTAAAACGCCAGCTTTCATCTGATGCCCAGACCCTGTGCATATGACTTCTTTTTCTCCTGGAAAATGACCTCTCTTTGCCGCCACTCGCCCTGGCCGACCCTGTCCACTGAAGCTAGAAATTTCCAAATTTTGCTGGATTTCTCCAAAACTAAAATGGTCAGAATCTAGGGCACAGCAAGTGCTCAGAGCCCCAAAGGCCACCTTTCATCTGATGCCCAGACCGTGGGGAAACGACTACTTTTTCCCCTGGAAAATGGCCTCTCTTTGCGGCCACTCGCCTTGGCCGACCCTGAACACCCAAGCGAGAAATTTCCAAATTTTGCTGCATTTCTTCAAAACCAAAGTGGTCAGAATCTAGGGCACAGCAAGTGCTCAGAGCCCCAAAGGCCACCTTTCATCTGATGCCCAGACCGTTGGGAAATGACTTCTTTTTCCCCTGGAAAATGGCCTCTCTTTGCGGCCACTCGCCTTGGCCGACCCTGTCCACTGAAGCTAGAAATTTCCAAATTTTGCTGGATTTCTCCAAAACTAAAATGATCAGAATCTAGGGCACAGCAAGTGCTCAGAGCCCCAAAGGCCAGCTTTCATCTGATGCCCAGAGCCTGGAGAAATGACTATTTTTTTCCCCTGGAAAATGACCTCTCTTTCCGGCCTCTCGCCCTGGACGACCCCGACCACCCACGCTTGAAATTACAAATTTTGCTGCATTTCTCCAAAACCAAAGTGGTCAGAATCTAGGCGAATGCAAGTCCGTAGTGCCCCAAATGTCAGCTTTCATCTGATGCCCTGACCCTGGGCAAATCACTTCTTGGTCCCCTGGAAAATGGCCTCACTTTGCGGCCACTCGCCCTGGCCGACCCTGTCCACTGAAGCTAGAAATTTCCAAATTTTGCTGGATTTCTCCAAAACTAAAATGGTCAGAATCTAGGGCACAGCAAGTGCTCAGAGCCCCAAAGGCCACCTTTCATCTGATGCCCAGACCGTGGGGAAATGACTACTTTTTCCCCTGGAAAATGGCCTCTTGTTGCGGCCACTCGCCCTGGCCGACCCTGTCCACTGAAGCTAGAAATTTCCAAATTTTGCTGCATTTCTCCAAAACCAAAGTGGTCAGAATCTAGGGCACAGCAAGTGCTCAGAGCCCCAAAGGCCAGCTTTCATCTGATGCCCAGAGCCTGGAGAAATGACTATTTTTTCCCCTGGAAAATGACCTCTCTTTCCGGCCACTCTCCTTGGCTGACCCTGAGCACCCAAACTAGAAATTTCTAAATTTTGTTGGATTTCTCCAAAACGAAAGTGGTCAGAATCTACGTCCCAGCAAGTGCTCAGTGCCTAAAAGGCCAGCTTTCATCTGATGCCCAGAGCCTGGAGAAATGACTATTTTTTTCCCTGGAAAATGACCTCTCTGTACGGCCACTCGCACTGGCCGACCCTGTCCACTGAAGCTAGAGATTTCCAAATTTTGCTGGATTTCTCCAAAACTAATATGGTCAGAATCTAGGGCACAGCAAGTGCTCAGAGCCCCAAAGGCCAGCTTTCATCTGATGCCCAGAGCCTGGAGAAATGACTATTTTTTCCCCTGGAAAATGACCTCTCTTTGCGACCACTCGCCCTGGCCGACCCTGACCACTGAAGCTAGAAATTTCCAAATTTTGCTGCATTTCTCCAAAACCAAAGTGGTCAGAATCTAGGTCCCACCAAGTGCTCAGAGCCCAAAGGCCAGCTTTCATCTGATGCCCAGACCCTGTGCATATGACTTCTTTTTCCCCTGGAAAATGACCTCTCTTTCCGGCCACTCGCCCTGGACAACCCCGACCACCCACGCTTGAAATTACAAATTTTGCTGCATTTCTCCAAAACCAAAGTGGTCAGAATCTAGGCGAATGCAAGTCCGTAGTGCCCCAAATGTCAGCTTTCATCTGATGCCCTGACCCTGGGCAAATCACTTCTTGTTCCCCTGGAAAATGGCCTCTCTTTGCGGCCACTCGCCCTGGCCGACCCCGACCACCCACGCTTGAATTTACAAATTTTGCTGGATTTCTCCAAAGCGAAAGTGGTCAGAATCTACGTCCCAGCAAGTGCTCAGAGCCCCAAACTTCAGCTTTCATCTGATGCCCTCAGCGTGGGGAAATGATTTCTTTTTCCCCTGGAAAATGACCTCTCTTTGCCACCACTCGCCCTGGCCGACCCTGTCCACTGAAGCTAGAAATTTCCAAATTTTGTTGGATTTCTCCAAAACCAGAGTGGTCAGAATCTAGGTCCCACCAAGTGCTCAGAGCCCCAAAGGCCAGCTTTCATCTGATGCCCAGACCGTGGGGAAATGACTACTTTTTCCCCTGGAAAATGGACTCTCTTTGCGGCCACTCGCCTTGGCCGACTCTGAACACCCAAGCGAGAAATTTCCAAATTTTGCTGGATTTCTCCAAAACCAAAGTGGTCAGAATCTAGGTCCCACCAAGTGCTCAGAGCCCCAAAGGCCAGCTTTCATCTGATGCCCAGACCCTGTGCATATGACTTCTTTTCCCCCTGTAAAATGACCTCTCTTTGCGGCCACTTGCCGAGTCGACCCCGATCACCCAAGCTAGAAATTTCAAATTTTGTTGGATTTCTCCAAAACCAAAGTGGTCAGAATCTAGGCGAATGCAAGTCCGTAGAGCCCCAAATGTGAGCTTTCATCTGATGCCCAGACCCTGTGCATATGACTTCTTTTTCCCCTGGACAATGACCTCTCTTTCCGGCCACTCGCCCTGGACGACCCCGAACACCCACGCTTGAAATTACAAATTTTGCTGGATTTCTCCAAAACCAAAGTGGTCAGAATCTAGGCGAATGCAAGTCCATAGTGCCCCAAATGTCAGCTTTCATCTGATGACCTGACCCTGGTCAAATCACTTCTTGTTCCCCTGGAAAATGGCCTCTCTTTGCGGCCACTCGCCCTGGCCGACCCTGTCCACTGAAGCTAGAAATTTCCAAATTTTGCTGGATTTCTCCAAAACTAAAATGGTCAGAATCTAGGGCACAGCAAGTGCTCAGAGCCCCAAAGGCCAGCTTTCATCTGATGCCATGAGCATGGGGAAATGACTTCTTTTTCCCCTGGAAAATGGCCTCTCTTTGCGACCACTCGCCCTGGCCGACCCTGAACACCCAAGCGAGAAATTTCCAAATTTTGCTGCATTTCTCCAAAACCAAAGTGGTCAGAATCTAGGTCCCAGCAAGTGCTCAGAGCCCCAAAGGCCAGCTTTCATCTGATGCCCAGAGCCTGGAGAAATGACTATTTTTTCCCCTGGAAAATGGCCTCTCTTTGCGGCCACTCGCCCTGGCCGACCCCGATCACCCAAACTAGAAATTTCCAAATTTTGCTGGATTTCTCCCAAACGAAAGTGGTCAGAGTCTACGTCCCAGCAAGTGCTCAGTGCCTAAAAGGCCAGCTTTCATCTGATGCCCAGAGCCTGGAGAAATGACTATTTTTTCCCCTGGAAAATGACCTCTCTGTACGGCCACTCGCACTGGCCAACCCTGTCCACTGAAGCTAGAGATTTCCAAATTTTGCTGGATTTCTCCAAAACTAAAATGGTCAGAATCTAGGGCACAGCAAGTGCTCAGAGCCCCAAAGGCCAGCTTTCATCTGATGCCCAGAGGCTGGAGAAATGACTATTTTTTCCCCTGGAAAATGACCTCTCTTTGCGACCACTCGCCCTGGCCGACCCTGACCACTGAAGCTAGAAATTTCCAAATTTTGTTGGATTTCTCCAAAACCAAAGTGGTCAGAATCTAGGTCCCACCAAGTGCTCAGAGGCCCAAAGGCCACCTTTCATCTGATGCCCAGACCGTGGGGAAATGACTACTTTTTCCCCTGGAAAATGGCCTCTCTTTGCGGCCACTCGCCCTGGCCGACCCTGAACACCCAAGCGAGAAATTTCCAAATTTTGCTGCATTTCTCCAAAACCAAAGTGGTCAGAATCTAGGTCCCACCAAGTGCTCCGAGCCCCAAAGGCCAGCTTTCATCTGATGCCCAGAGCCTGGAGAAATGACTATTTTTTCCCCTGGAAAATGACCTCTCTTTCCGGCCACTCGCCCTGGACGACCCCGATCACCCACGCTTGAAATTACAAATTTTGCTGCATTTCTCCAAAACCAAAGTGGTCAGAATCTAGGCGAATGCAAGTCCGTAGTGCCCCAAATGTCAGCTTTCATCTGATGCCCTGACCCTGGGCAAATCACTTCTTGTTCCCCTGGAAAATGGCCTCTCTTTGCGGCCACTCGCCCTGGCCGACCCTGTCCACTGAAGCTAGAAATTTCCAAATTTTGCTGGATTTCTCCAAAACTAAAATGGTCAGAATCTAGGGCACAGCAAGTGCTCAGAGCCCCAAAGGCCAGCTTTCATCTGATGCCATGAGCATGGGGAAATGACTTCTTTTTCCCCTGGAAAATGACCTCTGTTTCCGGCCACTCGCCCTGGACAACCCCGACCACCCACGCTTGAAATTACAAATTTTGCTGGATTTCTCCAAAACCAAAGTGGTCAGAATCTAGGCAAATGCAAGTCCGTAGTGCCCCAAATGTCAGCTTTCATCTGATGCCCTGACCCTGGGCAAATCACTTCTTGTTCCCCTGGAAAATTGACTCTCTTTGCGGCCACTCGCCCTGGCCGACCCTGTCCACTGAAGCTAGAAATTTCCAAATTTTGCTGGATTTCTCCAAAACTAAAATGGTCAGAATCTAGGGCACAGCAAGTGCTCAGAGCCCCAAAGGCCACCTTTCATCTGATGCCCAGACCGTGGGGAAATGACAACTTTTTCCCCTGGAAAATGGCCTCTTGTTGCGGCCACTCGCCCTGGCCGACACTGAACACCCAAGCGAGAAATTTCCAAATTTTGCTGCATTTCTCCAAAACCAAAGTGGTCAGAATCTAGGTCCCACCAAGTGCTCCGAGCCCCAAAGGCCAGATTTCATCTGATGCCCAGAGCCTGGAGAAATGACTATTTTTTCCCCTGGAAAATGACCTGTCTTTCCGGCCACTCGCCCTGGACAACCCCGACCTCCCACGCTTGAAATTACAAATTTTGCTGGATTTCTCCAAAACCAAAGTGGTCAGAATCTAGGCGAATGCAAGTCCGTAGTGCCCCAAATGTCAGCTTTCATCTGATGCCCTGACCCTGGGCAAATCACTTCTTGTTCCCCTGGAAAATGTCCTCTCTTTGCGGCCACTCGCCCTGGCCGACCCTGTCCACTGAAGCTAGAAATTTCCAAATTTTGCTGCATTTCTCCAAAACCAAAGTGGTCAGAATCTAGGTCCCAGCAAGTGCTCCGAGCCCCAAAGGCCAGCTTTCATCTGATGCCCAGAGCCTGGAGAAATGACTATTTTTTCCCCTGGAAAATGGCCTCTCTTTGCGGCCACTCGCCCTGGCCGACCCTGTCCACTGAAGCTAGAAATTTCCAAATTTTGCTGGATTTCTCCAAAACTATAATGGTCAGAATCTAGGGCACAGCAAGTGCTCAGAGCCCCAAAGGCCAGCTTTCATCTGATGCCCTGAGCATGGGGAAATGATTTCTTTTTCCCCTGGAAAATGACCTCTCTTTGCGACCACTCGCCCTGGCCGACCCTGAACACCCAAGCGAGAAATTTCTTAATTTTGTTGGATTTCTCCAAAACCAAAGTGGTCAGAATCTTGGTCCCAGCAAGTGCTCAGAGCCCCAAAGGCCACCTTTCATCTGATGCCCAGACCGTGGGGAAATTACTACTTTTTCCCCTGGAAAATGGCCTCTCTTTGCGGCCACTCACCCTGGACGACCCCGAACACCCACGCTTGAAATTACAAATTTTGCTGCATTTCTCCAAAACCAAAGTGGTCAGAATCTAGGCGAATGCAAGTCCGTAGTGCCCCAAATGTCAGCTTTCATCTGATGACCTGACCCTGGTCCAATCACTTCTTGTTCCCCTGGAAAATGGCCTCTCTTTGCGGCCACTCGCCCTGGCCGACCCTGTCCACTGAAGCTAGAGATTTCCAAATTTTGTTGGATTTCTCCAAAACCAGAGTGATCAGAATCTAGGTCCCACCAAGTGCTCAGAGCCCCAAAGGCCACCTTTCATCTGATGCCCAGACCGTGGGGAAATGACTACTTTTTCCCCTGGAAAATGGCCTCTCTTTGCGGCCACTCGCCTTGGCCGACTCTGAACACCCAAGCGAGAAATTTCCAAATTTTGCTGCATTTCTCCAAAACCAAAGTGGTCAGAATCTAGGTCCCACCAAGTGCTCAGAGCCCCAAAGGTCAGCTTTCATCTGATGCCCAGACCCTGTGCATATGACTTCTTTTCCCCCTGTAAAATGACCTCTCTTTGCGGCCACTTGCCCTGGTCGACCCCGATCACCCAAGCTAGAAATTTCAAATTTTGTTGGATTTCTCCAAAACCAAAGTGGTCAGAATCGAGGCGAATGCAAGTCCGTAGAGCCCCAAATGTGAGCTTTCATCTGATGCCCAGACCCTGTGCATATGACTTCTTTTTCCCCTGGACAATGACCTCTCTTTCCGGCCACTCGCCCTGGACGACCCCGAACACCCACGCTTGAAATTACAAATTTTGCTGCATTTCTCCAAAACCAAAGTGGTCAGAATCTAGGCGAATGCAAGTCCGTAGTGCCCCAAATGTCAGCTTTCATCTGATGACCTGACCCTGGTCTAATCACTTCTTGTTCCCCTGGAAAATGGCCTCTCTTTGCGGCCACTCGCCCTGGCCGACCCTGTCAACTGAAGCTAGAAATTTCCAAATTTTGCTGCATTTCTCCAAAACTAAAATGGTCAGAATCTAGGGCACAGCAAGTGCTCAGAGCCCCAAAGGCCAGCTTTCATCTGATGCCCAGACCCTGTGCATATGACTTCTTTTCCCCCTGGAAAATGACCTCTCTTTGCGGCCACTAGCCCTGGTCGACCCCGATCACCCAAGCTAGAAATTTCAAATTTTGTTGGATTTCTCCAAAACCAAAGTGGTCAGAATCTAGGCGAATGCAAGTCCGCAGAGCCCCAAAGGCCAGCTTTCATCTGATGCCCAGACCCTGTGCATATGACTTCTTTTTCCCCTGGACAATTACCTCTCTTTCCGGCCACTCGCCCTGGACAACCCCGACCACCCACGCTTGAAATTACAAATTCTGCTGCATTTCTCCAAAACCAAAGTGGTCAGAATCTAGGCGAATGCAAGTCCGTAGTGCCCCAAATGTCAGCTTTCATCTGATGCCCTGACCCTGGGCAAATCACTTCTTGTTCCCCTGGAAAATGGCCTCTCTTTGCGGCCACTCGCCCTGGCCGACCCTGTCCACTGAAGCTAGAAATTTCCATATTTTGCTGGATTTCTCCAAAACCAAAGTGGTCAGAATCTAGGCGAATGCAAGTCCTTAGTGCCCCAAATGTCAGCTTTCATCTGATGCCCTGAGCATGGGGAAAAGATTTCTTTTTCCCCTGGACAATGACCTCTCTTTCCGGCCACTCGCCCTGGACGACCCCGAACACCCACGCTTGAAATTACAAATTTTGCTGCATTTCTCCAAAACCAAAGTGGTCAGAATCTAGGCGAATGCAAGTACGTAGTGCCCCAAATGTCAGCTTTCATCTGATGACCTGACCCTGGTCTAATCACTTCTTGTTCCCCTGGAAAATGGCCTCTCTTTGCGGCCACTCGCCCTGGCCGACCCTGTCCACTGAAGCTAGAAATTTCCAAATTTTGCTGGATTTCTCCAAAACTAAAGTGGTCAGAATCTAGGTCCCAGCAAGTGCTCAGAGCCCCAAAGGCCACCTTTCATCTGATGCCCAGACCGTGGGGAAATGACTACTTTTTCCCCTGGAAAATGGCCTCTCTTTGCGGCCACTCGCCTTGGCCGACCCTGAACACCCAAGCGAGAAATTTCCAAATTTTGCTGCATTTCTTCAAAACCAAAGTGGTCAGAATCTAGGTCCCACCAAGTGCTCAGAGCCCCAAAGGTCAGCTTTCATCTGATGCCCAGACCCTGTGCATATGACTTCTTTTCCCCCTGTAAAATGACCTCTCTTTGCGGCCACTTGCCCTGGTCGACCCCGATCACCCAAGCTAGAAATTTCAAATTTTGTTGGATTTCTCCAAAACCAAAGTGGTCAGAATCGAGGCGAATGCAAGTCCGTAGAGCCCCAAATGTGAGCTTTCATCTGATGCCCAGACCCTGTGCATATGACTTCTTTTTCCCCTGGACAATGACCTCTCTTTCCGGCCACTCGCCCTGGACGACCCCGAACACCCACGCTTGAAATTACAAATTTTGCTGCATTTCTCCAAAACCAAAGTGGTCAGAATCTAGGCGAATGCAAGTCCGTAGTGCCCCAAATGTCAGCTTTCATCTGATGACCTGACCCTGGTCTAATCACTTCTTGTTCCCCTGGAAAATGGCCTCTCTTTGCGGCCACTCGCCCTGGCCGACCCTGTCAACTGAAGCTAGAAATTTCCAAATTTTGCTGCATTTCTCCAAAACTAAAATGGTCAGAATCTAGGGCACAGCAAGTGCTCAGAGCCCCAAAGGCCAGCTTTCATCTGATGCCCAGACCCTGTGCATATGACTTCTTTTCCCCCTGGAAAATGACCTCTCTTTGCGGCCACTAGCCCTGGTCGACCCCGATCACCCAAGCTAGAAATTTCAAATTTTGTTGGATTTCTCCAAAACCAAAGTGGTCAGAATCTAGGCGAATGCAAGTCCGCAGAGCCCCAAAGGCCAGCTTTCATCTGATGCCCAGACCCTGTGCATATGACTTCTTTTTCCCCTGGACAATTACCTCTCTTTCCGGCCACTCGCCCTGGACAACCCCGACCACCCACGCTTGAAATTACAAATTCTGCTGCATTTCTCCAAAACCAAAGTGGTCAGAATCTAGGCGAATGCAAGTCCGTAGTGCCCCAAATGTCAGCTTTCATCTGATGCCCTGACCCTGGGCAAATCACTTCTTGTTCCCCTGGAAAATGGCCTCTCTTTGCGGCCACTCGCCCTGGCCGACCCTGTCCACTGAAGCTAGAAATTTCCATATTTTGCTGGATTTCTCCAAAACCAAAGTGGTCAGAATCTAGGCGAATGCAAGTCCTTAGTGCCCCAAATGTCAGCTTTCATCTGATGCCCTGAGCATGGGGAAAAGATTTCTTTTTCCCCTGGACAATGACCTCTCTTTCCGGCCACTCGCCCTGGACGACCCCGAACACCCACGCTTGAAATTACAAATTTTGCTGCATTTCTCCAAAACCAAAGTGGTCAGAATCTAGGCGAATGCAAGTACGTAGTGCCCCAAATGTCAGCTTTCATCTGATGACCTGACCCTGGTCTAATCACTTCTTGTTCCCCTGGAAAATGGCCTCTCTTTGCGGCCACTCGCCCTGGCCGACCCTGTCCACTGAAGCTAGAAATTTCCAAATTTTGCTGGATTTCTCCAAAACTAAAGTGGTCAGAATCTAGGTCCCAGCAAGTGCTCAGAGCCCCAAAGGCCACCTTTCATCTGATGCCCAGACCGTGGGGAAATGACTACTTTTTCCCCTGGAAAATGGCCTCTCTTTGCGGCCACTCGCCTTGGCCGACCCTGAACACCCAAGCGAGAAATTTCCAAATTTTGCTGCATTTCTTCAAAACCAAAGTGGTCAGAATCTAGGTCCCACCAAGTGCTCAGAGCCCCAAAGGCCAGCTTTCATCTGATGCCCAGAGCCTGGAGAAATGACTATTTTTTCCCCTGGAAAATGACCTCTCTTTGCGGCCACTCGCCCTGGACAACCCCGACCACCCACGCTTGAAATTACAAATTTTGCTGGATTTCTCCAAAACCAAAGTGGTCAGAATCTAGGCGAATGCAAGTCCGTAGTGCCCCAAATGTCAGCTTTCATCTGATGCCCTGACCCTGGGCAAATCACTTCTTGTTCCCCTGGAAAATGGCCTCTCTTTGCGGCCACTCGCCCTGGCCGACCCCGTCCACTGAAGCTAGAAATTTCCAAATTTTGCTGCATTTCTTCAAAACCAAAGTGGTCAGAATCTAGGTCCCACCAAGTGCTCAGAGCCCCAAAGGCCAGCTTTCATCTGATGCCCAGACCCTGTGCATATGACTTCTTTTCCCCCTGTAAAATGACCTCTCTTTGCGGCCACTTGCCCGAGTCGACCCCGATCACCCAAGCTAGAAATTTCAAATTTTGTTGGATTTCTCCAAAACCAAAGTGGTCAGAATCGAGGCGAATGCAAGTCCGTAGAGCCCCAAATGTGAGCTTTCATCTGATGCCCAGACCCTGTGCATATGACTTCTTTTTCCCCTGGACAATGACCTCTCTTTCCGGCCACTCGCCCAGGACGACCCCGAACACCCACGCTTGAAATTTCAAATTTTGCTGCATTTCTCCAAAACCAAAGTGGTCAGAATCTAGGCGAATGCAAGTCCGTAGTGCCCCAAATGTCAGCTTTCATCTGATGACCTGACCCTGGTCTAATCACTTCTTGTTCCCCTGGAAAATGGCCTCTCTTTGCGGCCACTCGCCCTGGCCGACCCTGTCCACTGAAGCTAGAAATTTCCAAATTTTGCTGGATTTCTCCAAAACTAAAATGGTCAGAATCTAGGGCACAGGAAGTGCTCAGAGCCCCAAAGGCCAGCTTTCATCTGATGCCATGAGCATGGGGAAATGATTTCTTTTTCCCCTGGAAAATGGCCTCTCTTTGCGGCCACTCGCCCTGGCCGACCCTGACCACTGAAGCTAGAAATTTCCTAATTTTGTTGGATTTCTCCAAAACCAAAGTGGTCAGAATCTAGGTCCCAGCAAGTGCTCAGAGCCCCAAAGGCCACCTTTCATCTGATGCCCAGACAGTGGGGAAATGACTACTTTTTCCCCTGGAAAATGGCCTCTCTTTGCGGCCACTCGCCTTGGCCGACCCTGAACACCCAAGCGAGAAATTTCCAAATTTTGCTGCATTTCTTCAAAACCAAAGTGGTCAGAATCTAGGTCCCACCAAGTGCTCAGAGCCCCAAAGGCCAGCTTTCATCTGATGCCCAGAGCCTGGAGAAATGACTATTTTTTCCCCTGGAAAATGACCTCTCTTTGCGGCCACTCGCCCTGGACAACCCCGACCACCCACGCTTGAAATTACAAATTTTGCTGCATTTCTCCAAAACCAAAGTGGTCAGAATCTAGGCGAATGCAAGTCCGTAGTGCCCCAAATGTCAGCTTTCATCTGATGCCCTGACCCTGGGCAAATCACTTCTTGTTCCCCTGGAAAATGGCCTCTCTTTGCGGCCACTCGCCCTGGCCGACCCTGTCCACTGAAGCTAGAAATTTCCAAATTTTGCTGGATTTCTCCAAAACCAAAGTTTTCAGAATCTAGGGCACAGGAAGTGCTCAGAGCCCCAAAGGCCACCTTTCATCTGATGCCCAGAGCCTGGAGAAATGACTATTTTTTCCCCTGGAAAATGACCTCTCTTTCCGGCCACTCTCCTTGGCTGACCCTGAGCACCCAAACTAGAAATTTCTAAATTTTGTTGGATTTCTCCAAAACGAAAGTGGTCAGAATCTACGTCCCAGCAAGTGCTCAGTGCCTAAAAGGCCAGCTTTCATCTGATGCCCAGAGCCTGGAGAAATGACTATTTTTTCCCCTGGAAAATGACCTCTCTGTACGGCCACTCGCACTGGCCAACCCTGTCCACTGAAGCTAGAGATTTCCAAATTTTGCTGGATTTCTCCAAAACCAAAGTGGTCAGAATCTAGGCGAATGCAAGTCCGTAGTGCCCCAAATGTCAGCTTTCATCTGATGCCCTGACCCTGGGGAAATGATTTCTTTTTCCCCTGGAAAATGACCTCTCTTTGCGACAACTCGCCCTGGCCGACCCTGACAATGAAGCTAGAAATTTCCAAATTTTGTTGTATTTCTCCAAAACCAAAGTGGTCAGAATCTAGGTCCCACCAAGTGCTCAGAGCCCCAAAGGCCAGCTTTCATCTGATGCCCAGACCCTGTGCATATGACTTCTTTTTCCCCTGGAAAATGACCTCTCTTTCCGGCCACTCGCCCTGGACGACCCCGAACACCCACGCTTGAAATTTCAAATTTTGCTGCATTTCTCCAAAACCAAAGTGGTCAGAATCTAGGCGAATGCAAGTCCGTAGTGCCCCAAATGTCAGCTTTCATCTGATGACCTGACCCTGGTCTAATCACTTCTTGTTCCCCTGGAAAATGGCCTCTCTTTGCGGCCACTCGCCCTGGCCGACCCTGTCCACTGAAGCTAGAAATTTCCAAATTTTGCTGGATTTCTCCAAAACTAAAATGGTCAGAATCTAGGGCACAGCAAGTGCTCAGAGCCCCAAAGGCCAGCTTTCATCTGATGCCATGAGCATGGGGAAATGATTTCTTTTTCCCCTGGAAAATGGCCTCTCTTTGCGGCCACTCGCCCTGGCCGACCCTGACCACTGAAGCTAGAAATTTCCTAATTTTGTTGGATTTCTCCAAAACCAAAGTGGTCAGAATCTAGGTCCCAGCAAGTGCTCAGAGCCCCAAAGGCCACCTTTCATCTGATGCCCAGACCGTGGGGAAATGACTACTTTTTCCCCTGGAAAATGGCCTCTCTTTGCGGCCACTCGCCCTGGCCGACCCTGTCCACTGAAGCTAGAAATTTCCAAATTTTGCTGGATTTCTCCAAAACCAAAGTGGTCAGAATCTAGGGCACAGCAAGTGCTCAGAGGCCCAAAGGCCACCTTTCATCTGATGCCCAGAGCCTGGAGAAATGACTATTTTTTCCCCTGGAAAATGACCTCTCTTTCCGGCCACTTGCCCTGGTCGACCCCGATCACCCAAGCTAGAAATTTCAAATTTTGTTGGATTTCTCCAAAACCAAAGTGGTCAGAATCGAGGCGAATGCAAGTCCGTAGAGCCCCAAATGTGAGCTTTCATCTGATGCCCAGACCCTGTGCATATGACTTCTTTTTCCCCTGGACAATGACCTCTCTTTCCGGCCACTCGCCCTGGACGACCCCGAACACCCACGCTTGAAATTACAAATTTTGCTGCATTTCTCCAAAACCAAAGTGGTCAGAATCTAGGCGAATGCAAGTCCGTAGTGCCCCAAATGTCAGCTTTCATCTGATGACCTGACCCTGGTCTAATCACTTCTTGTTCCCCTGGAAAATGGCCTCTCTTTGCGGCCACTCGCCCTGGCCGACCCTGTCAACTGAAGCTAGAAATTTCCAAATTTTGCTGCATTTCTCCAAAACTAAAATGGTCAGAATCTAGGGCACAGCAAGTGCTCAGAGCCCCAAAGGCCAGCTTTCATCTGATGCCCAGACCCTGTGCATATGACTTCTTTTCCCCCTGGAAAATGACCTCTCTTTGCGGCCACTAGCCCTGGTCGACCCCGATCACCCAAGCTAGAAATTTCAAATTTTGTTGGATTTCTCCAAAACCAAAGTGGTCAGAATCTAGGCGAATGCAAGTCCACAGAGCCCCAAAGGCCAGCTTTCATCTGATGCCCAGACCCTGTGCATATGACTTCTTTTTCCCCTGGACAATTACCTCTCTTTCCGGCCACTCGCCCTGGACAACCCCGACCACCCACGCTTGAAATTACAAATTCTGCTGCATTTCTCCAAAACCAAAGTGGTCAGAATCTAGGCGAATGCAAGTCCGTAGTGCCCCAAATGTCAGCTTTCATCTGATGCCCTGACCCTGGGCAAATCACTTCTTGTTCCCCTGGAAAATGGCCTCTCTTTGCGGCCACTCGCCCTGGCCGACCCTGTCCACTGAAGCTAGAAATTTCCATATTTTGCTGGATTTCTCCAAAACCAAAGTGGTCAGAATCTAGGCGAATGCAAGTCCTTAGTGCCCCAAATGTCAGCTTTCATCTGATGCCCTGAGCATGGGGAAAAGATTTCTTTTTCCCCTGGACAATGACCTCTCTTTCCGGCCACTCGCCCTGGACGACCCCGAACACCCACGCTTGAAATTACAAATTTTGCTGCATTTCTCCAAAACCAAAGTGGTCAGAATCTAGGCGAATGCAAGTACGTAGTGCCCCAAATGTCAGCTTTCATCTGATGACCTGACCCTGGTCTAATCACTTCTTGTTCCCCTGGAAAATGGCCTCTCTTTGCGGCCACTCGCCCTGGCCGACCCTGTCCACTGAAGCTAGAAATTTCCAAATTTTGCTGGATTTCTCCAAAACTAAAGTGGTCAGAATCTAGGTCCCAGCAAGTGCTCAGAGCCCCAAAGGCCACCTTTCATCTGATGCCCAGACCGTGGGGAAATGACTACTTTTTCCCCTGGAAAATGGCCTCTCTTTGCGGCCACTCGCCTTGGCCGACCCTGAACACCCAAGCGAGAAATTTCCAAATTTTGCTGCATTTCTTCAAAACCAAAGTGGTCAGAATCTAGGTCCCACCAAGTGCTCAGAGCCCCAAAGGCCAGCTTTCATCTGATGCCCAGAGCCTGGAGAAATGACTATTTTTTCCCCTGGAAAATGACCTCTCTTTGCGGCCACTCGCCCTGGACAACCCCGACCACCCACGCTTGAAATTACAAATTTTGCTGGATTTCTCCAAAACCAAAGTGGTCAGAATCTAGGCGAATGCAAGTCCGTAGTGCCCCAAATGTCAGCTTTCATCTGATGCCCTGACCCTGGGCAAATCACTTCTTGTTCCCCTGGAAAATGGCCTCTCTTTGCGGCCACTCGCCCTGGCCGACCCCGTCCACTGAAGCTAGAAATTTCCAAATTTTGCTGCATTTCTTCAAAACCAAAGTGGTCAGAATCTAGGTCCCACCAAGTGCTCAGAGCCCCAAAGGCCAGCTTTCATCTGATGCCCAGACCCTGTGCATATGACTTCTTTTCCCCCTGTAAAATGACCTCTCTTTGCGGCCACTTGCCCGAGTCGACCCCGATCACCCAAGCTAGAAATTTCAAATTTTGTTGGATTTCTCCAAAACCAAAGTGGTCAGAATCGAGGCGAATGCAAGTCCGTAGAGCCCCAAATGTGAGCTTTCATCTGATGCCCAGACCCTGTGCATATGACTTCTTTTTCCCCTGGACAATGACCTCTCTTTCCGGCCACTCGCCCAGGACGACCCCGAACACCCACGCTTGAAATTTCAAATTTTGCTGCATTTCTCCAAAACCAAAGTGGTCAGAATCTAGGCGAATGCAAGTCCGTAGTGCCCCAAATGTCAGCTTTCATCTGATGACCTGACCCTGGTCTAATCACTTCTTGTTCCCCTGGAAAATGGCCTCTCTTTGCGGCCACTCGCCCTGGCCGACCCTGTCCACTGAAGCTAGAAATTTCCAAATTTTGCTGGATTTCTCCAAAACTAAAATGGTCAGAATCTAGGGCACAGGAAGTGCTCAGAGCCCCAAAGGCCAGCTTTCATCTGATGCCATGAGCATGGGGAAATGATTTCTTTTTCCCCTGGAAAATGGCCTCTCTTTGCGGCCACTCGCCCTGGCCGACCCTGACCACTGAAGCTAGAAATTTCCTAATTTTGTTGGATTTCTCCAAAACCAAAGTGGTCAGAATCTAGGTCCCAGCAAGTGCTCAGAGCCCCAAAGGCCACCTTTCATCTGATGCCCAGACAGTGGGGAAATGACTACTTTTTCCCCTGGAAAATGGCCTCTCTTTGCGGCCACTCGCCTTGGCCGACCCTGAACACCCAAGCGAGAAATTTCCAAATTTTGCTGCATTTCTTCAAAACCAAAGTGGTCAGAATCTAGGTCCCACCAAGTGCTCAGAGCCCCAAAGGCCAGCTTTCATCTGATGCCCAGAGCCTGGAGAAATGACTATTTTTTCCCCTGGAAAATGACCTCTCTTTGCGGCCACTCGCCCTGGACAACCCCGACCACCCACGCTTGAAATTACAAATTTTGCTGCATTTCTCCAAAACCAAAGTGGTCAGAATCTAGGCGAATGCAAGTCCGTAGTGCCCCAAATGTCAGCTTTCATCTGATGCCCTGACCCTGGGCAAATCACTTCTTGTTCCCCTGGAAAATGGCCTCTCTTTGCGGCCACTCGCCCTGGCCGACCCTGTCCACTGAAGCTAGAAATTTCCAAATTTTGCTGGATTTCTCCAAAACCAAAGTTTTCAGAATCTAGGGCACAGGAAGTGCTCAGAGCCCCAAAGGCCACCTTTCATCTGATGCCCAGAGCCTGGAGAAATGACTATTTTTTCCCCTGGAAAATGACCTCTCTTTCCGGCCACTCTCCTTGGCTGACCCTGAGCACCCAAACTAGAAATTTCTAAATTTTGTTGGATTTCTCCAAAACGAAAGTGGTCAGAATCTACGTCCCAGCAAGTGCTCAGTGCCTAAAAGGCCAGCTTTCATCTGATGCCCAGAGCCTGGAGAAATGACTATTTTTTCCCCTGGAAAATGACCTCTCTGTACGGCCACTCGCACTGGCCAACCCTGTCCACTGAAGCTAGAGATTTCCAAATTTTGCTGGATTTCTCCAAAACCAAAGTGGTCAGAATCTAGGCGAATGCAAGTCCGTAGTGCCCCAAATGTCAGCTTTCATCTGATGCCCTGACCCTGGGGAAATGATTTCTTTTTCCCCTGGAAAATGACCTCTCTTTGCGACAACTCGCCCTGGCCGACCCTGACAATGAAGCTAGAAATTTCCAAATTTTGTTGTATTTCTCCAAAACCAAAGTGGTCAGAATCTAGGTCCCACCAAGTGCTCAGAGCCCCAAAGGCCAGCTTTCATCTGATGCCCAGACCCTGTGCATATGACTTCTTTTTCCCCTGGAAAATGACCTCTCTTTCCGGCCACTCGCCCTGGACGACCCCGAACACCCACGCTTGAAATTTCAAATTTTGCTGCATTTCTCCAAAACCAAAGTGGTCAGAATCTAGGCGAATGCAAGTCCGTAGTGCCCCAAATGTCAGCTTTCATCTGATGACCTGACCCTGGTCTAATCACTTCTTGTTCCCCTGGAAAATGGCCTCTCTTTGCGGCCACTCGCCCTGGCCGACCCTGTCCACTGAAGCTAGAAATTTCCAAATTTTGCTGGATTTCTCCAAAACTAAAATGGTCAGAATCTAGGGCACAGCAAGTGCTCAGAGCCCCAAAGGCCAGCTTTCATCTGATGCCATGAGCATGGGGAAATGATTTCTTTTTCCCCTGGAAAATGGCCTCTCTTTGCGGCCACTCGCCCTGGCCGACCCTGACCACTGAAGCTAGAAATTTCCTAATTTTGTTGGATTTCTCCAAAACCAAAGTGGTCAGAATCTAGGTCCCAGCAAGTGCTCAGAGCCCCAAAGGCCACCTTTCATCTGATGCCCAGACCGTGGGGAAATGACTACTTTTTCCCCTGGAAAATGGCCTCTCTTTGCGGCCACTCGCCCTGGCCGACCCTGTCCACTGAAGCTAGAAATTTCCAAATTTTGCTGGATTTCTCCAAAACCAAAGTGGTCAGAATCTAGGGCACAGCAAGTGCTCAGAGGCCCAAAGGCCACCTTTCATCTGATGCCCAGAGCCTGGAGAAATGACTATTTTTTCCCCTGGAAAATGACCTCTCTTTCCGGCCACTCTCCTTGGCTGACCCTGAGCAGCCAAACTAGAAATTTCTAAATTTTGTTGGATTTCTCCAAAACGAAAGTGGTCAGAATCTACGTCCCAGCAAGTGCTCAGTGCCTAAAAGGCCAGCTTTCATCTGATGCCCAGAGCCTGGAGAAATGACTATTTTTTCCCCTGGAAAATGACCTCTCTGTACGGCCACTCGCACTGGCCAACCCTGTCCACTGAAGCTAGAGATTTCCAAATTTTGCTGGATTTCTCCAAAACCAAAGTGGTCAGAATCTAGGTCCCACCAAGTGCTCAGAGCCCCAAAGGCCAGCTTTCATCTGATGCCCAGACCGTGGGGAAATGACTACTTTTTCCCCTGGAAAATGGCCTCTCTTTGCGGCCAGTCGCCTTGGCAGACCCTGAACACCCAAGCGAAAAATTTCCAAATTTTGCTGCATTTCTCTAAAACCAAAGTGGTCAGAATCTAGGTCCCACCAAGTGCTCAGAGCCCCAAAGGCCAGCTTTCATCTGATGCCCAGACCCTGTGCATATGACTTCTTTTCCCCCTGGAAAATGACCTCTCTTTGCGGCCACTAGCCCTGGTCGACCCCGATCACCCAAGCTAGAAATTTCAAATTTTGTTGGATTTCTCCAAAACCAAAGTGGTCAGAGTCTAGGCGAATGCAAGTCCCTAGAGCCCTAAAGGCCAGCTTTCATCTGATGCCCAGACCCTGTGCATATGACTTCTTTTTCCCCTGGAAAATGACCTCTCTTTCCGGCCACTCGCCCTGGACAACCCCGACCACCCACGCTTGAAATTACAAATTTTGCTGGATTTCTCCAAAACCAAAGTGGTCAGAATCTAGGCGAATGCAAGTCCGTAGTGCCCCAAATGTCAGCTTTCATCTGATGCCCTGACCCTGGGCAAATCACTTCTTGTTCCCCTGGAAAATGGCCTCTCTTTGCGGCCACTCGCCCTGGCCGACCCTGTCCACTGAAGCTAGAAATTTCCAAATTTTGCTGGATTTCTCCAAAACTAAAATGGTCAGAATCTAGGGCACAGCAAGTGCTCAGAGCCCCAAAGGCCAGCTTTCATCTGATGCCCAGACCGTGGGGAAATGACTACTTTTTCCCCTGGAAAATGGCCTCTTGTTGCGGCCACTCGCCCTGGCCGACCCCGAACACCCACGCTTGAAATTACAAATTTTGCTGCATTTCTCCAAAACCAAAGTGGTCAGAATCTAGGGCACAGCAAGTGCTCAGAGCCCCAAAGGCCAGCTTTCATCTGATGCCCAGAGCCTGGAGAAATGACTATTTTTTCCCCTGGAAAATGACCTCTCTTTCCGGCCACTCTCCTTGGCTGACCCTGAGCACCCAAACTAGAAATTTCCAAATTTTGTTGGATTTCTCCAAAACGAAAGTGGTCAGAATCTACGTCCCAGCAAGTGCTCAGTGCCTAAAAGGCCAGCTTTCATCTGATGCCCAGAGCCTGGAGAAATGACTATTTTTTCCCCTGGAAAATGACCTCTCTGTACGGCCACTCGCACTGGCCAACCCTGTCCACTGAAGCTAGAGATTTCCAAATTTTGCTGCATTTCTCCAAAACTAAAATGGTCAGAATCTAGGGCACAGCAAGTGCTCAGAGCCCCAAAGGCCAGCTTTCATCTGATGCCATGAGCATGGGGAAATGACTTCTTTTTCCCCTGGAAAATGGCCTCTCTTTGCGACCACTCGCCCTGGCCGACCCTGAACACCCAAGCGAGAAATTTCCAAATTTTGCTGCATTTCTTCAAAACCAAAGTGGTCAGAATCTAGGGCACAGCAAGCGCTGAGAGCCCCAAAGGCCAGCTTTCATCTGATGCCCAGAGCCTGGAGAAATGACTATTTTTTCCTCTGGAAAATGACCTCTCTTTCCGGCCACTCGCCCTGGACAACCCCGACCACCCACGCTTGAAATTACAAATTTTGCTGCATTTCTCTAAAACCAAAGTGGTCAGAATCTAGGCGAATGCAAGACCGTAGTGCCCCAAATGTCAGCTTTCATCTGATGCCCTGACCCTGGGCAAATCACTTCTTGTTCCCCTGGAAAATGGCCTCTTGTTGCGGCCACTCTCCTTGGCTGACCCTGAGCACCCAAACTAGAAATTTCTAAATTTTGTTGGATTTCTCCAAAACGAAAGTGGTCAGAATCTACGTCCCAGCAAGTGCTCAGTGCCTAAAAGGCCAGCTTTCATCTGATGCCCAGAGCCTGGAGAAATGACTATTTTTTCCCCTGGAAAATGACCTCTCTGTACGGCCACTCGCACTGGCCAACCCTGTCCACTGAAGCTAGAGATTTCCAAATTTTGCTGGATTTCTCCAAAACGAAAGTGGTCAGAATCTAGGTCCCACCAAGTGCTCAGAGCCCCAAAGGCAAGCTTTCATCTGATGCCCAGACCCTGTGCATATGACTTCTTTTTCCCCTGGAAAATGACCTCTCTTTCTGGCCACTCGCCCTGGACAACCCCGACCACCCACGCTTGAAATTACAAATTTTGCTGCATTTCTCCAAAACCAAAGTGGTCAGAATCTAGGCGAATGCAAGTCCGTAGTGCCCCAAATGTCAGCTTTCATCTGATGCCCTGACCCTGGGCAAATCACTTCTTGTTCCCCTGGAAAATGGCCTCTCTTTGCGGCCACTCGCCCTGGCCGACCCTGTCCACTGAAGCTAGAAATTTCCAAATTTTGCTGGATTTCTCCAAAACTAAAATGGTCAGAATCTAGGGCACAGGAAGTGCTCAGAGCCCCAAAGGCCAGCTTTCATCTGATGCCATGAGCATGGGGAAATGACTTCTTTTTCCCCTGGAAAATGACCTCTCTTTCCGGCCACTCGCCCTGGCCGACCCTGACCACTGAAGCTAGAAATTTCCTAATTTTGTTGGATTTCTCCAAAACCAAAGTGGTCAGAATCTAGGGCACAGCAAGTGCTCAGAGGCCCAAAGGCCACCTTTCATCTGATGCCCAGAGCCTGGAGAAATGACTATTTTTTCCCCTGGAAAATGACCTCTCTTTCCGGCCACTCTCCTTGGCTGACCCTGAGCACCCAAACTAGAAATTTCTAAATTTTGTTGGATTTCTCCAAAACGAAAGTGGTCAGAATCTACGTCCCAGCAAGTGCTCAGTGCCTAAAAGGCCAGCTTTCATCTGATGCCCAGAGCCTGGAGAAATGACTATTTTTTCCCCTGGAAAATGACCTCTCTGTACGGCCACTCGCACTGGCCAACCCTGTCCACTGAAGCTAGAGATTTCCAAATTTTGCTGGATTTCTCCAAAACCAAAGTGGTCAGAATCTAGGCGAATGCAAGTCCGTAGTGCCCCAAATGTCAGCTTTCATCTGATGCCCTGACCCTGGGCAAATCACTTCTTGTTCCCCTGGAAAATGGCCTCTCTTTGCGGCCACTCGCCCTGGCCGACCCTGTCCACTGAAGCTAGAAATTTCCAAATTTTGTTGTATTTCTCCAAAACCAAAGTGGTCAGAATCTAGGTCCCACCAAGTGCTCAGAGCCCCAAAGGCCAGCTTTCATCTGATGCCCAGACCCTGTGCATATGACTTCTTTTTCCCCTGGAAAATGGCCTCTCTTTGCGGCCACTCGCCCTGGCCGACCCTGATCACTGAAGCTAGAAATTTCCTAATTTTGTTGGATTTCTCCAAAACCAAAGTGGTCAGAATCTTGGTCCCAGCAAGTGCTCAGAGCCCCAAAGGCCACCTTTCATCTGATGCCCAGACCGTGGGGAAATTACTACTTTTTCCCGTGGAAAATGGCCTCTCTTTGCGGCCACTCGCCCTGGCCGACCCTGAACACCCAAGCGAGAAATTTCCAAATTTTGCTGCATTTCTCCAAAACCAAAGTGGTCAGAATCTAGGGCACAGCAAGTGCTCTGAGCCCCAAAGGCCAGCTTTCATCTGATGCCCAGAGCCTGGAGAAATGACTATTTTTTCCCCTGGAAAATGGCCTCTATTTCCGGCCACTCGCCCTGGACAACCCCTACCACCCACGCTTGAAATTACAAATTTTGCTGGATTTCTCCAAAACGAAAGTGGTCAGAATCTACGTCCCAGCAAGTGCTCAGTGCCTAAAAGGCCAGCTTTCATCTGATGCCCAGAGCCTGGAGAAATGACTATTTTTTCCCCTGGAAAATGACCTCTCTGTACGGCCACTCGCACTGGCCAACCCTGTCCACTGAAGCTAGAGATTTCCAAATTTTGCTGGATTTCTCCAAAACTAAAATGGTCAGAATCTAGGGCACAGCAAGTGCTCAGAGCCCCAAAGGCCAGCTTTCATCTGATGCCCAGAGCCTGGAGAAATGACTATTTTTTCCCCCGGAAAATGACCTCTCTTTGCGACCACTCGCCCTGGCCGACCCTGACCACTGAAGCTAGAAATTTCCAAATTTTGTTGGATTTCTCCAAAACGAAAGTGGTCAGAATCTAGGTCCCACCAAGTGCTCAGAGCCCCAAAGGCCAGCTTTCATCTGATGCCCAGACCGTGGGGAAATGACTATTTTTCCGCCGGAAAATGGCCTCTCTTTGTGGCCACTCGCCCTGGCCGACCCTGAACACCCAAGCAAGAAATTTCCAAATTTTGCTGCATTTCTCCAAAACCAAAGTGGTCAGAATCTAGATCCCACCAAGTGCTCAGAGCCCCAAAGGCCAGCTTTCATCTGATGCCCAGAGCCTGGAGAAATGACTATTTTTTCCCCTGGAAAATGACCTCTCTTTCCGGCCACTCGCCCTGGACGACCCCGACCACCCACGCTTGAAATTACAAATTTTGCTGGATTTCTCCAAAACCAAAGTGGTCAGAATCTAGGCGAATGCAAGTCCGTAGTGCCCCAAATGTCAGCTTTCATCTGATGCCCTGACCCTGGGGAAATGATTTCTTTTTCCCCTGGAAAATGACCTCTCTTTGCGACAACTCGCCCTGGCCGACCCTGACAACTGAAGCTAGAAATTACCAAATTTTGTTGTATTTCTCCAAAACCAAAGTGGTCAGAATCTAGGTCCCACCAAGTGCTCAGAGCCCCAAAGGCCAGCTTTCATCTGATGCCCAGACCGTGGGGAAATGACTACTTTTTCCCCTGGAAAATGGCCTCTCTTTGCGGCCAGTCGCCTTGGCAGACCCTGAACACCCAAGCGAAAAATTTCCAAATTTTGCTGCATTTCTCTAAAACCAAAGTGGTCAGAATCTAGGTCCCACCAAGTGCTCAGAGCCCCAAAGGCCAGCTTTCATCTGATGCCCAGACCCTGTGCATATGACTTCTTTTCCCCCTGGAAAATGACCTCTCTTTGCGGCCACTAGCCCTGGTCGACCCCGATCACCCAAGCTAGAAATTTCAAATTTTGTTGGATTCCTCCAAAACCAAAATGGTCAGAGTCTAGGCGAATGCAAGTCCCTAGAGCCCTAAAGGCCAGCTTTCATCTGATGCCCAGACCCTGTGCATATGACTTCTTTTTCCCCTGGAAAATGACCTCTCTTTCCGGCCACTCGCCCTGGACAACCCCGACCACCCACGCTTGAAATTACAAATTTTGCTGCATTTCTCCAAAACCAAAGTGGTCAGAATCTAGGCGAATGCAAGTCCGTAGTGCCCCAAATGTCAGCTTTCATCTGATGCCCTGACCCTGGGCAAATCACTTCTTGTTCCCCTGGAAAATGGCCTCTCTTTGCGGCCACTCGCCCTGGCCGACCCTGACCACTGAAGCTAGAAATTTCCTAATTTTTTTGGATTTCTCCAAAACCAAAGTGGTCAAAATCTTGGTCCCAGCAAGTGCTCAGAGCCCCAAAGGCCACCTTTCATCTGATGCCCAGACCGTGGGGAAATTACTACTTTTTCCCCTGGAAAATGGCCTCTCTTTGCGGCCACTCGCCCAGGCCGACCCTGAACACCCAAGCGAGAAATTTCCAAATTTTGCTGGATTTCTCCAAAACCAAAGTGGTCAGAATCTAGGGCACAGCAAGTGCTCAGAGCCCCAAAGGCCAGCTTTCATCTGATGCCCAGAGCCTGGAGAAATGACTATTTTTTCCCCTGGAAAATGACCTCTCTTTCCGGCCACTCGCCCTGGACAACCCCGACCACCCACGCTTGAAATTACAAATTTTGCTGGATTTCTCCAAAACCAAAGTGGTCAGAATCTAGGCGAATGCAAGTCCGTAGTGCCCCAAATGTCAGCTTTCATCTGATGCCCTGACCCTGGGCAAATCACTTCTTGTTCCCCTGGAAAATGGACTCTCTTTGCGGCCACTCGCCCTGGCCGACCCTGTCCACTGAAGCTAGAAATTTCCAAATTTTGCTGGATTTCTCCAAAACCAAAGTGGTCAGAATCTAGGGCACAGCAAGTGCTCAGAGGCCCAAAGGCCACCTTTCATCTGATGCCCAGAGCCTGGAGAAATGACTATTTTTTCCCCTGGAAAATGACCTCTCTTTCCGGCCACTCTCCTTGGCTGACCCTGAGCACCCAAACTAGAAATTTCTAAATTTTGTTGGATTTCTCCAAAACGAAAGTGGTCAGAATCTACGTCCCAGCAAGTGCTCAGTGCCTAAAAGGCCAGCTTTCATCTGATGCCCAGAGCCTGGAGAAATGACTATTTTTTCCCCTGGAAAATGACCTCTCTGTACGGCCACTCGCACTGGCCAACCCTGTCCACTGAAGCTAGAGATTTCCAAATTTTGCTGGATTTCTCCAAAACCAAAGTGGTCAGAATCTAGGCGAATGCAAGTCCGTAGTGCCCCAAATGTCAGCTTTCATCTGATGCCCTGACCCTGGGCAAATCACTTCTTGTTCCCCTGGAAAATGGCCTCTCTTTGCGGCCACTCGCCCTGGCCGACCCTGTCCACTGAAGCCAGAAATTTCCAAATTTTGTTGTATTTCTCCAAAACCAAAGTGGTCAGAATCTAGGTCCCACCAAGTGCTCAGAGCCCCAAAGGCCAGCTTTCATCTGATGCCCAGACCCTGTGCATATGACTTCTTTTTCCCCTGGAAAATGGCCTCTCTTTGCGGCCACTCGCCCTGGCCGACCCTGATCACTGAAGCTAGAAATTTCCTAATTTTGTTGGATTTCTCCAAAACCAAAGTGGTCAGAATCTTGGTCCCAGCAAGTGCTCAGAGCCCCAAAGGCCACCTTTCATCTGATGCCCAGACCGTGGGGAAATTACTACTTTTTCCCCTGGAAAATGGCCTCTCTTTGCGGCCACTCGCCCTGGCCGACCCTGAACACCCAAGCGAGAAATTTCCAAATTTTGCTGCATTTCTCCAAAACCAAAGTGGTCAGAATCTAGGGCACAGCAAGTGCTCTGAGCCCCAAAGGCCAGCTTTCATCTGATGCCCAGAGCCTGGAGAAATGACTATTTTTTCCCCTGGAAAATGACCTCTCTTTCCGGCCACTCGCCCTGGACAACCCCTACCACCCACGCTTGAAATTACAAATTTTGCTGGATTTCTCCAAAACGAAAGTGGTCAGAATCTACGTCCCAGCAAGTGCTCAGTGCCTAAAAGGCCAGCTTTCATCTGATGCCCAGAGCCTGGAGAAATGACTATTTTTTCCCCTGGAAAATGACCTCTCTGTACGGCCACTCGCACTGGCCAACCCTGTCCACTGAAGCTAGAGATTTCCAAATTTTGCTGGATTTCTCCAAAACTAAAATGGTCAGAATCTAGGGCACAGCAAGTGCTCAGAGCCCCAAAGGCCAGCTTTCATCTGATGCCCAGAGCCTGGAGAAATGACTATTTTTTCCCCTGGAAAATGACCTCTCTTTGCGACCACTCGCCCTGGCCGACCCTGACCACTGAAGCTAGAAATTTCCAAATTTTGTTGGATTTCTCCAAAACCAAAGTGGTCAGAATCTAGGTCCCAGCAAGTGCTCAGAGCCCCAAAGGCCAGCTTTCATCTGATGCCCAGACCGTGGGGAAATGACTATTTTTCCCCTGGAAAATGGCCTCTCTTTGCGGCCACTCGCCCTGGCCGACCCTGAACACCCAAGCAAGAAATTTCCAAATTTTGCTGCATTTCTCCAAAACCAAAGTGGTCAGAATCTAGGTCCCACCAAGTGCTCAGAGCCCCAAAGGCCAGCTTTCATCTGATGCCCAGAGCCTGGAGAAATGACTATTTTTTCCCCTGGAAAATGACCTCTCTTTCCGGCCACTCGCCCTGGACGACCCCGACCACCCACGCTTGAAATTACAAATTTTGCTGGATTTCTCCAAAACCAAAGTGGTCAGAATCTAGGCGAATGCAAGTCCGTAGTGCCCCAAATGTCAGCTTTCATCTGATGCCCTGACCCTGGGGAAATGATTTCTTTTTCCCCTGGAAAATGACCTCTCTTTGCGACAACTCGCCCTGGCCGACCCTGACAACTGAAGCTAGAAATTACCAAATTTTGTTGTATTTCTCCAAAACCAAAGTGGTCAGAATCTAGGTCCCACCAAGTGCTCAGAGCCCCAAAGGCCAGCTTTCATCTGATGCCCAGACCGTGGGGAAATGACTACTTTTTCCCCTGGAAAATGGCCTCTCTTTGCGGCCAGTCGCCTTGGCAGACCCTGAACACCCAAGCGAAAAATTTCCAAATTTTGCTGCATTTCTCTAAAACCAAAGTGGTCAGAATCTAGGTCCCACCAAGTGCTCAGAGCCCCAAAGGCCAGCTTTCATCTGATGCCCAGACCCTGTGCATATGACTTCTTTTCCCCCTGGAAAATGACCTCTCTTTGCGGCCACTAGCCCTGGTCGACCCCGATCACCCAAGCTAGAAATTTCAAATTTTGTTGGATTTCTCCAAAACCAAAGTGGTCAGAGTCTAGGCGAATGCAAGTCCCTAGGGCCCTAAAGTCCAGCTTTCATCTGATGCCCAGACCCTGTGCATATGACTTCTTTTTCCCCTGGAAAATGACCTCTCTTTCCGGCCACTCGCCCTGGACAACCCCGACCACCCACGCTTGAAATTACAAATTTTGCTGCATTTCTCCAAAACCAAAGTGGTCAGAATCTAGGCGAATGCAAGTCCGTAGTGCCCCAAATGTCAGCTTTCATCTGATGCCCTGACCCTGGGCAAATCACTTCTTGTTCCCCTGGAAAATGGACTCTCTTTGCGGCCACTCGCCCTGGCCGACCCTGTCCACTGAAGCTAGAAATTTCCAAATTTTGCTGGATTTCTCCAAAACTAAAATGGTCAGAATCTAGGGCACAGCAAGTGCTCAGAGCCCCAAAGGCCACCTTTCATCTGATGCCCAGACCGTGGGGAAATGACTACTTTTTCCCCTGGAAAATGGCCTCTTGTTGCGGCCACTCTCCCTGGCCGACCCCGAACACCCACGCTTGAAATTACAAATTTTGCTGCATTTCTCCAAAACCAAAGTGGTCAGAATCTAGGGCACAGCAAGTGCTCAGAGCCCCAAAGGCCAGCTTTCATCTGATGCCCAGAGCCTGGAGAAATGACTATTTTTTCCCCTGGAAAATGACCTCTCTTTCCGGCCACTCTCCTTGGCTGACCCTGAGCACCCAAACTAGAAATTTCTAAATTTTGTTGGATTTCTCCAAAACGAAAGTGGTCAGAATCTACGTCCCAGCAAGTGCTCAGTGCCTAAAAGGCCAGCTTTCATCTGATGCCCAGAGCCTGGAGAAATGACTATTTTTTCCCCTGGAAAATGACCTCTCTGTACGGCCACTCGCACTGGCCAACCCTGTCCACTGAAGCTAGAGATTTCCAAATTTTGCTGCATTTCTCCAAAACTAAAATGGTCAGAATCTAGGGCACAGCAAGTGCTCAGAGCCCCAAAGGCCAGCTTTCATCTGATGCCATGAGCATGGGGAAATGACTATTTTTTCCTCTGGAAAATGACCTCTCTTTCCGGCCACTCGCCCTGGACAACCCCGACCACCCACGCTTGAAATTACAAATTTTGCTGCATTTCTCCAAAACCAAAGTGGTCAGGATCTAGGCGAATGCAAGACCGTAGTGCCCCAAATGTCAGCTTTCATCTGATGCCCTGACCCTGGGCAAATCACTTCTTGTTCCCCTGGAAAATGGCCTCTTGTTGCGGCCACTCTCCTTGGCTGACCCTGAGCACCCAAACTAGAAATTTCTAAATTTTGTTGGATTTCTCCAAAACGAAAGTGGTCAGAATCTACGTCCCAGCAAGTGCTCAGTGCCTAAAAGGCCAGCTTTCATCTGATGCCCAGAGCCTGGAGAAATGACTATTTTTTCCCCTGGAAAATGACCTCTCTGTACGGCCACTCGCACTGGCCAACCCTGTCCATTGAAGCTAGAGATTTCCAAATTTTGTTGTATTTCTCCAAAACCAAAGTGGTCAGAATCTAGGTCCCACCAAGTGCTCAGAGCCCCAAAGGCCAGCTTTCATCTGATGCCCAGACCCTGTGCATATGACTTCTTTTTCCCCTGGAAAATGGCCTCTCTTTGCGGCCACTCGCCCTGGCCGACCCTGATCACTGAAGCTAGAAATTTCCTAATTTTGTTGGATTTCTCCAAAACCAAAGTGGTCAGAATCTTGGTCCCAGCAAGTGCTCAGAGCCCCAAAGGCCACCTTTCATCTGATGCCCAGACCGTGGGGAAATTACTACTTTTTCCCCTGGAAAATGGCCTCTCTTTGCGGCCACTCGCCCTGGCCGACCCTGAACACCCAAGCGAGAAATTTCCAAATTTTGCTGCATTTCTCCAAAACCAAAGTGGTCAGAATCTAGGGCACAGCAAGTGCTCTGAGCCCCAAAGGCCAGCTTTCATCTGATGCCCAGAGCCTGGAGAAATGACTATTTTTTCCCCTGGAAAATGACCTCTCTTTCCGGCCACTCGCCCTGGACAACCCCTACCACCCACGCTTGAAATTACAAATTTTGCTGGATTTCTCCAAAACGAAAGTGGTCAGAATCTACGTCCCAGCAAGTGCTCAGTGCCTAAAAGGCCAGCTTTCATCTGATGCCCAGAGCCTGGAGAAATGACTATTTTTTCCCCTGGAAAATGACCTCTCTGTACGGCCACTCGCACTGGCCAACCCTGTCCACTGAAGCTAGAGATTTCCAAATTTTGCTGGATTTCTCCAAAACTAAAATGGTCAGAATCTAGGGCACAGCAAGTGCTCAGAGCCCCAAAGGCCAGCTTTCATCTGATGCCCAGAGCCTGGAGAAATGACTATTTTTTCCCCTGGAAAATGACCTCTCTTTGCGACCACTCGCCCTGGCCGACCCTGACCACTGAAGCTAGAAATTTCCAAATTTTGTTGGATTTCTCCAAAACCAAAGTGGTCAGAATCTAGGTCCCAGCAAGTGCTCAGAGCCCCAAAGGCCAGCTTTCATCTGATGCCCAGACCGTGGGGAAATGACTATTTTTCCCCTGGAAAATGGCCTCTCTTTGCGGCCACTCGCCCTGGCCGACCCTGAACACCCAAGCAAGAAATTTCCAAATTTTGCTGCATTTCTCCAAAACCAAAGTGGTCAGAATCTAGGTCCCACCAAGTGCTCAGAGCCCCAAAGGCCAGCTTTCATCTGATGCCCAGAGCCTGGAGAAATGACTATTTTTTCCCCTGGAAAATGACCTCTCTTTCCGGCCACTCGCCCTGGACGACCCCGACCACCCACGCTTGAAATTACAAATTTTGCTGGATTTCTCCAAAACCAAAGTGGTCAGAATCTAGGCGAATGCAAGTCCGTAGTGCCCCAAATGTCAGCTTTCATCTGATGCCCTGACCCTGGGGAAATGATTTCTTTTTCCCCTGGAAAATGACCTCTCTTTGCGACAACTCGCCCTGGCCGACCCTGACAACTGAAGCTAGAAATTACCAAATTTTGTTGTATTTCTCCAAAACCAAAGTGGTCAGAATCTAGGTCCCACCAAGTGCTCAGAGCCCCAAAGGCCAGCTTTCATCTGATGCCCAGACCGTGGGGAAATGACTACTTTTTCCCCTGGAAAATGGCCTCTCTTTGCGGCCAGTCGCCTTGGCAGACCCTGAACACCCAAGCGAAAAATTTCCAAATTTTGCTGCATTTCTCTAAAACCAAAGTGGTCAGAATCTAGGTCCCACCAAGTGCTCAGAGCCCCAAAGGCCAGCTTTCATCTGATGCCCAGACCCTGTGCATATGACTTCTTTTCCCCCTGGAAAATGACCTCTCTTTGCGGCCACTAGCCCTGGTCGACCCCGATCACCCAAGCTAGAAATTTCAAATTTTGTTGGATTTCTCCAAAACCAAAGTGGTCAGAGTCTAGGCGAATGCAAGTCCCTAGGGCCCTAAAGTCCAGCTTTCATCTGATGCCCAGACCCTGTGCATATGACTTCTTTTTCCCCTGGAAAATGACCTCTCTTTCCGGCCACTCGCCCTGGACAACCCCGACCACCCACGCTTGAAATTACAAATTTTGCTGCATTTCTCCAAAACCAAAGTGGTCAGAATCTAGGCGAATGCAAGTCCGTAGTGCCCCAAATGTCAGCTTTCATCTGATGCCCTGACCCTGGGCAAATCACTTCTTGTTCCCCTGGAAAATGGACACTCTTTGCGGCCACTCGCCCTGGCCGACCCTGTCCACTGAAGCTAGAAATTTCCAAATTTTGCTGGATTTCTCCAAAACTAAAATGGTCAGAATCTAGGGCACAGCAAGTGCTCAGAGCCCCAAAGGCCACCTTTCATCTGATGCCCAGACCGTGGGGAAATGACTACTTTTTCCCCTGGAAAATGGCCTCTTGTTGCGGCCACTCTCCCTGGCCGACCCCGAACACCCACGCTTGAAATTACAAATTTTGCTGCATTTCTCCAAAACCAAAGTGGTCAGAATCTAGGGCACAGCAAGTGCTCAGAGCCCCAAAGGCCAGCTTTCATCTGATGCCCAGAGCCTGGAGAAATGACTATTTTTTCCCCTGGAAAATGACCTCTCTTTCCGGCCACTCTCCTTGGCTGACCCTGAGCACCCAAACTAGAAATTTCTAAATTTTGTTGGATTTCTCCAAAACGAAAGTGGTCAGAATCTACGTCCCAGCAAGTGCTCAGTGCCTAAAAGGCCAGCTTTCATCTGATGCCCAGAGCCTGGAGAAATGACTATTTTTTCCCCTGGAAAATGACCTCTCTGTACGGCCACTCGCACTGGCCAACCCTGTCCACTGAAGCTAGAGATTTCCAAATTTTGCTGCATTTCTCCAAAACTAAAATGGTCAGAATCTAGGGCACAGCAAGTGCTCAGAGCCCCAAAGGCCAGCTTTCATCTGATGCCATGAGCATGGGGAAATGACTATTTTTTCCTCTGGAAAATGACCTCTCTTTCCGGCCACTCGCCCTGGACAACCCCGACCACCCACGCTTGAAATTACAAATTTTGCTGCATTTCTCCAAAACCAAAGTGGTCAGGATCTAGGCGAATGCAAGACCGTAGTGCCCCAAATGTCAGCTTTCATCTGATGCCCTGACCCTGGGCAAATCACTTCTTGTTCCCCTGGAAAATGGCCTCTTGTTGCGGCCACTCTCCTTGGCTGACCCTGAGCACCCAAACTAGAAATTTCTAAATTTTGTTGGATTTCTCCAAAACGAAAGTGGTCAGAATCTACGTCCCAGCAAGTGCTCAGTGCCTAAAAGGCCAGCTTTCATCTGATGCCCAGAGCCTGGAGAAATGACTATTTTTTCCCCTGGAAAATGACCTCTCTGTACGGCCACTCGCACTGGCCAACCCTGTCCACTGAAGCTAGAGATTTCCAAATTTTGCTGGATTTCTCCAAAACCAAAGTGGTCAGAATCTAGGCGAATGCAAGTCCGTAGTGCCCCAAATGTCAGCTTTCATCTGATGCCCTGACCCTGGGGAAATGATTTCTTTTTCCCCTGGAAAATGACCTCTCTTTGCGACCACTCGCCCTGGCCGACCCTGACGACTGAAGCTAGAAATTTCCAAATTTTGTTGTATTTCTCCAAAACCAAAGTGGTCAGAATCTAGGTCCCACCAAGTGCTCAGAGCCCCAAAGGCCAGCTTTCATCTGATGCCCAGACCCTGTGCATATGACTATTTTTTCCCCTGGAAAATGACCTCTCTTTCCGGCCACTCGCCCTGGACAACCCCGACCACCCCCGCTTGAAATTACAAATTTTGCTGCATTTCTCCAAAACCAAAGTGGTCAGAATCTAGGCGAATGCAAGTCCGTAGTGCCCCAAATGTCAGCTTTCATCTGATGCCCTGACCCTGGGCAAATCACTTCTTGTTCCCCTGGAAAATGGACTCTCTTTGCGGCCACTCGCCCTGGCCGACCCTGTCCACTGAAGCTAGAAATTTCCAAATTTTGCTGGATTTCTCCAAAACTAAAATGGTCAGAATCTAGGGCACAGCAAGTGCTCAGAGCCCCAAAGGCCACCTTTCATCTGATGCCCAGACCGTGGGGAAATGACTACTTTTTCCCCTGGAAAATGGCCTCTTGTTGCGGCCACTCTCCTTGGCTGACCCTGAGCACCCAAACTAGAAATTTCTAAATTTTGTTGGATTTCTCCAAAACGAAAGTGGTCAGAATCTACGTCCCAGCAAGTGCTCAGTGCCTAAAAGGCCAGCTTTCATCTGATGCCCAGAGCCTGGAGAAATGACTATTTTTTCCCCTGGAAAATGACCTCTCTGTACGGCCACTCGCACTGGCCAACCCTGTCCACTGAAGCTAGAAATTTCCAAATTTTGCTGCATTTCTCCAAAACTAAAATGGTCAGAATCTAGGGCACAGCAAGTGCTCAGAGCCCCAAAGGCCAGCTTTCATCTGATGCCATGAGCATGGGGAAATGACTTCTTTTTCCCCTGGAAAATGGCCTCTCTTTGCGACCACTCGCCCTGGCCGACCCTGAACACCCAAGCGAGAAATTTCCAAATTTTGCTGCATTTCTTCAAAACCAAAGTGGTCAGAATCTAGGGCACAGCAAGTGCTCAGAGCCCCAAAGGCCAGCTTTCATCTGATGCCCAGAGCCTGGAGAAATGACTATTTCTTCCCCTGGAAAATGACCTCTCTTTCCGGCCACTCTCCTTGGCTGACCCTGAGCACACAAACTAGAAATTTCCTAATTTTGTTGGATTTCTCCAAAACCAAAGTGGTCAGTATCTTGGTCCCAGCAAGTGCTCAGAGCCCCAAAGGCCAGCTTTCATCTGATGCCCAGAGCCTGGAGAAATGACTATTTTTTCCCCTGGAAAATGACCTCTCTTTCCGGCCACTCGCCCTGGACAACCCCGACCACCCCCGCTTGAAATTACAAATTTTGCTGGATTTCTCCAAAACCAAAGTGGTCAGAATCTAGGCGAATGCAAGTCCGTAGTGCCCCAAATGTCAGCTTTCATCTGATGCCCTGACCCTGGGCAAATCACTTCTTGTTCCCCTGGAAAATGGACTCTCTTTGCGGCCACTCGCCCTGGCCGACCCTGTCCACTGAAGCTAGAAATTTCCAAATTTTGCTGGATTTCTCCAAAACTAAAATGGTCAGAATCTAGGGCACAGCAAGTGCTCAGAGCCCCAAAGGCCACCTTTCATCTGATGCCCAGACCGTGGGGAAATGACTACTTTTTCCCCTGGAAAATGGCCTCTTGTTGCGGCCACTCGCCCTGGCCGACCCCGTCCACTGAAGCTAGAAATTTCCAAATTTTGCTGGATTTCTCCAAAACCAAAGTGGTCAGAATCTAGGGCACAGCAAGTGCTCAGAGCCCCAAAGGCCAGCTTTCATCTGATGCCCAGAGCCTGGAGAAATGACTATTTTTTCCCCTGGAAAATGACCTCTCTTTCCGGCCACTCTCCTTGGCTGACCCTGAGCACCCAAACTAGAAATTTCTAAATTTTGTTGGATTTCTCCAAAACGAAAGTGGTCAGAATCTACGTCCCAGCAAGTGCTCAGTGCCTAAAAGGCCAGCTTTCATCTGATGCCCAGAGCCTGGAGAAATGACTATTTTTTCCCCTGGAAAATGACCTCTCTGTACGGCCACTCGCACTGGCCAACCCTGTCCACTGAAGCTAGAAATTTCCAAATTTTGCTGCATTTCTCCAAAACTAAAATGGTCAGAATCTAGGGCACAGCAAGTGCTCAGAGCCCCAAAGGCCAGCTTTCATCTGATGCCATGAGCATGGGCAAATCACTTCTTGTTCCCCTGGAAAATGGCCTCTTGTTGCGGCCACTATCCTTGGCTGACCCTGAGCACCCAAACTAGAAATTTCTAAATTTTGTTGGATTTCTCCAAAACGAAAGTGGTCAGAATCTACGTCCCAGCAAGTGCTCAGTGCCTAAAAGGCCAGCTTTCATCTGATGCCCAGAGCCTGGAGAAATGACTATTTTTTCCCCTGGAAAATGACCTCTCTGTACGGCCACTCGCACTGGCCAACCCTGTCCACTGAAGCTAGAGATTTCCAAATTTTGCTGGATTTCTCCAAAACCAAAGTGGTCAGAATCTAGGCGAATGCAAGTCCGTAGTGCCCCAAATGTCAGCTTTCATCTGATGCACTGACCCTGGGGAAATGATTTCTTTTTCCCCTGGAAAATGACCTCTCTTTGCGACAACTCGCCCTGGCCGACCCTGACAACTGAAGCTAGAAATTTCCAAATTTTGTTGTATTTCTCCAAAACCAAAGTGGTCAGAATCTAGGTCCCACCAAGTGCTCAGAGCCCCAAAGGCCAGCTTTCATCTGATGCCCAGACCCTGTGCATATGACTTCTTTTTCCCCTGGAAAATGACCTCTCTTTCCGGCCACTCGCCCTGGACAACCCCGACCTCCCACGCTTGAAATTACAAATTTTGCTGCATTTCTCCAAAACCAAAGTGGTCAGAATCTAGGCGAATGCAAGTCCGTAGTGCCCCAAATGTCAGCTTTCATCTGATGCCCTGACCCTGGGCAAATCACTTCTTGTTCCCCTGGAAAATGGCCTCTCTTTGCGGCCACTCGCCCTGGCCGACCCTGTCCACTGAAGCTAGAAATTTCCAAATTTTGCTGGATTTCTCCAAAACTAAAATGGTCAGAATCTAGGGCACAGCAAGTGCTCAGAGCCCCAAAGGCCACCTTTCATCTGATGCCCAGACCGTGGGGAAATGACTACTTTTTCCCCTGGAAAATGGCCTCTTGTTGCGGCCACTCGCCCTGGCCGACCCCGTCCACTGAAGCTAGAAATTTCCAAATTTTGCTGGATTTCTCCAAAACCAAAGTGGTCAGAATCTAGGGCACAGCAAGTGCTCAGAGCCCCAAAGGCCAGCTTTCATCTGATGCCCAGAGCCTGGAGAAATGACTATTTTTTCCCCTGGAAAATGACCTCTCTTTCCGGCCACTCTCCTTGGCTGACCCTGAGCACCCAAACTAGAAATTTCTAAATTTTGTTGGATTTCTCCAAAACGAAAGTGGTCAGAATCTACGTCCCAGCAAGTGCTCAGTGCCTAAAAGGCCAGCTTTCATCTGATGCCCAGAGCCTGGAGAAATGACTATTTTTTCCCCTGGAAAATGACCTCTCTGTACGGCCACTCGCACTGGCCAACCCTGTCCACTGAAGCTAGAGATTTCCAAATTTTGCTGCATTTCTCCAAAACTAAAATGGTCAGAATCTAGGGCACAGCAAGTGCTCAGAGCCCCAAAGGCCAGCTTTCATCTGATGCCATGAGCATGGGGAAATGACTTCTTTTTCCCCTGGAAAATGGCCTCTCTTTGCGACCACTCGCCCTGGACAACCCCGACCACCCAAGCGAGAAATTTCCAAATTTTGCTGCACTTCTTCAAAACCAAAGTGGTCAGAATCTAGGGCACAGCAAGTGCTCAGAGCCCCAAAGGCCAGCTTTCATCTGATGCCCAGAGCCTGGAGAAATGACTATTTTTTCCTCTGGAAAATGACCTCTCTTTCCGGCCACTCGCCCTGGACGACCCCGACCACCCACGCTTGAAATTACAAATTTTGCTGCATTTCTCCAAAACCAAAGTGGTCAGAATCTAGGCGAATGCAAGACCGTAGTGCCCCAAATGTCAGCTTTCATCTGATGCCCTGACCCTGGGCAAATCACTTCTTGTTCCCCTGGAAAATGGCCTCTTGTTGCGGCCACTCTCCTTGGCTGACCCTGAGCACCCAAACTAGAAATTTCTAAATTTTGTTGGATTTCTCCAAAACGAAAGTGGTCAGAATCTACGTCCCAGCAAGTGCTCAGTGCCTAAAAGGCCAGCTTTCATCTGATGCCCAGAGCCTGGAGAAATGACTATTTTTTCCCCTGGAAAATGACCTCTCTGTACGGCCACTCGCCCTGGCCAACCCTGTCCACTGAAGCTAGAGATTTCCAAATTTTGCTGGATTTCTCCAAAACCAAAGTGGTCAGAATCTAGGCGAATGCAAGTCCGTAGTGCCCCAAATGTCAGCTTTCATCTGATGGCCTGACCCTGGGGAAATGATTTCTTTTTCCCCTGGAAAATGACCTCTCTTTGCGACAACTCGCCCTGGCCGACCCTGACAACTGAAGCTAGAAATTTCCAAATTTTGTTGTATTTCTCCAAAACCAAAGTGGTCAGAATCTAGGTCCCACCAAGTGCTCAGAGCCCCAAAGGCCAGCTTTCATCTGATGCCCAGACCCTGTGCATATGACTTCTTTTTCCCCTGGAAAATGACCTCTCTTTCCGGCCACTCGCCCTGGACAACCCCGACCACCCACGCTTGAAATTACAAATTTTGCTGCATTTCTCCAAAACCAAAGTGGTCAGAATCTAGGCGAATGCAAGTCCGTAGTGCCCCAAATGTCAGCTTTCATCTGATGCCCTGACCCTGGGCAAATCACTTCTTGTTCCCCTGGAAAATGGCCTCTCTTTGCGGCCACTCGCCCTGGCCGACCCTGAACACCCAAGCGAGAAATTTCCAAATTTTGCTGCATTTCTCCAAAACCAAAGTGGTCAGAATCTAGGGCACAGCAAGTGCTCAGAGCCCCAAAGGCCACCTTTCATCTGATGCCCAGACCGTGGGGAAATTACGACTTTTTCCCCTGGAAAATGGCCTCTCTTTGCGGCCACTCGCCCTGGCCGACCCTGAACACCCAAGCGAGAAATTTCCAAATTTTGCTGCATTTCTCCAAAACCAAAGTGGTCAGAATCTAGGGCACAGCAAGTGCTCAGAGCCCCAAAGGCCAACTTTCATCTGATGCCCAGAGCCTGGAGAAATGACTATTTTTTCCCCTGGAAAATGACCTCTCTTTGCGGCCACTCTCCTTGGCTGACCCTGAGCACACAAACTAGAAATTTCCTAATTTTGTTGGATTTCTCCAAAACCAAAGTGGTCAGAATCTTGGTCCCAGCAAGTGCTCAGAGCCCCAAAGGCCAGCTTTCTTCTGATGCCCAGAGCCTGGAGAAATGACTATTTTTTCCCCTGGAAAATGACCTCTCTTTCCGGCCACTCGCCCTGGACAACCCCGACCACCCCCGCTTGAAATTACAAATTTTGCTGGATTTCTCCAAAACCAAAGTGGTCAGAATCTAGGCGAATGCAAGTCCGTAGTGCCCCAAATGTCAGCTTTCATCTGATGCCCTGACCCTGGGCAAATCACTTCTTGTTCCCCTGGAAAATGGACTCTCTTTGCGGCCACTCGCCCTGGCCGACCCTGTCCACTGAAGCTAGAAATTTCCAAATTTTGCTGGATTTCTCCAAAACTAAAATGGTCAGAATCTAGGGCACAGCAAGTGCTCAGAGCCCCAAAGGCCACCTTTCATCTGATGCCCAGACCGTGGGGAAATGACTACTTTTTCCCCTGGAAAATGGCCTCTTGTTGCGGCCACTCGCCCTGGCCGACCCCGTCCACTGAAGCTAGAAATTTCCAAATTTTGCTGGATTTCTCCAAAACCAAAGTGGTCAGAATCTAGGGCACAGCAAGTGCTCAGAGCCCCAAAGGCCAGCTTTCATCTGATGCCCAGAGCCTGGAGAAATGACTATTTTTTCCCCTGGAAAATGACCTCTCTTTCCGGCCACTCTCCTTGGCTGACCCTGAGCACCCAAACTAGAAATTTCTAAATTTTGTTGGATTTCTCCATAACGAAAGTGGTCAGAATCTACGTCCCAGCAAGTGCTCAGTGCCTAAAAGGCCAGCTTTCATCTGATGCCCAGAGCCTGGAGAAATGACTATTTTTTCCCCTGGAAAATGACCTCTCTGTACGGCCACTCGCACTGGCCAACCCTGTCCACTGAAGCTAGAGATTTCCAAATTTTGCTGGATTTCTCCAAAACCAAAGTGGTCAGAATCTAGGCGAATGCAAGTCCGTAGTGCCCCAAATGTCAGCTTTCATCTGATGGCCTGACCCTGGGGAAATGATTTCTTTTTCCCCTGGAAAATGACCTCTCTTTGCGACAACTCGCCCTGGCCGACCCTGACAACTGAAGCTAGAAATTTCCAAATTTTGTTGTATTTCTCCAAAACCAAAGTGGTCAGAATCTAGGTCCCACCAAGTGCTCAGAGCCCCAAAGGCCAGCTTTCATCTGATGCCCAGACCCTGTGCATATGACTTCTTTTTCCCCTGGAAAATGACCTCTCTTTCCGGCCACTCGCCCTGGACAACCCCGACCACCCACGCTTGAAATTACAAATTTTGCTGCATTTCTCCAAAACCAAAGTGGTCAGAATCTAGGCGAATGCAAGTCCGTAGTGCCCCAAATGTCAGCTTTCATCTGATGCCCTGACCCTGGGCAAATCACTTCTTGTTCCCCTGGAAAATGGCCTCTCTTTGCGGCCACTCGCCCTGGCCGACCCTGAACACCCAAGCGAGAAATTTCCAAATTTTGCTGCATTTCTCCAAAACCAACGTGGTCAGAATCTAGGGCACAGCAAGTGCTCAGAGCCCCAAAGGCCACCTTTCATCTGATGCCCAGACCGTGGGGAAATTACTACTTTTTCCCCTGGAAAATGGCCTCTCTTTGCGGCCACTCGCCCTGGCCGACCCTGAACACCCAAGCGAGAAATTTCCAAATTTTGCTGCATTTCTCCAAAACCAAAGTGGTCAGAATCTAGGGCACAGCAAGTGCTCAGAGCCCCAAAGGCCAACTTTCATCTGATGCCCAGAGCCTGGAGAAATGACTATTTTTTCCCCTGGAAAATGACCTCTCTTTGCGGCCACTCTCCTTGGCTGACCCTGAGCACACAAACTAGAAATTTCCTAATTTTGTTGGATTTCTCCAAAACCAAAGTGGTCAGAATCTTGGTCCCAGCAAGTGCTCAGAGCCCCAAAGGCCAGCTTTCTTCTGATGCCCAGAGCCTGGAGAAATGACTATTTTTTCCCCTGGAAAATGACCTCTCTTTCCGGCCACTCGCCCTGGACAACCCCGACCACCCCCGCTTGAAATTACAAATTTTGCTGGATTTCTCCAAAACCAAAGTGGTCAGAATCTAGGCGAATGCAAGTCCGTAGTGCCCCAAATGTCAGCTTTCATCTGATGCCCTGACCCTGGGCAAATCACTTCTTGTTCCCCTGGAAAATGGACTCTCTTTGCGGCCACTCGCCCTGGCCGACCCTGTCCACTGAAGCTAGAAATTTCCAAATTTTGCTGGATTTCTCCAAAACTAAAATGGTCAGAATCTAGGGCACAGCAAGTGCTCAGAGCCCCAAAGGCCAGCTTTCATCTGATGCCCAGACCGTGGGGAAATGACTACTTTTTCCCCTGGAAAATGGCCTCTTGTTGCGGCCACTCGCCCTGGCCGACCCCGTCCACTGAGGCTAGAAATTTCCAAATTTTGCTGGATTTCTCCAAAACCAAAGTGGTCAGAATCTAGGGCACAGCAAGTGCTCAGAGCCCCAAAGGCCAGCTTTCATCTGATGCCCAGAGCCTGGAGAAATGACTATTTTTTCCCCTGGAAAATGACCTCTCTTTCCGGCCACTCTCCTTGGCTGACCCTGAGCACCCAAACTAGAAATTTCTAAATTTTGTTGGATTTCTCCAAAACGAAAGTGGTCAGAATCTACGTCCCAGCAAGTGCTCAGTGCCTAAAAGGCCAGCTTTCATCTGATGCCCAGAGCCTGGAGAAATGACTATTTTTTCCCCTGGAAAATGACCTCTCTGTACGGCCACTCGCACTGGCCAACCCTGTCCACTGAAGCTAGAGATTTCCAAATTTTGCTGCATTTCTCCAAAACTAAAATGGTCAGAATCTAGGGCACAGCAAGTGCTCAGAGCCCCAAAGGCCAGCTTTCATCTGATGCCATGAGCATGGGGAAATGACTTCTTTTTCCCCTGGAAAATGGCCTCTCTTTGCGACCACTCGCCCTGGACAACCCCGACCACCCAAGCGAGAAATTTCCAAATTTTGCTGCACTTCTTCAAAACCAAAGTGGTCAGAATCTAGGGCACAGCAAGTGCTCAGAGCCCCAAAGGCCAGCTTTCATCTGATGCCCAGAGCCTGGAGAAATGACTATTTTTTCCTCTGGAAAATGACCTCTCTTTCCGGCCACTCGCCCTGGACAACCCCGACCACCCACGCTTGAAATTACAAATTTTGCTGCATTTCTCCAAAACCAAAGTGGTCAGAATCTAGGCGAATGCAAGACCGTAGTGCCCCAAATGTCAGCTTTCATCTGATGCCCTGACCCTGGGCAAATCACTTCTTGTTCCCCTGGAAAATGGCCTCTTGTTGCGGCCACTATCCTTGGCTGACCCTGAGCACCCAAACTAGAAATTTCTAAATTTTGTTGGATTTCTCCAAAACGAAAGTGGTCAGAATCTACGTCCCAGCAAGTGCTCAGTGCCTAAAAGGCCAGCTTTCATCTGATGCCCAGAGCCTGGAGAAATGACTATTTTTTCCCCTGGAAAATGACCTCTCTGTACGGCCACTCGCACTGGCCAACCCTGTCCACTGAAGCTAGAGATTTCCAAATTTTGCTGGATTTCTCCAAAACCAATGTGGTCAGAATCTAGGCGAATGCAAGTCCGTAGTGCCCCAAATGTCAGCTTTCATCTGATGCCCTGACCCTGGGGAAATGATTTCTTTTTCCCCTGGAAAATGACCTCTCTTTGCGACAACTCGCCCTGGCCGACCCTGACAACTGAAGCTAGAAATTTCCAAATTTTGTTGTATTTCTCCAAAACCAAAGTGGTCAGAATCTAGGTCCCACCAAGTGCTCAGAGCCCTAAAGGCCAGCTTTCATCTGATGCCCAGACCCTGTGCATATGACTTCTTTTTCCCCTGGAAAATGACCTCTCTTTCCGGCCACTCGCCCTGGACAACCCCGACCTCCCACGCTTGAAATTACAAATTTTGCTGCATTTCTCCAAAACCAAAGTGGTCAGAATCTAGGCGAATGCAAGTCCGTAGTGCCCCAAATGTCAGCTTTCATCTGATGCCCTGACCCTGGGCAAATCACTTCTTGTTCCCCTGGAAAATGGCCTCTCTTTGCGGCCACTCGCCCTGGCCGACCCTGTCCACTGAAGCTAGAAATTTCCAAATTTTGCTGGATTTCTCCAAAACTAAAATGGTCAGAATCTAGGGCACAGCAAGTGCTCAGAGCCCCAAAGGCCAGCTTTCATCTGATGCCATGAGCATGGGGAAATGACTTCTTTTTCCCCTGGAAAATGGCCTCTCTTTGCGGCCACTCGCCCTGGCCGACCCTGAACACCCAAGCGAGAAATTTCCAAATTTTGCTGCATTTCTCCAAAACCAAAGTGGTCAGAATCTAGGGCACAGCAAGTGCTCAGAGCCCCAAAGGCCAGCTTTCATCTGATGCCCAGAGCCTGGAGAAATTACTATTTTTTCCCCTGGAAAATGACCTCTCTTTCCGGCCACTCGCCCTGGACAACGCCGACCACCCACGCTTGAAATTACAAATTTTGCTGGATTTCTCCAAAACCAAAGTGGTCAGAATCTAGGCGAATGCAAGTCCGTAGTGCCCCAAATGTCAGCTTTCATCTGATGCCCTGACCCTGGGCAAATCACTTCTTGTTCCCCTGGAAAATGGCCTCTCTTTCCGGCCACTCTCCTTGGCTGACCCTGAGCACCCAAACAAGAAATTTCTAAATTTTGTTGGATTTCTCCAATACGAAAGTGGTCAGAATCTACGTCCCAGCAAGTGCTCAGTGCGTAAAAGGCCAGCTTTCATCTGATGCCCAGAGCCTGGAGAAATGACTATTTTTTCCCCTGGAAAATGACCTCTCTGTACGGCCACTCGCACTGGCCAACCCTGTCCACTGAAGCTAGAGATTTCCAAATTTTGCTGGATTTCTCCAAAACTAAAATGGTCAGAATCTAGGGCACAGCAAGTGCTCAGAGCCCCAAAGGCCAGCTTTCATCTGATGCCCAGAGCCTGGAGAAATGACTATTTTTTCCCCTGGAAAATGACCTCTCTTTGCGACCACTCGCCCTGGCCGACCCTGACCACTGAAGCTAGAAATTTCCAAATTTTGTTGGATTTCTCCAAAACCAAAGTGGTCAGAATCTAGGTCCCAGCAAGTGCTCAGAGGCCCAAAGGCCACCTTTCATCTGATGCCCAGACCGTGGGGAAATGACTACTTTTTCCCCTGGAAAATGGCCTCTCTTTGCGGCCACTCGCCCTGGCCGACCCTGAACACCCAAGCAAGAAATTTCCAAATTTTGCTGCATTTCTCCAAAACCAAAGTGGTCAGAATCTAGGTCCCACCAAGTGCTCAGAGCCCCAAAGGCCAGCTTTCATCTGATGCCCAGAGCCTGGAGAAATGACTATTTTTTCCCCTGGAAAATGGCCTCTCTTTCCGGCCACTCGCCCTGGACGACCCCGACCACCCACGCTTGAAATTACAAATTTTGCTGGATTTCTCCAAAACCAAAGTGGTCAGAATCTAGGCGAATGCAAGTCCGTAGTGCCCCAAATGTCAGCTTTCATCTGATGCCCTGACCCTGGAGAAATGATTTCTTTTTCCCCTGGAAAATGACCTCTCTTTGCGACAACTCGCCCTGGCCGACCCTGACAACTGAAGCTAGAAATTTCCAAATTTTGTTGTATTTCTCCAAAACCAAAGTGGTCAGAATCTAGGTCCCACCAAGTGCTCAGAGCCCCAAAGGCCAGCTTTCATCTGATGCCCAGACCGTGGGGAAATGACTACTTTTTCCCCTGGAAAATGGCCTCTCTTTGCGGCCAGTCGCCTTGGCAGACCCTGAACACCCAAGCGGAAAATTTCCAAATTTTGCTGCATTTCTCTAAAACCAAAGTGGTCAGAATCTAGGTCCCACCAAGTGCTCAGAGCCCCAAAGGCCAGCTTTCATCTGATGCCCAGACCCTGTGCATATGACTTCTTTTCCCCCTGGAAAATGACCTCTCTTTGCGGCCACTAGCCCTGGTCGACCCCGATCATCCAAGCTAGAAATTTCAAATTTTGTTGGATTTCTCCAAAACCAAAGTGGTCAGAGTCTAGGCGAATGCAAGTCCCTAGAGCCCTAAAGGCCAGCTTTCATCTGATGCCCAGACCCTGTGCATATGACTTCTTTTTCCCCTGGAAAATGACCTCTCTTTCCGGCCACTCGCCCTGGACAACCCCGACCACCCACGCTTGAAATTACAAATTTTGCTGCATTTCTCCAAAACCAAAGTGGTCAGAATCTAGGCGAATGCAAGTCCGTAGTGCCCCAAATGTCAGCTTTCATCTGATGCCCTGACCCTGGGCAAATCACTTCTTGTTCCCCTGGAAAATGGCCTCTCTTTGCGGCCACTCGCCCTGGCCGACCCTGTCCACTGAAGCTAGAAATTTCCAAATTTTGCTGGATTTCTCCAAAACTAAAATGGTCAGAATCTAGGGCACAGCAAGTGCTCAGAGCCCCAAAGGCCACCTTTCATCTGATGCCCAGACCGTGGGGAAATGACTACTTTTTCCCCTGGAAAATGGCCTCTTGTTGCGGCCACTCGCCCTGGCCGACCCCGTCCACTGAAGCTAGAAATTTCCAAATTTTGCTGGATTTCTCCAAAACCAAAGTGGTCAGAATCTAGGGCACAGCAAGTGCTCAGAGCCCCAAAGGCCAGCTTTCATCTGATGCCCAGAGCCTGGAGAAATGACTATTTTTTCCCCTGGAAAATGACCTCTCTTTCCGGCCACTCTCCTTGGCTGACCCTGAGCACCCAAACAAGAAATTTCTAAATTTTGTTGGATTTCTCCAATACGAAAGTGGTCAGAATCTACGTCCCAGCAAGTGCTCAGTGCGTAAAAGGCCAGCTTTCATCTGATGCCCAGAGCCTGGAGAAATGACTATTTTTTCCCCTGGAAAATGACCTCTCTGTACGGCCACTCGCACTGGCCAACCCTGTCCACTGAAGCTAGAGATTTCCAAATTTTGCTGGATTTCTCCAAAACTAAAATGGTCAGAATCTAGGGCACAGCAAGTGCTCAGAGCCCCAAAGGCCAGCTTTCATCTGATGCCCAGAGCCTGGAGAAATGACTATTTTTTCCCCTGGAAAATGACCTCTCTTTGCGACCACTCGCCCTGGCCGACCCTGACCACTGAAGCTAGAAATTTCCAAATTTTGTTGGATTTCTCCAAAACCAAAGTGGTCAGAATCTAGGTCCCAGCAAGTGCTCAGAGGCCCAAAGGCCACCTTTCATCTGATGCCCAGACCGTGGGGAAATGACTACTTTTTAACCTGGAAAATGGCCTCTCTTTGCGGCCACTCGCCCTGGCCGACCCTGAACACCCAAGCAAGAAATTTCCAAATTTTGCTGCATTTCTCCAAAACCAAAGTGGTCAGAATCTAGGTCCCACCAAGTGCTCAGAGCCCCAAAGGCCAGCTTTCATCTGATGCCCAGAGCCTGGAGAAATGACTATTTTTTCCCCTGGAAAATGACCTCTCTTTCCGGCCACTCGCCCTGGACGACCCCGACCACCCACGCTTGAAATTACAAATTTTGCTGGATTTCTCCAAAACCAAAGTGGTCAGAATCTAGGCGAATGCAAGTCCGTAGTGCCCCAAATGTCAGCTTTCATCTGATGCCCTGACCCTGGAGAAATGATTTCTTTTTCCCCTGGAAAATGACCTCTCTTTGCGACAACTCGCCCTGGCCGACCCTGACAACTGAAGCTAGAAATTTCCAAATTTTGTTGTATTTCTCCAAAACCAAAGTGGTCAGAATCTAGGTCCCACCAAGTGCTCAGAGCCCCAAAGGCCAGCTTTCATCTGATGCCCAGACCGTGGGGAAATGACTACTTTTTCCCCTGGAAAATGGCCTCTCTTTGCGGCCAGTCGCCTTGGCAGACCCTGAACACCCAAGCGGAAAATTTCCAAATTTTGCTGCATTTCTCTAAAACCAAAGTGGTCAGAATCTAGGTCCCACCAAGTGCTCAGAGCCCCAAAGGCCAGCTTTCATCTGATGCCCAGACCCTGTGCATATGACTTCTTTTCCCCCTGGAAAATGACCTCTCTTTGCGGCCACTAGCCCTGGTCGACCCCGATCATCCAAGCTAGAAATTTCAAATTTTGTTGGATTTCTCCAAAACCAAAGTGGTCAGAGTCTAGGCGAATGCAAGTCCCTAGAGCCCTAAAGGCCAGCTTTCATCTGATGCCCAGACCCTGTGCATATGACTTCTTTTTCCCCTGGAAAATGACCTCTCTTTGCGGCCACTCGCCCTGGACAACCCCGACCACCCACGCTTGAAATTACAAATTTTGCTGCATTTCTCCAAAACCAAAGTGGTCAGAATCTAGGCGAATGCAAGTCCGTAGTGCCCCAAATGTCAGCTTTCATCTGATGCCCTGACCCTGGGCAAATCACTTCTTGTTCCCCTGGAAAATGGCCTCTCTTTGCGGCCACTCGCCCTGGCCGACCCTGTCCACTGAAGCTAGAAATTTCCAAATTTTGCTGGATTTCTCCAAAACTAAAATGGTCAGAATCTAGGGCACAGCAAGTGCTCAGAGCCCCAAAGGCCACCTTTCATCTCATGCCCAGACCGTGGGGAAATGACTACTTTTTCCCCTGGAAAATGGCCTCTTGTTGCGGCCACTCGCCCTGGCCGACCCCGTCCACTGAAGCTAGAAATTTCCAAATTTTGCTGGATTTCTCCAAAACCAAAGTGGTCAGAATCTAGGGCACAGCAAGTGCTCAGAGCCCCAAAGGCCAGCTTTCATCTGATGCCCAGAGCCTGGAGAAATGACTATTTTTTCCCCTGGAAAATGACCTCTCTTTCCGGCCACTCTCCTTGGCTGACCCTGAGCACCCAAACTAGAAATTTCTAAATTTTGTTGGATTTCTCCAAAACGAAAGTGGTCAGAATCTACGTCCCAGCAAGTGCTCAGTGCCTAAAAGGCCAGCTTTCATCTGATGCCCAGAGCCTGGAGAAATGACTATTTTTTCCCCTGGAAAATGACCTCTCTGTACGGCCACTCGCACTGGCCAACCCTGTCCACTGAAGCTAGAAATTTCCAAATTTTGCTGGATTTCTCCAAAACTAAAATGGTCAGAATCTAGGGCACAGCAAGTGCTCAGAGCCCCAAAGGCCAGCTTTCATCTGATGCCCAGAGCCTGGAGAAATGACTATTTTTTCCCCTGGAAAATGACCTCTCTTTGCGACCACTCGCCCTGGCCGACCCTGACCACTGAAGCTAGAAATTTCCAATTTTTGTTGGATTTCTCCAAAACCAAAGTGGTCAGAATCTAGGTCCCAGCAAGTGCTCAGAGGCCCAAAGGCCACCTTTCATCTGATGCCCAGACCGTGGGGAAATGACTACTTTTTCCCCTGGAAAATGGCCTCTCTTTGCGGCCACTCGCCCTGGCCGACCCTGAACACCCAAGCAAGAAATTTCCAAATTTTGCTGCATTTCTCCAAAACCAAAGTGGTCAGAATCTAGGTCCCACCAAGTGCTCAGAGCCCCAAAGGCCAGCTTTCATCTGATGCCCAGAGCCTGGAGAAATGACTATTTTTTCCCCTGGAAAATGACCTCTCTTTCCGGCCACTCGCCCTGGACGACCCCAAACACCCACGCTTGAAATTACAAATTTTGCTGGATTTCTCCAAAACCAAAGTGGTCAGAATCTAGGCGAATGCAAGTCCGTAGTGCCCCAAATGTCAGCTTTCATCTGATGCCCTGACCCTGGGGAAATGATTTCTTTTTCCCCTGGAAAATGACCTCTCTTTGCGACAACTTGCCCTGGCCGACCCTGACAACTGAAGCTAGAAATTTCCAAATTTTGTTGTATTTCTCCAAAACCAAAGTGGTCAGAATCTAGGTCCCACCAAGTGCTCAGAGCCCCAAAGGCCAGCTTTCATCTGATGCCCAGACCGTGGGGAAATGACTACTTTTTCCCCTGGAAAATGGCCTCTCTTTGCGGCCAGTCGCCTTGGCAGACCCTGAACACCCAAGCGGAAAATTTCCAAATTTTGCTGCATTTCTCTAAAACCAAAGTGGTCAGAATCTAGGTCCCACCAAGTGCTCAGAGCCCCAAAGGCCAGCTTTCATCTGATGCCCAGACCCTGTGCATATGACTTCTTTTCCCCCTGGAAAATGACCTCTCTTTGCGGCCACTAGCCCTGGTCGACCCCGATCACCCAAGCTAGAAATTTCAAATTTTGTTGGATTTCTCCAAAACCAAAGTGGTCAGAGTCTAGGCGAATGCAAGTCCCTAGAGCCCTAAAGGCCAGCTTTCATCTGATGCCCAGACCCTGTGCATATGACTTCTTTTTCCCCTGGAAAATGACCTCTCTTTCCGGCCACTCGCCCTGGACAACCCCGACCACCCACGCTTGAAATTACAAATTTTGCTGCATTTCTCCAAAACCAAAGTGGTCAGAATCTAGGCGAATGCAAGTCCGTAGTGCCCCAAATGTCAGCTTTCATCTGATGCCCTGACCCTGGGCAAATCACTACATGTTCCCCTGGAAAATGGCCTCTCTTTGCGGCCACTCGCCCTGGCCGACCCAGTCCACTGAAGCTAGAAATTTCCAAATTTTGCTGGGTTTCTCCAAAACTAAAATGGTCAGAATCTAGGGCACAGCAAGTGCTCAGAGCCCCAAAGGCCACCTTTCATCTGATGCCCAGACCGTGGGGAAATGACTACTTTTTCCCCTGGAAAATGGCCTCTTGTTGCGGCCACTCGCCCTGGCCGACCCCGTCCACTGAAGCTAGAAATTTCCAAATTTTGCTGGATTTCTCCAAAACCAAAGTGGTCAGAATCTACGTCCCAGCAAGTGCTCAGTGCGTAAAAGGCCAGCTTTCATCTGATGCCCAGAGCCTGGAGAAATGACTATTTTTTCCCCTGGAAAATGACCTCTCTGTACGGCCACTCGCACTGGCCAACCCTGTCCACTGAAGCTAGAGATTTCCAAATTTTGCTGGATTTCTCCAAAACTAAAATGGTCAGAATCTAGGGCACAGCAAGTGCTCAGAGCCCCAAAGGCCAGCTTTCATCTGATGCCCAGAGCCTGGAGAAATGACTATTTTTTCCCCTGGAAAATGACCTCTCTTTGCGACCACTCGCCCTGGCCGACCCTGACCCCTGAAGCTAGAAATTTCCAAATTTTGTTGGATTTCTCCAAAACCAAAGTGGTCAGAATCTAGGTCCCAGCAAGTGCTCAGAGGCCCAAAGGCCACCTTTCATCTGATGCCCAGACCGTGGGGAAATGACTACTTTTTCCCCTGGAAAATGGCCTCTCTTTGCGGCCACTCGCCCTGGCCGACCCTGAACACCCAAGCAAGAAATTTCCAAATTTTGCTGCATTTCTCCAAAACCAAAGTGGTCAGAATCTAGGTCCCACCAAGTGCTCAGAGCCCCAAAGGCCAGCTTTCATCTGATGCCCAGACCCTGTGCATATGACTTCTTTTTCCCCTGGAAAATGACCTCTCTTTCCGGCCACTCGCCCTGGACAACCCCGACCACCCACACTTGAAATTACAAATTTTGCTGCATTTCTCCAAAACCAAAGTGGTCAGAATCTAGGCGAATGCAAGTCCGTAGTGCCCCAAATGTCAGCTTTCATCTGATGCCCTGACCCTGGGCAAATCACTACATGTTCCCCTGGAAAATGGCCTCTCTTTGCGGCCACTCGCCCTGGCCGACCCTGTCCACTGAAGCTAGAAATTTCCAAATTTTGCTGGGTTTCTCCAAAACTAAAATGGTCAGAATCTAGGGCACAGCAAGTGCTCAGAGCCCCAAAGGCCACCTTTCATCTGATGCCCAGACCGTGGGGAAATGACTACTTTTTCCCCTGGAAAATGGCCTCTTGTTGCGGCCACTCGCCCTGGCCGACCCGTCCACTGAAGCTAGAAATTTCCAAATTTTGCTGGATTTCTCCAAAACCAAAGTGGTCAGAATCTACGTCCCAGCAAGTGCTCAGAGCCCCAAAGGCCAGCTTTCATCTGATGCCCAGAGCCTGGAGAAATGACTATTTTTTCCCCTGGAAAATGACCTCTCTGTACGGCCACTCGCACTGGCCAACCCTGTCCACTGAAGCTAGAGATTTCCAAATTTTGCTGGATTTCTCCAAAACTAAAATGGTCAGAATCTAGGGCACAGCAAGTGCTCAGAGCCCCAAAGGCCAGCTTTCATCTGATGCCCAGAGCCTGGAGAAATGACTATTTTTTCCCCTGGAAAATGACCTCTCTTTGCGACCACTCGCCCTGGCCGACCCTGACCCCTGAAGCTAGAAATTTCCAAATTTTGTTGTATTTCTCCAAAACCAAAGTGGTCAGAATCTAGGTCCCACCAAGTGCTCAGAGCCCCAAAGGCCAGCTTTCATCTGATGCCCAGACCGTGGGGAAATGACTACTTTTTCCCCTGGAAAATGGCCTCTCTTTGCGGCCAGTCGCCTTGGAAGACCCTGAACACCCAAGCGGAAAATTTCCAAATTTTGCTGCATTTCTCTAAAACCAAAGTGGTCAGAATCTAGGTCCCACCAAGTGCTCAGAGCCCCAAAGGCCAGCTTTCATCTGATGCCCAGACCCTGTGCATTTGACTTCTTTTCCCCCTGGAAAATGACCTCTCTTTGCGGCCACTAGCCCTGGTCGACCCCGATCACCCAAGCTAGAAATTTCAAATTTTGTTGGATTTCTCCAAAACCAAAGTGGTCAGAGTCTAGGCGAATGCAAGTCCCTAGAGCCCTAAAGGCCAGCTTTCATCTGATGCCCAGACCCTGTGCATATGACTTCTTTTTCCCCTGGAAAATGACCTCTCTTTCCGGCCACTCGCCCTGGACAACCCCGACCACCCACGCTTGAAATTACAAATTTTGCTGCATTTCTCCAAAACCAAAGTGGTCAGAATCTAGGCGAATGCAAGTCCGTAGTGCCCCAAATGTCAGCTTTCATCTGATGCCCGGACCCTGGGCAAATCACTACATGTTCCCCTGGAAAATGGCCTCTCTTTGCGGCCACTCGCCCTGGCCGACCCAGTCCACTGAAGCTAGAAATTTCCAAATTTTGCTGGGTTTCTCCAAAACTAAAATGGTCAGAATCTAGGGCACAGCAAGTGCTCAGAGCCCCAAAGGCCACCTTTCATCTGATGCCCAGACCGTGGGGAAATGACTACTTTTTCCCCTGGAAAATGGCCTCTTGTTGCGGCCACTCGCCCTGGCCGACCCCGTCCACTGAAGCTAGAAATTTCCAAATTTTGCTGGATTTCTCCAAAACCAAAGTGGTCAGAATCTACGTCCCAGCAAGTGCTCAGTGCGTAAAAGGCCAGCTTTCATCTGATGCCCAGAGCCTGGAGAAATGACTATTTTTTCCCCTGGAAAATGACCTCTCTTTGCGACCACTCGCCCTGGCCGACCCTGACCCCTGAAGCTAGAAATTTCCAAATTTTGTTGGATTTCTCCAAAACCAAAGTGGTCAGAATCTAGGTCCCAGCAAGTGCTCAGAGGCCCAAAGGCCACCTTTCATCTGATGCCCAGACCGTGGGGAAATGACTACTTTTTCCCCTGGAAAATGGCCTCTCTTTGCGGCCACTCGCCCTGGCCGACCCTGAACACCCAAGCAAGAAATTTCCAAATTTTGCTGCATTTCTCCAAAACCAAAGTGGTCAGAATCTAGGTCCCACCAAGTGTTCAGAGCCCCAAAGGCCAGCTTTCATCTGATGCCCAGACCCTGTGCATATGACTTCTTTTTCCCCTGGAAAATGACCTCTCTTTCCGGCCACTCGCCCTGGACAGCCCCGACCACCCACGCTTGAAATTACAAATTTTGCTGCATTTCTCCAAAACCAAAGTGGTCAGAATCTAGGCGAATGCAAGTCCGTAGTGCCCCAAATGTCAGCTTTCATCTGATGCCCTGACCCTGGGCAAATCACTACATGTTCCCCTGGAAAATGGCCTCTCTTTGCGGCCACTCGCCCTGGCCGACCCAGTCCACTGAAGCTAGAAATTTCCAAATTTTGCTGGGTTTCTCCAAAACTAAAATGGTCAGAATCTAGGGCACAGCAAGTGCTCAGAGCCCCAAAGGCCACCTTTCATCTGATGCCCAGACCGTGGGGAAATGACTACTTTTTCCCCTGGAAAATGGCCTCTTGTTGCGGCCACTCGCCCTGGCCGACCCCGTCCACTGAAGCTAGAAATTTCCAAATTTTGCTGGATTTCTCCAAAACTAAAATGGTCAGAATCTAGGGCACAGCAAGTGCTCAGAGCCCCAAAGGCCAGCTTTCATCTGATGCCCAGAGCCTGGAGAAATGACTATTTTTTCCCCTGGAAAATGACCTCTCTGTACGGCCACTCGCACTGGCCAACCCTGTCCACTGAAGCTAGAGATTTCCAAATTTTGCTGGATTTCTCCAAAACTAAAATGGTCAGAATCTAGGGCACAGCAAGTGCTCAGAGCCCCAAAGGCCAGCTTTCATCTGATGCCCAGAGCCTGGAGAAATGACTATTTTTTCCCCTGGAAAATGACCTCTCTTTGCGACCACTCGCCCTGGCCGACCCTGACCCCTGAAGCTAGAAATTTCCAAATTTTGTTGTATTTCTCCAAAACCAAAGTGGTCAGAATCTAGGTCCCACCAAGTGCTCAGAGCCCCAAAGGCCAGCTTTCATCTGATGCCCAGACCGTGGGGAAATGACTACTTTTTCCCCTGGAAAATGGCCTCTCTTTGCGGCCAGTCGCCTTGGCAGACCCTGAACACCCAAGCGGAAAATTTCCAAATTTTGCTGCATTTCTCTAAAACCAAAGTGGTCAGAATCTAGGTCCCACCAAGTGCTCAGAGCCCCAAAGGCCAGCTTTCATCTGATGCCCAGACCCTGTGCATATGACTTCTTTTCCCCCTGGAAAATGACCTCTCTTTGCGGCCACTAGCCCTGGTCGACCCCGATCACCCAAGCTAGAAATTTCAAATTTTGTTGGATTTCTCCAAAACCAAAGTGGTCAGAGTCTAGGCGAATGCAAGTCCCTAGAGCCCTAAAGGCCAGCTTTCATCTGATGCCCAGACCCTGTGCATATGACTTCTTTTTCCCCTGGAAAATGACCTCTCTTTCCGGCCACTCGCCCTGGACAACCCCGACCACCCACGCTTGAAATTACAAATTTTGCTGCATTTCTCCAAAACCAAAGTGGTCAGAATCTAGGCGAATGCAAGTCCGTAGTGCCCCAAATGTCAGCTTTCATCTGATGCCCTGACCCTGGGCAAATCACTTCTTGTTCCCCTGGAAAATGGCCTCTCTTTGCGGCCACTCGCCCTGGCCGACCCTGTCCACTGAAGCTAGAAATTTCCAAATTTTGCTGGATTTCTCCAAAACTAAAATGGTCAGAATCTAGGGCACAGCAAGTGCTCAGAGCCCCAAAGGCCAGCTTTCATCTGATGCCCAGACCGTGGGGAAATGACTACTTTTTCCCCTGGAAAATGGCCTCTTGTTGCGGCCACTCGCCCTGGCCGACCCCGTCCACTGAAGCTAGAAATTTCCAAATTTTGCTGGATTTCTCCAAAACCAAAGTGGTCAGAATCTAGGGCACAGCAAGTGCTCAGAGCCCCAAAGGCCAGCTTTCATCTGATGCCCAGAGCCTGGAGAAATGACTATTTTTTCCCCTGGAAAATGACCTCTCTTTCCGGCCACTCTCCTTGGCTGACCCTGAGCACCCAAACTAGAAATTTCTAAATTTTGTTGGATTTCTCCAAAACGAAAGTGGTCAGAATCTACGTCCCAGCAAGTGCTCAGTGCGTAAAAGGCCAGCTTTCATCTGATGCCCAGAGCCTGGAGAAATGACTATTTTTTCCCCTGGAAAATGACCTCTCTGTACGGCCACTCGCACTGGCCAACCCTGTCCACTGAAGCTAGAAATTTCCAAATTTTGCTGGATTTCTCCAAAACTAAAATGGTCAGAATCTAGGGCACAGCAAGTGCTCAGAGCCCCAAAGGCCAGCTTTCATCTGATGCCCAGAGCCTGGAGAAATGACTATTTTTTCCCCTGGAAAATGACCTCTCTTTGCGACCACTCGCCCTGGCCGACCCTGACCACTGAAGCTAGAAATTTCCAAATTTTGCTGGATTTCTCCAAAACCAAAGTGGTCAGAATCTAGGTCCCAGCAAGTGCTCAGAGGCCCAAAGGCCACCTTTCATCTGATGCCCAGACCGTGGGGAAATGACTACTTTTTCCCCTGGAAAATGGCCTCTCTTTGCGGCCACTCGCCCTGGCCGACCCTGAACACCCAAGCAAGAAATTTCCAAATTTTGCTGCATTTCTCCAAAACCAAAGTGGTCAGAATCTAGGTCCCACCAAGTGCTCAGAGCCCCAAAGGCCAGCTTTCATCTGATGCCCAGAGCCTGGAGAAATGACTATTTTTTCCCCTGGAAAATGACCTCTCTTTCCGGCCACTCGCCCTGGACGACCCCAAACACCCACGCTTGAAATTACAAATTTTGCTGGATTTCTCCAAAACCAAAGTGGTCAGAATCTAGGCGAATGCAAGTCCGTAGTGCCCCAAATGTCAGCTTTCATCTGATGCCCTGACCCTGGGGAAATGATTTCTTTTTCCCCTGGAAAATGACCTCTCTTTGCGACAACTTGCCCTGGCCGACCCTGACAACTGAAGCTAGAAATTTCCAAATTTTGTTGTATTTCTCCAAAACCAAAGTGGTCAGAATCTAGGTCCCACCAAGTGCTCAGAGCCCCAAAGGCCAGCTTTCATCTGATGCCCAGACCGTGGGGAAATGACTACTTTTTCCCCTGGAAAATGGCCTCTCTTTGCGGCCAGTCGCCTTGGCAGACCCTGAACACCCAAGCGAAAAATTTCCAAATTTTGCTGCATTTCTCTAAAACCAAAGTGGTCAGAATCTAGGTCCCACCAAGTGCTCAGAGCCCCAAAGGCCAGCTTTCATCTGATGCCCAGACCCTGTGCATATGACTTCTTTTCCCCCTGGAAAATGACCTCTCTTTGCGGCCACTAGCCCTGGTCGACCCCGATCACCCAAGCTAGAAATTTCAAATTTTGTTGGATTTCTCCAAAACCAAAGTGGTCAGAGTCTAGGCGAATGCAAGTCCCTAGAGCCCTAAAGGCCAGCTTTCATCTGATGCCCAGACCCTGTGCATATGACTTCTTTTTCCCCTGGAAAATGACCTCTCTTTCCGGCCACTCGCCCTGGACAACCCCGACCACCCACGCTTGAAATTACAAATTTTGCTGCATTTCTCCAAAACCAAAGTGGTCAGAATCTAGGCGAATGCAAGTCCGTAGTGCCCCAAATGTCAGCTTTCATCTGATGCCCTGACCCTGGGCAAATCACTACATGTTCCCCTGGAAAATGGCCTCTTGTTGCGGCCACTCGCCCTGGCCGACCCTGTCCACTGAAGCTAGAAATTTCCAAATTTTGCTGGATTTCTCCAAAACTAAAATGGTCAGAATCTAGGGCACAGCAAGTGCTCAGAGCCCCAAAGGCCACCTTTCATCTGATGCCCAGACCGTGGGGAAATGACTACTTTTTCCCCTGGAAAATGGCCTCTTGTTGCGGCCACTCGCCCTGGCCGACCCCGTCCACTGAAGCTAGAAATTTCCAAATTTTGCTGGATTTCTCCAAAACCAAAGTGGTCAGAATCTAGGTCCCAGCAAGTGCTCAGAGCCCCAAAGGCCAGCTTTCATCTGATGCCCTGAGCCTGGAGAAATGACTATTTTTTCCCCTGGAAAATGACCTCTCTGTACGGCCACTCGCACTGGCCAACCCTGTCCACTGAAGCTAGAGATTTCCAAATTTTGCTGGATTTCTCCAAAACTAAAATGGTCAGAATCTAGGGCACAGCAAGTGCTCAGAGCCCCAAAGGCCAGCTTTCATCTGATGCCCAGAGCCTGGAGAAATGACTATTTTTTCCCCTGGAAAATGACCTCTCTTTGCGACCACTCGCCCTGGCCGACCCTGACCACTGAAGCTAGAAATTTCCAAATTTTGTTGGATTTCTCCAAAACCAAAGTGGTCAGAATCTAGGTCCCAGCAAGTGCTCAGAGGCCCAAAGGCCACCTTTCATCTGATGCCCAGACCGTGGGGAAATGACTACTTTTTCCCCTGGAAAATGGCCTCTCTTTGCGGCCACTCGCCCTGGCCGACCCTGAACACCCAAGCAAGAAATTTCCAAATTTTGCTGCATTTCTCCAAAACCAAAGTGGTCAGAATCTAGGTCCCACCAAGTGCTCAGAGCCCCAAAGGCCAGCTTTCATCTGATGCCCAGAGCCTGGAGAAATGACTATTTTTTCCCCTGGAAAATGACCTCTCTTTCCGGCCACTCGCCCTGGACGACCCCGAACACCCACGCTTGAAATTACAAATTTTGCTGGATTTCTCCAAAACCAAAGTGGTCAGAATCTAGGCGAATGCAAGTCCGTAGTGCCCCAAATGTCAGCTTTCATCTGATGCCCTGACCCTGGGGAAATGATTTCTTTTTCCCCTGGAAAATGACCTCTCTTTGCGACAACTTGCCCTGGCCGACCCTGACAACTGAAGCTAGAAATTTCCAAATTTTGTTGTATTTCTCCAAAACCAAAGTGGTCAGAATCTAGGTCCCACCAAGTGCTCAGAGCCCCAAAGGCCAGCTTTCATCTGATGCCCAGACCGTGGGGAAATGACTACTTTTTCCCCTGGAAAATGGCCTCTCTTTGCGGCCAGTCGCCTTGGCAGACCCTGAACACCCAAGCGAAAAATTTCCAAATTTTGCTGCATTTCTCTAAAACCAAAGTGGTCAGAATCTAGGTCCCACCAAGTGCTCAGAGCCCCAAAGGCCAGCTTTCATCTGATGCCCAGACCCTGTGCATATGACTTCTTTTCCCCCTGGAAAATGACCTCTCTTTGCGGCCACTAGCCCTGGTCGACCCCGATCACCCAAGCTAGAAATTTCAAATTTTGTTGGATTTCTCCAAAACCAAAGTGGTCAGAGTCTAGGCGAATGCAAGTCCCTAGAGCCCTAAAGGCCAGCTTTCATCTGATGCCCAGACCCTGTGCATATGACTTCTTTTTCCCCTGGAAAATGACCTCTCTTTCCGGCCACTCGCCCTGGACAACCCCGACCACCCACGCTTGAAATTACAAATTTTGCTGCATTTCTCCAAAACCAAAGTGGTCAGAATCTAGGCGAATGCAAGTCCGTAGTGCCCCAAATGTCAGCTTTCATCTGATGCCCTGACCCTGGGCAAATCACTACATGTTCCCCTGGAAAATGGCCTCTCTTTGCGGCCACTCGCCCTGGCCGACCCTGTCCACTGAAGCTAGAAATTTCCAAATTTTGCTGGATTTCTCCAAAACTAAAATGGTCAGAATCTAGGGCACAGCAAGTGCTCAGAGCCCCAAAGGCCAGCTTTCATCTGATGCCCAGAGCCTGGAGAAATGACTATTTTTTCCCCTGGAAAATGACCTCTCTTTCCGGCCACTCTCCTTGGCTGACCCTGAGCACCCAAACTAGAAATTTCTAAATTTTGTTGGATTTCTCCAAAACGAAAGTGGTCAGAATCTACGTCCCAGCAAGTGCTCAGTGCCTAAAAGGCCAGCTTTCATCTGATGCCCAGAGCCTGGAGAAATGACTATTTTTTCCCCTGGAAAATGACCTCTCTTTGCGGCCACTCGCCCTGGCCGACCCTGACCACTGAAGCTAGAAATTTCCAAATTTTGTTGGATTTCTCCAAAACCAAAGTGGTCAGAATCTAGGTCCCAGCAAGTGCTCAGAGGCCCAAAGGCCACCTTTCATCTGATGCCCAGACCGTGGGGAAATGACTACTTTTTCCCCTGGAAAATGGCCTCTCTTTGCGGCCACTCGCCCTGGCCGACCCTGAACACCCAAGCAAGAAATTTCCAAATTTTGCTGCATTACTCCAAAACCAAAGTGGTCAGAATCTAGGTCCCACCAAGTGCTCAGAGCCCCAAAGGCCAGCTTTCATCTGATGCCCAGAGCCTGGAGAAATGACTATTTTTTCCCCTGGAAAATGACCTCTCTGTACGGCCACTCGCACTGGCCAACCCTGTCCACTGAAGCTAGAGATTTCCAAATTTTGCTGGATTTCTCCAAAACTAAAATGGTCAGAATCTAGGGCACAGCAAGTGCTCAGAGCCCCAAAGGCCAGCTTTCATCTGATGCCCAGAGCCTGGAGAAATGACTATTTTTTCCCCTGGAAAATGACCTCTCTTTGCGACCACTCGCCCTGGCCGACCCTGACCCCTGAAGCTAGAAATTTCCAAATTTTGTTGTATTTCTCCAAAACCAAAGTGGTCAGAATCTAGGTCCCACCAAGTGCTCAGAGCCCCAAAGGCCAGCTTTCATCTGATGCCCAGACCGTGGGGAAATGACTACTTTTTCCCCTGGAAAATGGCCTCTCTTTGCGGCCAGTCGCCTTGGCAGACCCTGAACACCCAAGCGGAAAATTTCCAAATTTTGCTGCATTTCTCTAAAACCAAAGTGGTCAGAATCTAGGTCCCACCAAGTGCTCAGAGCCCCAAAGGCCAGCTTTCATCTGATGCCCAGACCCTGTGCATATGACTTCTTTTCCCCCTGGAAAATGAGCTCTCTTTGCGGCCACTAGCCCTGGTCGACCCCGATCACCCAAGCTAGAAATTTCAAATTTTGTTGGATTTCTCCAAAACCAAAGTGGTCAGAGTCTAGGCGAATGCAAGTCCCTAGAGCCCTAAAGGCCAGCTTTCATCTGATGCCCAGACCCTGTGCATATGACTTCTTTTTCCCCTGGAAAATGACCTCTCTTTCCGGCCACTCGCCCTGGACAACCCCGACCACCCACGCTTGAAATTACAAATTTTGCTGCATTTCTCCAAAACCAAAGTGGTCAGAATCTAGGCGAATGCAAGTCCGTAGTGCCGCAAATGTCAGCTTTCATCTGATGCCCTGACCCTGGGCAAATCACTTCTTGTTCCCCTGGAAAATGGCCTCTCTTTGCGGCCACTCGCCCTGGCCGACCCTGTCCACTGAAGCTAGAAATTTCCAAATTTTGCTGGATTTCTCCAAAACTAAAATGGTCAGAATCTAGGGCACAGCAAGTGCTCAGAGCCCCAAAGGCCAGCTTTCATCTGATGCCCAGACCGTGGGGAAATGACTACTTTTTCCCCTGGAAAATGGCCTCTTGTTGCGGCCACTCGCCCTGGCCGACCCCGTCCACTGAAGCTAGAAATTTCCAAATTTTGCTGGATTTCTCCAAAACCAAAGTGGTCAGAATCTAGGGCACAGCAAGTGCTCAGAGCCCCAAAGGCCAGCTTTCATCTGATGCCCAGAGCCTGGAGAAATGACTATTTTTTCCCCTGGAAAATGACCTCTCTTTCCGGCCACTCTCCTTGGCTGACCCTGAGCACCCAAACTAGAAATTTCTAAATTTTGTTGGATTTCTCCAAAACGAAAGTGGTCAGAATCTACGTCCCAGCAAGTGCTCAGTGCCTAAAAGGCCAGCTTTCATCTGATGCCCAGAGCCTGGAGAAATGACTATTTTTTCCCCTGGAAAATGACCTCTCTGTACGGCCACTCGCACTGGCCAACCCTGTCCACTGAAGCTAGAAATTTCCAAATTTTGCTGGATTTCTCCAAAACTAAAATGGTCAGAATCTAGGGCACAGCAAGTGCTCAGAGCCCCAAAGGCCAGCTTTCATCTGATGCCCAGAGCCTGGAGAAATGACTATTTTTTCCCCTGGAAAATGACCTCTCTTTGCGACCACTCGCCCTGGCCGACCCTGACCACTGAAGCTAGAAATTTCCAAATTTTGTTGGATTTCTCCAAAACCAAAGTGGTCAGAATCTAGGTCCCAGCAAGTGCTCAGAGGCCTAAAGGCCACCTTTCATCTGATGCCCAGACCGTGGGGAAATGACTACTTTTTCCCCTGGAAAATGGCCTCTCTTTGCGGCCACTCGCCCTGGCCGACCCTGAACACCCAAGCAAGAAATTTCCAAATTTTGCTGCATTTCTCCAAAACCAAAGTGGTCAGAATCTAGGTCCCACCAAGTGCTCAGAGCCCCAAAGGCCAGCTTTCATCTGATGCCCAGAGCCTGGAGAAATGACTATTTTTTCCCCTGGAAAATGACCTCTCTTTCCGGCCACTCGCCCTGGACGACCCCAAACACCCACGCTTGAAATTACAAATTTTGCTGGATTTCTCCAAAACCAAAGTGGTCAGAATCTAGGCGAATGCAAGTCCGTAGTGCCCCAAATGTCAGCTTTCATCTGATGCCCTGACCCTGGGGAAATGATTTCTTTTTCCCCTGGAAAATGACCTCTCTTTGCGACAACTTGCCCTGGCCGACCCTGACAACTGAAGCTAGAAATTTCCAAATTTTGTTGTATTTCTCCAAAACCAAAGTGGTCAGAATCTAGGTCCCACCAAGTGCTCAGAGCCCCAAAGGCCAGCTTTCATCTGATGCCCAGACCGTGGGGAAATGACTACTTTTTCCCCTGGAAAATGGCCTCTCTTTGCGGCCAGTCGCCTTGGCAGACCCTGAACACCCAAGCGAAAAATTTCCAAATTTTGCTGCATTTCTCTAAAACCAAAGTGGTCAGAATCTAGGTCCCACCAAGTGCTCAGAGCCCCAAAGGCCAGCTTTCATCTGATGCCCAGACCCTGTGCATATGACTTCTTTTCCCCCTGGAAAATGACCTCTCTTTGCGGCCACTAGCCCTGGTCGACCCCGATCACCCAAGCTAGAAATTTCAAATTTTGTTGGATTTCTCCAAAACCAAAGTGGTCAGAGTCTAGGCGAATGCAAGTCCCTAGAGCCCTAAAGGCCAGCTTTCATCTGATGCCCAGACCCTGTGCATATGACTTCTTTTTCCCCTGGAAAATGACCTCTCTTTCCGGCCACTCGCCCTGGACAACCCCGACCACCCACGCTTGAAATTACAAATTTTGCTGCATTTCTCCAAAACCAAAGTGGTCAGAATCTAGGCGAATGCAAGTCCGTAGTGCCCCAAATGTCAGCTTTCATCTGATGCCCTGACCCTGGGCAAATCACTTCTTGTTCCCCTGGAAAATGGCCTCTCTTTGCGGCCACTCGCCCTGGCCGACCCTGTCCACTGAAGCTAGAAATTTCCAAATTTTGCTGGATTTCTCCAAAACTAAAATGGTCAGAATCTAGGGCACAGCAAGTGCTCAGAGCCCCAAAGGCCACCTTTCATCTGATGCCCAGACCGTGGGGAAATGACTACTTTTTCCCCTGGAAAATGGCCTCTTGTTGCGGCCACTCGCCCTGGCCGACCCCGTCCACTGAAGCTAGAAATTTCCAAATTTTGCTGGATTTCTCCAAAACCAAAGTGGTCAGAATCTAGGTCCCAGCAAGTGCTCAGAGCCCCAAAGGCCAGCTTTCATCTGATGCCCTGAGCCTGGAGAAATGACTATTTTTTCCCCTGGAAAATGACCTCTCTGTACGGCCACTCGCACTGGCCAACCCTGTCCACTGAAGCTAGAGATTTCCAAATTTTGCTGGATTTCTCCAAAACTAAAATGGTCAGAATCTAGGGCACAGCAAGTGCTCAGAGCCCCAAAGGCCAGCTTTCATCTGATGCCCAGAGCCTGGAGAAATGACTATTTTTTCCCCTGGAAAATGACCACTCTTTGCGACCACTCGCCCTGGCCGACCCTGACCACTGAAGCTAGAAATTTCCAAATTTTGTTGGATTTCTCCAAAACCAAAGTGGTCAGAATCTAGGTCCCAGCAAGTGCTCAGAGGCCCAAAGGCCACCTTTCATCTGATGCCCAGACCGTGGGGAAATGACTACTTTTTCCCCTGGAAAATGGCCTCTCTTTGCGGCCAGTCGCCTTGGCAGACCCTGAACACCCAAGCGGAAAATTTCCAAATTTTGCTGCATTTCTCTAAAACCAAAGTGGTCAGAATCTAGGTCCCACCAAGTGCTCAGAGCCCCAAAGGCCAGCTTTCATCTGATGCCCAGACCCTGTGCATATGACTTCTTTTCCCCCTGGAAAATGAGCTCTCTTTGCGGCCACTAGCCCTGGTCGACCCCGATCACCCAAGCTAGAAATTTCAAATTTTGTTGGATTTCTCCAAAACCAAAGTGGTCAGAGTCTAGGCGAATGCAAGTCCCTAGAGCCCTAAAGGCCAGCTTTCATCTGATGCCCAGACCCTGTGCATATGACTTCTTTTTCCCCTGGAAAATGACCTCTCTTTCCGGCCACTCGCCCTGGACAACCCCGACCACCCACGCTTGAAATTACAAATTTTGCTGCATTTCTCCAAAACCAAAGTGGTCAGAATCTAGGCGAATGCAAGTCCGTAGTGCCCCAAATGTCAGCTTTCATCTGATGCCCTGACCCTGGGCAAATCACTTCTTGTTCCCCTGGAAAATGGCCTCTCTTTGCGGCCACTCGCCCTGGCCGACCCTGTCCACTGAAGCTAGAAATTTCCAAATTTTGCTGGATTTCTCCAAAACTAAAATGGTCAGAATCTAGGGCACAGCAAGTGCTCAGAGCCCCAAAGGCCAGCTTTCATCTGATGCCCAGACCGTGGGGAAATGACTACTTTTTCCCCTGGAAAATGGCCTCTTGTTGCGGCCACTCGCCCTGGCCGACCCCGTCCACTGAAGCTAGAAATTTCCAAATTTTGCTGGATTTCTCCAAAACCAAAGTGGTCAGAATCTAGGGCACAGCAAGTGCTCAGAGCCCCAAAGGCCAGCTTTCATCTGATGCCCAGAGCCTGGAGAAATGACTATTTTTTCCCCTGGAAAATGACCTCTCTTTCCGGCCACTCTCCTTGGCTGACCCTGAGCACCCAAACTAGAAATTTCTAAATTTTGTTGGATTTCTCCAAAACGAAAGTGGTCAGAATCTACGTCCCAGCAAGTGCTCAGTGCCTAAAAGGCCAGCTTTCATCTGATGCCCAGAGCCTGGAGAAATGACTATTTTTTCCCCTGGAAAATGACCTCTCTGTACGGCCACTCGCACTGGCCAACCCTGTCCACTGAAGCTAGAAATTTCCAAATTTTGCTGGATTTCTCCAAAACTAAAATGGTCAGAATCTAGGGCACAGCAAGTGCTCAGAGCCCCAAAGGCCAGCTTTCATCTGATGCCCAGAGCCTGGAGAAATGACTATTTTTTCCCCTGGAAAATGACCTCTCTTTGCGACCACTCGCCCTGGCCGACCCTGACCACTGAAGCTAGAAATTTCCAAATTTTGTTGGATTTCTCCAAAACCAAAGTGGTCAGAATCTAGGTCCCAGCAAGTGCTCAGAGGCCTAAAGGCCACCTTTCATCTGATGCCCAGACCGTGGGGAAATGACTACTTTTTCCCCTGGAAAATGGCCTCTCTTTGCGGCCACTCGCCCTGGCCGACCCTGAACACCCAAGCAAGAAATTTCCAAATTTTGCTGCATTTCTCCAAAACCAAAGTGGTCAGAATCTAGGTCCCACCAAGTGCTCAGAGCCCCAAAGGCCAGCTTTCATCTGATGCCCAGAGCCTGGAGAAATGACTATTTTTTCCCCTGGAAAATGACCTCTCTTTCCGGCCACTCGCCCTGGACGACCCCAAACACCCACGCTTGAAATTACAAATTTTGCTGGATTTCTCCAAAACCAAAGTGGTCAGAATCTAGGCGAATGCAAGTCCGTAGTGCCCCAAATGTCAGCTTTCATCTGATGCCCTGACCCTGGGGAAATGATTTCTTTTTCCCCTGGAAAATGACCTCTCTTTGCGACAACTTGCCCTGGCCGACCCTGACAACTGAAGCTAGAAATTTCCAAATTTTGTTGGATTTCTCCAAAACCAAAGTGGTCAGAATCTAGGTCCCACCAAGTGCTCAGAGCCCCAAAGGCCAGCTTTCATCTGATGCCCAGACCGTGGGGAAATGACTACTTTTTCCCCTGGAAAATGGCCTCTCTTTGCGGCCAGTCGCCTTGGCAGACCCTGAACACCCAAGCGAAAAATTTCCAAATTTTGCTGCATTTCTCTAAAACCAAAGTGGTCAGAATCTAGGTCCCACCAAGTGCTCAGAGCCCCAAAGGCCAGCTTTCATCTGATGCCCAGACCCTGTGCATATGACTTCTTTTCCCCCTGGAAAATGACCTCTCTTTGCGGCCACTAGCCCTGGTCGACCCCGATCACCCAAGCTAGAAATTTCAAATTTTGTTGGATTTCTCCAAAACCAAAGTGGTCAGAGTCTAGGCGAATGCAAGTCCCTAGAGCCCTAAAGGCCAGCTTTCATCTGATGCCCAGACCCTGTGCATATGACTTCTTTTTCCCCTGGAAAATGACCTCTCTTTCCGGCCACTCGCCCTGGACAACCCCGACCACCCACGCTTGAAATTACAAATTTTGCTGCATTTCTCCAAAACCAAAGTGGTCAGAATCTAGGCGAATGCAAGTCCGTAGTGCCCCAAATGTCAGCTTTCATCTGATGCCCTGACCCTGGGCAAATCACTTCTTGTTCCCCTGGAAAATGGCCTCTCTTTGCGGCCACTCGCCCTGGCCGACCCTGTCCACTGAAGCTAGAAATTTCCAAATTTTGCTGGATTTCTCCAAAACTAAAATGGTCAGAATCTAGGGCACAGCAAGTGCTCAGAGCCCCAAAGGCCACCTTTCATCTGATGCCCAGACCGTGGGGAAATGACTACTTTTTCCCCTGGAAAATGGCCTCTTGTTGCGGCCACTCGCCCTGGCCGACCCCGTCCACTGAAGCTAGAAATTTCCAAATTTTGCTGGATTTCTCCAAAACCAAAGTGGTCAGAATCTAGGTCCCAGCAAGTGCTCAGAGCCCCAAAGGCCAGCTTTCATCTGATGCCCTGAGCCTGGAGAAATGACTATTTTTTCCCCTGGAAAATGACCTCTCTGTACGGCCACTCGCACTGGCCAACCCTGTCCACTGAAGCTAGAGATTTCCAAATTTTGCTGGATTTCTCCAAAACTAAAATGGTCAGAATCTAGGGCACAGCAAGTGCTCAGAGCCCCAAAGGCCAGCTTTCATCTGATGCCCAGAGCCTGGAGAAATGACTATTTTTTCCCCTGGAAAATGACCTCTCTTTGCGACCACTCGCCCTGGCCGACCCTGACCACTGAAGCTAGAAATTTCCAAATTTTGTTGGATTTCTCCAAAACCAAAGTGGTCAGAATCTAGGTCCCAGGAAGTGCTCAGAGGCCCAAAGGCCACCTTTCATCTGATGCCCAGACCGTGGGGAAATGACTACTTTTTCCCCTGGAAAATGGCCTCTCTTTGCGGCCACTCGCCCTGGCCGACCCTGAACACCCAAGCAAGAAATTTCCAAATTTTGCTGCATTTCTCCAAAACCAAAGTGGTCAGAATCTAGGTCCCACCAAGTGCTCAGAGCCCCAAAGGCCAGCTTTCATCTGATGCCCAGAGCCTGGAGAAATGACTATTTTTTCCCCTGGAAAATGACCTCTCTTTCCGGCCACTCGCCCTGGACGACCCCGAACACCCACGCTTGAAATTACAAATTTTGCTGGATTTCTCCAAAACCAAAGTGGTCAGAATCTAGGCGAATGCAAGTCCGTAGTGCCCCAAATGTCAGCTTTCATCTGATGCCCTGACCCTGGGGAAATGATTTCTTTTTCCCCTGGAAAATGACCTCTCTTTGCGACAACTTGCCCTGGCCGACCCTGACAACTGAAGCTAGAAATTTCCAAATTTTGTTGTATTTCTCCAAAACCAAAGTGGTCAGAATCTAGGTCCCACCAAGTGCTCAGAGCCCCAAAGGCCAGCTTTCATCTGATGCCCAGACCGTGGGGAAATGACTACTTTTTCCCCTGGAAAATGGCCTCTCTTTGCGGCCAGTCGCCTTGGCAGACCCTGAACACCCAAGCGAAAAATTTCCAAATTTTGCTGCATTTCTCTAAAACCAAAGTGGTCAGAATCTAGGTCCCACCAAGTGCTCAGAGCCCCAAAGGCCAGCTTTCATCTGATGCCCAGACCCTGTGCATATGACTTCTTTTCCCCCTGGAAAATGACCTCTCTTTGCGGCCACTAGCCCTGGTCGACCCCGATCACCCAAGCTAGAAATTTCAAATTTTGTTGGATTTCTCCAAAACCAAAGTGGTCAGAGTCTAGGCGAATGCAAGTCCCTAGAGCCCTAAAGGCCAGCTTTCATCTGATGCCCAGACCCTGTGCATATGACTTCTTTTTCCCCTGGAAAATGACCTCTCTTTCCGGCCACTCGCCCTGGACAACCCCGACCACCCACGCTTGAAATTACAAATTTTGCTGCATTTCTCCAAAACCAAAGTGGTCAGAATCTAGGCGAATGCAAGTCCGTAGTGCCCCAAATGTCAGCTTTCATCTGATGCCCTGACCCTGGGCAAATCACTTCTTGTTCCCCTGGAAAATGGCCTCTCTTTGCGGCCACTCGCCCTGGCCGACCCTGTCCACTGAAGCTAGAAATTTCCAAATTTTGCTGGATTTCTCCAAAACTAAAATGGTCAGAATCTAGGGCACAGCAAGTGCTCAGAGCCCCAAAGGCCACCTTTCATCTGATGCCCAGACCGTGGGGAAATGACTACTTTTTCCCCTGGAAAATGGCCTCTTGTTGCGGCCACTCGCCCTGGCCGACCCCGTCCACTGAAGCTAGAAATTTCCAAATTTTGCTGGATTTCTCCAAAACCAAAGTGGTCAGAATCTAGGTCCCAGCAAGTGCTCAGAGCCCCAAAGGCCAGCTTTCATCTGATGCCCTGAGCCTGGAGAAATGACTATTTTTTCCCCTGGAAAATGACCTCTCTGTACGGCCACTCGCACTGGCCAACCCTGTCCACTGAAGCTAGAGATTTCCAAATTTTGCTGGATTTCTCCAAAACTAAAATGGTCAGAATCTAGGGCACAGCAAGTGCTCAGAGCCCCAAAGGCCAGCTTTCATCTGATGCCCAGAGCCTGGAGAAATGACTATTTTTTCCCCTGGAAAATGACCTCTCTTTGCGACCACTCGCCCTGGCCGACCCTGACCACTGAAGCTAGAAATTTCCAAATTTTGTTGGATTTCTCCAAAACCAAAGTGGTCAGAATCTAGGTCCCAGGAAGTGCTCAGAGGCCCAAAGGCCACCTTTCATCTGATGCCCAGACCGTGGGGAAATGACTACTTTTTCCCCTGGAAAATGGCCTCTCTTTGCGGCCACTCGCCCTGGCCGACCCTGAACACCCAAGCAAGAAATTTCCAAATTTTGCTGCATTTCTCCAAAACCAAAGTGGTCAGAATCTAGGTCCCACCAAGTGCTCAGAGCCCCAAAGGCCAGCTTTCATCTGATGCCCAGAGCCTGGAGAAATGACTATTTTTTCCCCTGGAAAATGACCTCTCTTTCCGGCCACTCGCCCTGGACGACCCCGAACACCCACGCTTGAAATTACAAATTTTGCTGGATTTCTCCAAAACCAAAGTGGTCAGAATCTAGGCGAATGCAAGTCCGTAGTGCCCCAAATGTCAGCTTTCATCTGATGCCCTGACCCTGGGGAAATGATTTCTTTTTCCCCTGGAAAATGACCTCTCTTTGCGACAACTTGCCCTGGCCGACCCTGACAACTGAAGCTAGAAATTTCCAAATTTTGTTGTATTTCTCCAAAACCAAAGTGGTCAGAATCTAGGTCCCACCAAGTGCTCAGAGCCCCAAAGGCCAGCTTTCATCTGATGCCCAGACCGTGGGGAAATGACTACTTTTTCCCCTGGAAAATGGCCTCTCTTTGCGGCCAGTCGCCTTGGCAGACCCTGAACACCCAAGCGAAAAATTTCCAAATTTTGCTGCATTTCTCTAAAACCAAAGTGGTCAGAATCTAGGTCCCACCAAGTGCTCAGAGCCCCAAAGGCCAGCTTTCATCTGATGCCCAGACCCTGTGCATATGACTTCTTTTCCCCCTGGAAAATGACCTCTCTTTGCGGCCACTAGCCCTGGTCGACCCCGATCACCCAAGCTAGAAATTTCAAATTTTGTTGGATTTCTCCAAAACCAAAGTGGTCAGAGTCTAGGCGAATGCAAGTCCCTAGAGCCCTAAAGGCCAGCTTTCATCTGATGCCCAGACCCTGTGCATATGACTTCTTTTTCCCCTGGAAAATGACCTCTCTTTCCGGCCACTCGCCCTGGACAACCCCGACCACCCACGCTTGAAATTACAAATTTTGCTGCATTTCTCCAAAACCAAAGTGGTCAGAATCTAGGCGAATGCAAGTCCGTAGTGCCCCAAATGTCAGCTTTCATCTGATGCCCTGACCCTGGGCAAATCACTACATGTTCCCCTGGAAAATGGCCTCTCTTTGCGGCCACTCGCCCTGGCCGACCCTGTCCACTGAAGCTAGAAATTTCCAAATTTTGCTGGATTTCTCCAAAACTAAAATGGTCAGAATCTAGGGCACAGCAAGTGCTCAGAGCCCCAAAGGCCAGCTTTCATCTGATGCCCAGAGCCTGGAGAAATGACTATTTTTTCCCCTGGAAAATGACCTCTCTTTCCGGCCACTCTCCTTGGCTGACCCTGAGCACCCAAACTAGAAATTTCTAAATTTTGTTGGATTTCTCCAAAACCAAAGTGGTCAGAATCTAGGTCCCAGCAAGTGCTCAGAGGCCCAAAGGCCACCTTTCATCTGATGCCCAGACCGTGGGGAAATGACTACTTTTTCCCCTGGAAAATGGCCTCTCTTTGCGGCCACTCGCCCTGGCCGACCCTGAACACCCAAGCAAGAAATTTCCAAATTTTGCTGCATTTCTCCAAAACCAAAGTGGTCAGAATCTAGGTCCCACCAAGTGCTCAGAGCCCCAAAGGCCAGCTTTCATCTGATGCCCAGAGCCTGGAGAAATGACTATTTTTTCCCCTGGAAAATGACCTCTCTTTCCGGCCACTCGCCCTGGACGACCCCAAACACCCACGCTTGAAATTACAAATTTTGCTGGATTTCTCCAAAACCAAAGTGGTCAGAATCTAGGCGAATGCAAGTCCGTAGTGCCCCAAATGTCAGCTTTCATCTGATGCCCTGACCCTGGAGAAATGATTTCTTTTTCCCCTGGAAAATGACCTCTCTTTGCGACAACTCGCCCTGGCCGACCCTGACAACTGAAGCTAGAAATTTCCAAATTTTGTTGTATTTCTCCAAAACCAAAGTGGTCAGAATCTAGGTCCCACCAAGTGCTCAGAGCCCCAAAGGCCAGCTTTCATCTGATGCCCAGACCGTGGGGAAATGACTACTTTTTCCCCTGGAAAATGGCCTCTCTTTGCGGCCAGTCGCCTTGGCAGACCCTGAACACCCAAGCGGAAAATTTCCAAATTTTGCTGCATTTCTCTAAAACCAAAGTGGTCAGAATCTAGGTCCCACCAAGTGCTCAGAGCCCCAAAGGCCAGCTTTCATCTGATGCCCAGACCCTGTGCATATGACTTCTTTTCCCCCTGGAAAATGACCTCTCTTTGCGGCCACTAGCCCTGGTCGACCCCGATCACCCAAGCTAGAAATTTCAAATTTTGTTGGATTTCTCCAAAACCAAAGTGGTCAGAGTCTAGGCGAATGCAAGTCCCTAGAGCCCTAAAGGCCAGCTTTCATCTGATGCCCAGACCCTGTGCATATGACTTCTTTTTCCCCTGGAAAATGACCTCTCTTTCCGGCCACTCGCCCTGGACAACCCCGACCACCCACGCTTGAAATTACAAATTTTGCTGCATTTCTCCAAAACCAAAGTGGTCAGAATCTAGGCGAATGCAAGTCCGTAGTGCCCCAAATGTCAGCTTTCATCTGATGCCCTGACCCTGGGCAAATCACTACATGTTCCCCTGGAAAATGGCCTCTCTTTGCGGCCACTCGCCCTGGCCGACCCTGTCCACTGAAGCTAGAAATTTCCAAATTTTGCTGGATTTCTCCAAAACTAAAATGGTCAGAATCTAGGGCACAGCAAGTGCTCAGAGCCCCAAAGGCCAGCTTTCATCTGATGCCCAGAGCCTGGAGAAATGACTATTTTTTCCCCTGGAAAATGACCTCTCTTTCCGGCCACTCTCCTTGGCTGACCCTGAGCACCCAAACTAGAAATTTCTAAATTTTGTTGGATTTCTCCAAAACCAAAGTGGTCAGAATCTAGGTCCCAGCAAGTGCTCAGAGGCCCAAAGGCCACCTTTCATCTGATGCCCAGACCGTGGGGAAATGACTACTTTTTCCCCTGGAAAATGGCCTCTCTTTGCGGCCACTCGCCCTGGCCGACCCTGAACACCCAAGCAAGAAATTTCCAAATTTTGCTGCATTTCTCCAAAACCAAAGTGGTCAGAATCTAGGTCCCACCAAGTGCTCAGAGCCCCAAAGGCCAGCTTTCATCTGATGCCCAGAGCCTGGAGAAATGACTATTTTTTCCCCTGGAAAATGACCTCTCTTTCCGGCCACTCGCCCTGGACGACCCCAAACACCCACGCTTGAAATTACAAATTTTGCTGGATTTCTCCAAAACCAAAGTGGTCAGAATCTAGGCGAATGCAAGTCCGTAGTGCCCCAAATGTCAGCTTTCATCTGATGCCCTGACCCTGGAGAAATGATTTCTTTTTCCCCTGGAAAATGACCTCTCTTTGCGACAACTCGCCCTGGCCGACCCTGACAACTGAAGCTAGAAATTTCCAAATTTTGTTGTATTTCTCCAAAACCAAAGTGGTCAGAATCTAGGTCCCACCAAGTGCTCAGAGCCCCAAAGGCCAGCTTTCATCTGATGCCCAGACCGTGGGGAAATGACTACTTTTTCCCCTGGAAAATGGCCTCTCTTTGCGGCCAGTCGCCTTGGCAGACCCTGAACACCCAAGCGGAAAATTTCCAAATTTTGCTGCATTTCTCTAAAACCAAAGTGGTCAGAATCTAGGTCCCACCAAGTGCTCAGAGCCCCAAAGGCCAGCTTTCATCTGATGCCCAGACCCTGTGCATATGACTTCTTTTCCCCCTGGAAAATGACCTCTCTTTGCGGCCACTAGCCCTGGTCGACCCCGATCACCCAAGCTAGAAATTTCAAATTTTGTTGGATTTCTCCAAAACCAAAGTGGTCAGAGTCTAGGCGAATGCAAGTCCCTAGAGCCCTAAAGGCCAGCTTTCATCTGATGCCCAGACCCTGTGCATATGACTTCTTTTTCCCCTGGAAAATGACCTCTCTTTCCGGCCACTCGCCCTGGACAACCCCGACCACCCACGCTTGAAATTACAAATTTTGCTGCATTTCTCCAAAACCAAAGTGGTCAGAATCTAGGCGAATGCAAGTCCGTAGTGCCCCAAATGTCAGCTTTCATCTGATGCCCTGACCCTGGGCAAATCACTTCTTGTTCCCCTGGAAAATGGCCTCTCTTTGCGGCCACTCGCCCTGGCCGACCCTGTCCACTGAAGCTAGAAATTTCCAAATTTTGCTGGATTTCTCCAAAACTAAAATGGTCAGAATCTAGGGCACAGCAAGTGCTCAGAGCCCCAAAGGCCAGCTTTCATCTGATGCCCAGAGCCTGGAGAAATGACTATTTTTTCCCCTGGAAAATGACCTCTCTTTGCGACCACTCGCCCTGGCCGACCCTGACCACTGAAGCTAGAAATTTCCAAATTTTGTTGGATTTCTCCAAAACCAAAGTGGTCAGAATCTAGGTCCCAGCAAGTGCTCAGAGGCCCAAAGGCCACCTTTCATCTGATGCCCAGACCGTGGGGAAATGACTACTTTTTCCCCTGGAAAATGGCCTCTCTTTGCGGCCACTCGCCCTGGCCGACCCTGAACACCCAAGCAAGAAATTTCCAAATTTTGCTGCATTTCTCCAAAACCAAAGTGGTCAGAATCTAGGTCCCACCAAGTGCTCAGAGCCCCAAAGGCCAGCTTTCATCTGATGCCCAGAGCCTGGAGAAATGACTATTTTTTCCCCTGGAAAATGACCTCTCTTTCCGGCCACTCGCCCTGGACGACCCCGACCACCCACGCTTGAAATTACAAATTTTGCTGGATTTCTCCAAAACCAAAGTGGTCAGAATCTAGGCGAATGCAAGTCCGTAGTGCCCCAATGTCAGCTTTCATCTGATGCCCTGACCCTGGGGAAATGATTTCTTTTTCCCCTGGAAAATGACCTCTCTTTGCGACAACTCGCCCTGGCCGACCCTGACAACTGAAGCTCGAAATTTCCAAATTTTGTTGTATTTCTCCAAAACCAAAGTGGTCAGAATCTAGGTCCCACCAAGTGCTCAGAGCCCCAAAGGCCAGCTTTCATCTGATGCCCAGACCCTGTGCATATGACTTCTTTTCCCCCTGGAAAATGAGCTCTCTTTGCGGCCACTAGCCCTGGTCGACCCCGATCACCCAAGCTAGAAATTTCAAATTTTGTTGGATTTCTCCAAAACCAAAGTGGTCAGAGTCTAGGCGAATGCAAGTCCCTAGAGCCCTAAAGGCCAGCTTTCATCTGATGCCCAGACCCTGTACATATGACTTCTTTTTTCCCTGGAAAATGACCTCTCTTTCCGGCCACTCGCCCTGGACAACCCCGACCACCCACGCTTGAAATTACAAATTTTGCTGCATTTCTCCAAAACCAAAGTGGTCAGAATCTAGGCGAATGCAAGTCCGTAGTGCCCCAAATGTCAGCTTTCATCTGATGCCCTGACCCTGGGCAAATCACTTCTTGTTCCCCTGGAAAATGGCCTCTCTTTGCGGCCACTCGCCCTGGCCGACCCTGTCCACTGAAGCTAGAAATTTCCAAATTTTGCTGGATTTCTCCAAAACTAAAATGGTCAGAATCTAGGGCACAGCAAGTGCTCAGAGCCCCAAAGGCCAGCTTTCATCTGATGCCATGAGCATGGGGAAATGACTTCTTTTTCCCCTGGAAAATGGCCTCTCTTTGCGGCCACTCGCCCTGGCCGACCCTGAACACCCAAGCGAGAAATTTCCAAATTTTGCTGCATTTCTCCAAAACGAAAGTGGTCAGAATCTAGGTCCCACCAAGTGCTCCGAGCCCCAAAGGCCAGCTTTCATCTGATGCCCAGAGCCTGGAGAAATGACTATTTTTTCCCCTGGAAAATGACCTCTCTTTTCGGCCACTCGCCCTGGACAACCCCGACCACCCACGCTTGAAATTACAAATTTTGCTGGATTTCTCCAAAACCAAAGTGGTCAGAATCTAGGCGAATGCAAGTCCGTAGTGCCCCAAATGTCAGCTTTCATCTGATGCCCTGACCCTGGGCAAATCACTTCTTGTTCCCCTGGAAAATGGACTCTCTTTGCGGCCACTCGCCCTGGCCAACCCTGTCCACTGAAGCTAGAAATTTCCAAATTTTGCTGGATTTCTCCAAAACTAAAATGGTCAGAATCTAGGGCACAGCAAGTGCTCAGAGCCCCAAAGGCCACCTTTCATCTGATGCCCAGACCGTGGGGAAATGACTACTTTTTACCCTGGAAAATGGCCTCTTGTTGCGGCCACTCGCCCTGGCCGACCCCGTCCACTGAAGCTAGAAATTTCCAAATTTTGCTGGATTTCTCCAAAACCAAAGTGGTCAGAATCTAGGGCACAGCAAGTGCTCAGAGCCCCAAAGGCCAGCTTTCATCTGATGCCCAGAGCCTGGAGAAATGACTATTTTTTCCCCTGGAAAATGACCTCTCTTTCCGGCCACTCTCCTTGGCTGACCCTGAGCACCCAAACTAGAAATTTCTAAATTTTGTTGGATTTCTCCAATACGAAAGTGGTCAAAATCTACGTCCCAGCAAGTGCTCAGTGCCTAAAAGGCCAGCTTTCATCTGATGCCCAGAGCTTGGAGAAATGACTATTTTTTCCCCTGGAAAATGACCTCTCTGTACGGCCACTCGCACTGGCCAACCCTGTCCACTGAAGCTAGAGATTTCCAAATTTTGCTGGATTTCTCCAAAACTAAAATGGTCAGAATCTAGGGCACAGCAAGTGCTCAGAGCCCCAAAGGCCAGCTTTCATCTGATGCCCAGAGCCTGGAGAAATGACTATTTTTTCCCCTGGAAAATGACCTCTCTTTGTGGCCACTAGCCCTGGTCGACCCCGATCACCCAAGCTAGAAATTTCAAATTTTGTTGGATTTCTCCAAAACCAAAGTGGTCAGAGTCTAGGCGAATGCAAGTCCCTAGAGCCCTAAAGGCCAGCTTTCATCTGATGCCCAGACCCTGTGCATATGACTTCTTTTTCCCCTGGAAAATGACCTCTCTTTCCGGCCACTCGCCCTGGACAACCCCGACCACCCACGCTTGAAATTACAAATTTTGCTGCATTTCTCCAAAACCAAAGTGGTCAGAATCTAGGCGAATGCAAGTCCGTAGTGCCCCAAATGTCAGCTTTCATCTGATGCCCTGACCCTGGGCAAATCACTTCTTGTTCCCCTGGAAAATGGCCTCTCTTTGCGGCCACTCGCCCTGGCCGACCCTGTCCACTGAAGCTAGAAATTTCCAAATTTTGCTGGATTTCTCCAAAACTAAAATGGTCAGAATCTAGGGCACAGCAAGTGCTCAGAGCCCCAAAGGCCAGCTTTCATCTGATGCCCAGAGCCTGGAGAAATGACTATTTTTTCCCCTGGAAAATGACCTCTCTTTGCGACCACTCGCCCTGGCCGACCCTGACCACTGAAGCTAGAAATTTCCAAATTTTGTTGGATTTCTCCAAAACCAAAGTGGTCAGAATCTAGGTCCCAGCAAGTGCTCAGAGGCCCAAAGGCCACCTTTCATCTGATGCCCAGACCGTGGGGAAATGACTACTTTTTCCCCTGGAAAATGGCCTCTCTTTGCGGCCACTCGCCCTGGCCGACCCTGAACACCCAAGCAAGAAATTTCCAAATTTTGCTGCATTTCTCCAAAACCAAAGTGGTCAGAATCTAGGTCCCACCAAGTGCTCAGAGCCCCAAAGGCCAGCTTTCATCTGATGCCCAGAGCCTGGAGAAATGACTATTTTTTCCCCTGGAAAATGACCTCTCTTTCCGGCCACTCGCCCTGGACGACCCCGACCACCCACGCTTGAAATTACAAATTTTGCTGGATTTCTCCAAAACCAAAGTGGTCAGAATCTAGGCGAATGCAAGTCCGTAGTGCCCCAATGTCAGCTTTCATCTGATGCCCTGACCCTGGGGAAATGATTTCTTTTTCCCCTGGAAAATGACCTCTCTTTGCGACAACTCGCCCTGGCCGACCCTGACAACTGAAGCTGGAAATTTCCAAATTTTGTTGTATTTCTCCAAAACCAAAGTGGTCAGAATCTAGGTCCCACCAAGTGCTCAGAGCCCCAAAGGCCAGCTTTCATCTGATGCCCAGACCCTGTGCATATGACTTCTTTTCCCCCTGGAAAATGACCTCTCTTTGCGGCCACTAGCCCTGGTCGACCCCGATCACCCAAGCTAGAAATTTCAAATTTTGTTGGATTTCTCCAAAACCAAAGTGGTCAGAGTCTAGGCGAATGCAAGTCCCTAGAGCCCTAAAGGCCAGCTTTCATCTGATGCCCAGACCCTGTACATATGACTTCTTTTTTCCCTGGAAAATGACCTCTCTTTCCGGCCACTCGCCCTGGACAACCCCGACCACCCACGCTTGAAATTACAAATTTTGCTGCATTTCTCCAAAACCAAAGTGGTCAGAATCTAGGCGAATGCAAGTCCGTAGTGCCCCAAATGTCAGCTTTCATCTGATGCCCTGACCCTCGGCAAATCACTTCTTGTTCCCCTGGAAAATGGCCTCTCTTTGCGGCCACTCGCCCTGGCCGACCCTGTCCACTGAAGCTAGAAATTTCCAAATTTTGCTGGATTTCTCCAAAACTAAAATGGTCAGAATCTAGGGCACAGCAAGTGCTCAGAGCCCCAAAGGCCAGCTTTCATCTGATGCCATGAGCATGGGGAAATGACTTCTTTTTCCCCTGGAAAATGGCCTCTCTTTGCGGCCACTCGCCCTGGCCGACCCTGAACACCCAAGCGAGAAATTTCCAAATTTTGCTGCATTTCTCCAAAACGAAAGTGGTCAGAATCTAGGTCCCACCAAGTGCTCCGAGCCCCAAAGGCCAGCTTTCATCTGATGCCCAGAGCCTGGAGAAATGACTATTTTTTCCCCTGGAAAATGACCTCTCTTTTCGGCCACTCGCCCTGGACAACCCCGACCACCCACGCTTGAAATTACAAATTTTGCTGGATTTCTCCAAAACCAAAGTGGTCAGAATCTAGGCGAATGCAAGTCCGTAGTGCCCCAAATGTCAGCTTTCATCTGATGCCCTGACCCTGGGCAAATCACTTCTTGTTCCCCTGGAAAATGGACTCTCTTTGCGGCCACTCGCCCTGGCCAACCCTGTCCACTGAAGCTAGAAATTTCCAAATTTTGCTGGATTTCTCCAAAACTAAAATGGTCAGAATCTAGGGCACAGCAAGTGCTCAGAGCCCCAAAGGCCACCTTTCATCTGATGCCCAGACCGTGGGGAAATGACTACTTTTTACCCTGGAAAATGGCCTCTTGTTGCGGCCACTCGCCCTGGCCGACCCCGTCCACTGAAGCTAGAAATTTCCAAATTTTGCTGGATTTCTCCAAAACCAAAGTGGTCAGAATCTAGGGCACAGCAAGTGCTCAGAGCCCCAAAGGCCAGCTTTCATCTGATGCCCAGAGCCTGGAGAAATGACTATTTTTTCCCCTGGAAAATGACCTCTCTTTCCGGCCACTCTCCTTGGCTGACCCTGAGCACCCAAACTAGAAATTTCTAAATTTTGTTGGATTTCTCCAATACGAAAGTGGTCAGAATCTACGTCCCAGCAAGTGCTCAGTGCCTAAAAGGCCAGCTTTCATCTGATGCCCAGAGCTTGGAGAAATGACTATTTTTTCCCCTGGAAAATGACCTCTCTGTACGGCCACTCGCACTGGCCAACCCTGTCCACTGAAGCTAGAGATTTCCAAATTTTGCTGGATTTCTCCAAAACTAAAATGGTCAGAATCTAGGGCACAGCAAGTGCTCAGAGCCCCAAAGGCCAGCTTTCATCTGATGCCCAGAGCCTGGAGAAATGACTATTTTTTCCCCTGGAAAATGACCTCTCTTTGCGACCACTCGCCCTGGCCGACCCTGACCACTGAAGCTAGAAATTTCCAAATTTTGTTGGATTTCTCCAAAACCAAAGTGGTCAGAATCTAGGTCCCAGCAAGTGCTCAGAGGCCCAAAGGCCACCTTTCATCTGATGCCCAGACCGTGGGGAAATGACTACTTTTTCCCCTGGAAAATGGCCTCTCTTTGCGGCCACTCGCCCTGGCCGACCCTGAACACCCAAGCAAGAAATTTCCAAATTTTGCTGCATTTCTCCAAAACCAAAGTGGTCAGAATCTAGGTCCCACCAAGTGCTCAGAGCCCCAAAGGCCAGCTTTCATCTGATGCCCAGAGCCTGGAGAAATGACTATTTTTTCCCCTGGAAAATGACCTCTCTTTCCGGCCACTCGCCCTGGACGACCCCGACCACCCACGCTTGAAATTACAAATTTTGATGGATTTCTCCAAAACCAAAGTGGTCAGAATCTAGGCGAATGCAAGTCCGTAGTGCCCCAAATGTCAGCTTTCATCTGATGCCCTGACCCTGGGGAAATGATTTCTTTTTCCCCTGGAAAATGACCTCTCTTTGCGACCACTCGCCCTGGCCGACCCTGACAACTGAAGCTAGAAATTTCCAAATTTTGTTGTATTTCTCCAAAACCAAAGTGGTCAGAATCTAGGTCCCACCAAGTGCTCAGAGCCCCAAAGGCCAGCTTTCATCTGATGCCCAGACCGTGGGGAAATGACTACTTTTTCCCCTGGAAAATGGCCTCTCTTTGCGGCCAGTCGCCTTGACAGACCCTGAACACCCAAGCGAAAAATTTCCAAATTTTGCTGCATTTCTCTAAAACCAAAGTGGTCAGAATCTAGGTCCCACCAAGTGCTCAGAGCCCCAAAGGCCAGCTTTCATCTGATGCCCAGACCCTGTGCATATGACTTCTTTTCCCCCTGGAAAATGACCTCTCTTTGTGGCCACTAGCCCTGGTCGACCCCGATCACCCAAGCTAGAAATTTCAAATTTTGTTGGATTTCTCCAAAACCAAAGTGGTCAGAATCTAGGCGAATGCAAGTCCGTAGAGCCCCAAAGGCCAGCTTTCATCTGATGCCCAGACCCTGTGCATATGACTTCTTTTTCCCCTGGAAAATGACCTCTCTTTCCGGCCACTCGCCCTGGACAACCCCGACCACCCACGCTTGAAATTACAAATTTTGCTGCATTTCTCCAAAACCAAAGTGGTCAGAATCTAGGCGAATGCAAGTCCGTAGTGCCCCAAATGTCAGCTTTCATCTGATGCCCTGACCCTGGGCAAATCACTTCTTGTTCCCCTGGAAAATGGCCTCTCTTTGCGGCCACTCGCCCTGGCCGACCCTGTCCACTGAAGCTAGAAATTTCCAAATTTTGCTGGATTTCTCCAAATCTAAAATGGTCAGAATCTAGGGCACAGCAAGTGCTCAGAGCCCCAAAGGCCAGCTTTCATCTGATGCCCAGAGCCTGGAGAAATGACTATTTTTTCCCCTGGAAAATGACCTCTCTTTCCGGCCACTATACTTGGCTGACCCTGAGCACCCAAACTAGAAATTTCTAAATTTTGTTGGATTTCTCCAAAACGAAAGTGGTCAGAATCTACGTCCCAGCAAGTGCTCAGTGCCTAAAAGGCCAGCTTTCATCTGATGCCCAGAGCCTGGAGAAATGACTATTTTTTCCCCTGGAAAATGACCTCTCTGTACGGCCACTCGCACTGGCCAACCCTGTCCACTGAAGCTAGAGATTTCCAAATTTTGCTGGATTTCTCCAAAACTAAAATGGTCAGAATCTAGGGCACAGCAAGTGCTCAGAGCCCCAAAGGCCAGCTTTCATCTGATGCCCAGAGCCTGGAGAAATGACTATTTTTTCCCCTGGAAAATGACCTCTCTTTGCGACCACTCGCCCTGGCCGACCCTGACCACTGAAGCTAGAAATTTCAAAATTTTGTTGGATTTCTCCAAAACCAAAGTGGTCAGAATCTAGGTCCCAGCAAGTGCTCAGAGGCCCAAAGGCCAGCTTTCATCTGATGCCCAGAGCCTGGAGAAATGACTATTTTTTCCCCTGGAAAATGACCTCTCTTTCCGGCCACTCGCCCTGGACAACCCCGACCACCCACGCTTGAAATTACAAATTTTGATGGATTTCTCCAAAACCAAAGTGGTCAGAATCTAGGCGAATGCAAGTCCGTAGTGCCCCAAATGTCAGCTTTCATCTGATGCCCTGACCCTGGGGAAATGATTTCTTTTTCCCCTGGAAAATGACCTCTCTTTGCGACCACTCGCCCTGGCCGACCCTGACAACTGAAGCTAGAAATTTCCAAATTTTGTTGTATTTCTCCAAAACCAAAGTGGTCAGAATCTAGGTCCCACCAAGTGCTCAGAGCCCCAAAGGCCAGCTTTCATCTGATGCCCAGACCGTGGGGAAATGACTACTTTTTCCCCTGGAAAATGGCCTCTCTTTGCGGCCAGTCGCCTTGACAGACCCTGAACACCCAAGCGAAAAATTTCCAAATTTTGCTGCATTTCTCTAAAACCAAAGTGGTCAGAATCTAGGTCCCACCAAGTGCTCAGAGCCCCAAAGGCCAGCTTTCATCTGATGCCCAGACCGTGGGGAAATGACTACTTTTTCCCCTGGAAAATGGCCTCTCTTTGCGGCCAGTCGCCTTGACAGACCCTGAACACCCAAGCGAAAAATTTCCAAATTTTGCTGCATTTCTCTAAAACCAAAGTTGTCAGAATCTAGGTCCCACCAAGTGCTCAGAGCCCCAAAGGCCAGCTTTCATCTGATGCCCAGACCCTGTGCATATGACTTCTTTTCCCCCTGGAAAATGACCTCTCTTTGTGGCCACTAGCCCTGGTCGACCCCGATCACCCAAGCTAGAAATTTCAAATTTTGTTGGATTTCTCCAAAACCAAAGTGGTCAGAATCTAGGCGAATGCAAGTCCGTAGAGCCCCAAAGGCCAGCTTTCATCTGATGCCCAGACCCTGTGCATATGACTTCTTTTTCCCCTGGAAAATGACCTCTCTTTCCGGCCACTCGCCCTGGACAACCCCGACCACCCACGCTTGAAATTACAAATTTTGCTGCATTTCTCCAAAACCAAAGTGGTCAGAATCTAGGCGAATGCAAGTCCGTAGTGCCCCAAATGTCAGCTTTCATCTGATGCCCTGACCCTGGGCAAATCACTTCTTGTTCCCCTGGAAAATGGCCTCTCTTTGCGGCCACTCGCCCTGGCCGACCCTGTCCACTGAAGCTAGAAATTTCCAAATTTTGCTGGATTTCTCCAAAACCAAAGTGGTCAGAATCTACGTCCCAGCAAGTGCTCAGTGCCTAAAAGGCCAGCTTTCATCTGATGCCCAGAGCCTGGAGAAATGACTATTTTTTCCCCTGGAAAATGACCTCTCTGTACGGCCACTCGCACTGGCCAACCCTGTCCACTGAAGCTAGAGATTTCCAAATTTTGCTGGATTTCTCCAAAACTAAAATGGTCAGAATCTAGGGCACAGCAAGTGCTCAGAGCCCCAAAGGCCAGCTTTCATCTGATGCCCAGAGCCTGGAGAAATGACTATTTTTTCCCCTGGAAAATGACCTCTCTTTGCGACCACTCGCCCTGGCCGACCCTGACCACTGAAGCTAGAAATTTCCAAATTTTGTTGGATTTCTCCAAAACCAAAGTGGTCAGAATCTAGGTCCCAGCAAGTGCTCAGAGGCCCAAAGGCCACCTTTTATCTGATGCCCAGACCGTGGGGAAATGACTACTTTTTCCCCTGGAAAATGGCCTCTCTTTGCGGCCACTCGCCCTGGCCGACCCTGAACACCCAAGCAAGAAATTTCCAAATTTTGCTGCATTTCTCCAAAACCAAAGTGGTCAGAATCTAGGTCCCACCAAGTGCTCAGAGCCCCAAAGGCCAGCTTTCATCTGATGCCCAGAGCCTGGAGAAATGACTATTTTTTCCCCTGGAAAATGACCTCTCTTTCCGGCCACTCGCCCTGGACGACCCCGACCACCCACGCTTGAAATTACAAATTTTGATGGATTTCTCCAAAACCAAAGTGGTCAGAATCTAGGCGAATGCAAGTCCGTAGTGCCCCAAATGTCAGCTTTCATCTGATGCCCTGACCCTGGGGAAATGATTTCTTTTTCCCCTGGAAAATGACCTCTCTTTGCGACCACTCGCCCTGGCCGACCCTGACAACTGAAGCTAGAAATTTCCAAATTTTGTTGTATTTCTCCAAAACCAAAGTGGTCAGAATCTAGGTCCCACCAAGTGCTCAGAGCCCCAAAGGCCAGCTTTCATCTGATGCCCAGACCGTGGGGAAATGACTACTTTTTCCCCTGGAAAATGGCCTCTCTTTGCGGCCAGTCGCCTTGACAGACCCTGAACACCCAAGCGAAAAATTTCCAAATTTTGCTGCATTTCTCTAAAACCAAAGTGGTCAGAATCTAGGTCCCACCAAGTGCTCAGAGCCCCAAAGGCCAGCTTTCATCTGATGCCCAGACCCTGTGCATATGACTTCTTTTCCCCCTGGAAAATGACCTCTCTTTGTGGCCACTAGCCCTGGTCGACCCCGATCACCCAAGCTAGAAATTTCAAATTTTGTTGGATTTCTCCAAAACCAAAGTGGTCAGAATCTAGGCGAATGCAAGTCCGTAGAGCCCCAAAGGCCAGCTTTCATCTGATGCCCAGACCCTGTGCATATGACTTCTTTTTCCCCTGGAAAATGACCTCTCTTTCCGGCCACTCGCCCTGGACAACCCCGACCACCCACGCTTGAAATTACAAATTTTGCTGCATTTCTCCAAAACCAAAGTGGTCAGAATCTAGGCGAATGCAAGTCCGTAGTGCCCCAAATGTCAGCTTTCATCTGATGCCCTGACCCTGGGCAAATCACTTCTTGTTCCCCTGGAAAATGGCCTCTCTTTGCGGCCACTCGCCCTGGCCGACCCTGTCCACTGAAGCTAGAAATTTCCAAATTTTGCTGGATTTCACCAAAACTAAAATGGTCAGAATCTAGGGCACAGCAAGTGCTCAGAGCCCCAAAGGCCACCTTTCATCTGATGCCCAGACCGTGGGGAAATGACTACTTTTTCCCCTGGAAAATGGCCTCTTGTTGCGGCCACTCGCCCTGGCCGACCCCGTCCACTGAAGCTAGAAATTTCCAAATTTTGCTGGATTTCTCCAAAACCAAAGTGGTCAGAATCTAGGGCACAGCAAGTGCTCAGAGCCCCAAAGGCCAGCTTTCATCTGATGCCCAGAGCCTGGAGAAATGACTATTTTTTCCCCTGGAAAATGACCTCTCTTTCCGGCCACTCTACTTGGCTGACCCTGAGCACCCAAACTAGAAATTTCTAAATTTTGTTGGATTTCTCCAAAACGAAAGTGGTCAGAATCTACGTCCCAGCAAGTGCTCAGTGCCTAAAAGGCCAGCTTTCATCTGATGCCCAGAGCCTGGAGAAATGACTATTTTTTCCCCTGGAAAATGACCTCTCTGTACGGCCACTCGCACTGGCCAACCCTGTCCACTGAAGCTAGAGATTTCCAAATTTTGCTGGATTTCTCCAAAACTAAAATGGTCAGAATCTAGGGCACAGCAAGTGCTCAGAGCCCCAAAGGCCAGCTTTCATCTGATGCCCAGAGCCTGGAGAAATGACTATTTTTTCCCCTGGAAAATGACCTCTCTTTGCGACCACTCGCCCTGGCCGACCCTGACCACTGAAGCTAGAAATTTCCAAATTTTGTTGGATTTCTCCAAAACCAAAGTGGTCAGAATCTAGGTCCCAGCAAGTGCTCAGAGGCCCAAAGGCCACCTTTCATCTGATGCCCAGACCGTGGGGAAATGACTACTTTTTCCCCTGGAAAATGGCCTCTCTTTGCGGCCACTCGCCCTGGCCGACCCTGAACACCCAAGCAAGAAATTTCCAAATTTTGCTGCATTTCTCCAAAACCAAAGTGGTCAGAATCTAGGTCCCACCAAGTGCTCAGAGCCCCAAAGGCCAGCTTTCATCTGATGCCCAGAGCCTGGAGAAATGACTATTTTTTCCCCTGGAAAATGACCTCTCTTTCCGGCCACTCGCCCTGGACGACCCCGACCACCCACGCTTGAAATTACAAATTTTGATGGATTTCTCCAAAACCAAAGTGGTCAGAATCTAGGCGAATGCAAGTCCGTAGTGCCCCAAATGTCAGCTTTCATCTGATGCCCTGACCCTGGGGAAATGATTTCTTTTTCCCCTGGAAAATGACCTCTCTTTGCGACCACTCGCCCTGGCCGACCCTGACAACTGAAGCTAGAAATTTCCAAATTTTGTTGTATTTCTCCAAAACCAAAGTGGTCAGAATCTAGGTCCCACCAAGTGCTCAGAGCCCCAAAGGCCAGCTTTCATCTGATGCCCAGACCGTGGGGAAATGACTACTTTTTCCCCTGGAAAATGGCCTCTCTTTGCGGCCAGTCGCCTTGACAGACCCTGAACACCCAAGCGAAAAATTTCCAAATTTTGCTGCATTTCTCTAAAACCAAAGTGGTCAGAATCTAGGTCCCACCAAGTGCTCAGAGCCCCAAAGGCCAGCTTTCATCTGATGCCCAGACCCTGTTCATATGACTTCTTTTCCCCCTGGAAAATGACCTCTCTTTGTGGCCACTAGCCCTGGTCGACCCCGATCACCCAAGCTAGAAATTTCAAATTTTGTTGGATTTCTCCAAAACCAAAGTGGTCAGAATCTAGGCGAATGCAAGTCCGTAGAGCCCCAAAGGCCAGCTTTCATCTGATGCCCAGACCCTGTGCATATGACTTCTTTTTCCCCTGGAAAATGACCTCTCTTTCCGGCCACTCGCCCTGGACAACCCCGACCACCCACGCTTGAAATTACAAATTTTGCTGCATTTCTCCAAAACCAAAGTGGTCAGAATCTAGGCGAATGCAAGTCCGTAGTGCCCCAAATGTCAGCTTTCATCTGATGCCCTGACCCTGGGCAAATCACTTCTTGTTCCCCTGGAAAATGGCCTCTCTTTGCGGCCACTCGCCCTGGCCGACCCTGTCCACTGAAGCTAGAAATTTCCAAATTTTGCTGGATTTCTCCAAAACTAAAATGGTCAGAATCTAGGGCACAGCAAGTGCTCAGAGCCCCAAGGGCCAGCTTTCATCTGATGCCATGAGCATGGGGAAATGACTTCTTTTTCCCCTGGAAAATGGCCTCTCTTTGCGGCCACTCGTCCTGGCCGACCCTGACCACTGAAGCTAGAAATTTCCTAATTTTGTTGGATTTCTCCAAAACCAAAGTGGTCAGAATCTTGGTCCCAGCAAGTGCTCAGAGCCCCAAAGGCCACCTTTCATCTGATGCCCAGACCGTGGGGAAATGACTACTTTTTCCCCTGGAAAATGGCCTCTCTTTGCGGCCACTCGCCCTGGCCGACCCTGAACACCCAAGCAAGAAATTTCCAAATTTGGCTGCATTTCTCCAAAACCAAAGTGGTCAGAATCTAGGTCCCACCAAGTGCTCCGAGCCCCAAAGGCCGGCTTTCATCTGATGCCCAGAGCCTGGAGAAATGACTATATTTCCCCTGGAAAATGACCTCTCTTTCCGGCCACTCGCCCTGGACAACCCCGCCACCCACGCTTGAAATTACAAATTTTGCTGGATTTCTCCAAAACCAAAGTGGTCAGAATCTAGGCGAATGCAAGTCCGTAGTGCCCCAAATGTCAGCTTTCATCTGATGCCCTGACCCTGGGCAAATCACTTCTTGTTCCCCTGGAAAATGGCCTCTCTTTGCGGCCACTCGCCCTGGCCGACCCTGTCCACTGAAGCTAGAAATTTCCAAATTTTGCTGGATTTCTCCAAAACCAAAGTGGTCAGAATCTACGTCCCAGCAAGTGCTCAGAGCCCCAAAGGCCAGCTTTCATCTGATGCCCATACCGTGGGGAAATGACTACTTTTTCCCCTGGAAAATGGCCTCTCTTTGCGGCCACTCGCCCTGGCCGACCCTGAACACCCAAGCGAGAAATTTCCAAATTTTGCTGCATTTCTCCAAAACCAAAGTGGTCAGAATCTAGGTCCCAGCAAGTGCTCAGAGCCCCAAAGGCCAGCTTTCATCTGATGCCCAGAGCCTGGAGAAATGACTATTTTTTCCCCTGGAAAATGACCTCTCTTTCCGGCCACTCGCCCTGGACAACCCCGACCACCCACGCTTGAAATTACACATTTTGCTGGATTTCTCCAAAACCAAAGTGGTCAGAATCTAGGCGAATGCAAGTCCGTAGTGCCCCAAATGTCAGCTTTCATCTGATGTCCTGACCCTGGGCAAATCACTTCTTGTTCCCCTGGAAAATGACCTCTCTTTGCGGCCCCTCGCCCTGGACAACCCTGTCCACTGAAGCTAGAAATTTCCAAATTTTGCTGGATTTCTCCAAAACCAAAGTGGTCAGAATCTAGGTCCCACCAAGTGCTCAGAGCCCCAAAGGCCAGCTTTCATTTGATGCCCAGAGCCTGGAGAAATGACTATTTTTTCCCCTGGAAAATGACCTCTCTTTGCGGCCACTCTCCTTGGCTGACCCTGAGCACCCAAATCTGAAATTTCTAAATTTTGTTGGATTTCTCCAAAACGAAAGTGGTCAGAATCTACGTCCCAGCAAGTGCTCAGTGCCTAAAAGGCCAGCTTTCATCTGATGCCCTGACCCTGGGCAAATCACTTCTTGTTCCCCTGGAAAATGGCCTCTCTTTGCGGCCACTCGCCCTGGCCGACCCTGTCCACTGAAGCTAGAAATTTCCAAATTTTGCTGGATTTCTCCAAAACTAAAATGGTCAGAATCTAGGGCACAGCAAGTGCTCAGAGCCCCAAAGGCCAGCTTTCATCTGATGCCCTGACCCTGGGCAAATCACTTCTTGTTCCCTGGAAAATGGCCTCTCTTTGCGGCCACTCGCTCTGGACGACCCCGACCACCCACACTTGAAATTACAAAATTTGCTGGATTTCTCCAAAACCAAAGTGGTCAGAATCTACGTCCCAGCAAGTGCTCAGAGCCCCAAAGGCCAGCTTTCATCTGATGCCCTGAGCATGGGGAAATGATTTCTTTTTCCCCTGGAAAATGACCTCTCTTTGCGACCACTCGCCCTGGCCGACCCTGACCACTGAAGCTAGAAATTTCCTAATTTTGTTGGTTTTCTCCAAATCCAAAGTGGTCAGAATTTAGGTCCCAGCAAGTGCTCAGAGGCCCAAAGGCCACCTTTCATCTGATGCCCAGACCGTGGGGAAATGACTACTTTTTCCCCTGGAAAATGGCCTCTCTTTGCGGCCACTCGCCCTGGCCGACCCTGAACACCCAAGCGAGAAATTTCCAAATTTTGCTGCATTTCTCCAAAACCAAAGTGGTCAGAATCTAGGTCCCACCAAGTGCTCCGAGCCCCAAAGGCCAGCTTTCATCTGATGCCCAGAGCCTGGAGAAATGACTATTTTTTCCCCTGGAAAATGACCTCTCTTTCCGGCCACTCGCCCTGGACAACCCCGACCACCCACGCTTGAAATTACAAATTTTGCTGGATTTCTCCAAAACCAAAGTGGTCAGAATCTAGGCGAATGCAAGTCCGTAGTGCCCCAAATGTCAGCTTTCATCTGAAGCCCTGAGCATGGGGAAATGATTTCTTTTTCCCCTGGAAAATGGCCTCTCTTTGCGGCCACTCGCCCTGGCCGACACTGTCCACTGAAACTAGAATTTTCCAAATTTTGCTGCATTTCTCCAAAACCAAAGTGGTCAGAATCTAGGTCCCACCAAGTGCTCAGAGCCCCAAAGGCCAGCTTTCATCTGATGCCCAGAGCCTGGAGAAATGACTATTTTTTCCCCTGGAAAATGACCTCTCTTTGCGGCCACTCGCCCTGTCCGACCCTGTCCACTGAAGCTAGAAATTTCCAAATTTTGCTGGATTTCTCCAAAACTAAAATGGTCAGAATCTAGGGCACAGCAAGTGCTCAGAGCCCCAAAGGCCAGCTTTCATCTGATGTCCTGACCCTGGGCAAATCACTTCTTGTTCCACTGGAAAATGACCTCTCTTTGCGGCCACTCGCCCTGGACAACCCCGACCACCCACGCTTGAAATTACAAATTTTGCTGGATTTCTCCAAAACCAAAGTGGTCAGAATCTATGTCCCAGCAAGTGCTCAGAGCCCCAAATGTCAGCTTTCATCTGATGCCCTGACCCTGGGCAAATCACTTCTTGTTCCCCTGGAAAATGGCCTCTCTTTGCGGCCACTCGCCCTGGCCGACCCTGTCCACTGAAGCTAGAAATTTCCAAATTTTGCTGCATTTCTCCAAAACCAAAGTGGTCAGAATCTAGGTCCCACCAAGTGCTCCGAGCCCCAAAGCCAGCTTTCATCTGATGCCCAGAGCCTGGAGAAATGACTATTTTTTCCCCTGGAAAATGACCTCTCTTTGCGGCCACTCTCCTTGGCTGACCCTGAGCACCCAAACTAGAAATTTCTAAATTTTGTTGGATTTCTCCAAAACGAAAGTGGTCAGAATCTAGGGCACAGCAAGTGCTCAGTGCCTAAAAGGCCAGCTTTCATCTGATGCCCTGACCCTGGGCAAATCACTTCTTGTTCCCCTGGAAAATGGCCTCTCTTTGCGGCCACTCGCCCTGGCCGACCCTGACCACTGAAGCTAGAAATTTCCTAATTTTGTTGGATTTCTCCAAAACCAAAGTGGTCAGAATCTTGGTCCCAGCAAGTGCTCAGAGCCCCAAAGGCCACCTTTCATCTGATGCCCAGACCGTGGGGAAATGACTACTTTTTCCCCTGGAAAATGGCCTCTCTTTGCGGCCACTCGCCCTGGCCGACCCTGAACACCCAAGCAAGAAATTTCCAAATTTGGCTGCATTTCTCCAAAACCAAAGTGGTCAGAATCTAGGTCCCACCAAGTGCTCCGAGCCCCAAAGGCCGGCTTTCATCTGATGCCCAGAGCCTGGAGAAATGACTATATTTCCCCTGGAAAATGACCTCTCTTTCCGGCCACTCGCCCTGGACAACCCCGCCACCCACGCTTGAAATTACAAATTTTGCTGGATTTCTCCAAAACCAAAGTGGTCAGAATCTAGGCGAATGCAAGTCCGTAGTGCCCCAAATGTCAGCTTTCATCTGATGCCCTGACCCTGGGCAAATCACTTCTTGTTCCCCTGGAAAATGGCCTCTCTTTGCGGCCACTCGCCCTGGCCGACCCTGTCCACTGAAGCTAGAAATTTCCAAATTTTGCTGGATTTCTCCAAAACCAAAGTGGTCAGAATCTACGTCCCAGCAAGTGCTCAGAGCCCCAAAGGCCAGCTTTCATCTGATGCCCATACCGTGGGGAAATGACTACTTTTTCCCCTGGAAAATGGCCTCTCTTTGCGGCCACTCGCCCTGGCCGACCCTGAACACCCAAGCGAGAAATTTCCAAATTTTGCTGCATTTCTCCAAAACCAAAGTGGTCAGAATCTAGGTCCCAGCAAGTGCTCAGAGCCCCAAAGGCCAGCTTTCATCTGATGCCCAGAGCCTGGAGAAATGACTATTTTTTCCCCTGGAAAATGACCTCTCTTTCCGGCCACTCGCCCTGGACAACCCCGACCACCCACGCTTGAAATTACACATTTTGCTGGATTTCTCCAAAACCAAAGTGGTCAGAATCTAGGCGAATGCAAGTCCGTAGTGCCCCAAATGTCAGCTTTCATCTGATGTCCTGACCCTGGGCAAATCACTTCTTGTTCCCCTGGAAAATGACCTCTCTTTGCGGCCCCTCGCCCTGGACAACCCTGTCCACTGAAGCTAGAAATTTCCAAATTTTGCTGGATTTCTCCAAAACCAAAGTGGTCAGAATCTAGGTCCCACCAAGTGCTCAGAGCCCCAAAGGCCAGCTTTCATTTGATGCCCAGAGCCTGGAGAAATGACTATTTTTTCCCCTGGAAAATGACCTCTCTTTGCGGCCACTCTCCTTGGCTGACCCTGAGCACCCAAATCTGAAATTTCTAAATTTTGTTGGATTTCTCCAAAACGAAAGTGGTCAGAATCTACGTCCCAGCAAGTGCTCAGTGCCTAAAAGGCCAGCTTTCATCTGATGCCCTGACCCTGGGCAAATCACTTCTTGTTCCCCTGGAAAATGGCCTCTCTTTGCGGCCACTCGCCCTGGCCGACCCTGTCCACTGAAGCTAGAAATTTCCAAATTTTGCTGGATTTCTCCAAAACTAAAATGGTCAGAATCTAGGGCACAGCAAGTGCTCAGAGCCCCAAAGGCCAGCTTTCATCTGATGCCCTGACCCTGGGCAAATCACTTCTTGTTCCCTGGAAAATGGCCTCTCTTTGCGGCCACTCGCCCTGGACGACCCCGACCACCCACACTTGAAATTACAAAATTTGCTGGATTTCTCCAAAACCAAAGTGGTCAGAATCTACGTCCCAGCAAGTGCTCAGAGCCCCAAAGGCCAGCTTTCATCTGATGCCCTGAGCATGGGGAAATGATTTCTTTTTCCCCTGGAAAATGACCTCTCTTTGCGACCACTCGCCCTGGCCGACCCTGACCACTGAAGCTAGAAATTTCCTAATTTTGTTGGTTTTCTCCAAATCCAAAGTGGTCAGAATTTAGGTCCCAGCAAGTGCTCAGAGGCCCAAAGGCCACCTTTCATCTGATGCCCAGACCGTGGGGAAATGACTACTTTTTCCCCTGGAAAATGGCCTCTCTTTGCGGCCACTCGCCCTGGCCGACCCTGAACACCCAAGCGAGAAATTTCCAAATTTTGCTGCATTTCTCCAAAACCAAAGTGGTCAGAATCTAGGTCCCACCAAGTGCTCCGAGCCCCAAAGGCCACCTTTCATCTGATGCCCAGAGCCTGGAGAAATGACTATTTTTTCCCCTGGAAAATGACCTCTCTTTCCGGCCACTCGCCCTGGACAACCCCGACCACCCACGCTTGAAATTACAAATTTTGCTGGATTTCTCCAAAACCAAAGTGGTCAGAATCTAGGCGAATGCAAGTCCGTAGTGCCCCAAATGTCAGCTTTCATCTGAAGCCCTGAGCATGGGGAAATGATTTCTTTTTCCCCTGGAAAATGGCCTCTCTTTGCGGCCACTCGCCCTGGCCGACACTGTCCACTGAAACTAGAATTTTCCAAATTTTGCTGCATTTCTCCAAAACCAAAGTGGTCAGAATCTAGGTCCCACCAAGTGCTCAGAGCCCCAAAGGCCAGCTTTCATTTGATGCCCAGAGCCTGGAGAAATGACTATTTTTTCCCCTGGAAAATGACCTCTCTTTGCGGCCACTCTCCTTGGCTGACCCTGAGCACCCAAACTAGAAATTTCTAAATTTTGTTGGATTTCTCCAAAACGAAAGTGGTCAGAATCTACGTCCCAGCAAGTGCTCAGTGCCTAAAAGGCCAGCTTTCATCTGATGCCCTGACCCTGGGCAAATCACTTCTTGTTCCCCTGGAAAATGGCCTCTCTTTGCGGCCACTCGCCCTGGCCGACCCTGTCCACTGAAGCTAGAAATTTCCAAATTTTGCTGGATTTCTCCAAAACTATAATGGTCAGAATCTAGGGCACAGCAAGTGCTCAGAGCCCCAAAGGCCAGCTTTCATCTGATGCCCTGAGCATGGGGAAATGATTTCTTTTTCCCCTGGAAAATGACCTCTCTTTGCGACCACTCGCCCTGGCCGACCCTGTCCACTGAAGCTAGAAATTTCCAAATTTTGCTGCATTTCTCCAAAACCAAAGTGGTCAGAATCTAGGTCCCACCAAGTGCTCAGAGCCCCAAAGGCCAGCTTTCATTTGATGCCCTGACCCTGGGCAAATCACTTCTTGTTCCCCTGGAAAATGGCCTCTCTTTGCGGCCACTCGCCCTGGCCGACCCTGACCACTGAAGCTAGAAATTTCCTAATTTTGTTGGATTTCTCCAAAACCAAAGTGGTCAGAATCTTGGTCCCAGCAAGTGCTCAGAGCCCCAAAGGCCACCTTTCATCTGATGCCCAGACCGTGGGGAAATGACTACTTTTTCCCCTGGAAAATGGCCTCTCTTTGCGGCCACTCGCCCTGGCCGACCCTGAACACCCAAGCAAGAAATTTCCAAATTTGGCTGCATTTCTCCAAAACCAAAGTGGTCAGAATCTAGGTCCCACCAAGTGCTCCGAGCCCCAAAGGCCGGCTTTCATCTGATGCCCAGAGCCTGGAGAAATGACTATATTTCCCCTGGAAAATGACCTCTCTTTCCGGCCACTCGCCCTGGACAACCCCGCCACCCACGCTTGAAATTACAAATTTTGCTGGATTTCTCCAAAACCAAAGTGGTCAGAATCTAGGCGAATGCAAGTCCGTAGTGCCCCAAATGTCAGCTTTCATCTGATGCCCTGACCCTGGGCAAATCACTTCTTGTTCCCCTGGAAAATGGCCTCTCTTTGCGGCCACTCGCCCTGGCCGACCCTGTCCACTGAAGCTAGAAATTTCCAAATTTTGCTGGATTTCTCCAAAACCAAAGTGGTCAGAATCTACGTCCCAGCAAGTGCTCAGAGCCCCAAAGGCCAGCTTTCATCTGATGCCCATACCGTGGGGAAATGACTACTTTTTCCCCTGGAAAATGGCCTCTCTTTGCGGCCACTCGCCCTGGCCGACCCTGAACACCCAAGCGAGAAATTTCCAAATTTTGCTGCATTTCTCCAAAACCAAAGTGGTCAGAATCTAGGTCCCAGCAAGTGCTCAGAGCCCCAAAGGCCAGCTTTCATCTGATGCCCAGAGCCTGGAGAAATGACTATTTTTTCCCCTGGAAAATGACCTCTCTTTCCGGCCACTCGCCCTGGACAACCCCGACCACCCACGCTTGAAATTACACATTTTGCTGGATTTCTCCAAAACCAAAGTGGTCAGAATCTAGGCGAATGCAAGTCCGTAGTGCCCCAAATGTCAGCTTTCATCTGATGTCCTGACCCTGGGCAAATCACTTCTTGTTCCCCTGGAAAATGACCTCTCTTTGCGGCCCCTCGCCCTGGACAACCCTGTCCACTGAAGCTAGAAATTTCCAAATTTTGCTGGATTTCTCCAAAACCAAAGTGGTCAGAATCTAGGTCCCACCAAGTGCTCAGAGCCCCAAAGGCCAGCTTTCATTTGATGCCCAGAGCCTGGAGAAATGACTATTTTTTCCCCTGGAAAATGACCTCTCTTTGCGGCCACTCTCCTTGGCTGACCCTGAGCACCCAAATCTGAAATTTCTAAATTTTGTTGGATTTCTCCAAAACGAAAGTGGTCAGAATCTACGTCCCAGCAAGTGCTCAGTGCCTAAAAGGCCAGCTTTCATCTGATGCCCTGACCCTGGGCAAATCACTTCTTGTTCCCCTGGAAAATGGCCTCTCTTTGCGGCCACTCGCCCTGGCCGACCCTGTCCACTGAAGCTAGAAATTTCCAAATTTTGCTGGATTTCTCCAAAACTAAAATGGTCAGAATCTAGGGCACAGCAAGTGCTCAGAGCCCCAAAGGCCAGCTTTCATCTGATGCCCTGACCCTGGGCAAATCACTTCTTGTTCCCTGGAAAATGGCCTCTCTTTGCGGCCACTCGCCCTGGACGACCCCGACCACCCACACTTGAAATTACAAAATTTGCTGGATTTCTCCAAAACCAAAGTGGTCAGAATCTACGTCCCAGCAAGTGCTCAGAGCCCCAAAGGCCAGCTTTCATCTGATGCCCTGAGCATGGGGAAATGATTTCTTTTTCCCCTGGAAAATGACCTCTCTTTGCGACCACTCGCCCTGGCCGACCCTGACCACTGAAGCTAGAAATTTCCTAATTTTGTTGGTTTTCTCCAAATCCAAAGTGGTCAGAATTTAGGTCCCAGCAAGTGCTCAGAGGCCCAAAGGCCACCTTTCATCTGATGCCCAGACCGTGGGGAAATGACTACTTTTTCCCCTGGAAAATGGCCTCTCTTTGCGGCCACTCGCCCTGGCCGACCCTGAACACCCAAGCGAGAAATTTCCAAATTTTGCTGCATTTCTCCAAAACCAAAGTGGTCAGAATCTAGGTCCCACCAAGTGCTCCGAGCCCCAAAGGCCACCTTTCATCTGATGCCCAGAGCCTGGAGAAATGACTATTTTTTCCCCTGGAAAATGACCTCTCTTTCCGGCCACTCGCCCTGGACAACCCCGACCACCCACGCTTGAAATTACAAATTTTGCTGGATTTCTCCAAAACCAAAGTGGTCAGAATCTAGGCGAATGCAAGTCCGTAGTGCCCCAAATGTCAGCTTTCATCTGAAGCCCTGAGCATGGGGAAATGATTTCTTTTTCCCCTGGAAAATGGCCTCTCTTTGCGGCCACTCGCCCTGGCCGACACTGTCCACTGAAACTAGAATTTTCCAAATTTTGCTGCATTTCTCCAAAACCAAAGTGGTCAGAATCTAGGTCCCACCAAGTGCTCAGAGCCCCAAAGGCCAGCTTTCATCTGATGCCCAGAGCCTGGAGAAATGACTATTTTTTCCCCTGGAAAATGACCTCTCTTTGCGGCCACTCGCCCTGTCCGACCCTGTCCACTGAAGCTAGAAATTTCCAAATTTTGCTGGATTTCTCCAAAACTAAAATGGTCAGAATCTAGGGCACAGCAAGTGCTCAGAGCCCCAAAGGCCAGCTTTCATCTGATGTCCTGACCCTGGGCAAATCACTTCTTGTTCCCCTGGAAAATGACCTCTCTTTGCGGCCACTCGCCCTGGACAACCCCGACCACCCACACTTGAAATTACAAATTTTGCTGGATTTCTCCAAAACCACAGTGGTCAGATTCTATGTCCCAGCAAGTGCTCAGAGCCCCAAATGTCAGCTTTCATCTGATGCCCTGACCCTGGGCAAATCACTTCTTGTTCCCCTGGAAAATGGCCTCTCTTTGCGGCCACTCGCCCTGGCCGACCCTGTCCACTGAAGCTAGAAATTTCCAAATTTTGCTGCATTTCTCCAAAACCAAAGTGGTCAGAATCTAGGTCCCACCAAGTGCTCAGAGCCCCAAAGGCCAGCTTTCATTTGATGCCCAGAGCCTGGAGAAATGACTATTTTTTCCCCTGGAAAATGACCTCTCTTTGCGGCCACTCTCCTTGGCTGACCCTGAGCACCCAAACTAGAAATTTCTAAATTTTGTTGGATTTCTCCAAAACGAAAGTGGTCAGAATCTACGTCCCAGCAAGTGCTCAGTGCCTAAAAGGCCAGCTTTCATCTGATGCCCTGACCCTGGGCAAATCACTTCTTGTTCCCCTGGAAAATGGCCTCTCTTTGCGGCCACTCGCCCTGGCCGACCCTGTCCACTGAAGCTAGAAATTTCCAAATTTTGCTGGATTTCTCCAAAACTATAATGGTCAGAATCTAGGGCACAGCAAGTGCTCAGAGCCCCAAAGGCCAGCTTTCATCTGATGCCCTGAGCATGGGGAAATGATTTCTTTTTCCCCTGGAAAATGACCTCTCTTTGCGACCACTCGCCCTGGACAACCCCGACCACCCACGCTTGAAATTACACATTTTGCTGGATTTCTCCAAAACTAAAATGGTCAGAATCTAGGCGAATGCAAGTCCGTAGTGCCCCAAATGTCAGCTTTCATCTGATGTCCTGACCCTGGGCAAATCACTTCTTGTTCCCCTGGAAAATGACCTCTCTTTGCGGCCACTCGCCCTGGCCGACCCTGTCCACTGAAGCTAGAAATTTCCAAATTTTGCTGGATTTCTCCAAAACTAAAATGGTCAGAATCTAGGGCACAGCAAGTGCTCAGAGCCCCAAAGGCCAGCTTTCATCTGATGCCCTGACCCTGGGCAAATCACTTCGTGTTCCCCTGGAAAATGGCCTCTCTTTGCGGCCACTCGCCCTGGCCGACCCTGTCCACTGAAGCTAGAAATTTCCAAATTTTGCTGCATTTCTCCAAAACCAAAGTGGTCAGAATCTAGGTCCCACCAAGTGCTCCGAGCCCCAAAGCCAGCTTTCATCTGATGCCCAGAGCCTGGAGAAATGACTATTTTTTCCCCTGGAAAATGACCTCTCTTTGCGGCCACTCTCCTTGGCTGACCCTGAGCACCCAAACTAGAAATTTCTAAATTTTGTTGGATTTCTCCAAAACGAAAGTGGTCAGAATCTACGTCCCAGCAAGTGCTCAGTGCCTAAAAGGCCAGCTTTCATCTGATGCCCTGACCCTGGGCAAATCACTTCTTGTTCCCCTGGAAAATGGCCTCTCTTTGCGGCCACTCGCCCTGGCCGACCCTGTCCACTGAAGCTAGAAATTTCCAAATTTTGCTGGATTTCTCCAAAACTAAAATGGTCAGAATCTAGGGCACAGCAAGTGCTCAGAGCCCCAAAGGCCAGCTTTCATCTGATGCCATGAGCATGGGGAAATGACTTCTTTTTCCCCTGGAAAATGGCCTCTCTTTGCGACCACTCGCCCTGGCCGACCCTGAACACCCAAGCGAGAAATTTCTTAATTTTGTTGGATTTCTCCAAAACCAAAGTGGTCAGAATCTTGGTCCCAGCAAGTGCTCAGAGCCCCAAAGGCCACCTTTCATCTGATGCCCAGACCGTGGGGAAATTACTACTTTTTCCCCTGGAAAATGGCCTCTCTTTGCGGCCACTCGCACTGGCCGACCCTGAACACCCAAGCGAGAAATTTCCAAATTTTGCTGCATTTCTCCAAAACCAAAGTGGTCAGAATCTAGGTCCCAGCAAGTGCTCAGAGCCCCAAAGGCCAGCTTTCATCTGATGCCCAGAGCCTGGAGAAATGACTGTTTTTTCCCCTGGAAAATGACCTCTCTTTGCGGCCACTCGCCCTGGACAACCCCGACCACCCACGCTTGAAATTACACATTTTGCTGGATTTCTCCAAAACCAAAGTGGTCAGAATCTAGGAGAATGCAAGTCCGTAGTGCCCCAAATGTCAGCTTTCATCTGATGTCCTGACCCTGGGCAAATCACTTCTTGTTCCCCTGGAAAATGACCTCTCTTTGCGGCCACTCGCCCTGGCCGACCCTGTCCACTGAAGCTAGAAATTTCCAAATTTTGCTGCATTTCTCCAAAACTAAAATGGTCAGAATCTAGGGCACAGCAAGTGCTCAGAGCCCCAAAGGCCAGCTTTCATCTGATGCCCTGACCCTGGGCAAATCACTTCTTGTTCCCCTGGAAAATGGCCTCTCTTTGCGGCCACTCGCCCTGGACGACCCCGACCACCCACACTTGAAATTACAAATTTTGCTGGATTTCTCCAAAACCAAAGAGGTCAGAATCTACGTCCCAGCAAGTGCTCAGAGCCCCAAAGGCCAGCTTTCATCTGATGCCCTGAGCATGGGGAAATGATTTCTTTTTCCCCTGGAAAATGACCTCTCTTTGCGACCACTCGCCCTGGCCGACCCTGACCACTGAAGCTAGAAATTTCCTAATTTTGTTGGATTTCTCCAAATCCAAAGTGGTCAGAATTTAGGTCCCAGCAAGTGCTCAGAGGCCCAAAGGGCACCTTTCATCTGATGCCCAGACCGTGGGGAAATGACTACTTTTTCCCCTGGAAAATGGCCTCTCTTTGCGGCCACTCGCCCTGGCCGACCCTGAACACCCAAGCGAGAAATTTCCAAATTTTGCTGCATTTCTCCAAAACCAAAGTGGTCAGAATCTAGGTCCCACCAAGTGCTCCGAGCCCCAAAGGCCAGCTTTCATCTGATGCCCAGAGCCTGGAGAAATGACTATTTTTTCCCCTGGAAAATGACCTCTCTTTGCGGCCACTCGCCCTGTCCGACCCTGTCCACTGAAGCTAGAAATTTCCAAATTTTGCTGGATTTCTCCAAAACTAAAATGGTCAGAATCTAGGGCACAGCAAGTGCTCAGAGCCCCAAAGGCCAGCTTTCATCTGATGCCCTGACCCTGGGCAAATCACTTCTTGTTCCCCTGGAAAATGACCTCTCTTTGCGGCCACTCGCCCTGGACAACCCCGACCACCCACACTTGAAATTACAAATTTTGCTGGATTTCTCCAAAACCAAAGTGGTCAGAATCTACGTCCCAGCAAGTGCTCAGAGCCCCAAATGTCAGCTTTCATCTGATGCCCTGACCCTGGGCAAATCACTTCTTGTTCCCCTGGAAAATGGCCTCTCTTTGCGGCCACTCGCCCTGGCCGACCCTGTCCACTGAAGCTAGAAATTTCCAAATTTTGCTGCATTTCTCCAAAACCAAAGTGGTCAGAATCTAGGTCCCACCAAGTGCTCAGAGCCCCAAAGGCCAGCTTTCATTTGATGCCCAGAGCCTGGAGAAATGACTATTTTTTCCCCTGGAAAATGACCTCTCTTTGCGGCCCCTCTCCTTGGCTGACCCTGAGCATCCAAATCTGAAATTTCTAAATTTTGTTGGATTTCTCCAAAACGAAAGTGGTCAGAATCTACGTCCCAGCAAGTGCTCAGTGCCTAAAAGGCCAGCTTTCATCTGATGCCCTGACCCTGGGCAAATCACTTCTTGTTCCCCTGGAAAATGACCTCTCTTTGCGGCCACTCGCCCTGGACAACCCCGACCACCCACACTTGAAATTACAAATTTTGCTGGATTTCTCCAAAACTAAAATGGTCAGAATCTAGGGCACAGCAAGTGCTCAGAGCCCCAAAGGCCAGCTTTCATCTGATGCCCTGACCCTGGGCAAATCACTTCTTGTTCCCCTGGAAAATGGCCTCTCTTTGCGGCCACTCGCCCTGGACGACCCCGACCACCCACACTTGAAATTACAAAATTTGCTGGATTTCTCCAAAACCAAAGTGGTCAGAATCTACGTCCCAGCAAGTGCTCAGAGCCCCAAAGGCCAGCTTTCATCTGATGCCCTGAGCATGGGGAAATGATTTCTTTTTCCCCTGGAAAATGACCTCTCTTTGCGACCACTCGCCCTGGCCGACCCTGACCACTGAAGCTAGAAATTTCCTAATTTTGCTGCATTTCTCCAAAACCAAAGTGGTCAGAATCTAGGTCCCACCAAGTGCTCAGAGCCCCAAAGCCAGCTTTCATCTGATGCCCAGAGCCTGGAGAAATGACTATTTTTTCCCCTGGAAAATGACCTCTCTTTCCGGCCACTCGCCCTGGCCGACCCTGTCCACTGAAGCTAGAATTTTCCAAATTTTGCTGGATTTCTCCAAAACCAAAGTGGTCAGAATCTACGTCCCAGCAAGTGCTCAGAGCCCCAAAGGCCACCTTTCATCTGATGCCCATACCGTGGGGAAATGACTACTTTTTCCCCTGGAAAATGGCCTCTCTTTGCGGCCACTCGCCCTGGCCGACCCTGAACACCCAAGCGAGAAATTTCCAAATTTTGCTGCATTTCTCCAAAACCAAAGTGGTCAGAATCTAGGTCCCAGCAAGTGCTCAGAGCCCCAAAGGCCAGCTTTCATCTGATGCCCAGAGCCTGGAGAAATGACTATTTTTTCCCCTGGAAAATGACCTCTCTTTCCGGCCACTCGCCCTGGACAACCCCGACCACCCACGCTTGAAATTACACATTTTGCTGGATTTCTCCAAAACCAAAGTGGTCAGAATCTAGGCGAATGCAAGTCCGTAGTGCCCCAAATGTCAGCTTTCATCTGATGTCCTGACCCTGGGCAAATCACTTCTTGTTCCCCTGGAAAATGACCTCTCTTTGCGGCCCCTCGCCCTGGACAACCCTGTCCACTGAAGCTAGAAATTTCCAAATTTTGCTGGATTTCTCCAAAACCAAAGTGGTCAGAATCTAGGTCCCACCAAGTGCTCAGAGCCCCAAAGGCCAGCTTTCATTTGATGCCCAGAGCCTGGAGAAATGACTATTTTTTCCCCTGGAAAATGACCTCTCTTTGCGGCCACTCTCCTTGGGTGACCCTGAGCACCCAAATCTGAAATTTCTAAATTTTGTTGGATTTCTCCAAAACGAAAGTGGTCAGAATCTACGTCTCAGCAAGTGCTCAGTGCCTAAAAGGCCAGCTTTCATCTGATGCCCTGACCCTGGGCAAATCACTTCTTGTTCCCCTGGAAAATGGCCTCTCTTTGCGGCCACTCGCCCTGGCCGACCCTGTCCACTGAAGCTAGAAATTTCCAAATTTTGCTGGATTTCTCCAAAACTAAAATGGTCAGAATCTAGGGCACAGCAAGTGCTCAGAGCCCCAAAGGCCAGCTTTCATCTGATGCCCTGACCCTGGGCAAATCACTTCTTGTTCCCCTGGAAAATGGCCTCTCTTTGCGGCCACTCGCCCTGGCCGACCCTGTCCACTGAAGCTAGAAATTTCCAAATTTTGCTGCATTTCTCCAAAACCAAAGTGGTCAGAATCTAGGTCCCACCAAGTGCTCCGAGCCCCAAAGCCAGCTTTCATCTGATGCCCAGAGCCTGGAGAAATGACTATTTTTTCCCCTGGAAAATGACCTCTCTTTCCGGCCACTCGCCCTGGCCGACCCTGTCCACTGAAGCTAGAAATTTCCAAATTTTGCTGGATTTCTCCAAAACCAAAGTGGTCAGAATCTACGTCCCAGCAAGTGCTCAGAGCCCCAAAGGCCACCTTTCATCTGATGCCCATACCGTGGGGAAATGACTACTTTTTCCCCTGGAAAATGGCCTCTCTTTGCGGCCACTCGCCCTGGCCGACCCTGAACACCCAAGCGAGAAATTTCCAAATTTTGCTGCATTTCTCCAAAACCAAAGTGGTCAGAATCTAGGTCCCAGCAAGTGCTCAGAGCCCCAAAGGCCAGCTTTCATCTGATGCCCAGAGCCTGGAGAAATGACTATTTTTTCCCCTGGAAAATGACCTCTCTTTCCGGCCACTCGCCCTGGACAACCCCGACCACCCACGCTTGAAATTACACATTTTGCTGGATTTCTCCAAAACCAAAGTGGTCAGAATCTAGGCGAATGCAAGTCCGTAGTGCCCCAAATGTCAGCTTTCATCTGATGTCCTGACCCTGGGCAAATCACTTCTTGTTACCCTGGAAAATGACCTCTCTTTGCGGCCCCTCGCCCTGGACAACCCTGTCCACTGAAGCTAGAAATTTCCAAATTTTGCTGGATTTCTCCAAAACCAAAGTGGTCAGAATCTAGGTCCCACCAAGTGCTCAGAGCCCCAAAGGCCAGCTTTCATTTGATGCCCAGAGCCTGGAGAAATGACTATTTTTTCCCCTGGAAAATGACCTCTCTTTGCGGCCACTCTCCTTGGCTGACCCTGAGCATCCAAATCTGAAATTTCTAAATTTTGTTGGATTTCTCCAAAACGAAAGTGGTCAGAATCTACGTCCCAGCAAGTGCTCAGTGCCTAAAAGGCCAGCTTTCATCTGATGCCCTGACCCTGGGCAAATCACTTCTTGTTCCCCTGGAAAATGACCTCTCTTTGCGGCCACTCGCCCTGGACAACCCCGACCACCCACACTTGAAATTACAAATTTTGCTGGATTTCTCCAAAACTAAAATGGTCAGAATCTAGGGCACAGCAAGTGCTCAGAGCCCCAAAGGCCAGCTTTCATCTGATGCCCTGACCCTGGGCAAATCACTTCTTGTTCCCCTGGAAAATGGCCTCTCTTTGCGGCCACTCGCCCTGGACGACCCCGACCACCCACACTTGAAATTACAAAATTTGCTGGATTTCTCCAAAACCAAAGTGGTCAGAATCTACGTCCCAGCAAGTGCTCAGAGCCCCAAAGGCCAGCTTTCATCTGATGCCCTGAGCATGGGGAAATGATTTCTTTTTCCCCTGGAAAATGACCTCTCTTTGCGACCACTCGCCCTGGCCGACCCTGACCACTGAAGCTAGAAATTTCCTAATTTTGCTGCATTTCTCCAAAACCAAAGTGGTCAGAATCTAGGTCCCACCAAGTGCTCCGAGCCCCAAAGCCAGCTTTCATCTGATGCCCAGAGCCTGGAGAAATGACTATTTTTTCCCCTGGAAAATGACCTCTCTTTCCGGCCACTCGCCCTGGCCGACCCTGTCCACTGAAGCTAGAAATTTCCAAATTTTGCTGGATTTCTCCAAAACCAAAGTGGTCAGAATCTACGTCCCAGCAAGTGCTCAGAGCCCCAAAGGCCACCTTTCATCTGATGCCCATACCGTGGGGAAATGACTACTTTTTCCCCTGGAAAATGGCCTCTCTTTGCGGCCACTCGCCCTGGCCGACCCTGAACACCCAAGCGAGAAATTTCCAAATTTTGCTGCATTTCTCCAAAACCAAAGTGGTCAGAATCTAGGTCCCAGCAAGTGCTCAGAGCCCCAAAGGCCAGCTTTCATCTGATGCCCAGAGCCTGGAGAAATGACTATTTTTTCCCCTGGAAAATGACCTCTCTTTCCGGCCACTCGCCCTGGACAACCCCGACCACCCACGCTTGAAATTACACATTTTGCTGGATTTCTCCAAAACCAAAGTGGTCAGAATCTAGGCGAATGCAAGTCCGTAGTGCCCCAAATGTCAGCTTTCATCTGATGTCCTGACCCTGGGCAAATCACTTCTTGTTCCCCTGGAAAATGACCTCTCTTTGCGGCCCCTCGCCCTGGCCGACCCTGTCCACTGAAGCTAGAAATTTCCAAATTTTGCTGGATTTCTCCAAAACCAAAGTGGTCAGAATCTAGGTCCCACCAAGTGCTCAGAGCCCCAAAGGCCAGCTTTCATTTGATGCCCAGAGCCTGGAGAAATGACTATTTTTTCCCCTGGAAAATGACCTCTCTTTGCGGCCACTCTCCTTGGCTGACCCTGAGCACCCAAATCTGAAATTTCTAAATTTTGTTGGATTTCTCCAAAACGAAAGTGGTCAGAATCTACGTCCCAGCAAGTGCTCAGTGCCTAAAAGGCCAGCTTTCATCTGATGCCCTGACCCTGGGCAAATCACTTCTTGTTCCCCTGGAAAATGGCCTCTCTTTGCGGCCACTCGCCCTGGACGACCCCGACCACCCACACTTGAAATTACAAAATTTGCTGGATTTCTCCAAAACCAAAGTGGTCAGAATCTACGTCCCAGCAAGTGCTCAGAGCCCCAAAGGCCAGCTTTCATCTGATGCCCTGAGCATGGGGAAATGATTTCTTTTTCCCCTGGAAAATGACCTCTCTTTGCGACCACTCGCCCTGGCCGACCCTGAACACCCAAGCGAGAAATTTCCAAATTTTGCTGCATTTCTCCAAAACCAAAGTGGTCAGAATCTAGGTCCCACCAAGTGCTCCGAGCCCCAAAGGCCAGCTTTCATCTGATGCCCAGAGCCTGGAGAAATGACTATTTTTTCCCCTGGAAAATGACCTCTCTTTCCGGCCACTCGCCCTGGACAACCCCGACCACCCACGCTTGAAATTACAAATTTTGCTGGATTTCTCCAAAACCAAAGTGGTCAGAATCTAGGCGAATGCAAGTCCGTAGTGCCCCAAATGTCAGCTTTCATCTGAAGCCCTGAGCATGGGGAAATGATTTCTTTTTCCCCTGGAAAATGGCCTCTCTTTGCGGCCACTCGCCCTGGCCGACCCTGTCCACTGAAACTAGAATTTTCCAAATTTTGCTGCATTTCTCCAAAACCAAAGTGGTCAGAATCTAGGTCCCACCAAGTGCTCAGAGCCCCAAAGGCCAGCTTTCATTTGATGCCCAGAGCCTGGAGAAATGACTATTTTTTCCCCTGGAAAATGACCTCTCTTTGCGGCCACTCTCCTTGGCTGACCCTGAGCACCCAAATCTGAAATTTCTAAATTTTGTTGGATTTCTCCAAAACGAAAGTGGTCAGAATCTACGTCCCAGCAAGTGCTCAGTGCCTAAAAGGCCAGCTTTCATCTGATGCCCTGACCCTGGGCAAATCACTTCTTGTTCCCCTGGAAAATGGCCTCTCTTTGCGGCCACTCGCCCTGGCCGACCCTGTCCACTGAAGCTAGAAATTTCCAAATTTTGCTGGATTTCTCCAAAACTAAAATGGTCAGAATCTAGGGCACAGCAAGTGCTCAGAGCCCCAAAGGCCAGCTTTCATCTGATGCCCTGACCCTGGGCAAATCACTTCTTGTTCCCCTGGAAAATGGCCTCTCTTTGCGGCCACTCGCCCTGGACGACCCTGACCACCCACACTTGAAATTACAAAATTTGCTGGATTTCTCCAAAACCAAAGTGGTCAGAATCTACGTCCCAGCAAGTGCTCAGAGCCCCAAAGGCCAGCTTTCATCTGATGCCCTGAGCATGGGGAAATGATTTCTTTTTCCCCTGGAAAATGACCTCTCTTTGCGACCACTCGCCCTGGCCGACCCTGACCACTGAAGCTAGAAATTTCCTAATTTTGTTGGATTTCTCCAAATCCAAAGTGGTCAGAATTTAGGTCCCAGCAAGTGCTCAGAGGCCCAAAGGCCACCTTTCATCTGATGCCCAGACCGTGGGGAAATGACTACTTTTTCCCCTGGAAAATGGCCTCTCTTTGCGGCCACTCGCCCTGGCCGACCCTGAACACCCAAGCGAGAAATTTCCAAATTTTGCTGCATTTCTCCAAAACCAAAGTGGTCAGAATCTAGGTCCCACCAAGTGCTCCGAGCCCCAAAGGCCAGCTTTCATCTGATGCCCAGAGCCTGGAGAAATGACTATTTTTTCCCCTGGAAAATGACCTCTCTTTCCGGCCACTCGCCCTGGACAACCCCGACCACCCACGCTTGAAATTACAAATTTTGCTGGATTTCTCCAAAACCAAAGTGGTCAGAATCTAGGCGAATGCAAGTCCGTAGTGCCCCAAATGTCAGCTTTCATCTGAAGCCCTGAGCATGGGGAAATGATTTCTTTTTCCCCTGGAAAATGACCTCTCTTTGCGGCCACTCGCCCTGGACGACCCTGTCCACTGAAACTAGAATTTTCCAAATTTTGCTGCATTTCTCCAAAACCAAAGTGGTCAGAATCTAGGTCCCACCAAGTGCTCAGAGCCCCAAAGGCCAGCTTTCATCTGATGCCCAGAGCCTGGAGAAATGACTATTTTTTCCCCTGGAAAATGACCTCTCTTTGCGGCCACTCGCCCTGTCCGACCCTGTCCACTGAAGCTAGAAATTTCCAAATTTTGCTGGATTTCTCCAAAACAAAAATGGTCAGAATCTAGGGCACAGCAAGTGCTCAGAGCCCCAAAGGCCAGCTTTCATCTGATGTCCTGACCCTGGGCAAATCACTTCTTGTTCCCCTGGAAAATGACCTCTCTTTGCGGCCACTCGCCCTGGACAACCCCGACCACCCACACTTGAAATTACAAATTTTGCTGGATTTCTCCAAAACCAAAGTGGTCAGAATCTATGTCCCAGCAAGTGCTCAGAGCCCCAAATGTCAGCTTTCATCTGATGCCCTGACCCTGGGCAAATCACTTCTTGTTCCCCTGGAAAATGGCCTCTCTTTGCGGCCACTCGCCCTGGCCGACCCTGTCCACTGAAGCTAGAAATTTCCAAATTTTGCTGCATTTCTCCAAAACCAAAGTGGTCAGAATCTAGGTCCCACCAAGTGCTCCGAGCCCCAAAGCCAGCTTTCATCTGATGCCCAGAGCCTGGAGAAATGACTATTTTTTCCCCTGGAAAATGACCTCTCTTTGCGGCCACTCTCCTTGGCTGACCCTGAGCACCCAAACTAGAAATTTCTAAATTTTGTTGGATTTCTCCAAAACGAAAGTGGTCAGAATCTACGTCCCAGCAAGTGCTCAGTGCCTAAAAGGCCAGCTTTCATCTGATGCCCTGACCCTGGGCAAATCACTTCTTGTTCCCCTGGAAAATGGCCTCTCTTTGCGGCCACTCGCCCTGGCCGACCCTGTCCACTGAAGCTAGAAATTTCCAAATTTTGCTGGATTTCTCCAAAACTATAATGGTCAGAATCTAGGGCACAGCAAGTGCTCAGAGCCCCAAAGGCCAGCTTTCATCTGATGCCCTGAGCATGGGGAAATGATTTCTTTTTCCCCTGGAAAATGACCTCTCTTTGCGACCACTCGCCCTGGCCGACCCTGAACACCCAAGCGAGAAATTTCTTAATTTTGTTGGATTTCTCCAAAACCAAAGTGGTCAGAATCTTGGTCCCAGCAAGTGCTCAGAGCCCCAAAGGCCACCTTTCATCTGATGCCCAGACCGTGGGGAAATTACTACTTTTTCCCCTGGAAAATGACCTCTCTTTGCGGCCACTCGCCCTGGACAACCCCGAACACCCACACTTGAAATTACACATTTTGCTGGATTTCTCCAAAACCAAAGTGGTCAGAATCTAGGCGAATGCAAGTCCGTAGTGCCCCAAATGTCAGCTTTCATCTGATGTCCTGACCCTGGGCAAATCACTTCTTGTTCCCCTGGAAAATGACCTCTCTTTGCGGCCACTCGCCCTGGACAACCCCGACCACCCACACTTGAAATTACAAATTTTGCTGGATTTCTCCAAAACCAAAGTGGTCAGAATCTATGTCCCAGCAAGTGCTCAGAGCCCCAAATGTCAGCTTTCATCTGATGCCATGAGCATGGGGAAATGACTTCTTTTTCCCCTGGAAAATGGCCTCTCTTTGCGACCACTCGCCCTGGCCGACCCTGAACACCCAAGCGAGAAATTTCCAAATTTTGCTGCATTTCTCCAAAACCAAAGTGGTCAGAATCTAGGTCCCACCAAGTGCTCAGAGCCCCAAAGGCCAGCTTTCATTTGATGCCCAGAGCCTGGAGAAATGACTATTTTTTCCCCTGGAAAATGACCTCTCTTTGCGGCCACTCTCCTTGGCTGACCCTGAGCACCCAAACTAGAAATTTCTAAATTTTGTTGGATTACTCCAAAACGAAAGTGGTCAGAATCTACGTCCCAGCAAGTGCTCAGTGCCTAAAAGGCCAGCTTTCATCTGATGCCCTGACCCTGGGCAAATCACTTCTTGTTCCCCTGGAAAATGGCCTCTCTTTGCGGCCACTCGCCCTGGCCGACCCTGTCCACTGAAGCTAGAAATTTCCAAATTTTGCTGGATTTCTCCAAAACTAAAATGGTCAGAATCTAGGGCACAGCAAGTGCTCAGAGCCCCAAAGGCCAGCTTTCATCTGATGCCCTGACCCTGGGCAAATCACTTCTTGTTCCCCTGGAAAATGGCCTCTCTTTGCGGCCACTCGCCCTGGACGACCCCGACCACCCACACTTGAAATTACAAATTTTGCTGGATTTCTCCAAAACCAAAGTGGTCAGAATCTACGTCCCAGCAAGTGCTCAGAGCCCCAAAGGCCAGCTTTCATCTGATGCCCTGAGCATGGGGAAATGATTTCTTTTTCCCCTGGAAAATGACCTCTCTTTGCGACCACTCGCCCTGGCCGACCCTGACCACTGAAGCTAGAAATTTCCTAATTTTGTTGGATTTCTCCAAATCCAAAGTGGTCAGAATCTAGGTCCCACCAAGTGCTCCGAGCCCCAAAGGCCAGCTTTCATCTGATGCCCAGAGCCTGGAGAAATGACTATTGTTTCCCCTGGAAAATGACCTCTCTTTCCGGCCACTCGCCCTGGACAACCCCGACCACCCACGCTTGAAATTACAAATTTTGCTGGATTTCTCCAAAACCAAAGTGGTCAGAATCTAGGCGAATGCAAGTCCGTAGTGCCCCAAATGTCAGCTTTCATCTGAAGCCCTGAGCATGGGGAAATGATTTCTTTTTCCCCTGGAAAATGGCCTCTCTTTGCGGCCACTCGCCCTGGCCGACCCTGTCCACTGAAGCTAGAATTTTCCAAATTTTGCTGCATTTCTCCAAAACCAAAGTGGTCAGAATCTAGGTCCCACCAAGTGCTCCGAGCCCCAAAGGCCAGCTTTCATCTGATGCCCAGAGCCTGGAGAAATGACTATTTTTTCCCCTGGAAAATGACCTCTCATTCCGGCCACTCGCCCTGGCCGACCCTGAGCCCCCAAGCGAGAAATTTCCAAATTTTGCTGCATTTCTCCAAAACCAAAGTGGTCAGAATCTAGGTCCCACCAAGTGCTCAGAGCCCCAAAGGCCAGCTTTCATTTGATGCCTAGAGCCTGGAGAAATGACTATTTTTTCCCCTGGAAAATGACCTCTCTTTGCGGCCCCTCGCCCTTTCCGACCCTGTCCACTGAAGCTAGAAATTTCCAAATTTTGCTGGATTTCTCCAAAACTAAAATGGTCAGAATCTAGGGCACAGCAAGTGCTCAGAGCCCCAAAGGCCAGCTTTCATCTGATGCCCTGACCCTGGGCAAATAACTTCTTGTTCCCCTGGAAAATGACCTCTCTTTGCGGCCACTCACCCTGGACAACCCCGACCACCCACACTTGAAATTACAAATTTTGCTGGATTTCTCCAAAACCAAAGTGGTCAGAATCTACGTCCCAGCAAGTGCTCAGAGCCCCAAATGTCAGCTTTCATCTGATGCCCTGACCCTGGGCAAATCACTTCTTGTTCCCCTGGAAAATGGCCTCTCTTTGCGGCCACTCGCCCTGGCCGACCCTGTCCACTGAAGCTAGAAATTTCCAAATTTTGCTGCATTTCTCCAAAACCAAAGTGGTCAGAATCTAGGTCCCACCAAGTGCTCCGAGCCCCAAAGCCAGCTTTCATCTGATGCCCAGAGCCTGGAGAAATGACTATTTTTTCCCCAGGAAAATGACCTCTCTTTGCGGCCACTCTCCTTGGCTGACCCTGAGCACCCAAACTAGAAATTTCTAAATTTTGTTGGATTTCTCCAAAACGAAAGTGGTCAGAATCTACGTCCCAGCAAGTGCTCAGTGCCTAAAAGGCCAGCTTTCATCTGATGCCCTGACCCTGGGCAAATCACTTCTTGTTCCCCTGGAAAATGGCCTCTCTTTGCGGCCACTCGCCCTGGCCGACCCTGTCCACTGAAGCTAGAAATTTCCGAATTTTGCTGGATTTCTCCAAAACTAAAATGGTCAGAATCTAGGGCACAGCAAGTGCTCAGAGCCCCAAAGGCCAGCTTTCATCTGATGCCATGAGCATGGGGAAATGACTTCTTTTTCCCCTGGAAAATGGCCTCTCTTTGCGGCCACTCGTCCTGGCCGACCCTGACCACTGAAGCTAGAAATTTCCTAATTTTGTTGGATTTCTCCAAAACCAAAGTGGTCAGAATCTTGGTCCCAGCAAGTGCTCAGAGCCCCAAAGGCCACCTTTCATCTGATGCCCAGACCGTGGGGAAATTACTACTTTTTCCCCTGGAAAATGGCCTCTCTTTGCGGCCACTCGCACTGGCCGACCCTGAACACCCAAGCGAGAAATTTCCAAATTTTGCTGCATTTCTCCAAAACCAAAGTGGTCAGAATCTAGGTCCCAGCAAGTGCTCAGAGCCCCAAAGGCCAGCTTTCATCTGATGCCCAGAGCCTGGAGAAATGACTATTTTTTCCCCTGGAAAATGACCTCTCTTTGCGGCCACTCGCCCTGGACAACCCCGACCACCCACGCTTGAAATTACACATTTTGCTGGATTTCTCCAAAACCAAAGTGGTCAGAATCTAGGCGAATGCAAGTCCGTAGTGCCCCAAATGTCAGCTTTCATCTGATGTCCTGACCCTGGGCAAATCACTTCTTGTTCCCCTGGAAAATGACCTCTCTTTGCGGCCACTCGCCCTGGCCGACCCTGTCCACTGAAGCTAGAAATTTCCAAATTTTGCTGGATTTCTCCAAAACTAAAATGGTCAGAATCTAGGGCACAGCAAGTGCTCAGAGCCCCAAAGGCCAGCTTTCATCTGATGCCCTGACCCTGGGCAAATCACTTCGTGTTCCCCTGGAAAATGGCCTCTCTTTGCGGCCACTCGCCCTGGCCGACCCTGTCCACTGAAGCTAGAAATTTCCAAATTTTGCTGCATTTCTCCAAAACCAAAGTGGTCAGAATCTAGGTCCCACCAAGTGCTCAGAGCCCCAAAGGCCAGCTTTCATTTGATGCCCAGAGCCTGGAGAAATGACTATTTTTTCCCCTGGAAAATGACCTCTCTTTGCGGCCACTCTCCTTGGCTGACCCTGAGCACCCAAACTAGAAATTTATAAATTTTGTTGGATTTCTCCAAAACGAAAGTGGTCAGAATCTACGTCCCAGCAAGTGCTCAGTGCCTAAAAGGCCAGCTTTCATCTGATGCCCTGACCCTGGGCAAATCACTTCTTGTTCCCCTGGAAAATGACCTCTCTTTGCGGCCACTCGCCCTGGCCGACCCTGTCCACTGAAGCTAGAAATTTCCAAATTTTGCTGCATTTCTCCAAAACTAAAATGGTCAGAATCTAGGGCACAGCAAGTGCTCAGAGCCCCAAAGGCCAGCTTTCATCTGATGCCCTGACCCTGGGCAAATCACTTCTTGTTCCCCTGGAAAATGGCCTCTCTTTGCGGCCACTCGCCCTGGACGACCCCGACCACCCACACTTGAAATTACAAATTTTGCTGGATTTCTCCAAAACCAAAGAGGTCAGAATCTACGTCCCAGCAAGTGCTCAGAGCCCCAAAGGCCAGCTTTCATCTGATGCCCTGAGCATGGGTAAATGATTTCTTTTTCCCCTGGAAAATGACCTCTCTTTGCGACCACTCGCCCTGGCCGACCCTGACCACTGAAGCTAGAAATTTCCTAATTTTGTTGGATTTCTCCAAATCCAAAGTGGTCAGAATTTAGGTCCCAGCAAGTGCTCAGAGGCCCAAAGGGCACCTTTCATCTGATGCCCAGACCGTGGGGAAATGACTACTTTTTCCCCTGGAAAATGGCCTCTCTTTGCGGCCACTCGCCCTGGCCGACCCTGAACACCCAAGCGAGAAATTTCCAAATTTTGCTGCATTTCTCCAAAACCAAAGTGGTCAGAATCTAGGTCCCACCAAGTGCTCCGAGCCCCAAAGGCCAGCTTTCATCTGATGCCCAGAGCCTGGAGAAATGACTATTGTTTCCCCTGGAAAATGACCTCTCTTTCCGGCCACTCGCCCTGGACAACCCCGAACACCCACGCTTGAAATTACACATTTTGCTGGATTTCTCCAAAACCAAAGTGGTCAGAATCTAGGCGAATGCAAGTCCGTAGTGCCCCAAATGTCAGCTTTCATCTGAAGCCCTGAGCATGGGGAAATGATTTCTTTTTCCCCTGGAAAATGGCCTCTCTTTGCGGCCACTCGCCCTGGCCGACCCTGTCCACTGAAGCTAGAATTTTCCAAATTTTGCTGCATTTCTCCAAAACCAAAGTGGTCAGAATCTAGGGCACACCAAGTGCTCAGAGCCCCAAAGGCCAGCTTTCATCTGATGCCCAGAGCCTGGAGAAATGACTATTGTTTCCCCTGGAAAATGACCTCTCTTTCCGGCCACTCGCCCTGGACAACCCCGACCACCCACGCTTGAAATTACAAATTTTGCTGGATTTCTCCAAAACCAAAGTGGTCAGAATCTAGGCGAATGCAAGTCCGTAGTGCCCCAAATGTCAGCTTTCATCTGATGCCCAGAGCCTGGAGAAATGACTATTTTTTCCCCTGGAAAATGACCTCTCATTCCGGCCACTCGCCCTGGCCGACCCTGAACCCCCAAGCGAGAAATTTCCAAATTTTGCTGCATTTCTCCAAAACCAAAGTGGTCAGAATCTAGGTCCCACCAAGTGCTCAGAGCCCCAAAGGCCAGCTTTCATCTGATGCCCAGAGCCTGGAGAAATGACTATTTTTTCCCCTGGAAAATGACCTCTCTTTGCGGCCACTCGCCCTGTCCGACCCTGTCCACTGAAGCTAGAAATTTCCAAATTTTGCTGGATTACTCCAAAACTAAAATGGTCAGAATCTAGGGCACAGCAAGTGCTCAGAGCCCCAAAGGCCAGCTTTCATCTGATGCCCTGACCCTGGGCAAATCACTTCTTGTTCCCCTGGAAAATGACCTCTCTTTGCGGCCACTCGCCCTGGACAACCCCGACCACCCACACTTGAAATTACAAATTTTGCTGGATTTCTCCAAAACCAAAGTGGTCAGAATCTACGTCCCAGCAAGTGCTCAGAGCCCCAAATGTCAGCTTTCATCTGATGCCCTGACCCTGGGCAAATCACTTCTTGTTCCCCTGGAAAATGGCCTCTCTTTGCGGCCACTCGCCCTGGCCGACCCTGTCCACTGAAGCTAGAAATTTCCAAATTTTGCTGCATTTCTCCAAAACCAAAGTGGTCAGAATCTAGGTCCCACCAAGTGCTCCGAGCCCCAAAGCCAGCTTTCATCTGATGCCCAGAGCCTGGAGAAATGACTATTTTTTCCCCTGGAAAATGACCTCTCTTTCCGGCCACTCGCCCTGGACGACCCTGTCCACTGAAGCTAGAAATTTCCAAATTTTGCTGGATTTCTCCAAAACTAAAATGGTCAGAATCTAGGGCACAGCAAGTGCTCAGAGCCCCAAAGGCCACCTTTCATCTGATGCCATGAGCATGGGGAAATGACTACTTTTTCCCCTGGAAAATGGCCTCTCTTTGCGGCCACTCGCCCTGGCCGACCCTGAACACCCAAGCAAGAAATTTCCAAATTTTGCTGCATTTCTCCAAAACCAAAGTGGTCAGAATCTAGGTCCCACCAAGTGCTCCCAGCCCCAAAGGCCGGCTTTCATCTGATGCCCAGAGCCTGGAGAAATGACTATTTTTTCCCCTGGAAAATGACCTCTCTTTCCGGCCACTCGCCTTGGACAACCCCGCCACCCACGCTTGAAATTACAAATTTTGCTGGATTTCTCCAAAACCAAAGTGGTCAGAATCTAGGCGAATGCAAGTCCGTAGTGCCCCAAATGTCAGCTTTCATCTGATGCCCTGACCCTGGGCAAATCACTTCTTGTTCCCCTGGAAAATGGCCTCTCTTTGCGGCCACTCGCCCTGGCCGACCCTGTCCACTGAAGCTAGAAATTTCCAAATTTTGCTGCATTTCTCCAAAACCAAAGTGGTCAGAATCTAGGTCCCACCAAGTGCTCCGAGCCCCAAAGGCCAGCTTTCATCTGATGCCCAGAGCCTGGAGAAATGACTATTTTTTCCCCTGGAAAATGACCTCTCTTTCCGGCCACTCGCCCTGGACAACCCCGACCACCCACGCTTGAAATTACACATTTTGCTGGATTTCTCCAAAACCAAAGTGGTCAGAATCTAGGCGAATGCAAGTCCGTAGTGCCGCAAATGTCAGCTTTCATCTGATGTCCTGACCCTGGGCAAATCACTTCTTTTTCCCCTGGAAAATGACCTCTCTTTGCGGCCACTAACCCTGGCCGACCCTGTCCACTGAAGCTAGAAATTTCCAAATTTTGCTGGATTTCTCCAAAACTAAAATGGTCAGAATCTAGGGCACAGCAAGTGCTCCGAGCCCCAAAGGCCAGCTTTCATCTGATGCCATGAGCATGGGGAAATGACTTCTTTTTCCCCTGGAAAATGGCCTCTCTTTGCGACCACTCGCCCTGGCCGACCCTGAACACCCAAGCGAGAAATTTCCAAATTTTGCTGCATTTCTCCAAAACCAAAGTGGTCAGAATCTAGGTCCCACCAAGTGCTCAGAGCCCCAAAGGCCAGCTTTCATTTGATGCCCAGAGCCTGGAGAAATGACTATTTTTTCCCCTGGAAAATGACCTCTCTTTGCGGCCACTCTCCTTGGCTGACCCTGAGCACCCAAACTAGAAATTTCTAAATTTTGTTGGATTTCTCCAAAACGAAAGGGGTCAGAATCTACGTCCCAGCAAGTGCTCAGTGCCTAAAAGGCCAGCTTTCATCTGATGCCCTGACCCTGTGCATATGACTTCTTTTCCCCCTGGAAAATGGCCTCTCTTTGCGGCCACTCGCCCTGGCCGACCCTGTCCACTGAAGCTAGAAATTTCCAAATTTTGCTGGATTTCTCCAAAACTAAAATGGTCAGAATCTAGGGCACAGCAAGTGCTCAGATGCCCAAAGGCCAGCTTTCATCTGATGCCCTGACCCTGGGCAAATCACTTCTTGTTCCCCTGGAAAATGGCCTCTCTTTGCGGCCTCTCGCCCTGGACGACCCCGACCACCCACACTTGAAATTACAAATTTTGCTGGATTTCTCCAAAACCAAAGTGGTCAGAATCTACGTCCCAGCAAGTGCTCAGAGCCCCAAAGGCCAGCTTTCATCTGATGCCCTGAGCATGGGGAAATGATTTCTTTTTCCCCTGGAAAATGACCTCTCTTTGCGACCACTCGCCCTGGCCGACCCTGACCACTGAAGTTAGAAATTTCCTAATTTTGTTGGATTTCTCCAAATCCAAAGTGGTCAGAATTTAGGTCCCAGCAAGTGCTCAGAGGCCCAAAGGCCACCTTTCATCTGATGCCCAGACCGTGGGGAAATGACTACTTTTTCCCATGGAAAATGGCCTCTCTTTGCGGCCACTCGCCCTGGCCGACCCTGAACACCCAAGCGAGAAATTTCCAAATTTTGCTGCATTTCTCCAAAACCAAAGTGGTCAGAATCTAGGTCCCACCAAGTGCTCCGAGCCCCAAAGGCCAGCTTTCATCTGATGCCCAGAGCCTGGAGAAATGACTATTTTTTCCCCTGGAAAATGACCTCTCTTTCCGGCCACTCGCCCTGGCCGACCCTGTCCACTGAAGCTAGAATTTTCCAAATTTTGCTGGATTTCTCCAAAACCAAAGTGGTCAGAATCTAGGTCCCAGCAAGTGCTCAGAGCCCCAAAGGCCAGCTTTCATCTGATGCCCAGAGCCTGGAGAAATGACTATTTTTTCCACTGGAAAATGACCTCTCATTCCGGCCACTCGCCCTGGCCAACCCTGAACACCCAAGCGAGAAATTTCCAAATTTTGCTGCATTTCTCCAAAACCAAAGTGGTTAGAATCTAGGTCCCACCAAGTGCTCAGAGCCCCAAAGGCCAGCTTTCATTTGATGCCCAGAGCCTGGAGAAATGACTATTTTTTCCCCTGGAAAATGACCTCTCTTTGCGGCCACTCGCCCTGTCCGACCCTGTCCACTGAAGCTAGAAATTTCCAAATTTTGCTGGATTTCTCCAAAACTAAAATGGTCAGAATCTAGGGCACAGCAAGTGCTCAGAGCCCCAAAGGCCAGCTTTCATCTGATGCCCTGACCCTGGGCAAATCACTTCTTGTTCCCCTGGAAAATGACCTCTCTTTGCGGCCACTCGCCCTGGACAACCCCGACCACCCACACTTGAAATTACAAATTTTGCTGGATTTCTCCAAAACCAAAGTGGTCAGAATCTACGTCCCAGCAAGTGCTCAGAGCCCCAAATGTCAGCTTTCATCTGATGCCCTGACCCTGGGCAAATCACTTCTTGTTCCCCTGGAAAATGGCCTCTCTTTGCGGCCACTCGCCCTGGCCGACCCTGTCCACTGAAGCTAGAAATTTCCTAATTTTGCTGCATTTCTCCAAAACCAAAGTGGTCAGAATCTAGGTCCCACCAAGTGCTCCGAGCCCCAAAGCCAGCTTTCATCTGATGCCCAGACCCTGTGCATATGACTTCTTTTCCCCCTGGAAAATGACCTCTCTTTGCGGCCACTCTCCTTGGCTGACCCTGAGCACCCAAACTAGAAATTTCTAAATTTTGTTGAATTTCTCCAAAACCAAAGTGGTCAGAATCTACGTCCCAGCAAGTGCTCAGTGCCTAAAAGGCCAGCTTTCATCTGATGCCCTGACCCTGGGCAAATCACTTCTTGTTCCCCTGGAAAATGGCCTCTCTTTCCGGCCACTCGCCCTGGCCGACCCTGTCCACTGAAGCTAGAAATTTCCAAATTTTGCTGGATTTCTCCAAAACTAAAATGGTCAGAATCTAGGGCACAGCAAGTGCTCAGAGCCCCAAAGGCCAGCTTTCATCTGATGCCCAGACCGTGGGGAAATGACTACTTTTTCCCCTGGAAAATGGCCTCTCTTTGCGGCCACTCGCCCTGGCCGACCCTGAACACCCAAGCGAGAAATTTCCAAATTTTGCTGCATTTCTCCAAAACCAAAGTGGTCAGAATCTAGGTCCCAGCAAGTGCTCAGAGCCCCAAAGGCCAGCTTTCATCTGATGCCCAGAGCCTGGAGAAATGACTATTTTTTCCCCTGGAAAATGACCTCTCTTTGCGGCCACTCGCCCTGTCCGACCCTGTCCACTGAAGCTAGAAATTTCCAAATTTTGCTGCATTTCTCCAAAACCAAAGTGGTCAGAATCTAGGGCACAGCAAGTGCTCAGAGCCCCAGAGGCCAGCTTTCATCTGATGCCCAGAGCCTGGAGAAATGACTATTTTTTCCCCTGGAAAATGACCTCTCTTTGCGGCCACTCTCCTTGGCTGACCCTGAGCACCCAAACTAGAAATTTCTAAATTTTGTTGAATTTCTCCAAAACCAAAATGGTCAGAATCTACGTCCCAGCAAGTGCTCAGTGCCTAAAAGGCCAGCTTTCATCTGATGCCCTGACCCTGGGCAAATCACTTCTTGTTCCCCTGGAAAATGGCCTCTCTTTCCGGCCACTCGCCCTGGCCGACCCTGTCCACTGAAGCTAGAAATTTCCAAATTTTGCTGGATTTCTCCAAAACTAAAATGGTCAGAATCTAGGGCACAGCAAGTGCTCAGAGCCCCAAAGGCCAGCTTTCATCTGATGCCCAGAGCCTGGAGAAATGACTATTTTTTCCCCTGGAAAATGACCTCTCTTTCCGGCCGCTCGCCCTGGACAACCCCGAACACCCACGCTTGAAATTACACATTTTGCTGGATTTCTCCAAAACCAAAGTGGTCAGAATCTAGGCGAATGCAAGTCCGTAGTGCCCCAAATGTCAGCTTTCATCTGATGCCATGAGCATGTGCAAATGACTTCTTTTTCCCCTGGAAAATGGCCTCTCTTTGCGACCACTCGCCCTGGCCGACCCTGAACACCCAAGCGAGAAATTTCCAAATTTTGCTGCATTTCTCCAAAACCAAAGTGGTCAGAATCTAGGGCACACCAAGTGCTCAGAGCCCCAAAGGCCAGCTTTCATCTGATGCCCAGAGCCTGGAGAAATGACTATTTTTTCCCCTGGAACATGACCTCTCTTTGCGACCACTCGCCCTGGCCGACCCAGACCACCCAAGCGAGAAATTTCCAAATTTTGCTGCATTTCTCCAAAACCAAAGTGGTCAGAATCTAGGTCCCACCAAGTGCTCAGAGCCCCAAAGGCCAGCTTTCATCTGATGCCCAGACCCTGTGCATATGACTTCTTTTTCCCCTGGAAAATGACCTCTCTTTCCGGCCACTCGCCCTGGACGACCCCGACCACCCACGCTTGAAATTACAAATTTTGCTGGATTTCTCCAAAACCAAAGTGGTCAGAATCTACGTCCCAGCAAGTGCTCTGAGCCCCAAAGGCCAGCTTTCATCTGATGCCCTGAGCATGGGGAAATGATTTCTTTTTCCCCTGGAAAATGACCTCTCTTTGCGGCCACTCGCCCTGGCCGACCCTGAGCGCCCAAACTAGAAATTTCCAAATTTTGCTGGATTTCTCCAAAACGAAAGTGGTCAGAATCTAGGTCCCACCAAGTGCTCAGAGCCCCAAAGCCCAGCTTTCATCTGATGCCCTGAGCATGGGGGAATGATTTCTTTTTCCCCTGGAAAATGACCTCTCTTTGCGACCACTCGCCCTGGCCGACCCTGACAACTGAAGATAGAAATTTCCAAATTTTGTTGGATTTCTCCAAAAGCAAAGAGGTCAGAATCTACGTCCCAGCAAGTGCTCAGAGCCCCAAAGGCCAGCTTTCATCTGATGCCCAGAGCCTGGAGAAATGACTATTTTTTCCCCTGGAACATGACCTCTCTTTGCGACCACTCGCCCTGGCCGACCCAGACCACCCAAGCGAGAAATTTCCAAATTTTGCTGCATTTCTCCAAAACCAAAGTGGTCAGAATCTAGGTCCCACCAAGTGCTCAGAGCCCCAAAGGCCAGCTTTCATCTGATGCCCAGACCCTGTGCATATGACTTCTTTTTCCCCTGGAAAATGACCTCTCTTTCCGGCCACTCGCCCTGGACGACCCCGACCACCCACGCTTGAAATTACAAATTTTGCTGGATTTCTCCAAAACCAAAGTGGTCAGAATCTACGTCCCAGCAAGTGCTCTGAGCCCCAAAGGCCAGCTTTCATCTGATGCCCTGAGCATGGGGAAATGATTTCTTTTTCCCCTGGAAAATGACCTCTCTTTGCGGCCACTCGCCCTGGCCGACCCTGAGCGCCCAAACTAGAAATTTCCAAATTTTGCTGGATTTCTCCAAAACGAAAGTGGTCAGAATCTAGGTCCCACCAAGTGCTCAGAGCCCCAAAGCCCAGCTTTCATCTGATGCCCTGAGCATGGGGGAATGATTTCTTTTTCCCCTGGAAAATGACCTCTCTTTGCGACCACTCGCCCTGGCCGACCCTGACAACTGAAGATAGAAATTTCCAAATTTTGTTGGATTTCTCCAAAAGCAAAGAGGTCAGAATCTACGTCCCAGCAAGTGCTCAGAGCCCCAAAGGCCAGCTTTCATCTGATGCCCAGACCCTGTGCATATGACTTCTTTTCCCCCTGAAAAATGACCTCTCTTTGCGACCACTCGCCCTGGTCGACCCCGATCACCCAAGCTAGAAATTTCAAATATGTTGGATTACTCCAAAACCAATGTGGTCAGAATCTAGGCGAATGCAAGTCCGTAGAGCCCCAAATGTTAGCTTTCATCTGATGCCCAGACCCTGTGCATATGACTTCTTGTTCCCCTGGAAAATGGCCTCTCTTTGCGACCACTCGCCCTGGACGACCCTGTCCACTGAAGCTAGAAATTTCCAAATTTTGCTGGATTTCTCCAAAACTAAAATGGTCAGAATCTAGGGCACAGCAAGTGCTCAGAGCCCCAAAGGCCAGCTTTCATCTGATGCCCAGACCGTGGGGAAATGACTACTTTTTCCCCTGGAAAATGGCCTCTCTTTGCGGCCACTCGCCCTGGCCGACCCTGAACACCCAAGCGAGAAATTTCCAAATTTTGCTGCATTTCTCCAAAACCAAAGTGGTCAGAATCTAGGTCCCAGCAAGTGCTCAGAGCCCCAAAGGCCAGCTTTCATCTGATGCCCAGAGCCTGGAGAAATGACTATTTTTTCCCCTGGAAAATGACCTCTCTTTCCGGCCACTCGCCCTGGACAACCCCGAACACCCACGCTTGAAATTACACATTTTGCTGGATTTCTCCAAAACCAAAGTGGTCAGAATCTAGGCGAATGCAAGTCCGTAGTGCCCCAAATGTCAGCTTTCATCTGATGCCATGAGCATGTGCAAATGACTTCTTTTTCCCCTGGAAAATGGCCTCTCTTTGCGACCACTCGCCCTGGCCGACCCTGAACACCCAAGCGAGAAATTTCCAAATTTTGCTGCATTTCTCCAAAACCAAAGTGGTCAGAATCTAGGGCACACCAAGTGCTCAGAGCCCCAAAGGCCAGCTTTCATCTGATGCCCAGAGCCTGGAGAAACGACTATTTTTTCCCCTGGAACATGACCTCTCTTTGCGACCACTCGCCCTGGCCGACCCAGACCACCCAAGCGAGAAATTTCCAAATTTTGCTGCATTTCTCCAAAACCAAAGTGGTCAGAATCTAGGTCCCACCAAGTGCTCAGAGCCCCAAAGGCCAGCTTTCATCTGATGCCCAGACCCTGTGCATATGACTTCTTTTTCCCCTGGAAAATGACCTCTCTTTCCGGCCACTCGCCCTGGACGACCCCGACCACCCACGCTTGAAATTACAAATTTTGCTGGATTTCTCCAAAACCAAAGTGGTCAGAATCTACGTCCCAGCAAGTGCTCTGAGCCCCAAAGGCCAGCTTTCATCTGATGCCCTGAGCATGGGGAAATGATTTCTTTTTCCCCTGGAAAATGACCTCTCTTTGCGGCCACTCGCCCTGGCCGACCCTGAGCGCCCAAACTAGAAATTTCCAAATTTTGCTGGATTTCTCCAAAACGAAAGTGGTCAGAATCGAGGTCCCACCAAGTGCTCAGAGCCCCAAAGCCCAGCTTTCATCTGATGCCCTGAGCATGGGGGAATGATTTCTTTTTCCCCTGGAAAATGACCTCTCTTTGCGACCACTCGCCCTGGCCGACCCTGACAACTGAAGATAGAAATTTCCAAATTTTGTTGGATTTCTCCAAAAGCAAAGTGGTCAGAATCTAGGTCCCACCGACTGCTCAGAGCCCCAAAGGCCAGCTTTCATCTGATGCCCAGACCCTGTGCATATGACTTCTTTTCCCCCTGAAAAATGACCTCTCTTTGCGACCACTCGCCCTGGTCGACCCCGATCACCCAAGCTAGAAATTTCAAATATGTTGGATTACTCCAAAACCAATGTGGTCAGAATCTAGGCGAATGCAAGTCCGTAGAGCCCCAAATGTTAGCTTTCATCTGATGCCCAGACCCTGTGCATATGACTTCTTGTTCCCCTGGAAAATGGCCTCTCTTTGCGACCACTCGCCCTGGACGACCCCGACCACCCACGCTTGAAATTACAAATTTTGCTGGATTTCTCCAAAACCAAAGTGGTCAGAATCTACGTCCCAGCAAGTGCTCAGAGCCCCAAAGGCCAGCTTTCATCTTATGCCCAGACCCTGTGCATATGACTTCTTTTTCCCCTGGAAAATGACCTCTCTTTCCGGCCACTCGCCCTGGAAGACCATGACCACCCACGCTTGAAATTACAAATTTTGCTGGATTTCTCCAAAACCAAAGTGGTCAGAATCTACGTCCCAGCAAGTGCTCAGAGGCCCAAAGGCCCCCTTTCATCTGATGCCCAGACCGTGGGGAAATGACTACTTTTTCCCCGGGAAAATTGCCTCTCTTTGCGGCCACTCGCCCTGGCCGACCCTGAGCGCCCAAACTAGAAATTTCCAAATTTTGCTGGATTTCTCCAAAACGAAAGTGGTCAGAATCTACATCCCAGGAAGTGCTCAGCGCCTAAAAGGCCAGCTTTCATCTGATGCCCAGGCCCTGTGCATATGACTTCTTTTTCCCCTGGAAAATGACCTCTCTTTCCGGCCACTCGCCCTGGCCGACCCTGACCACTGAAGCTAGAAATTTCCAAATTTTGTTGGATTTCTCCAAAACCAAAGTGGTCAGAATCTAGGTCCCAGCAAGTGCTCAGAGCCCCAAAGGCCAGCTTTCATCTGATGCCCAGAGTCTGGAGAAATGACTATTTTTTCTCCCTGGAAAATGACCTCTCTTTGCCACCACTCGCCCTGGCCGACCCTGACAACTGAAGCTAGAAATTTCCAAATTTTGCTGGATTTCTCCAAAACCAAAGTGGTCAGAATCTCGGTCCCAGCAAGTGCTCAGAGGCCCAAAGGCCAGCTTTCATCTGATGCCATGAGCATGGGGAAATGACTACTTTATCCCCTGGAAAATGGCCTCTCCTTGCGGCCACTCGCCTTGGCCGACTCTGAACACCTAAGCGAGAAATTTCCAAATTTTGCTGCATTTCTCCAAAACCAAAGTGGTCAGAATCTAGGTCCCAGCAAGTGCTCAGAGCCCCAAAGGCCAGCTTTCATCTGATGCCCAGAGCCTGGAGAAATGACTATTTTTTCCCCTGGAAAATGACCTCTCTTTCCGGCCGCTCGCCCTGGACGACCCCGACCACCCACGCTTGAAATTACAAATTTTGCTGCATTTCTCCAAAACCAAAGTGGTCAGAATCTAGGCGAATGCAAGTCCGTAGTGCCCCAAATGTCAGCTTTCATCTGATGGCCAGACCCTGTGCATATGACTTCTTATTCCCCTGGAAAATGACCTCTCTTTCCGGCCACTCGCCCTGTACGACCCCGACCACCCACGCTTGAAATTTCCAAATTTTGCTGCATTTCTCCAAAACCAAAGTGGTCAGAATCTAGGTCCCAGCAAGTGCTCAGAGCCCCAAAGGCCACCTTTCATCTGATGCCCAGACCGTGGGGAAATGACTACTTTTTCCCCTGGAAAATGGCCTCTCTTTGCGGCCACTCGCCCTGGGCGACCCTGATCACCCAAGCGAGAAATTTCCAAATTTTGCTGGATTTCTCCAAAACTAAAATGGTCAGAATCTAGGGCACAGCAAGTGCTCAGAGCCCCAAAGGCCAGCTTTCATCTGATGCCATGAGCATGGGGAAATGACTTCTTTTTCCCCTGGAAAATGGCCTCTCTTTGCGGCCACTCGCCCTGGCCGACCCTGACCACTGAAGCTAGAAATTACCTAATTTTGTTGGATTTCTCCAAAACCAAAGTGGTCAGAATCTAGGTCCCAGCAAGTGCTCGGAGCCCCAAAGGCCAGCTTTCATTTGATGCCCAGAGCTTGGAGAAATAACTATTTTTTCCCCTGGAAAATGACCTCTTTTTGCGGCCACTCTCCTTGGCTGACCCTGAGCACCCAAACTGGAAATTTCTAAATTTTGTTGGATTTCTCCAAAACGAAAGTGGTCAGAATCTACGTCCCAGCAAGTGCTCAGTGCCTAAAAGGCCAGCTTTCATCTGATGCCCAGAGCCTGGAGAAATGACTATTTTTTCCCCTGGAAAATGACCTCTCTGTACGGTCACTCGCCCCGGCCAACCCTGTCCACTGAAGCTAGAAATTTCCAAATTTTGTTGGATTTCTCCAAAAGCAAAGTGGTCAGAATCTAGGTCCCACCGAGTGCTCAGAGCCCCAAAGGCCAGCTTCCATCTGATGCCCAGACCGTGGGGAAATGACTACTTTTTCCCCTGGAAAATGACCTCTCTGTACGGTCACTCGCCCCGGCCAACCCTGTCCACTGAAGCTAGAAATTTCCAAATTTTGTTGGATTTCTCCAAAACCAAAGTGGTGAGAATCTAGGTCCCACCAAGTGCTCAGAGCCCCAAATGTTAGCTTTCATCTGATGCCCAGACCCTGTGCATATGACTTCTTTTTCCCCTGGAAAATGACCTCTCTTTCCGGCCACTCGCCCTGGACGACCCCGACCACCCACGATTGAAATTACAAATTTTGCTGGATTTCTCCAAAACCAAAGTGGTCAGAATCTAAGTCACAGCACGTGCTCTGAGCCCCAAAGGCCAGCTTTCATCTGATGCCCTGAGCATGGGGAAATGATTTCTTTTTCCCCTGGAAAATGACCTCTATTTGCGGCCACTCGCCCTGGCAGACCCTGAGCGCCCAAACTAGAAATTTCCAAATTTTGCTGGATTTCTCCAAAACGAAAGTGGTCAGAATCTACATCCCAGGAAGTGCTCAGCGCCTAAAAGGCCAGCTTTCATCTGATGCCCAGACCGTGGGGAAATGACTATTTTTTCCCCTGGAAAATGGCCTCTCTTTGCGGCCACTCGCCCTGGGCGACCCTGAACACCCAAGCGAGAAATTTCCAAATTTTGCTGGATTTCTCCAAAACTAAAATGGTCAGAATCTAGGGCACAGCAAGTGCTCAGAGCCCCAAAGGCCAGCTTTCATCTGATGCCATGAGCATGGGGAAATGACTTCTTTTTCCCCTGGAAAATGGCCTCTCTTTGCGGCCACTCGCCCTGGCCGACCCTGACAACTGAAGCTAGAAATTTCCTAATTTTGTTGGATTTATCCAAAACCAAAGTGGTCAGAATCTAGGTCCCAGCAAGTGCTCAGAGCCCCAAAGGCCACCTTTCATCTGATGCCCAGACCGTGGGGAAATGACTATTTTTCCCCTGGAAAATGGCCTCTCTTTGCGGCCACTCACCCTGGCCGACCCTGAACACCCACGCTAGAAATTTCCAAATTTTGCTGCATTTCTCCAAAACCAAAGTGGTCAGAATCTAGGTCCCACCAAATGCTCAGAGCCCCAAAGGCCAGCTTTCATCTGATGCCCAGAGCCTGGAGAAATGACTATTTTTTCCCCTGGAAAATGACCTCTCCTTGCGACCACTCGCCCTGGCCGACCCTGACAACTGAAGCTAGAAATTTCCAAATTTTGCTGCATTTCTCCAAAACCAAAGTGGTCAGAATCTAGGTCCCAGCAAGTGCTCAGAGCCCCAAAGGCCAGCTTTCATCTGATGCCCAGACCCTGTGCATATGACTTCTTTTTCCCCTGGAAAATGGCCTCTCTTTGCGGCCACTCGCCCTGGCCGACCCTGACCACTGAAGCCAGAAATTTCCTAATTTTGCTGGATTTCTCCAAAACCAAAGTGGTCAGAATCTAGGTCCCAGCAAGTGCTCAGAGCCCCAAAGGCCACCTTTCATCTGATGCCCAGACCGTGGGGAAATGACTACTTTTTCCCCTGGAAAATGACCTCTCTTTCCGGCCACTCGCCCTGGACGACCCCGACCACCCACGCTTGAAATTACAAATTTTGCTGGATTTCTCCAAAACCAAAGTGGTCAGAATCTACGTCCCAGCAAGTGCTCTGAGCCCCAAAGGCCAGCTTTCATCTGATGCCCTGAGCATGGGGAAATGATTTCTTTTTCCCCTGGAAAATGACCTCTCTTTGCGGCCACTCGCCCTGGCCGACCCTGAGCGCCCATGCTAGAAATTTCCAAATTTTGCTGGATTTCTTCAAAACCAAAGTGGTCAGAATCTAGGTCCCACCAAGTGCTCCGAGCCCCAAAGGCCAGCTTTCATCTGATGCCATGAGCATGGGGAAATTACTTCTTTTTCCCCAGCAAAATGGCCTCTTGTTGCGGCCACTCACACTGGCCGACCCTGACCACTGAAGCTAGAAATTTCCAAATTTTGTTGGATTTCTCCAAAACCAAAGTGGTCAGAATCTAGGTCCCAGCAAGTGCTCAGAGCCCCAAAGGCCAGCTTTCATCTGATGCCCAGAGCCTGGAGAAATGACTATTTTTTCCCCTGGAAAATGACCTCTCTTTCCGGCCACTCTCCCTGGACAAACCCGACCACCCACGCTTGAAATTACAAATTTTGCTGCATTTCTCCAAAACCAAAGTGGTCAGAATCTACGCAAATGCAAGTCCGTAGTGCCCCAAATGTCAGCTTTCATCTGATGCCCTGACCCTGGGCAAATCACTTCTTGTTCCCCTGGAAAATGGCCTCTCTTTGCGGCCACTCGCCCTGGCCGACCCTGTCCACTGAAGCTAGAAATTTCCAAATTTTGCTGGATTTCTCCAAAACTAAAATGGTCAGAATCTAGGGCACAGCAAGTGCTCAGAGCCCCAAAGGCCAGCTTTCAACTGATGCCATGAGCATGGGGAAATGACTTCTTTTTCCCCTGGAAAATGGCCTCTCTTTGCGACCACTCGCCCTGGCCGACCCTGAACACCCAAGCGAGAAATTTCCAAATTTTGCTGCATTTCTCCAAAACCAAAGTGGTCAGAATCTAGGTCCCACCAAGTGCTCAGAGCCCCAAAGGCCACCTTTCATCTGATGCCCAGACCGTGGGGAAATGACTACTTTTTCCCCTGGAAAATGACCTCTCTTTCCGGCCACTCGCCCTGGACGACCCCGACCACCCACGCTTGAAATTACAAATTTTGCTGCATTTCTCCAAAACCAAAGTGGTCAGAATCTACGTCCCAGCAAGTGCTCTGAGCCCCAAAGGCCAGCTTTCATCTGATGCCCTGAGCATGGGGAAATGATTTCTTTTTCCCCTGGAAAATGACCTCTCTTTGCGGCCACTCGCCCTGGCCGACCCTGAGCGCCCAAACTAGAAATTTCCAAATTTTGCTGGATTTCTCCAAAACCAAAGTGGTCAGAATCTAGGGCACAGCAAGTGCTCCGAGCCCCAAAGGCCAGCTTTCATCTGATGCCATGAGCATGGGGAAATTACTTCTTTTTCCCCAGGAAAATGGCCTCTTGTTGCGGCCACTCACACTGGCCGACCCTGACCACTGAAGCTAGAAATTTCCAAATTTTGTTGGATTTCTCCAAAACCAAAGTGGTCAGAATCTAGGTCCCAGCAAGTGCTCAGAGCCCCAAAGGCCAGCTTTCATCTGATGCCCAGACCGTGGGGAAATGACTACTTTTTCCCCTGGAAAATGGCCTCTTGTTGCGGCCACTCGCCCTGGCCGATCCTGAACACCCAAGTGAGAAATTTCCAAATTTTGCTGCATTTCTCCAAAACCAAAGTGGTCAGAATCTAGGTCCCACCAAGTGCTCAGTGCCCTAAAGGCCAGCTTTCATTTGATGCCCAGAGCCTGGAGAAATGACTATTTTTTCTCCCTGGAAAATGACCTCTCTTTGCGGCCACTCTCCTTGGCTGACCCTGAGCACCCAAACTAGAAATTTCTAAATTTTGTTGGATTTCTCCAAAACGAAAGTGGTCAGAATCTACGTCCCAGCAAGTGCTCAGTGCCTAAAAGGCCAGCTTTCATCTGATGCCCAGAGCCTGGAGAAATGACTATTTTTTCCCCTGGAAAATGACCTCTCTTTCCGTCCACTCGCCCTTGACGACCCCGACCACCCACGCTTGAAATTACAAATTTTGCTGGATTTCTCCAAAACCAAAGTGGTCAGAATCTAGGTCCCAGCAAGTGCTCAGAGCCCCAAAGGCCAGCTTCCATCTGATGCCCAGACCGTGGGGAAATGACTACTTTTTCCCCTGGAAAATGGCCTCTCTTTGCGGCCACTCGCCTTGGCCGACCCTGAACACCCAAGCGAGAAATTTCCAAATTTTGCTGCATTTCTCCAAAACCAAAGTGGTCAGAATCTAGGTCCCACCAAGTGCTCAGAGCCCCAAAGGCCTGCTTTCATCTGATGCCCAGACCCTGTGCATATGACTTCTTTTCCCCCTGGAAAATGACCTCTCTTTGCGGCCACTCGCCCTGGTCGACCCCGATCACCCAAGCTAGAAATTTCAAATTATGGTGGATTACTCCAAAACCAAAGTGGTCAGAATCTAGGCGAATGCAAGTCCGTAGAGCCCCAAATGTTAGCTTTCATCTGAAGCCCAGACCCTGTGCATATGACTACTTGTTCCCCTGGAAAATGGCCTCTCTTTGCGACCACTCGCCCTGGCCGACCCTGAACACCCAAGCGAGAAATTTCCAAATTTTGCTGGACTTCTCCAAAACTAAAATGGTCAGAATCTAGGGCACAGCAATTTCTCAGAGCCCCAAAGGCCAGATTTCATCTGATGCCCAGAGCCTGGAGAAATGACTATTTTTTCCCCTGGAAAATGACCTCTCTTTCCGGCCACTCGCCTTGGCCGACCCTGAACACCCAAGCGAGAAATTTCCAAATTTTGCTGCATTTCTCCAAAACCAAAGTGGTCAGAATCTAGGTCCCACCAAATGCTCAGAGCCCCAAAGGCCAGCTTCCATCTGATGCCCAGACCGTGGGGAAATGACTACTTTTTCCCCTGGAAAATGGCCTCTCTTTGCGGCCACTCGCCTTGGCCGACCCTGAACACCCAAGCGAGAAATTTCCAAATTTTGCTGCATTTCTCCAAAACTAAAGTGGTCAGAATCTAGGTCCCACCAAGTGCTCAGAGCCCCAAAGGCCTGCTTTCATCTGATGCCCAGACCCTGTGCATATGACTTCTTTTCCCCCTGGAAAATGACCTCTCTTTGCGGCCACTCGCCCTGGTCGACCCCGATCACCCAAGCTAGAAATTTCAAATTATGGTGGATTACTCCAAAACCAAAGTGGTCAGAATCTAGGCGAATGCAAGTCCGTAGAGCCCCAAATGTTAGCTTTCATCTGAAGCCCAGACCCTGTGCATATGACTACTTGTTCCCCTGGAAAATGGCCTCTCTTTGCGACCACTCGTCCTGGCCGACCCTGAACACCCAAGCGAGAAATTTCCAAATTTTGCTGGACTTCTCCAAAACTAAAATGGTCAGAATCTAGGGCACAGCAAGTGCTCAGAGCCCCAAAGGCCAGATTTCATCTGATGCCCAGAGCCTGGAGAAATGACTATTTTTTCCCCTGGAAAATGACCTCTCTTTCCGGCCACACGCCTTGGCCGACCCTGAACACCCAAGCGAGAAATTTCCAAATTTTGCTGCATTTCTCCAAAACCAAAGTGGTCAGAATCTAGGTCCCACCAAATGCTCAGAGCCCCAAATGTTAACTTTCATCTGATGCCCAGACCCTGTGCATATGACTTCTTTTTCCCCTGGAAAATGACCTCTCTTTCCGGCCACTCGCCCTGGACGACCCCGACCACCCACGATTGAAATTACAAATTTTGCGGGATTTCTCCAAAACCAAAGTGGTCAGAATCTACGTCCCAGCAAGTGCTCTGAGCCCCAAAGGCCAGCTTTCATCTGATGCCCTGAGCATGGGGAAATGATTTCTTTTTCCCCAGGAAAATGACCTCTCTTTGCGGCCACTCGCCCTGGCCGACCCTGTCCACTGAAGCTAGAAATTTCCAAATTTTGCTGCATTTCTCCAAAACCAAAGTGGTCAGAATCTAGGTCCCACCAAATGCTCAGAGCCCCAAAGGCCAGCTTCCATCTGATGCCCAGACCGTGGGGAAATGACTACTTTTTCCCCTGGAAAATGGCCTCTCTTTGCGGCCACTCGCCTTGGCCGACCCTGAACACCCAAGCGAGAAATTTCCAAATTTTGCTGCATTTCTCCAAAACCAAAGTGGTCAGAATCTAGGTCCCACCAAGTGCTCAGAGCCCCAAAGGCCTGCTTTCATCTGATGCCCAGACCCTGTGCATATGACTTCTTTTCCCCCTGGAAAATGACCTCTCTTTGCGGCGACTCGCCCTGGTCGACCCCGATCACCCAAGCTAGAAATTTCAAATTATGGTGGATTACTCCAAAACCAAAGTGGTCAGAATCTAGGCGAATGCAAGTCCGTAGAGCCCCAAATGTTAGCTTTCATCTGAAGCCCAGACCCTGTGCATATGACTACTTGTTCCCCTGGAAAATGGCCTCTCTTTGCGACCACTCGCCCTGGCCGACCCTGAACACCCAAGCGAGAAATTTCCAAATTTTGCTGGACTTCTCCAAAACTAAAATGGTCAGAATCTAGGGCACAGCAAGTGCTCAGAGCCCCAAAGGCCAGATTTCATCTGATGCCCAGAGCCTGGAGAAATGACTATTTTTTCCCCTGGAAAATGACCTCTCTTTCCGGCCACACGCCTTGGCCGACCCTGAACACCCAAGCGAGAAATTTCCAAATTTTGCTGCATTTCTCCAAAACCAAAGTGGTCAGAATCTAGGTCCCACCAAATGCTCAGAGCCCCAAATGTTAACTTTCATCTGATGCCCAGACCCTGTGCATATGACTTCTTTTTCCCCTGGAAAATGACCTCTCTTTCCGGCCACTCGCCCTGGACGACCCCGACCACCCACGCTTGAAATTACAAATTTTGCTGCATTTCTCCAAAACCAAAGTGGTCAGAATCTAGGTCCCACCAAATGCTCAGAGCCCCAAAGGCCAGCTTTCATCTGATGCCCAGGGCCTGGAGAAATGACTATTTTTTCCCCTGGAAAATGACCTCTCTTTCCGGCCACTCGCCCTGGACAACCCCGACCACCCACGCTTGAAATTACAAATTTTGCTGCATTTCTCCAAAACCAAAGTGGTCAGAATCTCGGCAAATGCAAGTCCGTAGTGCCCCAAATGTCAGCTTTCATCTGATGCCCTGACCCTGGGCAAATCACATCTTGTTCCCCTGGAAAATGGCCTCTCTTTGCGGCCACTCGCCCTGGCCGACCCTGTCCACTGAAGCTAGAAATTTCCAAATTTTGCGGGATTTCTCCAAAACTAAAATGGTCAGAATCTAGGGCACAGCAAGTGCTCAGAGCCCCAAAGGCCAGCTTTCATCTGATGCCATGAGCATGGGGAAATGACTTCTTTTTCCCCTGGAAAATGGCCTCTCTTTGCGACCACTCGCCCTGGCCGACCCTGAACACCCAAGCGAGAAATTTCCAAATTTTGATGCATTTCTCCAAAACCAAAGTGGTCAGAATCTAGGTCCCACCAAGTGCTCGGAGCCCCAAAGGCCAGCTTTCATTTGATGCCCAGAGCCTGGAGAAATGACTATTTTTTCCCCTGGAAAATGACCTCTCTTTGCGGCCACTCTCCTTGGCTGACCCTGAGCACCCAAACTAGAAATTTCTAAATTTTGTTGGATTTCTCCAAAACTAAAATGGTCAGAATCTAGGGCACAGCAAGTGCTCAGAGCCCCAAAGGCCAGCTTTCATCTGATGCCCAGAGCCTGGAGAAATGACTATTTTTTCCCCTGGAAAATGACCTCTCTTTCCGTCCACTCGCCCTTGACGACCCCGACCACCCACGCTTGAAATTACAAATTTTGCTGGATTTGTCCAAAACCAACGTGGTCAGAATCTAGGTCCCAGCAAGTGCTCAGAGCCCCAAAGGCCAGCTTTCATCTGATGCCCTGAACATGGGGAAATGATTTCTTTTTCCCCTGGAAAATGACCTCTCTTTGCGACCACTCGCCCTGGCCGACCCTGACAACTGAAGCTAGAAATTTCCAAATTTTGTTGGATTTCTCCAAAAGCAAAGTGGTCAGAATCTAGGTCCCACCGAGTGCTCAGAGCCCCAAAGGCCAGCTTCCATCTGATGCCCAGACCGTGGGGAAATGACTACTTTTTCCCCTGGAAAATGGCCTCTCTTTGCGGCCACTCGCCTTGGCCGACCATGAACACCCAAGCGAGAAATTTCCAAATTTTGCTGCATTTCTCCAAAACCAAAGTGGTCAGAATCTAGGTCCCACCAAGTGCTCAGAGCCCCAAAGGCCTGCTTTCATCTGATGCCCAGACCCTGTGCATATGACTTCTTTTCCCCCTGGAAAATGACCTCTCTTTGCGGCCACTCGCCCTGGTCGACCCCGATCACCCAAGCTAGAAATTTCAAATTTTGTTGGATTACTCCAAAACCAAAGTGGTCAGAATCTAGGCGAATGCAAGTCCGTAGAGCCCCAAATGTTAGCTTTCATCTGATGCCCAGACCCTGTGCATATGACTTCTTTTTCCCCTGGAAAATGACCTCTCTTTCCGGCCACTCGCCCTGGACGACCACGACCACCCACGATTGAAATTACAAATTTTGCTGGATTTCTCCAAAACCAAAGTGGTCAGAATCTACGTCCCAGCAAGTGCTCTGAGCCCCAAAGGCCAGCTTTCATCTGATGCCCTGAGCATGGGGAAATGATTTCTTTTTCCCCTGGAAAATGACTTCTTTTGCGGCCACTCGCCCTGGCCGACCCTGAGCACCCAAACTAGAAATTTCCAAATTTTGCTGGATTTCTCCAAAACCAAAGTGGTCAGAATCTACATCCCAGGAAGTGCTCAGCGCCTAAAAGGCCAGCTTTCATCTGCTGCCCAGACCCTGTGCATATGACTTCTTTTTCCCCTGGAAAATGACCTCTCTTTGCGGCCACTCGCCCTGGCCGACCCTGTCCACTGAAGCTAGAAATTTCCAAATTTTGCTGCATTTCTCCAAAACTAAAATGGTCAGAATCTAGGGCACAGCAAGTGCTCAGAGCCCCAAAGGCCAGCTTTCATCTGATGCCATGAGCATGGGGAAATGACTTCTTTTTCCCCTGGAAAATGGCCTCTTGTTGCGGCCACTCACCCTGGCCGACCCTGAGCGCCCAAACTAGAAATTTCCAAATTTTGTTGGATTTCTCCAAAACCAAAGTGGTCAGAATCTAGGTCCCAGCAAGTGCTCAGAGCCCCAAAGGCCACCTTTCATATGATGCCCAGACCGTGGGGAAATGACTACTTTTTCCCCTGGAAAGTGGCCTCTTGTTGCGGCCACTCGCCCTGGCCGATCCTGAACACCCAAGTGAGAAATTTCCAAATTTTGCTGCATTTCTCCAAAACCAAAGTGGTCAGAATCTACGTCCCACCAAGTGCTCAGAGCCCCAAAGGCCAGCTTTCATCTGATGCCCAGACCGTGGGGAAATGACTACTTTTTCCCCTGGAAAATGGCCTCTCTTTGCGGCCACTCGCCCTGGCAGACCCTGAACACCCAAGTGAGAAATTTCCAAATTTTGCTGCATTTCTCCAAAACCAAAGTGGTCAGAATCTAGGTCCCACCAAGTGCTCAGAGCCCCAAAGGCCAGCTTTCATCTGATGCCCAGAGTCTGGAGAAATGACTATTTTTTCTCCCTGGAAAATGACCTCTCTTTCCGGCCTCTCGCCCTGGACGACCCTGTCCACTGAAGCTAGAAATTTCCAAATTTTGCTGGATTTCTCCAAAACTAAAATGGTCAGAATCTAGGGCACAGCAAGTGCTCAGAGCCCCAAAGGCCAGCTTTCATCTGATGCCCAGACCGTGGGGAAATGACTACTTTTTCCCCTGGAAAATGGCCTCTCTTTGCGGCCACTCGCCCTGGCCGACCCTGAACACCCAAGCGAGAAATTTCCAAATTTTGCTGCATTTCTCCAAAACCAAAGTGGTCAGAATCTAGGTCCCAGCAAGTGCTCAGAGCCCCAAAGGCCACCTTTCATCGGATGCCCAGACCGTGGGGAAATGACTATTTTTTCCCCTGGAAAATGACCTCTCTTTCCGGCCACTCGCCCTGGACAAACCCGACCACCCACGCTTGAAATTACAAATTTTGCTGCATTTCTCCAAAACCAAAGTGGTCAGAATCTAGGCAAATGCAAGTCCGTAGTGCCCCAAATGTCAGCTTTCATCTGATGCCCTGACCCTGGGCAAATCACGTCTTGTTCCGCTGGAAAATGGCCTCTCTTTGCGGCCACTCGCCCTGGCCGACCCTGACAACTGAAGCTAGAAATTTCCAAATTTTGCTGGATTTCTCCAAAACTAAAATGGTCAGAATCTAGGGCACAGCAAGTGCTCAGAGCCCCAAAGGCCACCTTTCATCTGATGCCATGAGCATGGGGAAATGACTTCTTTTTCCCCTGGAAAATGGCCTCTCTTTGCGACCACTCGCCCTGGCCGACCCTGAACACCCAAGCGAGAAATTTCCAAATTTTGCTGCATTTCTCCAAAACCAAAGTTGTCAGAATCTAGGTCCCACCAAGTGCTCGGAGCCCCAAAGGCCAGCTTTCATTTGATGCCCAGACCCTGGAGAAATGACTATTTTTTCCCCTGGAAAATGACCTCTCTTTGCGGCCACTCTCCTTGGCTGACCCTGAGCACCCAAACTAGAAATTTCTAAATTTTGTTGGATTTCTCCAAAACGAAAGTGGTCAGAAACTACGTCCCAGCAAGTGCTCAGTGCCTAAAAGGCCAGCTTTCATCTGATGGCCAGAGCCTGGAGAAATGACTATTTTTTCCCCTGGAAAATGACCTCTCTTTCCGTCCACTCGCCCTTGACGACCCCGGCCACCCACGCTTGAAATTACAAATTTTGCTGGATTTCTCCAAAACCAAAGTGGTCAGAATCTACGTCCCAGCAAGTGCTCAGAGCCCCAAAGGCCAGCTTTCATCTGATGCCCTGAGCATGGGGAAATGATTTCTTTTTCCCCTGGAAAATGACCTCTCTTTGCGACCACTCGCCCTGGCCGACCCTGTTCACTGAAGCTAGAAATTTCCAAATTTTGTTGGATTTCTCCAAAAGCAAAGTAGTCTGAATCTAGGTCCCACCGAGTGCTCAGAGCCCCAAAGGCCAGCTTTCATCTGATGCCCAAACCCTGTGCATATGACTTCTTTTCCCCCTGGAAAATGACCTCTCTTTGCGGCCACTCGCCCTGGTCGACCCCGATCACCTAAGCTAGAAATTTCAAATTTTATTGGATTACTCCAAAACCAAAGTGGACAGAATCTAGGCGAATGCAAGTCCGTAGAGCCCCAAATGTTAGCTTTCATCTGATGCCCAGACCCTGTGCATATGACTTCTTGTTCCCCTGGAAAATGGCCTCTCTTTGCGACCACTCGCCCTGGCCGACCCTGAACACCCAAGCGAGAAATTTCCAAATTTTGCTGCATTTCTCCAAAACTAAAATGGTCAGAATCTAGGGCACAGCAAGTGCTCAGAGCCCCAAAGGCCAGCTTTCATCTGATGCCCAGACCGTGGGGAAATGACTATTTTTTCCCCTGGAAAATGACCTCTCTTTGCGGCCACTCGCCCTGGCCGACCCTGTCCACTGAAGCTAGAAATTTCCAAATTTTGCTGCATTTCTCCAAAACTAAAATGGTCAGAATCTACGGCACAGCAAGTGCTCAGAGCCCCAAAGGCCAGCTTTCATCTGATGCCATGAGCATGGGGAAATTACTTCTTTTTCCCCAGGAAAATGGCCTCTTGTTGCGGCCACTCGCCCTGGCCGACCCTGACCACTGAAGCTAGAAATTTCCAAATTTTGTTGGATTTCTCGAAAACCAAAGTGGTCAGAATCTAGGTCCCAGCAAGTGCTCAGAGCCCCAAAGGCCAGCTTCCATCTGAGGCCCAGACCGTGGGGAAATGACTACTTTTTCCCCTGGAAAATGGCCTCTCTTTGCGGCCACTCCCCCTGGCCAACCCTGAACACCCAAGCGAGAAAGTTCCAAATTTTTCTGCATTTCTCCAAAACCAAAGTGGTCAGAATCTAGGTTCCACCAAGTGCTCAGAGCCCCACAGGCCTGCTTTCATCTGATGCCCAGACCCTGTGCATATGACTTCTTGTTCCCCTGGAAAATGGCCTCTCTTTGCGACCACTCGCCTTGGCCGACCCTGAACACCCAAGCGAGAAATTTCCAAATTTTGCTGCATTTCTCCCAAACTAAAATGGTCAGAATCTAGGGCACAGCAAGTGCTCAGAGCCCCAAAGGCCAGCTTTCATCTGATGCCCAGAGCCTGGAGAAATGACTATTTTTTCCCCTGGAAAATGACCTCTCTTTGCGGCCACTCGCCCTGGCCGACCCTGTCCACTGAAGCTAGAAATTTCCAAATTTTGCTGCATTTCTCCAAAACTAAAATGGTCAGAATCTACGGCACAGCAAGTGCTCAGAGCCCCAAAGGCCAGCTTTCATCTGATGCCATGAGCATGGGGAAATTACTTCTTTTTCCCCAGGAAAATGGCCTCTTGTTGCGGCCACTCGCCCTGGCCGACCCTGACCACTGAAGCTAGAAATTTCCAAATTTTGTTGGATTTCTCGAAAACCAAAGTGGTCAGAATCTAGGTCCCAGCAAGTGCTCAGAGCCCCAAAGGCCACCTTTCATCTGATGCCCAGACCGTGGGGAAATGACTACTTTTTCCCCTGGAAAGTGGCCTCTTGTTGCGGCCATTCGCCCTGGCCGATCCTGAACACCCAAGTGAGAAATTTCCAAATTTTGCTGCATTTCCCCAAAACCAAAGTGGTCAGAATCTAGGTCCCACCAAGTGCTCAGAGCCCCAAAGGCCAGCTTTCATCTGATGCCCAGAGTCTGGAGAAATGACTATTTTTTCTCCCTGGAAAATGACCTCTCTTTCCGGCCTCTCGCCCTGGACGACCCTGAACACCCACGCTTGAAATTACAAATTTTGCTGGATTTCTCCAAAACCAAAGTGGTCAGAATCTAGGCGAATGCAAGTCCGTAGTGCCCCAAATGTCAGCTTTCCTCTGATGCCCTGAGCCTGGAGAAATGACTATTTTTTCCCGTGGAAAATGACCTCTCTTTGCGGCCACTCTCCTTGGCTGACCCTGAGCACCCAAACTAGAAATTTCCAAATTTTGTTGGATTTCTCCAAAACCAAAGTGGTCAGAATCTACGTCCCAGCAAGTGCTCAGAGCCCCAAAGGCCAGCTTTCATCTGATGCCCCGAGCATGGGGAAATGACTTCTTATTCCCCTGGAAAATGACCTCTCTTTCCGGCCACTCGCCCTGGCCGACCCTGAACACCCAAGCGAGAAATTTCCAAATTTTGCTGCATTTCTCCAAAACCAAAGTGGTCAGAATCTAGGTCCCAGCAAGTGCTCAGAGCCCCAAAGGCCACCTTTCATCTGATGCACAGACCGTGGGGAAATGACTACTTTTTCCCCTGGAAAATTGCCTCTCTTTGCGGCCACTCGCCCTGGCCGACCCTGAACACCCAAGCGAGAAATTTCCAAATTTTGCTGCATTTCTCCAAAACCAAAGTGGTCAGAATCTAGGTCCCAGCAAGTGCTCAGAGCCCCAAAGGCCAGCTTTCATCTGATGCCCAGAGTCTGGCGAAATGACTATTTTTTCTCCCTGGAAAATGACCTCTCTTTCCGGCCTCTCGCCCTGGACGACCCTGAACACCCACGCTTGAAATTACAAATTTTGCTGGATTTCTCCAAAACCAAAGCGGTCAGAATCTAGGCGAATGCAAGTCCGTAGTGCCCCAAATGTCAGCTTTCATCTGCTGCCCAGAGCCTGGAGAAATGACTATTTTTTCCCCTGGAAAATGACCTCTCTTTGCGGCCACTCGCCCTGGGCGACCCTGAACACCCAAGCGAGAAATTTCCAAATTTTGCTGGATTTCTCCAAAACTAAAATGGTCAGAATCTAGGGCACAGCAAGTGCTCAGAGCCCCAAAGGCCACCTTTCATCTGATGCCATGAGCATGGGCAAATGACTTCTTTTTCCCCTGGAAAATGACCTCTCTTTGCGGCCACTCTCCTTGGCTGACCCGGAGCACCCAAACTAGAAATTTCCAAATTTTGTTGGATTTCCCCAAAACGAAAGTGGTCAGAATCTACGTCCCAGCAAGTGCTCAGTGCCTAAAAGGCCAGCTTTCATCTGATGCCCAGAGCCTGGAGAAATGACTATTTTTTCCCCTGGAAAATGACCTCTCTTTCCGGCCACTCGCCCTGGACGACCCCTACCACCCACGATTGAAATTACAAATTTTGCTGGATTTCTCCAAAACCAAAGTGGTCAGAATCTAGGTCCCAGCAAGTGCTCTGAGCCCCAAAGGCCAGCTTTCATCTGATGCCCTGAGCATGGGGAAATTACTTCTTTTTCCCCAGGAAAATGGCCTCTTGTTGCGGCCACTCGCCCTGGCCGACCCTGACCACTGAAGCTAGAAATTTCCAAATTTTGCTGCATTTCTGCAAAACCAAAGTGGTCAGAATCTAGGTCCCACCAAGTGCTCAGAGCCCCAAAGGCCAACTTTCATCTGATGCCCAGACCCTGTGCATATGACTTCTTTTTCCCCTGGAAAATGACCTCTCTTTGCGGCCACTCGCCCTGGCCGACCCTGAGCACCCAAACTAGAAATTTCCAAATTTTGCTGGATTTCTCCAAAACGAAAGTGGTCAGAATCTACATCCCAGGAAGTGCTCAGTGCCTAAAAGGCCAGCTTTCATCTGATGCCCAGACCCTGTGCATATGACTTCTTTTTCCCCTGGAAAATGACCTCTCTTTGCGGCCACTCGCCCTGGCCGACCCTGTCCACTGAAGCAAGAAATTTCCAAATTTTGCTGCATTTCTCCAAAACTAAAATGGTCAGAATCTAGGGCACAGCAAGTGCTCAGAGCCCCAAAGGCCAGCTTTCATCTGATGCCATGAGCATGGGGAAATGACTTCTTGTTCCCCTGGAAAATGGCCTCTCTTTGCGGCCACTCGCCCTGGCCGACCCTGAACACCCAAGCGAGAAATTTCCTAATTTTGTTGGATTTCTCCAAAACTAAAATGGTCAGAATCTAGGTCCCAGCAAGTGCTCAGAGCCCCAAAGGCCACCTTTCATCTGATGCCCAGACCGTGGGGAAATGACTACTTTTTCCCCTGGAAAATGGCCTCTCTTTGCGGCCACTCACCCTGGCCGACCCTGAACACCCAAGCGAGAAATTTCCAAATTTTGCTGCAATTCTCCAAAACCAAAGTGGTCAGAATCTAGGTCCCACCAAATGCTCAGAGCCCCAAAGGCCAGCTTTCATCTGATGCCCAGAGCCTGGAGAAATGACTATTTTTTCCCCTGGAAAATGACCTCTCTTTCCGGCCACTCGCCCTGGACGACCCCGACCACCCACGCTTGAAATTACAAATTTTGCTGGATTTCTCCAAAACCAAAGTGGTCAGAATCTAGGCAAATGCAAGTCCGTAGTGCCCCAAATGTCAGCTTTCATCTGATGCCCTGACCCTGGGCAAATCACTTCTTGTTCCCCTGGAAAATGGCCTCTCTTTGCGGCCACTCGCCCTGGCCGACCCTGTCCACTGAAGCTAGAAATTTCCAAATTTTGCTGGATTTCTCCAAAACTAAAATGGTCAGAATCTAGGGCACAGCAAGTGCTCAGAGCCCCAAAGGCCAGCTTTCATCTGATGCCCAGAGCCTGGAGAAATGACTATTTTTTCCCCTGGAAAATGACCTCTCTTTCCGGCCACTCGCCCTGGACGACCCCGACCACCCAGGCTTGAAATTACAAATTTTGCTGGATTTCTCCAAAACCAAAGTGGTCAGAATCTACGTCCCAGCAAGTGCTCAGAGCCCCAAAGGCCAGCTTTCATCTGATGCCCAGACCCTGTGCATATGACTTCTTTTTCCCCTGGAAAATGACCTCTCTTTCTGGCCACTCGCCCTGGACGACCACGACCACCCACGCTTGAAATTACAAATTTTGCTGGATTTCTCCAAAACCAAAGTGGTCAGAATCTACGTCCCAGCAAGTGCTCAGAGCCCCAAAGGCCACCTTTCATCTGATGCCCATACCGTGGGGAAATGACTACTTTTTCCCCGGGAAAATTGCCTCTCTTTGCGGCCACTCGCCTTGGCCGACCCTGAACACCCAAGTGAGAAATTTCCAAATTTTGCTGCATTTCTCCAAAACCAAAGTGGTCAGAATCTAGGTCCCACCAAGTGCTCAGAGGCCAAAGGCCAGCTTTCATCTGATGCCCAGAGTCTGGAGAAATGACTATTTTTTCTCCCTGGAAAATGACCTCTCTTTCCGGCCACTCGCCCTGGCCGACCCTGAACACCCAAGCGAGAAATTTCCAAATTTTGCTGCATTTCTCCAAAACCAAAGTGGTCAGAATCTAGGTCCCAGCAAGTGCTCAGAGCCCCAAAGGCCACCTTTCATCTGATGCACAGACCGTGGGGAAATGACTACTTTTTCCCCTGGAAAATGGCCTCTCTTTGCGGCCACTCGCCCTGGCCGACCCTGAACACCCAAGCGAGAAATTTCCAAATTTTGCTGCATTTCTCCAAAACCAAAGTGGTCAGAATCTAGGTCCCAGCAAGTGCTCAGAGCCCCAAAGGCCAGCTTTCATCTGATGCCCAGAGTCTGGCGAAATGACTATTTTTTCTCCCTGGAAAATGACCTCTCTTTCCGGCCTCTCGCCCTGGACGACCCTGAACACCCACGCTTGAAATTACAAATTTTGCTGGATTTCTCCAAAACCAAAGCGGTCAGAATCTAGGCGAATGCAAGTCCGTAGTGCCCCAAATGTCAGCTTTCATCTGCTGCCCAGAGCCTGGAGAAATGACTATTTTTTCCCCTGGAAAATGACCTCTCTTTGCGGCCACTCGCCCTGGGCGACCCTGAACACCCAAGCGAGAAATTTCCAAATTTTGCTGGATTTCTCCAAAACTAAAATGGTCAGAATCTAGGGCACAGCAAGTGCTCAGAGCCCCAAAGGCCACCTTTCATCTGATGCCATGAGCATGGGCAAATGACTTCTTTTTCCCCTGGAAAATGACCTCTCTTTGCGGCCACTCTCCTTGGCTGACCCGGAGCACCCAAACTAGAAATTTCCAAATTTTGTTGGATTTCCCCAAAACGAAAGTGGTCAGAATCTACGTCCCAGCAAGTGCTCAGTGCCTAAAAGGCCAGCTTTCATCTGATGCCCAGAGCCTGGAGAAATGACTATTTTTTCCCCTGGAAAATGACCTCTCTTTCCGGCCACTCGCCCTGGACGACCCCTACCACCCACGATTGAAATTACAAATTTTGCTGGATTTCTCCAAAACCAAAGTGGTCAGAATCTAGGTCCCAGCAAGTGCTCTGAGCCCCAAAGGCCAGCTTTCATCTGATGCCCTGAGCATGGGGAAATTACTTCTTTTTCCCCAGGAAAATGGCCTCTTGTTGCGGCCACTCGCCCTGGCCGACCCTGACCACTGAAGCTAGAAATTTCCAAATTTTGCTGCATTTCTGCAAAACCAAAGTGGTCAGAATCTAGGTCCCACCAAGTGCTCAGAGCCCCAAAGGCCAACTTTCATCTGATGCCCAGACCCTGTGCATATGACTTCTTTTTCCCCTGGAAAATGACCTCTCTTTGCGGCCACTCGCCCTGGCCGACCCTGAGCACCCAAACTAGAAATTTCCAAATTTTGCTGGATTTCTCCAAAACGAAAGTGGTCAGAATCTACATCCCAGGAAGTGCTCAGTGCCTAAAAGGCCAGCTTTCATCTGATGCCCAGACCCTGTGCATATGACTTCTTTTTCCCCTGGAAAATGACCTCTCTTTGCGGCCACTCGCCCTGGCCGACCCTGTCCACTGAAGCAAGAAATTTCCAAATTTTGCTGCATTTCTCCAAAACTAAAATGGTCAGAATCTAGGGCACAGCAAGTGCTCAGAGCCCCAAAGGCCAGCTTTCATCTGATGCCATGAGCATGGGGAAATGACTTCTTGTTCCCCTGGAAAATGGCCTCTCTTTGCGGCCACTCGCCCTGGCCGACCCTGAACACCCAAGCGAGAAATTTCCTAATTTTGTTGGATTTCTCCAAAACTAAAATGGTCAGAATCTAGGTCCCAGCAAGTGCTCAGAGCCCCAAAGGCCACCTTTCATCTGATGCCCAGACCGTGGGGAAATGACTACTTTTTCCCCTGGAAAATGGCCTCTCTTTGCGGCCACTCACCCTGGCCGACCCTGAACACCCGAGCGAGAAATTTCCAAATTTTGCTGCAATTCTCCAAAACCAAAGTGGTCAGAATCTAGGTCCCACCAAATGCTCAGAGCCCCAAAGGCCAGCTTTCATCTGATGCCCAGAGCCTGGAGAAATGACTATTTTTTCCCCTGGAAAATGACCTCTCTTTCCGGCCACTCGCCCTGGACGACCCCGACCACCCACGCTTGAAATTACAAATTTTGCTGGATTTCTCCAAAACCAAAGTGGTCAGAATCTAGGCAAATGCAAGTCCGTAGTGCCCCAAATGTCAGCTTTCATCTGATGCCCTGACCCTGGGCAAATCACTTCTTGTTCCCCTGGAAAATGGCCTCTCTTTGCGGCCACTCGCCCTGGCCGACCCTGTCCACTGAAGCTAGAAATTTCCAAATTTTGCTGGATTTCTCCAAAACTAAAATGGTCAGAATCTAGGGCACAGCAAGTGCTCAGAGCCCCAAAGGCCAGCTTTCATCTGATGCCCAGAGCCTGGAGAAATCACTATTTTTTCCCCTGGAAAATGACCTCTCTTTCCGGCCACTCGCCCTGGACGACCCCGACCACCCAGGCTTGAAATTACAAATTTTGCTGGATTTCTCCAAAACCAAAGTGGTCAGAATCTACGTCCCAGCAAGTGCTCAGAGCCCCAAAGGCCAGCTTTCATCTGATGCCCAGACCCTGTGCATATGACTTCTTTTTCCCCTGGAAAATGACCTCTCTTTCTGGCCACTCGCCCTGGACGACCACGACCACCCACGCTTGAAATTACAAATTTTGCTGGATTTCTCCAAAACCAAAGTGGTCAGAATCTACGTCCCAGCAAGTGCTCAGAGCCCCAAAGGCCACCTTTCATCTGATGCCCATACCGTGGGGAAATGACTACTTTTTCCCCGGGAAAATTGCCTCTCTTTGCGGCCACTCGCCTTGGCCGACCCTGAACACCCAAGTGAGAAATTTCCAAATTTTGCTGCATTTCTCCAAAACCAAAGTGGTCAGAATCTAGGTCCCACCAAGTGCTCAGAGGCCAAAGGCCAGCTTTCATCTGATGCCCAGAGTCTGGAGAAATGACTATTTTTTCTCCCTGGAAAATGACCTCTCTTTCCGGCCTCTCGCCCTGGACGACCCTGAACACCCACGCTTGAAATTACAAATTTTGCTGGATTTCTCCAAAACCAAAGTGGTCAGAATCTAGGCGAATGCAAGTCCGTAGTGCCCCAAATGTCAGCTTTCATCTGATGCCCAGAGCCTGGAGAAATGACTATTTTTTCCCCTGGAAAATGACCTCTCTTTGCGGCCACTCTCCTTGGCTGACCCTGAGCACCCAAACTAGAAATTTCCAAATTTTGTTGGATTTCTCCAAAACCAAAGTGGTCAGAATCTACGTCCCACCAAGTGCTCAGAGCCCCAAAGGCCTGCTTTCATCTGATGCCCAAACGCTGTGCATATGACTTCTTTTCCCCCTGGAAAATGACCTCTCTTTGCGGCCACTCGCCCTGGTCGACCCCGATCACCTAAGCTAGAAATTTCAAATTTTATTGGATTACTCCAAAACCAAAGTGGACAGAATCTAGGCGAATGCAAGTCCATAGAGCCCCAAATGTTAGCTTTCATCTGATGCCCAGACCCTGTGCATATGACTTCTTGTTCCCCTGGAAAATGGCCTCTCTTTGCGACCACACGCCCTGGCCGACCCTGAACACCCAAGCGAGAAATTTCCAAATTTTGCTGCATTTCTCCAAAACTAAAATGGTCAGAATCTAGGGCACAGCAAGTGCTCAGAGCCCCAAAGGCCAGCTTTCATCTGATGCCCAGACCGTGGGGAAATGACTACTTTTTCCCCTGGAAAATGGCCTCTCTTTGCGGCCACTCACCCTGGCCGACCCTGAACACCCAAGCGAGAAATTTCCAAATTTTGCTGCATTTCTCCAAAACCAAAGTGGTCAGAATCTAGGTCCCAGCAAGTGCTCAGAGCCCCAAAGGCCAGCTTTCATCTGATGCCCTGAGCATGGGGAAATGATTTTTTTACCCCTGGAAAATGACCTCTCTTTGCGACCACTCGCCCTGGCCGACCCTGTCCACTGAAGCTAGAAATTTCCAAATTTTGTTGGATTTCTCCAAAAGCAAAGTAGTCTGAATCTAGGTCCCACCGAGTGCTCAGAGCCCCAAAGGCCAGCTTCCATCTGAGGCCCAGACCGTGGGGAAATGACTACTTTTTCCCCTGGAAAATGGCCTCTCTTTGCGGCCACTCCCCCTGGCCAACCCTGAACACCCAAGCGAGAAACTTCCAAATTTTTCTGCATTTCTCCAAAACCAAAGTGGTCAGAATCTAGGTTCCACCAAGTGCTCAGAGCCCCAAAGGCCAGATTTCATCTGATGCCCAGACCCTGTGCATATGACTTCTTGTTCCCCTGGAAAATGGCCTCTCTTTGCGACCACTCGCCTTGGCCGACCCTGAACACCCAAGCGAGAAATTTCCAAATTTTGCTGCATTTCTCCCAAACTAAAATGGTCAGAATCTAGGGCACAGCAAGTGCTCAGAGCCCCAAAGGCCAGCTTTCATCTGATGCCCAGAGCCTGGAGAAATGACTATTTTTTCCCCTGGAAAATGACCTCTCTTTGCGGCCACTCGCCCTGGCCGACCCTGTCCACTGAAGCTAGAAATTTCCAAATTTTGCTGCATTTCTCCAAAACTAAAATGGTCAGAATCTACGGCACCGCAAGTGCTCAGAGCCCCAAAGGCCAGCTTTCATCTGATGCCATGAGCATGGGGAAATTACTTCTTTTTCCCCAGGAAAATGGCCTCTTGTTGCGGCCACTCGCCCTGGCCGACCCTGACCACTGAAGCTAGAAATTTCCAAATTTTGTTGGATTTCTCGAAAACCAAAGTGGTCAGAATCTAGGTCCCAGCAAGTGCTCAGAGCCCCAAAGGCCACCTTTCATCTGATGCCCAGACCGTGGGGAAATGACTACTTTTTCCCCTGGAAAGTGGCCTCTTGTTGCGGCCATTCGCCCTGGCCGATCCTGAACACCCAAGTGAGAAATTTCCAAATTTTGCTGCATTTCCCCAAAACCAAAGTGGTCAGAATCTAGGTCCCACCAAGTGCTCAGAGCCCCAAAGGCCAGCTTTCATCTGATGCCCAGAGTCTGGAGAAATGACTATTTTTTCTCCCTGGAAAATGACCTCTCTTTCCGGCCTCTCGCCCTGGACGACCCTGAACACCCACGCTTGAAATTACAAATTTTGCTGGATTTCTCCAAAACCAAAGCGGTCAGAATCTAGGCGAATGCAAGTCCGTAGTGCCCCAAATGTCAGCTTTCCTCTGATGCCCTGAGCCTGGAGAAATGACTATTTTTTCCCCTGGAAAATGACCTCTCTTTGCGGCCACTCTCCTTGGCTGACCCTGAGCACCCAAACTAGAAATTTCCAAATTTTGTTGGATTTCTCCAAAACCAAAGTGGTCAGAATCTACGTCCCAGCAAGTGCTCAGAGCCCCAAAGGCCAGCTTTCATCTGATGCCCCGAGCATGGGGAAATGACTTCTTTTTCCCCTGGAAAATGGCCTCTCTTTGCGGCCACTCGCCCTGGCCGACCCTGAACACCCAAGCGAGAAATTTCCAAATTTTGCTGCATTTCTCCAAAACCAAAGTGGTCAGAATCTAGGTCCCAGCAAGTGCTCAGAGCCCCAAAGGCCAGCTTTCATCTGATGCCCAGAGTCTGGCGAAATGACTATTTTTTCTCCCTGGAAAATGACCTCTCTTTCCGGCCTCTCGCCCTGGACGACCCTGAACACCCACGCTTGAAATTACAAATTTTGCTGGATTTCTCCAAAACCAATGCGGTCAGAATCTAGGCGAATGCAAGTCCGTAGTGCCCCAAATGTCAGCTTTCATCTGCTGCCCAGAGCCTGGAGAAATGACTATTTTTTCCCCTGGAAAATGACCTCTCTTTGCGGCCACTCGCCCTGGGCGACCCTGAACACCCAAGCGAGAAATTTCCAAATTTTGCTGGATTTCTCCAAAACTAAAATGGTCAGAATCTAGGGCACAGCAAGTGCTCAGAGCCCCAAAGGCCACCTTTCATCTGATGCCATGAGCATGGGCAAATGACTTCTTTTTCCCCTGGAAAATGGCCTCTCTTTGCGACCACTCGCCCTGGCCGACCCTGAACACGCAGCGAGAAATTACAAAGTTTGCTGGATTTCTCCAAAACTAAAATGGTCAGAATCTAGGGCACAGCAAGTGCTCAGAGCCCCAAAGGCCAGCTTTCATTTGATGCCCAGAGCCTGGAGAAATGACTATTTTTTCCCCTGGAAAATGACCTCTCTTTGCGGCCACTCTCCTTGGCTGACCCGGAGCACCCAAACTAGAAATTTCCAAATTTTGTTGGATTTCCCCAAAACGAAAGTGGTCAGAATCTACGTCCCAGCAAGTGCTCAGTGCCTAAAAGGCCAGCTTTCATCTGATGCCCAGAGCCTGGAGAAATGACTATTTTTTCCCCTGGAAAATGACCTCTCTTTCCGGCCACTCGCCCTGGACGACCCCTACCACCCACGATTGAAATTACAAATTTTGCTGGATTTCTCCAAAACCAAAGTGGTCAGAATCTAGGTCCCAGCAAGTGCTCTGAGCCCCAAAGGCCAGCTTTCATCTGATGCCCTGAGCATGGGGAAATTACTTCTTTTTCCCCAGGAAAATGGCCTCTTGTTGCGGCCACTCGCCCTGGCCGACCCTGACCACTGAAGCTAGAAATTTCCAAATTTTGCTGCATTTCTGCAAAACCAAAGTGGTCAGAATCTAGGTCCCACCAAGTGCTCAGAGCCCCAAAGGCCAGCTTTCATCTGATGCCCAGACCCTGTGCATATGACTTCTTTTTCCCCTGGAAAATGACCTCTCTTTGCGGCCACTCGCCCTGGCCGACCCTGAGCACCCAAACTAGAAATTTCCAAATTTTGCTGGATTTCTCCAAAACGAAAGTGGTCAGAATCTTCATCCCAGGAAGTGCTCAGCGCCTAAAAGGCCAGCTTTCATCTGATGCCCAGACCCTGTGCATATGACTTCTTTTTCCCCTGGAAAATGACCTCTCTTTGCGGCCACTCGCCCTGGCCGACCCTGTCCACTGAAGCAAGAAATTTCCAAATTTTGCTGCATTTCTCCAAAACTAAAATGGTCAGAATCTAGGGCACAGCAAGTGCTCAGAGCCCCAAAGGCCAGCTTTCATCTGATGCCATGAGCATGGGGAAATGACTTCTTGTTCCCCTGGAAAATGGCCTCTCTTTGCGGCCACTCGCCCTGGCCGACCCTGAACACCCAAGCGAGAAATTTCCTAATTTTGTTGGATTTCTCCAAAACTAAAATGGTCAGAATCTAGGTCCCAGCAAGTGCTCAGAGCCCCAAAGGCCACCTTTCATCTGATGCCCAGACCGTGGGGAAATGACTACTTTTTCCCCTGGAAAATGGCCTCTCTTTGCGGCCACTCACCCTGGCCGACCCTGAACACCCAAGCGAGAAATTTCCAAATTTTGCTGCATTTCTCCAAAACCAAAGTGGTCAGAATCTAGGTCCCACCAAATGCTCAGAGCCCCAAAGGCCAGCTTTCATCTGATGCCCAGAGCCTGGAGAAATGACTATTTTTTCCCCTGGAAAATGACCTCTCTTTCCGGCCACTCGCCCTGGACGACCCCGACCACCCACGCTTGAAATTACAAATTTTGCTGGATTTCTCCAAAACCAAAGTGGTCAGAATCTAGGCAAATGCAAGTCCGTAGTGCCCCAAATGTCAGCTTTCATCTGATGCCCTGACCCTGGGCAAATCACTTCTTGTTCCCCTGGAAAATGGCCTCTCTTTGCGGCCACTCGCCCTGGCCGACCCTGTCCACTGAAGCTAGAAATTTCCAAATTTTGCTGGATTTCTCCAAAACTAAAATGGTCAGAATCTAGGGCACAGCAAGTGCTCAGAGCCCCAAAGGCCAGCTTTCATCTGATGCCCAGAGCCTGGAGAAATGACTATTTTTTCCCCTGGAAAATGACCTCTCTTTCCGGCCACTCGCCCTGGACGACCCCGACCACCCACGCTTGAAATTACAAATTTTGCTGGATTTCTCCAAAACCAAAGTGGTCAGAATCTACGTCCCAGCAAGTGCTCAGAGCCCCAAAGGCCAGCTTTCATCTGATGCCCAGACCCTGTGCATATGACTTCTTTTTCCCCTGGAAAATGACCTCTCTTTCTGGCCACTCGCCCTGGACGACCACGACCACCCACGCTTGAAATTACAAATTTTGCTGGATTTCTCCAAAACCAAAGTGGTCAGAATCTACGTCCCAGCAAGTGCTCAGAGCCCCAAAGGCCACCTTTCATCTGATGCCCATACCGTGGGGAAATGACTACTTTTTCCCCGGGAAAATTGCCTCTCTTTGCGGCCACTCGCCTTGGCCGACCCTGAACACCCAAGTGAGAAATTTCCAAATTTTGCTGCATTTCTCCAAAACCAAAGTGGTCAGAATCTAGGTCCCACCAAGTGCTCAGAGGCCAAAGGCCAGCTTTCATCTGATGCCCAGAGTCTGGAGAAATGACTATTTTTTCTCCCTGGAAAATGACCTCTCTTTCCGGCCTCTCGCCCTGGACGACCCTGAACACCCACGCTTGAAATTACAAATTTTGCTGGATTTCTCCAAAACCAAAGTGGTCAGAATCTAGGCGAATGCAAGTCCGTAGTGCCCCAAATGTCAGCTTTCATCTGATGCCCAGAGCCTGGAGAAATGACTATTTTTTCCCCTGGAAAATGACCTCTCTTTGCGGCCACTCTCCTTGGCTGACCCTGAGCACCCAAACTAGAAATTTCCAAATTTTGCTGGATTTCTCCAAAACGAAAGTGGTCAGAATCTTCATCCCAGGAAGTGCTCAGCGCCTAAAAGGCCAGCTTTCATCTGATGCCCAGACCCTGTGCATATGACTTCTTTTTCCCCTGGAAAATGACCTCTCTTTGCGGCCACTCGCCCTGGCCGACCCTGTCCACTGAAGCAAGAAATTTCCAAATTTTGCTGCATTTCTCCAAAACTAAAATGGTCAGAATCTAGGGCACAGCAAGTGCTCAGAGCCCCAAAGGCCAGCTTTCATCTGATGCCATGAGCATGGGGAAATGACTTCTTGTTCCCCTGGAAAATGGCCTCTCTTTGCGGCCACTCGCCCTGGCCGACCCTGAACACCCAAGCGAGAAATTTCCTAATTTTGTTGGATTTCTCCAAAACTAAAATGGTCAGAATCTAGGTCCCAGCAAGTGCTCAGAGCCCCAAAGGCCACCTTTCATCTGATGCCCAGACCGTGGGGAAATGACTACTTTTTCCCCTGGAAAATGGCCTCTCTTTGCGGCCACTCACCCTGGCCGACCCTGAACACCCAAGCGAGAAATTTCCAAATTTTGCTGCATTTCTCCAAAACCAAAGTGGTCAGAATCTAGGTCCCACCAAATGCTCAGAGCCCCAAAGGCCAGCTTTCATCTGATGCCCAGAGCCTGGAGAAATGACTATTTTTTCCCCTGGAAAATGACCTCTCTTTCCGGCCACTCGCCCTGGACGACCCCGACCACCCACGCTTGAAATTACAAATTTTGCTGGATTTCTCCAAAACCAAAGTGGTCAGAATCTAGGCAAATGCAAGTCCGTAGTGCCCCAAATGTCAGCTTTCATCTGATGCCCTGACCCTGGGCAAATCACTTCTTGTTCCCCTGGAAAATGGCCTCTCTTTGCGGCCACTCGCCCTGGCCGACCCTGTCCACTGAAGCTAGAAATTTCCAAATTTTGCTGGATTTCTCCAAAACTAAAATGGTCAGAATCTAGGGCACAGCAAGTGCTCAGAGCCCCAAAGGCCAGCTTTCATCTGATGCCCAGAGCCTGGAGAAATGACTATTTTTTCCCCTGGAAAATGACCTCTCTTTCCGGCCACTCGCCCTGGACGACCCCGACCACCCACGCTTGAAATTACAAATTTTGCTGGATTTCTCCAAAACCAAAGTGGTCAGAATCTACGTCCCAGCAAGTGCTCAGAGCCCCAAAGGCCAGCTTTCATCTGATGCCCAGACCCTGTGCATATGACTTCTTTTTCCCCTGGAAAATGACCTCTCTTTCTGGCCACTCGCCCTGGACGACCACGACCACCCACGCTTGAAATTACAAATTTTGCTGGATTTCTCCAAAACCAAAGTGGTCAGAATCTACGTCCCAGCAAGTGCTCAGAGCCCCAAAGGCCACCTTTCATCTGATGCCCATACCGTGGGGAAATGACTACTTTTTCCCCGGGAAAATTGCCTCTCTTTGCGGCCACTCGCCTTGGCCGACCCTGAACACCCAAGTGAGAAATTTCCAAATTTTGCTGCATTTCTCCAAAACCAAAGTGGTCAGAATCTAGGTCCCACCAAGTGCTCAGAGGCCAAAGGCCAGCTTTCATCTGATGCCCAGAGTCTGGAGAAATGACTATTTTTTCTCCCTGGAAAATGACCTCTCTTTCCGGCCTCTCGCCCTGGACGACCCTGAACACCCACGCTTGAAATTACAAATTTTGCTGGATTTCTCCAAAACCAAAGTGGTCAGAATCTAGGCGAATGCAAGTCCGTAGTGCCCCAAATGTCAGCTTTCATCTGATGCCCAGAGCCTGGAGAAATGACTATTTTTTCCCCTGGAAAATGACCTCTCTTTGCGGCCACTCTCCTTGGCTGACCCTGAGCACCCAAACTAGAAATTTCCAAATTTTGTTGGATTTCTCCAAAACCAAAGTGGTCAGAATCTACGTCCCAGCACGTGCTCAGAGCCCCAAAGGCCAGCTTTCATCTGATGCCCTGAGCATGGGGAAATGATTTCTTTTTCCCCTGGAAAATGACCTCTCTTTGCGACCACTCGCCCTGGCCGACCCTGAACACCCAAGCGAGAAATTTCCAAATTTTGCTGCATTTCTGCAAAACCAAAGTGGTCAGAATCTAGGTCCCACCAAGTGCTCAGAGCCCCAAAGGCCAACTTTCATCTGATGCCCAGACCCTGTGCATATGACTTCTTATTCCCCTGGAAAATGACCTCTCTTTGCGACCACTCGCCCTGGCCGACCCTGACAACTGAAGCTAGAAATTTCCAAATTTTGTTGGATTTCTCCAAAACCAAAGTGGTCAGAATCTAGGTCCCACCATGTGCTCAGAGCCCCAAAGGCCACCTTACATCTGATGCCCAGACCGTGGGGAAATGACTACTTTTTCCCCTGGAAAATTGCCTCTCTTTGCGGCCACTCGCCTTGGCCGACCCTGAACACCCAAGCGAGAAATTTCCAAATTTTGCTGCATTTCTCCAAAACCAAAGTGGTCAGAATCTAGGCGAATGCAAGTCCGTAGTGCCCCAAATGTCAGCTTTCATCTGATGCCCAGAGCCTGGAGAAATGACTATTTTTTCCCCTGGAAAATGACCTCTCTTTCCGGCCACTCTCCTTGGCTGACCCGGAGCACCCAAACTAGAAATTTCCAAATTTTGCTGGATTTCTCCAAAACCAAAGTGGTCAGAATCTAGGTCCCAGCAAGTGCTCAGAGCCCCAAAGGCCAGCTTTCATCTGATGCCCTGAGCATGGGGAAATGATTTCTTTTTCCCCTGGAAAATGACCTCTCTTTGCGACCACTCGCCCTGGCCGACCCTGACAACTGAAGCTAGAAATTTCCAAATTTTGTTGGATTTCTCCAAAACCAAAGTGGTCAGAATCTAGGTCCCACCATGTGCTCAGAGCCCCAAAGGCCACCTTTCATCTGATGCCCAGACCGTGGGGAAATGACTACTTTTTCCCCTGGAAAATTGCCTCTCTTTGCGCCCACTCGCCTTGGCCGACCCTGAACACCCAAGCGAGAAATTTCCAAATTTTGCTGCATTTCTCCAAAACCAAAGTGGTCAGAATCTAGGTCCCAGCAAGTGCTCAGAGCCCCAAAGGCCAGCTTTCATCTGATGCCCAGACCCTGTGCATATGACTTCTTTTTCCCCTGGAAAATGATCTCTCTTTCCGGCCACTCGCCCTGGACGACCCCGACCACCCACGATTGAAATTACAAATTTTGCTGGATTTCTCAAAAAACCAAAGTGGTCAGAATCTACGTCCCAGCAAGTGCTCTAAGCCCCAAAGGCAAGCTTTCATCTGATGCCCTGAGCATGGGGAAATGATTTCTTTTTCCCCTGGAAAATGACCTCTCTTTGCGGCCACTCGCCCTGGCCGACCCTGAGCGCCCAAGCTAGAAATTTCCAAATTTTGCTGGATTTCTCCAAAACGAAAGTGGTCAGAATCTACATCCCAGGAAGTGCTCAGCGCCTAAAAGGCCAGCTTTCATCTGATGCCATGAGCATGGGGAAATGACTTCTTTTTCCCCTGGAAAATGTCCTCTGTTTGCGGCCACTCGCCCTGGCCGAACCTGTCCACTGAAGCTAGAAATTTCCAAATTTTGCTGCATTTCTCCAAAACCAAAATGGTCAGAATCTAGGGCACAGCAAGTGCTCAGAGCCCCAAAGGCCAGCTTTCATCTGATGCCCAGAGTCTGGAGAAATGACTATTTTTTCCCCTGGAAAATGGCCTCTCTTTGCGGCCACTCGCCCTGGCCGACCCTGAACACCCAAGCGAGAAATTTCCAAATTTTGCTGCATTTCTCCAAAACCAAAGTGGTCAGAATCTAGGTCCCACCAAGTGCTCAGAGCCCCAAATGTCAGCTTTCATCTGATGCCCAGAGTCTGGAGAAATGACTATTTTTTCTCCCTGGAAAATGACCTCTCTTTCCGGCCTCTCGCCCTGGACGACCCTGAACACCCACGCTTGAAATTACAAATTTTGCTGGATTTCTCCAAAACCAAAGTGGTCAGAATCTAGGCGAATGCAAGTCCGTAGTGCCCCAAATGTCAGCTTTCATCTGATGCCCAGAGCCTGGAGAAATGACTATTTTTTCCCCTGGAAAATGACCTCTCTTTGCGACCACTCGCCCTGGCCGACCCTGAACACCCAAGCGAGAAATTTCCAAATTTTGCTGCATTTCTCCAAAACCAAAGTGGTCAGAATCTAGGTCCCACCAAGTGCTCAGAGCCCCAAAGGCCAGCTTTCATCTGATGCCCAGAGCCTGGAGAAATGACTATTTTTTCTCCCAGGAAAATGACCTCTCTGTACGGCCACTCGCCATGGCCGACCCTGTCCACTGAAGCTAGAAATTTCCAAATTTTGCTGGATTTCTCCAAAACTAAAATGGTCAGAATCTAGGTCCCAGCAAGTGCTCAGAGCCCCAAAGGCCAGCTTTCATCTGATGCCCTGAGCATGGGGAAATGATTTCTTTTTCCCCTGGAAAATGACCTCTCTTTGCGACCACTCGCCCTGGCCGACCCTGACAACTGAAGCTAGAAATTTCCAAATTTTTTTGGATTTCTCCAAAAGCAAAGTGGTCAGAATCTAGGTCCCACCGAGTGCTCAGAGCCCCAAAGGCCAACTTCCATCTGATGCCCAGACCGTGGGGAAATGACTACTTTTTCCCCTGGAAAATGGCCTCTCTTTGCGGCCACTCGCCTTGGCCGACCCAGAACACCCAAGCGAGACATTTCCAAATTTTGCTGCATTTCTCCAAAACCAAAGTGGTCAGAATCTAGGTCCCACCAAGTGCTCAGAGCCCCAAAGGCCAGCTTTCATCTGATGCCCAGACCCTGTGCATATGACTTCTTTTCCCCCTGGAAAATGACCTCTCTTTGCGGCCACTCGCCCTGGCCGACCCCGATCACCCAAGCTAGAAATTTCAAATTTTGTTGGATTACTCCAAAACCAAAGTGGTCAGAATCTAGGCGAATGCAAGTCCGTAGAGCCCCAAATGTTAGCTTTCATCTGATGCCCAGACCCTGTGCATATGACTTCTTGTTCCCCTGGAAAATGGCCTCTTGTTGCGACCACTCGCCCTGGCAGACCCTGAACACCCAAACGAGAAATTTCCAAATTTTGCTGGATTTCTCCAAAACTAAAATGGTCAGAATCTAGGGCACAGCAAGTGCTCAGAGCCCCAAAGGCCAGCTTTATCTGATGCCCAGAGCCTGGAGAAATGATTTCTTTTTCCCCTGGAAAATGACCTCTCTTTCCGGCCACTCGCCCTGGACGACCCCGACCACCCACGCTTGAAATTACAAATTTTGCTGCATTTCTCCAAAACCAAAGTGGTCAGAATCTACGTCCCAGCAAGTGCTCAGAGCCCCAAAGGCCAGCTTTCATCTGATGCCCTGAGCATGGGGAAATGATTTCTTTTTCCCCTGGAAAATGACCTCTCTTTCCGGCCACTTGCCCTGGACAACCCAGACCACCCAAGCGAGAAATTTCCAAATTTTGCTGCATTTCTCCAAAACCAAAGTGGTCAGAATCTAGGTCCCACCAAGTGCTCAGAGCCCCAAAGGCCAGCTTCCATCTGATGCCCAGACCCTGTGCATATGACTTCTTTTTCCCCTGGAAAATGACCTCTCTTTCCGGCCACTCGCCCTGGACGACCACGACCACCCACGCTTGAAATTACAAATTTTGCTGGATTTCTCCAAAACCAAAGTGGTCAGAATCTACGTCCCAGCAAGTGCTCAGAGCCCCAAAGGCCACCTTTCATCTGATGCCCATACCGTGGGGAAATGACTACTTTTTCCCCGGGAAAATTGCCTCTCTTTGCGGCCACTCGCCTTGGCCGACCCTGAACACCCAAGCGAGAAATTTCCAAATTTTGCTGCATTTCTCCAAAACCAAAGTGGTCAGAATCTAGGTCCCAGCAAGTGCTCAGAGCCCCAAATGTTAGCTTTCATCTGATGCCCAGACCCAGTGCATATGAATTCTTTTTCCCCTGGAAAATGACCTCTCTTTGCGGCCACTCTCCTTGGCTGACCCTGAGCACCCAAACTAGAAATTTCCAAATTTTGTTGGATTTCTCCAAAACCAAAGTGGTCAGAATCTACGTCCCAGCACGTGCTCAGAGCCCCAAAGGCCAGCTTTCATCTGATGCCCTGAGCATGGGGAAATGATTTCTTTTTCCCCTGGAAAATGACCTCTCTTTGTGACCACTCGCCCTGGCCGACCCTGAACACCCAAGCGAGAAATTTCCAAATTTTGCTGCATTTCTGCAAAACCAAAGTGGTCAGAATCTAGGTCCCACCAACTGCTCAGAGCCCCAAAGGCCAACTTTCATCTGATGCCCAGACCCTGTGCATATCACTTCTTATTCCCCTGGAAAATGACCTCTCTTTGCGACCACTCGCCCTGGCCGACCCTGACAACTGAAGCTAGAAATTTCCAAATTTTGTTGGATTTCTCCAAAACCAAAGTGGTCAGAATCTAGGTCCCACCATGTGCTCAGAGCCCCAAAGGCCACCTTACATCTGATGCCCAGACCGTGGGGAAATGACTACTTTTTCCCCTGGAAAATTGCCTCTCTTTGCGGCCACTCGCCTTGGCCGACCCTGAACACCCAAGCGAGAAATTTCCAAATTTTGCTGCATTTCTCCAAAACCAAAGTGGTCAGAATCTTGGCGAATGCAAGTCCGTAGTGCCCCAAATGTCAGCTTTCATCTGATGCCCAGAGCCTGGAGAAATGACTATTTTTTCCCCTGGAAAATGACCTCTCTTTCCGGCCACTCTCCTTGGCTGACCCGGAGCACCCAAACTAGAAATTTCCAAATTTTGCTGGATTTCTCCAAAACCAAAGTGGTCAGAATCTAGGTCCCAGCAAGTGCTCAGAGCCCCAAAGGCCAGCTTTCATCTGATGCCCTGAGCATGGGGAAATGATTTCTTTTTCCCCTGGAAAATGACCTCTCTTTGCGACCACTCGCCCTGGCCGACCCTGACAACTGAAGCTGGAAATTTCCAAATTTTGTTGGATTTCTCCAAAACCAAAGTGGTCAGAATCTAGGTCCCACCATATGATCAGAGCCCCAAAGGCCACCTTTCATCTGATGCCCAGACCATGGGGAAATGACTACTTTTTCCCCTGGAAAATGGCCTCTCTTTGCGCCCACTCGCCTTGGCCGACCCTGAACACCCAAGCGAGAAATTTCCAAATTTTGCTGCATTTCTCCAAAACCAAAGTGGTCAGAATCTAGGTCCCAGCAAGTGCTCAGAGCCCCAAAGGCCAGCTTTCATCTGATGCCCAGACCCTGTGCATATGACTTCTTTTTCCCCTGGAAAATGGCCTCTTGTTGCGACCACTCGCCCTGGCCGACCCTGTCCACTGAAGCTAGAAATTTCCAAATTTTGTTGTATTTCTCCAAAACCAAAGTGGTCAGAATCTAGGTCCCAGCAAGTGCTCAGAGCCCCAAAGGCCAGCTTTCATCTGATGCCCAGACCGTGGGGAAATGACTACTTTTTCCCCTGGAAAATGGCCTCTCTTTGCGGCCACTCGCCCTGGCAGACCCTGAACACCCAAGCGAGAAATTTCCAAATTTTGCTGGATTTCTCCAAAACTAAAATGGTCAGAATCTAGGGCACAGCAAGTGCTCAGAGCCACAAAGGCCAGCTTTATCTGATGCCCAGAGCCTGGAGAAATGACTATTTTTTCCCCTGGAAAATGACCTCTCTTTCCGGCCACTCGCCCTGGACGACCCCGACCACCCACGCTTGAAATTACAAATTTTGCTGGATTTCTCCAAAACCAAAGTGGTCAGAATCTACGTCCCAGCAAGTGCTCAGAGCCCCAAAGGCCAGCTTTCATCTGATGCCCTGAGCATGGGGAAATGATTTCTTTTTCCCCTGGAAAATGACCTCTCTTTCCGGCCACTTGCCCTGGACAACCCAGACCACCCAAGCGAGAAATTTCCAAATTTTGCTGCATTTCTCCAAAACCAAAGTGGTCAGAATCTAGGTCCCACCAAGTGCTCAGAGCCCCAAAGGCCAGCTTCCATCTGATGCCCAGACCCTGTGCATATGACTTCTTTTTCCCCTGGAAAATGACCTCTCTTTCCGGCCACTCGCCCTGGACGACCACGACCACCCACGCTTGAAATTACAAATTTTGCTGGATTTCTCCAAAACCAAAGTGGTCAGAATCTACGTCCCAGCAAGTGCTCTGAGCCCCAAAGGCCAGCTTTCATCTGATGCCCTGAGCATGGGGAAAGGATTTCTTTTTCCCCTGGAAAATGACCTCTCTTTGCGGCCACTCGCCCTGGCCGACCCTGAGCGCCCAAACTAGAAATTTCCAAATTTTGCTGGATTTCTCCAAAACGAAAGTGGTCAGAATCTACATCCCAGGAAGTGCTCAGCGCCTAAAAGGCCAGCTTTCATCTGATGCCCACACCCTGTGCATATGACTTCTTTTTCCCCTGGAAAATGACCTCTCTTTCCGGCCACTCGCCCTGGCCGACCCTGAACACCCAAGTGAGAAATTTCCAAATTTTGCTGGATTTCTGCAAAACCAAAGTGCTCAGAATCTAGGTCCCACCAAGTGCTCAGAGCCCCAAAGGCCAGCTTTCATCTGATGCCCAGAGTCTGGAGAAATGACTATTTTTTCTCCCAGGAAAATGACCTCTCTTTCCGGCCTCTCGCCCTGGACGACCCTGAACACCCACGCTTGAAATTACAAATTTTGCTGTATTTCTCCAAAACCAAAGTGGTCAGAATCTAGGCGAATGCAAGTCCGTAGTGCCCCAAATGTCAGCTTTCATCTGATGCCCAGAGTCTGGAGAAATGACTATTTTTTCCCCTGGAAAATGACCTCTCTTTGCGGCCACACTCCTTGGCTGACCCTGAGCACCCAAACTAGAAATTTCCAAAATTTGTTGGATTTCTCCAAAACCAAAGTGGTCAGAATCTACGTCCCAGCAAGTGCTCAGAGCCCCAAAGGCCAGCTTTCATCTGATGCCCAGACCGTGGGGAAATGATTTCTTTTTCCCCTGGAAAATGACCTCTCTTTGCGACCACTCGCCCTGGCCGACCCTGAACACCCAAGCGAGAAATTTCCAAATTTTGCTGCATTTCTCCAAAACCAAAGTGGTCAGAATCTAGGTCCCAGCAAGTGCTCAGAGCCCCAAAGGCCAGCTTTCATCTGATGCCCAGACCCTGTGCATATGACTTCTTATTCCCCTGGAAAATGACCTCTCTTTCCGGCCACTCGCCCTGGACGACCCCGACCACCCACGCTTGAAATTACAAATTTTACTGCATTTCTCCAAAACCAAAGTGGTCAGAATCTACGTCCCAGCAAGTGCTCAGAGCCCCAAAGGCCACCTTTCATCTGATGCCCAGACCGTGGGGAAATGACTACTTTTTCCCCTGGAAAATGGCCTCTCTTTGCGGCCACTCGCCCTGGCCGATCCTGAACACCCAAGCGAGAAATTTCCAAATTTTGCTGCATTTCTCCAAAACCAAAGTGGTCAGAATCTAGGTCCCAGCAAGTGCTCAGAGCCCCAAAGGCCAGCTTTCATCTGATGCCCAGAGCCTGGAGAAATGACTATTTTTTCCCCTGGAAAATGACCTCTCTTTCCGGCCACTCGCCCTGGACGACCCCGACCACCCACGCTTGAAATTACAAATTTTGCTGGATTTCTCCAAAACCAAAGTGGTCAGAATCTACGTCCCAGCAAGTGCTCAGAGCCCCAAAGGCCAGCTTTCATCTGATGCCCTGAGCACGGGGAAATGATTTCTTTTTCCCCTGGAAAATGACCTCTCCTTCGGGCCACTCGCCCTGGACGACCCCGACCACCCAAGCGAGAAATTTCCAAATTTTGCTGCATTTCTCCAAAACCAAAGTGGTCAGAATCTAGGTCCCACCAAGTGCTCTGAGCCCCAAAGGCCAGCTTTCATCTGATGCCCAGACCCTGTGCATATGACTTCTTGTTCCCCTGGAAAATGGCCTCTCTTTCCGGCCACTCGCCCTGGACGACAACGACCACCCACGCTTGAAATTACAAATTTTACTGGATTTCTCCAAAACCAAAGTGGTCAGAATCTACGTCCCAGCAAGTGCTCAGAGCCCCAAAGGCCACCTTTCATCTGATGCCCATACCGTGGGGAAATGACTACTTTTTCCCCGGGAAAATGGCCTCTCTTTGCGGCCACTCGCCTTGGCCGACCCTGAACACCCAAGCGAGAAATTTCCAAATTTTGCTGCATTTCTCCAAAACCAAAGTGGTCAGAATCTAGGTCCCAGCAAGTGCTCAGAGCCCCAAATGTTAGCTTTCATCTGATGCCCAGACCCAGTGCATATGAATTCTTTTTCCCCTGGAAAATGACCTCTCTTTGCGGCCACTCTCCTTGGCTGACCCTGAGCACCCAAACTAGAAATTTCCAAATTTTGTTGGATTTCTCCAAAACCAAAGTGGTCAGAATCTACGTCCCAGCACGTGCTCAGAGCCCCAAAGGCCAGCTTTCATCTGATGCCCTGAGCATGGGGAAATGATTTCTTTTTCCCCTGGAAAATGACCTCTCTTTGCGACCACTCGCCCTGGCCGACCCTGAACACCCAAGCGAGAAATTTCCAAATTTTGCTGCATTTCTGCAAAACCAAAGTGGTCAGAATCTAGGTCCCACCAAGTGCTCAGAGCCCCAAAGGCCAACTTTCATCTGATGCCCAGACCCTGTGCATATGACTTCTTATTCCCCTGGAAAATGACCTCTCTTTGCGACCACTCGCCCTGGCCGACCCTGACAACTGAAGCTAGAAATTTCCAAATTTTGTTGGATTTCTCCAAAACCAAAGTGGTCAGAATCTAGGTCCCACCATGTGCTCAGAGCCCCAAAGGCCACCTTACATCTGATGCCCAGACCGTGGGGAAATGACTACTTTTTCCCCTGGAAAATTGCCTCTCTTTGCGGCCACTCGCCTTGGCCGACCCTGAACACCCAAGCGAGAAATTTCCAAATTTTGCTGCATTTCTCCAAAACCAAAGTGGTCAGAATCTTGGCGAATGCAAGTCCGTAGTGCCCCAAATGTCAGCTTTCATCTGATGCCCAGAGCCTGGAGAAATGACTATTTTTTCCCCTGGAAAATGACCTCTCTTTCCGGCCACTCTCCTTGGCTGACCCGGAGCACCCAAACTAGAAATTTCCAAATTTTGCTGGATTTCTCCAAAACCAAAGTGGTCAGAATCTAGGTCCCAGCAAGTGCTCAGAGCCCCAAAGGCCAGCTTTCATCTGTTGCCCTGAGCATGGGGAAATGATTTCTTTTTCCCCTGGAAAATGACCTCTCTTTGCGACCACTCGCCCTGGCCGACCCTGACAACTGAAGCTAGAAATTTCCAAATTTTGTTGGATTTCTCCAAAACCAAAGTGGTCAGAATCTAGGTCCCACCATGTGATCAGAGCCCCAAAGGCCACCTTTCATCTGATGCCCAGACCGTGGGGAAATGACTACTTTTTCCCCTGGAAAATGGCCTCTCTTTGCGCCCACTCGCCTTGGCCGACCCTGAACACCCAAGCGAGAAATTTCCAAATTTTGCTGCATTTCTCCAAAACCAAAGTGGTCAGAATCTAGGTCCCAGCAAGTGCTCAGAGCCCCAAAGGCCAGCTTTCATCTGATGCCCAGACCCTGTGCATATGACTTCTTTTTCCCCTGGAAAATGGCCTCTTGTTGCGACCACTCGCCCTGGCCGACCCTGTCCACTGAAGCTAGAAATTTCCAAATTTTGTTGTATTTCTCCAAAACCAAAGTGGTCAGAATCTAGGTCCCAGCAAGTGCTCAGAGCCCCAAAGGCCAGCTTTCATCTGATGCCCAGACCGTGGGGAAATGACTACTTTTTCCCCTGGAAAATGGCCTCTCTTTGCGGCCACTCGCCCTGGCAGACCCTGAACACCCAAGCGAGAAATTTCCAAATTTTGCTGGATTTCTCCAAAACTAAAATGGTCAGAATCTAGGGCACAGCAAGTGCTCAGAGCCCCAAAGGCCAGCTTTATCTGATGCCCAGAGCCTGGAGAAATGACTATTTTTTCCCCTGGAAAATGACCTCTCTTTCCGGCCACTCGCCCTGGACGACCCCGACCACCCACGCTTGAAATTACAAATTTTGCTGGATTTCTCCAAAACCAAAGTGGTCAGAATCTACGTCCCAGCAAGTGCTCAGAGCCCCAAAGGCCAGCTTTCATCTGATGCCCTGAGCATGGGGAAATGATTTCTTTTTCCCCTGGAAAATGACCTCTCTTTCCGGCCACTTGCCCTGGACAACCCAGACCACCCAAGCGAGAAATTTCCAAATTTTGCTGCATTTCTCCAAAACCAAAGTGGTCAGAATCTAGGTCCCACCAAGTGCTCAGAGCCCCAAAGGCCAGCTTCCATCTGATGCCCAGACCCTGTGCATATGACTTCTTTTTCCCCTGGAAAATGACCTCTCTTTCCGGCCACTCGCCCTGGACGACCACGACCACCCACGCTTGAAATTACAAATTTTGCTGGATTTCTCCAAAACCAAAGTGGTCAGAAACTACGTCCCAGCAAGTGCTCTGAGCCCCAAAGGCCAGCTTTCATCTGATGCCCTGAGCATGGGGAAATGATTTCTTTTTCCCCTGGAAAATGACCTCTCTTTGCGGCCACTCGCCCTGGCCGACCCTGAGCGCCCAAACTAGAAATTTCCAAATTTTGCTGGATTTCTCCAAAACGAAAGTGGTCAGAATCTACATCCCAGGAAGTGCTCAGCGCCTAAAAGGCCAGCTTTCATCTGATGCCCAGACCGTGGGGAAATGATTTCTTTTTCCCCTGGAAAATGACCTCTCTTTGCGACCACTCGCCCTGGCCGACCCTGAACACCCAAGCGAGAAATTTCCAAATTTTGCTGCATTTCTCCAAAACCAAAGTGGTCAGAATCTAGGTCCCAGCAAGTGCTCAGAGCCCCAAAGGCCAGCTTTCATCTGATGCCCAGACCCTGTGCATATGACTTCTTATTCCCCTGGAAAATGACCTCTCTTTCCGGCCACTCGCCCTGGACGACCCCGACCACCCACGCTTGAAATTACAAATTTTTCTGCATTTCTCCAAAACCAAAGTGGTCAGAATCTACGTCCCAGCAAGTGCTCAGAGCCCCAAAGGCCACCTTTCATCTGATGCCCAGACCGTGGGGAAATGACTACTTTTTCCCCTGGAAAATGGCCTCTCTTTTCGGCCACTCGCCCTGGCCGATCCTGAACACCCAAGCGAGAAATTTCCAAATTTTGCTGCATTTCTCCAAAACCAAAGTGGTCAGAATCTAGGTCCCAGCAAGTGCTCAGAGCCCCAAAGGCCAGCTTTCATCTGATGCCCAGAGCCTGGAGAAATGACTATTTTTTCCCCTGGAAAATGACCTCTCTTTCCGGCCACTCGCCCTGGACGACCCCGACCACCCACGCTTGAAATTACAAATTTTGCTGGATTTCTCCAAAACCAAAGTGGTCAGAATCTACGTCCCAGCAAGTGCTCAGAGCCCCAAAGGCCAGCTTGCATCTGATGCCCTGAGCACGGGGAAATGATTTCTTTTTCCCCTGGAAAATGACCTCTCCTTCCGGCCACTCGCCCTGGACGACCCCGACCACCCAAGCGAGAAATTTCCAAATTTTGCTGCATTTCTCCAAAGCCAAAGTGGTCAGAATCTAGGTCCCACCAAGTGCTCTGAGCCCCAAAGGCCAGCTTTCATCTGATGCCCAGACCCTGTGCATATGACTTCTTGTTCCCCTGGAAAATGGCCTCTCTTTCCGGCCACTCGCCCTGGACGACCACGACCACCCACGCTTGAAATTACAAATTTTACTGGATTTCTCCAAAACCAAAGTGGTCAGAATCTACGTCCCAGCAAGTGCTCAGAGCCCCAAAGGCCAGCTTTCATCTGATGCCCGGACCGTGGGGAAATGATTTCTTTTTCCCCTGGAAAATGACCTCTCTTTGCGACCACTCGCCCTGGCCGACCCTGAACACCCAAGCGAGAAATTTCCAAATTTTGCTGCATTTCTCCAAAACCAAAGTGGTCAGAATCTAGGTCCCAGCAAGTGCTCAGAGCCCCAAAGGCCAGCTTTCATCTGATGCCCAGACCCTGTGCATATGACTTCTTTTTCCCCTGGAAAATGACCTCTCTTTCCGGCCACTCGCCCTGGTCGACCCCGACCACCCACGATTGAAATTACAAATTTTGCTGGATTTCTCAAAAAATCAAAGTGGTCAGAATCTACGTCCCAGCAAGTGCTCTGAGCCCCAAAGGCCAGCTTTCATCTGATGCCCTGAGCATGGGGAAATGATTTCTTTTTCCCCTGGAAAATGACCTCTCTTTGCGGCCACTCGCCCTGGCCGACCCTGAGCGCCCAAACTGGCAATTTCCAAATTTTGCTGGATTTCTCCAAAACGAAAGTGGTCAGAATCTACATCCCAGGAAGTGCTCAGCGCCTAAAAGGCCAGCTTTCATCTGATGCCCAGACCCTGTGCACATGACTTCTTTTTCCCCTGGAAAATGACCTCTCTTTGCGGACACTCGCCCTGGCCGACCCTGTCCACTGAAGCTAGAAATTTGCAAATTTTGCTGGATTTCTCCAAAACTAAAATGGTCAGAATCTAGGGCACAGCAAGTGCTCAGAGCCCCAAAGGCCAGCTTTCATCTGATGCCCAGAGTCTGGAGAAATGACTATTTTTTCTCCCTGGAAAATGACCTCTCTTTCCGGCCTCTCGCCCTGGACGACCCTGAACACCCACGCTTGAAATTACAAATTTTGCTGGATTTCTCCAAAACCAAAGTGGTCAGAATCTAGGCGAATGCAAGTCCGTAGTGCCCCAAATGTCAGCTTTCATCTGATGCCCAGAGTCTGGAGAAATGACTATTTTTTCCCCTGGAAAATGACCTCTCTTTGCGGCCACTCTCCTTGGCTGACCCTGAGCACCCAAACTAGAAATTTCCAAATTTTTTTGGATTTCTCCAAAACCAAAGTGGTCAGAATCTACGTCCCAGCAAGTGCTCAGAGCCCCAAAGGCCAGCTTTCATCTGATGCCCTGAGCATGGGGAAATGATTTCTTTTTCCCCTGGAAAATGACCTCTCTTTGCGACCACTCGCCCTGGCCGACCCTGAACACCCAAGCGAGAAATTTCCAAATTTTGCTGCATTTCTCCAAAACCAAAGTGGTCAGAATCTAGGTCCCACCAAGTGCTCAGAGCCCCAAAGGCCAGCTTTCATCTGATGCCCAGACCCTGTGCATATGACTTCTTATTCCCCTGGAAAATGACCTCTCTTTGCGGCCACTCGCCCTGGACGACCCCGACCACCCACGCTTGAAATTACAAATTTTGCTGCATTTCTCCAAAACCAAAGTGGTCAGAATCTAGGTCCCAGCAAGTGCTCAGAGCCCCAAAGGCCAGCTTTCATCTGATGCCCAGACCCTGTGCATATGACTTCTTTTTCCCCTGGAAAATGACCTCTCTTTCCGGCCACTCGCCCTGGACGACCCCGACCACCCACGCTTGAAATTACAAATTTTGCTGGATTTCTCAAAAACCAAAGTGGTCAGAATCTACGTCCCAGCAAGTGCTCTGAGCCCCAAAGGCCAGCTTTCATCTGATGCCCTGAGCATGGGGAAATGATTTCTTTTTCCCCTGGAAAATGACCTCTCTTTGCGGCCACTCGCCCTGGCCGACCCTGAGCGCCCAAACTAGAAATTTCCAAATTTTGCGGGATTTCTCCAAAACGAAAGTGGTCAGAATCTACATCCCAGGAAGTGCTCAGCGCCTAAAAGGCCAGCTTTCATCTGATGCCCAGACCCTGTGCATATGACTTCTTATTCCCCTGGAAAATGACCTCTCTTTCCGGCCACTCGCCCTGGACGACCCCGACCACCCACGCTTGAAATTACAAATTTTGCTGCATTTCTCCAAAACCAAAGTGGTCAGAATCTAGGTCCCAGCAAGTGCTCAGAGCCCCAAAGGCCACCTTTCATCTGATGCCCAGACCGTGGGGAAATGACTACTTTTTCCCCTGGAAAATGGCCTCTCTTTGCGGCCACTCGCCCTGGCCGACCCTGAACACCCAAGCGAGAAATTTCCAAATTTTGCTGCATTTCTCCAAAACCAAAGTGGTCAGAATCTAGGTCCCAGCAAGTGCTCAGAGCCCCAAAGGCCAGCTTTCATCTGATGCCCAGAGCCTGGAGAAATGACTATTTTTTCCCCTGGAAAATGACCTCTCTTTCCGGCCACTCGCCCTGGACGACCCCGACCACCCACGCTTGAAATTACAAATTTTGCTGGATTTCTCCAAAACCAAAGTGGTCAGAATCTACGTCCCAGCAAGTGCTCAGAGCCCCAAAGGCCAGCTTTCATCTGATGCCCTGAGCACGGGGAAATGATTTCTTTTTCCCCTGGAAAATGACCTCTCCTTCCGGCCACTCGCCCTGGACGACCCCGACCACCCAAGCGAGAAATTTCCAAATTTTGCTGCATTTCTCCAAAGCCAAAGTGGTCAGAATCTAGGTCCCACCAAGTGCTCTGAGCCCCAAAGGCCAGCTTTCATCTGATGCCCAGACCCTGTGCATATGACTTCTTGTTCCCCTGGAAAATGGCCTCTCTTTCCGGCCACTCGCCCTGGACGACCACGACCACCCACGCTTGAAATTACAAATTTTACTGGATTTCTCCAAAACCAAAGTGGTCAGAATCTACGTCCCAGCAAGTGCTCAGAGCCCCAAAGGCCAGCTTTCATCTGATGCCCGGACCGTGGGGAAATGATTTCTTTTTCCCCTGGAAAATGACCTCTCTTTGCGACCACTCGCCCTGGCCGACCCTGAACACCCAAGCGAGAAATTTCCAAATTTTGCTGCATTTCTCCAAAACCAAAGTGGTCAGAATCTAGGTCCCAGCAAGTGCTCAGAGCCCCAAAGGCCAGCTTTCATCTGATGCCCAGACCCTGTGCATATGACTTCTTTTTCCCCTGGAAAATGACCTCTCTTTCCGGCCACTCGCCCTGGTCGACCCCGACCACCCACGATTGAAATTACAAATTTTGCTGGATTTCTCAAAAAACCAAAGTGGTCAGAATCTACGTCCCAGCAAGTGCTCTGAGCCCCAAAGGCCAGCTTTCATCTGATGCCCTGAGCATGGGGAAATGATTTCTTTTTCCCCTGGAAAATGACCTCTCTTTGCGGCCACTCGCCCTGGCCGACCCTGAGCGCCCAAACTGGCAATTTCCAAATTTTGCTGGATTTCTCCAAAACGAAAGTGGTCAGAATCTACATCCCAGGAAGTGCTCAGCGCCTAAAAGGCCAGCTTTCATCTGATGCCCAGACCCTGTGCACATGACTTCTTTTTCCCCTGGAAAATGACCTCTCTTTGCGGACACTCGCCCTGGCCGACCCTGTCCACTGAAGCTAGAAATTTGCAAATTTTGCTGGATTTCTCCAAAACTAAAATGGTCAGAATCTAGGGCACAGCAAGTGCTCAGAGCCCCAAAGGCCAGCTTTCATCTGATGCCCAGAGTCTGGAGAAATGACTATTTTTTCTCCCTGGAAAATGACCTCTCTTTCCGGCCTCTCGCCCTGGACGACCCTGAACACCCACGCTTGAAATTACAAATTTTGCTGGATTTCTCCAAAACCAAAGTGGTCAGAATCTAGGCGAATGCAAGTCCGTAGTGCCCCAAATGTCAGCTTTCATCTGATGCCCAGAGTCTGGAGAAATGACTATTTTTTCCCCTGGAAAATGACCTCTCTTTGCGGCCACTCTCCTTGGCTGACCCTGAGCACCCAAACTAGAAATTTCCAAATTTTTTTGGATTTCTCCAAAACCAAAGTGGTCAGAATCTACGTCCCAGCAAGTGCTCAGAGCCCCAAAGGCCAGCTTTCATCTGATGCCCTGAGCATGGGGAAATGATTTCTTTTTCCCCTGGAAAATGACCTCTCTTTGCGACCACTCGCCCTGGCCGACCCTGAACACCCAAGCGAGAAATTTCCAAATTTTGCTGCATTTCTCCAAAACCAAAGTGGTCAGAATCTAGGTCCCACCAAGTGCTCAGAGCCCCAAAGGCCAGCTTTCATCTGATGCCCAGACCCTGTGCATATGACTTCTTATTCCCCTGGAAAATGACCTCTCTTTGCGGCCACTCGCCCTGGACGACCCCGACCACCCACGCTTGAAATTACAAATTTTGCTGCATTTCTCCAAAACCAAAGTGGTCAGAATCTAGGTCCCAGCAAGTGCTCAGAGCCCCAAAGGCCAGCTTTCATCTGATGCCCAGACCCTGTGCATATGACTTCTTTTTCCCCTGGAAAATGACCTCTCTTTCCGGCCACTCGCCCTGGACGACCCCGACCACCCACGCTTGAAATTACAAATTTTGCTGGATTTCTCCAAAACCAAAGTGGTCAGAATCTACGTCCCAGCAAGTGCTCAGAGCCCCAAAGGCCAGCTTTCATCTGATGCCCTGAGCACGGGGAAATGATTTCTTTTTCCCCTGGAAAATGACCTCTCCTTCCGGCCACTCGCCCTGGACGACCCCGACCACCCAAGCGAGAAATTTCCAAATTTTGCTGCATTTCTCCAAAGCCAAAGTGGTCAGAATCTAGGTCCCACCAAGTGCTCTGAGCCCCAAAGGCCAGCTTTCATCTGATGCCCAGACCCTGTGCATATGACTTCTTGTTCCCCTGGAAAATGGCCTCTCTTTCCGGCCACTCGCCCTGGACGACCACGACCACCCACGCTTGAAATTACAAATTTTACTGGATTTCTCCAAAACCAAAGTGGTCAGAATCTACGTCCCAGCAAGTGCTCTGAGCCCCAAAGGCCAGCTTTCATCTGATGCCCTGAGCATGGGGAAATGATTTCTTTTTCCCCTGGAAAATGACCTCTCTTTGCGGCCACTCGCCCTGGCCGACCCTGAGCGCCCAAACTGGCAATTTCCAAATTTTGCTGGATTTCTCCAAAACGAAAGTGGTCAGAATCTACATCCCAGGAAGTGCTCAGCGCCTAAAAGGCCAGCTTTCATCTGATGCCCAGACCCTGTGCACATGACTTCTTTTTCCCCTGGAAAATGACCTCTCTTTGCGGACACTCGCCCTGGCCGACCCTGTCCACTGAAGCTAGAAATTTGCAAATTTTGCTGGATTTCTCCAAAACTAAAATGGTCAGAATCTAGGGCACAGCAAGTGCTCAGAGCCCCAAAGGCCAGCTTTCATCTGATGCCCAGAGTCTGGAGAAATGACTATTTTTTCTCCCTGGAAAATGACCTCTCTTTCCGGCCTCTCGCCCTGGACGACCCTGAACACCCACGCTTGAAATTACAAATTTTGCTGGATTTCTCCAAAACCAAAGTGGTCAGAATCTAGGCGAATGCAAGTCCGTAGTGCCCCAAATGTCAGCTTTCATCTGATGCCCAGAGTCTGGAGAAATGACTATTTTTTCCCCTGGAAAATGACCTCTCTTTGCGGCCACTCTCCTTGGCTGACCCTGAGCACCCAAACTAGAAATTTCCAAATTTTTTTGGATTTCTCCAAAACCAAAGTGGTCAGAATCTACGTCCCAGCAAGTGCTCAGAGCCCCAAAGGCCAGCTTTCATCTGATGCCCTGAGCATGGGGAAATGATTTCTTTTTCCCCTGGAAAATGACCTCTCTTTGCGACCACTCGCCCTGGCCGACCCTGAACACCCAAGCGAGAAATTTCCAAATTTTGCTGCATTTCTCCAAAACCAAAGTGGTCAGAATCTAGGTCCCACCAAGTGCTCAGAGCCCCAAAGGCCAGCTTTCATCTGATGCCCAGACCCTGTGCATATGACTTCTTATTCCCCTGGAAAATGACCTCTCTTTGCGGCCACTCGCCCTGGACGACCCCGACCACCCACGCTTGAAATTACAAATTTTGCTGCATTTCTCCAAAACCAAAGTGGTCAGAATCTAGGTCCCAGCAAGTGCTCAGAGCCCCAAAGGCCAGCTTTCATCTGATGCCCAGACCCTGTGCATATGACTTCTTTTTCCCCTGGAAAATGACCTCTCTTTCCGGCCACTCGCCCTGGACGACCCCGACCACCCACGCTTGAAATTACAAATTTTGCTGGATTTCTCAAAAACCAAAGTGGTCAGAATCTACGTCCCAGCAAGTGCTCTGAGCCCCAAAGGCCAGCTTTCATCTGATGCCCTGAGCATGGGGAAATGATTTCTTTTTCCCCTGGAAAATGACCTCTCTTTGCGGCCACTCGCCCTGGCCGACCCTGAGCGCCCAAACTAGAAATTTCCAAATTTTGCGGGATTTCTCCAAAACGAAAGTGGTCAGAATCTACATCCCAGGAAGTGCTCAGCGCCTAAAAGGCCAGCTTTCATCTGATGCCCAGACCCTGTGCATATGACTTCTTATTCCCCTGGAAAATGACCTCTCTTTCCGGCCACTCGCCCTGGACGACCCCGACCACCCACGCTTGAAATTACAAATTTTGCTGCATTTCTCCAAAACCAAAGTGGTCAGAATCTAGGTCCCAGCAAGTGCTCAGAGCCCCAAAGGCCACCTTTCATCTGATGCCCAGACCGTGGGGAAATGACTACTTTTTCCCCTGGAAAATGGCCTCTCTTTGCGGCCACTCGCCCTGGCCGACCCTGAACACCCAAGCGAGAAATTTCCAAATTTTGCTGCATTTCTCCAAAACCAAAGTGGTCAGAATCTAGGTCCCAGCAAGTGCTCAGAGCCCCAAAGGCCAGCTTTCATCTGATGCCCAGAGCCTGGAGAAATGACTATTTTTTCCCCTGGAAAATGACCTCTCTTTCCGGCCACTCGCCCTGGACGACCCCGACCACCCACGCTTGAAATTACAAATTTTGCTGGATTTCTCCAAAACCAAAGTGGTCAGAATCTACGTCCCAGCAAGTGCTCAGAGTCCCAAAGGCCAGCTTTCATCTGATGCCCTGAGCACGGGGAAATGATTTCTTTTTCCCCTGGAAAATGACCTCTCCTTCCGGCCACTCGCCCTGGACGACCCCGACCACCCAAGCGAGAAATTTCCAAATTTTGCTGCATTTCTCCAAAGCCAAAGTGGTCAGAATCTAGGTCCCACCAAGTGCTCTGAGCCCCAAAGGCCAGCTTTCATCTGATGCCCAGACCCTGTGCATATGACTTCTTGTTCCCCTGGAAAATGGCCTCTCTTTCCGGCCACTCGCCCTGGACGACCACGACCACCCACGCTTGAAATTACAAATTTTACTGGATTTCTCCAAAACCAAAGTGGTCAGAATCTACGTCCCAGCAAGTGCTCAGAGCCCCAAAGGCCAGCTTTCATCTGATGCCCGGACCGTGGGGAAATGATTTCTTTTTCCCCTGGAAAATGACCTCTCTTTGCGACCACTCGCCCTGGCCGACCCTGAACACCCAAGCGAGAAATTTCCAAATTTTGCTGCATTTCTCCAAAACCAAAGTGGTCAGAATCTAGGTCCCAGCAAGTGCTCAGAGCCCCAAAGGCCAGCTTTCATCTGATGCCCAGACCCTGTGCATATGACTTCTTTTTCCCCTGGAAAATGACCTCTCTTTCCGGCCACTCGCCCTGGTCGACCCCGACCACCCACGATTGAAATTACAAATTTTGCTGGATTTCTCAAAAAACCAAAGTGGTCAGAATCTACGTCCCAGCAAGTGCTCTGAGCCCCAAAGGCCAGCTTTCATCTGATGCCCTGAGCATGGGGAAATGATTTCTTTTTCCCCTGGAAAATGACCTCTCTTTGCGGCCACTCGCCCTGGCCGACCCTGAGCGCCCAAACTGGCAATTTCCAAATTTTGCTGGATTTCTCCAAAACGAAAGTGGTCAGAATCTACATCCCAGGAAGTGCTCAGCGCCTAAAAGGCCAGCTTTCATCTGATGCCCAGACCCTGTGCACATGACTTCTTTTTCCCCTGGAAAATGACCTCTCTTTGCGGACACTCGCCCTGGCCGACCCTGTCCACTGAAGCTAGAAATTTGCAAATTTTGCTGGATTTCTCCAAAACTAAAATGGTCAGAATCTAGGGCACAGCAAGTGCTCAGAGCCCCAAAGGCCAGCTTTCATCTGATGCCCAGAGTCTGGAGAAATGACTATTTTTTCTCCCTGGAAAATGACCTCTCTTTCCGGCCTCTCGCCCTGGACGACCCTGAACACCCACGCTTGAAATTACAAATTTTGCTGGATTTCTCCAAAACCAAAGTGGTCAGAATCTAGGCGAATGCAAGTCCGTAGTGCCCCAAATGTCAGCTTTCATCTGATGCCCAGAGTCTGGAGAAATGACTATTTTTTCCCCTGGAAAATGACCTCTCTTTGCGGCCACTCTCCTTGGCTGACCCTGAGCACCCAAACTAGAAATTTCCAAATTTTTTTGGATTTCTCCAAAACCAAAGTGGTCAGAATCTACGTCCCAGCAAGTGCTCAGAGCCCCAAAGGCCAGCTTTCATCTGATGCCCTGAGCATGGGGAAATGATTTCTTTTTCCCCTGGAAAATGACCTCTCTTTGCGACCACTCGCCCTGGCCGACCCTGAACACCCAAGCGAGAAATTTCCAAATTTTGCTGCATTTCTCCAAAACCAAAGTGGTCAGAATCTAGGTCCCACCAAGTGCTCAGAGCCCCAAAGGCCAGCTTTCATCTGATGCCCAGACCCTGTGCATATGACTTCTTATTCCCCTGGAAAATGACCTCTCTTTGCGGCCACTCGCCCTGGACGACCCCGACCACCCACGCTTGAAATTACAAATTTTGCTGCATTTCTCCAAAACCAAAGTGGTCAGAATCTAGGTCCCAGCAAGTGCTCAGAGCCCCAAAGGCCAGCTTTCATCTGATGCCCAGACCCTGTGCATATGACTTCTTTTTCCCCTGGAAAATGACCTCTCTTTCCGGCCACTCGCCCTGGACGACCCCGACCACCCACGCTTGAAATTACAAATTTTGCTGGATTTCTCAAAAACCAAAGTGGTCAGAATCTACGTCCCAGCAAGTGCTCTGAGCCCCAAAGGCCAGCTTTCATCTGATGCCCTGAGCATGGGGAAATGATTTCTTTTTCCCCTGGAAAATGACCTCTCTTTGCGGCCAGTCGCCCTGGCCGACCCTGAGCGCCCAAACTAGAAATTTCCAAATTTTGCGGGATTTCTCCAAAACGAAAGTGGTCAGAATCTACATCCCAGGAAGTGCTCAGCGCCTAAAAGGCCAGCTTTCATCTGATGCCCAGACCCTGTGCATATGACTTCTTATTCCCCTGGAAAATGACCTCTCTTTCCGGCCACTCGCCCTGGACGACCCCGACCACCCACGCTTGAAATTACAAATTTTGCTGCATTTCTCCAAAACCAAAGTGGTCAGAATCTAGGTCCCAGCAAGTGCTCAGAGCCCCAAAGGCCACCTTTCATCTGATGCCCAGACCGTGGGGAAATGACTACTTTTTCCCCTGGAAAATGGCCTCTCTTTGCGGCCACTCGCCCTGGCCGACCCTGAACACCCAAGCGAGAAATTTCCAAATTTTGCTGCATTTCTCCAAAACCAAAGTGGTCAGAATCTAGGTCCCAGCAAGTGCTCAGAGCCCCAAAGGCCAGCTTTCATCTGATGCCCAGAGCCTGGAGAAATGACTATTTTTTCCCCTGGAAAATGACCTCTCTTTCCGGCCACTCGCCCTGGACGACCCCGACCACCCACGCTTGAAATTACAAATTTTGCTGGATTTCTCCAAAACCAAAGTGGTCAGAATCTACGTCCCAGCAAGTGCTCAGAGCCCCAAAGGCCAGCTTTCATCTGATGCCCTGAGCACGGGGAAATGATTTCTTTTTCCCCTGGAAAATGACCTCTCCTTCCGGCCACTCGCCCTGGACGACCCCGACCACCCAAGCGAGAAATTTCCAAATTTTGCTGCATTTCTCCAAAGCCAAAGTGGTCAGAATCTAGGTCCCGCCAAGTGCTCTGAGCCCCAAAGGCCAGCTTTCATCTGATGCCCAGACCCTGTGCATATGACTTCTTGTTCCCCTGGAAAATGGCCTCTCTTTCCGGCCACTCGCTCTGGACGACCACGACCACCCACGCTTGAAATTACAAATTTTACTGGATTTCTCCAAAACCAAAGTGGTCAGAATCTACGTCCCAGCAAGTGCTCAGAGCCCCAAAGGCCAGCTTTCATCTGATGCCCGGACCGTGGGGAAATGATTTCTTTTTCCCCTGGAAAATGACCTCTCTTTGCGACCACTCGCCCTGGCCGACCCTGAACACCCAAGCGAGAAATTTCCAAATTTTGCTGCATTTCTCCAAAACCAAAGTGGTCAGAATCTAGGTCCCAGCAAGTGCTCAGAGCCCCAAAGGCCAGCTTTCATCTGATGCCCAGACCCTGTGCATATGACTTCTTTTTCCCCTGGAAAATGACCTCTCTTTCCGGCCACTCGCCCTGGTCGACCCCGACCACCCACGATTGAAATTACAAATTTTGCTGGATTTCTCAAAAAACCAAAGTGGTCAGAATCTACGTCCCAGCAAGTGCTCTGAGCCCCAAAGGCCAGCTTTCATCTGATGCCCTGAGCATGGGGAAATGATTTCTTTTTCCCCTGGAAAATGACCTCTCTTTGCGGCCACTCGCCCTGGCCGACCCTGAGCGCCCAAACTGGCAATTTCCAAATTTTGCTGGATTTCTCCAAAACGAAAGTGGTCAGAATCTACATCCCAGGAAGTGCTCAGCGCCTAAAAGGCCAGCTTTCATCTGATGCCCAGACCCTGTGCACATGACTTCTTTTTCCCCTGGAAAATGACCTCTCTTTGCGGACACTCGCCCTGGCCGACCCTGTCCACTGAAGCTAGAAATTTGCAAATTTTGCTGGATTTCTCCAAAACTAAAATGGTCAGAATCTAGGGCACAGCAAGTGCTCAGAGCCCCAAAGGCCAGCTTTCATCTGATGCCCAGAGTCTGGAGAAATGACTATTTTTTCTCCCTGGAAAATGACCTCTCTTTCCGGCCTCTCGCCCTGGACGACCCTGAACACCCACGCTTGAAATTACAAATTTTGCTGGATTTCTCCAAAACCAAAGTGGTCAGAATCTAGGCGAATGCAAGTCCGTAGTGCCCCAAATGTCAGCTTTCATCTGATGCCCAGAGTCTGGAGAAATGACTATTTTTTCCCCTGGAAAATGACCTCTCTTTGCGGCCACTCTCCTTGGCTGACCCTGAGCACCCAAACTAGAAATTTCCAAATTTTTTTGGATTTCTCCAAAACCAAAGTGGTCAGAATCTACGTCCCAGCAAGTGCTCAGAGCCCCAAAGGCCAGCTTTCATCTGATGCCCTGAGCATGGGGAAATGATTTCTTTTTCCCCTGGAAAATGACCTCTCTTTGCGACCACTCGCCCTGGCCGACCCTGAACACCCAAGCGAGAAATTTCCAAATTTTGCTGCATTTCTCCAAAACCAAAGTGGTCAGAATCTAGGTCCCACCAAGTGCTCAGAGCCCCAAAGGCCAGCTTTCATCTGATGCCCAGACCCTGTGCATATGACTTCTTATTCCCCTGGAAAATGACCTCTCTTTGCGGCCACTCGCCCTGGACGACCCCGACCACCCACGCTTGAAATTACAAATTTTGCTGCATTTCTCCAAAACCAAAGTGGTCAGAATCTAGGTCCCAGCAAGTGCTCAGAGCCCCAAAGGCCAGCTTTCATCTGATGCCCAGACCCTGTGCATATGACTTCTTTTTCCCCTGGAAAATGACCTCTCTTTCCGGCCACTCGCCCTGGACGACCCCGACCACCCACGCTTGAAATTACAAATTTTGCTGGATTTCTCAAAAACCAAAGTGGTCAGAATCTACGTCCCAGCAAGTGCTCTGAGCCCCAAAGGCCAGCTTTCATCTGATGCCCTGAGCATGGGGAAATGATTTCTTTTTCCCCTGGAAAATGACCTCTCTTTGCGGCCAGTCGCCCTGGCCGACCCTGAGCGCCCAAACTAGAAATTTCCAAATTTTGCGGGATTTCTCCAAAACGAAAGTGGTCAGAATCTACATCCCAGGAAGTGCTCAGCGCCTAAAAGGCCAGCTTTCATCTGATGCCCAGACCCTGTGCATATGACTTCTTATTCCCCTGGAAAATGACCTCTCTTTCCGGCCACTCGCCCTGGACGACCCCGACCACCCACGCTTGAAATTACAAATTTTGCTGCATTTCTCCAAAACCAAAGTGGTCAGAATCTAGGTCCCAGCAAGTGCTCAGAGCCCCAAAGGCCACCTTTCATCTGATGCCCAGACCGTGGGGAAATGACTACTTTTTCCCCTGGAAAATGGCCTCTCTTTGCGGCCACTCGCCCTGGCCGACCCTGAACACCCAAGCGAGAAATTTCCAAATTTTGCTGCATTTCTCCAAAACCAAAGTGGTCAGAATCTAGGTCCCAGCAAGTGCTCAGAGCCCCAAAGGCCAGCTTTCATCTGATGCCCAGAGCCTGGAGAAATGACTATTTTTTCCCCTGGAAAATGACCTCTCTTTCCGGCCACTCGCCCTGGACGACCCCGACCACCCACGCTTGAAATTACAAATTTTGCTGGATTTCTCCAAAACCAAAGTGGTCAGAATCTAGGCGAATGCAAGTCCGTAGTGCCCCAAATGTTAGCTTTCATCTGATGCCCAGACCCTGTGCATATGATTTCTTGTTCCCCTGGAAAATGGTCTCTCTTTGCGACCACTCGCCCTGGCCGGCCCTGAACACCCAAGCGAGAAATTGCCAAATTTTGCTGGATTTCTCCAAAACCAAAGTGGTCAGAATCTAGGTCCCACCAAGTGCTCAGAGCCCCAAATGTTATCTTTCATCTGATGCCCAGACCCTGTGCATATGACTTCTTTTTCCCCTGGAAAATGACCTCTCTTTCCGGCCACTCGCCCTGGACGACCCCGACCACCGACGATTGAAATTACAAATTTTCCTGCATTTCTCCAAAACCAAAGTGGTCAGAATCTACATCCCAGCAAGTGCTCTGAGCCCCAAAGGCCAGCTTTCATCTGATGCCCTGAGCATGGGGAAATGATTTCTTTTTCCCCTGGAAAATGACCTCTCTTTGCGGCCACTCGCCCTGGCCGACCCTGTCCACTGAAGCTAGAAATTTCCAAATTTTGCTGGATTTCTCCAAAACTAAAATGGTCAGAATCTAGGTCCCAGCAAGTGCTCAGAGCCCCAAAGGCCAGCTTTCATCTGATGCCATGAGCATTGGGAAATTACTTCTTTTTCCCCAGGAAAATGGCCTCTTGTTGCGGCCACTCACCCTGGCCGACCCTGACCACTGAAGCTAGAAATTTCCAAATTTTGTTGGATTTCTCCAAAACCAAAGTGGTCAGAATCTAGGTCCCAGCAAGTGCTCAGAGCCCCAAAGGCCACCTTTCATCTGATGCCCAGACCGTGGGGAAATGACTACTTTTTCCCCTGGAAAATGGCCTCTTGTTGCGGCCACTCGCCTTGGCCGACCCTGAACACCCAAGTGAGAAATTTCCAAATTTTGCTGCATTTCTCCAAAACCAAAGTGGTCAGAATCTAGGCGAATGCAAGTCCGTAGTGCCCCAAATGTCAGCTTTCATCTGATGCCCAGAGCCTGGAGAAATGACTATTTTTTCCCCTGGAAAATGACCTCTCTTTGCGGCCACTCTCCTTGGCTGACCCTGAGCACCCAAACTAGAAATTTCCAAATTTTGTTGGATTTCTCCAAAACCAAAGTGGTCAGAATCTACGTCCCAGCACGTGCTCAGAGCCCCAAAGGCCAGCTTTCATCTGATGCCCTGAGCATGGGGAAATGATTTCTTTTTCCCCTGGAAAATGACCTCTCTTTGCGACCACTCGCCCTGGCCGACCCTGAACACCCAAGCGAGAAATTTCCAAATTTTGCTGCATTTCTCCAAAACCAAAGTGGTCAGAATCTAGGTCCCACCAAGTGCTCAGAGCCCCAAAGGCCAGCTTTCATCTGATGCCCAGAGCCTGGAGAAATGACTATTTTTTCCCCTGGAAAATGACCTCTCTTTCCGGCCACTCGCCCTGGACGACCCCGACCACCCACGCTTGAAATTACAAATTTTGCTGGATTTCTCCAAAACCAAAGTGGTCAGAATCTAGGCGAATGCAAGTCCGTAGTGCCCCAAATGTTAGCTTTCATCTGATGCCCAGACCCTGTGCATATGATTTCTTGTTCCCCTGGAAAATGGTCTCTCTTTGCGACCACTCGCCCTGGCCGGCCCTGAACACCCAAGCGAGAAATTGCCAAATTTTGCTGGATTTCTCCAAAACCAAAGTGGTCAGAATCTAGGTCCCACCAAGTGCTCAGAGCCCCAAATGTTATCTTTCATCTGATGCCCAGACCCTGTGCATATGACTTCTTTTTCCCCTGGAAAATGACCTCTCTTTCCGGCCACTCGCCCTGGTCGACCCCGACCACCCACGATTGAAATTACAAATTTTGCTGGATTTCTCAAAAAACCAAAGTGGTCAGAATCTACGTCCCAGCACGTGCTCAGAGCCCCAAAGGCCAGCTTTCATCTGATGCCCAGAGCCAGGAGGAATGACTATTTTTTCCCCTGGAAAATGACCTCTCTTTGCGGCCACTCTCCTTGGCTGACCCTGAACATCAAAACTAGAAATTTCCAAATTCTGTTGGATTTCTCCAAAACCAAAGTGGTCAGAATCTACGTCCCAGCACGTGCTCAGAGCCCCAAAGGCCAGCTTTCATCTGATGCCCAGAGCCTGGAGAAATGACTATTTTTTCCCCTGGAAAATGACCTCTCTTTCCGGCCACTCGCCCTGGACGACCCCGACCACCCACGCTTGAAATTACAAATTTTGCTGGATTTCTCCAAAACCAAAGTGGTCAGAATCTAGGCGAATGCAAGTCCGTAGTGCCCCAAATGTTAGCTTTCATCTGATGCCCAGACCCTGTGCATATGATTTCTTGTTCCCCTGGAAAATGGTCTCTCTTTGCGACCACTCGCCCTGGCCGGCCCTGAACACCCAAGCGAGAAATTGCCAAATTTTGCTGGATTTCTCCAAAACCAAAGTGGTCAGAATCTAGGTCCCACCAAGTGCTCAGAGCCCCAAATGTTATCTTTCATCTGATGCCCAGACCCTGTGCATATGACTTCTTTTTCCCCTGGAAAATGACCTCTCTTTCCGGCCACTCGCCCTGGACGACCCCGACCACCGACGATTGAAATTACAAATTTTCCTGCATTTCTCCAAAACCAAAGTGGTCAGAATCTACATCCCAGCAAGTGCTCTGAGCCCCAAAGGCCAGCTTTCATCTGACGCCCTGAGCATGGGGAAATGATTTCTTTTTCCCCTGGAAAATGACCTCTCTTTGCGGCCACTCGCCCTGGCCGACCCTGTCCACTGAAGCTAGAAATTTCCAAATTTTGTTGGATTTCTCCAAAACCAAAGTGGTCAGAATCTAGGTCCCAGCAAGTGCTCAGAGCCCCAAAGGCCACCTTTCATCTGATGCCCAGACCGTGGGGAAATGACTACTTTTTCCCCTGGAAAATGGCCTCTTGTTGCGGCCACTCGCCTTGGCCGACCCTGAACACCCAAGTGAGAAATTTCCAAATTTTGCTGCATTTCTCCAAAACCAAAGTGGTCAGAATCTAGGCGAATGCAAGTCCGTAGTGCCCCAAAGGCCAGCTTTCATCTGATGCCCAGAGCCTGGAGAAATGACTATTTTTTCCCCTGGAAATGACCTCTCTTTCCGGCCACTCGCCCTGGACGACCCCGACCACCCACGCTTGAAATTACAAATTTTGCTGGATTTCTCCAAAACCAAAGTGGTCAGAATCTAGGCGAATGCAAGTCCGTAGTGCCCCAAATGTTGGCTTTCATCTGATGCCCAGACCCTGTGCATATGATTTCTTGTTCCCCTGGAAAATGGTCTCTCTTTGCGACCACTCGCCCTGGCCGGCCCTGAACACCCAAGCGAGAAATTGCCAAATTTTGCTGGATTTCTCCAAAACCAAAGTGGTCAGAATCTAGGTCCCACCAAGTGCTCAGAGCCCCAAATGTTATCTTTCATCTGATGCCCAGACCCTGTGCATATGACTTCTTTTTCCCCTGGAAAATGACCTCTCTTTCCGGCCACTCGCCCTGGTCGACCCCGACCACCCACGATTGAAATTACAAATTTTGCTGGATTTCTCAAAAAACCAAAGTGGTCAGAATCTACGTCCCAGCACGTGCTCAGAGCCCCAAAGGCCAGCTTTCATCTGATGCCCAGAGCCAGGAGGAATGACTATTTTTTCCCCTGGAAAATGACCTCTCTTTGCGGCCACTCTCCTTGGCTGACCCTGAGCACCCAAACTAGAAATTTCCAAATTCTGTTGGATTTCTCCAAAACCAAAGTGGTCAGAATCTACGTCCCAGCACGTGCTCAGAGCCCCAAAGGCCAGCTTTCATCTGATGCCCTGAGCATGGGGAAATGACTACTTTTTCCCCTGGAAAATTGCCTCTCTTTGCGGCCACTCGCCTTGGCCGACCCTGAACACCCAAGCGAGAAATTTACAAATTTTGCTGCATTTCTCCAAAACCAAAGTGGTCAGAATCTAGGCGAATGCAAGTCCCTAGTGCCCCAAATGTCAGCTTTCATCTGATGCCCAGAGCCTGGAGAAATGACTATTTTATCCCCTGGAAAATGACCTCTCTTTGCGGCCACTCTCCTTGGCTGACCCGGAGCACCCAAACTAGAAATTTCCAAATTTTGTTGGATTTCTCTAAAACCAAAGTGGTCAGAATCTACGTCCCAGCAAGTGCTCAGAGCCCCAAAGGCCAGCTTTCATCTGATGCCCTGAGCATGGGGAAATGATTTCTTTTTCCCCTGGAAAATGACCTCTCTTTGCGACCACTCGCCCTGGCCGACCCTGACAACTGAAGCTAGAACTTTCCAATTTTTGTCGGATTTCTCCAAAACCAAAGTGGTCAGAATCTAGGTCCCACCATGTGCTCAGAGCCCCAAAGGCCACCTTTCATCTGATGCCCAGACCGTGGGGAAATGACTACTTTTTCCCCTGGAAAATTGCCTCTCTTTGCGGCCACTCGCCTTGGCCGACCCTGAACACCCAAGCGAGAAATTTCCAAATTTTGCTGCATTTCTCCAAAACCAAAGTGGTCAGAATCTAGGTCCCACCAAGTGCTCAGAGCCCCAATGGCCAGCTTTCATCTGATGCCCAGACCCTGTGCATATGACTTCTTATTCCCCTGGAAAATGACCTCTCTTTCCGGCCACTCGCCCTGGACGACCCCGACCACCCACGCTTGAAATTACAAATTTTGCTGGATTTCTCCAAAACCAAAGTGGTCAGAATCTAGGTCCCAGCAAGTGCTCAGAGCCCCAAAGGCCACCTTTCATCTGATGCCCAGACCGTGGGGAAATGACTACTTTTTCCCCTGGAAAATGGCCTCTCTTTGCGGCCACTCGCCCTGGCCGATCCTGAACACCCAAGCGAGAAATTTCCAAATTTTGCTGCATTTCTCCAAAACCAAAGTGGTCAGAATCTAGGTCCCAGCAAGTGCTCAGAGCCCCAAAGGCCAGCTTTCATCTGATGCCCAGAGCCTGGAGAAATGACTATTTTTTCCCCTGGAAAATGACCTCTCTTTCCGGCCACTCGCCCTGGACGACCCCGACCACCCACGCTTGAAATTACAAATTTTGCTGGATTTCTCCAAAACCAAAGTGGTCAGAATCTAGGCGAATGCAAGTCCGTAGTGCCCCAAATGTCAGCTTTCATCTGATGCCCTGACCCTGGGCAAATCACTTCTTGTTCCCCTGGAAAATGGCCTCTCTTTGCGGCCACTCGCCCTGGCCGACCCTGAACACCCAAGCGAGAAATTTCCAAATTTTGCTGGATTTCTCCAAAACTAAAATGTTCAGAATCTAGGGCACAGCAAGTGCTCAGAGCCCCAAAGGCCACCTTTCATCTGATGCCATGAGCATGGGGAAATGACTTCTTTTTCCCCTGGAAAATGGCCTCTCTTTGCGACCACTCGCCCTGGCCGACCCTGAACACCCAGCGAAAAATTACAAATTTTGCTGGATTTCTCCAAAACCAAAGTGGTCAGAATCTACGTCCCAGCAAGTGCTCAGAGCCCCAAAGGCCAGCTTTCATCTGATGCCCAGAGCCTGGAGAAATGACTATTTTTTCCCCTGGAAAATGGCCTCTCTTTGCGGCCACTCTCCTTGGCTGACCCGGAGCCCCCAAACTAGAAATTTCCAAATTTTGCTGCATTTCTCCAAAACCAAAGTGGTCAGAATCCACGTCCCAGCAAGTGCTCAGAGCCCCAAAGGCCAGCTTTCATCTGATGCCCAGAGCCTGGAGAAATGACTATTTTTTTCCTGTGGAAAATGACCTCTCTTTGCGGCCACTCTCCTTGGTTGACCTTGAGCTCCCAAACTAGAAATTACCAAATTTTGTTGGATTTCTCCAAAACGAAAGTGGTCAGAATCTACGTCCCAGCAAGTGCTCAGTGCCTAAAAGGCCAGCTTCCATCTGATGCCCAGAGCCTGGAGAAATGACTATTTTTCCCCCTGGAAAATGACCTCTCTTTGCGGCCACTCGCCCTGGCCGACCCCGACAACCCAAACTAGAAATTTCAAATTTTTTGGATTTCTCCAAAACGAAAGTTGTCAGAATCTAGGCGAATGCAAGTCCGTAGAGCCCCAAATGTCAGCTTTCATCTGATGCCCTGACCCTGGGCCAATCACTTCTTGTTCCCCTGGAAAATGGCCTCTATTTGCGGCCACTCGCCCTGGCCAACCCTGAGCACCCAAACTAGAAATTTCCAAATTTTGCTGGATTTCTCCAAAACTAAAATGGTCAGAATCTAGGTCCCCGCAAGTGCTCAGAGCCCCAAAGGCCAGCTTTCATCTGATGCCCAGAGGCTTGAGAAATGGCTATTTTTTCCCCTGAAAATGACCTCTCTTTGCGACCACTCGCCCTGGCCGACCCTGAGCTCCCAAACTAGAAATTTCCAAATTTTGCTGGATTTCTGCAAAACCAAAGTGGTCAGAATCTACATCCCAGCAAGTGCTCAGCGCCTAATAGGCCAGCTTTCATCTGATGCCCAGACCCTGTGCATATGACTCCTTTTTCCCCTGGAAAATGGCCTCTCTTTGCGGCCACTCGCCCTGGACGACCCTGAACATCGAAGCGAGAAATTTCCAAATTTTGCTGGATTTCTCCAAAACTAAAATGGTCAGAATCTAGGGCACAGCAAGTGCTCAGAGCCCCAAAGGCCAGCTTTCATCTGATGCCCTGACCATGGGGAAATGACTTCTTTTTCCCCTGGAATATGGCCTCTCTTTGCGGCCACACGCCCTGGAGGACTCTGAACACCCAAGCGAGAAATTTCCAAATTTTGCTGCATTTCTCCAAAACCAAAGTGGTCAGAATCTAGGTCCCACCAAGTGCTCACAGCCCCAAAGGCCAGCTTTCATCTGATGCCCAGCGCCTGGAGAAATGACTATTTTTTCCCCTGGAAAATGACCTCTCTTTGCGGCCACTCGCCCTGGCCGACCCCGACCACCCAAACTAGAAATTTCAAATTTTGTTGGATTTCTCCAAAACCAAAGTGGTCAGAATCTAGGCGAATGCAAGTCCGTAGAGCCCCAAATGTCAGCTTTCATCTGATGCCCTGACCCTGGGCAAATCACTTCTTGTTCCCCTGGAAAATGGCCTCTCTTTGCGGCCACTCGCCCTGGCCGACCCTGTCCCCTGAAGCTAGAAATTTCCAAATTTTGCTGGATTTCTCCAAAACGAAAGGGGTCAGAATCTACGTCCCAGCAAGTGCTCAGAGCCCCAAAGGCCAGCTTTCATCTGATGCCCATAGCCTGGAGAAATGACTGGTTTTTTCCCCTGGAAAATGGCCTCTCTTTGCGGCCACTCTCCTTGGTTGACCCTGAGCAGCCAAACTAGAAATTTCCAAATTTTGCGGGATTTCTCCAAAACGAAAGTGGTCAGAATCTACGTCCCAGCAAGTGCTCAGTGCCTAAAAGGCCAGCTTTCATCTGATGCCCAGACCCTGTGCATATGACTCCTTTTTCCCCTGGAAAATGGCCTCTCTTTGCGGCCACTCGCCCTGGACGACCCTGAACACCGAATCGAGAAATTTACAAATTTTGCTGGATTTCTCCAAAACTAAAATGGTCAGAATCTAGGGCACAGCAAGTGCTCAGAGCCCCAAAGCTCAGCTTTCATCTGATGCCCTGACCATGGGGAAATGACTTCTTTTTCCCCTGGAATATGGCCTCTCTTTGCGGCCACTCGCCCTGGCGGACCCTGAACACCGAAGCGAGAAATTTCCAAATTTTGCTGGATTTCTCCAAAACTAAAATGGTCAGAATCTAGGGCACAGCAAGTGCTCAGAGCCCCAAAGGCCAGCTTTCATCTGATGCCCTGACCATGGGGAAATGACTTCTTTTTCCCCTGGAATATGGCCTCTCTTTGCGGCCACACGCCCTGGGGGACCCTGAACACCCAAGCGAGAAATTTCCAAATTTTGCTGCATTTCTCCAAAACGAAAGTGGTCAGAATCTACGTCCCAGCAAGTGCTCAGTGCCTAAAAGGCCAGCTTTCATCTGATGCCCAGCGCCTGGAGAAATGACTATTTTTCCCCCTGGAAAATGACCTCTCTTTGCGGCCACTCGCCCTGGCCGACCCCGACCACCCAAACTAGAAATTTCAAATTTTGTTGGATTTCTCCAAAACGAAAGTGGTCAGAATCTAGGCGAATGCAAGTCCGTAGAGCCCCAAATGTCAGCTTTCATCTGATGCCCTGACCCTGGGCCAATCACTTCTTGTTCCCCTGGAAAATGGCCTCTCTTTGCGGCCACTCGCCCTGACCGACCCTGAGCACCCAAACTAGAAATTTCCAAATTTTGCTGGATTTCTCCAAAACTAAAATGGTCAGAATCTAGGTCCCCGCAAGTGCTCAGAGCCCCAAAGGCCAGATTTCATCTGATGCCCAGACCCTGTGCATATGACTTCTTTTTCCCCAGGAAAATGACCTCTCTTTGCGGCCACTCGCCCTGGCCGACCCTGACCACTGAAGCTAGAAATTTCCAAATTTTGCTGCATTTCTCCAAAACCAAAGTGGTCAGAATCTACGTCCCAGCAAGTGCTCAGAGCCCCAAAGGCCAGCTTCCATCTGATGCCCAGACCATGGGGAAATGACTACTTTTTCCCCTGGAAAATGACCTCTCTTTGCGGCCACTCGCCCTGCACGACCACGACCACCCACGCTTGAAATTACAAATTTTGCTGGATTTCTCTAAAACAAAAGTGGTCAGAATCGACGTCCCAGCAAGTGCTCAGTGCCTAAACGGCCAGCTTTCATCTGACGCCCAGACCCTGTGCATATGACTTCTTTTCCCCCTGGAAATAGACCTCTCTTTGCGGCCACTCGCCCTGGACGACCCCGACCACCCACGCTTGAAATTACAAATTTTGCTGGATTTCTCCAAAACCAGAGTGGTCCGAATCTACGTCCCAGCAAGTGCTCAGTGCCTAAAAGGCCAGCTTTCATCTGATGCCCAGACCCTGTGCATATGACTTCTTTTCCCCCTGGAAAATGACCTCTCTTTGCGGCCACTCGCCCTGGTCGACCCCGACCACCCAAGCTAGAAATTTCCAAATTTTGCTGGATTTCTCCAAAACCAAAGTGGTCAGAATCTAGGTCCTACCATGTGCTCAGAGCCCCAAAGGCCACCTTTCATCTGATGCCCAGAGCCTTGAGAAATGGCTATTTTTTCCCCTGAAAATGACCTCTCTTTGCGACCACTCGCCCTGGCCGATCCTGAACACCCAAGCGAGAAATTTCCAAATTTTGCTGCATTTCTCCAAAACCAAAGTGGTCAGAATCTAGGTCCCAGCAAGTGCTCAGAGCCCCAAAGGCCAGCTTTCATCTGATGCCCAGAGCCTGGAGAAATGACTATTTTTTCCCCTGGAAAATGACCTCTCTTTCCGGCCACTCGCCCTGGACGACCCCGACCACCCACGCTTGAAATTACAAATTTTGCTGGATTTCTCCAAAACCAAAGTGGTCAGAATCTAGGCGAATGCAAGTCCGTAGTGCCCCAAATGTCAGCTTTCATCTGATGCCCTGACCCTGGGCAAATCACTTCTTGTTCCCCTGGAAAATGGCCTCTCTTTGCGGCCACTCGCCCTGGCCGACCCTGAACACCCAAGCGAGAAATTTCCAAATTTTGCTGGATTTCTCCAAAACTAAAATGTTCAGAATCTAGGGCACAGCAAGTGCTCAGAGCCCCAAAGGCCACCTTTCATCTGATGCCATGAGCATGGGGAAATGACTTCTTTTTCCCCTGGAAAATGGCCTCTCTTTGCGACCACTCGCCCTGGCCGACCCTGAACACCCAGCGAAAAATTACAAATTTTGCTGGATTTCTCCAAAACCAAAGTGGTCAGAATCTACGTCCCAGCAAGTGCTCAGAGCCCCAAAGGCCAGCTTTCATCTGATGCCCAGAGCCTGGAGAAATGACTATTTTTTCCCCTGGAAAATGGCCTCTCTTTGCGGCCACTCTCCTTGGCTGACCCGGAGCCCCCAAACTAGAAATTTCCAAATTTTGCTGCATTTCTCCAAAACCAAAGTGGTCAGAATCCACGTCCCAGCAAGTGCTCAGAGCCCCAAAGGCCAGCTTTCATCTGATGCCCAGAGCCTGGAGAAATGACTATTTTTTTCCTGTGGAAAATGACCTCTCTTTGCGGCCACTCTCCTTGGTTGACCTTGAGCTCCCAAACTAGAAATTACCAAATTTTGTTGGATTTCTCCAAAACGAAAGTGGTCAGAATCTACGTCCCAGCAAGTGCTCAGTGCCTAAAAGGCCAGCTTCCATCTGATGCCCAGAGCCTGGAGAAATGACTATTTTTCCCCCTGGAAAATGACCTCTCTTTGCGGCCACTCGCCCTGGCCGACCCCGACCACCCAAACTAGAAATTTCAAATTTTTTGGATTTCTCCAAAACGAAAGTGGTCAGAATCTAGGCGAATGCAAGTCCGTAGAGCCCCAAATGTCAGCTTTCATCTGATGCCCTGACCCTGGGCCAATCACTTCTTGTTCCCCTGGAAAATGGCCTCTATTTGCGGCCACTCGCCCTGGCCAACCCTGAGCACCCAAACTAGAAATTTCCAAATTTTGCTGGATTTCTCCAAAACTAAAATGGTCAGAATCTAGGTCCCCGCAAGTGCTCAGAGCCCCAAAGGCCAGCTTTCATCTGATGCCCAGAGCCTTGAGAAATGGCTATTTTTTCCCCTGAAAATGACCTCTCTTTGCGACCACTCGCCCTGGCCGACCCTGAGCTCCCAAACTAGAAATTTCCAAATTTTGCTGGATTTCTGCAAAACCAAAGTGGTCAGAATCTACATCCCAGCAAGTGCTCAGCGCCTAATAGGCCAGCTTTCATCTGATGCCCAGACCCTGTGCATATGACTCCTTTTTCCCCTGGAAAATGGCCTCTCTTTGCGGCCACTCGCCCTGGACGACCCTGAACATCGAAGCGAGAAATTTCCAAATTTTGCTGGATTTCTCCAAAACTAAAATGGTCAGAATCTAGGGCACAGCAAGTGCTCAGAGCCCCAAAGGCCAGCTTTCATCTGATGCCCTGACCATGGGGAAATGACTTCTTTTTCCCCTGGAATATGGCCTCTCTTTGCGGCCACACGCCCTGGAGGACTCTGAACACCCAAGCGAGAAATTTCCAAATTTTGCTGCATTTCTCCAAAACCAAAGTGGTCAGAATCTAGGTCCCACCAAGTGCTCACAGCCCCAAAGGCCAGCTTTCATCTGATGCCCAGCGCCTGGAGAAATGACTATTTTTTCCCCTGGAAAATGACCTCTCTTTGCGGCCACTCGCCCTGGCCGACCCCGACCACCCAAACTAGAAATTTCAAATTTTGTTGGATTTCTCCAAAACCAAAGTGGTCAGAATCTAGGCGAATGCAAGTCCGTAGAGCCCCAAATGTCAGCTTTCATCTGATGCCCTGACCCTGGGCAAATCACTTCTTGTTCCCCTGGAAAATGGCCTCTCTTTGCGGCCACTCGCCCTGGCCGACCCTGTCCCCTGAAGCTAGAAATTTCCAAATTTTGCTGGATTTCTCCAAAACGAAAGGGGTCAGAATCTACGTCCCAGCAAGTGCTCAGAGCCCCAAAGGCCAGCTTTCATCTGATGCCCATAGCCTGGAGAAATGACTGGTTTTTTCCCCTGGAAAATGGCCTCTCTTTGCGGCCACTCTCCTTGGTTGACCCTGAGCAGCCAAACTAGAAATTTCCAAATTTTGCGGGATTTCTCCAAAACGAAAGTGGTCAGAATCTACGTCCCAGCAAGTGCTCAGTGCCTAAAAGGCCAGCTTTCATCTGATGCCCAGACCCTGTGCATATGACTCCTTTTTCCCCTGGAAAATGGCCTCTCTTTGCGGCCACTCGCCCTGGACGACCCTGAACACCGAATCGAGAAATTTACAAATTTTGCTGGATTTCTCCAAAACTAAAATGGTCAGAATCTAGGGCACAGCAAGTGCTCAGAGCCCCAAAGCTCAGCTTTCATCTGATGCCCTGACCATGGGGAAATGACTTCTTTTTCCCCTGGAATATGGCCTCTCTTTGCGGCCACTCGCCCTGGCGGACCCTGAACACCGAAGCGAGAAATTTCCAAATTTTGCTGGATTTCTCCAAAACTAAAATGGTCAGAATCTAGGGCACAGCAAGTGCTCAGAGCCCCAAAGGCCAGCTTTCATCTGATGCCCTGACCATGGGGAAATGACTTCTTTTTCCCCTGGAATATGGCCTCTCTTTGCGGCCACACGCCCTGGGGGACCCTGAACACCCAAGCGAGAAATTTCCAAATTTTGCTGCATTTCTCCAAAACGAAAGTGGTCAGAATCTACGTCCCAGCAAGTGCTCAGTGCCTAAAAGGCCAGCTTTCATCTGATGCCCAGCGCCTGGAGAAATGACTATTTTTCCCCCTGGAAAATGACCTCTCTTTGCGGCCACTCGCCCTGGCCGACCCCGACCACCCAAACTAGAAATTTCAAATTTTGTTGGATTTCTCCAAAACGAAAGTGGTCAGAATCTAGGCGAATGCAAGTCCGTAGAGCCCCAAATGTCAGCTTTCATCTGATGCCCTGACCCTGGGCCAATCACTTCTTGTTCCCCTGGAAAATGGCCTCTCTTTGCGGCCACTCGCCCTGACCGACCCTGAGCACCCAAACTAGAAATTTCCAAATTTTGCTGGATTTCTCCAAAACTAAAATGGTCAGAATCTAGGTCCCCGCAAGTGCTCAGAGCCCCAAAGGCCAGATTTCATCTGATGCCCAGACCCTGTGCATATGACTTCTTTTTCCCCAGGAAAATGACCTCTCTTTGCGGCCACTCGCCCTGGCCGACCCTGACCACTGAAGCTAGAAATTTCCAAATTTTGCTGCATTTCTCCAAAACCAAAGTGGTCAGAATCTACGTCCCAGCAAGTGCTCAGAGCCCCAAAGGCCAGCTTCCATCTGATGCCCAGACCATGGGGAAATGACTACTTTTTCCCCTGGAAAATGACCTCTCTTTGCGGCCACTCGCCCTGCACGACCACGACCACCCACGCTTGAAATTACAAATTTTGCTGGATTTCTCTAAAACAAAAGTGGTCAGAATCGACGTCCCAGCAAGTGCTCAGTGCCTAAACGGCCAGCTTTCATCTGACGCCCAGACCCTGTGCATATGACTTCTTTTCCCCCTGGAAATAGACCTCTCTTTGCGGCCACTCGCCCTGGACGACCCCGACCACCCACGCTTGAAATTACAAATTTTGCTGGATTTCTCCAAAACCAGAGTGGTCCGAATCTACGTCCCAGCAAGTGCTCAGTGCCTAAAAGGCCAGCTTTCATCTGATGCCCAGACCCTGTGCATATGACTTCTTTTCCCCCTGGAAAATGACCTCTCTTTGCGGACACTCGCCCTGGCCGAACCTGACCACTGAAGCTAGAAATTTCCAAATTTTGCTGCATTTCTCCTAAACCAGAGTGGTCAGAATCTAGGTCCCAGCAAGTGCTCAGAGCCCCAAAGGCCAGCTTCCATCTGATGCCCCGACCGTCGGGAAATGACTACTTTTTCCCCTGGAAAATGGCCTCTCTTTCCGGCCACTCGCCCTGGACGACCACGACCACCCACACTTGAAATTACAAATTTTGCTGGATTTCTCCAAAACGAAAGTGGTCAGAATCTAGGCGAATGCAAGTCCCTAGAGCCCCAAATGTCAGCTTCATCTGATGCCCTGACCCTGGGCAAATCACTTCTTGTTCCCCTGGAAAATGGCCTCTCTTTGCGGCCACTCGCCCTGGTCGACCCCGACCACCCAAGCTAGAAATTTCCAAATTTTGCTGGATTTCTCCAAAACGAAAGTGGTCAGAATCTAGGTCCCAGCAAGTGCTCAGGGCCCTAAAGGCCAGCTTTCATCTGATGCCCAGACCGTGGGGAAATGAATACTTTTTCCCCTAGAAAATGACCTCTCTTTGCGGCCACACGCCCTGGCGGACCCTGAACACCCAAGCGAGAAATTTCCAAATTTTGCTGCATTTCTCCAAAACCAAAGTGGTCAGAATCTACGTCCCAGCAAGTGCTCAGTGCCTAAAAGGCCAGCTTTCATCTGATGCCCAGACCCTGTGCATATGACTTCTTTTCCCCCTGGAAAATGACCTCTCTTTGCGGCCACTCGCCCTGGACGACCAGGACCACCCACACTTGAAATTACAAATTTTGCTGGATTTCTCCAAAACTAAAATGGTCAGAATCTAGGGCACAGCAAGTGCTCAGAGCCCCAAAGGCCAGCTTTCATCTGTTGCCCTGAGCATGGGGAAATGACTTCTTTTCCCCCTGGAAAATGGCCTCTCTTTCCGGCCACTCGCCCTGGCCGACCCTGTCCACTGACTTAGACATTTCCAAATTTTGCTGCATTTCTCCAAAACTAAAATAGTCAGAATCTAGGCGAATGCAAGTCCGTAGAGCCCCAAATGTCAGCTTTCATCTGATGCCCTGACCCGGGGCAAATCACATCTTGTTCCCCTGGAAAATGGCCTCTCTTTGCGGCCACTCGCCCTGGCTGACCCTGAGCACCCAAACTAGTAATTTCCAAATTTTGCTGGATTTCTCCAAAACGAAAGTGGTCAGAATCTACGTCCCAGCAAGTGCTCAGTGCCTAAAAGACCAGCTTTCATCTGATGCCCAGACCCTGTGCATATGACTCCTTTTCCCCTGGAAAATGACCTCTCTTTGCGGTCACTCGCCCTGGCCGACCCCGAACACCCAAGCTAGAAATTTCAAATTTTGTTGGATTTCCCCAAAAAGAAAGTGGTCAGAATCCAGGCGAATGCAAGTCCCTAGAGCCCCAAATGTCAGCTTTCATCTGATGCCCTGACCCGGGGCAAATCACATCTTGTTCCCCTGGAAAATGGCCTCTCTTTGCGGCCACTCGCCCTGGCTGACCCTGAGCACCCAAACTAGTAATTTCCAAATTTTGCTGGATTTCTCCAAAACGAAAGTGGTCAGAATCTACGTCCCAGCAAGTGCTCAGTGCCTAAAAGACCAGCTTTCATCTGATGCCCAGACCCTGTGCATATGACTCCTTTTCCCCTGGAAAATGACCTCTCTTTGCGGTCACTCGCCCTGGCCGACCCCGAACACCCAAGCTAGAAATTTCAAATTTTGTTGGATTTCCCCAAAAAGAAAGTGGTCAGAATCCAGGCGAATGCAAGTCCCTAGAGCCCCAAATGTCAGCTTTCATCTGATGCCCTGACCCGGGGCAAATCACATCTTGTTCCCCTGGAAAATGGCCTCTCTTTTCGGCCACTCGCCCTGGCCGACCCTGAGCACCCAAACTAGAAATTTCCAAATTTTGCTGGATTTCTCCAAAACTAAAATGGTCAGAATCTAGGTCCCCGCAAGTGCTCAGAGTCCCAAAGGCCAGATTTCATCTGATGCCCAGACCCTGTGCATATGACTTCTTTTTCCCCAGGAAAATGACCTCTCTTTGCGGCCACTCGCCCTGGCTGACCCTGAGCACCCAAACTAGTAATTTCCAAATTTTGCTGGATTTCTCCAAAACGAAAGTGGTCAGAATCTACGTCCCAGCAAGTGCCCAGTGCCTAAAAGGACAGCTTTCATCTGATGCCCAGCGCCTGCAGAAATGACTATTTTTCCCCCTGGAAAATGACCTCTCTTTGCGGCCACTCGCCCTGGCCGACCCCGACCACCCAAACTAGAAATTTCAAATTTTGTTGGATTTCTCCAAAACCAAAGTGGTCAGAATCTAGGCGAATGCAAGTCTGTAGTGCCCCAAATGTCAGCTTTCATCTGATGCCCTGACCCTGGGCCAATCACTTCTTGTTCCCCTGGAAAATGGCCTCTCTTTTCGGCCACTCGCCCTGGCCGACCCTGAGCACCCAAACTAGAAATTTCCAAATTTTGCTGGATTTCTCCAAAACTAAAATGGTCAGAATCTAGGTCCCCGCAAGTGCTCAGAGTCCCAAAGGCCAGATTTCATCTGATGCCCAGACCCTGTGCATATGACTTCTTTTTCCCCAGGAAAATGACCTCTCTTTGCGGACACTCGCCCTGGCCGACCCTGACCACTGAAGCTAGAAATTTCCAAATTTTGCTGCATTTCTCCTAAACCAGAGTGGTCAGAATCTAGGTCCCAGCAAGTGCTCAGAGCCCCAAAGGCCAGCTTCCATCTGATGCCCAGACCGTCGGGAAATGACTACTTTTTCCCCTGGAAAATGGCCTCTCTTTCCGGCCACTCGCCCTGGACGACGACGACCACCCACACTTGAAATCACAAATTTTGCTGGATTTCTCCAAAACGAAAGTGGTCAGAATCTAGGCGAATGCAAGTCCGTAGAGCCCCAAATGTCAGCTTTCATCTGATGCCCTGACCCTGGGCAAATCACTTCTTGTTCCCCTGGAAAATGGCCTCTCTTTGCGGCCACTCGCCCTGGTCGACCCCGACCACCCAAGCTAGAAATTTCCAAATTTTGCTGGATTTCTCCAAAACGAAAGTGGTCAGAATCTAGGTCCCAGCAAGTGCTCAGAGCCCTAAAGGCCAGCTTTCATCTGATGCCCAGACCGTGGGGAAATGACTACTTTTTCCCCTAGAAAATGACCTCTCTTTGCGGCCACACGCCCTGGCGGACCCTGAACACCCAAGCGAGAAATTTCCAAATTTTGCTGCATTTCTCCAAAACCAAAGTGGTCAGAATCTACGTCCCAGCAAGTGCTCAGTGCCTAAAAGGCCAGCTTTCATCTGATGCCCAGACCCTGTGCATATGACTTCTTTTCCCCCTGGAAAATGACCTCTCTTTGCGGCCACTCGCCCTGGACGACCAGGACCACCCACACTTGAAATTACAAATTTTGCTGGATTTCTCCAAAACTAAAATGGTCAGAATCTAGGGCACAGCAAGTGCTCAGAGCCCCAAAGGCCAGCTTTCATCTGTTGCCCTGAGCATGGGGAAATGACTTCTTTTCCCCCTGGAAAATGGCCTCTCTTTCCGGCCACTCGCCCTGGCCGACCCTGTCCACTGACTTAGACATTTCCAAATTTTGCTGCATTTCTCCAAAACTAAAATAGTCAGAATCTAGGCGAATGCAAGTCCGTAGAGCCCCAAAGGCCAGCTTTCATCTGATTCCCAGACCCTGTGCATATGACTTCTTTTCCCCTGGAAAATGACCTCTCTTTGCGGTCACTCGCCCTGGCCGACCCCGACCACCCAAGCTAGAAATTTCAAATTTTGTTGGATTTCTCCAAAACTAAAATGGTCAGAATCTAGGTCCCCGCAAGTGCTCAGAGTCCCAAAGGCCAGATTTCATCTGATGCCCAGACCCTGTGCATATGACTTCTTTTTCCCCAGGAAAATGACCTCTCTTTGCGGACACTCGCCCTGGCCGAACCTGACCACTGAAGCTAGAAATTTCCAAATTTTGCTGCATTTCTCCTAAACCAGAGTGGTCAGAATCTAGGTCCCAGCAAGTGCTCAGAGCCCCAAAGGCCAGCTTCCATCTGATGCCCCGACCGTCGGGAAATGACTACTTTTTCCCCTGGAAAATGGCCTCTCTTTCCGGCCACTCGCCCTGGACGACCACGACCACCCACACTTGAAATTACAAATTTTGCTGGATTTCTCCAAAACGAAAGTGGTCAGAATCTAGGCGAATGCAAGTCCCTAGAGCCCCAAATGTCAGCTTCATCTGATGCCCTGACCCTGGGCAAATCACTTCTTGTTCCCCTGGAAAATGGCCTCTCTTTGCGGCCACTCGCCCTGGTCGACCCCGACCACCCAAGCTAGAAATTTCCAAATTTTGCTGGATTTCTCCAAAACGAAAGTGGTCAGAATCTAGGTCCCAGCAAGTGCTCAGGGCCCTAAAGGCCAGCTTTCATCTGATGCCCAGACCGTGGGGAAATGACTACTTTTTCCCCTAGAAAATGACCTCTCTTTGCGGCCACACGCCCTGGCGGACCCTGAACACCCAAGCGAGAAATTTCCAAATTTTGCTGCATTTCTCCAAAACCAAAGTGGTCAGAATCTACGTCCCAGCAAGTGCTCAGTGCCTAAAAGGCCAGCTTTCATCTGATGCCCAGACCCTGTGCATATGACTTCTTTTCCCCCTGGAAAATGACCTCTCTTTGCGGCCACTCGCCCTGGACGACCAGGACCACCCACACTTGAAATTACAAATTTTGCTGGATTTCTCCAAAACTAAAATGGTCAGAATCTAGGGCACAGCAAGTGCTCAGAGCCCCAAAGGCCAGCTTTCATCTGTTGCCCTGAGCATGGGGAAATGACTTCTTTTCCCCCTGGAAAATGGCCTCTCTTTCCGGCCACTCGCCCTGGCCGACCCTGTCCACTGACTTAGACATTTCCAAATTTTGCTGCATTTCTCCAAAACTAAAATAGTCAGAATCTAGGCGAATGCAAGTCTGTAGAGCCCCAAAGGCCAGCTTTCATCTGATTCCCAGACCCTGTGCATATGACTTCTTTTCCCCTGGAAAATGACCTCTCTTTGCGGTCACTCGCCCTGGCCGACCCCGAACACCCAAGCTAGAAATTTCAAATTTTGTTGGATTTCCCCAAAAAGAAAGTGGTCAGAATCCAGGCGAATGCAAGTCCCTAGAGCCCCAAATGTCAGCTTTCATCTGATGCCCTGACCCGGGGCAAATCACATCTTGTTCCCCTGGAAAATGGCCTCTCTTTGCGGCCACTCGCCCTGGCTGACCCTGAGCACCCAAACTAGTAATTTCCAAATTTTGCTGGATTTCTCCAAAACGAAAGTGGTCAGAATCTACGTCCCAGCAAGTGCTCAGTGCCTAAAAGACCAGCTTTCATCTGATGCCCAGACCCTGTGCATATGACTCCTTTTTCCCCTGGAAAATGACCTCTCTTTCCGGCCACACGCCCTGGCCGACCCTGACCACTGAAGCTAGAAATTTCCAAATTTTGCTGGATTTCTCCAAAACCAAAGTGGTCAGAATCTACGTCCCAGCAAGTGCTCAGAGCCCCAAAGGCCAGCTTTCATCTGATGCCCAGAGCCTGGAGAAATGACTATTTTTCCCCCTGGAAAATGACCTCTCTTTGCGGTCACTCGCCCTGGCCGACCCTGAGCACCCAAACTAGAAATTTCCAAATTTTGCTGGATTTCTCCAAAACGAAAGTGGTCAGAATCTAGGTCCCAGCAAGTGCTCAGTGCCTAAAAGGCCAGATTTCATCTGATGCCCAGACCCTGTGCATATGACTTCTTTTTCCCCAGGAAAATGACCTCTCTTTGCGGCCACTCGCCCTGGCCGACCCTGAACACCCAAACTAGAAATTTCCAAATTTTGCTGGATTTCTCCAAAACTAAAATGGTCAGAATCTAGGTCCCAGCAAGTGCTCAGAGCCCCAAAGCCCAGCTTCCATCTGATGCCCTGAGCATGGGGAAATGACTTCTTTTTCCCCTGGAAAATGGCCTCTTGTTGCGCCCACTCGCCCTGGCCAACCCTGACCACTGAAGCTAGAAATTTCCAAATTTTGTTGGATTTCTCCAAAACCAAAGTGGTCAGAATCTAGGTCCCAGCAAGTGCTCAGAGCCCCAAAGGCCAGCTTCCATCTGATGCCCAGACCGTGGGGAAATGACTGCTTTTTCCCCTGGAAAATGACCTCTCTTTGCGGCCACTCGCCCTGGTCGACCCCGACCACCCAAGCTAGAAATTTCAAATTTTGTTGGATTTCTCCAAAACAAAAGTGGTCAGAATCTAGGTCCCACCAAGTGCTCAGAGCCCCAAAGGCCAGCTTCCATCTGATGCCCAGACCGTGTGGAAATGACTGCTTTTTCCCCCTGGAAAATGACCTCTCTTTGCGGCCACTCGCCCTGGCCGACCCCGACCACCCAAGCTAGAAATTTCAAATTTTGTTGGATTTCTCCGAAACCAAAGTGGTCAGAATCCAGGCGAATGCATGTCCGTAGAGCCCCAAACTTCAGCTTTCATCTGATGCCCTGACCCGGGGCAAATCACATCTTGTTCCCCTGGAAAATGGCCTCTCTTTGCGGCCACTCACCCTGGCTGACCCTGAGCACCCAAACTAGTAATTTCCAAATTTTGCTGGATTTCTCCAAATCCAAAGTGGTCCGAATCTAGGCGAATGCAAGTCCGTAGAGCCCCAAACGTCAGTTTTCATCTGATGCCCTGACCCAGGGCAAATCACATCTTGTTCCCCTGGAAAATGGCCTCTCTTTGCGGCCACTCGCCCTGGTCGACTCCGACCACCCAAGCTAGAAATTTCTAAATTTTGCTGGATTTCTCCAAAACCAAAGTGGTCAGAATCTAGGTCCCAGCAAGTGCTCAGAGCCCCAAAGGCCAGCTTTCATCTGATGCCCAGACCCTGTGCATATGACTTCTTTTGCCCCTGGAAAATGACCTCTCTTTGCGGCCACTCGCCCTACACGACCCTGTCCACTGAAGCTAGAAATTTCCAAATTTTGCTGGATTTCTCCAAAACTAAAATGGTCAGAATCTAGGGCACAGCAAGTGCTCAGAGCCCCAAAGGCCAGCTTCCATCTGATGCCCAGACCGTGGGGAAATTACTACTTTTTCCCCTGGAAAATGGCCTCTCTTTCCGGCCAGTCGCCCTGGACGGCCAGGACCACCCACACGTGAAATTACAAATTTTGCTGGATTTCTCCAAAACGAAAGTGGTCAGAATCTACGTCCCAGCAAGTGCTCAGTGCCTAAAAGGCCAGCTTTCATCTGATGCCCAGACGCTGTGCATATGACTTCTTTTCCCCCTGGAAAATGACCTCTCTTTGCGGCCACTCGCCCTGGTCGACCCAGACCACCCACGCTTGAAATTTCCAAATTTTGCTGGATTTCTCCAAATCCAAAGTGGTCCGAATCTAGGCGAATGCAAGTCCGTAGAGCCCCAAACGTCAGCTTTCATCTGATGCCCTGACCCTGGGCAAATCACGTCTTGTTCCCCTGGAAAATGGCCTCTCTTTGCGGCCACTCGCCCTGGCTGACCCTGAGCACCCAAACTAGACATTTCCAAATTTTGCTGCATTTCTCCAAAACCAGAGTGGTCAGAATCTAGGGCACAGCAAGTGCTCAGAGCCCCAAAGGCCAGCTTCCATCTGATGCCCAGACCGTGGGGAAATGACTACTTTTTCCCCTGGAAAATGACCTCTCTTTGCGGTCACTCGCCCTGGCCGACCCCGACCACGCAAACTAGGAATTTCAAATTTTGTTGGATTTCTCCAAAACGAAAGTGGTCAGAATCTAGGCGAATGCAAGTCCGCAGAGCCCCAAATGTCAGCTTTCATCTGATGCCCTGACCCTGGGCAAATCACTTCTTGTTCCCCTGGAAAATGGCCTCTCTTTGCGGCCACTCGCCCTGGACGACCCCGACCACCCAAACTAGAAATTTCCAAATTTTGCTGGATTTCTCCAAAACCAAAGTGGTCAGAATCTAGGTCCCAGCAAGTGCTCAGAGCCCCAAAGGCCAGCTTTCATCTGATGCCCAGACCCTGTGCATATGACTTCTTTTTCCCCTGGAAAATGGCCTCTCTTTCCGGCCACTCGCCCTGGACGACCCTGTCCTCTGAAGCTAGAAATTTCCAAATTTTGCTGGATTTCTCCAAAACTAAAATGGTCAGAATCTAGGGCACAGCAAGTGCTCAGAGCCCCAAAGGCCAGCTTCCATCTGATGCCCAGACCGTGGGGAAATGACTACTTTTTCCCCTGGAAAATGGCCTCTCTTTCCGGCCAGTCGCCCTGGACGACCACGACCACCCACACTTGAAATTACAAATTTTGCTGGATTTCTCCGAAACCAAAGTGGTCAGAATCCAGGCGAATGCATGTCCGTAGAGCCCCAAACTTCAGCTTTCATCTGATGCCCTGACCCGGGGCAAATCACATTTTGTTCCCCTGGAAAATGGCCTCTCTTTGCGGCCACTCACCCTGGCTGACCCAGAGCACCCAAACTAGTAATTTCCAAATTTTGCTGGATTTCTCCAAAACGAAAGTGGTCAGAATCTACGTCCCAGCAAGTGCTCAGTGCCTAAAAGGCCAGCTTTCATCTGATGCCCAGACCCTGTGCATATGACTTCTTTTCCCCCTGGAAAATGACCTCTCTTTGCGGCCACTCGCCCTGGTCGACCCCGACCACCCAAGCTAGAAATTTCCAAATTTTGCTGGATTTCTCCAAAACTAAAATGGTCAGAATCTAGGGCACAGCAAGTGCTCAGAGCCCCAAAGGCCAGCTTTCATCTGTTGCCCTGAGCATGGGGAAATGACTTCTTTTCCCCCTGGAAAATGGCCTCTCTTTCCGGCCACTCGCCCTGGCCGACCCTGTCCACTGACTTAGACATTTCCAAATTTTGCTGCATTTCTCCAAAACTAAAATAGTCAGAATCTAGGCGAATGCAAGTCCGTAGAGCCCCAAAGGCCAGCTTTCATCTGATGCCCAGAGACTGGAGAAATGACTATTTTTCCCCCAGGAAAATGACCTCTCTTTGCGGCCACTCGCCCTGGTCGACTCCGACCACCCAAGCTAGAAATTTCCAAATTTTGCTGGATTTCTCCAATACCAAAGTGGTCAGAATCTAGGTCCCAGCAAGTGCTCAGAGCCCCAAAGGCCAGCTTTCATCTGATGCCCAGACCCTGTGCATATGACTTCTTTTGCCCCTGGAAAATGACCTCTCTTTGCGGCCACTCGCCCTACACGACCCTGTCCACTGAAGCTAGAAATTTCCAAATTTTGCTGGATTTCTCCAAAACTAAAATGGTCAGAATCTAGGGCACAGCAAGTGCTCAGAGCCCCAAAGGCCAGCTTCCATCTGATGCCCAGACCGTGGGGAAATTACTACTTTTTCCCCTGGAAAATGGCCTCTCTTTCCGGCCAGTCGCCCTGGACGGCCAGGACCACCCACACGTGAAATTACAAATTTTGCTGGATTTCTCCAAAACGAAAGTGGTCAGAATCTACGTCCCAGCAAGTGCTCAGTGCCTAAAAGGCCAGCTTTCATCTGATGCCCAGACGCTGTGCATATGACTTCTTTTCCCCCTGGAAAATGACCTCTCTTTGCGGCCACTCGCCCTGGTCGACCCAGACCACCCAAGCTAGAAATTTCCAAATTTTGCTGGATTTCTCCAAATCCAAAGTGGTCCGAATCTAGGCGAATGCAAGTCCGTAGAGCCCCAAACGTCAGCTTTCATCTGATGCCCTGACCCAGGGCAAATCACTTCTTGTTCCCCTGGAAAATGGCCTCTCTTTGCGGCCACTCGCCCTGGTCGACTCCGACCACCCAAGCTAGAAATTTCCAAATTTTGCTGGATTTCTCCAAAACCAAAGTGGTCAGAATCTAGGTCCCAGCAAGTGCTCAGAGCCCCAAAGGCCAGCTTTCATCTGATGCCCAGACCCTGTGCATATGACTTCTTTTGCCCCTGGAAAATGACCTCTCTTTGCGGCCACTCGCCCTACACGACCCTGTCCACTGAAGCTAGAAATTTCCAAATTTTGCTGGATTTCTCCAAAACTAAAATGGTCAGAATCTAGGGCACAGCAAGTGCTCAGAGCCCCAAAGGCCAGCTTCCATCTGATGCCCAGACCGTGGGGAAATTACTACTTTTTCCCCTGGAAAATGGCCTCTCTTTCCGGCCAGTCGCCCTGGACGGCCAGGACCACCCACACGTGAAATTACAAATTTTGCTGGATTTCTCCAAAACGAAAGTGGTCAGAATCTACGTCCCAGCAAGTGCTCAGTGCCTAAAAGGCCAGCTTTCATCTGATGCCCAGACGCTGTGCATATGACTTCTTTTCCCCCTGGAAAATGACCTCTCTTTGCGGCCACTCGCCCTGGTCGACCCAGACCACCCAAGCTAGAAATTTCCAAATTTTGCTGGATTTCTCCAAATCCAAAGTGGTCCGAATCTAGGCGAATGCAAGTCCGTAGAGCCCCAAACGTCAGCTTTCATCTGATGCCCTGACCCAGGGCAAATCACTTCTTGTTCCCCTGGAAAATGGCCTCTCTTTGCGGCCACTCGCCCTGGTCGACTCCGACCACCCAAGCTAGAAATTTCCAAATTTTGCTGGATTTCTCCAAAACCAAAGTGGTCAGAATCTAGGTCCCAGCAAGTGCTCAGAGCCCCAAAGGCCAGCTTTCATCTGATGCCCAGACCCTGTGCATATGACTTCTTTTGCCCCTGGAAAATGACCTCTCTTTGCGGCCACTCGCCCTGGACGACCCTGTCCACTGAAGCTAGAAATTTCCAAATTTTGCTGGATTTCTCCAAAACTAAAATGGTCAGTATCTAGGGCACAGCAAGTGCTCAGAGCCCCAAAGGCCAGCTTCCATCTGATGCCCAGACCGTGGGGAAATTACTACTTTTTCCCCTGGAAAATGGCCTCTCTTTCCGGCCAGTCGCCCTGGACGGCCAGGACCACCCACACGTGAAATTACAAATTTTGCTGGATTTCTCCAAAACGAAAGTGGTCAGAATCTACGTCCCAGCAAGTGCTCAGTGCCTAAAAGGCCAGCTTTCATCTGATGCCCAGACGCTGTGCATATGACTTCTTTTCCCCCTGGAAAATGACCTCTCTTTGCGGCCACTCGCCCTGGTCGACCCAGACCACCCAAGCTAGAAATTTCCAAATTTTGCTGGATTTCTCCAAATCCAAAGTGGTCCGAATCTAGGCGAATGCAAGTCCGTAGAGCCCCAAACGTCAGCTTTCATCTGATGCCCTGACCCAGGGCAAATCACTTCTTGTTCCCCTGGAAAATGGCCTCTCTTTGCGGCCACTCGCCCTGGTCGACTCCGACCACCCAAGCTAGAAATTTCCAAATTTTGCTGGATTTCTCCAAAACCAAAGTGGTCAGAATCTAGGTCCCAGCAAGTGCTCAGAGCCCCAAAGGCCAGCTTTCATCTGATGCCCAGACCCTGTGCATATGACTTCTTTTGCCCCTGGAAAATGACCTCTCTTTGCGGCCACTCGCCCTGGACGACCCTGTCCACTGAAGCTAGAAATTTCCAAATTTTGCTGGATTTCTCCAAAACTAAAATGGTCAGTATCTAGGGCACAGCAAGTGCTCAGAGCCCCAAAGGCCAGCTTCCATCTGATGCCCAGACCGTGGGGAAATTACTACTTTTTCCCCTGGAAAATGGCCTCTCTTTCCGGCCAGTCGCCCTGGACGGCCAGGACCACCCACACGTGAAATTACAAATTTTGCTGGATTTCTCCAAAACGAAAGTGGTCAGAATCTACGTCCCAGCAAGTGCTCAGTGCCTAAAAGGCCAGCTTTCATCTGATGCCCAGACGCTGTGCATATGACTTCTTTTCCCCCTGGAAAATGACCTCTCTTTGCGGCCACTCGCCCTGGTCGACCCCGACCACCCAAGCTAGAAATTTCCAAATTTTGCTGCATTTCTCCAAAACTAAAATAGTCAGAATCTAGGCGAATGCAAGTCCGTAGAGCCCCAAAGGCCAGCTTTCATCTGATGCCCAGAGACTGGAGAAATGACTATTTTTCCCCCTGGAAAATGACCTCTCTTTGCGGCCACTCGCCCTGGTCGACCCCGACCACCCAAGCTAGAAATTTCCAAATTTTGTTGGATTTCTCCAAATCCAAAGTGGTCCGAATCTAGGCGAATGCAAGTCCGTAGAGCCCCAAACGTCAGCTTTCATCTGATGCCCTGACCCTGGGCAAATCACGTCTTGTTCCCCTGGAAAATGGCCTCTCTTTTCGGCCACTCGCCCTGGCTGACCCTGAGCACCCAAACTAGAAATTTCCAAATTTTGCTGCATTCTCCAAAACTAAAATGGTCAGAATCTAGGGCACAGCAAGTGCTCAGAGCCCCAAAGGCCAGCTTCCATCTGATGCCCAGACCGTGGGGAAATGACTACTTTTTCCCCTGGAAAATGACCTCTCTTTGCGGTCACTCGCCCTGGCCGACCCCGATCACGCAAACTAGAAATTTCAAATTTTGTTGGATTTCTCCAAAACGAAAGTGGTCAGAATCTAGGCGAATGCAAGTCCGCAGAGCCCCAAATGTCAGCTTTCATCTGATGCCCTGACCCTGGCAAATCACTTCTTGTTCCCCTGGAAAATGGCCTCTCTTTGCGGCCACTCGCCCTGGACGACCCTGTCCACCGAAGCTAGAAATTTCCAAATTTTGCTGGATTTCTCCAAAACTAAAATGGTCAGAATCTAGGGCACAGCAAGTGCTCAGAGCCCCAAAGGCCAGCTTCCATCTGATGCCCAGACCGTGGGGAAATTACTACTTTTTCCCCTGGAAAATGGCCTCTCTTTCCGGCCAGTCGCCCTGGACGGCCAGGACCACCCACACGTGAAATTACAAATTTTGCTGGATTTCTCCAAAACGAAAGTGGTCAGAATCTACGTCCCAGCAAGTGCTCAGTGCATAAAAGGCCAGCTTTCATCTGATGCCCAGACGCTGTGCATATGACTTCTTTTCCCCCTGGAAAATGACCTCTCTTTCCGGCCACTCGCCCTGGCCGACCCTGTCCACTGACTTAGACATTTCCAAATTTTGCTGCATTTCTCCAAAACTAAAATAGTCAGAATCTAGGCGAATGCAAGTCCGTAGAGCCCCAAAGGCCAGCTTTCATCTGATTCCCAGACCCTGTGCATATGACTTCTTTTCCCCTGGAAAATGACCTCTCTTTGCGGTCACTCGCCCTGGCCGACCCCGAACACCCAAGCTAGAAATTTCAAATTTTGTTGGATTTCCCCAAAAAGAAAGTGGTCAGAATCCAGGCGAATGCAAGTCCCTAGAGCCCCAAATGTCAGCTTTCATCTGATGCCCTGACCCGGGGCAAATCACATCTTGTTCCCCTGGAAAATGGCCTCTCTTTGCGGCCACTCGCCCTGGCTGACCCTGAGCACCCAAACTAGTAATTTCCAAATTTTGCTGGATTTCTCCAAAACGAAAGTGGTCAGAATCTACGTCCCAGCAAGTGCTCAGTGCCTAAAAGACCAGCTTTCATCTGATGCCCAGACCCTGTGCATATGACTCCTTTTTCCCCTGGAAAATGACCTCTCTTTCCGGCCACACGCCCTGGCCGACCCTGACCACTGAAGCTAGAAATTTCCAAATTTTGCTGGATTTCTCCAAAACCAAAGTGGTCAGAATCTACGTCCCAGCAAGTGCTCAGAGCCCCAAAGGCCAGCTTTCATCTGATGCCCAGAGCCTGGAGAAATGACTATTTTTCCCCCTGGAAAATGACCTCTCTTTGCGGTCACTCGCCCTGGCCGACCCTGAGCACCCAAACTAGAAATTTCCAAATTTTGCTGGATTTCTCCAAAACGAAAGTGGTCAGAATCTAGGTCCCAGCAAGTGCTCAGCGCCTAAAAGGCCAGATTTCATCTGATGCCCAGACCCTGTGCATATGACTTCTTTTTCCCCAGGAAAATGACCTCTCTTTGCGGCCACTCGCCCTGGCCGACCCTGAACACCCAAACTAGAAATTTCCAAATTTTGCTGGATTTCTCCAAAACTAAAATGGTCAGAATCTAGGTCCCAGCAAGTGCTCAGAGCCCCAAAGCCCAGCTTCCATCTGATGCCCTGAGCATGGGGAAATGACTTCTTTTTCCCCTGGAAAATGGCCTCTTGTTGCGCCCACTCGCCCTGGCCAACCCTGACCACTGAAGCTAGAAATTTCCAAATTTTGTTGGATTTCTCCAAAACCAAAGTGGTCAGAATCTAGGTCCCAGCAAGTGCTCAGAGCCCCAAAGGCCAGCTTCCATCTGATGCCCAGACCGTGGGGAAATGACTGCTTTTTCCCCTGGAAAATGACCTCTCTTTGCGGCCACTCGCCCTGGTCGACCCCGACCACCCAAGCTAGAAATTTCAAATTTTGTTGGATTTCTCCAAAACAAAAGTGGTCAGAATCTAGGTCCCACCAAGTGCTCAGAGCCCCAAAGGCCAGCTTCCATCTGATGCCCAGACCGTGTGGAAATGACTGCTTTTTCCCCCTGGAAAATGACCTCTCTTTGCGGCCACTCGCCCTGGCCGACCCCGACCACCCAAGCTAGAAATTTCAAATTTTGTTGGATTTCTCCGAAACCAAAGTGGTCAGAATCCAGGCGAATGCATGTCCGTAGAGCCCCAAACTTCAGCTTTCATCTGATGCCCTGACCCGGGGCAAATCACATCTTGTTCCCCTGGAAAATGGCCTCTCTTTGCGGCCACTCACCCTGGCTGACCCTGAGCACCCAAACTAGTAATTTCCAAATTTTGCTGGATTTCTCCAAATCCAAAGTGGTCCGAATCTAGGCGAATGCAAGTCCGTAGAGCCCCAAACGTCAGTTTTCATCTGATGCCCTGACCCAGGGCAAATCACATCTTGTTCCCCTGGAAAATGGCCTCTCTTTGCGGCCACTCGCCCTGGTCGACTCCGACCACCCAAGCTAGAAATTTCCAAATTTTGCTGGATTTCTCCAATACCAAAGTGGTCAGAATCTAGGTCCCAGCAAGTGCTCAGAGCCCCAAAGGCCAGCTTTCATCTGATGCCCAGACCCTGTGCATATGACTTCTTTTGCCCCTGGAAAATGACCTCTCTTTGCGGCCACTCGCCCTACACGACCCTGTCCACTGAAGCTAGAAATTTCCAAATTTTGCTGGATTTCTCCAAAACTAAAATGGTCAGAATCTAGGGCACAGCAAGTGCTCAGAGCCCCAAAGGCCAGCTTCCATCTGATGCCCAGACCGTGGGGAAATTACTACTTTTTCCCCTGGAAAATGGCCTCTCTTTCCGGCCAGTCGCCCTGGACGGCCAGGACCACCCACACGTGAAATTACAAATTTTGCTGGATTTCTCCAAAACGAAAGTGGTCAGAATCTACGTCCCAGCAAGTGCTCAGTGCCTAAAAGGCCAGCTTTCATCTGATGCCCAGACGCTGTGCATATGACTTCTTTTCCCCCTGGAAAATGACCTCTCTTTGCGGCCACTCGCCCTGGTCGACCCAGACCACCCACGCTTGAAATTTCCAAATTTTGCTGGATTTCTCCAAATCCAAAGTGGTCCGAATCTAGGCGAATGCAAGTCCGTAGAGCCCCAAACGTCAGCTTTCATCTGATGCCCTGACCCTGGGCAAATCACGTCTTGTTCCCCTGGAAAATGGCCTCTCTTTGCGGCCACTCGCCCTGGCTGACCCTGAGCACCCAAACTAGACATTTCCAAATTTTGCTGCATTTCTCCAAAACCAGAGTGGTCAGAATCTAGGGCACAGCAAGTGCTCAGAGCCCCAAAGGCCAGCTTCCATCTGATGCCCAGACCGTGGGGAAATGACTACTTTTTCCCCTGGAAAATGACCTCTCTTTGCGGTCACTCGCCCTGGCCGACCCCGACCACGCAAACTAGGAATTTCAAATTTTGTTGGATTTCTCCAAAACGAAAGTGGTCAGAATCTAGGCGAATGCAAGTCCGCAGAGCCCCAAATGTCAGCTTTCATCTGATGCCCTGACCCTGGGCAAATCACTTCTTGTTCCCCTGGAAAATGGCCTCTCTTTGCGGCCACTCGCCCTGGACGACCCCGACCACCCAAACTAGAAATTTCCAAATTTTGCTGGATTTCTCCAAAACCAAAGTGGTCAGAATCTAGGTCCCAGCAAGTGCTCAGAGCCCCAAAGGCCAGCTTTCATCTGATGCCCAGACCCTGTGCATATGACTTCTTTTTCCCCTGGAAAATGACCTCTCTTTGCGGCCACTCGCCCTGGACGACCCTGTCCTCTGAAGCTAGAAATTTCCAAATTTTGCTGGATTTCTCCAAAACTAAAATGGTCAGAATCTAGGGCACAGCAAGTGCTCAGAGCCCCAAAGGCCAGCTTCCATCTGATGCCCAGACCGTGGGGAAATGACTACTTTTTCCCCTGGAAAATGGCCTCTCTTTCCGGCCAGTCGCCCTGGACGACCACGACCACCCACACTTGAAATTACAAATTTTGCTGGATTTCTCCGAAACCAAAGTGGTCAGAATCCAGGCGAATGCATGTCCGTAGAGCCCCAAACTTCAGCTTTCATCTGATGCCCTGACCCGGGGCAAATCACATCTTGTTCCCCTGGAAAATGGCCTCTCTTTGCGGCCACTCACCCTGGCTGACCCAGAGCACCCAAACTAGTAATTTCCAAATTTTGCTGGATTTCTCCAAAACGAAAGTGGTCAGAATCTACGTCCCAGCAAGTGCTCAGTGCCTAAAAGGCCAGCTTTCATCTGATGCCCAGACCCTGTGCATATGACTTCTTTTCCCCCTGGAAAATGACCTCTCTTTGCGGCCACTCGCCCTGGTCGACCCCGACCACCCAAGCTAGAAATTTCCAAATTTTGCTGGATTTCTCCAAAACTAAAATGGTCAGAATCTAGGGCACAGCAAGTGCTCAGAGCCCCAAAGGCCAGCTTTCATCTGTTGCCCTGAGCATGGGGAAATGACTTCTTTTCCCCCTGGAAAATGGCCTCTCTTTCCGGCCACTCGCCCTGGCCGACCCTGTCCACTGACTTAGACATTTCCAAATTTTGCTGCATTTCTCCAAAACTAAAATAGTCAGAATCTAGGCGAATGCAAGTCCGTAGAGCCCCAAAGGCCAGCTTTCATCTGATGCCCAGAGACTGGAGAAATGACTATTTTTCCCCCTGGAAAATGACCTCTCTTTGCGGCCACTCGCTCTGGTCGACCCCGACCACCCAAGCTAGAAATTTCCAAATTTTGCTGGATTTCTCCAAATCCAAAGTGGTCCGAATCTAGGCGAATGCAAGTCCGTAGAGCCCCAAACGTCAGCTTTCATCTGATGCCCTGACCCAGGGCAAATCACTTCTTGTTCCCCTGGAAAATGGCCTCTCTTTGCGGCCACTCGCCCTGGTCGACTCCGACCACCCAAGCTAGAAATTTCCAAATTTTGCTGGATTTCTCCAAAACCAAAGTGGTCAGAATCTAGGTCCCAGCAAGTGCTCAGAGCCCCAAAGGCCAGCTTTCATCTGATGCCCAGACCCTGTGCATATGACTTCTTTTGCCCCTGGAAAATGACCTCTCTTTGCGGCCACTCGCCCTGGACGACCCTGTCCACTGAAGCTAGAAATTTCCAAATTTTGCTGGATTTCTCCAAAACTAAAATGGTCAGTATCTAGGGCACAGCAAGTGCTCAGAGCCCCAAAGGCCAGCTTCCATCTGATGCCCAGACCGTGGGGAAATTACTACTTTTTCCCCTGGAAAATGGCCTCTCTTTCCGGCCAGTCGCCCTGGACGGCCAGGACCACCCACACGTGAAATTACAAATTTTGCTGGATTTCTCCAAAACGAAAGTGGTCAGAATCTACGTCCCAGCAAGTGCTCAGTGCCTAAAAGGCCAGCTTTCATCTGATGCCCAGACGCTGTGCATATGACTTCTTTTCCCCCTGGAAAATGACCTCTCTTTGCGGCCACTCGCCCTGGTCGACCCCGACCACCCAAGCTAGAAATTTCCAAATTTTGCTGCATTTCTCCAAAACTAAAATAGTCAGAATCTAGGCGAATGCAAGTCCGTAGAGCCCCAAAGGCCAGCTTTCATCTGATGCCCAGAGACTGGAGAAATGACTATTTTTCCCCCTGGAAAATGACCTCTCTTTGCGGCCACTCGCCCTGGTCGACCCCGACCACCCAAGCTAGAAATTTCCAAATTTTGTTGGATTTCTCCAAATCCAAAGTGGTCCGAATCTAGGCGAATGCAAGTCCGTAGAGCCCCAAACATCAGCTTTCATCTGATGCCCTGACCCTGGGCAAATCACGTCTTGTTCCCCTGGAAAATGGCCTCTCTTTTCGGCCACTCGCCCTGGCTGACCCTGAGCACCCAAACTAGAAATTTCCAAATTTTGCTGCATTCTCCAAAACTAAAATGGTCAGAATCTAGGGCACAGCAAGTGCTCAGAGCCCCAAAGGCCAGCTTCCATCTGATGCCCAGACCGTGGGGAAATGACTACTTTTTCCCCTGGAAAATGACCTCTCTTTGCGGTCACTCGCCCTGGCCGACCCCGATCACGCAAACTAGAAATTTCAAATTTTGTTGGATTTCTCCAAAACGAAAGTGGTCAGAATCTAGGCGAATGCAAGTCCGCAGAGCCCCAAATGTCAGCTTTCATCTGATGCCCTGACCCTGGCAAATCACTTCTTGTTCCCCTGGAAAATGGCCTCTCTTTGCGGCCACTCGCCCTGGACGACCCTGTCCACTGAAGCTAGAAATTTCCAAATTTTGCTGGATTTCTCCAAAACTAAAATGGTCAGAATCTAGGGCACAGCAAGTGCTCAGAGCCCCAAAGGCCAGCTTCCATCTGATGCCCAGACCGTGGGGAAATGACTACTTTTTCCCCTGGAAAATGGCCTCTCTTTCCGGCCAGTCGCCCTGGACGGCCAGGACCACCCACACGTGAAATTACAAATTTTGCTGGATTTCTCCAAAACGAAAGTGGTCAGAATCTACGTCCCAGCAAGTGCTCAGTGCATAAAAGGCCAGCTTTCATCTGATGCCCAGACGCTGTGCATATGACTTCTTTTCCCCCTGGAAAATGACCTCTCTTTGCGGCCACTCGCCCTGGTCGACCCCGACCACCCAAGCTAGAAATTTCCAAATTTTGTTGGATTTCTCCAAATCCAAAGTGGTCCGAATCTAGGCGAATGCACGTCCGTAGAGCCCCAAACGTCAGCTTTCATCTGATGCCCTGACCCTGGGCAAATCACGTCTTGTTCCCCTGGAAAATGGCCTCTCTTTTCGGCCACTCGCCCTGGCTGACCCTGAGCACCCAAACTAGAAATTTCCAAATTTTGCTGGATTTCTCCAAAACTAAAGTGGTCAGAATCTAGGGCACAGCAAGTGCTCAGAGCCCCAAAGGCCAGCTTCCATCTGATGCCCAGACCGTGGGGAAATGACTACTTTTTCCCCTGGAAAATGGCCTCTCTTTCCGGCCAGTCGCCCTGGACGACCACGACCACCCACACTTGAAATTACAAATTTTGCTGGATTTCTCCAAATCCAAAGTGGTCCGAATCCAGGCGTATGCAAGTCCGTAGAGCCCCAAACGTCAGCTTTCATCTGATGCCCTGACCCTGGGCAAATCACTTCTTGTTCCCCTGGAAAATGGCCTCTCTTTGCGGCCACTCGCCCTGGTCGACCCCAACCACCCAAGCTAGAAATTTCCAAATTTTGCTGGATTTCTCCAAAACCAAAGTGGTCAGAATCTAGGTCCCAGCAAGTGCTCAGAGCCCCAAAGGCCAGCTTTCATCTGATGCCCAGACCCTGTGCATATGACTTCTTTTGCCCCTGGAAAATGACCTCTCTTTGCGGCCACTCGCCCTGGACGACCCTGTCCACTGAAGCTAGAAATTTCCAAATTTTGCTGGATTTCTCCAAAACTAAAATGGTCAGAATCTAGGGCACAGCAAGTGCTCAGAGCCCCAAAGGCCAGCTTCCATCTGATGCCCAGACCGTGGGGAAATTACTACTTTTTCCCCTGGAAAATGGCCTCTCTTTGCGGCCACTCGCCCTGGACGGCCACGACCACCCACGCTTGAAATTACAAATTTTGTTGGATTTCTCCAAATCCAAAGTGGTCAGAATCTAGGCGAATGCAAGTCCGTAGAGCCCCAAACGTCAGCTTTCATCTGATGCCCTGACCCTGGGCAAATCACATCTTGTTCCCCTGGAAAATGGCCTCTCTTTGCAGCCACTCGCCCTGGCTGACCCTGAGCACCCAAACTAGTAATTTCCAAATTTAGCTGGATTTCTCCCAAACGAAAGTGGTCAGAATCTACGTCCCAGCAAGTGCTCAGAGCCCCAAAGGCCAGCTTTCATCTGATGCCCAGACGCTGTGCATATGACTTCTTTTTCCCCAGGAAAATGACCTCTCTTTGCGGCCACTCGCCCTGGCCGACCCTGTCCACTGACTTAGACATTTCCAAATTTTGCTGCATTTCTCCAAAACTAAAATAGTCAGAATCTAGGTGAATGCAAGTCCGTAGAGCCCCAAAGGCCAGCTTTCATCTGATGCCCAGACCCTGTGCATATGACTTCTTTTCCCCTGGAAAATGGCCTCTTGTTGCGGCCACTCGCCCTGGCCGACCCTGACCACTGAAGCTAGAAATTTCCAAATTTTGTTGGATTTCTCCAAAACCAAAGTGGTCAGAATCTAGGTCCCAGCAAGTGCTCAGAGCCCCAAAGGCCAGCTTCCATCTGATGCCCAGACCGTGGGGAAATGACTGCTTTTTCCCCTGGAAAATGACCTCTCTTTGCGGCCACTCGCCCTGGTCGACCCCGACCACCCAAACTAGAAATTTCAAATTTTGTTGGATTTCTCCAAATCGAAAGGGGTCAGAATCTAGGCGAATGCAAGTCCGTAGAGCCCCAAATGTCAGCTTTCATCTGATGCCCTGACCCTGGGCCAATCACTTCTTGTTCCCCTGGAAAATGGCCTCTCTTTGCGGCCACTCGCCCTGGCCGACCCTGAGCTCCCAAACTAGAAATTTCCAAATTTTGCTGGATTTCTGCAAAACCAAAGTGGTCAGAATCTACGTCCCAGCGAGTGCTCAGCGCCTAAAAGGCCAGCTTTCATCTGATGCCCAGACCCTGTGCATATGACTTCTTTTCCCCCTGGAAAATGACCTCTCTTTGCGGCCACTCGCCCTGGTCGACCCCGACAACCCAAGCTAGAAATTTCCAAATTTTGCTGGATTTCTCCAAAACTAAAATGGTCAGAATCTAGGGCACAGCAAGTGCTCAGAGCCCCAAAGGCCAGCTTCCATCTGATGCCCAGACCGTGGGGAAATTACTACTTTTTCCCCTGGAAAATGGCCTCTCTTTCCGGCCAGTCGCCCTGGACGGCCAGGACCACCCACACGTGAAATTACAAATTTTGCTGGATTTCTCCAAAACGAAAGTGGTCAGAATCTACGTCCCAGCAAGTGCTCAGTGCATAAAAGGCCAGCTTTCATCTGATGCCCAGACGCTGTGCATATGACTTCTTTTCCCCCTGGAAAATGACCTCTCTTTGCGGCCACTCGCCCTGGTCGACCCCGACCACCCAAGCTAGAAATTTCCAAATTTTGTTGGATTTCTCCAAATCCAAAGTGGTCCGAATCTAGGCGAATGCACGTCCGTAGAGCCCCAAACGTCAGCTTTCATCTGATGCCCTGACCCTGGGCAAATCACGTCTTGTTCCCCTGGAAAATGGCCTCTCTTTTCGGCCACTCGCCCTGGCTGACCCTGAGCACCCAAACTAGAAATTTCCAAATTTTGCTGGATTTCTCCAAAACTAAAGTGGTCAGAATCTAGGGCACAGCAAGTGCTCAGAGCCCCAAAGGCCAGCTTCCATCTGATGCCCAGACCGTGGGGAAATGACTACTTTTTCCCCTGGAAAATGGCCTCTCTTTCCGGCCAGTCGCCCTGGACGACCACGACCACCCACACTTGAAATTACAAATTTTGCTGGATTTCTCCAAATCCAAAGTGGTCCGAATCCAGGCGTATGCAAGTCCGTAGAGCCCCAAACGTCAGCTTTCATCTGATGCCCTGACCCTGGGCAAATCACTTCTTGTTCCCCTGGAAAATGGCCTCTCTTTGCGGCCACTCGCCCTGGTCGACCCCAACCACCCAAGCTAGAAATTTCCAAATTTTGCTGGATTTCTCCAAAACCAAAGTGGTCAGAATCTAGGTCCCAGCAAGTGCTCAGAGCCCCAAAGGCCAGCTTTCATCTGATGCCCAGACCCTGTGCATATGACTTCTTTTGCCCCTGGAAAATGACCTCTCTTTGCGGCCACTCGCCCTGGACGACCCTGTCCACTGAAGCTAGAAATTTCCAAATTTTGCTGGATTTCTCCAAAACTAAAATGGTCAGAATCTAGGGCACAGCAAGTGCTCAGAGCCCCAAAGGCCAGCTTCCATCTGATGCCCAGACCGTGGGGAAATTACTACTTTTTCCCCTGGAAAATGGCCTCTCTTTGCGGCCACTCGCCCTGGCTGACCCTGAGCACCCAAACTAGTAATTTCCAAATTTTGCTGGATTTCTCCAAAACGAAAGTGGTCAGAATCTACGTCCCAGCAAGTGCTCAGTGCCTAAAAGGCCAGCTTTCATCTGATGCCCAGACGCTGTGCATATGACTTCTTTTCCCCCTGGAAAATGACCTCTCTTTGCGGCCACTCGCCCTGGTCGACCCCGACCACCCAAGCTAGAAATTTCCAAATTTTGCTGCATTTCTCCAAAACTAAAATGGTCAGAATCTAGGGCACAGCAAGTGCTCAGAGCCCCAAAGGCCAGCTTTCATCTGATGCCCTGAGCATGGGGAAATGACTTCTTGATCCCCTGGAAAATGGCCTCTCTTTCCGGCCACTCGCCCTGGACGGCCACGACCACCCACGCTTGAAATTACAAATTTTGTTGGATTTCTCCAAATCCAAAGTGGTCAGAATCTAGGCGAATGCAAGTCCGTAGAGCCCCAAACGTCAGCTTTCATCTGATGCCCTGACCCTGGGCAAATCACATCTTGTTCCCCTGGAAAATGGCCTCTCTTTGCGGCCACTCGCCCTGGCTGACCCTGGGCACCCAAACTAGTAATTTCCAAATTTTCCTGGATTTCTCCCAAACGAAAGTGGTCAGAATCTACGTCCCAGCAAGTGCTCAGTGCCTAAAAGGCAGCTTTCATCTGATGCCCAGACGCTGTGCATATGACTTCTTTTTCCCCAGGAAAATGACCTCTCTTTGCGGCCACTCGCCCTGGCCGACCCTGTCCACTGACTTAGACATTTCCAAATTTTGCTGCATTTCTCCAAAACTAAAATAGTCAGAATCTAGGCGAATGCAAGTCCGTAGAGCCCCAAATGTCAGCTTTCATCTGATGCCCTGACCCTGGCAAATCACTTCTTGTTCCCCTGGAAAATGGCCTCTCTTTGCGGCCACTCGCCCTGGACGACCCTGTCCACTGAAGCTAGAAATTTCCAAATTTTGCTGGATTTCTCCAAAACTAAAATGGTCAGAATCTAGGGCACAGCAAGTGCTCAGAGCCCCAAAGGCCAGCTTCCATCTGATGCCCAGACCGTGGGGAAATTACTACTTTTTCCCCTGGAAAATGGCCTCTCTTTCCGGCCAGTCGCCCTGGACGGCCAGGACCACCCACACGTGAAATTACAAATTTTGCTGGATTTCTCCAAAACGAAAGTGGTCAGAATCTACGTCCCAGCAAGTGCTCAGTGCATAAAAGGCCAGCTTTCATCTGATGCCCAGACGCTGTGCATATGACTTCTTTTCCCCCTGGAAAATGACCTCTCTTTGCGGCCACTCGCCCTGGTCGACCCCGACCACCCAAGCTAGAAATTTCCAAATTTTGTTGGATTTCTCCAAATCCAAAGTGGTCCGAATCTAGGCGAATGCACGTCCGTAGAGCCCCAAACGTCAGCTTTCATCTGATGCCCTGACCCTGGGCAAATCACGTCTTGTTCCCCTGGAAAATGGCCTCTCTTTTCGGCCACTCGCCCTGGCTGACCCTGAGCACCCAAACTAGAAATTTCCAAATTTTGCTGGATTTCTCCAAAACTAAAGTGGTCAGAATCTAGGGCACAGCAAGTGCTCAGAGCCCCAAAGGCCAGCTTCCATCTGATGCCCAGACCGTGGGGAAATGACTACTTTTTCCCCTGGAAAATGGCCTCTCTTTCCGGCCAGTCGCCCTGGACGACCACGACCACCCACACTTGAAATTACAAATTTTGCTGGATTTCTCCAAATCCAAAGTGGTCCGAATCCAGGCGTATGCAAGTCCGTAGAGCCCCAAACGTCAGCTTTCATCTGATGCCCTGACCCTGGGCAAATCACTTCTTGTTCCCCTGGAAAATGGCCTCTCTTTGCGGCCACTCGCCCTGGTCGACCCCAACCACCCAAGCTAGAAATTTCCAAATTTTGCTGGATTTCTCCAAAACCAAAGTGGTCAGAATCTAGGTCCCAGCAAGTGCTCAGAGCCCCAAAGGCCAGCATTCATCTGATGCCCAGACCCTGTGCATATGACTTCTTTTGCCCCTGGAAAATGACCTCTCTTTGCGGCCACTCGCTCTGGACGACCCTGTCCACTGAAGCTAGAAATTTCCAAATTTTGCTGGATTTCTCCAAAACTAAAATGGTCAGAATCTAGGGCACAGCAAGTGCTCAGAGCCCCAAAGGCCAGCTTCCATCTGATGCCCAGACCGTGGGGAAATTACTACTTTTTCCCCTGGAAAATGGCCTCTCTTTGCGGCCACTCGCCCTGGCTGACCCTGAGCACCCAAACTAGTAATTTCCAAATTTTGCTGGATTTCTCCAAAACGAAAGTGGTCAGAATCTACGTCCCAGCAAGTGCTCAGTGCCTAAAAGGCCAGCTTTCATCTGATGCCCAGACGCTGTGCATATGACTTCTTTTCCCCCTGGAAAATGACCTCTCTTTGCGGCCACTCGCCCTGGTCGACCCCGACCACCCAAGCTAGAAATTTCCAAATTTTGCTGCATTTCTCCAAAACTAAAATGGTCAGAATCTAGGGCACAGCAAGTGCTCAGAGCCCCAAAGGCCAGCTTTCATCTGATGCCCTGAGCATGGGGAAATGACTTCTTGATCCCCTGGAAAATGGCCTCTCTTTCCGGCCACTCGCCCTGGACGGCCACGACCACCCACGCTTGAAATTACAAATTTTGTTGGATTTCTCCAAATCCAAAGTGGTCAGAATCTAGGCGAATGCAAGTCCGTAGAGCCCCAAACGTCAGCTTTCATCTGATGCCCTGACCCTGGGCAAATCACATCTTGTTCCCCTGGAAAATGGCCTCTCTTTGCGGCCACTCGCCCTGGCTGACCCTGAGCACCCAAACTAGTAATTTCCAAATTTTCCTGGATTTCTCCCAAACGAAAGTGGTCAGAATCTACGTCCCAGCAAGTGCTCAGTGCCTAAAAGGCCAGCTTTCATCTGATGCCCAGACGCTGTGCATATGACTTCTTTTTCCCCAGGAAAATGACCTCTCTTTGCGGCCACTCGCCCTGGCCGACCCTGTCCACTGGCTTAAACATTTCCAAATTTTGCTGCATTTCTCCAAAACTAAAATAGTCAGAATCTAGGCGAATGCAAGTCCGTAGAGCCCCAAAGGCCAGCTTTCATCTGATGCCCAGACCCTGTGCATATGACTTCTTTTCCCCTGGAAAATGGCCTCTTGTTGCGGCCACTCGCCCTGGCCGACCCTGACCACTGAAGCTAGAAATTTCCAAATTTTGTTGGATTTCTCCAAAACCAAAGTGGTCAGAATCTAGGTCCCAGCAAGTGCTCAGAGCCCCAAAGGCCAGCTTCCATCTGATGCCCAGACCGTGGGGAAATGACTGCTTTTTCCCCTGGAAAATGACCTCTCTTTGCGGCCACTCGCCCTGGTCGACCCCGACCACCCAAACTAGAAATTTCAAATTTTGTTGGATTTCTCCAAATCGAAAGGGGTCAGAATCTAGGCGAATGCAAGTCCGTAGAGCCCCAAATGTCAGCTTTCATCTGATGCCCTGACCCTGGGCCAATCACTTCTTGTTCCCCTGGAAAATGGCCTCTCTTTGCGGCCACTCGCCCTGGCCGACCCTGAGCTCCCAAACTAGAAATTTCCAAATTTTGCTGGATTTCTGCAAAACCAAAGTGGTCAGAATCTACGTCCCAGCGAGTGCTCAGCGCCTAAAAGGCCAGCTTTCATCTGATGCCCAGACCCTGTGCATATGACTTCTTTTCCCCCTGGAAAATGACCTCTCTTTGCGGCCACTCGCCCTGGTCGACCCCGACAACCCAAGCTAGAAATTTCCAAATTTTGCTGGATTTCTCCAAAACTAAAATGGTCAGAATCTAGGGCACAGCAAGTGCTCAGAGCCCCAAAGGCCAGCTTTCATCTGATGCCCTGAGCATGGGGAAATGACTTCTTGATCCCCTGGAAAATGGCCTCTCTTTGCGGCCACTCGCCCTGGCCGACCCTGTCCACTGACTTCGACATTTCCAATTTTTGCTGGATTTCTCCAAAACTAAAATGGTCAGAATCTAGGTCCCAGCAAGTGCTCCGAGCCCCAAAGGCCAGCTTCCATCTGATGCCCAGACCGTGGGGATATTACTACTTTTTCCCCTGGAAAATGACCTCTCTTTCCGGCCACTCGCCCTGGCCGACCCCGACCACGCAAACTAGAAATTTCAAATTTTGTTGGATTTCTCCAAAACTAAAGTGGTCAGAATCTAGGCGAATGCAAGTCCGTAGAGCCCCAAATGTCAGCTTTCATCTGATGCCCTGACCCTGGGCAAATCACTTCTTGTTCCCCTGGAAAATGGACTCTCTTTGCGGCCACTCGCCCTGGTCGACCCGGAACACCCAAGCTAGAAATTTCCAAATTTTGCTGGATTTCTCCAAAACCAAAGTGGTCAGAATCTAGGTCCCAGCACGTGCTCAGAGCCCCAAAGGCCAGCTTTCATCTGATGCCCAGACCGTGGGGAAATGACTACTTTTTCCCCTAGAAAATGACCTCTCTTTGCGGTCACTCGCCCTGGCCGACCCCGACCACCCAAGCGAGAAATTTCAAATTTTGTTGGATTTCTCCAAAACCAAAGTGGTGAGAATCCAGGCGAATGCAAGTCCGTAGAGCCCCAAACTTCAGCTTTCATCTGATGCCCTGACCCGGGGCAAATCACTTTTTGTTCCCCTGGAAAATGGCCTCTCTTTGCGGCCACTCACCTTGGTTGACCCTGAGCACCCAAACTAGAAATTTCCAAATTTTGCTGGATTTCTCCAAAACAAAAGTGGTCAGAATCTAGGTCCCAGCAAGTGCTCCGAGCCCCAAAGGCCAGCTTCCATCTGATGCCCAGACCGTGGGGATATTACTACTTTTTCCCCTGGAAAATGACCTCTCTTTCCGGCCACTCGCCCTGGCCGACCCCGACCACGCAAACTAGAAATTTCAAATTTTGTTGGATTTCTCCAAAACTAAAGTGGTCAGAATCTAGGCGAATGCAAGTCCGTAGAGCCCCAAATGTCAGCTTTCATCTGATGCCCTGACCCTGGGCAAATCACTTCTTGTTCCCCTGGAAAATGGCCTCTCTTTGCGGACACTCGCCCTGGCCGACCCTGACCACTGAAGCTAGAAATTTCCAAATTTTGCTGCATTTCTCCAAAACAAAAGTGGTCAGAATCTAGGTCCCAGCAAGTGCTCAGAGCCCCAAAGGCCAGCTTCCATCTGATGCCCAGACCGTGGGGATATTACTACTTTTTCCCCTGGAAAATGACCTCTCTTTCCGGCCACTCGCCCTGGCCGACCCCGACCACGCAAACTAGAAATTTCAAATTTTGTTGGATTTCTCCAAAACTAAAGTGGTCAGAATCTAGGCGAATGCAAGTCCGTAGAGCCCCAAATGTCAGCTTTCATCTGATGCCCTGACCCTGGGCAAATCACTTCTTGTTCCCCTGGAAAATGGCCTCTCTTTGCGGCCACTCGCCCTGGTCGACCCTGAGCACCCAAACTAGAAATTTCCAAATTTTGCTGGATTTCTCCAAAACTAAAATGGTCAGAATCTAGGTCCCCGCAAGTGCTCAGAGCCCCAAAGGCCAGATTTCATCTGATGCCCAGACCCTGTGCATATGACTTCTTTTTCCCCAGGAAAATGACCTCTCTTTGCGGACACTCGCCCTGGCCGACCCTGTCCACTGACTTAGACATTTCCAAATTTTGCTGCATTTCTCCAAAACTAAAATGGTCAGAATCTAGGCGAATGCAAGTCCGTAGAGCCCCAAAGGCCAGCTTTCATCTGATGCCCAGAGTCTGGAGAAATGACTATTTTTCCCCCTGGAAAATGAGCTCTCTTTGCGGCCACTCGCCCTGGCCGACCCCGACCACGCAAACTAGAAATTTCAAATTTTGTTGGATTTCTCCAAAACTAAAGTGGTCAGAATCTAGGCGAATGCAAGTCCGTAGAGCCCCAAATGTCAGCTTTCATCTGATGCCCTGACCCTGGGCAAATCACTTCTTGTTCCCCTGGAAAATGGCCTCTCTTTGCGGACACTCGCCCTGGCCGACCCTGACCACTGAAGCTAGAAATTTCCAAATTTTGCTGCATTTCTCCAAAACCAGAGTGGTCAGAATCTAGGTCCCAGCAAGTGCTCAGAGCCCCAAAGGCCAGCTTCCATCTGATGCCCAGACCGTGGGGAAATGACTACTTTTTCCCCTAGAAAATGACCTCTCTTTGCGGCCACACGCCCTGGCGGACCCTGAACACCCAAGCGAGAAATTTCCAAATTTTGCTGCATTTCTCCAAAACCAAAGTGGTCAGAATCTAGGTCCCACCAAGTGCTCAGTGCCTAAAAGGCCAGCTTTCATCTGATGCCCAGACCCTGTGCATATGGCTTCTTTTCCCCCTGGAAAATGACCTCTCTTTGCGGCCACTCGCCCTGGCCGACCCTGACCACTGAAGCTAGAAATTTCCAAATTTTGCTGGATTTCTCCAAAACTAAAATGGTCAGAATCTAGGGCACAGCAAGTGCTCTGAGCCCCAAAGGCCAGCTTTCATCTGATGCCCTGAGCATGGGGAAATGACTTCTTGATCCCCTGGAAAATGGCCTCTCTTTGCGGCCACTCGCCCTGGCCGACCCTGTCCACTGACTTAGACATTTCCAAATTTTGCTGCATTTCTCCAAAACTAAAATGGTCAGAATCTAGGCGAATGCAAGTCCGTAGAGCCCCAAAGGCCAGCTTTCATCTGATGCCCAGAGCCTGGAGAAATTACTATTTTTCCCCCTGGAAAATGACCTCTCTTTGCGGCCACTCGCCCTGGTCGACCCCGACCACCCAAGCTAGAAATGTCCAAATTTTGTAGGATTTCTCCAAAACTAAAGTGGTCAGAATCTAGGCGAATGCAAGTCCGTAGAGCCCCAAATGTCAGCTTTCATCTGATGCCCTGACCCTGGGCAAATCACTTCTTGTTCCCCTGGAAAATGGACTCTCTTTGCGGCCACTCGCCCTGGTCGACCCGGAACACCCAAGCTAGAAATTTCCAAATTTTGCTGGATTTCTCCAAAACCAAAGTGGTCAGAATCTAGGTCCCAGCACGTGCTCAGAGCCCCAAAGGCCAGCTTTCATCTGATGCCCAGACCGTGGGGAAATGACTACTTTTTCCCCTAGAAAATGACCTCTCTTTGCGGTCACTCGCCCTGGCCGACCCCGACCACCCAAGCGAGAAATTTCAAATTTTGTTGGATTTCTCCAAAACCAAAGTGGTGAGAATCCAGGCGAATGCAAGTCCGTAGAGCCCCAAACTTCAGCTTTCATCTGATGCCCTGACCCGGGGCAAATCACTTTTTGTTCCCCTGGAAAATGGCCTCTCTTTGCGGCCACTCACCTTGGTTGACCCTGAGCACCCAAACTAGAAATTTCCAAATTTTGCTGGATTTCTCCAAAACAAAAGTGGTCAGAATCTAGGTCCCAGCAAGTGCTCCGAGCCCCAAAGGCCAGCTTCCATCTGATGCCCAGACCGTGGGGATATTACTACTTTTTCCCCTGGAAAATGACCTCTCTTTCCGGCCACTCGCCCTGGCCGACCCCGACCACGCAAACTAGAAATTTCAAATTTTGTTGGATTTCTCCAAAACTAAAGTGGTCAGAATCTAGGCGAATGCAAGTCCGTAGAGCCCCAAATGTCAGCTTTCATCTGATGCCCTGACCCTGGGCAAATCACTTCTTGTTCCCCTGGAAAATGGCCTCTCTTTGCGGACACTCGCCCTGGCCGACCCTGACCACTGAAGCTAGAAATTTCCAAATTTTGCTGCATTTCTCCAAAACAAAAGTGGTCAGAATCTAGGTCCCAGCAAGTGCTCAGAGCCCCAAAGGCCAGCTTCCATCTGATGCCCAGACCGTGGGGATATTACTACTTTTTCCCCTGGAAAATGACCTCTCTTTCCGGCCACTCGCCCTGGCCGACCCCGACCACGCAAACTAGAAATTTCAAATTTTGTTGGATTTCTCCAAAACTAAAGTGGTCAGAATCTAGGCGAATGCAAGTCCGTAGAGCCCCAAATGTCAGCTTTCATCTGATGCCCTGACCCTGGGCAAATCACTTCTTGTTCCCCTGGAAAATGGCCTCTCTTTGCGGCCACTCGCCCTGGTCGACCCTGAGCACCCAAACTAGAAATTTCCAAATTTTGCTGGATTTCTCCAAAACTAAAATGGTCAGAATCTAGGTCCCCGCAAGTGCTCAGAGCCCCAAAGGCCAGATTTCATCTGATGCCCAGACCCTGTGCATATGACTTCTTTTTCCCCAGGAAAATGACCTCTCTTTGCGGACACTCGCCCTGGCCGACCCTGTCCACTGACTTAGACATTTCCAAATTTTGCTGCATTTCTCCAAAACTAAAATGGTCAGAATCTAGGCGAATGCAAGTCCGTAGAGCCCCAAAGGCCAGCTTTCATCTGATGCCCAGAGTCTGGAGAAATGACTATTTTTCCCCCTGGAAAATGAGCTCTCTTTGCGGCCACTCGCCCTGGCCGACCCCGACCACGCAAACTAGAAATTTCAAATTTTGTTGGATTTCTCCAAAACTAAAGTGGTCAGAATCTAGGCGAATGCAAGTCCGTAGAGCCCCAAATGTCAGCTTTCATCTGATGCCCTGACCCTGGGCAAATCACTTCTTGTTCCCCTGGAAAATGGCCTCTCTTTGCGGACACTCGCCCTGGCCGACCCTGACCACTGAAGCTAGAAATTTCCAAATTTTGCTGCATTTCTCCAAAACCAGAGTGGTCAGAATCTAGGTCCCAGCAAGTGCTCAGAGCCCCAAAGGCCAGCTTCCATCTGATGCCCAGACCGTGGGGAAATGACTACTTTTTCCCCTAGAAAATGACCTCTCTTTGCGGCCACACGCCCTGGCGGACCCTGAACACCCAAGCGAGAAATTTCCAAATTTTGCTGCATTTCTCCAAAACCAAAGTGGTCAGAATCTAGGTCCCACCAAGTGCTCAGTGCCTAAAAGGCCAGCTTTCATCTGATGCCCAGACCCTGTGCATATGGCTTCTTTTCCCCCTGGAAAATGACCTCTCTTTGCGGCCACTCGCCCTGGCCGACCCTGACCACTGAAGCTAGAAATTTCCAAATTTTGCTGGATTTCTCCAAAACTAAAATGGTCAGAATCTAGGGCACAGCAAGTGCTCTGAGCCCCAAAGGCCAGCTTTCATCTGATGCCCTGAGCATGGGGAAATGACTTCTTGATCCCCTGGAAAATGGCCTCTCTTTGCGGCCACTCGCCCTGGCCGACCCTGTCCACTGACTTAGACATTTCCAAATTTTGCTGCATTTCTCCAAAACTAAAATGGTCAGAATCTAGGCGAATGCAAGTCCGTAGAGCCCCAAAGGCCAGCTTTCATCTGATGCCCAGAGCCTGGAGAAATTACTATTTTTCCCCCTGGAAAATGACCTCTCTTTGCGGCCACTCGCCCTGGTCGACCCCGACCACCCAAGCTAGAAATGTCCAAATTTTGTAGGATTTCTCCAAATCCAAAGTGGTCAGAATCTAGGCGAATGCAAGTCCGTAGAGCCCCAGACGTCAGCTTTCATCTGATGCCCTGACCCTGGGCAAATCACATCTTGTTCCCCTGGAAAATGGCCTCTCTTTGCGGCCACTCGCCCTGGCTGACCCTGAGCACCCAAACTAGAAATTTCCAAATTTTGCTGGATTTCTCCAAAACTAAAGTGGACAGAATCTAGGGCACAGCAAGTGCTCAGAGCCCCAAAGGCCAGCTTTCATCTGATGCCCAGACCGTGGGGAAATGACTACTTTTTCCCCTGGAAAATGACCTCTCTTTGAGGTCACTCGCCCTGGCCGACCCCGACCACCCAAGCTAGAAATTTCAAATTTTGTTGGATTTCCCCAAAAAGAAAGTGGTCAGAATCCAGGCGAATGCAAGTCCGTAGAGCCCCAAACTTCAGCTTTCATCTGATGCCCTGACCCAGGGCAAATCACTTCTTGTTCCCCTGGAAAATGGCCTCTCTTTGCGGCCACTCTCCTTGGTTGACCCTGAGTAGCCAAACTAGAAATTTCCAAATTTTGCTGGATTTCTCCAAAACGAAAGTGGTCAGAATCTACGTCCCAGCAAGTGCTCAGTGCCTAAAAGGCCAGCTTTCATCTGATGCCCAGACCCTGTGCATATCACTCCTTTTTCCCCTGGAAAATGGCCTCTCTTTGCGGCCACTCGCCCTGGACGACCCTGAACACCCAAGCGAGAAATTTCCAAATTTTGCTGCATTTCTCCAAAACGAAAGTGGTCAGAATCTCCGTCCCAGCAAGTGCTCAGTGCCTAAAAGGCCAGCTTTCATCTGATGCCCAGCGCCTGGAGAAATGACTATTTTTCCCCCTGGAAAATGACCTCTCTTTGCGGCCACTCGCCCTGGCCGACCCCGACCACCCAAACTAGAAATTTCAAATTTTGTTGGATTTCTCCAAAACCAAAGTGGTCAGAATCTAGGCGAATGCAAGTCTGTAGAGCCCCAAAGGCCAGATTTCATCTGATGCCCAGACCCTGTGCATATGACTTCTTTTTCCCCAGGAAAATGACCTCTCTTTGCGGACACTCGCCCTGGCCGACCCTGACCACTGAAGCTAGAAATTTCCAAATTTTGCTGCATTTCTCCAAAACCAGAGTTGTCAGAATCTAGGTCCCAGCAAGTGCTCAGAGCCCCAAAGGCCAGCTTCCATCTGATGCCCAGACCGTGGGTAAATGACTACTTTTTCCCCTGGAAAATGACCTCTCTTTCCGGCCACTCGCCCTGCACGACCACGACCACCCACGCTTGAAATTACAAATTTTGCTGGATTTCTCTAAAACAAAAGTGGTCAGAATCTAGGGCACAGCAAGTGCTCAGTGCCTAAAAGGCCAGCTTTCATCTGATGCCCAGACCCTGTGCATATGACTTCTTTTTCCCCAGGAAAATGACCTCTCTTTGCGGACACTCGCCCTGGTCGACCCCGACCACCCAAGCTAGAAATTTCCAAATTTTGCTGGATTTCTCCAAAACCAAAGTGGTCAGAATCTAGGTCCCAGCAAGTGCTCCGAGCCCCAAAGGCCAGCTTCCATCTGATGCCCAGACCGTGGGGATATTACTACTTTTTCCGCTGGAAAATGACCTCTCTTTCCGGCCAGTCACCCTGGCCGACCCCGACCACGCAAACTAGAAATTTCCAAATTTTGCTGGATTTCTCCAAAACCAAGGCGGTCAGAATCTAGGGCACAGCAAGTGCTCAGAGCCCCAAAGGCCAGCTTTCATCTGATGCCCTGAGCATGAAGAAATGACTTCTTTTTCCCCTGGAAAATGACCTCTCTTTCCGGCCACTCGCCCTGGCCGACCCTGAACACCCAAGCGAGAAATTTCCAAATTTTGCTGCATTTCTCCAAAACCAAAGTGGTCAGAATCTACGTCCCACCATGTGCTCAGAGCCCCAAAGGCCAGCTTTCATCTGATGCCCAGAGCCTTGAGAAATGGCTATTTTTTCCCCTGAAAATGACCTCTCTTTGCGGCCACTCGCCCTGGCCGACCCCGACCACCCAAACTAGAAATTTCAAATTTTGTTGGATTTCTCCAAAACGAAAGTGGTCAGAATCTAGGCGAATGCAAGTCCGTAGAGCCCCAAATGTCAGCTTTCATCTGATGCCCTGACCCTGGGCAAATCACTTCTTGTTCCCCTGGAAAATGGCCTCTCTTTGCGGCCACTCGCCCTGGCCGACCCTGAGCTCCCAAACTAGAAATTTCCAAATTTTGTTGGATTTCTCCAAAACGAAAGTGGTCAGAATCTACGTCCCAGCAAGTGCTCAGTGCCTAAAAGGCCAGCTTTCATCTGATTCCCAGTGCCTGGAGAAATGACTATTTTTCCCCCTGGAAAATGACCTCTCTTTGCCGCCACTCGCCCTGGACGACCCTGAACACCGAAGCGAGAAATTTCCAAATTTTGCTGGATTTCTCCAAAACGAAAGTGGTCAGAATCTACGTCCCAGCAAGTGCTCAGTGCCTAAAAGGCCAGCTTTCATCTGATGCCCAGCGCCTGGAGAAATGACTATTTTTCCCCCTGGAAAATGACCTCTCTTTGCGGCCACTCGCCCTGGACGACCCCGACCACCCAAACTAGAAATTTCAAATTTTGTTGGATTTCTCCAAAACCAAAGTGGTCAGAATCTAGGTCCCAGCAAGTGCTCAGAGCCCCAAAGGCCAGCTTTCATCTGATGCCCAGACCGTGGGGAAATGACTACTTTTTCCCCTAGAAGATGACCTCTCTTTGCGGCCACACGCCCTGGCGGACCCTGAACACCCAAGCGAGAAATTTCCAAATTTTGCTGCATTTCTCCAAAACCAAAGTGGTCAGAATCTAGCTCCCACCAAGTGCTCAGTGCCTAAAAGGCCAGCTTTCATCTGATGCCCAGACCCTGTGCATATGGCTTCTTTTCCCCCTGGAAAATGGCCTCTCTTTGCGGCCACTCGCCCTGGCCGACCCTGTCCACTGACTTAGACATTTCCAAATTTTGCTGCATTTCTCCAAAACTAAAATGGTCAGAATCTAGGCGAATGCAAGTCCGTAGAGCCCCAAAGGCCGGCTTTCATCTGATGCCCAGAGCCTGGAGAAATTACTATTTTTCCCCCTGGAAAATGACCTCTCTTTGCGGCCACTCGCCCTGGTCGACCCCGACCACCCAAACTAGAAATTTCAAATTTTGTTGGATTTCTCCAAAACCAAAGTGGTCAGAATCTAGGCGAATGCAAGTCCGTAGAGCCCCAAATGTCAGCTTTCATCTGATGCCCTGACCCTGGGCAAATCATTTCTTGTTCCCCTGGAAAATGACCTCTCTTTGCGGACACTCGCCCTGGCCGACCCTGACCACTGAAGCTAGAAATTTCCAAATTTTGCTGCATTTCTCCAAAACCAGAGTGGTCAGAATCTAGGTCCCAGCAAGTGCTCAGAGCCCCAAAGGCCAGCTTCCATCTCATGCCCAGACCGTGGGGAAATGACTACTTTTTCCCCTGGAAAACGACCTCTCTTTCCGGCCACTAGCCCTGCACGACCATGACCACCCACGCTTGAAATTACAAATTTTGCTGCATTTCTCCAAAACAAAAGTGGTCTGAATCTAGGGCACAGCAAGTGCTCAGTGCCTAAAAGGCCAGCTTTCATCTGATGCCCAGACCCTGTGCATATGACTTCTTTTCCCCCTGGAAAATGACCTCTCTTTGCGGCCACTCGCCCTGGCCGACCCTGAACACCCAAGCGAGAAATTTCCAAATTTTGCTGCATTTCTCCAAAACCAAAGTGGTCAGAATCTAGGTCCCACCAAGTGCTCAGTGCCTAAAAGGCCAGCTTTCATCTGATGCCCAGCGCCTGGAGAAATGACTATTTTTCCCCCTGGAAAATGACCTCTCTTTGCGGCCACTCGCCCTGGCCGACCCCGACCACCCAAACTAGAAATTTCAAATTTTGTTGGATTTCTCCAAAACCAAAGTGGTCAGAATCTAGGCGAATGCAAGTCTGTAGAGCCCCAAAGGCCAGATTTCATCTGATGCCCAGACCCTGTGCATATGACTTCTTTTTCCCCAGGAAAATGACCTCTCTTTGCGGACACTCGCCCTGGCCGACCCTGACCACTGAAGCTAGAAATTTCCAAATTTTGCTGCATTTCTCCAAAACCAGAGTTGTCAGAATCTAGGTCCCAGCAAGTGCTCAGAGCCCCAAAGGCCAGCTTCCATCTGATGCCCAGACCGTGGGGAAATGACTACTTTTTCCCCTGGAAAATGACCTCTCTTTCCGGCCACTCGCCCTGCACGACCACGACCACCCACGCTTGAAATTACAAATTTTGCTGGATTTCTCTAAAACAAAAGTGGTCAGAATCTACGTCCCAGCAAGTGCTCAGTGCCTAAAAGGCCAGCTTTCATCTGATGCCCAGACCCTGTGCATATGACTTCTTTTTCCCCAGGAAAATGACCTCTCTTTGCGGCCACTCGCCCCGGTCGACCCCAACCACCCAAGCTAGAAATTTCCAAATTTTGCTGGATTTCTCCAAAACCAAAGTGGTCAGAATCTAGGTCCCAGCAAGTGCTCCGAGCCCCAAAGGCCAGCTTCCATCTGATGCCCAGACCGTGGAGATATTACTACTTATTCCCCTGGAAAATGACCTCTCTTTCCGGCCAGTCGCCCTGGCCGACCCCGACCACGCAAACTAGAAATTTCCAAATTTTGCTGGATTTCTCCAAAACCAAGGCGGTCAGAATCTAGGGCACAGCAAGTGCTCAGAGCCCCAAAGGCCAGCTTTCATCTGATGCCCTGAGCATGAAGAAATGACTTCTTTTTCCCCTGGAAAATGACCTCTCTTTCCGGCCACTCGCCCTGGCCGACCCTGAACACCCAAGCGAGAAATTTCCAAATTTTGCTGCATTTCTCCAAAACCAAAGTGGTCAGAATCTACGTCCCACCATGTGCTCAGAGCCCCAAAGGCCAGCTTTCATCTGATGCCCAGAGCCTTGAGAAATGGCTATTTTTTCCCCTGAAAATGACCTCTCTTTGCGGCCACTCGCCCTGGCCGACCCCGACCACCCAAACTAGAAATTTCAAATTTTGTTGGATTTCTCCAAAACGAAAGTGGTCAGAATCTAGGCGAATGCAAGTCCGTAGAGCCCCAAATGTCAGCTTTCATCTGATGCCCTGACCCTGGGCAAATCACTTCTTGTTCCCCTGGAAAATGGCCTCTCTTTGCGGCCACTCGCCCTGGCCGACCCTGAGCTCCCAAACTAGAAATTTCCAAATTTTGCTGGATTTCTGCAAAACCAAAGTGGTCAGAATCTACGTCCCAGCAAGTGCTCAGAGCCCCAAAGGCCAGCTTTCATCTGATGCCCAGAGCCTGGAGAAATGACTATTTTTTTCCTCTGGAAAATGACCTCTCTTTGCGGCCACTCTCCTTGGTTGACCTTGAGCTCCCAAACTAGAAATTTCCAAATTTTGTTGGATTTCTCCAAAACGAAAGTGGTCAGAATCTACGTCCCAGCAAGTGCTCAGTGCCTAAAAGGCCAGCTTTCATTTGATTCCCAGAGCCTGGAGAAATGACTATTTTTCCCCCTGGAAAATGACCTCTCTTTGCGGCCACTCGCCCTGGCCGACCCCGACCACCCAAACTAGAAATTTCAAATTTTGTTGGATTTCTCCAAAACCAAAGTGGTCAGAATCTAGGCGAATGCAAGTCCGTAGAGCCCCAAATGTCAGCTTTCATCTGATGCCCTGACCCTGGGCAAATCATTTCTTGTTCCCCTGGAAAATGACCTCTCTTTGCGGCCACTCCCCTTGGTTGACCCTGAGTAGCCAAACTAGAAATTTCCAAATTTTGCTGGATTTCTCCAAAACGAAAGTGGTCAGAATCTACGTCCCAGCAAGTGCTCAGTGCCTAAAAGGCCAGCTTTCATCTGATGCCCAGACCCTGTGCATATGACTCCTTTTTCCCCTGGAAAATGACCTCTCTTTGCGGCCACTCGCCCTGGACGACCCTGAACACCGAAGCGAGAAATTTCCAAATTTTGCTGGATTTCTCCAAAACGAAAGTGGTCAGAATCTACGTCCCAGCAAGTGCTCAGTGCCTAAAAGGACAGCTTTCATCTGATGCCCAGCGCCTGGAGAAATGACTATTTTTCCCCCTGGAAAATGACCTCTCTTTGCGGCCACTCGCCCTGGCCGACCCCGACCACCCAAACTAGAAATTTCAAATTTTGTTGGATTTCTCCAAAACCAAAGTGGTCAGAATCTAGGCGAATGCAAGTCTGTAGAGCCCCAAAGGCCAGCTTTCATCTGATGCCCAGACCCTGTGCATATGACTTCTTTTTCCCCAGGAAAATGACCTCTCTTTGCGGACACTCGCCCTGGCCGACCCTGACCACTGAAGCTAGAAATTTCCAAATTTTGCTGCATTTCTCCAAAACCAGAGTGGTCAGAATCTAGGTCCCAGCAAGTGCTCAGAGCCCCAAAGGCCAGCTTCCATCTCATGCCCAGACCGTGGGGATATTACTACTTTTTCCCCTGGAAAATGACCTCTCTTTCCGGCCACTCGCCCTGGACGACCATGACGACCCACGCTTGAAATTACAAATTTTGCGGGATTTCTCTAAAACGAAAGTGTTCAGAATCTACGTCCCAGCAAGTGCTCAGTGCCTAAAAGGCCAGCTTTCACATGATACCCAGACCCTGTGCATATGACTTCTTTTCCCCCTGGAAAATGACCTCTCTTTGCGGCCACTCGCCCTGGCCGACCCTGTCCACTGAAGCTAGAAATTTCCAAATTTTGCTGGATTTCTCCAAAACTAAAATGGTCAGAATCTAGGGCACAGCAAGTGCTCAGAGCCCCAAAGGCCAGCTTTCATCTGATGCCCAGAGCCTTGAGAAATGGCTATTTTTTCCCCTGAAAATGACCTCTCTTTGCGGCCACTCGCCCTGGCCGACCCAGAGCTCCCAAACTAGAAATTTCCAAATTTTGCTGGATTTCTGCAAAACCAAAGTGGTCAGAATCTAGGTCCCAGCACGTGCTCAGAGCCCTAAAGCCCAGCTTCCATCTGATGCCCAGACCGTGGGGAAATGACTACTTTTTCCCCTGGAAAATGACCTCTCTTTCCGGCCACTCGCCCTGGCCGACCCTGACCACTGAACCTAGAAATTTCCAAATTTTGCTGGATTTCTCCAAAACGAAAGTGGTCAGAATCTACGTCCCAGCAAGTGCTCAGAGCCCCAAAGGCCAGCTTTCATCTGATGCCCAGAGCCTGGAGAAATGACTATTTTTTTCCTCTGGAAAATGACCTCTCTTTGCGGCCACTCTCCTTGGTTGACCTTGAGCTCCCAAACGAGAAATTTCCAAATTTTGTTGGATTTCTCCAAAACGAAAGTGGTCAGAATCTACGTCCCAGCAAGTGCTCAGTGCCTAAAAGGCCAGCTTTCATCTGATGCCCAGAGCCTGGAGAAATGACTATTTTTCCCCCTGGAAAATGACCTCTCTTTGCGGCCACTCGCCCTGGCCGACCCCGACCACCCAAACTAGAAATTTCAAATTTTGTTGGATTTCTCCAAAACGAAAGTGGTCAGAATCTAGGCGAATGCAAGTCCGTAGAGCCCCAAATGTCAGCTTTCATCTGATGCCCTGACCCTGGGCAAATCATTTCTTGTTCCCCTGGAAAATGACCTCTCTTTGCGGCCACTCCCCTTGGTTGACCCTGAGTAGCCAAACTAGAAATTTCCAAATTTTGCTGGATTTCTCCAAAACGAAAGTGGTCAGAATCTACGTCCCAGCAAGTGCTCAGTGCCTAAAAGGCCAGCTTTCATCTGATGCCCAGACCCTGTGCATATGACTCCTTTTTCCCCTGGAAAATGACCTCTCTTTGCGGCCACTCGCCCTGGACGACCCTGAACACCGAAGCGAGAAATTTCCAAATTTTGCTGGATTTCTCCAAAACGAAAGTGGTCAGAATCTACGTCCCAGCAAGTGCTCAGTGCCTAAAAGGACAGCTTTCATCTGATGCCCAGCGCCTGGAGAAATGACTATTTTTCCCCCTGGAAAATGACCTCTCTTTGCGGCCACTCGCCCTGGTCGACCCCGACCACCCAAACTAGAAATTTCAAATTTTGTTGTATTTCTCCAAAACTAAAATGGTCAGAATCTAGGGCACAGCAAGTGCTCAGAGCCCCAAAGGCCACCTTTCATCTGATGCCCAGACCGTGGGGAAATGACTATTTTTCCCTTGGAAAATGGCCTCTTGTTGCGGCCACTCGCCCTGGCCGACCCTGAGCACCCAAACTAGAAATTTCCAAATTTTGCTGGATTTCTCCAAAACAAACGTGGTCAGAATCTAGGTCTCAGCAAGTGCTCCGAGCCCCAAAGGCCAGCTTTCATCTGATGCCCAGACCGTGGGGATATTACTACTTTTTCCCCTGGAAAATGACCTCTCTTTCCGGCCACTCGCCCTGGACGACCATGAACACCCACGCTTGAAATTACAAATTTTGCGGGATTTCTCTAAAACGAAAGTGTTCCGAATCTACGTCCCAGCAAGTGCTCAGTGCCTAAAAGGCCAGCTTTCATCTGATACCCAGACCCTGTGCATATGACTTCTTTTCCCCCTGGAAAATGACCTCTCTTTGCGGCCACTCGCCCTGGCCGACCCCGACCACCCAAGCTAGAAATTTCCAAATTTTGCTGGATTTCTCCAAAACCAAAGTGGTCAGAATCTAGGCCCCACCAAGTGCTCAGAGCCCCAAAGGCCAGCTTTCATCTGATGCCCAGAGCATGGAGAAATGACTATATTTTTCCTCTGGAAAATGGCCTCTCTTTGCGGCCACTCTCCTTGGTTGACCTTGAGTTCCCAAACTAGAAATTTCCAAATTTTGTTGGATTTCTCCAAAACGAAAGTGGTCAGAATCTACGTCCCAGCAAGTGCTCAGTGCCTAAAAGGCCAGCTTTCATCTGATGCCCTGACCCAGGGCAAATCACATCTTGTTCCCCTGGAAAATGGCCTCTCTTTGCGGCCACTCGCCCTGGCCGACCCCGACCACCCAAACTAGAAATTTCAAATTTTGTTGGATTTCTCCAAAACCAAAGTGGTCAGAATCTAGGCGAATGCAAGTCCGTAGAGCCCCAAATGTCAGCTTTCATCTGAAGCCCTGACCCTGGGCAAATCACTTCTTGTTCCCCTGGAAAATGGCCTCTCTTTGCGGCCACTCGCCCTGGCCGACCCTGAGCACCCAAACTAGAAATTTCCAAATTTTGCTGGATTTCTCCAAAACAAACGTGGTCAGAATCTAGTTCTCAGCAAGTGCTCCGAGCCCCAAAGGCCAGCTTCCATCTGATGCCCAGACCGTGGGGATATTACTACTTTTTCCCCTGGAAAATGACCTCTCTTTCCGGCCACTCGCCCTGGACGACCATGACGACCCACGCTTGAAATTACAAATTTTGCGGGATTTCTCTAAAACGAAAGTGTTCAGAATCTACGTCCCAGCAAGTGCTCAGTGCCTAAAAGGCCAGCTTTCACATGATACCCAGACCCTGTGCATATGACTTCTTTTCCCCCTGGAAAATGACCTCTCTTTGCGGCCACTCGCCCTGGTCAACCCCGACCACCCAAGCGAGAAATTTCCAAATTTTGCTGCATTTCTCCAAAACCAAAGTGGTCAGAATCTAGGTCCCACCATGTGCTCAGAGCCCCAAAGGCCAGCTTTCATCTGATGCCCAGAGCCTTGAGAAATGGCTATTTTTTCCCCTGAAAATGACCTCTCTTTGCGGCCACTCGCCCTGGCCGACCCAGAGCTCCCAAACTAGAAATTTCCAAATTTTGCTGGATTTCTGCAAAACCAAAGTGGTCAGAATCTAGGTCCCAGCAAGTGCTCAGAGCCCTAAAGCCCAGCTTCCATCTGATGCCCAGACCGTGGGGAAATGACTACATTTTCCCCTGGAAAATGACCTCTCTTTCCGGCCACTCGCCCTGGCCGACCCTGACCACTGAACCTAGAAATTTCCAAATTTTGCTGGATTTCTCCAAAACGAAAGTGGTCAGAATCTACGTCCCAGCAAGTGCTCAGAGCCCCAAAGGCCAGCTTTCATCTGATGCCCAGAGCCTGGAGAAATGACTATTTTTTTCCTCTGGAAAATGACCTCTCTTTGCGGCCACTCTCCTTGGTTGACCTTGAGCTCCCAAACGAGAAATTTCCAAATTTTGTTGGATTTCTCCAAAACGAAAGTGGTCAGAATCTACGTCCCAGCAAGTGCTGAGTGCCTAAAAGGCCAGCTTTCATCTGATGCCCAGAGCCTGGAGAAATGACTATTTTTCCCCCTGGAAAATGACCTCTCTTTGCGGCCACTCGCCCTGGCCGACCCCGACCACCCAAACTAGAAATTTCAAATTTTGTTGGATTTCTCCAAAACGAAAGTGGTCAGAATCTAGGCGAATGCAAGTCCGTAGAGCCCCAAATGTCAGCTTTCATCTGATGCCCTGACCCTGGGCAAATCATTTCTTGTTCCCCTGGAAAATGACCTCTCTTTGCGGCCACTCCCCTTGGTTGACCCTGAGTAGCCAAACTAGAAATTTCCAAATTTTGCTGGATTTCTCCAAAACGAAAGTGGTCAGAATCTACGTCCCAGCAAGTGCTCAGTGCCTAAAAGGCCAGCTTTCATCTGATGCCCAGACCCTGTGCATATGACTCCTTTTTCCCCTGGAAAATGACCTCTCTTTGCGGCCACTCGCCCTGGACGACCCTGAACACCGAAGCGAGAAATTTCCAAATTTTGCTGCATTTCTCCAAAACGAAAGTGGTCAGAATCTACGTCCCAGCAAGTGCTCAGTGCCTAAAAGGACAGCTTTCATCTGATGCCCAGCGCCTGGAGAAATGACTATTTTTCCCCCTGGAAAATGACCTCTCTTTGCGGCCACTCGCCCTGGTCGACCCCGACCACCCAAACTAGAAATTTCAAATTTTGTTGGATTTCTCCAAAACCAAAGTGGTCAGAATCTAGGCGAATGCAAGTCCGTAGAGCCCCAAATGTCAGCTTTCATCTGATGCCCTGACCCTGGGCAAATCACTTCTTGTTCCCCTGGAAAATGGCCTCTCTTTGCGGCCACTCGCCCTGGCCGACCCTGTCCACTGAAGCTAGAAATTTCCAAATTTTGCTGGATTTCTCCAAAACTAAAATGGTCAGAATCTAGGGCACAGCAAGTGCTCAGAGCCCCAAAGGCCACCTTTCATCTGATGCCCAGACCGTGGGGAAATGACTATTTTTCCCTTGGAAAATGGCCTCTTGTTGCGGCCACTCGCCCTGGCCGACCCTGAGCACCCAAACTAGAAATTTCCAAATTTTGCTGGATTTCTCCAAAACAAACGTGGTCAGAATCTAGGTCTCAGCAAGTGCTCCGAGCCCCAAAGGCCAGCTTTCATCTGATGCCCAGACCGTGGGGATATTACTACTTTTTCCCCTGGAAAATGACCTCTCTTTCCGGCCACTCGCCCTGGACGACCATGAACACCCACGCTTGAAATTACAAATTTTGCGGGATTTCTCTAAAACGAAAGTGTTCCGAATCTACGTCCCAGCAAGTGCTCAGTGCCTAAAAGGCCAGCTTTCATCTGATACCCAGACCCTGTGCATATGACTTCTTTTCCCCCTGGAAAATGACCTCTCTTTGCGGCCACTCACCCTGGCCGACCCCGACCACCCAAGCTAGAAATTTCCAAATTTTGCTGGATTTCTCCAAAACCAAAGTGGTCAGAATCTAGGCCCCACCAAGTGCTCAGAGCCCCAAAGGCCAGCTTTCATCTGATGCCCAGAGCATGGAGAAATGACTATATTTTTCCTCTGGAAAATGGCCTCTCTTTGCGGCCACTCTCCTTGGTTGACCTTGAGTTCCCAAACTAGAAATTTCCAAATTTTGTTGGATTTCTCCAAAACGAAAGTGGTCAGAATCTACGTCCCAGCAAGTGCTCAGTGCCTAAAAGGCCAGCTTTCATCTGATGCCCTGACCCAGGGCAAATCACATCTTGTTCCCCTGGAAAATGGCCTCTCTTTGCGGCCACTCGCCCTGGCCGACCCCGACCACCCAAACTAGAAATTTCAAATTTTGTTGGATTTCTCCAAAACCAAAGTGGTCAGAATCTAGGCGAATGCAAGTCCGTAGAGCCCCAAATGTCAGCTTTCATCTGAAGCCCTGACCCTGGGCAAATCACTTCTTGTTCCCCTGGAAAATGGCCTCTCTTTGCGGCCACTCGCCCTGGCCGACCCTGAGCACCCAAACTAGAAATTTCCAAATTTTGCTGGATTTCTCCAAAACGAAAGTGGTCAGAATCTAGGTCCCAGCAAGTGCTCAGCGCCTAAAAGGCCAGATTTCATCTGATGCCCAGACCCTGTGCATATGACTTCTTTTTCCCCAGGAAAATGACCTCTCTTTGCGGCCACTCGCCCTGGCCGACCCTGAACACCCAAACTAGAAATTTCCAAATTTTGCTGGATTTCTCCAAAACTAAAATGGTCAGAATCTAGGTCCCAGCAAGTGCTCAGAGCCCCAAAGCCCAGCTTCCATCTGATGCCCAGACCGTGGGGAAATGACTACTTTTTCCCCTGGAAAATGGCCTCTCTTTCCGGCCACTCGCCCTGGCCGACCCTGTCCACTGACTTAGACATTTCCAAATTTTGCTGCATTTCTCCAAAACTAAAATAATCAGAATCAAGGCGAATGCAAGTCCGTAGAGCCCCAAAGGCCAGCTTTCATCTGATGCCCTGACCCAGGGCAAATCACTTCTTGTTCCCCTGGAAAATGGCCGCTCTTTGCGGCCACTCTCCTTGGCTGACCCTGAGCACCCCAACTAGAAATTTCCAAATTTTGCTGGATTTCTCCAAAACTAAAATGGTCAGAATCTAGGGCACAGCAAGTGCTCAGAGCCCCAAAGGCCAGCTTCCATCTGATGCCCAGACCGTGGGGAAATTACTACTTTTCCCCCTGGAAAATGACCTCTCTTTGCGGCCACTCGCCCTGGTCGACCCCGACCACCCAAGCTAGAAATTTCCAAATTTTGCTGGATTTCTCCAAAACTAAAATGGTCAGAATATAGGGCACAGCAAGTGCTCAGAGCCCCAAAGGCCAGCTTTCATCTGATGCCCTGAGCATGCGGAAATGACTTCTTGATCCCCTGGAAAATGGCCTCTCTTTGCAGCCACTCGCCCTGCCCGACCCTGAACACCCAAGCGAGAAATTTCAAAATTTTGCTGCATTTCTCCAAAACCAAAGTGGTCAGAATTTAGGTCCCACCATGTGCTCAGAGCCCCAAAGGCCAGCTTTCATCCGATGCCCAGAGCCTGGAGAAATGGCTATTTTTTCCCCTGAAAATGACCTCTCTTTGCGGCCACTCGCCCTGGCCGACCCTGAGCTCCCAAACTAGAAATTTCAAATTTTGCGGGATTTCTCTAAAACGAAAGTGTTCAGAATCTACGTCCCAGCAAGTGCTCAGTGCCTAAAAGGCCAGCTTTCATCTGATGCCCAGACCCTGTGCATATGACTTCTTTTCCCCCTGGAAAATGACCTCTCTTTGCGGCCACTCGCCCTGGTCGACCCCGACCACCCAAGCTAGAAATTTCCAAATTTTGCTGGATTTCTCCAAAACTAAAATGGTCAGAATCTAGGGCACAGCAAGTGCTCAGAGCCCCAAAGGCCAGCTTTCATCTGATGCCCTGAGCATGGGGAAATGACTTCTTGATCCCCTGGAAAATGGCCTCTCTTTGCGGCCCCTCGCCCTGGCCGACCCTGTCCACTGACTTAGACATTTCCAAATTTTGCTGCATTTCTCCAAAACTAAAATAGTCAGAATCAACGCGAATGCAAGTCCGTAGAGCCCCAAAGGCCAGCTTTCATCTGATGCCCAGAGCCTGGAGAAATGACTATTTTTCCCCCTGGAAAATGGCCTCTCTTTGCGGCCACTCGCCCTGGCTGCCCCTGAGCACCGAAACTAGAAATTTCCAAATTTTCCTGGATTTCTTCAAAACGAAAGTGGTCAGAATCTAGGGCACAGCAAGTGCTCAGAGCCCCAAACGTCAGCTTTCATCTGATGCCCAGTCCGTGGGGAAATGACTACTTTTTCCCCTAGAAAATGACCTCTCTTTGCGGTCACTCGCCCTGGCCGACCCCGACCACCCAAGCGAGAAATTTCAAATTTTGTTGGATTGCTCCAAAACGAAAGTGGTCAGAATCCAGGCGAATGCAAGTCCGTAGAGCCCCAAAGGCCAGCTTTCATCTGATGCCCTGACCCAGGGCAAATCACTTCTTGTTCCCCTGGAAAATGGCCTCTCTTTGCGGCCACTCTCCTTGGCTGACCCTGAGCACCCAAACTAGAAATTTCCAAATTTTGCTGGATTTCTCCAAAACAAAAGTGGTCAGAATCTACGTCCCAGCAAGTGCTCAGTGCCTAAAAGGCCAGCTTTCATCTGATACCCAGACCCTGTGCATATGACTTCTTTTCCCCCTGGAAAATGACCTCTCTTTGCGGCCACTCGCCCTGGTCGACCCCGACCACCCAAGCTAGAAATTTCCAAATTTTGCTGGATTTCTCCAAAACTAAAATGGTCAGAATCTAGGGCACAGCAAGTGCTCAGAGCCCCAAAGGCCAGCTTTCATCTGATGCCCTGAGCATTCGGAAATGACTTCTTGATCCCCTGGAAAATGGCCTCTCTTTGCAGCCACTCGCCCTGCCCGACCCTGAACACCCAAGCGAGAAATTTCCAAATTTTGCTGCATTTCTCCAAAACCAAAGTGGTCAGAATTTAGGTCCCACCATGTGCTCAGAGCCCTAAAGGCCAGCTTTCATCCGATGCCCAGAGCCAGGAGAAATGGCTATTTTTTCCCCTGAAAATGACCTCTCTTTGCGGCCACTCGCCCTGGCCGACCCCGACCACGCTAACTAGAAATTTCAAACTTTGTTGGATTTCTCCAAAACGAAAGGGGTCAGAATCTAGGCGAATGCAAGTCCGTAGAGCCCCAAATGTCAGCTTTCATCTGATGCCCTGACCCAGGGCAAATCACTTCTTGTTCCCCTGGAAAATGGCCTCTCTTTGCGGCCACTCGCCCTGGCCGACCCTGAGCTCCCAAACTAGAAATTTCCAAATTTTGCTGGATTTCTGCAAAACCAAAGTGGTCAGAATCTACGTCCCAGCAAGTGCTCAGCGCCTAAAAGGCCAGCTTTCATCTGATGCCCAGACCCTGTGCATATGACTTCTTTTCCCCCTGGAAAATGACCTCTCTTTGCGGCCACTCGCCCTGGTCGACCCCGACCACCCAAGCTAGAAATTTCCAAATTTTGCTGGATTTCTCCAAAACTAAAATGGTCAGAATCTAGGGCACAGCAAGTGCTCAGAGCCCCAAAGGCCAGCTTTCATCTGATGCCCTGAGCATGGGGAAATGACTTCTTGATCCCCTGGAAAATGGCCTCTCTTTGCGGCCACTCGCCCTGGCCGACCCTGTCCACTGACTTAGACATTTCCAAATTTTGCTGCATTTCTCCAAAACTAAAATAGTCAGAATCAAGGCGAATGCAAGTCCGTAGAGCCCCAAAGGCCAGCTTTCATCTGATGCCCTGACCCAGGGCAAATCACTTCTTGTTCCCCTGGAAAATGGCCTCTCTTTGCGGCCACTCTCCTTGGCTGACCCTGAGCACCCAAACTAGAAATTTCCAAATTTTGCGGGATTTCTCTAAAACGAAAGTGTTCAGAATCTACGCCCCAGCAAGTGCTCAGTGCCTAAAAGGCCAGCTTTCATCTGATACCCAGACCCTGTGCATATGACTTCTTTTCCCCCTGGAAAATGACCTGTCTTTGCGGCCACTCACCCTGGTCGACCCCGACCACCCAAGCTAGAAATTTCCAAATTTTGCTGGATTTCTCCAAAACTAAAATGGTCAGAATCTAGGGCACAGCAAGTGCTCAGAGCCCCAAAGGCCAGCTTTCATCTGATGCCCTGAGCATGCGGAAATGACTTCTTGATCCCCTGGAAAATGGCCTCTCTTTGCGGCCACTCGCCCTGCCCGACCCTGAACACCCAAGCGAGAAATTTCCAAATTTTGCTGCATTTCTCCAAAACCAAAGTGGTCAGAATTTAGGTCCCACCATGTGCTCAGAGCCCCAAAGGCCAGCTTTCATCTGATGCCCAGAGCCTGGAGAAATGGCTATTTTTTCCCCTGAAAATTACCTCTCTTTGCGGCCACTCGCCCTGGCCGACCCCGACCACGCAAACTAGAAATTTCAAATTTTGTTGGATTTCTCCAAAACGAAAGTGGTCAGAATCTAGGCGAATGCAAGTCCGTAGAGCCCCAAATGTCAGCTTTCATCTGATGCCCTGACCCTGGGCAAATCACTTCTTGTTCCCCTGGAAAATGGCCTCTCTTTGCGGCCACACGCCCTGGTCGACCCCGACCACCCAAGCTAGAAATTTCCAAATTTTGCTGGATTTCTCCAAAACCAAAGTGGTCAGAATCTAGGTCCCAGCAAGTGCTCAGAGCCCCAAAGGCCAGCTTTCATCTGATGCCCAGACCCTGTGCATATGACTTCTTTTGCCCCTGGAAAATGACCTCTCTTTGCGGCCACTCGCCCTGGACGACCCTGTCCACTGAAGCTAGAAATTTCCAAATTTTGCTGGATTTCTCCAAAACTAAAATGGTCAGAATCTAGGGCACAGCAAGTGCTCAGAGCCCCAAAGGCCAGCTTCCATCTGATGCCCAGACCGTGGGGAAATGACTACTTTTTCCCCTGGAAAATGGCCTCTCTTTCTGGCCAGTCGCCCTGGACGACCACGACCACCCACACTTGAAATTACAAATTTTGCTGGATTTCTCCAAAACGAAAGTGGTCAGAATCTACGTCCCAGCAAGTGCTCAGTGCCTAAAAGGCCAGCTTTCATCTGATGCCCAGACCCTGTGCATATGACTTCTTTTCCCCCTGGAAAATGACCTCTCTTTGCGGCCACTCGCCCTGGTCGACCCCGACCACCCAAGCTAGAAATTTCCAAATTTTGCTGCAATTCTCCAAAACTAAAATGGTCAGAATCTAGGGCACAGCAAGTGCTCAGAGCCCCAAAGGCCAGCTTTCATCTGTTGCCCTGAGCATGGGGAAATGACTTCTTTTCCCCCTGGAAAATGGCCTCTCTTTGCAGCCCCTCGCCCTGGCCGACCCCGACCACCCAAGCTAGAAATTTCAAATTTTGTTGGATTTCTCCAAATCCAAAATGGTCAGAATCTAGGCGAATGCAAGTCCGCAGAGCCCCAAACGTAAGCTTTCATCTGATGCCCTGACCCAGGGCAAATCACATCTTGTTCCCCTGGAAAATGGCCTCTCTTTGCGGCCACTCGCCCTGGCTGACCCTGAGCACCCAAACTAGAAATTTCCAAATTTTGCTGGATTTCTCCAAAACAAAAGTGGTCAGAATCTAGGTCCCACCAAGTGCTCAGAGCCCCAAAGGCCAGCTTTCATCTGATGCCCAGACCCTGTGCATATGACTTCTTTTCCCCCTGGAAAATGACCTCTCTTTGCGGCCACTCGCCCTGGTCGACCCCGACCACCCAAGCTAGAAATTTCCAAATTTTGCTGGATTTCTCCAAAACTAAAATGGTCAGAATCTAGGGCACAGCAAGTGCTCAGAGCCCCAAAGGCCAGCTTTCATCTGATGCCCTGAGCATGGGGAAATGACTTCTTGATCCCCTGGAAAATGGCCTCTCTTTGCGGCCACTCGCCCTCGCCGACCCTGTCCACTGACTTAGACATTTCCAAATTTTGCTGCATTTCTCCAAAACTAAAATGGTCAGAATCTAGGCGAATGCAAGTCCGTAGAGCCCCAAAGGCCAGCTTTCATCTGATGCCCAGAGACTGGAGAAATGACTATTTTTCCCCCTGGAAAATGACCTCTCTTTGCGGCCACTCGCCCTGGTCGACCCCGACCACCCAAGCTAGAAATTTCCAAATTTTGTTGGATTTCACCAAATCCAAAGTGGTCAGAACCTAGGCGAATGCAAGTCCGTAGAGCCCCAAACGTCAGCTTTCATCTGATGCCCTGACCCAGGGCAAATCACGTCTTGTTCCCCTGGGAAATGGCCTCTCTTTGCGGCCACTCTCCTTGGCTGACCCTGAGCACCCAAACTAGAAATTTCCAAATTTTGCTGGATTTCTCTAAAACGAAAGTGTTCAGAATCTACGTCCCAGCAAGTGCTCAGTGCCTAAAAGGCCAGCTTTCATCTGGTACCCAGACCCTGTGCATATGACTTCTTTTCCCCCTGGAAAATGACCTCTCTTTGCGGCCACTCGCCCTGGTCGACCCCGACCACCCAAGCTAGAAATTTCCAAATTTTGCTGGATTTCTCCAAAACTAAAATGGTCAGAATCTAGGGCACAGCAAGTGCTCAGAGCCCCAAAGGCCAGCTTTCATCTGATGCCCTGAGCATGCGGAAATGACTTCTTGATCCCCTGGAAAATGGCCTCTCTTTGCGGCCACTCGCCCTGCCCGACCCTGAACACCCAAGCGAGAAATTTCCAAATTTTGCTGCATTTCTCCAAAACCAAAGTGGTCAGAATTTAGGTCCCACCATGTGCTCAGAGCCCCAAAGGCCAGCTTTCATCCGATGCCCAGAGCCTGGAGAAATGGCTATTTTTTCCCCTGAAAATGACCTCTCTTTGCGGCCACTCGCCCTGGCCGACCCCGACCACGCAAACTAGAAATTTCAAATTTTGTTGGATTTCTCCAAAACGAAAGGGGTCAGAATCTAGGCGAATACAAGTCCGTAGAGCCCCAAATGTCAGCTTTCATCTGATGCCCTGACCCTGGGCAAATCACTTCTTGTTCCCCTGGAAAATGGCCTCTCTTTGCGGCCACTCGCCCTGGCCGACCCTGAGCTCCCAAACTAGAAATTTCCAAATTTTGCTGGATTTCTGCAAAACCAAAGTGGTCAGAATCTACGTCCCAGCAAGTGCTCAGCGCCTAAAAGGCCAGCTTTCATCTGATGCCCAGACCCTGTGCATATGACTTCTTTTCCCCCAGGAAAATGACCTCTCTTTGCGGCCACTCGCCCTGGTCGACCCCGACCACCCAAGCTAGAAATTTCCAAATTTTGCTGGATTTCTCCAAAACTAAAATGGTCAGAATCTAGGGCACAGCAAGTGCTCAGAGCCCCAAAGGCCAGCTTTCATCTGATGCCCTGAGCATGGGGAAATGACTTCTTGATCCCCTGGAAAATGGCCTCTCTTTGCGGCCACTCGCCCTGGCCGACCCTGTCCACTGACTTAGACATTTCCAAATTTTGCTGCATTTCTCCAAAACTAAAATAGTCTGAATCAAGGCGAATGCAAGTCCGTAGAGCCCCAAAGGCCAGCTTTCATCTGATGCCCAGAGCCTGGAGAAATGACTATTTTTCCCCCTGGAAAATGGCCTCTCTTTTCGGCCACTCGCCCTGGCTGCCCCTGAGCACCCAAACTAGAAATTTCCAAATTTTCCTGGATTTCTTCAAAACAAAAGTGGTCAGAATCTAGGGCACAGCAAGTGCTCAGAGCCCCAAACGTCAGCTTTCATCTGATGCCCAGTCCGTGGGGAAATGACTACTTTTTCCCCTGGAAAATGACCTCTCTTTGCGGTCACTCGCCCTGGCCGACCCCGACCACCCAATCGAGAAATTTCAAATTTTGTTGGATTGCTCAAAAACGAAAGTGGTCAGAATCCAGGCGAATGCAAGTCCGTAGAGCCCCAAACTTCAGCTTTCATCTGATGCCCTGACCCAGGGCAAATCACTTCTTGTTCCCCTGGAAAATGGCCTCTCTTTTCGGCCACTCGCCCTGGCTGACCCTGAGCACCCAAACTAGAAATTTCCAAATTTTGCGGGATTTCTCTAAAACGAAAGTGTTCAGAATCTACGTCCCAGCAAGTGCTCAGTGCCTAAAAGGCCAGCTTTCATCTGATACCCAGACCCTGTGCATATGACTTCTTTTCCCCCTGGAAAATGACCTCTCTTTGCGGCCACTCGCCCTGGTCGACCCCGACCACCCAAGCTAGAAATTTCCAAATTTTGCTGGATTTCTCCAAAACTAAAATGGTCAGAATCTAGGGCACAGCAAGTGCTCAGAGCCCCAAACGTCAGCTTTCATCTGATGCCCAGTCCGTGGGGAAATGACTACTTTTTCCCCTGGAAAATGACCTCTCTTTGCGGTCACTCGCCCTGGCCGACCCCGACCACCCAATCGAGAAATTTCAAATTTTGTTGGATTGCTCAAAAACGAAAGTGGTCAGAATCCAGGCGAATGCAAGTCCGTAGAGCCCCAAACTTCAGCTTTCATCTGATGCCCTGACCCAGGGCAAATCACTTCTTGTTCCCCTGGAAAATGGCCTCTCTTTGCGGCCACTCTCCTTGGCTGACCCTGAGCACCCAAACTCGAAATTTCCAAATTTTGCGGGATTTCTCTAAAACGAAAGTGTTCAGAATCTACGTCCCAGCAAGTGCTCAGTGCCTAAAAGGCCAGCTTTCATCTGATACCCAGACCCTGTGCATATGACTTCTTTTCCCCCTGGAAAATGACCTCTCTTTGCGGCCACTCGCCCTGGTCGACCCCGACCACCCAAGCTAGAAATTTCCAAATTTTGCTGGATTTCTCCAAAACTAAAATGGTCAGAATCTGGGGCACAGCAAGTGCTCAGAGCCCCAAAGGCCAGCTTTCATCTGATGCCCAGAGCCTGGAGAAATGGCTATTTTTTCCCCTGAAAATTACCTCTCTTTGCGGCCACTCGCCCTGGCCGACCCCGACCACGCAAACTAGAAATTTCAAATTTTGTTGGATTTCTCCAAAACGAAAGTGGTCAGAATCTAGGCGAATGCAAGTCCGTAGAGCCCCAAATGTCAGCTTTCATCTGATGCCCTGACCCTGGGCAAATCACTTCTTGTTCCCCTGGAAAATGGCCTCTCTTTGCGGCCACACGCCCTGGTCGACCCCGACCACCCAAGCTAGAAATTTCCAAATTTTGCTGGATTTCTCCAAAACCAAAGTGGTCAGAATCTAGGTCCCAGCAAGTGCTCAGAGCCCCAAAGGCCAGCTTTCATCTGATGCCCAGACCCTGTGCATATGACTTCTTTTGCCCCTGGAAAATGACCTCTCTTTGCGGCCACTCGCCCTGGACGACCCTGTCCACTGAAGCTAGAAATTTCCGAATTTTGCTGGATTTCTCCAAAACTAAAATGGTCAGAATCTAGGGCACAGCAAGTGCTCAGAGCCCCAAAGGCCAGCTTCCATCTGATGCCCAGACCGTGGGGAAATGACTACTTTTTCCCCTGGAAAATGGCCTCTCTTTCCGGCCAGTCGCCCTGGACGACCACGACCACCCACACTTGAAATTACAAATTTTGCTGGATTTCTCCAAAACGAAAGTGGTCAGAATCTACGTCCCAGCAAGTGCTCAGTGCCTAAAAGGCCAGCTTTCATCTGATGCCCAGACCCTGTGCATATGACTTCTTTTCCCCCTGGAAAATGACCTCTCTTTGCGGCCACTCGCCCTGGTCGACCCCGACCACCCAAGCTAGAAATTTCCAAATTTTGCTGGATTTCTCCAAAACTAAAATGGTCAGAATCTAGGGCACAGCAAGTGCTCAGAGCCCCAAAGGCCAGCTTTCATCTGTTGCCCTGAGCATGGGGAAATGACTTCTTTTCCCCCTGGAAAATGGCCTCTCTTTGCAGCCCCTCGCCCTGGCCGACCCCGACCACCCAAGCTAGAAATTTCAAATTTTGTTGGATTTCTCCAAATCCAAAATGGTCAGAATCTAGGCGAATGCAAGTCCGCAGAGCCCCAAACGTAAGCTTTCATCTGATGCCCTGACCCAGGGCAAATCACATCTTGTTCCCCTGGAAAATGGCCTCTCTTTGCGGCCACTCGCCCTGGCTGACCCTGAGCACCGAAACTAGAAATTTCCAAATTTTGCTGGATTTCTCCAAAACCAAAGTGGTCAGAATCTAGGTCCCAGCAAGTGCTCAGAGCCCCAAAGGCCAGCTTTCATCTGATGCCCAGACCCTGTGCATATGACGTCTTTTGCCCCTGGAAAATGACCTCTCTTTGCGGCCACTCGCCCTGGACGACCCTGTCCACTGAAGCTAGAAATTTCCAAATTTTGCTGGATTTCTCCAAAACTAAAATGGTCAGAATCTAGGGCACAGCAAGTGCTCAGAGCCCCAAAGGCCAGCTTCCATCTGATGCCCAGACCGTGGGGAAATGACTACTTTTTCCCCTGGACAATGGCCTCTCTTTCCGGCCAGTCGCCCTGGACGACCACGACCACCCACACTTGAAATTACAAATTTTGCTGGATTTCTCCAAAACGAAAGTGGTCAGAATCTACGTCCCAGCAAGTGCTCAGTGCCTAAAAGGCCAGCTTTCATCTGATGCCCAGACCCTGTGCATATGACTTCTTTTCCCCCTGGAAAATGACCTCTCTTTGCGGCCACTCGCCCGGGTCGACCCCGACCACCCAAGCTAGAAATTTCCAAATTTTGCTGCATTTCTCCAAAACTAAAATGGTCAGAATCTAGGGCACAGCAAGTGCTCAGAGCCCCAAAGGCCAGCTTTCATCTGTTGCCCTGAGCATGGGGAAATGACTTCTTTTCCCCCTGGAAAATGGCCTCTCTTTGCAGCCCCTCGCCCTGGCCGACCCCGACCACCCAAGCTAGAAATTTCAAATTTTGTTGGATTTCTCCAAATCCAAAATGGTCAGAATCTAGGCGAATGCAAGTCCGCAGAGCCCCAAACGTAAGCATTCATCTGATGCCCTGACCGAGGGCAAATCACATCTTGTTCCCCTGGAAAATGGCCTCTCTTTGCGGCCACTCGCCCTGGCTGACCCTGAGCACCCAAACTAGAAATTTCCAAATTTTGCTGGATTTCTCCAAAACAAAAGTGGTCAGAATCTAGGTCCCACCAAGTGCTCAGAGCCCCAAAGGCCAGCTTTCATCTGATGCCCAGACCCTGTGCATATGACTTCTTTTCCCCCTGGAAAATGACCTCTCTTTGCGGCCACTCGCCCTGGTCGACCCCGACCACCCAAGCTAGAAATTTCCAAATTTTGCTGGATTTCTCCAAAACTAAAATGGTCAGAATCTAGGGCACAGCAAGTGCTCAGTGCCTAAAAGGCCAGCTTTCATCTGATGCCCAGACCCTGTGCATATGACTTCTTTTCCCCCTGGAAAATGACCTCTCTTTGCGGCCACTCGCCCGGGTCGACCCCGACCACCCAAGCTAGAAATTTCCAAATTTTGCTGCATTTCTCCAAAACTAAAATGGTCAGAATCTAGGGCACAGCAAGTGCTCAGAGCCCCAAAGGCCAGCTTTCATCTGTTGCCCTGAGCATGGGGAAATGACTTCTTTTCCCCCTGGAAAATGGCCTCTCTTTGCAGCCCCTCGCCCTGGCCGACCCCGACCACCCAAGCTAGAAATTTCAAATTTTGTTGGATTTCTCCAAATCCAAAATGGTCAGAATCCAGGCGAATGCAAGTCCGTAGAGCCCCAAATGTCTGCTTTCATCTGATGCCCTGACCCGGGGCAAATCACTTCTTGTTCCCCTGGAAAATGGCCTCTCTTTGCGGCCACTCGCCCTGGCCGACCCTGAGCACCCAAACTAGTAATTTCCAAATTTTGCTGGATTTCTCCAAAACGAAAGTGGTCAGAATCTACGTCCCAGCAAGTGCTCTGTGCCTAAAAGACCAACTTTCATCTGATGCCCAGACCCTGTGCATATGACTCCTTTTTCCCTGGAAAATGGCGTCTCTTTTCGGCCACTCGCCCTGGACGACCCTGAACACCGAAGCGAGAAATTTCCAAATTTTGCTGGATTTCTCCAAAACTAAAATGGTCAGAATCTAGGGCACAGCAAGTGCTCAGAGCCCCAAAGGCCAGCTTTCATCTGATGCCCAGACGGTGGGGAAATGACTTCTTGATCCCCTGGAAAATGGCCTCTCTTTGCGGCCACTCGCCCTGGCCGACCCTGTCCACTGACTTAGACATTTCCAAATTTTGCTGCATTTCTCCAAAACTAAAATGGTCAGAATCTAGGCGAATGCAAGTCCGTAGAGCCCCAAAGGCCAGCTTTCATCTGATGCCCAGAGACTGGAGAAATGACTATTTTTCCCCCTGGAAAATGACCTCTCTTTGCGGCCACTCGCCCTGGTCGACCCCGACCACCCAAGCTAGAAATTTCCAAATTTTGTTGGATTTCACCAAATCCAAAGTGGTCAGAACCTAGGCGAATGCAAGTCCGTAGAGCCCCAAACGTCAGCTTTCATCTGATGCCCTGACCCTGGGCAAATCACGTCTTGTTCCCCTGGGAAATGGCCTCTCTTTTCGGCCACTCGCCCTGGCTGACCCTGAGCACCCAAACTAGAAATTTCCAAATTTTGCTGGATTTCTCCAAAACTAAAATGGTCAGAATCTAGGGCACAGCAAGTGCTCAGAGCCCCAAAGGCCAGCTTCCATCTGATGCCCAGACCGTGGGGAAATGACTACTTTTTCCCCTGGAAAATGGCCTCTCTTTGCGGCCACTCGCCCTGGACGGCCACGACCACCCACGCTTGAAATTACAAATTTTGCTGGATTTCTCTAAAACAAAAGTGGTCTGAATCTAGGGCACAGCAAGTGCTCAGTGCCTAAAAGGCCAGCTTTCATCTGTTGCCCTGAGCATGGGGAAATGACTTCTTTTCCCCCTGGAAAATGGCCTCTCTTTCCGGCCACTCGCCCTGGCCGACCCTGTCCACTGTCTTAGACATTTCCAAATTTTGCTGCATTTCTCCAAAACTAAAATAGTCAGAATCTAGGCGAATGCAAGTCCGTAGAGCCCCAAAGGCCAGCTTTCATCTGATGCCCAGACCCTGTGCATATGACTTCTTTTCCCCTGGAAAATGACCTCTCTTTGCGGCCACTCGCCCTGGTGGACCCCGAACACCCAAGCTAGAAATTTCCAAATTTTGTTGGATTTCACCAAATCCAAAGTGGTCAGAACCTAGGCGAATGCAAGTCCGTAGAGCCCCAAACGTCAGCTTTCATCTGATGCCCTGACCCTGGGCAAATCACGTCTTGTTCCCCTGGGAAATGGCCTCTCTTTTCGGCCACTCGCCCTGGCTGACCCTGAGCACCCAAACTAGAAATTTGCAGATTTTGCTGGATTTCTCCAAAACAAAAGTGGTCAGAATCTAGGACCCACCAAGTGCTCAGAGCCCCAAAGGCCAGCTTTCATCTGATGCCCAGACCGTGGGGAAATGACTACTTTTTCCCCTGGAAAATGACCTCTCTTTGCGGTCACTCGCCCTGGCCGACCCCGACCACCCAAGCTAGAAATTTCAAATTTTGTTGGATTTCCCCAAAAAGAAAGTGGTCAGAATCCAGGCGAATGCAAGTCTGTAGAGCCCCAAATGTCTGCTTTCATCTGATGCCCTGACCCGGGGCAAATCACTTCTTGTTCCCCTGGAAAATGGCCTCTCTTTGCGGCCACTCGCCCTGGCTGACCCTGAGCACCCAAACTAGAAATTTGCAAATTTTGCTGGATTTCTCCAAAACAAAAGTGGTCAGAATCTAGGTCCCACCAAGTGCTCAGAGCCCCAAAGGCCAGCTTTCATCTGATGCCCAGACCCTGTGCATATGACTTCTTTTCCCCCTGGAAAATGACCTCTCTTTGCGGCCACTCGCCCTGATCGACCCCGACCACCCAAGCTAGAAATTTCCAAATTTTGTTGGATTTCTCCAAATCCAAAGTGGTCAGAACCTAGGCGAATGCAAGTCCGTAGAGCCCCAAATGTCTGCTTTCATCTGATGCCCTGACCCGGGGCAAATCACTTCTTGTTCCCCTGGAAAATGGCCTCTCTTTTCGGCCACTCGCCCTGGCTGACCCTGAGCACCCAAACTAGAAATTTCCAAATTTTGCTGGATTTCTCCAAAACTAAAATGGTCAGAATCTAGGGCACAGCAAGTGCTCAGAGCCCCAAAGGCCAGCTTCCATCTGTTGCCCTGAGCATGGGGAAATGACTTCTTTTCCCCCTGGAAGATGGCCTCTCTTTCCGGCCACTCGCCCTGGCCGACCCTGTCCACTGACTTAGACATTTCCAAATTTTGCTGCATTTCTCCAAAACTAAAATAGTCAGAATCTAGGCGAATGCAAGTCCGTAGAGCCCCAAAGGCCAGCTTTCATCTGATGCCCAGAGACTGGAGAAATGACTATTTTTCCCCCTGGAAAATGACCTCTCTTTGCGGCCACTCGCCCTGGCCGACCCCGACCACCCAAGCTAGAAATTTCCAAATTTTGTTGGATTTCACCAAATCCAAAGTGGTCAGAACCTAGGCGAATGCAAGTCCGTAGAGCCCCAAACGTCAGCTTTCATCTGATGCCCTGACCCTGGGCAAATCACGTCTTGTTCCCCTGGGAAATGGCCTCTCTTTTCGGCCACTCGCCCTGGCTGACCCTGAGCACCCAAACTAGAAATTTGCAGATTTTGCTGGATTTCTCCAAAACAAAAGTGGTCAGAATCTAGGTCCCACCAAGTGCTCAGAGCCCCAAAGGCCAGCTTTCATCTGATGCCCAGACCGTGGGGAAATGACTACTTTTTCCCCTGGAAAATGACCTCTCTTTGCGGTCACTCGCCCTGGTCGACCCCGACCACCCAAGCTAGAAATTTCCAAATTTTGCTGGATTTCTCCAAAACTAAAATGGTCAGAATCTAGGGCACAGCAAGTGCTCAGAGCCCCAAAGGCCAGCTTTCATCTGATGCCCAGACGGTGGGGAAATGACTTCTTGATCCCCTGGAAAATGGCCTCTCTTTGCGGCCACTCGCCCTGGCCGACCCTGTCCACTGACTTAGACATTTCCAAATTTTGCTGCATTTCTCCAAAACTAAAATGGTCAGAATCTAGGCGAATGCAAGTCCGTAGAGCCCCAAAGGCCAGCTTTCATCTGATGCCCAGAGACTGGAGAAATGACTATTTTTCCCCCTGGAAAATGACCTCTCTTTGCGGCCACTCGCCCTGGCTGACCCCGACCACCCAAGCTAGAAATTTCCAAATTTTGTTGGATTTCTCCAAATCCAAAGTGGTCAGAACCTAGGCGAATGCAAGTCCGTAGAGCCCCAAATGTCTGCTTTCATCTGATGCCCTGACCCGGGGCAAATCACTTCTTGTTCCCCTGGAAAATGGCCTCTCTTTTCGGCCACTCGCCCTGGCTGACCCCGAGCACCCAAACTAGAAATTTCCAAATTTTGCTGGATTTCTCCAAAACTAAAATGGTCAGAATCTAGGGCACAGCAAGTGCTCAGAGCCCCAAAGGCCAGCTTCCATCTGTTGCCCTGAGCATGGGGAAATGACTTCTTGATCCCCTGGAAAATGGCCTCTCTTTCCGGCCACTCGCCCTGGCCGACCCTGTCCACTGACTTAGACATTTCCAAATTTTGTTGGATTTCTCCAAATCCAAAGTGGTCAGAATCTAGGAGAATGCAAGTCCGCAGAGCCCCAAAAGTCAACTTTCATCTGATGCCCTGACCCTGGGCAAATCACGTCTTGTTCCCCTGGGAAATGGCCTCTCTTTGCGGCCCCTCGCCCTGGCCGACCCCGACCACCCAAGCTAGAAATTTCAAATTTTGTTGGATTTCTCCAAATCCAAAATGGTCAGAATCTAGGCGAATGCAAGTGCGCAGAGCCCCAAACGTAAGCCTTCATCTGATGCCCTGACCCAGGGCAAATCACATCTTGTTCCCCTGGAAAATGGCCTCTCTTTGCGGCCACTCGCCCTGGCTGACCCAGAGCACCCAAACTAGTAATTTCCAAATTTTGCTGGATTTCTCCAAAACGAAAGTGGTCAGAATCTACGTCCCAGCAAGTGCTCAGTGCCTAAAAGGCCAGCTTTCATCTGATGCCCAGACCCTGTGCATATGACTTCTTTTCCCCCTGGAAAATGACCTCTCTTTGCGGCCACTCGCCCTGGTCGACCCCGACCACCCAAGCTAGAAATTTCCAAATTTTGCTGGATTTCTCCAAAACTAAAATGGTCAGAATCTAGGGCACAGCAAGTGCTCAGAGCCCCAAAGGCCAGCTTCCATCTGATGCCCTGAGCATGGGGAAATGACTTCTTGATCCCCTGGAAAATGGCCTCTCTTTGCGGCCACTCGCCCTGGCCGACCCTGTCCACTGACTTAGACATTTCCAAATTTTGCTGCATTTCTCCAAAACTAAAATGGTCAGAATCTAGGCGAATGCAAGTCCGTAGAGCCCCAAAGGCCAGCTTTCATCTGATGCCCAGAGACTGGAGAAATGACTATTTTTCCCCCTGGAAAATGACCTCTCTTTGCGGCCACTCGCCCTGGTCGACCCCGACCACCCAAGCTAGAAATTTCCAAATTTTGTTGGATTTCACCAAATCCAAAGTGGTCAGAACCTAGGCGAATGCAAGTCCGTAGAGCCCCAAACGTCAGCTTTCATCTGATGCCCTGACCCTGGGCAAATCACGTCTTGTTCCCCTGGGAAATGGCCTCTCTTTGCGGCCACTCGCCCTGGTCGACCCCAACCACCCAAGCTAGAAATTTCCAAATTTTGCTGGATTTCTCCAAAACCAAAGTGGTCAGAATCTAGGGCACAGGAAGTGCTCAGAGCCCCAAAGGCCAGCTTCCATCTGATGCCCAGACCGTGGGGAAATGACTACTTTTTCCCCTGGAAAATGACCTCTCTTTCCGGCCACTCGCCCTGGCCGACCCTGTCCACTGTCTTAGACATTTCCAAATTTTACTGCATTTCTCCAAAACTAAAATAGTCAGAATCTAGGCGAATGCAAGTCCGTAGAGCCCCAAAGGCCAGCTTTCATCTGATGCCCAGACCCTGTGCATATGACTTCTTTTCCCCTGGAAAATGACCTCTCTTTGCGGCCACTCGCCCTGGTGGACCCCGAACACCCAAGCTAGAAATTTCAAATTTTGTTGGATTTCACCAAATCCAAAATGGTCAGAATCTAGGCGAATGCAAGTCCGCAGAGCCCCAAACGTAAGCTTTCATCTGATGCCCAGACCGTGGGGAAATGACTACTTTTTCCCCTGGAAAATGGCCTCTCTTTGTGGCCACTCGCCCTGGCTGACCCTGAGCACCCAAACTAGAAATTTGCAAATTTTGCTGGATTTCTCCAAAACAAAAGTGGTCAGAATCTAGGTCCCACCAAGTGCTCAGAGCCCCAAAGGCCAGCTTTCATCTGATGCCCAGACCCTGTGCATATGACTTCTTTTCCCCCTGGAAAATGACCTCTCTTTGCGGCCACTCGCCCTGGTCGACCCCGACCACCCAAGCTAGAAATTTCCAAATTTTGCTGGATTTCTCCAAAACTAAAATGGTCAGAATCTAGGGCACAGCAAGTGCTCAGAGCCCCAAAGGCCAGCTTTCATCTGATGCCCTGAGCATGGGGAAAAGACTTCTTGATCCCCTGGAAAATGGCCTCTCTTTGCGGCCACTCGCCCTGGCCGACCCTGTCCACTGACTTAGACATTTCCAAATTTTGCTGCATTTCTCCAAAACTAAAATGGTCAGAATCTAGGCGAATGCAAGTCCGTAGAGCCCCAAAGGCCAGCTTTCATCTGATGCCCAGAAACTGGAGAAATGACTATTTTTCCCCCTGGAAAATGACCTCTCTTTGCGGCCACTCACCCTGGTCGACCCCGACCACCCAAGCTAGAAATTTCCAAATTTTGTTGGATTTCACCAAATCCAAAGTGGTCAGAACCTAGGCGAATGCAAGTCCGTAGAGCCCCAAACGTCAGCTTTCATCTGATGCCCTGACCCTGGGCAAATCACGTCTTGTTCCCCTGGGAAATGGCCTCTCTTTTCGGCCACTCGCCCTGGCTGACCCTGAGCACCCAAACTAGAAATTTCCAAATTTTGCTGGATTTCTCCAAAACTAAAATGGTCAGAATCTAGGGCACTGCAAGTGCTCAGAGCCCCAAAGGCCAGCTTCCATCTGATGCCCAGACCGTGGGGAAATGACTACTTTTTCCCCTGGAAAATGGCCTCTCTTTCCGGCCACTCGCCCTGGCCGACCCTGTCCACTGTCTTAGACATTTCCAAATTTTGCTGCGTTTCTCCAAAACTAAAATAGTCAGAATCTAGGCGAATGCAAGTCCGTAGAGCCCCAAAGGCCAGCTTTCATCTGATGCCCAGACCCTGTGCATATGACTTCTTTTCCCCTGGAAAATGACCTCTCTTTGCGGCCACTCGCCCTGGTGGACCCCGACCACCCAAGCTAGAAATTTCAAATTTTGTTGGAGTTCTCCAAATCCAAAGTGGTCAGAATCTAGGCGAATGCAAGTCCGCAGAGCCCCAAAAGTCAGCTTTCATCTGATGCCCTGACCCTGGGCAAATCACATCTTGTTCCCCTGGAAAATGGCCTCTCTTTGCGGCCCCTCGCCCTGGCCGACCCCGACCACCCAAGCTAGAAATTTCAAATTTTGTTGGATTTCTCCAAATCCAAAATGGTCAGAATCTAGGCGAATGCAAGTCAGCAGAGCCCCAAACGTAAGCTTTCATCTGATGCCCTGACCCAGGGCAAATCACATCTTGTTCCCCTGGAAAATGGCCTCTCTTTGTGGCCACTCGCCCTGGCAGACCCTGAGCACCCAAACTAGAAATTTGCAAATTTTGCTGGATTACTCCAAAACAAAAGTGGTCAGAATCTAGGTCCCACCAAGTGCTCAGAGCCCCAAAGGCCAGCTTTCATCTGATGCCCAGACCCTGTGCATATGACTTCTTTTCCCCCTGGAAAATGACCTCTCTTTGCGGCCACTCGCCCTGGTCGACCCCGACCACCCAAGCTAGAAATTTCCAAATTTTGCTGGATTTCTCCAAAACTAAAATGGTCAGAATCGAGGGCACAGCAAGTGCTCAGAGCCCCAAAGGCCAGCTTTCATCTGATGCCCTGAGCATGGGGAAATGACTTCTTGATCCCCTGGAAAATGGCCTCTCTTTGCGGCCACTCGCCCTGGCTGACACTGAGCACCCAAACTAGAAATTTCCAAATTTTGCTGGATTTCTCCAAAACTAAAATGGTCAGAATCTAGGGCACAGCAAGTGCTCAGAGCCCCAAAGGCCAGCTTCCATCTGATGCCCAGACCGTGGGGAAATGTCTACTTTTTCCCCTGGAAAATGGCCTCTCTTTCCGGCCACTCGCCCTGGACGGCCACGACCACCCACGCTTGAAATTACAAATTTTGCTGGATTTCTCCAAAACGAAAGTGGTCAGAATCTACGTCCCAGCAAGTGCTCAGTGCCTAAAAGGCCAGCTTTCATCTGTTTCCCTGAGCATGGGGAAATGACTTCTTTTCCCCCTGGAAAATGGCCTCTCTTTCCGGCCACTCGCCCTGGCCGACCCTGTCCACTGTCTTAGACATTTCCAAATTTTGCTGCATTTCTCCAAAACTAAAATAGTCAGAATCTAGGCGAATGCAAGTCCGTAGAGCCCCAAAGGCCAGCTTTCATCTGATGCCCAGACCCTGTGCATATGACTTCTTTTCCCCTGGAAAATGACCTCTCTTTGCGGCCACTCGCCCTGGTGGACCCCGAACACCCAAGCTAGAAATTTCAAATTTTGTTGGATTTCTCCAAATCCAAAGTGGTCAGAATCTAGGCGAATGCAAGTCCGCAGAGCCCCAAAAGTCAGCTTTCATCTGATGCCCTGACCCTGGGCAAATCACAACTTGTTCCCCTGGAAAATGGCCTCTCTTTGCGGCCACTCGCCCTGGCTGACCCTGAGCACCCAAACTAGAAATTTCCAAATTTTGCTGGATTTCTCCAAAACAAAAGTGGTCAGAATCTAGGACCCACCAAGTGCTCAGAGCCCCAAAGGCCAGCTTTCATCTGATGCCCAGACCGTGGGGAAATGACTACTTTTTCCCCTGGAAAATGACCTCTCTTTGCGGTCACTCGCCCTGGCCGACCCCGACCACCCAAGCTAGAAATTTCAAATTTTGTTGGATTTCCCCAAAAAGAAGGTGGTCAGAATCCAGGCGAATGCAAGTCCGTAGAGCCCCAAATGTCTGCTTTCATCTGATGCCCTGACCCGGGGCAAATCACTTCTTGTTCCCCTGGAAAATGGCCTCTCTTTGCGGCCACTCGCCCTGGCTGACCCTGAGCACCCAAACTAGTAATTTCCAAATTTTGCTGGATTTCTCCAAAACGAAAGTGGTCAGAATCTACGTCCCAGCAAGTGCTCTGTGCCTAAAAGACCAACTTTCATCTGATGCCCAGACCCTGTGCATATGACTCCTTTTTCCCTGGAAAATGGCCTCTCTTTCCGGCCACTCGCCCTGGACGGCCACGACCACCCACGCTTGAAATTACAAATTTTGCTGGATTTCTCCAAAACTAAAATGGTCAGAATCTAGGGCACAGCAAGTGCTCAGAGCCCCAAAGGCCAGCTTTCATCTGATGCCCAGACGGTGGGGAAATGACTTCTTGATCCCCTGGAAAATGGCCTCTCTTTGCGGCCACTCGCCCTGGCCGACCCTGTCCACTGACTTAGACATTTCCAAATTTTGCTGCATTTCTCCAAAACTAAAATGGTCAGAATCTAGGCGAATGCAAGTCCGTAGAGCCCCAAAGGCCAGCTTTCATCTGATGCCCAGAGACTGGAGAAATGACTATTTTTCCCCCTGGAAAATGACCTCTCTTTGCGGCCACTCACCCTGGTCGACCCCGACCACCCAAGCTAGAAATTTCCAAATTTTGTTGGATTTCTCCAAATCCAAACTGGTCAGAACCTAGGCGAATGCAAGTCCGTAGAGCCCCAAAGGCCAGCTTTCATCTGATGCCCAGACCCTGTGCACATGACTTCTTTTCCCCTGGAAAATGACCTCTCTTTTCGGCCACTCGCCCTGGCTGACCCTGAGCACCCAAACTAGAAATTTCCAAATTTTGCTGGATTTCTCCAAAACTAAAATGGTCAGAATCTAGGGCACAGCAAGTGCTCAGAGCCCCAAAGGCCACCTTCCATCTGTTGCCCTGAGCATGGGGAAATGACTTCTTTTCCCCCTGGAAAATGGCCTTTCTTTCCGGCCACTCGCCCTGGCCGACCCTGTCCACTGACTTAGACATTTCCAAATTTTGCTGCATTTCTCCAAAACTAAAATGGTCAGAATCTAGGCGAATGCAAGTCCGCAGAGCCCCAAAAGTCAGCTTTCATCTGATGCCCTGACCCTGGGCAAATCACATCTTGTTCCCCTGGAAAATGGCCTCTCTTTGCGGCCCCTCGCCCTGGCCGACCCCGACCACTGAAGCTAGAAATTTCAAATTTTGTTGGATTTCTCCAAATCCAAAATGGTCAGAATCTAGGCGAATGCAAGTCCGCAGAGCCCTAAAAGTAAGCTTTCATCTGATGCCCTGACCCAGGGCAAATCACATCTTGTTCCCCTGGAAAATGGCCTCTCTTTGCGGCCACTCGCCCTGGCTGACCCTGAGCACCCAAACTAGAAATTTCCAAATTTTGCTGGATTTCTCCAAAACAAAAGTGGTCAGAATCTAGGGCACAGCAAGTGCTCAGAGCCCCAAAGGCCAGCTTTCATCTGATGCCCTGAGCATGGGGAAATGACTTCTTGATCCCCTGGAAAATGGCCTCTCTTTGCAGCCACTCGCCCTGGCCGACCCTGTCCACTGACTTAGACATTTCCAAATTTTGCTGCATTTCTCCAAAACTAAAATGGTCAGAATCTAGGCGAATGCAAGTCCGTAGAGCCCCAAAGGCCAGCTTTCATCTGATGCCCAGAGACTGGAGAAATGACTATTTTTCCCCCTGGAAAATGACCTCTCTTTGCGGCCACTCGCCCTGGTGGACCCCGAACACCCAAGCTAGAAATTTCAAATTTTGTTGGATTTCTCCAAATCCAAAATGGTCAGAATCTAGGCGAATGCAAGTCCGCAGAGCCCCAAACGTAAGCTTTCATCTGATGCCCTGACCCAGGGCAAATCACATCTTGTTCCCCTGGAAAATGGCCTCTCTTTGTGGCCACTCGCCCTGGCTGACCCTGAGCACCCAAACTAGAAATTTGCAAATTTTGCTGGATTTCTCCAAAACAAAAGTGGTCAGAATCTAGGTCCCACCAAGTGCTCAGAGCCCCAAAGGCCAGCTTTCATCTGATGCCCAGACCCTGTGCATATGACTTCTTTTCCCCCTGGAAAATGACCTCTCTTTGCGGCCACTCGCCCTGGTCGACCCCGACCACCCAAGCTAGAAATTTCCAAATTTTGCTGGATTTCTCCAAAACTAAAATGGTCAGAATCTAGGGCACAGCAAGTGCTCAGAGCCCCAAAGGCCAGCTTCCATCTGATGCCCAGACCGTGGGGAAATGACTACTTTTTCCCCTGGAAAATGGCCTCTCTTTCCGGCCACTCGCCCTGGACGGCCACGACCACCCACGCTTGAAATTACAAATTTTGCTGGATTTCTCCAAAACGAAAGTGGTCAGAATATACGTCCCAGCAAGTGCTCAGTGCGTAAAAGGCCAGCTTTCATCTGTTGCCCTGAGCATGGGGAAATGACTTCTTTTCCCCCTGGAAAATGGCCTCTCTTTCCGGCCACTCGCCCTGGCCGACCCTGTCCACTGTCTTAGACATTTCCAAATTTTGCTGCATTTCTCCAAAACTAAAATAGTCAGAATCTAGGCGAATGCAAGTCCGTAGAGCCCCAAAGGCCAGCTTTCATCTGATGCCCAGACCCTGTGCATATGACTTCTTTTCCCCTGGAAAATGACCTCTCTTTGCGGCCACTCGCCCTGGCTGACCCTGAGCACCCAAACTAGAAATTTCCAAATTTTTCTGCATTTCTCCAAAAAAAAAGTGGTCAGAATCTAGGACCCACCAAGTGCTCAGAGCCCAAAGGCCAGCTTTCATCTGATGCCCAGACCGTGGGGAAATGACTACTTTTTCCCCTGGAAAATGACCTCTCTTTGCGGTCACTCGCCCTGGCCGACCCCGACCACCCAAGCTAGAAATTTCAAATTTTGTTGGATTTCCCCAAAAAGAAGGTGGTCAGAATCCAGGCGAATGCAAGTCCGTAGAGCCCCAAATGTCAGCTTTCATCTGATGCCCTGACCCGGGGCAAATCACTTCTTGTTCCCCTGGAAAATGGCCTCTCTTTGCGGCCACTCGCCCTGGCTGACCCTGAGCACCCAAACTAGTAATTTCCAAATTTTGCTGGATTTCTCCAAAACGAAAGTGGTCAGAATCTACGTCCCAGCAAGTGCTCTGTGCCTAAAAGACCAACTTTCATCAGATGCCCAGACCCTGTGCATATGACTCCTTTTTCCCTGGAAAATGGCCTCTCTTTGCGGCCACTCGCCCTGGCCGACCCTGTCCACTGACTTAGACATTTCCAAATTTTGCTGCATTTCTCCAAAACTAAAATAGTCAGAATCTAGGCGAATGCAAGTCCGTAGAGCCCCAAAGGCCAGCTTTCATCTGATGCCCAGACCCTGTGCATATGACTTCTTTTCCCCTGGAAAATGACCTCTCTTTGCGGCCACTCGCCCTGGTGGACCCCGAACACCCAAGCTAGAAATTTCAAATTTTGTTGGATTTCTCCAAATCCAAAGTGGTCAGAATCTAGGCGAATGCAAGTCCACAGAGCCCCAAAAGTCAACTTTCATCTGATGCCCTGACCCTGGGCAAATCACATCTTGTTCCCCTGGAAAATGGCCTCTCTTTGCGGCCCCTCGCCCTGGCCGACCCCGACCACCCAAGCTAGAAATTTCAAATTTTGTTGGATTTCTCCAAATCCAAAATGGTCAGAATCTAGGCGGATGCAAGTCCGCAGAGCCCCAAACGTAAGCTTTCATCTGATGCCCTGACCCAGGGCAAATCACATCTTGTTCCCCTGGAAAATGGCCTCTCTTTGCGGCCACTCGCCCTGGTCGACCCCGACCACGCAAGCTAGAAATTTCCAAATTTTGCTGGATTTCTCCAAAACTAAAATGGTCAGAATCTAGGGCACAGCAAGTGCTCAGAGCCCCAAAGGCCAGCTTTCATCTGATGCCCTGAGCATGGGGAAATGACTCCTTGATCCCCTGGGAAATGGCCTCTCTTTTCGGCCACTCGCCCTGGCTGACCCTGAGCACCCAAACTAGAAATTTCCAAATTTTGCTGGATTTCTCCAAAACTAAAATGGTCAGAATCTAGGGCACAGCAAGTGCTCAGAGCCCCAAAGGCCAGCTTCCATCTGATGCCCAGACCGTGGGGAAATGACTACTTTTTCCCCTGGAAAATGGCCTCTCTTTCCGGCCACTCGCCCTGGACGGCCACGACCACCCACGCTTGAAATTACAAATTTTGCTGGATTTCTCCAAAACGAAAGTGGTCAGAATCTACGTCCCAGCAAGTGCTCAGTGCCTAAAAGGCCAGCTTTCATCTGTTGCCCTGAGCATGGGGAAATGACTTCTTTTCCCCCTGGAAAATGGCCTCTCTTTCCGGCCACTCGCCCTGGCCGACCCTGTCCACTGTCTTAGACATTTCCAAATTTTGCTGCATTTCTCCAAAACTAAAATAGTCAGAATCTAGGCGAATGCAAGTCCGTAGAGCCCCAAAGGCCAGCTTTCATCTGATGCCCAGACCCTGTGCATATGACTTCTTTTCCCCTGGAAAATGACCTCTCTTTGCGGCCACTCGCCCTGGTGGACCCCGAACACCCAAGCTAGAAATTTCCAAATTTTGCTGGATTTCTCCAAAACAAAAGTGGTCAGAATCTAGGACCCACCAAGTGCTCAGAGCCCAAAGGCCAGCTTTCATCTGATGCCCAGACCGTGGGGAAATGACTACTTTTTCCCCTGGAAAATGACCTCTCTTTGCGGTCACTCGCCCTGGCCGACCCCGACCACCCAAGCTAGAAATTTCAAATTTTGTTGGATTTCCCCAAAAAGAAGGTGGTCAGAATCCAGGCGAATGCAAGTCCGTAGAGCCCCAAATGTCTGCTTTCATCTGATGCCCTGACCCGGGGCAAATCACTTCTTGTTCCCCTGGAAAATGGCCTCTCTTTGCGGCCACTCGCCCTGGCTGACCCTGAGCACCCAAACTAGTAATTTCCAAATTTTGCTGGATTTCTCCAAAACGAAAGTGGTCAGAATCTACGTCCCAGCAAGTGCTCTGTGCCTAAAAGACCAACTTTCATCTGATGCCCAGACCCTGCGCATATGACTCCTTTTTCCCTGGAAAATGGCCTCTCTTTTCGGCCACTCGCCCTGGACGACCCTGAACACCGAAGCGAGAAATTTCCAAATTTTGCTGGATTTCTCCAAAACTAAAATGGTCAGAATCTAGGGCACAGCAAGTGCTCAGAGCCCCAAAGGCCAGCTTTCATCTGATGCCCAGACGGTGGGGAAATGACTTCTTGATCCCCTGGAAAATGGCCTCTCTTTCCGGCCACTCGCCCTGGCCGACCCTGTCCACTGACTTAGACATTTCCAAATTTTGCTGCATTTCTCCAAAACTAAAATGGTCAGAATCTAGGCGAATGCAAGTCCGTAGAGCCCCAAAGGCCAGCTTTCATCTGATGCCCAGAGACTGGAGAAATGACTATTTTTCCCCCTGGAAAATGACCTCTCTTTGCGGCCACTCGCCCTGGTCGACCCCGACCACCCAAGCTAGAAATTTCCAAATTTTGTTGGATTTCTCCAAATCCAAAGTGGTCAGAACCTAGGCGAATGCAAGTCCGTAGAGCCCCAAATGTCTGCTTTCATCTGATGCCCTGACCCGGGGCAAATCACTTCTTGTTCCCCTGGAAAATGGCCTCTCTTTTCGGCCACTCGCCCTGGCTGACCCTGAGCACCCAAACTAGAAATTTCCAAATTTTGCTGGATTTCTCCAAAACTAAAATGGTCAGAATCTAGGGCACAGCAAGTGCTCAGAGCCCCAAAGGCCAGCTTCCATCTGTTGCCCTGAGCATGGGGAAATGACTTCTTTTCCCCCTGGAAAATGGCCTCTCTTTCCGGCCACTCGCCCTGGCCGACCCTGTCCACTGACTTAGACATTTCCAAATTTTGCTGCATTTCTCCAAAACTAAAATAGTCAGAATCTAGGCGAATGCAAGTCCGTAGAGCCCCAAAGGCCAGCTTTCATCTGATGCCCAGACCCTGTGCATATGACTTCTTTTCCCCTGGAAAATGACCTCTCTTTGCGGCCACTCGCCCTGGTGGACCCCGAACACCCAAGCTAGAAATTTCAAATTTTGTTGGATTTCTCCAAATCCAAAGTGGTCAGAATCTAGGCGAATGCAAGTCCGCAGAGCCCCAAAAGTCAACTTTCATCTGATGCCCTGACCCTGGGCAAATCACATCTTGTTCCCCTGGAAAATGGCCTCTCTTTGCGGCCCCTCGCCCTGGCCGACCCCGACCACCCAAGCTAGAAATTTCAAATTTTGTTGGATTTCTCCAAATCCAAAATGGTCAGAATCTAGGCGAATGCAAGTCCGCAGAGCCCCAAACGTAAGCTTTCATCTGATGCCCTGACCCAGGGCAAATCACATCTTGTTCCCCTGGAAAATGGCCTCTCTTTGCGGCCACTCGCCCTGGCTGACCCTGAGCACCCAAACTAGAAATTTGCAGATTTTGCTGGATTTCTCCAAAACAAAAGTGGTCAGAATCTAGGTCCCACCAAGTGCTCAGAGCCCCAAAGGCCAGCTTTCATCTGATGCCCAGACCCTGTGCATATGACTTCTTTTCCCCCTGGAAAATGACCTCTCTTTGCGGCCACTCGCCCTGGTCGACCCCGACCACCCAAGCTAGAAATTTCCAAATTTTGCTGGATTTCTCCAAAACTAAAATGGTCAGAATCTAGGGCACAGCAAGTGCTCAGAGCCCCAAAGGCCAGCTTTCATCTGATGCCCTGAGCATGGGGAAATGACTTCTTGATCCCCTGGGAAATGGCCTCTCTTTTCGGCCACTCGCCCTGGCTGACCCTGAGCACCCAAACTAGAAATTTCCAAATTTTGCTGGATTTCTCCAAAACTAAAATGGTCAGAATCTAGGGCACAGCAAGTGCTCAGAGCCCCAAAGGCCAGCTTCCATCTGATGCCCAGACCGTGGGGAAATGACTACTTTTTCCACTGGAAAATGGCCTCTCTTTCCGGCCACTCGCCCTGGACGGCCACGACCACCCACGCTTGAAATTACAAATTTTGCTGGATTTCTCCAAAACGAAAGTGGTCAGAATCTACGTCCCAGCAAGTGCTCAGTGCCTAAAAGGCCAGCTTTCATCTGATGCCCAGACCCTGTGCATATGACTTCTTTTCCCCTGGAAAATGACCTCTCTTTGCGGCCACTCGCCCTGGTGGACCCCGAACACCCAAGATAGAAATTTCAAATTTTGTTGGAGTTCTCCAAATCCAAAGTGGTCAGAATCTAGGCGAATGCAAGTCCGCAGAGCCCCAAAAGTCAGCTTTCATCTGATGCCCTGACCCTGGGCAAATCACATCTTGTTCCCCTGGAAAATGGCCTCTCTTTGCGGCCACTCGCCCTGGCTGACCCTGAGCACCCAAACTAGAAATTTCCAAATTTTGCTGGATTTCTCCAAAACAAAAGTGGTCAGAATCTAGGACCCACCAAGTGCTCAGAGCCCCAAAGGCCAGCTTTCATCTGATGCCCAGACCGTGGGGAAATGACTACTTTTTCCCCTGGAAAATGACCTCTCTTTGCGGTCACTCGCCCTGGCCGACCCCGACCACCCAAGCTAGAAATTTCAAATTTTGTTGGATTTCCCCAAAAAGAAGGTGGTCAGAATCCAGGCGAATGCAAGTCCGTAGAGCCCCAAATGTCTGCTTTCATCTGATGCCCTGACCCGGGGCAAATCACTTCTTGTTCCCCTGGAAAATGGCCTCTCTTTGCGGCCACTCGCCCTGGCTGACCCTGAGCACCCAAACTAGTAATTTCCAAATTTTGCTGGATTTGTCCAAAACGAAAGTGGTCAGAATCTACGTCCCAGCAAGTGCTCTGCGCCTAAAAGACCAACTTTCATCTGATGCCCAGACCCTGTGCATATGACTCCTTTTTCCCTGGAAAATGGCCTCTCTTTTCGGCCACTCGCCCTGGACGACCCTGAACACCGAAGCGAGAAATTTCCAAATTTTGCTGGATTTCTCCAAAACTAAAATGGTCAGAATCTAGGGCACAGCAAGTGCTCAGAGCCCCAAAGGCCAGCTTTCATCTGATGCCCAGACGGTGGGGAAATGACTTCTTGATCCCCTGGAAAATGGCCTCTCTTTGCGGCCACTCGCCCTGGCCGACCCTGTCCACTGTCTTAGACATTTCCAAATTTTGCTGCATTTCTCCAAAACTAAAATGGTCAGAATCTAGGCGAATGCAAGTCCGTAGAGCCCCAAAGGCCAGCTTTCATCTGATGCCCAGAGACTGGAGAAATGACTATTTTTCCCCCTGGAAAATGACCTCTCTTTGCGGCCACTCGCCCTGGTCGACCCCGACCACCCAAGCTAGAAATTTCCAAATTTTGTTGGATTTCTCCAAATCCAAAGTGGTCAGAACCTAGGCGAATGCAAGTCCGTAGAGCCCCAAATGTCTGCTTTCATCTGATGCCCTGACCCGGGGCAAATCACTTCTTGTTCCCCTGGAAAATGGCCTCTCTTTTCGGCCACTCGCCCTGGCTGACCCTGAGCACCCAAACTAGAAATTTCCAAATTTTGCTGGATTTCTCCAAAACTAAAATGGTCAGAATCTAGGGCACAGCAAGTGCTCAGAGCCCCAAAGGCCAGCTTCCATCTGTTGCCCTGAGCATGGGGAAATGACTTCTTTTCCCCCTGGAAAATGGCCTCTCTTTCCGGCCACTCGCCCTGGCCGACCCTGTCCACTGACTTAGACATTTCCAAATTTTGCTGCATTTCTCCAAAACTAAAATAGTCAGAATCTAGGCGAATGCAAGTCCGTAGAGCCCCAAAGGCCAGCTTTCATCTGATGCCCAGACCCTGTGCATATGACTTCTTTTCCCCTGGAAAATGACCTCTCTTTGAGGCCACTCGCCCTGGTGGACCCCGAACACCCAAGCTAGAAATTTCAAATTTTGTTGGATTTCTCCAAATCCAAAGTGGTCAGAATCTAGGCGAATGCAAGTCCGCAGAGCCCCAAAAGTCAGCTTTCATCTGATGCCCTGACCCTGGGCAAATCACATCTTGTTCCCCTGGAAAATGGCCTCTCTTTGCGGCCCCTCGCCCTGGCCGACCCCGACCACTGAAGCTAGAAATTTCAAATTTTGTTGGATTTCTCCAAATCCAAAATGGTCAGAATCTAGGCGAATGCAAGTCCGCAGACCCCTAAAAGTAAGCTTTCATCTGATGCCCTGACCCAGGGCAAATCACATCTTGTTCCCCTGGAAAAAGGCCTCTCTTTGCGGCCACTCGCCCTGGCTGACCCTGAGCACCCAAACTAGAAATTTCCAAATTTTGCTGGATTTCTCCAAAACAAAAGTGGTCAGAATCTAGGGCACAGCAAGTGCTCAGAGCCCCAAAGGCCAGCTTTCATCTGATGCCCTGAGCATAGGGAAATGACTTCTTGATCCCCTGGAAAATGGCCTCTCTTTGCAGCCACTCGCCCTGGCCGACCCTGTCCACTGACTTAGACATTTCTAAATTTTGCTGCATTTCTCCAAAACTAAAATGGTCAGAATCTAGGCGAATGCAAGTCTGTAGAGCCCCAAAGGCCAGCTTTCATCTGATGGCCAGAGCCTGGAGAAATGACTATTTTTCCCCCTGGAAAATGACCTCTCTTTGCGGCCACTCGCCCTGGACGGCCACGACCACCCACGCTTGAAATTACAAATTTTGCTGGATTTCTCCAAAATGAAAGTGGTCAGAATCTACGTCCCAGCAAGTGCTCAGTGCCTAAAAGGCCAGCTTTCATCTGTTGCCCTGAGCATGGGGAAATGACTTCTTTTCCCCCTGGAAAATGGCCTCTCTTTCCGGCCACTCGCCCTGGTCGACCCTGTCCACTGTCTTAGACATTTCCAAATTTTGCTGCATTTCTCCAAAACTAAAATAGTCAGAATCTAGGCGAATGCAAGTCCGTAGAGCCCCAAAGGCCAGCTTTCATCTGATGCCCAGACCCTGTGCATATGACTTCTTTTCCCCTGGAAAATGACCTCTCTTTGCGGCCACTCGCCCTGGTCGACCCCGAACACCCAAGCTAGAAATTTCAAATTTTGTTGGATTTCTCCAAATCCAAAGTGGTCAGAATCTAGGCGAATGCAAGTCCGCAGAGCCCCAAAAGTCAACTTTCATCTGATGCCCTGACCCTGGTCAAATCACATCTTGTTCCCCTGGAAAATGGCCTCTCTTTGCGGCCACTCGCCCTGGCTGACCCTGAGCACCCAAACTAGTAATTTCCAAATTTTGCTGGATTTGTCCAAAACGAAAGTGGTCAGAATCTACGTCCCTGCAAGTGCTCTGTGCCTAAAAGACCAACTTTCATCTGATGCCCAGACCCTGTGCATATGACTCCTTTTTCCCTGGAAAATGGCCTCTCTTTTCGGCCACTCGCCCTGGACGACCCTGAACACCGAAGCGAGAAATTTCCAAATTTTGCTGGATTTCTCCAAAACTAAAATGGTCAGAATCTAGGGCACAGCAAGTGCTCAGAGCCCCAAAGGCCAGCTTTCATCTGATGCCCTGAGCATGGGGAAATGACTTCTTGATCCCCTGGAAAATGGCCTCTCTTTGCGGCCACTCGCCCTGGCCGACCCTGTCCACTGACTTAGACATTTCCAAATTTTGCTGCATTTCTCCAAAACTAAAATGGTCAGAATCTAGGCGAATGCAAGTCCGTAGAGCCCCAAAGGCCAGCTTTCATCTGATGCCCAGACCCTGTGCATATGACTTCTTTTCCCCTGGAAAATGACCTCTCTTTGCGGCCACTCGCCCTGGTGGACCCCGAACACCCAAGCTAGAAATTTCAAATTTTGTTGGATTTCTCCAAATCCAAAGTGGTCAGAATCTAGGCGAATGCAAGTCCGCAGAGCCCCAAAAGTCAACTTTCATCTGATGCCCTGACCCTGGTCAAATCACATCTTGTTCCCCTGGAAAATGGCCTCTCTTTGCGGCCACTCGCCCTGGCTGACCCTGAGCACCCAAACTAGAAATTTCCAAATTTTTCTGCATTTCTCCAAAACAAAAGTGGTCAGAATCTAGGACCCACCAAGCGCTCAGAGCCCCAAAGGCCAGCTTTCATCTGATGCCCAGACCGTGGGGAAATGACTACTTTTTCCCCTGGAAAATGACCTCTCTTTGCAGTCACTCGCCCTGGCCGACCCCGACCACCCAAGCTAGAAATTTCAAATTTTGTTGGATTTCCCCAAAAAGAAAGTGGTCAGAATCCAGGCGAATGCAAGTCCGTAGAGCCCCAAATGTCTGCTTTCATCTGATGCCCTGACCCGGGGCAAATCACTTCTTGTTCCCCTGGAAAATGGCCTCTCTTTGCGGCCACTCGCCCTGGCTGACCCTGAGCACCCAAACTAGTAATTTCCAAATTTTGCTGGATTTGTCCAAAACGAAAGTGGTCAGAATCTACGTCCCTGCAAGTGCTCTGTGCCTAAAAGACCAACTTTCATCTGATGCCCAGACCCTGTGCATATGACTCCTTTTTCCCTGGAAAATGGCCTCTCTTTTCGGCCACTCGCCCTGGACGACCCTGAACACCGAAGCGAGAAATTTCCAAATTTTGCTGGATTTCTCCAAACCTAAAATGGTCAGAATCTAGGGCACAGCAAGTGCTCAGAGCCCCAAAGGCCAGCTTTCATCTGATGCCCAGACGGTGGGGAAATGACTTCTTGATCCCCTGGAAAATGGCCTCTCTTTGGGGCCACTCGCCCTGGCCGACCCTGTCCACTGACTTAGACATTTCCAAATTTTGCTGCATTTCTCCAAAACTAAAATGGTCAGAATCTAGGCGAATGCAAGTCTGTAGAGCCCCAAAGGCCAGCTTTCATCTGATGCCCAGAGACTGGAGAAATGTCTATTTTTCCCCCTGGAAAATGGCCTCTCTTTGCGGCCACTCGCCCTGGTCGACCCCGACCACCCAAGCTAGAAATTTCCAAATTTTGTTGGATTTCTCCAAATCCAAAGTGGTCAGAACCTAGGCGAATGCAAGTCCGTAGAGCCCCAAACGTCAGCTTTCATCTGATGCCCTGACCCTGGGCAAATCACTTCTTGTTCCCCTGGAAAATGGCCTCTCTTTTCGGCCACTCGCCCTGGCTGACCCTGAGCACCCAAACTAGAAATTTCCAAATTTTGCTGGATTTCTCCAAAACTAAAATGGTCAGAATCTAGGGCACAGCAAGTGCTCAGAGCCCCAAAGGCCAGCTTCCATCTGTTGCCCTGAGCATGGGGAAATGACTTCTTTTCCCCCTGGAAAATGGCATCTCTTTCCGGCCACTCGCCCTGGCCGACCCTGTCCACTGACTTAGACATTTCCAAATTTTGCTGCATTTCTCCAAAACTAAAATAGTCAGAATCTAGGCGAATGCAAGTCCATAGAGCCCCAAAGGCCAGCTTTCATCTGATGCCCAGACCCTGTGCATATGACTTCTTTTCCCCTGGAAAATGGCCTCTCTTTGCGGCCACTCGCCCTGGCTGACCCTGAGCACCCAAACTAGTAATTTCCAAATTTTGCTGGATTTGTCCAAAACGAAAGTGGTCAGAATCTACGTCCCTGCAAGTGCTCTGTGCCTAAAAGACCAACTTTCATCTGATGCCCAGACCCTGTGCATATGACTCCTTTTTCCCTGGAAAATGGCCTCTCTTTGCGGCCACTCGCCCTGGACGACCCTGAACACCGAAGCGAGAAATTTCCAAATTTTGCTGGATTTCTCCAAATCCAAAGTGGTCAGAATCTAGGTCCCAGCAAGTGCTCAGAGCCCCAAAGGCCAGCTTTCATCTGATGCCCAGACGGCGGGGAAATGACTACTTTTTCCCCTAGAAAATGACTACTCTTTGCGGCCACTCGCCCTGGCTGACCCTGAGCACCCAAACTAGAAATTTCCAAATTTTGCTGGATTTCTCCAAAACTAAAATGGTCAGAATCTAGGGCACAGCAAGTGCTCAGAGCCCCAAAGGCCAGCTTTCATCTGATGCCCAGACGGTGGGGAAATGACTACTTTTTCCCCTAGAAAATGACTACTCTTTGCGGCCACTCGCCCTGGCTGACCCTGAGCACCCAAACTAGAAATTTCCAAATTTTGCTGGATTTCTCCAAAACGAAAGAGGTCAGAATCGAGGGCACAGCAAGTGCTCAGAGCCCCAAAGGCCAGCTTTCATCTGATGCCCAGACGGTGGGGAAATGACTACTTTTTCCCCTAGAAAATGACCTCTCTTTGCGGCCACACGCCCTGGCGGACCCTGAACACCCAAACTAGAAATTTGCAAATTTTGCTGGATTTCTGCCAAACCAAAGTGGTCAGAATCTACGTCCCAGCGAGTGCTCAGCGCCTAAAAGTCCAGCTTTCATCTGATGCCCAGACCCTGTGCATATGACTTCTTTTCCCCCTGGAAAATGACCTCTCTTTGCGGCCACTCGCCCTGGTCGACCTCGACCACCCAAGCTAGAAATTTCCAAATTTTGCAGGATTTCTCCAATACTAAAATGGTCAGAATCTAGGGCACAGCAAGTGCTCAGAGCCCCAAAGGCCAGCTTTCATCTGATGCCCTGACAATGGGGAAATGACTTCTTTTTCCCCTGGAATATGGCCTCTCTTTGCGGCCACACGCCCTGGCGGACCCTGAACAGCCAAGCGAGAAATTTCCAAATTTTGCTGCATTTCTCCAAAACCAAAGTGGTCAGAATCTAGGTCCCAGCAAGTGCTCAGTGCCTAAAAGACCAGCTTTCATCTGATGCCCTGAGCATGGGGAAATGACTTCTTGATCCCCTGGAAAATGGCCTCTCTTTGCGGCCACTCGCCCTGGCCGACCCTGTCCATTGACTTAGACATTTCCAAATTTTGCTGCATTTCTCCAAAACTAAAATGGTCAGAATCTAGGCGAATGCAAGTCCGTAGAGCCCCAAATGTCAGCTTTCATCTGATGCCCAGACCGTGGGGATATTACTAATTTTTCCCCTAGAAAATGACCTCTCTTTGCGGTCACTCGCCCTGGCCGACCCCGACCACCCAAGCGAGAAATTTCAAATTTTGTTGGATTTCTCCAAAACGAAAGTCGTCAGAATCCAGGCGAATGCAAGTCCGTAGAGCCCCAAACTTCAGCTTTCATCTGATGCCCTGACCCGGGGCAAATCACTTCTTGTTCCCCTGGAAAATGGCCTCTCTTTGCGGCCACTCTCCTTGGTTGACCCTGAGCTCCCAAACTAGAAATTTCCAAATTTTGCTGGATTTCTCCAAAACAAAAGTGGTCAGAATCTAGGTCCCAGCAAGTGCTCCGAGCCCCAAAGGCCAGCTTCCATCTGATGCCCAGACTGTGGGGATATGACTACTTTTTCCCCTGGAAAATGACCTCTCTTTCCGGCCACTCGCCCTGGACGGCCCCGACCACCCACGCTTGAAATTACAAATTTTGCGGGATTTCTCTAAAACGAAAGTGTTCAGAATCTACGTCCCAGCAAGTGCTCAGTGCCTAAAAGGCCAGCTTTCATCTGATACCCAGACCCTGTGCATATGACTTCTTTTCCCCCTGGAAAATGACCTCTCTTTGCGGCCACTCGCCCTGGTCGACCCCGACCACCCAAGCTAGAAATTTCCAAATTTTGCTGGATTTCTCCAAAACCAAAGTGGTCAGAATCTAGGCCCCACCAAGTGCTCAGAGCCCCAAAGGCCAGCTTCCATCTGATGCCCAGACGGTGGGGAAATGACTACCTTTTCCCCTGGAAAATGACCTCTCTTTCCGGCCACTCGCCCTGGCCGACCCTGAGCTCCCAAACTAGAAATTTCCAAATTTTGCTGGATTTCTCCAAAACTAAAGTGGTCAGAATCTAGGCGAATGCAAGTCCGTAGAGCCCCAAATGTCAGCTTTCATCTGATGCCCTGACCCTGGGCAAATCACTTCTTGTTCCCCTGGAAAATGGCCTCCCTTTGCGGCCACTCGCCCTGGTCGACCCCGACCACCCAAGCTAGAAATTTTCAAATTTTGCTGGATTTCTCCAAAACCAAAGTGGTCAGAATCTAGGCCCCAGCAAGTGCTCAGAGCCCCAAAGGCCAGCTTCCATCTGATGCCCAGACCGTGGGGAAATGACTACTTTTTCCCCGGGAAAATGGCCTCTCTTTACGGCCCCTCGCCCTGGTCGACCCCGACCACCCACACTTGAAATTACAAATTTTGCTGGATTTCTCCAAAACTAAAATGGTCAGAATCTAGGCGAATGCAAGTCCGTAGAGCCCCAAAGGCCAGCTTTCATCTGATGCCCAGAGCCTGGAGAAATGACTATTTTTCCCCCTGGAAAATGACCTCTCTTTGCGGCCACTCGCCCTGGTCGACCCCGACCACCCAAGCTAGAAATGTCCAAATTTTGTTGGATTTCTCCAAATCCAAAGTGGTCAGAATCTAGGCGAATGCAAGTACGTAGAGCCCCAGACGTCAGCTTTCATCTGATGCCCTGACCCTGGGCAAATCACATTGTTTCCCTCTGGAAAATGACCTCTCTTTGCGGCCACTCTCCTTGGTTGACCTTGAGCTCCCTAACTAGAAATTTCCAAATTTTGTTGGATTTCTCCAAACGGAAAGTGGTCAGAATCTACGTCCCAGCAAGTGCTCAGTGCCTAAAAGGCCAGCTTTCATCTGATTCCCAGAGCCTGGAGAAATGACTATTTTTCCCCCTGGAAAATGACCTCTCTTTGCGGCCACTCGCCCTGGCCGACCCCGACCACCCAAACTAGAAATTTCAAATTTTGTTGGATTTCTCCAAAACCAAAGTGGTCAGAAACTAGGCGAATGCAAGTCCGTAGAGCCCCAAACGACAGCTTTCATCTGATGCCCTGGCCCTGGGCAAATCACATCTTGTTCCCCTGGAAAATGGCCTCTCTTTTCGGCCACTCGCCCTGGCTGACCCTGAGCACCCAAACAAGAAATTTCCAAATTTTGCTGGATTTCTCCAAAACTAAATTGGTCAGAATCTAGGGCACAGCAAGTGCTCAGAGCCCCAAAGGCCAGCTTTCATCTGATGCCCAGACCGTGGGGAAATGACTACTTTTTCCCCTAGAAAATGACCTCTCTTTGCGGTCACTCTCCTTGGTTGACCTTGAGCTCCCAAACTAGAAATTTCCAAATTTTGTTGGATTTCTCCAAACCGAAAGTGGTCAGAATCTACGTCCCAGCAAGTGCTCAGTGCCTAAAAGGCCAGCTTTCATCTGATTCCCAGAGCCTGGAGAAATGACTATTTTTCCCCCTGGAAAATGACCTCTCTTTGCGGCCACTCGCCCTGGCCGACCCCGACCACCCAAGCTAGAAATGTCCAAATTTTGTTGGATTTCTCCAAAATCAAAGTGGTCAGAATCTAGGCGAATGCAAGTCCGTAGAGCCCCAAATGTCAGCTCTCATCTGATGCCCAGACCGTGGGGATATTACTACTTTTTCCCCTAGAAAATGACCTCTCTTTGCGGTCACTCGCCCTGGCCGACCCCGACCACCCAAGCGAGAAATTTCAAATTTTGTTGGATTTCTCCAAAACGAAAGTCGTCAGAATCCAGGCGAATGCAAGTCCGTAGAGCCCCAAACTTCAGCTTTCATCTGATGCCCTGACCCGGGGCAAATCACTTCTTGTTCCCCTGGAAAATGGCCTCTCTTTGCGGCCACTCTCCTTGGTTGACCCTGAGCTCCCAAACTAGAAATTTCCAAATTTTGCTGGATTTCTCCAAAACAAAAGTGGTCAGAATCTAGGTCCCAGCAAGTGCTCCGAGCCCCAAAGGCCAGCTTCCATCTGATGCCCAGACCGTGGGGATATGACTACTTTTTCCCCTGGAAAATGACCTCTCTTTCCGGCCACTCGCCCTGGACGGCCCCGACCACCCACGCTTGAAATTACAAATTTTGCGGGATTTCTCTAAAACGAAAGTGTTCAGAATCTACGTCCCAGCAAGTGCTCAGTGCCTAAAAGGCCAGCTTTCATCTGATACCCAGACCCTGTGCATATGACTTCTTTTCCCCCTGGAAAATGACCTCTCTTTGCGGCCACTCGCCCTGGTCGACCCCGACCACCCAAGCTAGAAATTTCCAAATTTTGCTGGATTTCTCCAAAACCAAAGTGGTCAGAATCTAGGCCCCACCAAGTGCTCAGAGCCCCAAAGGCCAGCTTCCATCTGATGCCCAGACGGTGGGGAAATGACTACCTTTTCCCCTGGAAAATGACCTCTCTTTCCGGCCACTCGCCCTGGCCGACCCTGAGCTCCCAAACTAGAAATTTCCAAATTTTGCTGGATTTCTCCAAAACTAAAGTGGTCAGAATCTAGGCGAATGCAAGTCCGTAGAGCCCCAAATGTCAGCTTTCATCTGATGCCCTGACCCTGGGCAAATCACTTCTTGTTCCCCTGGAAAATGGCCTCCCTTTGCGGCCACTCGCCCTGGTCGACCCCGACCACCCAAGCTAGAAATTTTCAAATTTTGCTGGATTTCTCCAAAACCAAAGTGGTCAGAATCTAGGCCCCACCAAGTGCTCAGAGCCCCAAAGGCCAGCTTCCATCTGATGCCCAGACCGTGGGGAAATGACTACTTTTTCCCCGGGAAAATGGCCTCTCTTTACGGCCCCTCGCCCTGGTCGACCCCGACCACCCACACTTGAAATTACAAATTTTGCTGGATTTCTCCAAAACTAAAATGGTCAGAATCTAGGCGAATGCAAGTCCGTAGAGCCCCAAAGGCCAGCTTTCATCTGATGCCCAGAGCCTGGAGAAATGACTATTTTTCCCCCTGGAAAATGACCTCTCTTTGCGGCCACTCGCCCTGGTCGACCCCGACCACCCAAGCTAGAAATGTCCAAATTTTGTTGGATTTCTCCAAATCCAAAGTGGTCAGAATCTAGGCGAATGCAAGTACGTAGAGCCCCAGACGTCAGCTTTCATCTGATGCCCTGACCCTGGGCAAATCACATTGTTTTCCTCTGGAAAATGACCTCTCTTTGCGGCCACTCTCCTTGGTTGACCTTGAGCTCCCTAACAAGAAATTTCCAAATTTTGTTGGATTTCTCCAAACGGAAAGTGGTCAGAATCTACGTCCCAGCAAGTGCTCAGTGCCTAAAAGGCCAGCTTTCGTCTGATTCCCAGAGCCTGGAGAAATGACTATTTTTCCCCCTGGAAAATGACCTCTCTTTGCGGCCACTCGCCCTGGCCGACCCCGACCACCCAAACTAGAAATTTCAAATTTTGTTGGATTTCTCCAAAACCAAAGTGGTCAGAAACTAGGCGAATGCAAGTCCGTAGAGCCCCAAACGACAGCTTTCATCTGATGCCCTGGCCCTGGGCAAATCACATCTTGTTCCCCTGGAAAATGGCCTCTCTTTTCGGCCACTCGCCCTGGCTGACCCTGAGCACCCAAACTAGAAATTTCCAAATTTTGCTGGATTTCTCCAAAACTAAATTGGTCAGAATCTAGGGCACAGCAAGTGCTCAGAGCCCCAAAGGCCAGCTTTCATCTGATGCCCAGACCGTGGGGAAATGACTACTTTTTCCCCTAGAAAATGACCTCTCTTTCCGGCCACTCGCCCTGGACGGCCCCGACCACCCACGCTTGAAATTACAAATTTTGCGGGATTTCTCTAAAACGAAAGTGTTCAGAATCTACGTCCCAGCAAGTGCTCAGTGCCTAAAAGGCCAGCTTTCATCTGATACCCAGACCCTGTGCATATGACTTCTTTTCCCCCTGGAAAATGACCTCTCTTTCCGGCCACTCGCCCTGGCCGACCCCGACCACCCAAACTAGAAATTTCAAATTTTGTTGGATTTCTCCAAAACTAAAGTGGTCAGAATCTAGGCGAATGCAAGTCCGTAGAGCCCCAAATGTCAGCTTTCATCTGATGCCCTGACCCTGGGCAAATCACTTCTTGTTCCCCTGGAAAATGGCCTCTCTTTGCGGCCACACGCCCTGGTCGACCCCGACCACCCAAGCTAGAAATTTCCATATTTTGCTGGATTTCTCCAAAACCAAAGTGGTCAGAATCTAGGTCCCAGCAAGTGCTCAGAGCCCCAAAGGCCAGCTTTCATCTGATTCCCAGAGCCTGGAGAAATGACTATTTTTCCCCCTGGAAAATGACCTCTCTTTGCGGCCAGTCGCCCTGGACGACACTGTCCACTGAAGCTAGAAATTTCCAAATTTTGCTGGATTTCTCCAAAACTAAAATGGTCAGAATCTAGGGCACAGCAAGTGCTCAGAGCCCCAAAGGCCAGCTTCCATCTGATGCCCAGACCGTGGGGAAATGACTACTTTTTCCCCGGGAAAATGGCCTCTCTTTACGGCCCCTCGCCCTGGTCGACCCCGACCACCCACACTTGAAATTACAAATTTTGCTGGATTTCTCCAAAACTAAAATGGTCAGAATCTAGGCGAATGCAAGTCCGTAGAGCCCCAAAGGCCAGCTTTCATCTGATGCCCAGAGCCTGGAGAAATGACTATTTTTCCCCCTGGAAAATGACCTCTCTTTGCGGCCACTCGCCCTGGTCGACCCCGACCACCCAAGCTAGAAATTTCCAAATTTTGTTGGATTTCTCCAAATCCAAAGTGGTCAGAATCTAGGCGAATGCAAGTACGTAGAGCCCCAGACGTCAGCTTTCATCTGATGCCCTGACCCTGGGCAAATCACATTGTTTTCCTCTGGAAAATGACCTCTCTTTGCGGCCACTCTCCTTGGTTGACCTTGAGCTCCCTAACTAGAAATTTCCAAATTTTGTTGGATTTCTCCAAACGGAAAGTGGTCAGAATCTACGTCCCAGCAAGTGCTCAGTGCCTAAAAGGCCAGCTTTCATCTGATTCCCAGAGCCTGGAGAAATGACTACTTTTTCCCCTAGAAAATGACCTCTCTTTGCGGACACTCGCCCTGGCCGACCCCGACCACCCAAGCGAGAAATTTCAAATTTTGTTGGATTTCTCCAAAACGAAAGTGGTCAGAATCCAGGCGAATGCAAGTCCGTAGAGCCCCAAACTTCAGCTTTCATCTGATGCCCTGACCCGGGGCAAATCACTTCTTGTTCCCCTGGAAAATGGCCTCTCTTTGCGGCCACTCTCCTTGGTTGACCCTGAGCTCCCAAACTAGAAATTTCCAAATTTTGCTGGATTTCTCCAAAACAAAAGTGGTCAGAATCTAGGTCCCAGCAAGTGCTCCGAGCCCCAAAGGCCAGCTTCCATCTGATGCCCAGACCGTGGGGATATTACTACTTTTTCCCCTGGAAAATGACCTCTCTTTCCGGCCACTCGCCCTGGACGGCCCCGACCACCCACGCTTGAAATTACAAATTTTGCGGGATTTCTCTAAAACGAAAGTGTTCAGAATCTACGTCCCAGCAAGTGCTCAGTGCCTAAAAGGCCAGCTTTCATCTGATACCCAGACCCTGTGCATATGACTTCTTTTCCCCCTGGAAAATGACCTCTCTTTCCGGCCACTCGCCCTGGTCGACCCCGACCACCCAAACTAGAAATTTCAAATTTTGTTGGATTTCTCCAAAACTAAAGTGGTCAGAATCTAGGCGAATGCAAGTCCGTAGAGCCCCAAATGTCAGCTTTCATCTGATGCCCTGACCCTGGGCAAATCACTTCTTGTTCCCCTGGAAAATGGCCTCTCTTTGCGGCCACACGCCCTGGTCGACCCCGACCACCCAAGCTAGAAATTTCCATATTTTGCTGGATTTCTCCAAAACCAAAGTGGTCAGAATCTAGGTCCCAGCAAGTGCTCAGAGCCCCAAAGGCCAGCTTTCATCTGATTCCCAGAGCCTGGAGAAATGACTATTTTTCCCCCTGGAAAATGACCTCTCTTTGCGGCCAGTCGCCCTGGACGACACTGTCCACTGAAGCTAGAAATTTCCAAATTTTGCTGGATTTCTCCAAAACTAAAATGGTCAGAATCTAGGGCACAGCAAGTGCTCAGAGCCCCAAAGGCCAGCTTTCATCTGATGCCCAGACCGTGGGGAAATGACTACTTTTTCCCCGGGAAAATGGCCTCTCTTTCCGGCCAGTCGCCCTGGACGACCACGAACACCCACACTTGAAATTACAAATTTTGCTGGATTTCTCCAAAACGAAAGTGGTCAGAATCTAGGTCCCAGCAATTGCTCAGTGCCTAAAAGGCCAGCTTTCATCTGATGCCCAGACCCTGTGCATATGACTTCTTTTCCCCCTGGAAAATGACCTCTCTTTGCGGCCACTCGCCCTGGTCGACCCCGACCACCCAAGCTAGAAATTTCCAAATTTTGCTGGATTTCTCCAAAACTAAAATGGTCAGAATCTAGGGCACAGCAAGTGCTCAGAGCCCCAAAGGCCAGATTTCATCTGTTGCCCTGAGCATGGGGAAATGACTTCTTTTCCCCCTGGAAAATGGCCTCTCTTTGCGGCCACTCGCCCTGGTCGACCCCGACCACCCAAGCTAGAAATTTCAAATTTTGTTGGATTTCTCCAAATCCAAAATGGTCAGAATCTAGGCGAATGCAAGTCCGTAGAGCCCCAAACGTCAGCTTTCATCTGATGCCCTGACCCAGGGCAAATCACATCTTGTTCCCCTGGAAAATGGCCTCTCTTTGCGGCCACTCGCCCTGGCTGACCCTGAGCACCCAAACTAGAAATTTCCAAATTTTGCTGGATTTCTCCAAAACGAAAGTGGTCAGAATCTACGTCCCAGCAAGTGCTCAGTGCCTAAAAGGCCAGCTTTCATCTGATGCCCAGACCCTGGCCAAATCACTTCTTGTTCCCCTGGAAAATGGCCTCTTGTTGCGGCCACTCGCCCTGGTCGACCCCGACCACCCAAGCTAGAAATTTCCAAATTTTGCTGGATTTCTCCAAAACTAAAATGGTCAGAATCTAGGGCACCGCAAGTGCTCAGAGCCCCAAAGGCCAGCTTTCATCTGATGCCCTGAGCATGGGGAAATGACTTCTTGATCCCCTGGAAAATGGCCTCTCTTTGCGGCCACTCGCCCTGGACGGCCACGACCACCCACGCTTGAAATTACAAATTTTGCTGGGTTTCTCCAAAACGAAAGTGGTCAGAATCTACGTCCCAGCAAGTGCTCAGTGCCTAAAAGGCCAGCTTTCATCTGATGCCCAGACCCTGTGCATATGACTTCTTTTCCCCTGGAAAATGACCTCTCTTTGCGGCCACTCGCCCTGGCCGACCCCGAACACCCAAGCTAGAAATTTCAAATTTTGTTGGATTTCTCCAAATCCAAAGTGGTCAGAATCTAGGCGAATGCAAGACCGTAGAGCCCCAAAAGTCAGCTTTCATCTGATGCCCTGACCCTGGGCAAATCACATCTTGTTCCCCTGGAAAATGGCCTCTCTTTTCGGCCACTCGCCCTGGCTGACCCTGAGCACCCAAACTAGAAATTTCCAAATTTTGCTGGATTTCTGCAAAACCAAAGTGGTCAGAATCTACGTCCCAGCGAGTGCTCAGCGCCTAAAAGGCCAGCTTTCATCTGATGCCCAGACCCTGTGCATATGACTTCTTTTCCCCCTGGAAAATGACCTCTCTTTCCGGCCACTCGCCCTGGTCGACCCCGACCACCCAAGCTAGAAATTTCCAAATTTTGCTGGATTTCTCCAAAACCAAAGTGGTCAGAATCTAGGCCCCAGCAAGTGCTCAGAGCCCCAAAGGCCAGCTTTCATCTGATGCCCAGACCCTGGAGAAATGGCTATTTTTTCCCCTGTAAATGAACTCTCTTTGCGGCCACTCGCCCTGGCCGACCCCGACCACGCAAACTAGAAATTTCAAATTTTGTTGGATTTCTCCAAAAAGAAAGTGGTCAGAATCTAGGCGAATGCAAGTCCGTAGAGCCCCAAATGTCAGCTTTCATCTGATGCCCTGACCCTGGGCAAATCACTTCTTGTTCCCCTGGAAAATGGCCTCTCTTTGCGGCCACTCGCCCTGGTCGACCCCGACCACCCAAGCTAGAAATTTCCAAATTTTGCTGGATTTCTCCAAAACCAAAGTGGTCAGAATCTAGGGCACAGCAAGTGCTCAGAGCCCCAAAGGCCAGCTTCCATCTGATGCCCAGACCGTGGGGAAATGACTACTTTTTCCCCGGGAAAATGGCCTCTCTTTCCGGCCAGTCGCCCTGGACGACCACGACCACCCACACTTGAAATTACAAATTTTGCTGGATTTCTCCAAAACGAAAGTGGTCAGAATCTACGTCCCAGCAAGTGCTCAGTGCCTAAAAGGCCAGCTTTCATCTGATGCCCTGAGCATGGGGAAATGACTTCTTGATCCCCTGCAAAATGGCCTCTCTTTGCGGCCACTCGCCCTGGCCGACCCTGTCCACTGACTTAGACATTTCCAAATTTTGCTGCATTTCTCCAAAACTAAAATGGTCAGAATCTAGGTCCCACCATGTGCTCAGAGCCCCAAAGGCCAGCTTTCATCTGATGCCCAGACCGTGGGGAAATGACAACTTTTTCCCCCTGGAAAATGACCTCTCTTTGCGGCCACTCGCCCTGGTTGACTACGACCACCCAAGCTAGAAATTTCAAATTTTGTTGGATTTCCCCAAAAGGAAAGCGGTCAGAATCTAGGCGAATGCAAGTACGTAGAGCCCCAGACGTCAGCTTTCATCTGATGCCCTGACCCTGGGCAAATCACATTGTTTTCCTCTGGAAAATGACCTCTCTTTGTGGCCACTCTCCTTGGTTGACCTTGAGCTCCCAAACTAGAAATTTCCAAATTTTGTTGGATTTCTCCAAACCGAAAGTGGTCAGAATCTACGTCCCAGCACGTGCCCAGTGCCTAAAAGGCCAGCTTTCATCTGATTCCCAGAGCCTGGAGAAATGACTATTTTTCCCCCTGGAAAATGACCTCTCTTTGCGGCCACTCGCCCTGGCCGACCCTGACCACTGAAGCTAGAAATTTCCAAATTTTGCTGGATTTCTCCAAAACGAAAGTGGTCAGAATCTAGGTCCCAGCAAGTGCTCAGAGCCCCAAAGGCCAGCTTTCATCTGATGCCCTGAGCATGTGGAAATGACTTCTTGATCCCCTGGAAAATGGCCTCTCTTTGCGGCCACTCGCCCTGCCCGACCCCGACCACGCAAACTAGAAATTTCAAATTTTGTTGGATTTCTCCAAAACGAAAGTGGTCAGAATCTAGGCGAATGCAAGTCCGTAGAGCCCCAAATGTCAGCTTTCATCTGATGCCCTGACCCTGGGCAAATCACTTCTTGTTCCCCTGGAAAATGGCCTCTCTTTGCGGCCACTCGCCCTGGTCGACCCCGACCACCCAAGCTAGAAATTTCCAAATTTTGCTGGATTTCTCCAAAACTAAAATGGTCAGAATCTAGGTCCCAGCAAGTGCTCAGAGCCCCAAAGGCCAGCTTCCATCTGATGCCCAGACCGTGGGGAAATGGCTACTTTTTCCCCGGGAAAATGGCCTCTCTTTCCGGCCAGTCGCCCTGGACGACCACGACCACCCACACTTGAAATTACAAATTTTGCTGGATTTCTCCAAAACGAAAGTGGTCAGAATCTACGTCCCAGCAAGTGCTCAGTGCCTAAAAGGCCAGCTTTCATCTGATGCCCAGACCCTGTGCATATGACTTCTTTTCCCCCTGGAAAATGACCTCTCTTTGCGGCCACACGCCCTGGTCGACCCCGACCACCCAAGCTAGAAATTTCCAAATTTTGCTGGATTTCTCCAAAACTAAAATGGTCAGAATCTAGGGCACAGCAAGTGCTCAGAGCCCCAAAGGCCAGCTTTCATCTGTTGCCCTGAGCATGGGGTAATGACTTCTTTTCCCCCTGGAAAATGGCCTCTCTTTGCGGCCCCTCGCCCTGGTCGACCCCGACCACCCAAGCTAGAAATTTCAAATTTTGTTGGATTTCTCCAAATCCAAAATGGTCAGAATCTAGGTGAATGCATGTCCGTAGAGCCCCAAACGTAAGCTTTCATCTGATGCCCTGACCCAGGTCAAATCACATCTTGTTCCCCTGGAAAATGGCCTCTCTTTGCGGCCAATCGCCCTGGCTGACCCTGAGCACCCAAACTAGAAATTTCCAAATTTTGCTGGATTTCTCTAAAACGAAAGTGGTCAGAATCTAGGTCCCAGCAAGTGCTCAGAGCCCCAAAGGCAATCTTCCATCTGATGCCCAGACCGTGGAGAAATGACTACTTTTCCCCCTGGAAAATGACCTCTCTTTGCGGCCACTCGCCCTGGTCGACCCCGACCACCCAAGCTAGAAATTTCCAAATTTTGCTGGATTTCGCCAAAACTAAAATGGTCAGAATCTAGGGCACAGCAAGTGCTCAGAGCCCCAAAGGCCAGCTTTCATCTGATGCCCTGAGCATGGGGAAATGACTTCTTGATCCCCTGCAAAATGGCCTCTCTTTGCGGCCACTCGCCCTGGCCGACCCCGACCACCCAAACTAGAAATTTCAAATTTTGTTGGATTTCTCCAAAACCAAAGTGGTCAGAATCTAGGCGAATGCAAGTCCGTAGAGCCCCAAACGACAGCTTTCATCTGATGCCCTGGCCCTGGGCAAATCACATCTTGTTCCCCTGGAAAATGGCCTCTCTTTTCGGCCACTCGCCCTGGCTGACCCTGAGCACCCAAACTAGAAATTTCCAAATTTTGCTGGATTTCTCCAAAACTAAAGTGGTCAGAATCTAGGGCACAGCAAGTGCTCAGAGCCCCAAAGGCCAGCTTTCATCTGATGCCCAGACCGTGGGGAAATGACTACTTTTTCCCCTAGAAAATGACCTCTCTTTGCGGTCACCCGCCCTGGCCGACCCCGACCACCCAAGCGAGAAATTTCAAATTTTGTTGGATTTCTCCAAAACGAAAGTGGTCAGAATCCAGGCGAATGCAAGTCCGTAGAGCCCCAAACTTCAGCTTTCATCTGATGCCCTGACCCGGGGCAAATCACTTCTTGTTCCCCTGGAAAATGGCCTCTCTTTGCGGCCACTCTCCTTGGTTGACCCTGAGCTCCCAAACTAGAAATTTCCAAATTTTGCTGGATTTCTCCAAAACAAAAGTGGTCAGAATCTAGGTCCCAGCAAGTGCTCCGAGCCCCAAAGGCCAGCTTCCATCTGATGCCCAGACCGTGGGGATATTACTACTTTTTCCCCTGGAAAATGACCTCTCTTTCCGGCCACTCGCCCTGGACGGCCCCGACCACCCACGCTTGAAATTACAAATTTTGCGGGATTTCTCTAAAACGAAAGAGTTCAGAATCTACGTCCCAGCAAGTGCTCAGTGCCTAAAAGGCCAGCTTTCATCTGATACCCAGACCCTGTGCATATGACTTCTTTTCCCCCTGGAAAATGACCTCTCTTTGCGGCCACTCGCCCTGGCCGACCCCGACCACCCAAACTAGAAATTTCAAATTTTGTTGGATTTCTCCAAAACCAAAGTGGTCAGAAACTAGGCGAATGCAAGTCCGTAGAGCCCCAAACGACAGCTTTCATCTGATGCCCTGGCCCTGGGCAAATCACATCTTGTTCCCCTGGAAAATGGCCTCTCTTTTCGGCCACTCGCCCTGGCTGACCCTGAGCACCCAAACTAGAAATTTCCAAATTTTGCTGGATTTCTCCAAAACTAAATTGGTCAGAATCTAGGGCACAGCAAGTGCTCAGAGCCCCAAAGGCCAGCTTTCATCTGATGCCCAGACCGTGGGGAAATGACTACTTTTTCCCCTAGAAAATGACCTCTCTTTCCGGCCACTCGCCCTGGACGGCCCCGACCACCCACGCTTGAAATTACAAATTTTGCGGGATTTCTCTAAAACGAAAGTGTTCAGAATCTACGTCCCAGCAAGTGCTCAGTGCCTAAAAGGCCAGCTTTCATCTGATACCCAGACCCTGTGCATATGACTTCTTTTCCCCCTGGAAAATGACCTCTCTTTCCGGCCACTCGCCCTGGCCGACCCCGACCACCCAAACTAGAAATTTCAAATTTTGTTGGATTTCTCCAAAACTAAAGTGGTCAGAATCTAGGCGAATGCAAGTCCGTAGAGCCCCAAATGTCAGCTTTCATCTGATGCCCTGACCCTGGGCAAATCACTTCTTGTTCCCCTGGAAAATGGCCTCTCTTTGCGGCCACACGCCCTGGTCGACCCCGACCACCCAAGCTAGAAATTTCCATATTTTGCTGGATTTCTCCAAAACCAAAGTGGTCAGAATCTAGGTCCCAGCAAGTGCTCAGAGCCCCAAAGGCCAGCTTTCATCTGATTCCCAGAGCCTGGAGAAATGACTATTTTTCCCCCTGGAAAATGACCTCTCTTTGCGGCCAGTCGCCCTGGACGACACTGTCCACTGAAGCTAGAAATTTCCAAATTTTGCTGGATTTCTCCAAAACTAAAATGGTCAGAATCTAGGGCACAGCAAGTGCTCAGAGCCCCAAAGGCCAGCTTCCATCTGATGCCCAGACCGTGGGGAAATGACTACTTTTTCCCCGGGAAAATGGCCTCTCTTTACGGCCCCTCGCCCTGGTCGACCCCGACCACCCACACTTGAAATTACAAATTTTGCTGGATTTCTCCAAAACTAAAATGGTCAGAATCTAGGCGAATGCAAGTCCGTAGAGCCCCAAAGGCCAGCTTTCATCTGATGCCCAGAGCCTGGAGAAATGACTATTTTTCCCCCTGGAAAATGACCTCTCTTTGCGGCCACTCGCCCTGGTCGACCCCGACCACCCAAGCTAGAAATTTCCAAATTTTGTTGGATTTCTCCAAATCCAAAGTGGTCAGAATCTAGGCGAATGCAAGTACGTAGAGCCCCAGACGTCAGCTTTCATCTGATGCCCTGACCCTGGGCAAATCACATTGTTTTCCTCTGGAAAATGACCTCTCTTTGCGGCCACTCTCCTTGGTTGACCTTGAGCTCCCTAACTAGAAATTTCCAAATTTTGTTGGATTTCTCCAAACGGAAAGTGGTCAGAATCTACGTCCCAGCAAGTGCTCAGTGCCTAAAAGGCCAGCTTTCATCTGATTCCCAGAGCCTGGAGAAATGACTACTTTTTCCCCTAGAAAATGACCTCTCTTTGCGGACACTCGCCCTGGCCGACCCCGACCACCCAAGCGAGAAATTTCAAATTTTGTTGGATTTCTCCAAAACGAAAGTGGTCAGAATCCAGGCGAATGCAAGTCCGTAGAGCCCCAAACTTCAGCTTTCATCTGATGCCCTGACCCGGGGCAAATCACTTCTTGTTCCCCTGGAAAATGGCCTCTCTTTGCGGCCACTCTCCTTGGTTGACCCTGAGCTCCCAAACTAGAAATTTCCAAATTTTGCTGGATTTCTCCAAAACAAAAGTGGTCAGAATCTAGGTCCCAGCAAGTGCTCCGAGCCCCAAAGGCCAGCTTCCATCTGATGCCCAGACCGTGGGGATATTACTACTTTTTCCCCTGGAAAATGACCTCTCTTTCCGGCCACTCGCCCTGGACGGCCCCGACCACCCCCGCTTGAAATTACAAATTTTGAGGGATTTCTCTAAAACGAAAGTGTTCAGAATCTACGTCCCAGCAAGTGCTCAGTGCCTAAAAGGCCAGCTTTCATCTGATACCCAGACCCTGTGCATATGACTTCTTTTCCCCCTGGAAAATGACCTCTCTTTCCGGCCACTCGCCCTGGTCGACCCCGACCACCCAAACTAGAAATTTCAAATTTTGTTGGATTTCTCCAAAACTAAAGTGGTCAGAATCTAGGCGAATGCAAGTCCGTAGAGCCCCAAATGTCAGCTTTCATCTGATGCCCTGACCCTGGGCAAATCACTTCTTGTTCCCCTGGAAAATGGCCTCTCTTTGCGGCCACACGCCCTGGTCGACCCCGACCACCCAAGCTAGAAATTTCCATATTTTGCTGGATTTCTCCAAAACCAAAGTGGTCAGAATCTAGGTCCCAGCAAGTGCTCAGAGCCCCAAAGGCCAGCTTTCATCTGATTCCCAGAGCCTGGAGAAATGACTATTTTTCCCCCTGGAAAATGACCTCTCTTTGCGGCCAGTCGCCCTGGACGACACTGTCCACTGAAGCTAGAAATTTCCAAATTTTGCTGGATTTCTCCAAAACTAAAATGGTCAGAATCTAGGGCACAGCAAGTGCTCAGAGCCCCAAAGGCCAGCTTTCATCTGATGCCCAGACCGTGGGGAAATGACTACTTTTTCCCCGGGAAAATGGCCTCTCTTTCCGGCCAGTCGCCCTGGACGACCACGAACACCCACACTTGAAATTACAAATTTTGCTGGATTTCTCCAAAACGAAAGTGGTCAGAATCTAGGTCCCAGCAATTGCTCAGTGCCTAAAAGGCCAGCTTTCATCTGATGCCCAGACCCTGTGCATATGACTTCTTTTCCCCCTGGAAAATGACCTCTCTTTGCGGCCACTCGCCCTGGTCGACCCCGACCACCCAAGCTAGAAATTTCCAAATTTTGCTGGATTTCTCCAAAACTAAAATGGTCAGAATCTAGGGCACAGCAAGTGCTCAGAGCCCCAAAGGCCAGATTTCATCTGTTGCCCTGAGCATGGGGAAATGACTTCTTTTCCCCCTGGAAAATGGCCTCTCTTTGCGGCCACTCGCCCTGGTCGACCCCGACCACCCAAGCTAGAAATTTCAAATTTTGTTGGATTTCTCCAAATCCAAAATGGTCAGAATCTAGGCGAATGCAAGTCCGTAGAGCCCCAAACGTCAGCTTTCATCTGATGCCCTGACCCAGGGCAAATCACATCTTGTTCCCCTGGAAAATGGCCTCTCTTTGCGGCCACTCGCCCTGGCTGACCCTGAGCACCCAAACTAGAAATTTCCAAATTTTGCTGGATTTCTCCAAAACGAAAGTGGTCAGAATCTACGTCCCAGCAAGTGCTCAGTGCCTAAAAGGCCAGCTTTCATCTGATGCCCAGACCCTGGCCAAATCACTTCTTGTTCCCCTGGAAAATGGCCTCTTGTTGCGGCCACTCGCCCTGGTCGACCCCGACCACCCAAGCTAGAAATTTCCAAATTTTGCTGGATTTCTCCAAAACTAAAATGGTCAGAATCTAGGGCACCGCAAGTGCTCAGAGCCCCAAAGGCCAGCTTTCATCTGATGCCCTGAGCATGGGGAAATGACTTCTTGATCCCCTGGAAAATGGCCTCTCTTTGCGGCCACTCGCCCTGGACGGCCACGACCACCCACGCTTGAAATTACAAATTTTGCTGGGTTTCTCCAAAACGAAAGTGGTCAGAATCTACGTCCCAGCAAGTGCTCAGTGCCTAAAAGGCCAGCTTTCATCTGATGCCCAGACCCTGTGCATATGACTTCTTTTCCCCTGGAAAATGACCTCTCTTTGCGGCCACTCGCCCTGGCCGACCCCGAACACCCAAGCTAGAAATTTCAAATTTTGTTGGATTTCTCCAAATCCAAAGTGGTCAGAATCTAGGCGAATGCAAGACCGTAGAGCCCCAAAAGTCAGCTTTCATCTGATGCCCTGACCCTGGGCAAATCACATCTTGTTCCCCTGGAAAATGGCCTCTCTTTTCGGCCACTCGCCCTGGCTGACCCTGAGCACCCAAACTAGAAATTTCCAAATTTTGCTGGATTTCTGCAAAACCAAAGTGGTCAGAATCTACGTCCCAGCGAGTGCTCAGCGCCTAAAAGGCCAGCTTTCATCTGATGCCCAGACCCTGTGCATATGACTTCTTTTCCCCCTGGAAAATGACCTCTCTTTCCGGCCACTCGCCCTGGTCGACCCCGACCACCCAAGCTAGAAATTTCCAAATTTTGCTGGATTTCTCCAAAACCAAAGTGGTCAGAATCTAGGCCCCAGCAAGTGCTCAGAGCCCCAAAGGCCAGCTTTCATCTGATGCCCAGACCCTGGAGAAATGGCTATTTTTTCCCCTGTAAATGAACTCTCTTTGCGGCCACTCGCCCTGGCCGACCCCGACCACGCAAACTAGAAATTTCAAATTTTGTTGGATTTCTCCAAAAAGAAAGTGGTCAGAATCTAGGCGAATGCAAGTCCGTAGAGCCCCAAATGTCAGCTTTCATCTGATGCCCTGACCCTGGGCAAATCACTTCTTGTTCCCCTGGAAAATGGCCTCTCTTTGCGGCCACTCGCCCTGGTCGACCCCGACCACCCAAGCTAGAAATTTCCAAATTTTGCTGGATTTCTCCAAAACCAAAGTGGTCAGAATCTAGGGCACAGCAAGTGCTCAGAGCCCCAAAGGCCAGCTTCCATCTGATGCCCAGACCGTGGGGAAATGACTACTTTTTCCCCGGGAAAATGGCCTCTCTTTCCGGCCAGTCGCCCTGGACGACCACGACCACCCACACTTGAAATTACAAATTTTGCTGGATTTCTCCAAAACGAAAGTGGTCAGAATCTACGTCCCAGCAAGTGCTCAGTGCCTAAAAGGCCAGCTTTCATCTGATGCCCTGAGCATGGGGAAATGACTTCTTGATCCCCTGCAAAATGGCCTCTCTTTGCGGCCACTCGCCCTGGCCGACCCTGTCCACTGACTTAGACATTTCCAAATTTTGCTGCATTTCTCCAAAACTAAAATGGTCAGAATCTAGGTCCCACCATGTGCTCAGAGCCCCAAAGGCCAGCTTTCATCTGATGCCCAGACCGTGGGGAAATGACAACTTTTTCCCCCTGGAAAATGACCTCTCTTTGCGGCCACTCGCCCTGGTTGACTACGACCACCCAAGCTAGAAATTTCAAATTTTGTTGGATTTCCCCAAAAGGAAAGCGGTCAGAATCTAGGCGAATGCAAGTACGTAGAGCCCCAGACGTCAGCTTTCATCTGATGCCCTGACCCTGGGCAAATCACATTGTTTTCCTCTGGAAAATGACCTCTCTTTGTGGCCACTCTCCTTGGTTGACCTTGAGCTCCCAAACTAGAAATTTCCAAATTTTGTTGGATTTCTCCAAACCGAAAGTGGTCAGAATCTACGTCCCAGCACGTGCCCAGTGCCTAAAAGGCCAGCTTTCATCTGATTCCCAGAGCCTGGAGAAATGACTATTTTTCCCCCTGGAAAATGACCTCTCTTTGCGGCCACTCGCCCTGGCCGACCCTGACCACTGAAGCTAGAAATTTCCAAATTTTGCTGGATTTCTCCAAAACGAAAGTGGTCAGAATCTAGGTCCCAGCAAGTGCTCAGAGCCCCAAAGGCCAGCTTTCATCTGATGCCCTGAGCATGTGGAAATGACTTCTTGATCCCCTGGAAAATGGCCTCTCTTTGCGGCCACTCGCCCTGCCCGACCCCGACCACGCAAACTAGAAATTTCAAATTTTGTTGGATTTCTCCAAAACGAAAGTGGTCAGAATCTAGGCGAATGCAAGTCCGTAGAGCCCCAAATGTCAGCTTTCATCTGATGCCCTGACCCTGGGCAAATCACTTCTTGTTCCCCTGGAAAATGGCCTCTCTTTGCGGCCACTCGCCCTGGTCGACCCCGACCACCCAAGCTAGAAATTTCCAAATTTTGCTGGATTTCTCCAAAACTAAAATGGTCAGAATCTAGGTCCCAGCAAGTGCTCAGAGCCCCAAAGGCCAGCTTCCATCTGATGCCCAGACCGTGGGGAAATGGCTACTTTTTCCCCGGGAAAATGGCCTCTCTTTCCGGCCAGTCGCCCTGGACGACCACGACCACCCACACTTGAAATTACAAATTTTGCTGGATTTCTCCAAAACGAAAGTGGTCAGAATCTACGTCCCAGCAAGTGCTCAGTGCCTAAAAGGCCAGCTTTCATCTGATGCCCAGACCCTGTGCATATGACTTCTTTTCCCCCTGGAAAATGACCTCTCTTTGCGGCCACACGCCCTGGTCGACCCCGACCACCCAAGCTAGAAATTTCCAAATTTTGCTGGATTTCTCCAAAACTAAAATGGTCAGAATCTAGGGCACAGCAAGTGCTCAGAGCCCCAAAGGCCAGCTTTCATCTGTTGCCCTGAGCATGGGGTAATGACTTCTTTTCCCCCTGGAAAATGGCCTCTCTTTGCGGCCCCTCGCCCTGGTCGACCCCGACCACCCAAGCTAGAAATTTCAAATTTTGTTGGATTTCTCCAAATCCAAAATGGTCAGAATCTAGGTGAATGCATGTCCGTAGAGCCCCAAACGTAAGCTTTCATCTGATGCCCTGACCCAGGTCAAATCACATCTTGTTCCCCTGGAAAATGGCCTCTCTTTGCGGCCAATCGCCCTGGCTGACCCTGAGCACCCAAACTAGAAATTTCCAAATTTTGCTGGATTTCTCTAAAACGAAAGTGGTCAGAATCTAGGTCCCTGCAAGTGCTCAGAGCCCCAAAGGCAATCTTCCATCTGATGCCCAGACCGTGGAGAAATGACTACTTTTCCCCCTGGAAAATGACCTCTCTTTGCGGCCACTCGCCCTGGTCGACCCCGACCACCCAAGCTAGAAATTTCCAAATTTTGCTGGATTTCGCCAAAACTAAAATGGTCAGAATCTAGGGCACAGCAAGTGCTCAGAGCCCCAAAGGCCAGCTTTCATCTGATGCCCTGAGCATGGGGAAATGACTTCTTGATCCCCTGCAAAATGGCCTCTCTTTGCGGCCACTCGCCCTGGCCGACCCCGACCACCCAAACTAGAAATTTCAAATTTTGTTGGATTTCTCCAAAACCAAAGTGGTCAGAATCTAGGCGAATGCAAGTCCGTAGAGCCCCAAACGACAGCTTTCATCTGATGCCCTGGCCCTGGGCAAATCACATCTTGTTCCCCTGGAAAATGGCCTCTCTTTTCGGCCACTCGCCCTGGCTGACCCTGAGCACCCAAACTAGAAATTTCCAAATTTTGCTGGATTTCTCCAAAACTAAAGTGGTCAGAATCTAGGGCACAGCAAGTGCTCAGAGCCCCAAAGGCCAGCTTTCATCTGATGCCCAGACCGTGGGGAAATGACTACTTTTTCCCCTAGAAAATGACCTCTCTTTGCGGTCACCCGCCCTGGCCGACCCCGACCACCCAAGCGAGAAATTTCAAATTTTGTTGGATTTCTCCAAAACGAAAGTGGTCAGAATCCAGGCGAATGCAAGTCCGTAGAGCCCCAAACTTCAGCTTTCATCTGATGCCCTGACCCGGGGCAAATCACTTCTTGTTCCCCTGGAAAATGGCCTCTCTTTGCGGCCACTCTCCTTGGTTGACCCTGAGCTCCCAAACTAGAAATTTCCAAATTTTGCTGGATTTCTCCAAAACAAAAGTGGTCAGAATCTAGGTCCCAGCAAGTGCTCCGAGCCCCAAAGGCCAGCTTCCATCTGATGCCCAGACCGTGGGGATATTACTACTTTTTCCCCTGGAAAATGACCTCTCTTTCCGGCCACTCGCCCTGGACGGCCCCGACCACCCACGCTTGAAATTACAAATTTTGCGGGATTTCTCTAAAACGAAAGAGTTCAGAATCTACGTCCCAGCAAGTGCTCAGTGCCTAAAAGGCCAGCTTTCATCTGATACCCAGACCCTGTGCATATGACTTCTTTTCCCCCTGGAAAATGACCTCTCTTTGCGGCCACTCGCCCTGGTCGACCCAGACCACCCAAGCTAGAAATTTTCAAATTTTGCTGGATTTCTCCAAAACCCAAGTGGTCAGAATCTAGGTCCCAGCAAGTGCTCAGAGCCCCAAAGGCCAGCTTTCATCTGATGCCCAGACCCTGTGCATATGACTTCTTTTGCCCCTGGAAAATGACCTCTCTTTGCGGCCACTCGCCCTGGACGACACTGTCCACTGAAGCTAGAAATTTCCAAATTTTGCTGGATTTCTCCAAAACTAAAATGGTCAGAATCTAGGGCACAGCAAGTGCTCAGAGCCCCAAAGGCCAGCTTCCATCTGATGCCCAGACCGTGGGGAAATGACTACTTTTTCCCCTGGAAAATGGCCTCTCTTTACGGCCCCTCGCCCTGGTCGACCCCGACCACCCACACTTGAAATTACAAATTTTGCTGGATTTCTCCAAAACTAAAATGGTCAGAATCTAGGCGAATGCAAGTCCGTAGAGCCCCAAAGGCCAGCTTTCATCTGATGCCCAGAGCCTGGAGAAATGACTATTTTTCCCCCTGGAAAATGACCTCTCTTTGCGGCCACTCGCCCTGGTCGACCCCGACCACCCAAGCTAGAAATGTCCAAATTTTGTTGGATTTCTCCAAATCCAAAATGGTCAGAATCTAGGCGAATGCAAGTACGTAGAGCCCCAGACGTCAGCTTTCATCTGATGCCCTGACCCTGGGCAAATCACATTGTTTTCCTCTGGAAAATGACCTCTCTTTTCGGCCACTCGCCCTGGCTGACCCTGAGCACCCAAACTAGAAATTTCCAAATTTTGCTGGATTTCTCCAAAACTAAAGTGGTCAGAATCTAGGGCACAGCAAGTGCTCAGAGCCCCAAAGGCCAGCTTTCATCTGATGCCCAGACCGTGGGGAAATGACTACTTTTTCCCCTAGAAAATGACCTCTCTTTGCGGTCACCCGCCCTGGCCGACCCCGACCACCCAAGCGAGAAATTTCAAATTTTGTTGGATTTCTCCAAAACGAAAGTGGTCAGAATCCAGGCGAATGCAAGTCCGTAGAGCCCCAAACTTCAGCTTTCATCTGATGCCCTGACCCGGGGCAAATCACTTCTTGTTCCCCTGGAAAATGGCCTCTCTTTGCGGCCACTCTCCTTGGTTGACCCTGAGCTCCCAAACTAGAAATTTCCAAATTTTGCTGGATTTCTCCAAAACAAAAGTGGTCAGAATCTAGGTCCCAGCAAGTGCTCCGAGCCCCAAAGGCCAGCTTCCATCTGATGCCCAGACCGTGGGGATATTACTACTTTTTCCCCTGGAAAATGACCTCTCTTTCCGGCCACTCGCCCTGGACGGCCCCGACCACCCACGCTTGAAATTACAAATTTTGCGGGATTTCTCTAAAACGAAAGAGTTCAGAATCTACGTCCCAGCAAGTGCTCAGTGCCTAAAAGGCCAGCTTTCATCTGATACCCAGACCCTGTGCATATGACTTCTTTTCCCCCTGGAAAATGACCTCTCTTTCCGGCCACTCGCCCTGGCCGACCCTGAGCTCCCAAACTAGAAATTTCAAATTTTGTTGGATTTCTCCAAAACTAAAGTGGTCAGAATCTAGGCGAATGCAAGTCCGTAGAGCCCCAAATGTCAGCTTTCATCTGATGCCCTGACCCTGGGCAAATCACTTCTTGTTCCCCTGGAAAATGGCCTCTCTTTGCGGCCACACGCCCTGGTCGACCCCGACCACCCAAGCTAGAAATTTTCAAATTTTGCTGGATTTCTCCAAAACCAAAGTGGTCAGAATCTAGGTCCCAGCAAGTGCTCAGAGCCCCAAAGGCCAGCTTTCATCTGATGCCCAGACCCTGTGCATATGACTTCTTTTGCCCCTGGAAAATGACCTCTCTTTGCGGCCACTCGCCCTGGACGACACTGTCCACTGAAGCTAGAAATTTCCAAATTTTGCTGGATTTCTCCAAAACTAAAATGGTCAGAATCTAGGGCACAGCAAGTGCTCAGAGCCCCAAAGGCCAGCTTCCATCTGATGCCCAGACCGTGGGGAAATGACTACTTTTTCCCCTGGAAAATGGCCTCTCTTTCCGGCCAGTCGCCCTGGACGACCACGACCACCCACACTTGAAATTACAAATTTTGCTGGATTTCTCCAAAACGAAAGTGGTCAGAATCTAGGCGAATGCAAGTCCGTAGAGCCCCAAATGTCCGCTTTCATCTGATGCCCTGACCCTGGGCAAATCACTTCTTGTTCCCCTGGAAAATGGCCTCTCTTTGCGGTCACTCGCCCTGGTCGACCCCGACCACCCAAGCTAGAAATTTCCAAATTTTGCTGGATTTCTCCAAAACCAAAGTGGTCAGAATCTAGGTCCCAGCAAGCGCTCAGAGCCCCAAAGGCCAGCTTTCATCTGATGCCCAGACCGTGGGGAAATGACTACTTTTTCCCCGGGAAAATGGCCTCTCTTTCCGGCCAGTCGCCCTGGACGACCACGACCACCCACACTTGAAATTACAAATTTTGCTGGATTTCTCCAAAACCAAAGTGGTCAGAATCTAGGTCCCAGCAAGTGCTCAGTGCCTAAAAGGCCAGCTTTCATCTGATGCCCAGACCCTGTGCATATGACTTCTTTTCCCCCTGGAAAATGACCTCTCTTTGCGGCCACTCGCCCTGGTCGACCCCGACCACCCAAGCTAGAAATTTCCAAATTTTGCTGCATTTCTCCAAAACTAAAATGGTCAGAATCTAGGGCACAGCAAGTGCTCAGAGCCCCAAAGGCCACCTTTCATCTGTTGCCCTGAGCATGGGGAAATGACTTCTTTTCCCCCTGGAAAATGGCCATCTTTGCGGCCCCTCGCCCTGGTCGACCCCGACCACCCAAGCTAGAAATTTCAAATTTTGTTGGATTTCTCCAAATCCAAAATGGTCAGAATCTAGGCGAATAGAAGTCCGTAGAGCCCCAAACGTCAGCTTTCATCTGATGCCCTGACCCAGGGCAAATCACATCTTGTTCCCCTGGAAAATGGCCTCTCTTTGCGGCCACTCGCCCTGGCTGACCCTGAGCACCCAAACTAGAAATTTCCAAATTTTGCTGGATTTCTCCAAAACGAAAGTGGTCAGAATCTACGTCCCAGCAAGTGCTCAGTGCCTAAAAGGCCAGCTTTCATCTGATGCCCTGAGCATGGGGAAATGACTTCTTGATCCCCTGGAAAATGGCCTCTCTTTGCGGCCACTCGCCCTGGCCGACCCTGTCCACTGACTTAGACATTTCCAAATTTTGCTGCATTTCTCCAAAACTAAAATGGTCAGAATCTAGGCGAATGCAAGTCCGTAGAGCCCCAAAGACCAGCTTTCATCTGATGCCCAGAGACTGGAGAAATGACTATTTTTCCCCCTGGAAAATGACCTCTCTTTGCGGCCACTCGCCCTGGTCGACCCCGACCACCCAAGCTAGAAATTTCCAAATTTTGTTGGATTTCTCCAAATCCAAAGTGGTCAGAATCTAGGCGAATGCAAGTCCGTAGAGCCCCAAACGTCAGCTTTCATCTGATGCCCTGACCCTGGGCAAATCACATCTTGTTCCCCTGGAAAATGGGCTCTCTTTGCGGCCACTCGCCCTGGCTGACCCTGAGCACCCAAACTAGAAATTTCCAAATTTTGCTGGATTTCTCCAAAACGAAAGTGGTCAGAATCTAGGTCCCACCAAGTGCTCAGAGCCCCAAAGGCCAGCTTTCATCTGATGCCCAGACCGTGGGGAAATGACTACTTTTTCCCCTGGAAAATGACCTCTCTTTGCGGTCACTCGCCCTGGCCGACCCCGACCACCCAAGCTAGAAATTTCAAATTTTGTTGGATTTCCCCAAAAAGAAAGTGGTCAGAATCCAGGCGAATGCAAGGCCGTAGAGCCCCAAATGTCTGCTTTCATCTGATGCCCTGACCCGGGGCAAATCACATCTTGTTCCCCTGGAAAATGGCCTCTCTTTGCGGCCACTCGCCCTGGCTGACCCTGAGCACCCAAACTAGTAATTTCCAAATTTTGCTGGATTTCTCCAAAACGAAAGTGGTCAGAATCTACGTCCCAGCAAGTGCTCAGTGCCTAAAAGACCAGCTTTCATCTGATGCCCAGACCCTGTTCATATGACTCCTTTTTCCCCTGGAAAATGACCTCTCTTTGCGGCCACTCGCCCTGGACGACCCTGAACACCGAAGCGAGAAATTTCCAAATTTTGCTGGATTTCTCCAAAACTAAAATGGTCAGAATCTAGGGCACAGCAAGTGCTCAGAGCCCCAAAGGCCAGCTTTCATCTGATGCCCAGACGGTGGGGAAATGACTTCTTTTTCCCCTTGAAAATGACCACTCTTTGCGGCCACTCGCCCTGGCTGACCCTGAACACCGAAGCCAGAAATTTCCAAATTTTGCTGGATTTCTCCAAAACGAAAGTGGTCAGAATCTAGGGCACTGCAAGTGCTCAGAGCCCCAAAGGCCAGCTTTCATCTGATGCCCAGACGGTGGGGAAATGAGTACTTTTTCCCCTAGAAAATGACCACTCTTTGCGGCCACACGCCCTGGCGGACCCTGAACACCCAAGCGAGAAATTTCCAAATTTTGCTGCATTTCTCCAAAACCAAAGTGGTCAGAATCTAGGTCCCAGCAAGAGCTCAGTGCCTAAAAGGCCAGCTTTCATCGGATGCCCAGACCCTGTGCATATGACTTCTTTTCCCCCCGGAAAATGACCTCTCTTTGCGGCCACTCGCCCTGGTCGACCCCGACCACCCAAGCTAGAAATTTCAAATTTTGCTGGATTTCTCCCAAACTAAAATGCTCAGAATCTAGGGCACAGCAAGTGCTCAGAGCCCCAAAGGCCAGCTTTCATCTGATGCCCTGAGCATGGGGAAATGACTTCTTGATCCCCTGGAAAATGGCCTCTCTTTCCGGCCAGTCGCCCTGGACTACCCTGACCACTGAAGCTAGAAATTTCCAAATTTTGTTGGATTTCTCCAAAACCAAAGTGGTCAGAATCTAGGTGCCAGCAAGTCCGCAGAGCCCCAAATGTCAGCTTTCATCCGACGCCCTGACCCTGGGCAAATCACTTCTTGTTCCCCTGGAAAATGGCCTCTCTTTGCGGCCACTCGCCCTGGCCGACCCTGAGCTCCCAAACTAGAAATTTCCAAATTTTGCTGGATTTCTGCAAAACCAAAGTGGTCAGAATCTACGTCCCAGCGAGTGCTCAGCGCCTAAAAGGCCAGCTTTCATCTGATGCCCAGACCCTGTGCATATGACTTCTTTTCCCCCTGGAAAATGACCTCTCTTTGCGGCCACTCGCCCTGGAGGACCCCGACCACCCACGCTTGAAATTACAAATTTTGCGGGATTTCTCTAAAACGAAAGTGTTCAGAATCTACGTCCCAGCAAGTCCTCAGTGCCTAAAAGGCCAGCTTTCATCTGATACCCAGACCCTGTGCATATGACTTCTTTTCCCCCTGGAAAATGACCTCTCTTTGCGGCCACTCGTCCTGGTCGACCCCGACCACCCAAGCTAGAAATTTCCAAATTTTGCTGGATTTCTCCAAAACCAAAGTGGTCAGAATCTAGGCCCCAGCAAGTGCTCAGAGCCCCAAAGGCCAGCTTCCATCTGATGCCCAGACCGTGGGGAAATGACTACTTTTTCCCCTGGAAAATGACCTCTCTTTCCGGCCACTCGCCCTGGCTGACCCTGAACACCCAAGCGAGAAATTTCCAAATTTTGCTGCATTTCTCCAAAACCAAAGTGGTCAGAATCTAGGTCCCACCATGTGCTCAGAGCCCCAAAGGCCAGCTTTCATCTGATGCCCAGAGCCTGGAGAAATGGCTATTTTTTCCCCTGTAAATGACCTCTCTTTGCGGCCACTCGCCCTGGCCGACCCCGACCACGCAAACTAGAAATTTCAAATTTTGTTGGATTTCTCCAAAACGAAAGTGGTCAGAATCTAGGCGAATGCAAGTCCGTAGAGCCCCAAATGTCAGCTTTCATCTGAAGCCCTGACCCTGGGCAAATCACTTCTTGTTCCCCTGGAAAATGGCCTCTCTTTGCGGCCACTCGCCCTGGTCGACCCCGACCACCCAAGCTAGAAATTTCCAAATTTTTCTGGATTTCTCCAAAACGAAAGTGGTCAGAATCTACGTCCCAGCAAGTGCTCAGTGCCTAAAAGGCCAGCTTTCATCTGATGCCCAGACCCTGTGCATATGACTTCTTTTCCCCCTGGAAAATGGCCTCTCTTTGCGGCCCCTCGCCCTGGTCGACCCCGACCACCCAAGCTAGAAATTTCAAATTTTGTTGGATTTCTCCAAATCCAAAATGGTCAGAATCTAGGCGAATGCATGTCCGTAGAGCCCCAAACGCAAGCTTTCATCTGATGCCCTGACCCAGGGCAAATCACATCTTGTTCCCCTGGAAAATGGCCTCTCTTTGCGGCCAATCGCCCTGGCTGACCCTGAGCACCCAAACTAGAAATTTCCAAATTTTGCTGGATTTCTCCAAAACAAAAGTGGTCAGAATCTAGGTCCCAGCAAGTGCTCCGAGCCCCCAAGGCCAGCTTCCATCTGATGCCCAGACCGTGGGGATATTACTACTTTTTCCCCTGGAAAATGACCTCTCTTTCCGGCCACTCGCCCTGGCCGACCCTGAGCTCCCAAACTAGAAATTTCAAATTTTGTTGGATTTCTCCATAACTAAAGTGGTCAGAATCTAGGCGAATGCAAGTCCGTAGAGCCCCAAATGTCAGCTTTCATCTGATGCCCTGACCCTGGGCAAATCACTTCTTGTTCCCCTGGAAAATGGCCTCTCTTTGCGGCCACTCGCCCTGGTCGACCCCGACCACCCAAGCTAGAAATTTCCAAATTTTGCTGGATTTCTCCAAAACCAAAGTGGTCAGAATCTAGGTCCCAGCAAGTGCTCAGAGCCCCAAAGGCCAGCTTCCATCTGATGCCCAGACCGTGGGGAAATGACTACTTTTTCCCCTGGAAAATGGCCTCTCTTTCCGGCCAGTCGCCCTGGACGACCACGACCACCCACACTTGAAATTACAAATTTTGCTGGATTTCTCCAAAACGAAAGTGGTCAGAATCTAGGCGAATGCAAGTCCGTAGAGCCCCAAATGTCAGCTTTCATCTGATGCCCTGACCCTGGGCAAATCACTTCTTGTTCCCCTGGAAAATGACCTCTCTTTGCGGCCACTCGCCCTGGCTGACCCCGACCACCCAAACTAGAAATTTCAAATTTTGTTGGATTTCTCCAAAACCAAAGTGGTCAGAATCTAGGCGAATGCAAGTCCGTAGAGCCCCAAATGTCAGCTTTCATCTGATGCCCTGACCCTGGGCAAATCACTTCTTGTTCCCCTGGAAAATGACCTCTCTTTCCGGCCACTCGCCCTGGACGACCCTGAGCACCCAAACTAGAAATTTCCAAATTTTGCTGGATTTCTCCAAAACGAAAGTGGTCAGAATCTAGGTCCCAGCAAGTCCTCAGCGCCTAAAAGGCCAGATTTCATCTGATGCCCAGACCCTGTGCATATGACTTCTTTTTCGCCAGGAAAATGGCGTCTCTTTGCGGCCACTCGCCCTGGCCGACCCTGACCACCCAAGCTAGAAATTTCCAAATTTTGTTGGATTTCTCCAAAACGAAAGTGGTCAGAATCTAGGTCCCAGCAAGTGCTCAGAGCCCCAAAGGCCAGCTTTCATCTGATGCCCTGAGCATGGGGAAATGACTTCTTGATCCCCTGGAAAATGGCCTCTCTTTGCGGCCACTCGCCCTGGCCGACCCTGTCCACTGACTTAGACATTTCCAAATTTTGCTGCATTTCTCCAAAACTAAAATGATCAGAATCTAGGCGAATGCAAGTCCGTAGAGCCCCAAATGCCAGCTTTCATCTGATGCCCAGAGCCTGGAGAAATGACTATTTTTCCCCCTGGAAAATGACCTGTCTTTGCAGCCACTCGCCCTGGTCGACCCCGACCACCCAAGCTAGAAATTTCCAAATTTTGTTGGATTTCTCCAAATCCAAAGTGGTCAGAATCTAGGCGAATGCAAGTCCGTAGAGCCCCAAACGTCAGCTTTAATCTGATGCCCTGACCCTGGGCAAATCACATCTTGTTCCCCTGGAAAATGGCCTCTCTTTTCGGCCACTCGCCCTGGCTGACCCTGAGCACCCAAACTAGAAATTTCCAAATTTTGCTGGATTTCTCCAAAACTAAAGTGGTCAGAATCTAGGTCCCAGCAAGTGCTCAGAGCCCCAAAGGCCAGCTTTCATCTGATGCCCAGACCGTGGGGAAATGACTACTTTTTCCCCTAGAAAATGACCTCTCTTTGCGGCCACTCGCCCTGGCCGACCCTGACCACCCAAGCGAGAAATTTCAAATTTTGTTGGATTTCTCCAAATCCAAAATGGTCAGAATCTAGGCGAATGCATGTCCGTAGAGCCCCAAACGCAAGCTTTCATCTGATGCCCTGACCCAGGGCAAATCACATCTTGTTCCCCTGGAAAATGGCCTCTCTTTGCGGCCAATCGCCCTGGCTGACCCTGAGCACCCAAACTAGAAATTTCCAAATTTTGCTGGATTTCTCCAAAACAAAAGTGGTCAGAATCTAGGTCCCAGCAAGTGCTCCGAGCCCCCAAGGCCAGCTTCCATCTGATGCCCAGACCGTGGGGATATTACTACTTTTTCCCCTGGAAAATGACCTCTCTTTCCGGCCACTCGCCCTGGCCGACCCTGAGCTCCCAAACTAGAAATTTCAAATTTTGTTGGATTTCTCCATAACTAAAGTGGTCAGAATCTAGGCGAATGCAAGTCCGTAGAGCCCCAAATGTCAGCTTTCATCTGATGCCCTGACCCTGGGCAAATCACTTCTTGTTCCCCTGGAAAATGGCCTCTCTTTGCGGCCACTCGCCCTGGTCGACCCCGACCACCCAAGCTAGAAATTTCCAAATTTTGCTGGATTTCTCCAAAACCAAAGTGGTCAGAATCTAGGTCCCAGCAAGTGCTCAGAGCCCCAAAGGCCAGCTTCCATCTGATGCCCAGACCGTGGGGAAATGACTACTTTTTCCCCTGGAAAATGGCCTCTCTTTCCGGCCAGTCGCCCTGGACGACCACGACCACCCACACTTGAATTTCCAAATTTTGCTGGATTTCTCCAAAACGAAAGTGGTCAGAATCTAGGTCCCAGCAAGTCCTCAGCGCCTAAAAGGCCAGATTTCATCTGATGCCCAGACCCTGTGCATATGACTTCTTTTTCGCCAGGAAAATGGCGTCTCTTTGCGGCCACTCGCCCTGGCCGACCCTGACCACTGAAGCTAGAAATTTCCAAATTTTGTTGGATTTCTCCAAAACGAAAGTGGTCAGAATCTAGGTCCCAGCAAGTGCTCAGAGCCCCAAAGGCCAGCTTTCATCTGATGCCCTGAGCATGGGGAAATGACTTCTTGATCCCCTGGAAAATGGCCTCTCTTTGCGGCCACTCGCCCTGGCCGACCCTGTCCACTGACTTAGACATTTCCAAATTTTGCTGCATTTCTCCAAAACTAAAATGATCAGAATCTAGGCGAATGCAAGTCCGTAGAGCCCCAAAGGCCAGCTTTCATCTGATGCCCAGAGCCTGGAGAAATGACTATTTTTCCCCCTGGAAAATGACCTGTCTTTGCAGCCACTCGCCCTGGTCGACCCCGACCACCCAAGCTAGAAATTTCCAAATTTTGTTGGATTTCTCCAAATCCAAAGTGGTCAGAATCTAGGCGAATGCAAGTCCGTAGAGCCCCAAACGTCAGCTTTCATCTGATGCCCTGACCCTGGGCAAATCACATCTTGTTCCCCTGGAAAATGGCCTCTCTTTTCGGCCACTCGCCCTGGCTGACCCTGAGCACCCAAACTAGAAATTTTCAAATTTTGCTGGATTTCTCCAAAACTAAAGTGGTCAGAATCTAGGGCACAGCAAGTGCTCAGAGCCCCAAAGGCCAGCTTTCATCTGATGCCCAGACCGTGGGGAAATGACTACTTTTTCCCCTAGAAAATGACCTCTCTTTGCGGCCACTCGCCCTGGCCGACCCTGACCACCCAAGCGAGAAATTTCAAATTTTGTTGGATTTCGCCAAAACGAAAGTGGTCAGAATCCAGGCGAATGCAAGTCCGTAGAGCCCCAAACTTCAGATTTCATCTGATGCCCTGACCCAAGGCAAATCACTTCTTGTTCCCCTGGAAAATGGCCACTCTTTGCGGCCACTCTCCTTGGTTGACCCTGAGCACCCAAGCTAGAAATTTCCAAATTTTGCTGGATTTCTCCAAAACAAAAGTGGTCAGAATCTAGGTCCCAGCAAGTGCTCAGAGCCCCAAAGGCCAGCTTTCATCTGATGCCCCGACCCTGTGCATGTGACTTCTTTTGCCCCTGGAAAATGACCTCTCTTTGCGGCCACTCGCCCTGGTCGACCCCGACCACCCAAGCTAGAAATTTCAAATTTTGCTGGATTTCTCCCAAACTAAAATGCTCAGAATCTAGGGCACAGCAAGTGCTCAGAGCCCCAAAGGCCAGCTTTCATCTGATGCCCTGAGCATGGGGAAATGACTTCTTGATCCCCTGGAAAATGGCCTCTCTTTCCGGCCAGTCGCCCTGGACGAGCCTGAGCACTGAAGCTAGAAATTTCCAAATTTTGTTGGATTTCTCCAAAACCCAAGTGGTCAGAATCTAGGTGCCAGCAAGTGCTCAGAGCCCCAAAGGCCAGCTTCCATCTGATGCCCAGACCGTGGGGAAATGACTGCTTTTTCGCCTGGAAAATGACCTCTCTTTGCGGCCACTCGCCCTGGCCGACCCTGAGCTCCCAAACTAGAAATTTCCAAATTTTGCTGGATTTCTCCAAAACCAAAGTGGTCAGAATCTACGTCCCAGCGAGTGCTCAGCGCCTAAAAGGCCAGCTTTCATCTGATACCCAGACCCTGTGCATATGACTTCTTTTCCCCCTGGAAAATGACCTCTCTTTGCGGCCACTCGTCCTGGTCGACCCCGACCACCCAAGCTAGAAATTTCCAAATTTTGCTGGATTTCTCCAAAACCAAAGTGGTCAGAATCTAGGCCCCAGAAAGTGCTCAGAGCCCCAAAGGCCAGCTTCCATCTGATGCCCAGACCGTGGGGAAATGACTACTTTTTCCCCTGGAAAATGACCTCTCTTTCCGGCCACTCGCCCTGGCTGACCCTGAACACCCAAGCGAGAAATTTCCAAATTTTGCTGGATTTCTCCAAAACCAAAGTGGTCAGAATCTAGGTCCCACCATGTGCTCAGAGCCCCAAAGGCCAGCTTTCATCTGATGCCCAGAGCCTGGAGAAATGGCTATTTTTTTCCCCTGTAAATGACCTCTCTTTGCGGCCACTCGCCCTGGCCGACCCCGACCACGCAAACTAGAAATTTCAAATTTTGTTGGATTTCTCCAAAACGAAAGTGGTCAGAATCTAGGCGAATGCAAGTCCGTAGAGCCCCAAATGTCAGCTTTCATCTGAAGCCCTGACCCTGGGCAAATCACTTCTTGTTCCCCTGGAAAATGGCCTCTCTTTGCGGCCACTCGCCCTGGTCGACCCCGACCACCCAAGCTAGAAATTTCCAAATTTTTCTGGATTTCTCCAAAACTAAAATGGTCAGAATCTAGGTCCCAGCAAGTGCTCAGAGCCCCAAAGGCCAGCTTCCATCTGATGCCCAGACCGTGGGGAAATGACTACTTTTTCCCCGGGAAAATGGCCTCTCTTTCCGGCCAGTCGCCCTGGACGACCCTGAGCACCCAAACTAGAAATTTCAAATTTTGCTGGATTTCTCCAAAACGAAAGTGGTCAGAATCTACGTCCCAGCAAGTACTCAGTGCCTAAAAGGCCAGCTTTCATCTGATGCCCTGAGCATGGGGAAATGACTTCTTGATCCCCTGCAAAATGGCCTCTCTTTGCGGCCACTCGCCCTGGCCGACCCTGTCCACTGACTTTGACATTTCCAAATTTTGCTGGATTTCTCCAAAACTAAAATGGTCAGAATCTAGGTCCCACCATGTGCTCAGAGCCCCAAAGGCCAGCTTTCATCTGATGCCCAGACCGTGGGGAAATGACAACTTTTTCCCCCTGGAAAATGACCTCTCTTTGCGGCCACTCGCCCTGGCCGACACCGACCACCCAAGCTAGAAATTTCAAATTTTGTTGGATTTCCCCAAAAGGAAAGTGGTCAGCATCTAGGCGCATGCAAGTACGTAGAGCCCCAAAGGCCAGCTTTCATCTGATGCCCTGACCCTGGGCAAATCACATTGTTTTACTCTGGAAAATGACCTCTCTTTGTGGCCACTCTCCTTGGTTGACCTTGAGCTCCCAAACTAGAAATTTCCAAATTTTGTTGGATTTCTCCAAACCGAAAGTGGTCAGAATCTACGTCCCAGCAAGTGCTCAGTGCCTAAAAGGCCAGCTTTCATCTGATTCCCAGAGCCTGGAGAAATGACTATTTTTCCCCCTGGAAAATGACCTCTCTTTGCGGCCACTCGCCCTGGCCGACCCCGACCACCCAAACTAGAAATTTCAAATTTTGTTGGATCTCTCCAAAACCAAAGTGGTCAGAATCTAGGCGAATGCAAGTCCGTAGAGCCCCAAATGTCAGCTTTCATCTGATGCCCTGACCCTGGGCAAATCACTTCTTGTTCCCCTGGAAAATGACCTCTCTTTCCGGCCACTCGCCCTGGACGACCCTGAGCACCCAAACTAGAAATTTCCAAATTTTGCTGGATTTCTCCCAAACGAAAGTGGTCAGAATCCAGGTCCCAGCAAGTGCTCAGCGCCTAAAAGGCCAGATTTCATCTGATGCCCAGACCCTGTGCATATGACTTCTTTTTCGCCAGGAAAATGGCGTCTCTTTGCGGCCACTCGCCCTGGCCGACCCTGACCACTGAAGCTAGAAATTTCCAAATTTTGTTGGATTTCTCCAAAACGAAAGTGGTCAGAATCTAGGTCCCAGCAAGTGCTCAGAGCCCCAAAGGCCAGCTTTCATCTGATGCCCTGAGCATGGGGAAATGACTTCTTGATCCCCTGGAAAATGGCCTCTCTTTGCGGCCACTCGCCCTGGCCGACCCCGACCACGCCAACTAGAAATTTCAAATTTTGTTGGATTTCTCCAAAACGAAAGTGGTCAGAATCTAGGCGAATGCAAGTCCGTAGAGCCCCAAATGTCAGCTTTCATCTGATGCCCTGACCCTGGGCAAATCACATCTTGTTCCCCTGGAAAATGGCCTCTCTTTGCGGCCAATCGCCCTGGCTGACCCTGAGCACCCAAACTAGAAATTTCCAAATTTTGCTGGATTTCTCCAAAACAAAAGTGGTCAGAATCTAGGTCCCAGCAAGTGCTCAGAGCCCCAAAGGCCAGCTTTCATCTGATGCCCTGAGCATGGGGAAATGACTTCTTGATCCCCTGGAAAATGGCCTCTCTTTGCGGCCACTCGCCCTGGCCGACCCTGAGCTCCCAAACTAGAAATTTCAAATTTTGTTGGATTTCTCCATAACTGAAGTGGTCAGAATCTAGGCGAATGCAAGTCCGTAGAGCCCCAAATGTCAGCTTTCATCTGATGCCCTGAGCATGGGGAAATGACTTCTTGATCCCCTGGAAAATGGCCTCTCTTTGCGGCCACTCGCCCTGGCCGACCCTGTCCACTGATTTAGACATTTCCAAATTTTGCTGCATTTCTCCAAAACTAAAGTGGTCAGAATCTAGGGCACAGCAAGTGCTCCGAGCCCCAAAGGCCAGCTTCCATCTGATGCCCAGACCTTGGGGAAATGACTACTTTTTCCCCTGGAAAATGACCTCTCTTTCCGGCCACTCGCCCTGGCCGACCCTGAGCTCCCAAACTAGAAATTTCAAATTTTGTTGGATTTCTCCATAACTAAAGTGGTCAGAATCTAGGCGAATGCAAGTCCGTAGAGCCCCAAAGGCCAGCTTTCATCTGATGCCCAGAGCCTGGAGAAATGACTATTTTTCCCCCTGGAAAATGACCTCTCTTTGCAGCCACTCGCCCTGGTCGACCCCGACCACCCAAGCTAGAAATTTCCAAATTTTGTTGGATTTCTCCAAATCCAAAGTGGTCAGAATCTAGGCGAATGCAAGTCCGTAGAGCCCCAAACGTCAGCTTTCATCTGATGCCCTGACCCTGGGCAAATCACATCTTGTTCCCCTGGAAAATGGCCTCTCTTTTCGGCCACTCGCCCTGGCTGACCCTGAGCACCCAAACTAGAAATTTCCAAATTTTGCTGGATTTCTCCAAAACTAAAGTGGTCAGAATCTAGGGCACAGCAAGTGCTCAGAGCCCCAAAGGCCAGCTTTCATCTGATGCCCAGACCGTGGGGAAATGACTACTTTTTCCCCTAGAAAATGACCTCTCTTTGCGGACAGTCGCCCTGGCCGACCCCGACCACCCAAGCGAGAAATTTCAAATTTTGTTGGATTTCTCCAAAACGAAAGTGGTCAGAATCTAGGCGAATGCAAGTCCGTAGAGCCCCAAACTTCAGCTTTCATCTGATGCCCTGATCCGGGGCAAATCACTTCTTGTTCCCCTGGAAAATGGCCACTCTTTGCGGCCACTCTCCTTGGTTGACCCTGAGCACCCAAACTAGAAATTTCCAAATTTTGCTGGATTTCTCCAAAACAAAAGTGGTCAGAATCTAGGTCCCAGCAAGTGCTCCGAGCCCCAAAGGCCAGCTTCCATCTGATGCCCAGACCTTGGGGAAATGACTACTTTTTCCCCTGGAAAATGACCTCTCTTTCCGGCCACTCGCCCTGGCCGACCCTGAGCTCCCAAACTAGAAATTTCAAATTTTGTTGGATTTCTCCATAACTAAAGTGGTCAGAATCTAGGCGAATGCAAGTCCGTAGAGCCCCAAATGTCAGCTTTCATCTGATGCCCTGAGCATGGGGAAATGATTTCTTTTTCCCCTGGAAAATGACCTCTCTTTCCGGCCACTCGCCCTGGCGGACCCTGAACACCCAAGCGAGAAATTTCCAAATTTTGCTGCATTTCTCCAAAACCAAAGTGGTCAGAATCTAGGGCACAGCAAGTGCTCAGTGCCTAAAAGGCCAGCTTTCATCTGATGCCCAGACCCTGTGCATATGACTTCTTTTCCCCCTGGAAAATGACCTCTCTTTGCGGCCACTCGCCCTGGACGACACTGTCCACTGAAGCCAGAAATTTCCAAATTTTGCTGGATTTCTCCAAAACTAAAATGGTCAGAATCTAGGGCACAGCAAGTGCTCAGAGCCCCAAAGGCCAGCTTCCATCTGATGCCCAGACCGTGGGGAAATGACTACTTTTTCCCTGGAAAATGGCCTCTCTTTCCGGCCACTCGCCCTGGCCGACCCTGTCCACTGACTTAGACATTTCCAAATTTTGCTGCATTTCTCCAAAACTAAAATGATCAGAATCTAGGCGAATGCAAGTCCGTAGAGCCCCAAAGGCCAGCTTTCATCTGATGCCCAGAGCCTGGAGAAATGACTATTTTTCCCCCTGGAAAATGACCTCTCTTTGCAGCCACTCGCCCTGGTCGACCCCGACCACCCAAGCTAGAAATTTCCAAATTTTGTTGGATTTCTCCAAATCCAAAGTGGTCAGAATCTAGGCGAATGCAAGTCCGTAGAGCCCCAAATGTCAGCTTTCATCTGATGCCCTGACCCTGGGCAAATCACATCTTGTTCCCCTGGAAAATGGCCTCTCTTTTCGGCCACTCGCCCTGACTGACCCTGAGCACCCAAACTAGAAATTTCCAAATTTTGCTGGATTTCTCCAAAACTAAAGTGGTCAGAATCTAGGGCACAGCAAGTGCTCAGAGCCCCAAAGGCCAGCTTTCATCTGATGCCCAGACCGTGGGGAAATGACTACTTTTTCCCCTAGAAAATGACCTCTCTTTGCGGACAGTCGCCCTGGCCGACCCCGACCACCCAAGCGAGAAATTTCAAATTTTGTTGGATTTCTCCAAAACGAAAGTGGTCAGAATCCAGGCGAATGCAAGTCCGTAGAGCCCCAAACTTCAGCTTTCATCTGATGCCCTGATCCGGGGCAAATCACTTCTTGTTCCCCTGGAAAATGGCCACTCTTTGCGGCCACTCTCCTTGGTTGACCCTGAGCACCCAAACTAGAAATTTCCAAATTTTGCTGGATTTCTCCAAAACAAAAGTGGTCTGAATCTAGGTCCCAGCAAGTGCTCCGAGCCCCAAAGGCCAGCTTCCATCTGATGCCCAGACCTTGGGGAAATGACTACTTTTTCCCCTGGAAAATGACCTCTCTTTCCGGCCACTCGCCCTGGCCGACCCTGAGCTCCCAAACTAGAAATTTCAAATTTTGTTGGATTTCTCCATAACTAAAGTGGTCAGAATCTAGGCGAATGCAAGTCCGTAGAGCCCCAAATGTCAGCTTTCATCTGATGCCCTGAGCATGGGGAAATGATTTCTTTTTCCCCTGGAAAATGACCTCTCTTTCCGGCCACTCGCCCTGGCGGACCCTGAACACCCAAGCGAGAAATTTCCAAATTTTGCTGCATTTCTCCAAAACGAAAGTGGTCAGAATCTAGGGCACAGCAAGTGCTCAGTGCCTAAAAGGCCAGCTTTCATCTGATGCCCAGACCCTGTGCATATGACTTCTTTTCCCCCTGGAAAATGGCCTCTCTTTGCGGCCACTCGCCCTGGACGACACTGTCCACTGAAGCCAGAAATTTCCAAATTTTGCTGGATTTCTCCAAAACTAAAATGGTCAGAATCTAGGGCACAGCAAGTGCTCAGAGCCCCAAAGGCCAGCTTCCATCTGATGCCCAGACCGTGGGGAAATGACTACTTTTTCCCTGGAAAATGGCCTCTCTTTCCGGCCACTCGCCCTGGATGACCCCGACCACCCACGCTTGAAATTGCAAATTTTGCTGCATTTCTCCAAAACGAAAGTGGTCAGAATCTACGTCCCAGCAAGTGCTCAGTGCCTAAAAGGCCAGCTTTCATCTGATGCCCAGACCCTGTGCATATGACTTCTTTTCCCCCTGGAAAATGACCTCTCTTTGCGGCCACTGGCCCTGGTCGACCCCGACCACCCAAGCTAGAAATTTCCAAATTTTGCTGGATTTCTCCAAAACTAAAATGGTCAGAATCTAGGTCCCACCATGTGCTCAGAGCCCCAAAGGCCAGCTTTCATCTGATGCCCCGACCCTGTGCATATGACTTCTTTTGCCCCTGGAAAATGACCTCTCTTTGCGGCCACTCGCCCTGGACGACCCTGACCACTGAAGCTAGAAATTTCCAAATTTTGCTGGATTTCTCCAAAACTAAAATGGTCAGAATCTAGGGCACAGCAAGTGCTCAGAGCCCCAAAGGCCAGCTTCCATCTGATGCCCAGTCCGTGGGGAAATGACTACTTTTTCCCCTGGAAAATGGCCTCTCTTTCCGGCCAGTCGCCCTGGACGACCACGACCACCCACACTTGAAATTACAAATTTTGCTGGATTTCTCCAAAACGAAAGTGGTCAGAATCTAGGCGAATGCAAGTCCGTAGAGCCCCAAAGGCCAGCTTTCATCTGATGCCCAGAGCCTGGAGAAATGACTATTTTTCCCTCTGGAAAATGACCTCTCTTTGCGGCCACTCGCCCTGGCCGACCCCGACCACCCAAGCTAGAAATGTCCAATTTTTCTTGGATTTCTCCAAATCCAAAGTGGTCAGAATCTAGGTCCCAGCAAGTGCTCAGAGCCCCAAAGGCCAGCTTTCATCTGATGCCCTGACCCGGGGCAAATCACTTCTTGTTCCCCTGGAAAATGGCCTCTCTTTGCGGCCACTCTCCTTGGTTGACCCTGAGCACCCAAACTAGAAATTTCCAAATTTTGCTGGATTTCTCCAAAACAAAAGTGGTCAGAATCTAGGTCCCAGCAAGTGCTCCGAGCCCCAAAGGCCAGCTTCCATCTGATGCCCAGACCGTGGGGATATTACTACTTTTTCCCCTGGAAAATGACCTCTCTTTCCGGCCACTCGCCCTGGACAGCCCTGACCACCCACGCTTGAAATTACAAATTTTGCGGGATTTCTCTAAAACGAAAGTGTTCAGAATCTACGTCCCAGCTAGTGCTCGGTGCCTAAAAGGCCAGCTTTCATCTGATACCCAGACCCTGTGCATATGACTTCTTTTCCCCCTGGAAAATGACCTCTCTTTGCGGCCACTCGCCCTGGTCGACCCCGACCACCCAAGCTAGAAATTTCCAAATTTTGCTGGATTTCTCCAAAACCAAAGTGGTCAGAATCTAGGCCCCACCAAGTGCTCAGAGCCCCAAAGGCCAGCTTCCATCTGATGCCCAGACCGTGGGGAAATGACTACTTTTTCCCCTGGAAAATGACCTCTCTTTCCGGCCACTCGCCCTGGACGACCCTGAGCACCCAAACTAGAAATTTCCAAATTTTGCTGGATTTCTCCAAAACGAAAGTGGTCAGAATCTAGGTCCCAGCAAGTGCTCAGCGCCTAAAAGGCCAGATTTCATCTGACGCCCAGACCCTGTGCATATGACTTCTTTTTCCCCAGGAAAATGGCGTCTCTTTGCGGCCACTCGCCCTGGCCGACCATGACCACTGAAGCTAGAAATTTCCAAATTTTGTTGGATTTCTCCAAAACGAAAGTGGTCAGAATCTAGGTCCCAGCAAGTGCTCAGAGCCCCAAAGGCCAGCTTTCATCTGATGCCCTGAGCATGGGGAAATGACTTCTTGATCCCCTGGAAAATGGCCTCTCTTTGCGGCCACTCGCCCTGGCCGACCCTGTCCACTGACTTAGACATTTCCAAATTTTGCTGCATTTCTCCAAAACAAAAGTGGTCAGAATCTAGGCGAATGCAAGTCCGTAGAGCCCCAAAGGCCAGCTTTCATCTGATGCCCAGAGCCTGGAGAAATGACTATTTTTCCCCCTGGAAAATGACCTCTCTTTGCAGCCACTCGCCCTGGTCGACCCCGACCACCCAAGCTAGAAATTTCCAAATTTTGTTGGATTTCTCCAAATCCAAAGTGGTCAGAATCTAGGCGAATGCAAGTCCGTAGAGCCCCAAACGTCAGCTTTCATCTGATGCCCTGACCCTGGGCAAATCACATCTTGATCCCCTGGAAAATGGCCTCTCTTTGCGGCCACTCGCCCTGGCTGACCCTGAGCACCCAAACTAGAAATTTCCAAATTTTGCTGGATTTCTCCAAAACTAAAATGGTCAGAATCTAATGCACAGCAAGTGCTCAGAGCCCCAAAGGCCAGCTTCCATCTGATGCCCAGACCGTGGGGAAATGACTACTTTTTCCCCTGGAAAATGGCCTATCTATCCGGCCACTCGCCCTGGACGGCCACGACCACCCACGCTTGAAATTACAAATTTTGCTGGATTTCTCCAAAACGAAAGTGGTCCGAATCTACGTCCCAGCAAGTGCTCAGTGCCTAGAAGGCCAGCTTTCATCTGATGCCCAGACCCTGTGCATATGACTCCTTTTGCCCCTGGAAAATGACCTCTCTTTGCGGCCACTCGCCCTGGACGACCCTGAACACCGAAGCGAGAAATTTCCAAATTTTGCTGGATTTCTCCAAAACTAAAATGGTCAGAATCTAGGGCACAGCAAGTGCTCAGAGCCCCAAAGGCCAGCTTTCATCTGATGCCCAGACCGTGGGGAAATGACTTCTTTTTCCCCTAGAAAATGACCACTCTTTGCGGCCACTCGCCCTGGCTGACCCTGAACACCGAAGCCAGAATTTTCCAAATTTTGCTGGATTTCTCCAAAACGAAAGTGGTCAGAATCTAGGGCACAGCAAGTGCTCAGAGCCCCAAAGGCCAGCTTTCATCTGATGCCCAGAAGGTGGGGAAATGACTACTTTTTCCCCTAGAAAATGACCTCTCTTTGCGGCCAGTCGCCCTGGCGGACCCTGAACACCCAAGCGAGAAATTTCCAAATTTTGCTGCATTTCTCCAAAACCAAAGTGGTCAGAATCTAGGTCCCACCAAGTGCTCAGTGCCTAAAAGGCCAGCTTTCATCGGATGCCCAGACCCTGTGCATATGACTTCTTTTCCTCCTGGAAAATGACCTCTCTTTGCGGCCACTCGCCCTGGTCGACCCCGACCACCCAAGCTAGAAATTTTCAAATTTTGCTGGATTTCTCCAAAACTAAAATGCTCAGAATCTAGGGCACAGCAAGTGCTCAGAGCCCCAAAGGCCAGCTTTCATCTGATGCCCTGAGCATGGGGAAATGACTTCTTGATCCCCTGGAAAATGGCCTCTCTTTGCGGCCACTCGCCCTGGCCGACCCTGACCACTGAAGCTAGAAATTTCCAAATTTTGTTGGATTTCTCCAAAACGAAAGTGGTCAGAATCTAGGTCCCAGCAAGTGATCAGAGCCCCAAAGGCCAGCTTCCATCTGATGCTCAGACCGTGGGGAAATGACTGCTTTTTCCCCTGGAAAATGACCTCTCTTTGCGGCCACTGGCCCTGGTCGACCCCGACCACCCAAACTAGAAATTTCAAATTTTGTTGGATTTCTCCAAAACGAAAGGGGTCAGAATCTAGGCGAATGCAAGTCCGCAGAGCCCCAAATGTCAGCTTTCATCTGACGCCTTGACCCTGGGCAAATCACTTCTTGTTCCCCTGGAAAATGGCCTCTCTTTGCGGCCACTCGCCCTGGCTGACCCTGAGCTCCCAAACTAGAAATTTCCAAATTTTGCTGGATTTCTGCAAAACAAAAGTGGTCAGAATCTACGTCCCAGCGAGTGCTCAGCGCCTAAAAGGCCAGCTTTCATCTGATGCCCAGACCCTGTGCATATGACTTCTTTTCCCCCAGGAAAATGACCTCTCTTTGAGGCCAGTCGCCCTGGTCGACCCTGAGCACCCAAACTAGAAATTTCCAAATTTTGCTGGTTTTCTCCAAAACTAAAATGGTCAGAATCTAGGGCACAGCAAGTGCTCAGAGCCCCAAAGGCCAGCTTTCATCTGATGCCCAGACCGTGGGGAAATGACTACTTTTTCCCCTGGAAAATAACCTCTCTTTGCGGTCACTCGCCCTGGCCGACCCCGAACACCCAAGCGAGAAATTTCAAATTTTGTTGGATTTCTCCAAAACGAAAGTGGTCAGAATCCAGGCGAATGCAAGTCCGTAGAGCCCCAAACTTCAGCTTTCATCTGATGCCCTGACCCGGGGCAAATCACTTCTTGTTCCCCTGGAAAATGGCCTCTCTTTGCAGCCACTCTCCTTGGTTGACCCTGAGCACCCAAACTAGAAATTTCCAAATTTTGCTGGATTTCTCCAAAACAAAAGTGGTCAGAATCTAGGTCCCAGCAAGTGCTCCGAGCCCCAAAGGCCAGCTTCCATCTGATGCCCAGACCGTGGGGAAATTACTACTTTTTCCCCTGGAAAATGACCTCTCTTTCCGGCCACTCGCCCTGGACGACCCCGACCACCCACGCTTGAAATTACAAATTTTGCGGGATTTCTCTAAAACGAAAGTGTTCAGAATCTACGTCCCAGCAAGTGCTCAGTGCCTAAAAGGCCAGCTTTCATCTGATACCCAGACCCTGTGCATATGACTTCTTTTCCCCCTGGAAAATGACCTCTCTTTGCGGCCACACGCCCTGGTCGACCCCGACCACCCAAGCTAGAAATTTTCAAATTTTGCTGGATTTCTCCAAAACCAAAGTGGTCAGAATCTAGGTCCCAGCAAGTGCTCAGAGCCCCAAAGGCCAGCTTTCATCTGATGCCCAGACCCTGTGCATATGACTTCTTTTGCCCCTGGAAAATGACCTCTCTTTGCGGCCACTCGCCCTGGTCGACCCCGACCACCCAAGCTAGAAATTTCCAAATTTTGTTGGATTTCTCCAAATCCAAAGTGGTCAGAATCTAGGCGAATGCAAGTCCATAGAGCCCCAAACGTCAGCTTTCATCTGATGCCCTGACCCTGGGCAAATCACATCTTGTTCCCCTGGAAAATGACCTCTCTTTGCGGCCACTCGCCCTGGTCGACCCCGACCACCCAAACTAGAAATTTCCAAATTTTGCTGGATTTCTCCAAAACTAAAATGGTCAGAATCTAATGCACAGCAAGTGCTCAGAGCCCCAAAGGCCAGCTTCCATCTGATGCCCAGACCGTGGGGAAATGACTACTTTTTCCCCTGGAAAATGGCCTATCTATCCGGCCACTCGCCCTGGACGGCCACGACCACCCACGCTTGAAATTACAAATTTTGCTGGATTTCTCCAAAACGAAAGTGGTCCGAATCTACGTCCCAGCAAGTGCTCAGTGCCTAGAAGGCCAGCTTTCATCTGATGCCCAGACCCTGTGCATATGACTCCTTTTGCCCCTGGAAAATGACCTCTCTTTGCGGCCACTCGCCCTGGACGACCCTGAACACCGAAGCGAGAAATTTCCAAATTTTGCTGGATTTCTCCAAAACTAAAATGGTCAGAATCTAGGGCACAGCAAGTGCTCAGAGCCCCAAAGGCCAGCTTTCATCTGATGCCCAGACCGTGGGGAAATGACTTCTTTTTCCCCTAGAAAATGACCACTCTTTGCGGCCACTCGCCCTGGCTGACCCTGAACACCGAAGCCAGAATTTTCCAAATTTTGCTGGATTTCTCCAAAACGAAAGTGGTCAGAATCTAGGGCACAGCAAGTGCTCAGAGCCCCAAAGGCCAGCTTTCATCTGATGCCCAGAAGGTGGGGAAATGACTACTTTTTCCCCTAGAAAATGACCTCTCTTTCCGGCCACTCGCCCTGGCGGACCCTGAACACCCAAGCGAGAAATTTCCAAATTTTGCTGCATTTCTCCAAAACCAAAGTGGTCAGAATCTAGGTCCCACCAAGTGCTCAGTGCCTAAAAGGCCAGCTTTCATCGGATGCCCAGACCCTGTGCATATGACTTCTTTTCCTCCTGGAAAATGACCTCTCTTTGCGGCCACTCGCCCTGGTCGACCCCGACCACCCAAGCTAGAAATTTTCAAATTTTGCTGGATTTCTCCAAAACTAAAATGCTCAGAATCTAGGGCACAGCAAGTGCTCAGAGCCCCAAAGGCCAGCTTTCATCTGATGCCCTGAGCATGGGGAAATGACTTCTTGATCCCCTGGAAAATGGCCTCTCTTTGCGGCCACTCGCCCTGGCCGACCCTGACCACTGAAGCTAGAAATTTCCAAATTTTGTTGGATTTCTCCAAAAGGAAAGTGGTCAGAATCTAGGTCCCAGCAAGTGATCAGAGCCCCAAAGGCCAGCTTCCATCTGATGCTCAGACCGTGGGGAAATGACTGCTTTTTCCCTTGGAAAATGACCTCTCTTTGCGGCCACTGGCCCTGGTCGACCCCGACCACCCAAACTAGAAATTTCCAAATTTTGCTGGATTTCTGCAAAACAAAAGTGGTCAGAATCTACGTCCCAGCGAGTGCTCAGCGCCTAAAAGGCCAGCTTTCATCTGATGCCCAGACCCTGTGCATATGACTTCTTTTCCCCCAGGAAAATGACCTCTCTTTGAGGCCAGTCGCCCTGGTCGACCCTGAGCACCCAAACTAGAAATTTCCAAATTTTGCTGGTTTTCTCCAAAACTAAAATGGTCAGAATCTAGGGCACAGCAAGTGCTCAGAGCCCCAAAGGCCAGCTTTCATCTGATGCCCAGACCGTGGGGAAATGACTACTTTTTCCCCTGGAAAATAACCTCTCTTTGCGGTCACTCGCCCTGGCCGACCCCGAACACCCAAGCGAGAAATTTCAAATTTTGTTGGATTTCTCCAAAACGAAAGTGGTCAGAATCCAGGCGAATGCAAGTCCGTAGAGCCCCAAACTTCAGCTTTCATCTGATGCCCTGACCCGGGGCAAATCACTTCTTGTTCCCCTGGAAAATGGCCTCTCTTTGCAGCCACTCTCCTTGGTTGACCCTGAGCACCCAAACTAGAAATTTCCAAATTTTGCTGGATTTCTCCAAAACAAAAGTGGTCAGAATCTAGGGCACAGCAAGTGCTCCGAGCCCCAAATGCCAGCTTCCATCTGATGCCCAGACCGTGGGGAAATTACTACTTTTTCCCCTGGAAAATGACCTCTCTTTGTGGCCACTCGCCCTGGACGACCCCGACCACCCACGCTTGAAATTACAAATTTTGCGGGATTTCTCTAAAACGAAAGTGTTCAGAATCTACGTCCCAGCAAGTGCTCAGTGCCTAAAAGGCCAGCTTTCATCTGATACCCAGACCCTGTGCATATGACTTCTTTTCCCCCGGGAAAATGACCTCTCTTTCCGGCCACTCGCCCTGGCCGACCCTGAGCTCCCAAACTAGAAATTTCAAATTTTGTTGGATTTCTCCAAAACTAAAGTGGTCAGAATCTAGGCGAATGCAAGTCCGTAGAGCCCCAAATGTCAGCTTTCATCTGATGCCCTGACCCTGGGCAAATCACTTCTTGTTCCCCTGGAAAATGGCCTCTCTTTGCGGCCACACGCCCTGGTCGACCCCGACCACCCAAGCTAGAAATTTTCAAATTTTGCTGGATTTCTCCAAAACCAAAGTGGTCAGAATCTAGGTCCCAGCAAGTGCTCAGAGCCCCAAAGGCCAGCTTTCATCTGATGCCCAGACCCTGTGCATATGACTTCTTTTGCCCCTGGAAAATGACCTCTCTTTGCGGCCACTCGCCCTGGACGACACTGTCCACTGAAGCTAGAAATTTCCAAATTTTGCTGGATTTCTCCAAAACTAAAATGGTCAGAATCTAGGGCACAGCAAGTGCTCAGAGCCCCAAAGGCCAGCTTCCATCTGATGCACAGACCGTGGGGAAATGACTACTTTTTCCCCTGGAAAATGGCCTCTCTTTCCGGCCAGTCGACCTGGACGACCACGACCACCCACACTTGAAATTACAAATTTTGCTGGATTTCTCCAAAACGAAAGTGGTCAGAATCTAGGCGAATGCAAGTCCGTAGAGCCCCAAATGTCCGCTTTCATCTGATGCCCTGACCCTGGGCAAATCACTTCTTGTTCCCCTGGAAAATGGCCTCTCTTTGCGGTCACTCGCCCTGGTCGACCCCGACCACCCAAGCTAGAAATTTCCAAATTTTGCTGGATTTCTCCAAAACCAAAGTGGTCAGAATCTAGGTCCCAGCAAGTGCTCAGAGCCCCAAAGGCCAGCTTTCATCTGATGCCCAGACCGTGGGGAAATGACTACTTTTTCCCCGGGAAAATGGCCTCTCTTTCCGGCCAGTCGCCCTGGACGACCACGACCACCCACACTTGAAATTACAAATTTTGCTGGATTTCTCCAAAACCAAAGTGGTCAGAATCTAGGTCCCAGCAAGTGCTCAGTGCCTAAAAGGCCAGCTTTCATCTGATGCCCTGAGCATGGGGAAATGACTTCTTGATCCCCTGGAAAATGGCCTCTCTTTGCGGCCACTCGCCCTGGCCGACCCTGTCCACTGACTTAGACATTTCCAAATTTTGCTGCATTTCTCCAAAACTAAAATGGTCAGAATCTAGGCGAATGCAAGTCCGTAGAGCCCCAAAGGCCAGCTTTCATCTGATGCCCAGAGACTGGAGAAATGACTATTTTTCCCCCTGGAAAATGACCTCTCTTTGCGGCCACTCGCCCTGGTCGACCCCGACCACCCAAGCTAGAAATTTCCAAATTTTGTTGGATTTCTCCAAATCCAAAGTGGTCAGAATCTAGGCGAATGCAAGTCCGTAGAGCCCCAAACGTCAGCTTTCATCTGATGCCCTGACCCTGGGCAAATCACATCTTGTTCCCCTGGAAAATGGCCTCTCTTTGCGGCCACTCGCCCTGGCTGACCCTGAGCACCCAAACTAGTAATTTCCAAATTTTGCTGGATTTCTCCAAAACGAAAGTGGTCAGAATCTACGTCCCAGCAAGTGCTCAGTGCCTATAAGACCAGCTTTCATCTGATGCCCAGACCCTGTTCATATGACTCCTTTTTCCCCTGGAAAATGACCTCTCTTTGCGGCCACTCGCCCTGGACGACCCTGAACACCCAAGCGAGAAATTTCCAAATTTTGCTGGATTTCTCCAAAACTAAAATGGTCAGAATCTAGGGCACAGCAAGTGCTCAGAGCCCCAAAGGCCAGCTTTCATCTGATGCCCAGACGGTGGGGAAATGACTTCTTTTTCCCCTAGAAAATGACCACTCTTTGCGGCCACTCGCCCTGGCTGACCCTGAACACCGAAGCCAGAAATTTCCAAATTTTGCTGGATTTCTCCAAAAGGAAAGTGGTCAGAATCTAGGGCACTGCAAGTGCTCAGAGCCCCAAAGGCCAGCTTTCATCTGATGCCCAGACGGTGGGGAAATGAGTACTTTTTCCCCTAGAAAATGACCTCTCTTTGCGGCCACACGCCCTGGCGGACCCTGAACACCCAAGCGAGAAATTTCCAAATTTTGCTGCATTTCTCCAAAACCAAAGTGGTCAGAATCTAGGTCCCAGCAAGTGCTCAGTGCCTAAAAGGCCAGCTTTCATCGGATGCCCAGACCCTGTGCATATGACTTCTTTTCCCCCTGGAAAATGACCTCTCTTTGCGGCCACTCGCCCTGGTCGACCCCGACCACCCAAGCTAGAAATTTCAAATTTTGCTGGATTTCTCCCAAACTAAAATGCTCAGAATCTAGGTCCCAGCAAGTGCTCAGAGCCCCAAAGGCCAGCTTTCATCTGATGCCCTGAGCATGGGGAAATGACTTCTTGATCCCCTGGAAAATGGCCTCTCTTTCCGGCCAGTCGCCCTGGACGACCCTGACCACTGAAGCTAGAAATTTCCAAATTTTGTTGGATTTCTCCAAAACCAAAGTGGTCAGAATCTAGGTGCCTGCAAGTCCGTAGAGCCCCAAAGGCCAGCTTTCATCTGATGCCCAGACCGTGGGGAAATGACTACTTTTTCCCCTGGAAAATGACCTCTCTTTGCGGTCACTCGCCCTGGCCGACCCCGACCACCCAAGCTAGAAATTTCAAATTTTGTTGGATTTCCCCAAAAAGAAAGTGGTCAGAATCCAGGCGAATGCAAGGCCGTAGAGCCCCAAATGTCTGCTTTCATCTGATGCCCTGACCCGGGGCAAATCACATCTTGTTCCCCTGGAAAATGGCCTCTCTTTGCGGCCACTCGCCCTGGCTGACCCTGAGCACCCAAACTAGTAATTTCCAAATTTTGCTGGATTTCTCCAAAACGAAAGTGGTCAGAATCTACGTACCAGCAAGTGCTCAGTGCCTAAAAGACCAGCTTTCATCTGATGCCCAGACCCTGTTCATATGACTCCTTTTTCCCCTGGAAAATGACCTCTCTTTGCGGCCACTCGCCCTGGACGACCCTGAACACCCAAGCGAGAAATTTCCAAATTTTGCTGGATTTCTCCAAAACTAAAATGGTCAGAATCTAGGGCACAGCAAGTGCTCAGAGCCCCAAAGGCCAGCTTTCATCTGATGCCCAGACGGTGGGGAAATGACTTCTTTTTCCCCTAGAAAATGACCACTCTTTGCGGCCACTCGCCCTGGCTGACCCTGAACACCGAAGCCAGAAATTTCCAAATTTTGCTGGATTTCTCCAAAACGAAAGTGGTCAGAATCTAGGGCACTGCAAGTGCTCAGAGCCCCAAAGGCCAGCTTTCATCTGATGCCCAGACGGTGGGGAAATGAGTACTTTTTCCCCTAGAAAATGACCTCTCTTTGCGGCCACACGCCCTGGCGGACCCTGAACACCCAAGCGAGAAATTTCCAAATTTAGCTGCATTTCTCCAAAACCAAAGTGGTCAGAATCTAGGTCCCAGCAAGTGCTCAGTGCCTAAAAGGCCAGCTTTCATCGGATGCCCAGACCCTGTGCATATGACTTCTTTTCCCCCTGGAAAATGACCTCTCTTTGCGGCCACTCGCCCTGGTCGACCCCGACCACCCAAGCTAGAAATTTCAAATTTTGCTGGATTTCTCCCAAACTAAAATGCTCAGAATCTGGGGCACAGCAAGTGCTCAGAGCCCTAAAGGCCAGCTTTCATCTGATGCCCTGAGCATGGGGAAATGACTTCTTGATCCCCTGGAAAATGGCCTCTCTTTGCGGCCACTCGTCCTGGTCGACCCCGACCACCCAAGCTAGAAATTTCCAAATTTTGCTGGATTTCTCCAAAACCAAAGTGGTCAGAATCTAGGCCCCAGCAAGTGCTCAGAGCCCCAAAGGCCAGCTTCCATCTGATGCCCAGACCGTGGGGAAATGACTACTTTTTCCCCTGGAAAATGACCTCTCTTTCCGGCCACTCGCCCTGGCTGACCCTGAACACCCAAGCGAGAAATTTCCAAATTTTGCTGCATTTCTCCAAAACCAAAGTGGTCAGAATCTAGGTCCCACCATGTGCTCAGAGCCCCAAAGGCCAGCTTTCATCTGATGCCCAGAGCCTGGAGAAATGGCTATTTTTTCCCCTGTAAATGACCTCTCTTTGCGGCCACTCGCCCTGGCCGACCCCGACCACGCAAACTAGAAATTTCAAATTTTGTTGGATTTCTCCAAAACGAAAGTGGTCAGAATCTAGGCGAATGCAAGTCCGTAGAGCCCCAAAGGTCAGCTTTCATCTGATGCCCTGACCCTGGGCAAATCACTTCTTGTTCCCCTGGAAAATGGCCTCTCTTTGCGGCCACTCGCCCTGGTCGACCCCGACCACCCAAGCTAGAAATTTCCAAATTTTTCTGGATTTCTCCAAAACGAAAGTGGTCAGAATCTACGTCCCAGCAAGTGCTCAGTGCCTAAAAGGCCAGCTTTCATCTGATGCCCAGACCCTGTGCATATGACTTCTTTTCCCCCTGGAAAATGACCTCTCTTTGCGGCCACACGCCCTGGTCGACCCCGACCACCCAAGCTGGAAATTTCCAAATTTTGCTGGATTTCTCCAAAACTAAAATGGTCAGAATCTAGGGCACAGCAAGTGCTCAGAGCCCCAAAGGCCAGCTTTCATCTGTTGCCCTGAGCATGGGGTAATTACTTCTTTTCTCCCTGGAAAATGGCCTCCCTTTGCGGCCCCTCGCCCTGGTCGACCCCGACCACCCAAGCTAGAAATTTCAAATTTTGTTGGATTTCTCCAAATCCAAAATGGTCAGAATCTAGGCGAATGCATGTCCGTAGAGCCCCAAACGCAAGCTTTCATCTGATGCCCTGACCCAGGGCAAATCACATCTTGTTCCCCTGGAAAATGGCCTCTCTTTGCGGCCAATCGCCCTGGCTGACCCTGAGCACCCAAACTAGAAATTTCCAAATTTTGCTGGATTTCTCCAAAACAAAAGTGGTCAGAATCTAGGTCCCAGCAAGTGCTCCGAGCCCCAAAGGCCAGCTTCCATCTGATACCCAGACCGTGGGGATATTACTACTTTTTCCCCTGGAAAATGACCTCTCTTTCCGGCCACTCGCCCTGGCCGACCCTGAGCTCCCAAACTAGAAATTTCAAATTTTGTTGGATTTCTCCATAACTAAAGTGGTCAGAATCTAGGCGAATGCAAGTCCGTAGAGCCCCAAATGTCAGCTTTCATCTGATGCCCTGACCCTGGGCAAATCACTTCTTGTTCCCCTGGAAAATGGCCTCTCTTTGCGGCCACTCGCCCTGGTCGACCCCGACCACCCAAGCTCGAAATTTCCAAATTTTGCTGGATTTCTCCAAAACCAAAGTGGTCAGAATCTAGGTCCCAGCAAGTGCTCAGAGCCCCAAAGGCCAGCTTCCATCTGATGCCCAGACCGTGGGGAAATGACTACTTTTTCCCCTGGAAAATGGCCTCTCTTTCCGGCCAGTCGCCCTGGACGACCACGACCACCCACACTTGAAATTACAAATTTTGCTGGATTTCTCCAAAACGAAAGTGGTCAGAATCTAGGCGAATGCAAGTCCGTAGAGCCCCAAATGTCAGCTTTCATCTGATGCCCTGACCCTGGGCAAATCACTTCTTGTTCCCCTGGAAAATGACCTCTCTTTGCGGCCACTCGCCCTGGCCGACCCCGACCACCCAAACTAGAAATTTCAAATTTTGTTGGATTTCTCCAAAACCAAAGTGGTCAGAATCTAGGCGAATGCAAGTCCGTAGAGCCCCAAATGTCAGCTTTCATCTGATGCCCTGACCCTGGGCAAATCACTTCTTGTTCCCCTGGAAAATGACCTCTCTTTCCGGCCACTCACCCTGGACGACCCTGAGCACCCAAACTAGAAATTTCCAAATTTTGCTGGATTTCTCCAAAACGAAAGTGGTCAGGATCTAGGTCCCAGCAAGTCCTCAGCGCCTAAAAGGCCAGATTTCATCTGATGCCCAGACCCTGTGCATATGACTTCTTTTTCGCCAGGAAAATGGCGTCTCTTTGCGGCCACTCGCCCTGGCCGACCCTGGACCACTGAAGCTAGAAATTTCCAAATTTTGTTGGATTTCTCCAAAACGAAAGTGGTCAGAATCTAGGTCCCAGCAAGTGCTCAGAGCCCCAAAGGCCAGCTTTCATCTGATGCCCTGAGCATGGGGAAATGACTTCTTGATCCCCTGGAAAATGGCCTCTCTTTGCGGCCACTCGCCCTGGCCGACCCTGTCCACTGACTTAGACATTTCCAAATTTTTCTGCATTTCTCCAAAACTAAAATGATCAGAATCTAGGCGAATGCAAGTCCGTAGAGCCCCAAAGGCCAGCTTTCATCTGATGCCCAGAGCCTGGAGAAATGACTATTTTTCCCCCTGGAAAATGACCTCTCTTTGCAGCCACTCGCCCTGGTCGACCCCGACCACCCAAGCTAGAAATTTCCAAATTTTGTTGGATTTCTCCAAATCCAAAGTGGTCAGAATCTAGGCGAATGCAAGTCCGTAGAGCCCCAAACGTCAGCTTTCATCTGATGCCCTGACCCTGGGCAAATCACATCTTGTTCCCCTGGAAAATGGCCTCTCTTTTCGGCCACTCGCCCTGGCTGACCCTGAGCACCCAAACTAGAAATTTCCAAATTTTGCTGGATTTCTCCAAAACTAAAGTGGTCAGAATCTAGGGCACAGCAAGTGCTCAGAGCCCCAAAGGCCAGCTTTCATCTGATGCCCAGACCGTGGGGAAATGACTACTTTTTCCCCTAGAAAATGACCTCTCTTTGCGGACACTCGCCCTGGCCGACCCTGACCACCCAAGCGAGAAATTTCAAATTTTGTTGGATTTCGCCAAAACGAAAGTGGTCAGAATCCAGGCGAATGCAAGTCCGTAGAGCCCCAAACTTCAGATTTCATCTGATGCCCTGACCCGGGGCAAATCACTTCTTGTTCCCCTGGAAAATGGCCTCTCTTTGCGGCCACTCTCCTTGGTTGACCCTGAGCACCCAAACTAGAAATTTCCAAATTTTGCTGGATTTCTCCAAAACAAAAGTGGTCAGAATCTAGGTCCCAGCAAGTGCTCAGAGCCCCAAAGGCCAGCTTCCATCTGATGCCCAGACCGTGGGGAAATGACTACTTTTTCCCCTGGAAAATGGCCTCTCTTTCCGGCCAGTCGCCCTGGACGACCACGACCACCCACACTTGAAATTACAAATTTTGCTGGATTTCTCCAAAACGAAAGTGGTCAGAATCTAGGCGAATGCAAGTCCGTAGAGCCCCAAATGTCAGCTTTCATCTGATGCCCTGACCCTGGGCAAATCACTTCTTGTTCCCCTGGAAAATGACCTCTCTTTGCGGCCACTCGCCCTGGCCGACCCCGACCACCCAAACTAGAAATTTCAAATTTTGTTGGATTTCTCCAAAACCAAAGTGGTCAGAATCTAGGCGAATGCAAGTCCGTAGAGCCCCAAATGTCAGCTTTCATCTGATGCCCTGACCCTGGGCAAATCACTTCTTGTTCCCCTGGAAAATGACCTCTCTTTCCGGCCACTCGCCCTGGACGACCCTGAGCACCCAAACTAGAAATTTCCAAATTTTGCTGGATTTCTCCAAAACGAAAGTGGTCAGAATCCAGGTCCCAGCAAGTCCTCAGCGCCTAAAAGGCCAGATTTCATCTGATGCCCAGACCCTGTGCATATGACTTCTTTTTCGCCAGGAAAATGGCGTCTCTTTGCGGCCACTCGCCCTGGCCGACCCTGACCACTGAAGCTAGAAATTTCCAAATTTTGTTGGATTTCTCCAAAACGAAAGTGGTCAGAATCTAGGCGAATGCAAGTCCGTAGAGCCCCAAAGGCCAGCTTTCATCTGATGCCCAGAGCCTGGAGAAATGACTATTTTTCCCCCTGGAAAATGACCTCTCTTTGCAGCCACTCGCCCTGGTCGACCCCGACCACCCAAGCTAGAAATTTCCAAATTTTGTTGGATTTCTCCAAATCCAAAGTGGTCAGAATCTAGGCGAATGCAAGTCCGTAGAGCCCCAAACGTCAGCTTTCATCTGATGCCCTGACCCTGGGCAAATCACATCTTGTTCCCCTGGAAAATGGCCTCTCTTTTCGGCCACTCGCCCTGGCTGACCCTGAGCACCCAAACTAGAAATTTCCAAATTTTGCTGGATTTCTCCAAAACTAAAGTGGTCAGAATCTAGGGCACAGCAAGTGCTCAGAGCCCCAAAGGCCAGCTTTCATCTGATGCCCAGACCGTGGGGAAATGACTACTTTTTCCCCTAGAAAATGACCTCTCTTTGCGGACACTCGCCCTGGCCGACCCTGACCACCCAAGCGAGAAATTTCAAATTTTGTTGGATTTCGCCAAAACGAAAGTGGTCAGAATCCAGGCGAATGCAAGTCCGTAGAGCCCCAAACTTCAGATTTCATCTGATGCCCTGACCCGGGGCAAATCACTTCTTGTTCCCCTGGAAAATGGCCACTCTTTGCGGCCACTCTCCTTGGTTGACCCTGAGCACCCAAACTAGAAATTTCCAAATTTTGCTGGATTTCTCCAAAACAAAAGTGGTCAGAATCTAGGTCCCAGCAAGTGCTCAGAGCCCCAAAGGCCAGCTTTCATCTGATGCCCCGACCCTGTGCATGTGACTTCTTTTGCCCCTGGAAAATGACCTCTCTTTGCGGCCACTCGCCCTGGTCGACCCCGACCACCCAAGCTAGAAATTTCAAATTTTGCTGGATTTCTCCCAAACTAAAATGCTCAGAATCTAGGGCACAGCAAGTGCTCAGAGCCCCAAAGGCCAGCTTTCATCTGATGCCCTGAGCATGGGGAAATGACTTCTTGATCCCCTGGAAAATGGCCTCTCTTTCCGGCCAGTCGCCCTGGACGACCCTGAGCACTGAAGCTAGAAATTTCCAAATTTTGTTGGATTTCTCCAAAACCAAAGTGGTCAGAATCTAGGTGCCAGCAAGTGCTCAGAGCCCCAAAGGCCAGCTTCCATCTGATGCCCAGACCGTGGGGAAACGACTGCTTTTTCCCCTGGAAAATGACCTCTCTTTGCGGCCACTCGCCCTGGTCGACCCCGACCACCCAAACTAGAAATTTCAAATTTTGTTGGATTTCTCCAAAACGAAAGGGGTCAGAATCTAGGCGAATGCAAGTCCGCAGAGCCCCAAATGTCAGCTTTCATCTGACGCCCTGACCCTGGGCAAATCACTTCTTGTTCCCCTGGAAAATGGCCTCTCTTTGCGGCCACTCGCCCTGGCCGACCCTGAGCTCCCAAACTAGAAATTTCCAAATTTTGCTGGATTTCTCCAAAACCAAAGTGGTCAGAATCTACGTCCCAGCGAGTGCTCAGCGCCTAAAAGGCCAGCTTTCATCTGATGCCCAGACCCTGTGCATATGACTTCTTTTCCCCCTGGAAAATGACCTCTCTTTGTGGCCACTCGCCCTGGACGACCCCGACCACCCACGCTTGAAATTACAAATTTTGCGGGATTTCTCTAAAACGAAAGTGTTCAGAATCTACGTCCCAGCAAGTGCTCAGTGCCTAAAAGGCCAGCTTTCATCTGATACCGAGACCCTGTGCATATGACTTCTTTTCCCCCTGGAAAATGACCTCTCTTTGCGGCCACTCGTCCTGGTCGACCCCGACCACCCAAGCTAGAAATTTCCAAATTTTGCTGGATTTCTCCAAAACCAAAGTGGTCAGAATCTAGGCCCCAGAAAGTGCTCAGAGCCCCAAAGGCCAGCTTCCATCTGATGCCCAGACCGTGGGGAAATGACTACTTTTTCCCCTGGAAAATGACCTCTCTTTCCGGCCACTCGCCCTGGCTGACCCTGAACACCCAAGCGAGAAATTTCCAAATTTTGCTGCATTTCTCCAAAACCAAAGTGGTCAGAATCTAGGTCCCACCATGTGCTCAGAGCCCCAAAGGCCAGCTTTCATCTGATGCCCAGAGCCTGGAGAAATGGCTATTTTTTCCCCTGTAAATGACCTCTCTTTGCGGCCACTCGCCCTGGCCGACCCCGACCACGCAAACTAGAAATTTCAAATTTTGTTGGATTTCTCCAAAACGAAAGGGGTCAGAATCTAGGCGAATGCAAGTCCGTAGAGCCCCAAATGTCAGCTTTCATCTGATGCCCTGACCCTGGGCAAATCACATCTTGTTCCCCTGGAAAATGGCCTCTCTTTGCGGCCACTCGCCCTGGCCGACCCTGAGCTCCCAAACTAGAAATTTCCAAATTTTGCTGGATTTCTCCAAAACAAAAGTGGTCAGAATCTAGGTCCCAGCAAGTGCTCAGAGCCCCAAAGGCCAGCTTTCATCTGATGCCCCGACCCTGTGCATGTGACTTCTTTTGCCCCTGGAAAATGACCTCTCTTTGCGGCCACTCGCCCTGGTCGACCCCGACCACCCAAGCTAGAAATTTCAAATTTTGCTGGATTTGTCCCAAACTAAAATGCTCAGAATCTAGGGCACAGCAAGTGCTCAGAGCCCCAAAGGCCAGCTTTCATCTGATGCCCTGAGCATGGGGAAATGACTTCTTGATCCCCTGGAAAATGACCTCTCTTTCCGGCCAGTCGCCCTGGACGACCCTGAGCACTGAAGCTAGAAATTTCCAAATTTTGTTGGATTTCTCCAAAACCAAAGTGGTCAGAATCTAGGTGCCAGCAAGTGCTCAGAGCCCCAAAGGCCAGCTTCCATCTGATGCCCAGACCGTGGGGAAATGACTGCTTTTTCCCCTGGAAAATGACCTCTCTTTGCGGCCACTCGCCCTGGTCGACCCCGACCACCCAAACTAGAAATTTCAAATTTTGTTGGATTTCTCCAAAACGAAAGGGGTCAGAATCTAGGCGAATGCAAGTCCGCAGAGCCCCAAATGTCAGCTTTCATCTGACGCCCTGACCCTGGGCAAATCACTTCTTGTTCCCCTGGAAAATGGCCTCTCTTTGCGGCCACTCGCCCTGGCCGACCCCGACCACCCAAGCTAGAAATTTCCAAATTTTTCTGGATTTCTCCAAAACTAAAATGGTCAGAATCTAGGTCCCAGCAAGTGCTCAGAGCCCCAAAGGCCAGCTTCCATCTGATGCCCAGACCGTGGGGAAATGACTACTTTTTCCCCGGGAAAATGGCCTCTCTTTCCGGCCAGTCGCCCTGGACGACCCTGAGCACCCAAACTAGAAATTTCAAATTTTGCTGGATTTCTCCAAAACGAAAGTGGTCAGAATCTACGTCCCAGCAAGTACTCAGTGCCTAAAAGGCCAGCTTTCATCTGATGCCCTGAGCATGGGGAAATGACTTCTTGATCCCCTGCAAAATGGCCTCTCTTTGCGGCCACTCGCCCTGGCCGACCCTGTCCACTGACTTAGACATTTCCAAATTTTGCTGGATTTCTCCAAAACTAAAATGGTCAGAATCTAGGTCCCACCATGTGCTCAGAGCCCCAAAGGCCAGCTTTCATCTGATGCCCAGACCGTGGGGAAATGACAACTTTTTCCCCCTGGAAAATGACCTCTCTTTGCGGCCACTCGCCCTGGTCGACCCCGACCACCCAAGCTAGAAATTTCCAAATTTTGTTGGATTTCCCCAAAAGGAAAGTGGTCAGCATCTAGGCGCATGCAAGTACGTAGAGCCCCAAAGGCCAGCTTTCATCTGATGCCCTGACCCTGGGCAAATCACATTGTTTTCCTCTGGAAAATGACCTCTCTTTGTGGCCACTCTCCTTGGTTGACCTTGAGCTCCCAAACTAGAAATTTCCAAATTTTGTTGGATTTCTCCAAACCGAAAGTGGTCAGAATCTACGTCCCAGCAAGTGCTCAGTGCCTAAAAGGCCAGCTTTCATCTGATTCCCAGAGCCTGGAGAAATGACTATTTTTCCCCCTGGAAAATGACCTCTCTTTGTGGCCACTCGCCCTGGCCGACCCCGACCACCCAAACTAGAAATTTCAAATTTTGTTGGATTTCTCCAAAACCAAAGTGGTCAGAATCTAGGCGAATGCAAGTCCGTAGAGCCCCAAATGTCAGCTTTCATCTGATGCCCTGACCCTGGGCAAATCACTTCTTGTTCCCCTGGAAAATGACCTCTCTTTCCGGCCACTCGCCCTGGACGACCCTGAGCACCCAAACTAGAAATTTCCAAATTTTGCTGGATTTCTCCCAAACGAAAGTGGTCAGAATCCAGGTCCCAGCAAGTGCTCAGCGCCTAAAAGGCCAGATTTCATCTGATGCCCAGACCCTGTGCATATGACTTCTTTTTCGCCAGGAAAATGGCGTCTCTTTGCGGCCACTCGCCCTGGCCGACCCTGACCACTGAAGCTAGAAATTTCCAAATTTTGTTGGATTTCTCCAAAACGAAAGTGGTCAGAATCTTGGTCCCAGCAAGTGCTCAGAGACCCAAAGGCCAGCTTTCATCTGATGCCCTGAGCATGGGGAAATGACTTCTTGATCCCCTGGAAAATGGCCTCTCTTTGCGGCCACTCGCCCTGGCCGACCCCGACCACGCAAACTAGAAATTTCAAATTTTGTTGGATTTCTCCAAAACGAAAGTGGTCAGAATCTAGGCGAATGCAAGTCCGTAGAGCCCCAAATGTCAGCTTTCATCTGATGCCCTGACCCTGGGCAAATCACATCTTGTTCCCCTGGAAAATGGCCTCTCTTTGCGGCCAATCGCCCTGGCTGACCCTGAGCACCCAAACTAGAAATTTCCAAATTTTGCTGGATTTCTCCAAAACAAAAGTGGTCAGAATCTAGGTCCCAGCAAGTGCTCCGAGCCCCAAAGGCCAGCTTCCATCTGATGCCCAGACCGTGGGGATATTACTACTTTTTCCCCTGGAAAATGACCTCTCTTTCCGGCCACTCGCCCTGGCCGACCCTGAGCTCCCAAACTAGAAATTTCAAATTTTGTTGGATTTCTCCATAACTAAAGTGGTCAGAATCTAGGCGAATGCAAGTCCGTAGAGCCCCAAATGTCAGCTTTCATCTGATGCCCTGAGCATGGGGAAATGACTTCTTGATCCCCTGGAAAATGGCCTCTCTTTGCGGCCACTCGCCCTGGCCGACCCTGTCCACTGACTTAGACATTTCCAAATTTTGCTGCATTTCTCCAAAACTAAAATGATCAGAATCTAGGCGAATGCAAGTCCGTAGAGCCCCAAAGGCCAGCTTTCATCTGATGCCCAGAGCCTGGAGAAATGACTATTTTTCCCCCTGGAAAATGACCTCTCTTTGCAGCCACTCGCCCTGGTCGACCCCGACCACCCAAGCTAGAAATTTCCAAATTTTGTTGGATTTCTCCAAATCCAAAGTGGTCAGAATCTAGGCGAATGCAAGTCCGTAGAGCCCCAAACGTCAGCTTTCATCTGATGCCCTGACCCTGGGCAAATCACATCTTGTTCCCCTGGAAAATGGCCTCTCTTTTCGGCCACTCGCCCTGGCTGACCCTGAGCACCCAAACTAGAAATTTCCAAATTTTGCTGGATTTCTCCAAAACTAAAGTGGTCAGAATCTAGGGCACAGCAAGTGCTCAGAGCCCCAAAGGCCAGCTTTCATCTGATGCCCAGACCGTGGGGAAATGACTACTTTTTCCCCTAGAAAATGACCTCTCTTTGCGGCCACTCGCCCTGGCCGACCCCGACCACCCAAGCGAGAAATTTCAAATTTTGTTGGATTTCTCCAAAACGAAAGTGGTCAGAATCCAGGCGAATGCAAGTCCGTAGAGCCCCAAACTTCAGCTTTCATCTGATGCCCTGATCCGGGGCAAATCACTTCTTGTTCCCCTGGAAAATGGCCACTCTTTGCGGCCACTCTCCTTGGTTGACCCTGAGCACCCAAACTAGAAATTTCCAAATTTTGCTGGATTTCTCCAAAACAAAAGTGGTCAGAATCTAGGTCCCAGCAAGTGCTCCGAGCCCCAAAGGCCAGCTTCCATCTGATGCCCAGACCTTGGGGAAATGACTACTTTTTCCCCTGGAAAATGACCTCTCTTTCCGGCCACTCGCCCTGGCCGACCCTGAGCTCCCAAACTAGAAATTTCAAATTTTGTTGGATTTCACCATAACTAAAGTGGTCAGAATCTAGGCGAATGCAAGTCCGTAGAGCCCCAAATGTCAGCTTTCATCTGATGCCCTGACCCTGGGCAAATCACTTCTTGATCCCCTGGAAAATGGCCTCTCTTTGCGGCCACTCGCCCTGGTCGACCCCGACCACCCAAACTAGAAATTTCCAAATTTTGCTGGATTTCTCCAAAACTAAAATGGTCAGAATCTAGGGCACAGCAAGTGCTCAGAGCCCCAAAGGCCAGCTTTCATCTGATGCCCCGACCCTGTGCATATGACTTCTTTTGCCCCTGGAAAATGACCTCTCTTTGCGGCCACTCGCCCTGGACGACCCTGACCACTGAAGCTAGAAATTTCCAAATTTTGCTGGATTTCTCCAAAACTAAAATGGTCAGAATCTAGGGCACAGCAAGTGCTCAGAGCCCCAAAGGCCAGCTTCCATCTGATGCCCAGTCCGTGGGGAAATGACTACTTTTTCCCCTGGAAAATGGCCTCTCTTTCCGGCCAGTCGCCCTGGACGACCACGACCACCCACACTTGAAATTACAAATTTTGCTGGATTTCTCCAAAACGAAAGTGGTCAGAATCTAGGCGAATGCAAGTCCGTAGAGCCCTAAATGTCAGCTTTCATCTGATGCCCTGACCCTGGGCAAATCACTTCTTGTTCCCCTGGAAAATGACCTCTCTTTGCGGCCACTCGCCCTGGCCGACCCTGACCACCCAAACTAGAAATTTCAAATTTTGCTGCATTTCTCCAAAACTAAAATGGTCAGAATCTAGGCGAATGCAAGTCCGTAGAGCCCCAAAGGCCAGCTTTCATCTGATGCCCTGACCCGGGGCAAATCACTTCTTGTTCCCCTGGAAAATGGCCTCTCTTTGCGGCCACTCTCCTTGGTTGACCCTGAGCACCCAAACTAGAAATTTCCAAATTTTGCTGGATTTCTCCAAAACAAAAGTGGTCAGAATCTAGGTCCCACCAAGTGCTCGGTGCCTAAAAGGCCAGCTTTCATCTGATACCCAGACCCTGTGCATATGACTTCTTTTCCCCCTGGAAAATGACCTCTTTTGCGGCCACTCGCCCTGGTCGACCCCGACCACCCAAGCTAGAAATTTCCAAATTTTGCTGGATTTCTCCAAAACCAAAGTGGTCAGAATCTAGGCCCCACCAAGTGCTCAGAGCCCCAAAGGCCAGCTTCCATCTGATGCCCAGACCGTGGGGAAATGACTACTTTTTCCCCTGGAAAATGACCTCTCTTTCCGGCCACTCGCCCTGGACGACCCTGAGCACCCAAACTAGAAATTTCCAAATTTTGCTGGATTTCTCCAAAACGAAAGTGGTCAGAATCTAGGTCCCAGCAAGTGCTCAGCGCCTAAAAGGCCAGATTTCATCTGACGCCCAGACCCTGTGCATATGACTTCTTTTTCCCCAGGAAAATGGCGTCTCTTTGCGGCCACTCGCCCTGGCCGACCATGACCACTGAAGCTAGAAATTTCCAAATTTTGTTGGATTTCTCCAAAACGAAAGTGGTCAGAATCTAGGTCCCAGCAAGTGCTCAGAGCCCCAAAGGCCAGCTTTCATCTGATGCCCTGAGCATGGGGAAATGACTTCTTGATCCCCTGGAAAATGGCCTCTCTTTGCGGCCACTCGCCCTGGCCGACCCTGTCCACTGACTTAGACATTTCCAAATTTTGCTGCATTTCTCCAAAACTAAAATGGTCAGAATCTAGGCGAATGCAAGTCCGTAGAGCCCCAAAGGCCAGCTTTCATCTGATGCCCTGACCCTGGGCAAATCACATCTTGTTCCCCTGGAAAATGGCCTCTCTTTTCGGCCACTCGCCCTGGATGACCCTGAGCACCCAAACTAGAAATTTCCAAATTTTGCTGGATTTCTCCAAAACTAAAGTGGTCAGAATCTAGGGCACAGCAAGTGCTCAGAGCCCCAAAGGCCAGCTTTCATCTGATGCCCAGACCGTGGGGAAATGACTACTTTTTCCCCTAGAAAATGACCTCTCTTTGCGGACACTCGCCCTGGCCGACCCTGACCACCCAAGCGAGAAATTTCAAATTTTGTTGGATTTCTCCAAAACGAAAGTGGTCAGAATCCAGGCGAATGCAAGTCCGTAGAGCCCCAAACTTCAGCTTTCATCTGATGCCCTGACCCGGGGCAAATCACTTCTTGTTCCCCTGGAAAATGGCCTCTCTTTGCGGCCACTCTCCTTGGTTGACCCTGGGCACCCAAACTAGAAATTTCCAAATTTTGCTGGATTTCTCCAAAACAAAAGTGGTCAGAATCTAGGTCCCAGCAAGTGCTCCGAGCCCCAAAGGCCAGCTTCCATCTGATGCCCAGACCGTGGGGATATTACTACTTTTTCCCCTGGAAAATGACGTCTCTTTCCGGCCACTCGCCCTGGACAGCCCCGACCACCCACGCTTGAAATTACAAATTTTGCGGGATTTCTCTAAAACGAAAGTGTTCAGAATCTACGTCCCAGCAAGTGCTCAGTGCCTAAAAGGCCAGCTTTCATCTGATACCCAGACCCTGTGCATATGACTTCTTTTCCCCCTGGAAAATGACCTCTCTTTGCGGCCACTCGCCCTGGTCGACCCCGACCACCCAAGCTTGAAATTTCCAAATTTTGCTGGATTTCTCCAAAACCAAAGTGGTCAGAATCTAGGCCCCACCAAGTGCTCAGAGCCCCAAAGGCCAGCTTCCATCTGATGCCCAGACCGTGGGGAAATGACTACTTTTTCCCCTGGAAAATGACCTCTCTTTCCGGCCACTCGCCCTGGCCGACCCTGAGCACCCAAACTAGAAATTTCAAATTTTGTTGGATTTCTCCAAATCCAAAATGGTCAGAATCTAGGCGAATGCAAGTCCGTAGAGCCCCAAACGTCAGCTTTCATCTGATGCCCTGACCCAGGGCAAATCACATCTTGTTCCCCTGGAAAATGGCCTCTCTTTTCGGCCACTCGCCCTGGCTGACCCTGAGCACCCAAACTAGAAATTTCCAAATTTTGCTGGATTTCTCCAAAACTAAAGTGGTCAGAATCTACGTCCCAGCAAGTGCTCAGTGCCTAAAAGGCCAGCTTTCATCTGATGCCCAGACCCTGTGCATATGACTTCTTTTCCCCCTGGAAAATGACCTCTCTTTGCGGCCACTCGCCCTGGTCGACCCCGACCACCCAAGCTAGAAATTTCCAAATTTTGCTGGATTTCTCCAAAACTAAAACGCTCAGAATCTAGGGCACAGCAAGTGCTCAGAGCCCCAAAGGCCTGCTTTCATCTGATGCCCTGAGCATGGGGAAATGACTTCTTGATCCCCTGGAAAATGGCCTCTCTTTGCGGCCACTCGCCCTGGCTGACCCCGAGCACCCAAACTAGAAATTTCCGAATTTTGCTGGATTTCTCCAAAACTAAAATGGTCAGAATCTAGGCGAATGCAAGTCCGTAGAGCCCCAAAGGCCAGCTTTCATCTGATGCCCAGAGACTGGAGAAATGACTATTTTTCCCCCTGGAAAATGACCTCTCTTTGCGGCCACTCGCCCTGGTCGACCCCGACCACCCAAGCTAGAAATTTCCAAATTTTGTTGGATTTCTCCAAATCCAAAGTGGTCAGAATCTAGGCGAATGCAAGTCCATAGAGCCCCAAACGTCAGCTTTCATCTGATGCCCTGACCCTGGGCAAATCACATCTTGTTCCCCTGGAAAATGGCCTCTCTTTTCGGCCACTCGCCCTGGCTGACCCTGAGCACCCAAACTAGAAATTTCCAAATTTTGCTGGATTTCTCCAAAACTAAAATGGTCAGAATCTAATGCACAGCAAGTGCTCAGAGCCCCAAAGGCCAGCTTCCATCTGATGCCCAGACCGTGGGGAAATGACTACTTTTTCCCCTGGAAAATGGCCTATCTATCCGGCCACTCGCCCTGGACGGCCACGACCACCCACGCTTGAAATTACAAATTTTGCTGGATTTCTCCAAAACGAAAGTGGTCAGAATCTACGTCCCAGCAAGTGCTCAGTGCCTAGAAGGCCAGCTTTCATCTGATGCCCAGACCCTGTGCATATGACTCCTTTTGCCCCTGGAAAATGACCTCTCTTTGCGGCCACTCGCCCTGGACGACCCTGAACACCCAAGCGAGAAATGTCCAAATTTTGTTGGATTTCTCCAAATCCAAAGTGGTCAGAATCTAGGCGAATGCAAGTCCGTAGAGCCCCAAATGTCAGCTTTCATCTGATGCCCTGACCCTGGGCAAATCACTTCTTGTTCCCCTGGAAAATGGCCTCTCTTTGCGGCCACTCGCCCTGGTCGACCCCGACCACCCAAGCTAGAAATTTCCAAATTTTTCTGGATTTCTCCAAAACTAAAATGGTCAGAATCTAGGTCCCAGCAAGTGCTCAGAGCCCCAAAGGCCAGCTTCCATCTGATGCCCAGACCGTGGGGAAATGACTACTTTTTCCCCGGGAAAATGGCCTCTCTTTCCGGCCAGTCGCCCTGGACGACCCTGAGCACCCAAACTAGAAATTTCAAATTTTGCTGGATTTCTCCACAACGAAAGTGGTCAGAATCTACGTCCCAGCAAGTACTCAGTGCCTAAAAGGCCAGCTTTCATCTGATGCCCTGACCCAGGGCAAATCACATCTTGTTCCCCTGGAAAATGGCCTCTCTTTTCGGCCACTCGCCCTGGCTGACCCTGAGCACCCAAACTAGAAATTTCCAAATTTTGCTGGATTTCTCCAAAACTAAAGTGGTCAGAATCTACGTCCCAGCAAGTGCTCAGTGCCTAAAAGGCCAGCTTTCATCTGATGCCCAGACCCTGTGCATATGACTTCTTTTCCCCCTGGAAAATGACCTCTCTTTGCGGCCACTCGCCCTGGTCGACCCCGACCACCCAAGCTAGAAATTTCCAAATTTTGCTGGATTTCTCCAAAACTAAAACGCTCAGAATCTAGGGCACAGCAAGTGCTCAGAGCCCCAAAGGCCTGCTTTCATCTGATGCCCTGAGCATGGGGAAATGACTTCTTGATCCCCTGCAAAATGGCCTCTCTTTGCGGCCACTCGCCCTGGCCGACCCTGTCCACTGACTTAGACATTTCCAAATTTTGCTGGATTTCTCCAAAACTAAAATGGTCAGAATCTAGGTCCCACCATGTGCTCAGAGCCCCAAAGGCCAGCTTTCATCTGATGCCCAGACCGTGGGGAAATGACAACTTTTTCCCCCTGGAAAATGACCTCTCTTTGCGGCCACTCGCCCTGGTCGACCCCGACCACCCAAGCTAGAAATTTCCAAATTTTGTTGGATTTCCCCAAAAGGAAAGTGGTCAGCATCTAGGCGCATGCAAGTACGTAGAGCCCCAAAGGCCAGCTTTCATCTGATGCCCTGACCCTGGGCAAATCACATTGTTTTCCTCTGGAAAATGACCTCTCTTTGTGGCCACTCTCCTTGGTTGACCTTGAGCTCCCAAACTAGAAATTTCCAAATTTTGTTGGATTTCTCCAAACCGAAAGTGGTCAGAATCTACGTCCCAGCAAGTGCTCAGTGCCTAAAAGGCCAGCTTTCATCTGATTCCCAGAGCCTGGAGAAATGACTATTTTTCCCCCTGGAAAATGACCTCTCTTTGCGGCCACTCGCCCTGGCCGACCCCGACCACCCAAACTAGAAATTTCAAATTTTGTTGGATTTCTCCAAAACCAAAGTGGTCAGAATCTAGGCGAATGCAAGTCCGTAGAGCCCCAAATGTCAGCTTTCATCTGATGCCCTGACCCTGGGCAAATCACTTCTTGTTCCCCTGGAAAATGACCTCTCTTTCCGGCCACTCGCCCTGGACGACCCTGAGCACCCAAACTAGAAATTTCCAAATTTTGCTGGATTTCTCCCAAACGAAAGTGGTCAGAATCCAGGTCCCAGCAAGTGCTCAGCGCCTAAAAGGCCAGATTTCATCTGATGCCCAGACCCTGTGCATATGACTTCTTTTTCGCCAGGAAAATGGCGTCTCTTTGCGGCCACTCGCCCTGGCCGACCCTGACCACTGAAGCTAGAAATTTCCAAATTTTGTTGGATTTCTCCAAAACGAAAGTGGTCAGAATCTAGGTCCCAGCAAGTGCTCAGAGACCCAAAGGCCAGCTTTCATCTGATGCCCTGAGCATGGGGAAATGACTTCTTGATCCCCTGGAAAATGGCCTCTCTTTGCGGCCACTCGCCCTGGCCGACCCCGACCACGCAAACTAGAAATTTCAAATTTTGTTGGATTTCTCCAAAACGAAAGTGGTCAGAATCTAGGCGAATGCAAGTCCGTAGAGCCCCAAATGTCAGCTTTCATCTGATGCCCTGACCCTGGGCAAATCACATCTTGTTCCCCTGGAAAATGGCCTCTCTTTGCGGCCAATCGCCCTGGCCGACCCTGTCCACTGACTTAGACATTTCCAAATTTTGCTGCATTTCTCCAAAACTAAAATGATCAGAATCTAGGCGAATGCAAGTCCGTAGAGCCCCAAAGGCCAGCTTTCATCTGATGCCCAGAGCCTGGAGAAATGACTATTTTTCCCCCTGGAAAATGACCTCTCTTTGCAGCCACTCGCCCTGGTCGACCCCGACCACCCAAGCTAGAAATTTCCAAATTTTGTTGGATTTCTCCAAATCCAAAGTGGTCAGAATCTAGGCGAATGCAAGTCCGTAGAGCCCCAAACGTCAGCTTTCATCTGATGCCCTGACCCTGGGCAAATCACATCTTGTTCCCCTGGAAAATGGCCTCTCTTTTCGGCCACTCGCCCTGGCTGACCCTGAGCACCCAAACTAGAAATTTCCAAATTTTGCTGGATTTCTCCAAAACTAAAGTGGTCAGAATCTAGGGCACAGCAAGTGCTCAGAGCCCCAAAGGCCAGCTTTCATCTGATGCCCAGACCGTGGGGAAATGACTACTTTTTCCCCTAGAAAATGACCTCTCTTTGCGGACAGTCGCCCTGGCCGACCCCGACCACCCAAGCGAGAAATTTCAAATTTTGTTGGATTTCTCCAAAACGAAAGTGGTCAGAATCCAGGCGAATGCAAGTCCGTAGAGCCCCAAACTTCAGCTTTCATCTGATGCCCTGATCCGGGGCAAATCACTTCTTGTTCCCCTGGAAAATGGCCACTCTTTGCGGCCACTCTCCTTGGTTGACCCTGAGCACCCAAACTAGAAATTTCCAAATTTTGCTGGATTTCTCCAAAACAAAAGTGGTCAGAATCTAGGTCCCAGCAAGTGCTCCGAGCCCCAAAGGCCAGCTTCCATCTGATGCCCAGACCTTGGGGAAATGACTACTTTTTCCCCTGGAAAATGACCTCTCTTTCCGGCCACTCGCCCTGGCCGACCCTGAGCTCCCAAACTAGAAATTTCAAATTTTGTTGGATTTCACCATAACTAAAGTGGTCAGAATCTAGGCGAATGCAAGTCCGTAGAGCCCCAAATGTCAGCTTTCATCTGATGCCCTGACCCTGGGCAAATCACTTCTTGATCCCCTGGAAAATGGCCTCTCTTTGCGGCCACTCGCCCTGGTCGACCCCGACCACCCAAACTAGAAATTTCCAAATTTTGCTGGATTTCTCCAAAACTAAAATGGTCAGAATCTAGGGCACAGCAAGTGCTCAGAGCCCCAAAGGCCAGCTTTCATCTGATGCCCCGACCCTGTGCATATGACTTCTTTTGCCCCTGGAAAATGACCTCTCTTTGCGGCCACTCGCCCTGGACGACCCTGACCACTGAAGCTAGAAATTTCCAAATTTTGCTGGATTTCTCCAAAACTAAAATGGTCAGAATCTAGGGCACAGCAAGTGCTCAGAGCCCCAAAGGCCAGCTTCCATCTGATGCCCAGTCCGTGGGGAAATGACTACTTTTTCCCCTGGAAAATGGCCTCTCTTTCCGGCCAGTCGCCCTGGACGACCACGACCACCCACACTTGAAATTACAAATTTTGCTGGATTTCTCCAAAACGAAAGTGGTCAGAATCTACGTCCCAGCAAGTGCTCAGTGCCTAGAAGGCCAGCTTTCATCTGATGCCCAGACCCTGTGCATATGACTCCTTTTGCCCCTGGAAAATGACCTCTCTTTGCGGCCACTCGCCCTGGACGACCCTGAACACCCAAGCGAGAAATGTCCAAATTTTGTTGGATTTCTCCAAATCCAAAGTGGTCAGAATCTAGGCGAATGCAAGTCCGTAGAGCCCCAAATGTCAGCTTTCATCTGATGCCCTGACCCTGGGCAAATCACTTCTTGTTCCCCTGGAAAATGGCCTCTCTTTGCGGCCACTCGCCCTGGTCGACCCCGACCACCCAAGCTAGAAATTTCCAAATTTTTCTGGATTTCTCCAAAACTAAAATGGTCAGAATCTAGGTCCCAGCAAGTGCTCAGAGCCCCAAAGGCCAGCTTCCATCTGATGCCCAGACCGTGGGGAAATGACTACTTTTTCCCCGGGAAAATGGCCTCTCTTTCCGGCCAGTCGCCCTGGACGACCCTGAGCACCCAAACTAGAAATTTCAAATTTTGCTGGATTTCTCCACAACGAAAGTGGTCAGAATCTACGTCCCAGCAAGTACTCAGTGCCTAAAAGGCCAGCTTTCATCTGATGCCCTGACCCAGGGCAAATCACATCTTGTTCCCCTGGAAAATGGCCTCTCTTTTCGGCCACTCGCCCTGGCTGACCCTGAGCACCCAAACTAGAAATTTCCAAATTTTGCTGGATTTCTCCAAAACTAAAGTGGTCAGAATCTACGTCCCAGCAAGTGCTCAGTGCCTAAAAGGCCAGCTTTCATCTGATGCCCAGACCCTGTGCATATGACTTCTTTTCCCCCTGGAAAATGACCTCTCTTTGCGGCCACTCGCCCTGGTCGACCCCGACCACCCAAGCTAGAAATTTCCAAATTTTGCTGGATTTCTCCAAAACTAAAACGCTCAGAATCTAGGGCACAGCAAGTGCTCAGAGCCCCAAAGGCCTGCTTTCATCTGATGCCCTGAGCATGGGGAAATGACTTCTTGATCCCCTGCAAAATGGCCTCTCTTTGCGGCCACTCGCCCTGGCCGACCCTGTCCACTGACTTAGACATTTCCAAATTTTGCTGGATTTCTCCAAAACTAAAATGGTCAGAATCTAGGTCCCACCATGTGCTCAGAGCCCCAAAGGCCAGCTTTCATCTGATGCCCAGACCGTGGGGAAATGACAACTTTTTCCCCCTGGAAAATGACCTCTCTTTGCGGCCACTCGCCCTGGTCGACCCCGACCACCCAAGCTAGAAATTTCCAAATTTTGTTGGATTTCCCCAAAAGGAAAGTGGTCAGCATCTAGGCGCATGCAAGTACGTAGAGCCCCAAAGGCCAGCTTTCATCTGATGCCCTGACCCTGGGCAAATCACATTGTTTTCCTCTGGAAAATGACCTCTCTTTGTGGCCACTCTCCTTGGTTGACCTTGAGCTCCCAAACTAGAAATTTCCAAATTTTGTTGGATTTCTCCAAACCGAAAGTGGTCAGAATCTACGTCCCAGCAAGTGCTCAGTGCCTAAAAGGCCAGCTTTCATCTGATTCCCAGAGCCTGGAGAAATGACTATTTTTCCCCCTGGAAAATGACCTCTCTTTGCGGCCACTCGCCCTGGCCGACCCCGACCACCCAAACTAGAAATTTCAAATTTTGTTGGATTTCTCCAAAACCAAAGTGGTCAGAATCTAGGCGAATGCAAGTCCGTAGAGCCCCAAATGTCAGCTTTCATCTGATGCCCTGACCCTGGGCAAATCACTTCTTGTTCCCCTGGAAAATGACCTCTCTTTCCGGCCACTCGCCCTGGACGACCCTGAGCACCCAAACTAGAAATTTCCAAATTTTGCTGGATTTCTCCCAAACGAAAGTGGTCAGAATCCAGGTCCCAGCAAGTGCTCAGCGCCTAAAAGGCCAGATTTCATCTGATGCCCAGACCCTGTGCATATGACTTCTTTTTCGCCAGGAAAATGGCGTCTCTTTGCGGCCACTCGCCCTGGCCGACCCTGACCACTGAAGCTAGAAATTTCCAAATTTTGTTGGATTTCTCCAAAACGAAAGTGGTCAGAATCTAGGTCCCAGCAAGTGCTCAGAGACCCAAAGGCCAGCTTTCATCTGATGCCCTGAGCATGGGGAAATGACTTCTTGATCCCCTGGAAAATGGCCTCTCTTTGCGGCCACTCGCCCTGGCCGACCCCGACCACGCAAACTAGAAATTTCAAATTTTGTTGGATTTCTCCAAAACGAAAGTGGTCAGAATCTAGGCGAATGCAAGTCCGTAGAGCCCCAAATGTCAGCTTTCATCTGATGCCCTGACCCTGGGCAAATCACATCTTGTTCCCCTGGAAAATGGCCTCTCTTTGCGGCCAATCGCCCTGGCCGACCCTGTCCACTGACTTAGACATTTCCAAATTTTGCTGCATTTCTCCAAAACTAAAATGATCAGAATCTAGGCGAATGCAAGTCCGTAGAGCCCCAAAGGCCAGCTTTCATCTGATGCCCAGAGCCTGGAGAAATGACTATTTTTCCCCCTGGAAAATGACCTCTCTTTGCAGCCACTCGCCCTGGTCGACCCCGACCACCCAAGCTAGAAATTTCCAAATTTTGTTGGATTTCTCCAAATCCAAAGTGGTCAGAATCTAGGCGAATGCAAGTCCGTAGAGCCCCAAACGTCAGCTTTCATCTGATGCCCTGACCCTGGGCAAATCACATCTTGTTCCCCTGGAAAATGGCCTCTCTTTTCGGCCACTCGCCCTGGCTGACCCTGAGCACCCAAACTAGAAATTTCCAAATTTTGCTGGATTTCTCCAAAACTAAAGTGGTCAGAATCTAGGGCACAGCAAGTGCTCAGAGCCCCAAAGGCCAGCTTTCATCTGATGCCCAGACCGTGGGGAAATGACTACTTTTTCCCCTAGAAAATGACCTCTCTTTGCGGACAGTCGCCCTGGCCGACCCCGACCACCCAAGCGAGAAATTTCAAATTTTGTTGGATTTCTCCAAAACGAAAGTGGTCAGAATCCAGGCGAATGCAAGTCCGTAGAGCCCCAAACTTCAGCTTTCATCTGATGCCCTGATCCGGGGCAAATCACTTCTTGTTCCCCTGGAAAATGGCCACTCTTTGCGGCCACTCTCCTTGGTTGACCCTGAGCACCCAAACTAGAAATTTCCAAATTTTGCTGGATTTCTCCAAAACAAAAGTGGTCAGAATCTAGGTCCCAGCAAGTGCTCCGAGCCCCAAAGGCCAGCTTCCATCTGATGCCCAGACCTTGGGGAAATGACTACTTTTTCCCCTGGAAAATGACCTCTCTTTCCGGCCACTCGCCCTGGCCGACCCTGAGCTCCCAAACTAGAAATTTCAAATTTTGTTGGATTTCACCATAACTAAAGTGGTCAGAATCTAGGCGAATGCAAGTCCGTAGAGCCCCAAATGTCAGCTTTCATCTGATGCCCTGACCCTGGGCAAATCACTTCTTGATCCCCTGGAAAATGGCCTCTCTTTGCGGCCACTCGCCCTGGTCGACCCCGACCACCCAAACTAGAAATTTCCAAATTTTGCTGGATTTCTCCAAAACTAAAATGGTCAGAATCTAGGGCACAGCAAGTGCTCAGAGCCCCAAAGGCCAGCTTTCATCTGATGCCCCGACCCTGTGCATATGACTTCTTTTGCCCCTGGAAAATGACCTCTCTTTGCGGCCACTCGCCCTGGACGACCCTGACCACTGAAGCTAGAAATTTCCAAATTTTGCTGGATTTCTCCAAAACTAAAATGGTCAGAATCTAGGGCACAGCAAGTGCTCAGAGCCCCAAAGGCCAGCTTCCATCTGATGCCCAGTCCGTGGGGAAATGACTACTTTTTCCCCTGGAAAATGGCCTCTCTTTCCGGCCAGTCGCCCTGGACGACCACGACCACCCACACTTGAAATTACAAATTTTGCTGGATTTCTCCAAAACGAAAGTGGTCAGAATCTAGGCGAATGCAAGTCCGTAGAGCCCTAAATGTCAGCTTTCATCTGATGCCCTGACCCTGGGCAAATCACTTCTTGTTCCCCTGGAAAATGACCTCTCTTTGCGGCCACTCGCCCTGGCCGACCCTGACCACCCAAACTAGAAATTTCAAATTTTGCTGCATTTCTCCAAAACTAAAATGGTCAGAATCTAGGCGAATGCAAGTCCGTAGAGCCCCAAAGGCCAGCTTTCATCTGATGCCCTGACCCGGGGCAAATCACTTCTTGTTCCCCTGGAAAATGGCCTCTCTTTGCGGCCACTCTCCTTGGTTGACCCTGAGCACCCAAACTAGAAATTTCCAAATTTTGCTGGATTTCTCCAAAACAAAAGTGGTCAGAATCTAGGTCCCAGCAAGTGCTCGGTGCCTAAAAGGCCAGCTTTCATCTGATACCCAGACCCTGTGCATATGACTTCTTTTCCCCCTGGAAAATGACCTCTCTTTGCGGCCACTCGCCCTGGTCGACCCCGACCACCCAAGCTAGAAATTTCCAAATTTTGCTGGATTTCTCCAAAACCAAAGTGGTCAGAATCTAGGCCCCACCAAGTGCTCAGAGCCCCAAAGGCCAGCTTCCATCTGATGCCCAGACCGTGGGGAAATGACTACTTTTTCCCCTGGAAAATGACCTCTCTTTCCGGCCACTCGCCCTGGCCGACCCTGAGCACCCAAACTAGAAATTTCAAATTTTGTTGGATTTCTCCAAATCCAAAATGGTCAGAATCTAGGCGAATGCAAGTCCGTAGAGCCCCAAAGGCCAGCTTTCATCTGATGCCCAGAGACTGGAGAAATGACTATTTTTCCCCCTGGAAAATGACCTCTCTTTGCGGCCACTCGCCCTGGTCGACCCCGACCACCCAAGCTTGAAATTTCCAAATTTTGCTGGATTTCTCCAAAACCAAAGTGGTCAGAATCTAGGCCCCACCAAGTGCTCAGAGCCCCAAAGGCCAGCTTCCATCTGATGCCCAGACCGTGGGGAAATGACTACTTTTTCCCCTGGAAAATGGCCTCTCTTTCCGGCCACTCGCCCTGGCCGACCCTGAGCACCCAAACTAGAAATTTCAAATTTTGTTGGATTTCTCCAAATCCAAAATGGTCAGAATCTAGGCGAATGCAAGTCCGTAGAGCCCCAAAGGCCAGCTTTCATCTGATGCCCAGAGACTGGAGAAATGACTATTTTTCCCCCTGGAAAATGACCTCTCTTTGCGGCCACTCGCCCTGGTCGACCCCGACCACCCAAGCTAGAAATTTCCAAATTTTGTTGGATTTCTCCAAATCCAAAGTGGTCAGAATCTAGGCGAATGCAAGTCCATAGAGCCCCAAACGTCAGCTTTCATCTGATGCCCTGACCCTGGGCAAATCACATCTTGTTCCCCTGGAAAATGGCCTCTCTTTTCGGCCACTCGCCCTGGCTGACCCTGAGCACCCAAACTAGAAATTTCCAAATTTTGCTGGATTTCTCCAAAACTAAAGTGGTCAGAATCTACGTCCCAGCAAGTGCTCAGTGCCTAGAAGGCCAGCTTTCATCTGATGCCCAGACCCTGTGCATATGACTCCTTTTGCCCCTGGAAAATGACCTCTCTTTGCGGCCACTCGCCCTGGACGACCCTGAACACCGAAGCGAGAAATTTCCAAATTTTGCTGGATTTCTCCAAAACTAAAATGGTCAGAATCTAGGGCACAGCAAGTGCTCAGAGCCCCAAAGGCCAGCTTTCATCTGATGCCCAGACCGTGGGGAAATGACTTCTTTTTCCCCTAGAAAATGACCACTCTTTGCGGCCACTCGCCCTGGCTGACCCTGAACACCGAAGCCAGAATTTTCCAAATTTTGCTGCATTTCTCCAAAACGAAAGTGGTCAGAATCTAGGGCACAGCAAGTGCTCAGAGCCCCAAAGGCCAGCTTTCATCTGATGCCCAGAAGGTGGGGAAATGACTACTTTTTCCCCTAGAAAATGACCTCTCTTTGCGGCCAGTCGCCCTGGCGGACCCTGAACACCCAAGCGAGAAATTTCCAAATTTTGCTGCATTTCTCCAAAACCAAAGTGGTCAGAATCTAGGTCCCACCAAGTGCTCAGTGCCTAAAAGGCCAGCTTTCATCGGATGCCCAGACCCTGTGCATATGACTTCTTTTCCTCCTGGAAAATGACCTCTCTTTGCGGCCACTCGCCCTGGTCGACCCCGACCACCCAAGCTAGAAATTTTCAAATTTTGCTGGATTTCTCCAAAACTAAAATGCTCAGAATCTAGGGCACAGCAAGTGCTCAGAGCCCCAAAGGCCAGCTTTCATCTGATGCCCTGAGCATGGGGAAATGACTTCTTGATCCCCTGGAAAATGGCCTCTCTTTGCGGCCACTCGCCCTGGCCGACCCTGACCACTGAAGCTAGAAATTTCCAAATTTTGCTGCATTTCTCCAAAACGAAAGTGGTCAGAATCTAGGTCCCAGCAAGTGCTCAGAGCCCCAAAGGCCAGCTTCCATCTGATGCTCAGACCGTGGGGAAATGACTGCTTTTTCCCCTGGAAAATGACCTCTCTTTGCGGCCACTGGCCCTGGTCGACCCCGACCACCCAAACTAGAAATTTCAAATTTTGTTGGATTTCTCCAAAACGAAAGGGGTCAGAATCTAGGCGAATGCAAGTCCGCAGAGCCCCAAATGTCAGCTTTCATCTGACGCCTTGACCCTGGGCAAATCACTTCTTGTTCCCCTGGAAAATGGCCTCTCTTTGCGGCCACTCGCCCTGGCTGACCCTGAGCTCCCAAACTAGAAATTTCCAAATTTTGCTGGATTTCTGCAAAACCAAAGTGGTCAGAATCTACGTCCCAGCGAGTGCTCAGCGCCTAAAAGGCCAGCTTTCATCTGATGCCCAGACCCTGTGCATATGACTTCTTTTCCCCCAGGAAAATGACCTCTCTTTGAGGCCAGTCGCCCTGGTCGACCCTGAGCACCCAAACTAGAAATTTCCAAATTTTGCTGGTTTTCTCCAAAACTAAAATGGTCAGAATCTAGGGCACAGCAAGTGCTCAGAGCCCCAAAGGCCAGCTTTCATCTGATGCCCAGACCGTGGGGAAATGACTACTTTTTCCCCTGGAAAATAACCTCTCTTTGCGGTCACTCGCCCTGGCCGACCCCGAACACCCAAGCGAGAAATTTCAAATTTTGTTGGATTTCTCCAAAACGAAAGTGGTCAGAATCCAGGCGAATGCAAAACCGTAGAGCCCCAAACTTCAGCTTTCATCTGATGCCCTGACCCGGGGCAAATCACTTCTTGTTCCCCTGGAAAATGGCCTCTCTTTGCGGCCACTCTCCTTGGTTGACCCTGAGCACCCAAACTAGAAATTTCCAAATTTTGCTGGATTTCTCCAAAACGAAAGTGGTCAGAATCTAGGTCCCAGCAAGTGCTCCGAGCCCCAAAGGCCAGCTTCCATCTGATGCCCAGACCGTGGGGAAATTACTACTTTTTCCCCTGGAAAATGACCTCTCTTTCCGGCCACTCGCCCTGGACGACCCTGACCACCCACGCTTGAAATTACAAATTTTGCGGGATTTCTCTAAAACGAAAGTGTTCAGAATCTACGTCCCAGCAAGTGCTCAGTGCCTAAAAGGCCAGCTTTCATCTGATACCCAGACCCTGTGCATATGACTTCTTTTCCCCCTGGAAAATGACCTCTCTTTGCGGCCACTCGCCCTGGTCAACCCCGACCACCCAAGCTAGAAATTTCCAAATTTTGCTGGATTTCTCCAAAACCAAAGTGGTCAGAATCTAGGCCCCAGCAAGTGCTCAGAGCCCCAAAGGCCAGCTTCCATCTGATGCCCAGACCGTGGGGAAATGACTACTTTTTCCCCTGGAAAATGACCTCTCTTTCCGGCCACTCGCCCTGGCCGACCCTGAACACCCAAGCGAGAAATTTCCAAATTTTGCTGCATTTCTCCAAAACCAAAGTGGTCAGAATCTAGGTCCCACCATGTGCTCAGAGCCCCAAAGGCCAGCTTTCATCTCATGCCCAGAGCCTGGAGAAATGGCTATTTTTTCCCCTGTAAATGACCTCTCTTTGCGGCCACTCGCCCTGGCCGACCCCGACCACGCAAACTAGAAATTTCAAATTTTGTTGGATTTCTCCAAAACGAAAGTGATCAGAATCCAGGCGAATGCAAGTCCGTAGAGCCCCAAACTTCAGCTTTCATCTGATGCCCTGACCCGGGGCAAATCACTTCTTGTTCCCCTGGAAAATGGCCTCTCTTTGCGGCCACTCTCCTTGGTTGACTCTGAGCACCCAAACTAGAAATTTCCAAATTTTGCTGGATTTCTCCAAAACGAAAGTGGTCAGAATCTAGGTCCCAGCAAGTGCTCCGAGCCCCAAAGGCCATCTTCCATCTGATGCCCAGACCGTGGGGAAATTACTACTTTTTCCCCAGGAAAATGACCTCTCTTTCCGGCCACTCGCCCTGGACGACCCCGACCACCCACGCTTGAAATTACAAATTTTGCGGGATTTCTCTAAAACGAAAGTGTTCAGAATCTACGTCCCAGCAAGTGCTCAGTGCCTAAAAGGCCAGCTTTCATCTGATACCCAGACCCTGTGCATATGACTTCTTTTCCCCCTGGAAAATGACCTCTCTTTGCGGCCACTCGCCCTGGTCAACGCCGACCACCCAAGCTAGAAATTTCCTAATTTTGCTGGATTTCTCCAAAACCAAAGTGGTCAGAATCTAGGCCCCAGCAAGTGCTCAGAGCCCCAAAGGCCAGCTTCCATCTGATGCCCAGACCCTGTGCATATGACTTCTTTTGCCCCTGGAAAATGACCTCTCTTTGTGGCCACTCGCCCTGGACGACCCTGTGCACTGAAGCTAGAAATTGCCAAATTTTGCTGGACTTCTCCAAAACTAAAATGGTCAGAATCTAGGGCACAGCAACTGCTCAGAGCCCCAAAGGCCAGCTTTCATCTGTTGCCCTGAGCATAGGGAAATGACTTCTTTTCCCCCTGGAAAATGGCCTCTCTTTGCGGCCCCTCGCCCTGGTCGACCCCGACCACCCAAGCTAGAAATTTCAAATTTTGTTGGATTTCTCCAAATCCAAAATGGTCAGAATCTAGGCGAATGCTTGTCCGTAGAGCCCCAAACGTCAGCTTTCATCTGATGCCCTGACCCTGGGCAAATCACATCTTGTTCCCCTGGAAAATGGCCTCTCTTTTCGGCCACTCGCCCTGGCTGACCCTGAGCACCCAAACTAGAAATTTCCAAATTTTGCTGGATTTCTCTAAAACGAAAGTGGTCAGAATCTAGTTCCCAGCAAGTGCTCAGAGCCACAAAGGCCAGCTTCCATCTGATGCCCAGACCGTGGGGAAATGACTACTTTTCCCCCTGGAAAATGACCTCTCTTTGCGGGCACTCGCCCTGGTCGACCCCGACCACCCAAGCTAGAAATTTCCAAATTTTGCTGGATTTCTCCAAAACTAAAATGCTCAGAATCTAGGGCACAGCAAGTGCTCAGAGCCCCAAAGGCCAGCTTTCATCTGATGCCCTGAGCATGGGGAAATGACTTCTTGATGCCCTGCAAAATGGCCTCTCTTTGCGGCCACTCGCCCTGGCCGACCCTGTCCACTGACTTAGACATTTCCAAATTTTGCTGCATTTCTCCAAAACTAAAATGGTCAGAATCTAGGTCCCACCATGTGCTCAGAGCCCCAACAGCCAGCTTTCATCTGATGCCCAGACCGTGGGGAAATGACTACTTTTTCCCCTGGAAAATGACCTCTCTTTGCGACCACTCGCCCTGGCCGACCCCGACCACCCAAGCTAGAAATTTCAAATTTTGTTGGATTTCCCCAAAAAGAAAGTGGTCAGAATCCAGGCGAATGCACGTCCGTAGAGCCCCAAATGTCTGCTTTCATCTGATGCCCTGACCCGGGGCAAATCACATCTTGTTCCCCTGGAAAATGGCCTCTCTTTGCGGCCACTCGCCCTGGCTGACCCTGAGCACCCAAACTAGTAATTTCCAAATTTTGCTGGATTTCTCCAAAACGAAAGTGGTCAGAATCTACGTCCCAGCAAGTGCTCTGTGCCTAAAAGACCAGCTTTCATCTGATGCCCAGACCCTGTGCATATGACTCCTTTTTCCCCTGGAAAATGGCCTCTCTTTGCGGCCACTCGCCCTGGACGACCCTGAACACCGAAGCGAGAAATTTCCAAATTTTGCTGGATTTCTCCAAAACTAAAATGGTCAGAATCTAGGGCACAGCAAGTGCTCAGAGCCCCAAAGGCCAGCTTTCATCTGATGCCCAGACGGTGGGGAAATGACTACTTTTTCCCCTGGAAAATGACCACTCTCTGCAGCCACTCGCCCTGGCTGACCCTGAGCACCCAAACTAGAAATTTCCAAATTTTGCTGCATTTCCCCAAAACGAAAGTGGTCAGAATCTAGGGCACTGCAAGTGCTCAGAGCCCCAAAGGCCAGCTTCCATCTGATGCCCAGACCGTGGGGAAATGACTACTTTTTCCCCTAGAAAATGACCTCTCTTTGCGGCCACACGCCCTGGCGGACCCTGACCACCCAAGCGAGAAATTTCCAAATTTTGCTGCATTCCTCCAAAACCAAAGTGGTCAGAATCTAGGTCCCACCAAGTGCTCAGTGCCTAAAAGGCCAGCTTTCATCTGATGCCCTGACCCTGTGCATATGACTTCTTTTCCCCCTGGAAAATGACCTCTCTTTGCGGCCACTCGCCCTGGCCGACCCTGTCCACTGACTTAGACATTTCCAAATTTTGCTGCATTTCTCCAAAACCAAAGTGGTCAGAATCTAGGCGAATGCAAGTCCGTAGAGCCCCAAAGGCCAGCTTTCATCTGATGCCCAGAGCCTGGAGAAATGACTTTTTTTCCCCCTGGAAAATGACCTCTCTTTGCGGCCACTCGCCCTGGTCGACCCCGACTACCCAAGCTAGAAATTTCCAAATTTTGTGGGATTTCTCCAAATCCAAAGTGGTCAGAATCTAGGCGAATGCAAGTCCGTAGAGCCCCAAACGTCAGCTTTCATCTGATGCCCTGACCCTGGGCAAATCACATCTTGTTCCCCTGGAAAATGGCCTCTCTTTGCGGCCACTCGCCCTGGTGGACCCCGAACACCCAAGCTAGAAATTTCAAATTTTGTTGGATTTCTCCAAATCCAAAATGGTCAGAATCTAGGTCCCACCAAGTGCTCAGAGCCCCAAAGGCCAGCTTTCATCTGATGCCCAGACCGTGGGGAAATGACTTCTTTTCCCCTGGAAAATGACCTCTCTTTGCGGTCACTCGCCCTGGCCGACCCCGACCACCCAAACTAGAAATTTCTAATTTTGTTGGATTTCCCCAAAAAGAAAGTGGTCAGAATCCAGGCGAATGCAAGTCCGTAGAGCCCCAAATGTCTGCTTTCATCTGATGCCCTGACCCGGGGCAAATCACGTCTTGTTCCCCTGGAAAATGGCCTCTCTTTGCGGCCACTCGCCCTGGCTGACCCTGAGCACCCAAACTAGTAATTTCCAAATTTTGCTGGATTTCTCCAAAACGAAAGTGGTCAGAATCTACGTCCCAGCAAGTGCTCAGTGCCTAAATGACCAGCTTTCATCTGATGCCCAGACCCTGTGCATATGACTCCTTTTTCCCCTGGAAAATGACCTCTCTTTGCGGCCACTCGGCCTGGACGACCCTGAACACCGAAGCGAGAAATTTCCAAATTTTGCTGGATTTCTCCAAAACTAAAATGGTCAGAATCTAGGGCACAGCAAGTGCTCAGAGCCTCAAAGGCCAGCTTTCATCTGATGCCCAGACCGTGGGGAAATGACTACTTTTTCCCCTAGAAAATGACCACTCTTTGCGGCCACTCGCCCTGGCTGACCCTGAACACCGAAGCCAGAAATTTCCAAATTTTGCTGGATTTCTCCAAAACTAAAATGCTCAGAATCTAGGGCACTGCAAGTGCTCAGAGCCCCAAAGGCCAGCTTTCATCTGATGCCCTGACCCGGGGCAAATCACTTCTTGATCCCCTGGAAAATGGCCTCTCTTTGCGGCCACTCGCCCTGGCCGACCCTGAGCACTGAAGCTAGAAATTTCCAAATTTTGTTGGATTTCTCCAAAACCAAAGTGGTCAGAATCTAGGTCCCAGCAAGTGCTCAGAGCCCCAAAGGCCAGCTTCCATCTGATGCCCAGACCGTGGGGAAATGACTGCTTTTTCCCCTGGAAAATGACCACTCTCTGCAGCCACTCGCCCTGGCTGACCCTGAGCACCCAAACTAGAAATTTCCAAATTTTGCTGGATTTCTCCAAAACGAAAGTGGTCAGAATCTAGGGCACTGCAAGTGCTCAGAGCCCCAAAGGCCAGCTTCCCTCTGATGCCCAGGCCGTGGGGAAATGACTACTTTTTCCCCTAGAAAATGACCTCTCTTTGCGGCCACACGCCCTGGCGGACCCTGAACACCCAAGCGAGAAATTTCCAAATTTTGCTGCATTCCTCCAAAACCAAAGTGGTCAGAATCTAGGTCCCACCAAGTGCTCAGTGCCTAAAAGGCCAGCTTTCATCTGATGCCCTGACCCTGTGCATATGACTTCTTTTCCCCCTGGAAAATGACCTCTCTTTGCGGCCACTCGCCCTGGCCGACCCTGTCCACTGACTTAGACATTTCCAAATTTTGCTGCATTTCTCCAAAACCAAAGTGGTCAGAATCTAGGCGAATGCAAGTCCGTAGAGCCCCAAAGGCCAGCTTTCATATGATGCCCAGAGCCTGGAGAAATGACTTTTTTTCCCCCTGGAAAATGACCTCTCTTTGCGGCCACTCGCCCTGGTCGACCCCGACCACCCAAGCTAGAAATTTCCAAATCTTGTGGGATTTCTCCAAATCCAAAGTGGTCAGAATCTAGGCGAATGCAAGTCCGTAGAGCCCCAAACGTCAGCTTTCATCTGATGCCCTGACCCTGGGCAAATCACATCTTGTTCCCCTGGAAAATGGCCTCTCTTTTCGGCCACTCGCCCTGGCTGACCCTGAGCACCCAAACTAGAAATTTCCAAATTTTGCTGGATTTCTCCAAAACTAAAATGGTCAGAATCTAATGCACAGGAAGTGCTCAGAGCCCCAAAGGCCAGCTTCCATCTGATGCCCAGACCGTGGGGAAATGACTACTTTTTCCCCTGGAAAATGGCCTGTCTTTCCGGCCACTCGCCCTGGACGGCGACGACCACCCACGCTTGAAATTACAAATTTTGCTGGATTTCTCCAAAACGAAAGTGGTCAGAATCTACGTCCCAGCAAGTGCTCAGTGCCTAGAAGGCCAGCTTTCATCTGATGCCCAGATCCTGTGCATATGACTTCTTTTCCCCTGGAAAATGACCTCTCTTTGCGGCCACTCGCCCTGGTGGACCCCGAACACCCAAGCTAGAAATTTCAAATTTTGTTGGATTTCTCCAAATCCAAAGTGGTCAGAATCTAGGCGAATGCAAGTCCGTAGAGCCCCAAATGTCAGCTTTCATCTGATGCCCTGACCCTGGGCAAATCACTTCTTGTTCCCCTGGAAAATGACCTCTCTTTGCGGCCACTCGCCCTGGCTGACCCTGAGCACCCAAACTAGAAATTTCCAAATTTTGCTGGATTTCTCCAAAACAAAAGTGGTCAGAATCTAGGTCCCACCAAGTGCTCAGAGCCCCAAAGGCCAGCTTTCATCTGATGCCCAGACCGTGGGGAAATGACTTCTTTTCCCCTGGAAAATGACCTCTCTTTGCGGTCACTCGCCCTGGCCGACCCCGACCACCCAAACTAGAAATTTCTAATTTTGTTGGATTTCCCCAAAAAGAAAGTGGTCAGAATGCAGGCGAATGCAAGTCCGTAGAGCCCCAAATGTCTGCTTTCATCTGATGCCCTGACCCGGGGCAAATCACTTCTTGTTCCCCTGGAAAATGGCCTCTCTTTGCGGCCACTCGCCCTGGCTGACCCTGAGCACCCAAACTAGAAATTTCCAAATTTTGCTGGATTTCTCCAAAACGAAAGTGGTCAGAATCGACGTCCCAGCAAGTGCTCAGTGCCTAAAAGACCAGCTTTCATCTGATGCCCAGACCCTGTGCATATGACTCCTTTTCCCCCTGGAAAATGACCTCTCTTTGCGGCCACTCGGCCTGGACGACCCTGAACACCGAAGCGAGAAATTTCCAAATTTTGCTGGATTTCTCCAAAACTAAAATGGTCAGAATCTAGGGCACAGCAAGTGCTCAGAGCCTCAAAGGCCAGCTTTCATCTGATGCCCAGATGGTGGGGAAATGACTTCTTTTTCCCCTAGAAAATGACCACTCTTTGCGGCCACTCGCCCTGGCTGACCCTGAACACCGAAGCCAGAAATTTCCAAATTTTGCTGGATTTCTCCAAAACTAAAATGCTCAGAATCTAGGGCACTGCAAGTGCTCAGAGCCCCAAAGGCCAGCTTTCATCTGATGCCCTGAGCATGGGGAAATGACTTCTTGATCCCCTGGAAAATGGCCTCTCTTTGCGGCCACTCGCCCTGGCCGACCCTGAGCACTGAAGCTAGAAATTTCCAAATTTTGTTGGATTTCTCCAAAACCAAAGTGGTCAGAATCTAGGTCCCAGCAAGTGCTCAGAGCCCCAAAGGCCAGCTTCCATCTGATGCCCAGACCGTGGGGAAATGACTGCTTTTTCCCCTGGAAAATGACCTCTCTTTGCGGCCACTCGCCCTGGTCGACCCCGACCACCCAAACTAGAAATTTCAAATTTTGTTGGATTTCTCCAAATCCAAAATGGTCAGAATCTAGGCAAATGCAAGTCCGCAGAGCCCCAAATGTCAGCTTTCATCTGACGCCCTGACCCTGGGCAAATCACTTCTTGTTCCCCTGGAAAATGGCCTCTCTTTGCGGCCACTCGCCCTGGCCGACCCTGAGCTCCCAAACTAGAAATTTCCAAATTTTGCTGGATTTCTCCAAAACCAAAGTGGTCAGAATCTAGGCCCCAGCAAGTGCTCAGAGCCCCAAAGGCCGGCTTCCATCTGATGCCCAGAACGTGGGGAAATGACTACTTTTTCCCCTGGAAAATGGCCTCTTGTTGCGGCCACTCGCCCTGGCCGACCCTGAACACCCAAGCGAGAAATTTCCAAATTTTGCTGCATTTCTCCAAAACCAAAGTGGTCAGAATCTAGGTCCCACCATGTGCTCAGAGCCCCAAAGGCCAGCTTTCATCTGATGCCCAGAGCCTGGAGAAATGGCTATTTTTTCCCCTGTAAATGACCTCTCTTTGCGGCCACTCGCCCTGGCCGACCCCGACCACGCCAACTAGAAATTTCAAATTTTGTTGGATTTCTCCAAAACGAAACTGGTCAGAATCCAGGCGAATGCAAGTCCGTAGAGCCCCAAACTTCAGCTTTCATCTGATGCCCTGACCCGGGGCAAATCACTTCTTGTTCCCCTGGAAAATGGCCTCTCTTTGCGGCCGCTCTCCTTGGTTGACCCTGAGCACCCAAACTAGAAATTTCCAAATTTTGCTGGATTTCTCCAAAACGAAAGTGGTCAGAATCTAGGGCACAGCAAGTGCTCCGAGCCCCAAAGGCCAGCTTCCATCTGATGCCCAGACCGTGGGGAAATTACTACTTTTTCCCCTGGAAAATGACCTCTCGTTCCAGCCACTCACACTGGACGACCCCGACCACCCACGCTTGAAATTACAAATTTTGCGGGATTTCTCTAAAACAAAAGTGTTCAGAATCTACGGCCCAGCAAGTGCTCAGTGCCTAAAAGGCCAGCTTCCATCTGATGCGCAGACCGTGGGGAAATGACTACTTTTCCCCCTGGAAAATGACCTCTCTTTGCGGCCACTCTCCTTGGTTGACCCTGAGCACCCAAAGTAGAAATTTCCAAATTTTGTTGGATTTCTCCAAAACGAAAGTGGTCAGAATCTAGGCGAATGCAAGTCCGTAGAGCCCCAAATGTCAGCTTTCATCTGATGCCCTGACCCTGGGCAAATCACTTCTTGTTCCCCTAGAAAATGGCCTCTCTTTGCGGCCACTCGCCCTGGCGGACCCTGATCTCCCAAACTAGAAATTTCCAAATTTTGCTGGATTTCTGCAAAACCAAAGTGGTCAGAATCTACATCCCAGCAAGTGCTCAGCGCCTAAAAGGCCAGCTTTCATCTGATGCCCAGACCCTTTGCATATGACTTCTTTTTCCCCTGGAAAATGACCTCTCTTTCCGGCCACTCGCCCTGGCCGACCCCGACTACGCAAACTAGAAATTTCAAATTTTGTTGGATTTCTCCAAATCCAAAATGGTCAGAATCTAGGCGAATGCATGTCCGTAGAGCCCCAAACGTAAGCTTTCATCTGATGCCCTGGCCCAGGGCAAATCACATCTTGTTCCCCTGGAAAATGGCCTCTCTTTGCGGCCAATCGCCCTGGCTGACCCTGAGCACCCAAAGTAGAAATTTCCAAATTTTGCTGGATTTCTCTAAAACGAAAGTGGTCAGAATCTAGGTCCCAGCAAGTGCTCAGAGCCCCAAAGGCCAGCTTCCATCTGATGCCCAGACCGTGGGGAAATGACTACTTTTCCCCCTGGAAAATGACCTCTCTTTGCGGCCACTCGCCCTGGCCGACCCCGACCACGCAAACTAGAAATTTCAAATTTTGTTGGATTTCTCCAAAACGAAAGTGATCAGAATCTAGGGCACCGCAAGTGCTCAGAGCCCCAAAGGCCAGCTTACATCTGATGCCCTGAGCATGGGGAAATGACTTCTTGATCCCCTGCAAAATGGCCTCTCTTTGCGGCCACTCGCCCTGGCCGACCCTGTCCACTGACTTAGACATTTCCAAATTTTGCTGCATTTCTCCAAAACTAAAATGGTCAGAATCTAGGCGAATGCAAGTCCGTAGAGCCCCAAAGGCCAGCTTTCATCTGATGCCCAGAGCCTGGAGAAATGACTTTTTTTCCCCCTGGAAAATGACCTCTCTTTGCGGCCACTCGCCCTGGTCGACCCCGACCACCCAAGCGAAAAATTTCCAAATTTTGCTGGATTTCTCCAAAACGAAAGTGGTCAGAATCTACGTCCCAGCAAGTGCTCAGTGCCTAAAAGGCCAGCTTTCATCTGATGCCCAGACCCTGTGCATATGACTCCTTTTTCCCCTGGAAAATGGCCTCTCTTTGCGGCCACTCGCTCTGGACGACCCTGAACACCGAAGCGAGAAATTTCCAAATTTTGCTGGATTTCTCCACAACTAAAGTGGTCAGAATCTAGGTCCCACCAAGTGCTCAGAGCCCCAAAGGCCAGCTTTCATCTGATGCCCAGACCGTGGGGAAATGACTACTTTTTCCCCTGGAAAATGACCTCTCTTTGCGGTCACTCGCCCTGGCCGACCCCGACCACCCAAGCTAGAAATTTCAAATTTTGTTGGATTTTCCAAAAAAGAAAGTGGTGAGAATCCAGGCGAATGCAAGTCCGTAGAGGCCCAAATGTCAGCTTTCATCTGATGCCCTGACCCGGGGCAAATCACATCTTGTTCCCCTGGCAAATGGCCTCTCTTTGCGGCCACTTGCCCTGGCCGACCCTGAGCACCCAAACTAGTAATTGCCAAATTTTGCTGGATTTCTCCAAAACTAAAATGGTCAGAATCTAGGGCACAGCAAGTGCTCAGTGCCTAAAAGACCAGCTTTCATCTGATGCCCAGACCCTGTGCATATGACTCCTTTTTCCGCTGGAAAATGGCCTCTCTTTCCGGCCACTCGCCCTGGACGACCCCGACCACCCACGCTTGAAATTACAAATATTGCTGGATTTCTCTAAAACAAAAGTGGTCAGAATCTAGGGCACAGCAAGTGCTCAGAGCCCCAAAGGCCAGCTTTCATCTGATGCCCAGACCCTGTGCATATGACTTCTTTTCCCCCTGGAAAATGACCTCTCTTTGCGGCCACTCGCCCTGGTCGACCCCGACCACCCAAGCTAGAAATTTCCAAATTTTGCTGGATTTCTCCAAAACCAAAGTGGTCAGAATCTAGGGCACAGCAAGTGCTCAGAGCCCCAAAGGCCAGCTTTCATCTGATGCCCAGACCGTGGGGAAATGACTTCTTTTTCCCCTGGAAAATGACCTCTCTTTGCGGCCACTCGCCCTGGCCGACCCTGAACACCCAAGCGAGAAATTTCCAAATTTTGCTGCATTTCTCCAAAACCAAAGTGGTCAGAATCTAGGTCCCACCATGTGCTCAGAGCCCCAAAGGCCAGCTTTCATCTGATGCCCAGAGCCTGGAGAAATGGCTATTTTTTTCCCCTGAAAATGACCTCTCTTTGCGACCACTCGCCCTGGCCGACCCCGACCACCCAAACTAGAAATTTCAAATTTTGTTGGATTTCTCCAAAACTACAGTGGTCAGAATCTAGGCGAATGCAAGTCCGTAGAGCCCCAAATGTCAGCTTTCATCTGATGCCCTGACCCTGGGCAAATCACTTCTTGTTCCCCTGGAAAATGGCCTCTCTTTGCGGCCACTCGCCCTGGCCGACCCTGAGCTCCCAAACTAGAAATTTCCAAATTTTGCTGGATTTCTGCAAAACGAAAGTGGACAGAATCTACGTCCCAGCAAGTGCTCAGCGCCTAAAAGGCCAGCTTTCATCTGATGCCCAGACCCTGTGCATATGACTTCTTTTCCCCCTGGAAAATGACCTCTCTTTGCGGCCACTCGCCCTGGTCGACCCCGACCACCCAAGCTAGAAATTTCAAATTTTGCTGGATTTCTCCAAAACCAAAGTGGTCAGAATCTAGGGCACAGCAAGTGCTCAGAGCCCCAAAGGCCAGCTTTCATCTGATGCCCAGACCGTGGGGAAATGACTTCTTTTCCCCTGGAAAATGACCTCTCTTTGCGGCCACTCGCCCTGGTCGACCCCGAACACCCAAGCTAGAAATTTCCAAATTTTGCTGGATTTCTCTAAAACAAAAGTGGTCAGAATCTACGTCCCAGCAAGTGCTCAGAGCCCCAAAGGCCAGCTTTCATCTGATGCCCTGAGCATGGGGAAATGATTTCTTTTTCCCCTGGAAAATGACCACTCTTTCCGGCCACTCGCCCTGGCCGACCCTGAACACCCAAGTGAGAAATTTCCAAATTTTGCTGCATTTCTCCAAATCCAAAGTGGTCAGAATCTAGGTCCCACCACGTGCTCAGAGCCCCAAAGGCCAGCTTTCATCTGATGCCCAGAGTCTGGAGAAATGACTATTTTTTTCCTCTGGAAAATGACCTCTCTTTGCGGCCACTCTCTTTGGTTGACCCTGAGCACCCAAACTAGAAATTTCCAAATTTTGTTGGATTTCTCCAAAACGAAAGTGGTCAGAATCTACGTCCCAGCACGAGCTCAGTGCCTAAAAGGCCAGCTTGCATCTGATGTCCAGAGCCTGGAGAAATGACTATTTTTCCCCCTGGAAAATGACCTCTCTTTGCGGCCACTAGCCCTGGTCGACCCCGACCACCCAAGCTAGAAATTTCCAAATTTTGCTGGATTTCTCCAAAACCAAAGTGGTCAGAATCTAGGGCACAGCAAGTGCTCAGAGCCCCAAAGGCCAGCTTTCATCTGATGCCCAGACCGTGGGGAAATGACTTCTTTTTCCCCTGGAAAATGACCTCTCTTTGCGGCCACTCGCCCTGGCCGACCCTGAACACCCAAGCGAGAAATTTCCAAATTTTGCTGCATTTCTCCAAAACCAAAGTGGTCAGAATCTAGGTCCCACCATGTGCTCAGAGCCCCAAAGGCCAGCTTTCATCTGATGCCCAGAGCCTGGAGAAATGGCTATTTTTTTCCCCTGAAAATGACCTCTCTTTGCGACCACTCGCCCTGGCCGACCCCGACCACCCAAACTAGAAATTTCAAATTTTGTTGGATTTCTCCAAAACTACAGTGGTCAGAATCTAGGCGAATGCAAGTCCGTAGAGCCCCAAATGTCAGCTTTCATCTGATGCCCTGACCCTGGGCAAATCACTTCTTGTTCCCCTGGAAAATGGCCTCTCTTTGCGGCCACTCGCCCTGGCCGACCCTGAGCTCCCAAACTAGAAATTTCCAAATTTTGCTGGATTTCTGCAAAACGAAAGTGGACAGAATCTAGTTCCCAGCAAGTGCTCAGCGCCTAAAAGGCCAGCTTTCATCTGATGCCCAGACCCTGTGCATATGACTTCTTTTTCCCCTGGAAAATGGCCTCTCTTTCCGGCCACTCGCCCTGGACGACCCTGATCACCCACGCTTGAAATTGCAAATTTTGCTGGATTTCTCCAAAACGAAAGTGGACAGAATCTACGTCCCAGCAAGTGCTCAGTGCCTAAAAGGCCAGCTTTCATCTGATGCCCAGACCCTGTGCATATGACTTCTTTTCCCCCTGGAAAATGACCTCTCTTTGCGGCCACTGGCCCTGGTCGAACCCGACCACCCAAGCTAGAAATTTCAAATTTTGTTGGATTTCCCAAAAAAGAAAGTGGTGAGAATCCAGGCGAATGCAAGTCCGTAGAGGCCCAAATGTCAGCTTTCATCTGATGCCCTGACCCGGGGCAAATCACATCTTGTTCCCCTGGCAAATGGCCTCTCTTTGCGGCCACTTGCCCTGGCTGACCCTGAGCACCCAAACTAGTAATTTCCAAATTTTGCTGGATTTCTCCAAAACTAAAATGGTCAGAATCTAGGGCACAGCAAGTGCTCAGTGCCTAAAAGACCAGCTTTCATCTGATGCCCAGACCCTGTGCATATGACTCCTTTTTCCGCTGGAAAATGGCCTCTCTTTGCGGTCACTCGCCCTGGACGACCCTGAACACCGAAGCCAGAAATTTCCAAATTTTGCTGGATTTCTCCAAAACTAAAATGGTCAGAATCTAGGGCACAGCAAGTGCTCAGAGCCCCAAAGGCCAGCTTTCATCTGATGCCCTGACCATGGGGAAATGACTTCTTTTTCCCTGGAATATGGCCTCTCTTTCCGGCCACACGCCCTGGCGGACCCTGAACAACCAAACTAGAAATTTCCAAATTTTGTTGGATTTCTCCAAAACGAAAGTGGTCAGAATCTACGTCCCAGCAAGTGCTCAGGGCCTAAAAGGCCAGCTTTCATCTGATTCCCAGAGCCTGGAGAAATGACTATTTTTCCCCCTGGAAAATGACCTCTCTTTGCGGCCACTCGCCCTGGCCGACCCCGACCACCCAAATTAGAAATTTCAAATTTTTTGGATTTCTCCAAAACCAAAGTGGTCAGAATCTAGGCGAATGCAAGTCCGTAGAGCCCCAAATGTCAGCTTTCATCTGATGCCCTGACCCTGGGCAAATCACTTCTTGTTCCCCTGGAAAATGGCCTCTCTTTGCGGCCACTCGCCCTGGCCGACCCTGAGCACCCAAACTAGAAATTTCCAAATTTTGCTGCATTTCTCCAAAACTAAAATGGTCCGAATCTAGGTCCCCCCATGTGCTCAGAGCCCCAAAGGCCAGATTTCATCTGATGCCCAGACCCTGTGCATATGACTTCTTTTTCCCCTGGAAAATGAACTCTCTTTCCGGCCACTCGCCCTGGACGACCCCGACCACCCACGCTTGAAATTACAAATATTGCTGGATTTCTCTAAAACAAAAGTGGTCAGAATCTAGGGCACAGCAAGTGCTCAGAGCCCCAAAGGCCAGCTTTCATCTGATGCCCAGACCCTGTGCATATGACTTCTTTTCCCCCTGGAAAATGACCTCTCTTTGCGGCCACTCGCCCTGGTCGACCCCGACCACCCAAGCTAGAAATTTCCAAATTTTGCTGGATTTCTCCAAAACCAAAGTGGTCAGAATCTAGGGCACAGCAAGTGCTCAGAGCCCCAAAGGCCAGCTTTCATCTGATGCCCAGACCGTGGGGAAATGACTTCTTTTTCCCCTGGAAAATGACCTCTCTTTGCGGCCACTCGCCCTGGCCGACCCTGAACACCCAAGCGAGAAATTTCCAAATTTTGCTGCATTTCTCCAAAACCAAAGTGGTCAGAATCTAGGTCCCACCATGTGCTCAGAGCCCCAAAGGCCAGCTTTCATCTGATGCCCAGAGCCTGGAGAAATGGCTATTTTTTTCCCCTGAAAATGACCTCTCTTTGCGACCACTCGCCCTGGCCGACCCCGACCACCCAAACTAGAAATTTCAAATTTTGTTGGATTTCTCCAAAACTACAGTGGTCAGAATCTAGGCGAATGCAAGTCCGTAGAGCCCCAAATGTCAGCTTTCATCTGATGCCCTGACCCTGGGCAAATCACTTCTTGTTCCCCTGGAAAATGGCCTCTCTTTGCGGCCACTCGCCCTGGCCGACCCTGAGCTCCCAAACTAGAAATTTCCAAATTTTGCTGGATTTCTGCAAAACCAAAGTGGTCAGAATCTAGTTCCCAGCAAGTGCTCAGCGCCTAAAAGGCCAGCTTTCATCTGATGCCCAGACCCTGTGCATATGACTTCTTTTTCCCCTGGAAATTGGCCTCTCTTTCCGGCCACTCGCCCTGGACGACCCTGACCACCCACGCTTGAAATTGCAAATTTTGCTGGATTTCTCCAAAACGAAAGTGGACAGAATCTACGTCCCAGCAAGTGCTCAGTGCCTAAAAGGCCAGCTTTCATCTGATGCCCAGACCCTGTGCATATGACTTCTTTTCCCCCTGGAAAATGACCTCTCTTTGCGGCCACTCGCCCTGGTCGACCCCGACCACCCAAGCTAGAAATTTCAAATTTTGCTGGATTTCTCCAAAACCAAAGTGGTCAGAATCTAGGGCACAGCAAGTGCTCAGAGCCCCAAAGGCCAGCTTTCATCTGATGCCCAGACCGTGGGGAAATGACTTCTTTTCCCCTGGAAAATGACCTCTCTTTGCGGCCACTCGCCCTGGTCGACCCCGAACACCCAAGCTAGAAATTTCCAAATTTTGCTGGATTTCTCTAAAACAAAAGTGGTCAGAATCTACGTCCCAGCAAGTGCTCAGAGCCCCAAAGGCCAGCTTTCATCTGATGCCCTGAGCATGGGGAAATGATTCCTTTTCCCCTGGAAAATGACCACTCTTTCCGGCCACTCGCCCTGGCCGACCCTGAACACCCAAGTGAGAAATTTCCAAATTTTGCTGCATTTCTCCAAATCCAAAGTGGTCAGAATCTAGGTCCCACCACGTGCTCAGAGCCCCAAAGGCCAGCTTTCATCTGATGCCCAGAGTCTGGAGAAATGACTATTTTTTTCCTCTGGAAAATGACCTCTCTTTGCGGCCACTCTCTTTGGTTGACCCTGAGCACCCAAACTAGAAATTTCCAAATTTTGTTGGATTTCTCCAAAACGAAAGTGGTCAGAATCTACGTCCCAGCACGAGCTCAGTGCCTAAAAGGCCAGCTTGCATCTGATGTCCAGAGCCTGGAGAAATGACTATTTTTCCCCCTGGAAAATGACCTCTCTTTGCGGCCACTAGCCCTGGCCGACCCCGACCACCCAAACTAGAAATTTCAAATTTTGTTGGATTTCTCCAAAACCAAAGTGGTCAGAATCTAGGCGAATGCAAGTCCGTAGAGCCCCAAATGTCAGCTTTCATCTGATGCCCTGACCCTGGGCAAATCACTTCTTGTTCCCCTGGAAAATGGCCTCACTTTGCGGCCACTCGCCCTGGCCGACCCTGAGCACCCAAACTAGAAATTTCCAACTTTTGCTGGATTTCTCCAAAACTAAAATGGTCAGAAACTAGGTCCCACCATGTGCTCAGAGCCCCAAAAGCCAGCTTTCATCTGATGCCCAGACCCTGTGCATATGACTTCTTTTTCCCCAGGAAAATGACCTCTCTTGGCGGCCACTCGCCCTGGCCGACCCTGAACACCCAAACTAGAAATTTCCGAATTTTGCTGGATTTCTCCAAAACTAAAATGGTCAGAATCTAGGGCACAGCAAGTGCGCAGAGCCCCAAAGGCCAGCTTTCCTCTGATGCCCTGAGCATGGGGAAATGACTTCTTTTTCCCCTGGAAAATGGCCTCTTGTTGCGGCCACTCGCCCTGGCCGACCCTGACCACTGAAGCTAGAAATTTCCAAATTTTGCTGCATTTCTCCAAAACCAAAGTGGTCAGAATCTAGGTCCCACCATGTGCTCAGAGCCCCAAAGGCCAGCTTCCATCTGATGCCCAGACCCTGTGCATATGACTTCTTTTCCCCCTGGAAAATGACCTCTCTTTCCGGCCACTCGCCCTGGACGACCCCGACCACCCATGCTTGAAATTACAAATTTTGCGGGATTTCTCTAAAACAAAAGTGGTCAGAATCTACGTCCCAGCAAGTGCTCAGTGCCTAAAAGGCCAGCTTTCATCTGACGCCCAGAACCTGTGCATATGACTTCTTTTCCCCCTGGAAAATGGCCTCTCTTTGCGGCCACTCGCCCTGGCCGACACTGTCCACTGAAGCTAGAAATTTCCAAATTTGGCTGGATTTCTCCAAAACTAAATGGTCAGAATCTAGGGCACAGCAAGTGCTCAGAGCCCCAAAGGCCAGCTTTCATCTGATGCCCTGAGCATGGGGAAATGACTTCTTTTTCCCCTGCAAAATGGCCTCTTGTTGCGGCCACTCGCCCTGGCCGACCCGGAACACACAAGCGAGAAATTTCCAAATTTTGCTGCATTTCTCCAAAACCAAAGTGGTCAGAATATAGGTCCCACCATGTGCTCAGAGCCCCAAAGGCCAGCTTTCATCTGATGCCCAGACCCTGTGCATATGACTTCTTTTCCCCCTGGAAAATGACCTCTCTTTGCGGCCACTGGCCCTGGTCGACCCCGACCACCCAAGCTAGAAATTTCCAAATTTTGCTGGATTTCTCCAAAACCAAAGTGGTCAGAATCTAGGTCCCAGCAAGTGCTCAGAGCCCCAAAGGCCAGCTTCCATCTGATGCCCAGACCCTGGGGAAATGACTACTTTTTCCCCTGGAAAATGACCTCTCTTTCCGGCCACTCGCCCTGGTCGACCCCGACCACCCAAGCTAGAAATTTCCAAATTTTGCTGGATTTCTCCAAAACCAAAGTGGTCAGAATCTAGGGCACAGCAAGTGCTCAGAGCCCCAAAGGCCAGCTTTCATCTGATGCCCTGAGCATGGGGAAATGACTTCTTTTTCCCCTGGAAAATGGCCTCTTGTTGCGGCCACTCGCCCTGGACGACCCTGAACACCCAAGCGAGAAATTTCCAAATTTTGCTGCATTTCTCCAAAACCAAAGTGGTCAGAATCTAGGTCCCAGCAAGTGCTCAGAGCCCCAAAGGCCAGCGTCCATCTGATGCCCAGACCGTGGGGAAATGACTACTTTTTCCCCTGGAAAATGACCTCTCTTTGCGGCCACTCGCCCTGGACGACCCCGACCACCCACGCTTGAAATTTCCAAATTTTGCTGGATTTCTCTAAAACAAAAGTGGTCAGAATCTACGTCCCAGCAAGTGCTCAGTGCCTAAAAGGCCAGCTTTCATCTGATGCCCAGACCCTGTGCATATGACTTCTTTTCCCCCTGGAAAATGACCTCTCTTTGCGGCCACTGGCCCTGGTCGACCCCGACCACCCAAGCTAGAAATTTCCAAATTTTGCTGGATTTCTCCAAAACCAAAGTGGTCAGAATCTAGGGCACAGCAAGTGCTCAGAGCCCCAAAGGCCAGCTTTCATCTGATGCCCTGAGAATGGGGAAATGATTTCTTTTTCCCCTGGAAAATGACCTCTTTTCCGGCCACTCGCCCTGGACGACCCCGACCACCCACGCTTGAAATTACAAATATTGCTGGATTTCTGTAAAACAAAAGTGGTCAGAATCTAGGTCCCACCATGTGGTCAGAGCCCCAAAGTCCAGCTTTCATCTGATGCCCAGACCCTGTGCATATGACTTCTTTTCCTCCTGGAAAATGACCTCTCTTTGCGGCCACTGGCCCTGGTCGACCCCGACCACCCAAGCTAGAAATTTCCAAATTTTGCTGCATTTCTCCAAAACCAAAGTGGTCAGAATCTAGGTCCCACTATGTGCTCAGAGCCCCAAAGGCCAGCTTTCATCTGATGCCCAGACCCTGTGCATATGACTACTTTTCCCCCTGGAAAATGACCTCTCTTTCCGGCCACTGGCCCTGGTCGACCCCGACCACCCAAGCTAGAAATTTCCAAATTTTGCTGGATTTCTCCAAAACCAAAGTGGTCAGAATCTAGGGCACAGCAAGTGCTCAGAGCCCCAAAGGCCAGCTTTCATCTGATGCCCTGAGCATGGGGAAATGACTTCTTTTTCCCCTGGAAAATGGCCTCTTGTTGCGGGCACTCGCCCTGGACGACCCTGAACACCCAAGCGAGAAATTTCCAAATTTTGCTGCATTTCTCCAAAACCAAAGTGGTCAGAATCTAGGTCCCAGCAAGTGCTCCGAGCCACAAAGGCCAGCTTCCATCTGATGCCCAGACCGTGGGGAAATGACTACTTTTTCCCCTGGAAAATGACCTCTTTTCCGGCCACTCGCCCTGGACGACCCCGACCACCCACGCTTGAAATTACAAATATTGCTGGATTTCTCCAAAACCAAAGTGTTCAGAATCTAGGGCACAGCAAGTGCTCAGACCCCAAAGGCCAGCTTTCATCTGATGCCCTGAGCATGGGGAAATGACTTCTTTTTCCCCTGGAAAATGGCCTCTTGTTGCGGCCACTCGCCCTGGCCGACCCTGAACACCCAAGCGAGAAATTTCCAAATTTTGCTGCATTTCTCCATAACCAAAGTGGTCAGAATCTAGGTCCCACCATGTGCTCAGAGCCCCAAAGGCCAGCTTTCATCTGATGCCCAGACCCTGTGCATATGACTTCTTTTCCCCCTGGAAAATGACCTCTCTTTGCGGCCACTGGCCCTGGTCGACCCCGACCACCCAAGCTAGAAATTTCCAAATTTTGCTGGATTTCTCCAAAACCAAAGTGGTCAGAATCTAGGTCCCAGCAAGTGCTCAGAGCCCCAAAGGCCAGCTTCCATCTGATGCCCAGACCGTGGGGAAATGACTACTTTTTCCCCTGGAAAATGACCTCTCTTTCCGGCCACTCGCCCTGGTCGACCCCGACCACCCAAGCTAGAAATTTCCAAATTTTGCTGCATTTCTCCAAAACCAAAGTGGTCAGAATCGAGGGCACAGCAAGTGCTGAGTGCCTAAAAGGCCAGCTTTCATCTGATGCCCTGAGAATGGGGAAATGATTTCTTTTTCCTCTGGAAAATGACCTCTCTTTCCGGCCACCCGCCCTGGACGACCCTGAACACCCAAGCGAGAAATTTCCAAATTTTGCTGCATTTCTCCAAAACCAAAGTGGTCAGAATCTAGGTCGCACCATGTGCTCAGAGCCCCAAAGGCCAGCTTTCATCTGATGCCCAGACCCTGTGCATATGACTTCTTTTCCCCCTGGAAAATGACCTCTCTTTGCGGCCACTCGCCCTGGACGACCCTGAACACCCAAGCGAGAAATTTCCAAATTTTGCTGCATTTCTCCAAAACCAAAGTGGTCAGAATCTAGGTCCCAGCAAGTGCTCAGAGCCCCAAAGGCCAGCTTCCATCTGATGCCCAGACCGTGGGGAAATGACTACTTTTTCCCCTGGAAAATGACCTCTTTTCCGGCCACTCCCCCTGGACGACCCCGACCACCCACGCTTGAAATTTCCAAATTTTGCTGGATTTCTCTAAAACAAAAGTGGTCAGAATCTACGTCCCAGCAATTGCTCAGTGCCTAAAAGGCCAGCTTTCATCTGGTGCCCAGACCCTGTGCATATGACTTCTTTTCCCCCTGGAAAATGACCTCTCTTTGCGGCCACTCGCCCTGGTCGACCCCGACCACCCAAGCTAGAAATTTCCAAATTTTGCTGGATTTCTCCAAAACCAAAGTGGTCAGAATCTAGGGCACAGCAAGTGCTCAGAGCCCCAAAGGCCAGCTTTCATCTGATGCCCTGAGCATGGGGAAATGACTTCATTTTCCCCTGGAAAATGGCCTCTTGTTGCGGCCACTCGCCCTGGCCGACCCTGAACACCCAAGCGAGAAATTTCCAAATTTTGCTGCATTTCTCCAAAACCAAAGTGGTCAGAATCTAGGGCACAGCAAGTGCTCTGAGCCCCAAAGGTCAGCTTCCATCTGATGCCCAGACCGTGGGGAAATGACTACTTTTTCCCCTGGAAAATGACCTCTTTTCCGGCCACTCGCCCTGGACGACCCCGACCACCCACGCTTGAAATTACAAATATTGCTGGATTTCTCCAAAACCAAAGTGGTCAGAATCTAGGTCCCACCATGTGCTCAGAGCCCCAAAGGCCAGCTTTCATCTGATGCCCAGACCCTGTGCATATGACTTCTTTTCCCCCTGGAAAATGACCTCTCTTTGCGGCCACTGGCCCTGGTCGACCCCGACCACCCAAGCTAGAAATTTCCAAATTTTGCTGGATTTCTCCAAAACCAAAGTGGTCAGAATCTAGGTCCCAGAAAGTGCTCAGAGCCCCAAAGGGCAGCTTCCATCTGATTCCCAGACCGTGGGGAAATGACTACTTTTTCCCCTGGAAAATGACCTCTTTTCCGGCCACTCGCCCTGGACGACCCCGACCACCCACGCTTGAAATTACAAATATTGCTGGATTTCTCCAAAACCAAAGTGTTCAGAATCTAGGGCACAGCAAGTGCTCAGACCCCAAAGGCCAGCTTTCATCTGATGCCCTGAGCATGGGGAAATGACTTCTTTTTCCCCTGGAAAATGGCCTCTTGTTGCGGCCACTCGCCCTGGCCGACCCTGAACACCCAAGTGAGAAATTTCCAAATTTTGCTGCATTTCTCCATAACCAAAGTGGTCAGAATCTAGGTCCCACCATGTGCTCAGAGCCCCAAAGGCCAGCTTTCATCTGATCCCAGACCCTGTGCATATGACTTCTTTTCCCCCTGGAAAATGACCTCTCTTTGCGGCCACTGGCCCTGGTCGACCCCGACCACCCAAGCTAGAAATTTCCAAATTTTGCTGGATTTCTCCAAAACCAAAGTGGTCAGAATCTAGGTCCCAGCAAGTGCTCAGAGCCCCAAAGGCCAGCTTCCATCTGATGCCCAGACCGTGGGGAAATGACTACTTTTTCCCCTGGAAAATGACCTCTCTTTCCGGCCACTCGCCCTGGTCGACCCCGACCACCCAAGCTAGAAATTTCCAAATTTTGCTGCATTTCTCCAAAACCAAAGTGGTCAGAATCGAGGGCACAGCAAGTGCTGAGTGCCTAAAAGGCCAGCTTTCATCTGATGCCCTGAGAATGGGGAAATGATTTCTTTTTCCTCTGGAAAATGACCTCTCTTTCCGGCCACCCGCCCTGGACGACCCTGAACACCCAAGCGAGAAATTTCCAAATTTTGCTGCATTTCTCCAAAACCAAAGTGGTCAGAATCTAGGTCGCACCATGTGCTCAGAGCCCCAAAGGCCAGCTTTCATCTGATGCCCAGACCCTGTGCATATGACTTCTTTTCCCCCTGGAAAATGACCTCTCTTTGCGGCCACTCGCCCTGGACGACCCTGAACACCCAAGCGAGAAATTTCCAAATTTTGCTGCATTTCTCCAAAACCAAAGTGGTCAGAATCTAGGTCCCAGCAAGTGCTCAGAGCCCCAAAGGCCAGCTTCCATCTGATGCCCAGACCGTGGGGAAATGACTACTTTTTCCCCTGGAAAATGACCTCTTTTCCGGCCACTCGCCCTGGACGACCCCGACCACCCACGCTTGAAATTTCCAAATTTTGCTGGATTTCTCTAAAACAAAAGTGGTCAGAATCTACGTCCCAGCAATTGCTCAGTGCCTAAAAGGCCAGCTTTCATCTGGTGCCCAGACCCTGTGCATATGACTTCTTTTCCCCCTGGAAAATGACCTCTCTTTGCGGCCACTCGCCCTGGTCGACCCCGACCACCCAAGCTAGAAATTTCCAAATTTTGCTGGATTTCTCCAAAACCAAAGTGGTCAGAATCTAGGGCACAGCAAGTGCTCAGAGCCCCAAAGGCCAGCTTTCATCTGATGCCCTGAGCATGGGGAAATGACTTCATTTTCCCCTGGAAAATGGCCTCTTGTTGCGGCCACTCGCCCTGGCCGACCCTGAACACCCATGCGAGAAATTTCCAAATTTTGCTGCATTTCTCCAAAACCAAAGTGGTCAGAATCTAGGGCACAGCAAGTGCTCTGAGCCCCAAAGGCCAGCTTCCATCTGATGCCCAGACCGTGGGGAAATGACTACTTTTTCCCCTGGAAAATGACCTCTTTTCCGGCCACTCGCCCTGGACGACCCCGACCACCCACGCTTGAAATTACAAATATTGCTGGATTTCTCTAAAACAAAAGTGGTCAGAATCTAGGGCACAGCAAGAGCTCAGAGCCCCAAAGGCCAGCTTTCATCTGATGCCCAGACCCTGTGCATATGACTTCTTTTCCCCCTGAAAATGACCTCTCTTTGCGGCCACTGGCCCTGGTCGACCCCGACCACCCAAGCTAGAAATTTCCAAATTTTGCTGGATTTCTCCAAAACCAAAGTGGTCAGAATCTAGGGCACAGCAAGTGCTCCGAGCCCCAAAGGCCAGCTTTCATCTGATGCCCTGAGCATGGGGAAATGACTTCATTTTCCCCTGGAAAATGGCCTCTTGTTGCGGCCACTCGCCCTGGACGACCCTGAACACCCAAGCGAGAAATTTCCAAATTTTGCTGCATTTCTCCAAAACCAAAGTGGTCAGAATCTAGGTCCCACCATGTGCTCAGAGCCCCAAAGGCCAGCTTTCATCTGATGCCCAGACCCTGTGCATATGACTTCTTTTCCCCCTGGAAAATGACCTCTCTTTGCGGCCACTGGCCCTGGTCGACCCCGACCACCCAAGCTAGAAATTTCCAAATTTTGCTGGATTTCTCCAAAACCAAAGTGGTCAGAATCTAGGTCCCAGAAAGTGCTCAGAGCCCCAAAGGGCAGCTTCCATCTGATTCCCAGACCGTGGGGAAATGACTACTTTTTCCCCTGGAAAATGACCTCTCTTTCCGGCCACTCGCCCTGGACGACCCCGACCACCCACGCTTGAAATTTCCAAATTTTGCTGGATTTCTCTAAAACAAAAGTGGTCAGAATCTACGTCCCAGCAAGTGCTCAGTGCCTAAAAGGCCAGCTTTCATCTGATGCCCAGACCCTGTGCATATGACTTCTTTTCCCTCCGGAAAATGACCTCTATTTCCGGCCACTGGCCCTGGTCGACCCCGACCACTCAAGCTAGAAATTTCCAAATTTTGCTGGATTTCTGCAAAACCAAAGTGGTCAGAATCTACGTCCCAGCAAGTGCTCAGAGCCCCAAAGGCCAGCTTTCATCTGATGCCCAGACCCTGTGCATATGACTTCTTTTTCACCTGGAAAATGACCTCTCTTTGCGGCAACTCGCCCTGGCCGACCCTGTCCACTGAAGCTAGAAATTTCCAAATTTTGCTGCATTTCTCCAAAACTAAAATGGTCAGAATCTAGGGCACAGCAAGTGCTCAGAGCCCCAAAGGCCAGCTTCCGTCTGATGCCCAGACCGTGGGGAAATGACTACTTTTTCCCCTGGAAAATGACCTCTTTTCCGGGCACTCGCCATGCACGACCCCGACCACCCAAGCTAGAAATTTCCAAATTTTGCTGGATTTCTCCAAAACCAAAGTGGTCAGAATCTAGGGCACAGCAAGTGCTCAGAGCCCCAAAGGCCAGCTTTCATCTGATGCCCTGAGCATGGGGAAATGACTTCTTTTTCCCCTGGAAAATGGCCTCTTGTTGCGGCCACTCGCCCTGGCGGACCCTGACCACTGAAGCTAGAAATTTCCAAATTTTGCTGCATTTCTCCAAAACCAAAGTGGTCAGAATCTAGGTCCCAGCAAGTGCTCAGAGCCCCAAAGGCCAGCTTCCATCTGATGCCCAGACCGTGGGGAAATGACTGCTTTTTCCCCTGGAAAATGACCTCTCTTTCCGGCCACTCGCCCTGGACGACCCCGAACACCCACGCTTGAAATTACAAATTTTGCTGGATTTCTCTAAAACAAAAGCGGTCAGAATCTACGTCCCAGCAAGTGCTCAGTGCCTAAAATGCTAGCTTTCATCTGACACCCAGACCCTGTGCATATGACTTCTTTTCCCCCTGGAAAATGACCTCTCTTTGCGGCCACTCGCCCTGGTCGACTCCGACCACCCAAGCTAGAAATTTCCAAATTTTGCTGCATTTCTCCAAAACCGAAGTGGTCAGAATCTAGGGCACAGCAAGTGCTGAGTGCCTAAAAGGCCAGCTTTCATCTGATGCCCTGAGAATGGGGAAATGATTTCTTTTTCCCCTGGAAAATGACCTCTCTTTCCGGCCACCCGCCCTGGACGACCCTGAACACCCAAGCGAGAAATTTCCAAATTTTGCTGCATTTCTCCAAAACCAAAGTGGTCAGAATCTAGGTCCCACCATGTGCTCAGAGCCCCAAAGGCCAGCTTTCATCTGATGCCCAGACCCTGTGCATATGACTTCTTTTCCCCCTGGAAAATGACCTCTCTTTGCGGCCATTCGCCCTGGTCGACCCCGACCATCCAAGCTAGAAATTTCCAAATTTTGCTGGATTTCTCCAAAACCAAAGTGGTCAGAATCTAGGGCACAGCAAGGGCTCAGAGCCTAAAAGGCCAGCTTTCATCTGATGCCCTGAGCATGGGGAAATGACTTCTTTTTCCCCTGGAAAATGGCCTCTTGTTGCGGCCACTCGCCCTGGACGACCCTGAACACCCAAGCGAGAAATTTCCAAATTTTGCTGCATTTCTCCAAAACCAAAGTGGTCAGAATCTAGGTCCCAGCAAGTGCTCAGAGCCCCAAAGGCCAGCTTCCATCTGATGCCCAGACCGTGGGGAAATGACTATTTTTTCCCCTGGAAAATGACCTCTTTTCCGGCCACTCGCCCTGGACGACCCCGACCACCCACGCTTGAAATTTCCAAATTTTGCTGGATTTCTCTAAAGCAAAAGTGGTCAGAATCTACGTCCCAGCAAGTGCTCAGTGCCTAAAAGGCCAGCTTTCATCTGATGCCCAGACCCTGTGCATATGACTTCTTTTCCCCCTGGAAAATGACCTCTCTTTGCGGCCACTGGCCCTGGTCGACCCCGACCACCCAAGCTAGAAATTTCCAAATTTTGCTGGATTTCTCCAAAACCAAAGTGGTCAGAATCTAGGGCACAGCAAGTGCTCAGAGCCCCAAAGGCCAGCTTTCATCTGATGCCCTGAGCATGGGGAAATGACTTCATTTTCCCCTGGAAAATGGCCTCTTGTTGCGGCCACTCGCCCTGGCCGACCCTGAACACCCAAGCGAGAAATTTCCAAATTTTGCTGCATTTCTCCAAAACCAAAGTGGTCAGAATCTAGGGCACAGCAAGTGCTCTGAGCCCCAAAGGCCAGCTTCCATCTGATGCCCAGACCGTGGGGAAATGACTACTTTTTCCCCTGGAAAATGACCTCTTTTCCGGCCACTCGCCCTGGACGACCCCGACCACCCACGCTTGAAATTACAAATATTGCTGGATTTCTCTAAAACAAAAGTGGTCAGAATCTAGGGCACAGCAAGAGCTCAGAGCCCCAAAGGCCAGCTTTCATCTGATGCCCAGACCCTGTGCATATGACTTCTTTTCCCCCTGAAAATGACCTCTCTTTGCGGCCACTGGCCCTGGTCGACCCCGACCACCCAAGCTAGAAATTTCCAAATTTTGCTGGATTTCTCCAAAACCAAAGTGGTCAGAATCTAGGGCACAGCAAGTGCTCCGAGCCCCAAAGGCCAGCTTTCATCTGATGCCCTGAGCATGGGGAAATGACTTCATTTTCCCCTGGAAAATGGCCTCTTGTTGCGGCCACTCGCCCTGGACGACCCTGAACACCCAAGCGAGAAATTTCCAAATTTTGCTGCATTTCTCCAAAACCAAAGTGGTCAGAATCTAGGTCCCACCATGTGCTCAGAGCCCCAAAGGCCAGCTTTCATCTGATGCCCAGACCCTGTGCATATGACTTCTTTTCCCCCTGGAAAATGACCTCTCTTTGCGGCCACTCGCCCTGGTCGACCCCGACCACCCAAGCTAGAAATTTCCAAATTTTGCTGGATTTCTCCAAAACCAAAGCGGTCAGAATCTAGGTCCCAGCAAGTGCTCAGAGCCCCAAAGGGCAGCTTCCATCTGATTCCCAGACCGTGGGGAAATGACTACTTTTTCCCCTGGAAAATGACCTCTCTTTCCGGCCACTCGCCCTGGACGACCCCGACCACCCACGCTTGAAATTTCCAAATTTTGCTGGATTTCTCTAAAACAAAAGTGGTCAGAATCTACGTCCCAGCAAGTGCTCAGTGCCTAAAAGGCCAGCTTTCATCTGATGCCCAGACCCTGTGCATATGACTTCTTTTCCCTCCGGAAAATGACCTCTATTTCCGGCCACTGGCCCTGGTCGACCCCGACCACTCAAGCTAGAAATTTCCAAATTTTGCTGGATTTCTCCAAAACCAAAGTGGTCAGAATCTAGGGCACAGCAAGTGCTCAGAGGCCCAAAGGCCACCTTTCATCTGATGCCCTGAGCATGGGGAAATGATTTCTTTTTCCACTGGAAAATGACCTCTCTTTCCGGCCTCTCGCCCTGGCCGACCCTGACCACTGGAGCTAGAAATTTCCAAATTTTGCTGCATTTCTCCAAAACCAAAGTGGTCAGAATCTAGGTCCCAGCAAGTGCTCAGTGCCTAAAAGGCCAGCTTTCATCTGACGCCCAGACACTGTGCATATGACTTCTTTTCCCCCTGGAAAATGACCTCTCTTTGCGGCCACTCGCCCTGGTCGACCCCGACCACCCAAGCTAGAAATTTCCAAATTTTGCTGGATTTCTGCAAAACCAAAGTGGTCAGAATCTACGTCCCAGCAAGTGCTCAGAGCCCCAAAGGCCAGCTTTCATCTGATGCCCAGACCCTGTGCATATGACTTCTTTTTCCCCTGGAAAATGACCTCTCTTTGCGGCAACTCGCCCTGGCCGACCCTGTCCACTGAAGCTAGAAATTTCCAAATTTTGCTGCATTTCTCCAAAACTAAAATGGTCAGAATCTAGGTCCCAGCAAGTGCTCAGAGCCCCAAAGGCCAGCTTCCGTCTGATGCCCAGACCGTGGGGAAATGACTACTTTTTCCCCTGGAAAATGACCTCTTTTCCGGCCACTCGCCATGCACGACCCCGACCACCCAAGCTAGAAATTTCCAAATTTTGCTGGATTTCTCCAAAACCAAAGTGGTCAGAATCTAGGGCACAGCAAGTGCTCAGAGCCCCAAAGGCCAGCTTTCATCTGATGCCCTGAGCATGGGGAAATGACTTCTTTTTCCCCTGGAAAATGGCCTCTTGTTGCGGCCACTCGCCCTGGCGGACCCTGACCACTGAAGCTAGAAATTTCCAAATTTTGCTGCATTTCTCCAAAACCAAAGTGGTCAGAATCTAGGTCCCAGCAAGTGCTCAGAGCCCCAAAGGCCAGCTTCCATATGATGCCCAGACCGTGGGGAAATGACTGCTTTTTCCCCTGGAAAATGACCTCTCTTTCCGGACACTCGCCCTGGACGACCCCGAACACCCACGCTTGAAATTACAAATTTTGCTGGATTTCTCTAAAACAAAAGCGGTCAGAATCTACGTCCCAGCAAGTGCTCAGTGCCTAAAATGCTAGCTTTCATCTGACACCCAGACCCTGTGCATATGACTTCTTTTCCCCCTGGAAAATGACCTCTCTTTGCGGCCACTCGCCCTGGTCGACCCCGACCACCCAAGCTAGAAATTTTCAAATTTTGCTGCATTTCTCCAAAACCAAAGTGGTCAGAATCTAGGGCACAGCAAGTGCTCAGAGCCCCAAAGGCCAGCTTCCATCTGATGCCCAGACCGTGGGGAAATGACTTCTTTTTCCCCTGGAAAATGACCTCTCTTTCCGGCCACTCGCCCTGGCCGACCCTGATCACCCAAGCGAGAAATTTCCAAATTTTGCTGCATTTCTCCAAAACCAAAGTGGTCAGAATCTAGGGCACAGCAAGTGCTCAGAGCCCCAAAGGCCAGCTTCCATCTGATACCCAGACCGTGGGGAAATGACTACTTTTTCCCCTGGAAAATGACCTCTCTTTCCGGCCACTCGCCCTGGACGACCCCGACCACCCACGCTTGAAATTACCAATTTTGCTGGATTTCTCTAAAACAAAAGTGGTCAGAATCTACGTCCCAGCAAGTGCTCAGAGCCCCAAAGGCCAGCTTTCATCTGATGCCCAGAGCCTGGAGAAATGGCTATTTTTTCCCCTGAAAATGACCTCTCTTTGCGACCACTCGCCCTGGCCGACCCCGACCACCCAAACTAGAAATTTCAAATTTTATTGGATTTCTCCAAAACTACAGTGGTCAGAATCTAGGCGAATGCAAGTCCGTAGAGCCCCAAATGTCAGCTTTCATCTGATGCCCTGACCCTGGGCCAATCACTTCTTGTTCCCCTGGAAAATGGCCTCTCTTTGCGGCCACTCGCCCTGGCCAACCCTGAGCTCCCAAACTAGAAATTTCCAAATTTTGCTGGATTTCTGCAAAACCAAAGTGGTCAGAATCTAGGTCCCAGCAAGTGCTCAGCGCCTAAAAGGCCAGCTTTCATCTGATGCCCAGACCCTGTGCATATGACTTCTTTTTCCCCTGGAAAATGACCTCTCTTTGCGGCCACTCGCCCTGGCCGACCCTGTCCACTGAAGCTAGAAATTTCCAAATTTTGCTGGATTTCTCCAAAACTAAAATGGTCAGAATCTAGGGCACAGCAAGTGCTCAGAGCCCCAAAGGCCAGCTTCCATCTGATGCCCAGACCGTGGGGAAATGACTACTTTTTCCCCTGGAAAATGGCCTCTCTTTCCGGCCACTCGCCCTGGACGACCCCGACCACCCACGCTTGAAATTGCAAATTTTGCTGGATTTCTCCAAAACGAAAGTGGTCAGAATCTACGTCCCAGCAAGTGCTCAGTGCCTAAAAGGCCAGCTTTCATCTGATGCCCAGACCCTGTGCATATGACTTCTTTTCCCCCTGGAAAATGACCTCTCTTTGCGGCCACTCGCCCTGGTCGTCCCCGACCACCCAAGCTAGAAATTTCCAAATTTTGCTGGATTTCTCCAAAACCAAAGTGGTCAGAATCTAGGGCACAGCAAGTGCTCAGAGCCCCAAAGGCCAGCTTTCATCTGATGCCCTGAGCATGGGGAAATGATTTCTTTTTCCCCTGGAAAATGACCTCTCTTTCTGGCCACTCGCCCTGGCGGACCCTGAACACCCAAGCGAGAAATTTCCAAATTTTGCTGCATTTCTCCAAAACCAAAGTGGTCAGAATCTAGGGCACAGCAAGTGCTCAGTGCCTAAAAGGACAGCTTTCATCTGATGCCCAGAGCCTGGAGAAATGGCTATTTTTTCCGCTGAAAATGACCTCTCTTTGCGACCACTCCCCCTGGTCGACCCCGACCACCCAAACTAGAAATTTCAAATTTTGTTGGATTTCTCCAAAACTACAGTGGGCAGAATCTAGGCGAATGCAAGTCCGTAGAGCCCCAAATGTCAGCTTTCACCTGATGCCCTGACCCTGGGCCAATCACTTCTTGTTCCCCTGGAAAATGGCCTCTCTTTGCGGCCACTCGCCCTGGCCGACCCTGAGCTCCCAAACTAGAAATTTCCAAATTTTGCTGGATTTCTGCAAAACCAAAGTGGTCAGAATCTACGTCCCAGCAAGGGCTCAGCGCCTAAAAGGCCAGCTTTCATCTGATGCCCAGACCCTGTGCATATGACTTCTTTTTCCCCTGGAAAATGACCTCTCTTTCCGGCCACTCGCCCTGGACGACCCCGACCACCCACGCTTGAAATTACAAATTTTGCTGCATTTCTCCATATCCAAAGTGGTCAGAAGCTAGGGCACAGCAAGTGCTCAGTGCCTAAAAGGCCAGCTTTCATCTGATGCCCAGACCCTGTGCATATGACTTCTTTTCCCCCTGGAAAATGACATCTCTTTGCGGCCACTCGCCCTGGTCGACCCCGACCACCCAAGCTAGAAATTTCCAAATTTTGCTGGATTTCTCCAAAACCAAAGTGGTCAGAATCTAGGTCCCAGCAAGTGCTCAGAGCCCCAAAGGCCAGCTTCCATCTGATGCCCAGACCGTGGAGAAATGACTACTTTTTCCCCTGGAAAATGACCTCTTTTCCGGCCACTCGCCCTGGACGACCCCGACCACCCACGCTTGAAATTACAAATTTTGCTGGATTTCTCTAAAAGAAAAGTGGTCAGAATCTAGGTCCCCGCAAGTGCTCAGAGCCCCAAAGGCCAGCTTTCATCTGATGCCCTGAGCATGGGGAAATGACTTCTTTTTCCCCTGGAAAATGGCCTCTTGTTGCGGCCACTCGCCCTGGCGGACCCTGACCACTGAAGCTAGAAATTTCCAAATTTTGCTGCATTTCTCCAAAACCAAAGTGGTCAGAATCTAGGTCCCAGCAAGTGCTCAGAGCCCCAAAGGCCAGCTTCCATCTGATGCCCAGACCGTGGGGAAATGACTGCTTTTTCCCCTGGAAAATGACCTCTCTTTCCGGCCACTCGCCCTGGACGACCCCGAACACCCACGCTTGAAATTACAAATTTTGCTGGTTTTCTCTGAAACAAAAGCGGTCAGAATCTACGTCCCAGCAAGTGCTCAGTGCCTAAAATGCTAGCTTTCATCTGACACCCAGACCCTGTGCATATGACTTCTTTTCCCCCTGGAAAATGACCTCTCTTTGCGGCCACTCGCCCTGGTCGACCCCGACCACCCAAGCTAGAAATTTCCAAATTTTGCTGCATTTCTCCAAAACCAAAGTGGTCAGAATCTAGGGCACAGCAAGTGCTCAGAGCCCCAAAGGCCAGCTTCCATCTGATGCCCAGACCGTGGGGAAATGACTTCTTTTTCCCCTGGAAAATGACCTCTCTTTCCGGCCACTCGCCCTGGCCGACCCTGGTCACCCAAGCGAGAAATTTCCAAATTTTGCTGCATTTCTCCAAAACCAAAGTGGTCAGAATCTAGGGCACAGCAAGTGCTCAGAGCCCCAAAGGCCAGCTTCCATCTGATGCCCAGACCGTGGGGAAATGACTACTATTTCCCCTGGAAAATGACCTCTCTTTCCGGCCACTCGCCCTGGACGACCCCGACCACCCACGCTTGAAATTACCAATTTTGCTGGATTTCTCTAAAACAAAAGTGGTCAGAATCTACGTCCCAGCAAGTGCTCAGAGCCCCAAAGGCCAGCTTTCATCTGATGCCCAGAGCCTGGAGAAATGGCTATTTTTTTCCCCTGAAAATGACCTCTCTTTGCGACCACTCGCCCTGGCCGACCCCGACCACCCAAACTAGAAATTTCAAATTTTGTTGGATTTCTCCAAAACGAAAGTGGTCAGAATCTAGGCGAATGCAAGTCCGTAGAGCCCCAAATGTCAGCTTTCATCTGATGCCCTGACCCTGGGCCAATCACTTCTTGTTCCCCTGGAAAATGGCCTCTCTTTGCGGCCACTCGCCCTGGCCAACCCTGAGCTCCCAAACTAGAAATTTCCAAATTTTGCTGGATTTCTGCAAAACCAAAGTGGTCAGAATCTACGTCCCAGCAAGTGCTCAGCGCCTAAAAGGCCAGCTTTCATCTGATGCCCAGACCCTGTGCATATGACTTCTTTTTCCCCTGGAAAATGACCTCTCTTTGCGGCCACTCGCCCTGGCCGACCCTGTCCACTGAAGCTAGAAATTTCCAAATTTTGCTGGATTTCTCCAAAACTAAAATGGTCAGAATCTAGGGCACAGCAAGTGCTCAGAGCCCCAAAGGCCAGCTTCCATCTGATGCCCAGACCGTGGGGAAATGACTACTTTTTCCCCTGGAAAATGGCCTGTCTTTCCGGCCACTCGCCCTGGACGACCCCGACCACCCACGCTTGAAATTGCAAATTTTGCTGGATTTCTCCAAAACGAAAGTGGTCAGAATCTACGTCCCAGCAAGTGCTCAGTGCCTAAAAGGCCAGCTTTCATCTGATGCCCAGACCCTGTGCATATGACTTCTTTTCCCCCTGGAAAATGACCTCTCTTTGCGGCCACTCGCCCTGGTCGTCCCCGACCACCCAAGCTAGAAATTTCCAAATTTTGCTGGATTTCTCCAAAACCAAAGTGGTCAGAATCTAGGGCACAGCAAGTGCTCAGAGCCCCAAAGGCCAGCTTTCATCTGATGCCCTGAGCATGGGGAAATGATTTCTTTTTCCCCTGGAAAATGACCTCTCTTTCTGGCCACTCGCCCTGGCGGACCCTGAACACCCAAGCGAGAAATTTCCAAATTTTGCTGCATTTCTCCAAAACCAAAGTGGTCAGAATCTAGGGCACAGCAAGTGCTCAGTGCCTAAAAGGACAGCTTTCATCTGATGCCCAGAGCCTGGAGAAATGGCTATTTTTTTCCCCTGAAAATGACCTCTCTTTGCGACCACTCGCCCTGGCCGACCCTGAACACACAAGCGAGAAATTTCCAAATTTTGCTGCATTTCTCCAAAACCCAAGTGGTCAGAATGTAGGTCCCAGCAAGTGCTCCGAGCCCCAAAGGCCAGCTTCCATCTGATGCCCAGACCGTGGGGAAATTACTACTTTTTCCCCTGGAAAATGACCTCTCTTTCCGGCCACTCGCCCTGGCCGACCCTGCGCTCCCAAACTAGAAATTTCCAAATTTTGCTGGATTTCTGCAAAACCAAAGTGGTCAGAATCTACGTCCCAGCAAGTGCTCAGCGCCTAAAAGGCCAGCTTTCATCTGATGCCCAGACCCTGTGCATATGACTTCTTTTTCCCCTGGAAAATGACCTCTCTTTGCGACCACTCGCCCTGGCCGACCCTGTCCACTGAAGCTAGAAATTTCCAAATTTTGCTGGATTTCTCCAAAACTAAAATGGTCAGAATTTAGGGCACAGCAAGTGCTCAGAGCCCCAAAGGCCAGCTTCCATCTGATGCCCAGACCGTGGGGAAATGACTACTTTTTCCCCTGGAAAATGGCCTCTCTTTCCGGCCACTCGCCCTGGACGACCCCGACCACCCACGCTTGAAATTGCAAATTTTGCTGGATTTCTCCAAAACCAAAGTGGTCAGAATCTACGTCCCAGCAAGTGCTCAGTGCCTAAAAGGCCAGCTTTCATCTGATGCCCAGACCCTGTGCATATGACTTCTTTTCCCCCTGGAAAATGGCCTCTCTTTCCGGCCACTCGCCCTGGACGACCCCGACCACCCACGCTTGAAATTGCAAATTTTGCTGGATTTCTCCAAAACCAAAGTGGTCAGAATCTAGGGCACAGCAAGTGCTCAGAGCCCCAAAGGCCAGCTTTCATCTGATGCCCTGAGCATGAGGAAATTATTTCTTTTTCCCCTGGAAAATGACCTCTCTTTCCGGCCACTCGCCCTGGCGGACCCTGAACACCCAAGCGAGAAATTTCCAAATTTTGCTGCATTTCTCCAAAACCAAAGAGGTCAGAATCTAGGGCACAGCAAGTGCTCAGTGCCTAAAAGGCCAGCTTTCATCTGATGCCCAGAGCCTGGAGAAATGGCTATTTTTTTCCCCTGAAAATGACCTCTCTTTGCGACCACTCGCCCTGGTCGACCCCGACCACCCAAACTAGAAATTTCAAATTTTGTTGGATTTCTCCAAAACTACAGTGGGCAGACTCTAGGCGAATGCAAGTCCGTAGAGCCCCAAATGTCAGCTTTCATCTGATGCCCTGACCCTGGGCCAATCACTTCTTGTTCCCCTGGAAAATGGCCTCTCTTTGCGGCCACTCGCCCTGGCCGACCCTGAGCTCCCAAACTAGAAATTTCCAAATTTTGCTGGATTTCTGCAAAACCAAAGTGGTCAGAATCTACGTCCCAGCAAGGGCTCAGCGCCTAAAAGGCCAGCTTTCATCTGATGCCCAGACCCTGTGCATATGACTTCTTTTTCCCCTGGAAAATGACCTCTCTTTCCGGCCACTCGCCCTGGACGACCCCGACCACCCACGCTTGAAATTACAAATTTTGCTGCATTTCTCCAAATCCAAAGTGGTCAGAAGCTAGGGCACAGCAAGTGCTCAGTGCCTAAAAGGCCAGCTTTCATCTGATGCCCAGACCCTGTGCATATGACTTCTTTTCCCCCTGGAAAATGACCTCTCTTTGCGGCCACTCGCCCTGGTCGACCCCGACCACCCAAGCTAGAAATTTCCAAATTTTGCTGGATTTCTCCAAAACCAAAGTGGTCAGAATCTAGGTCCCAGCAAGTGCTCAGAGCCCCAAAGGCCAGCTTCCATCTGATGCCCAGACCGTGGGGAAATGACTTCTTTTTCCCCTGGAAAATGACCTCTCTTTCCGGCCACTCGCCCTGGCCGACCCTGGTCACCCAAGCGAGAAATTTCCAAATTTTGCTGCATTTCTCCAAAACCAAAGTGGTCAGAATCTAGGGCACAGCAAGTGCTCAGAGCCCCAAAGGCCAGCTTCCATCTGATGCCCAGACCGTGGGGAAATGACTACTTTTTCCCCTGGAAAATGACCTCTCTTTCCGGCCACTCGCCCTGGACGACCCCGACCACCCACGCTTGAAATTACCAATTTTGCTGGATTTCTCTAAAACAAAAGTGGTCAGAATCTACGTCCCAGCAAGTGCTCAGAGCCCCAAAGGCCAGCTTTCATCTGATGCCCAGAGCCTGGAGAAATGGCTATTTTTTTCCCCTGAAAATGACCTCTCTTTGCGACCACTCGCCCTGGCCGACCCCGACCACCCAAACTAGAAATTTCAAATTTTGTTGGATTTCTCCAAAACGAAAGTGGTCAGAATCTAGGCGAATGCAAGTCCGTAGAGCCCCAAATGTCAGCTTTCATCTGATGCCCTGACCCTGGGCCAATCACTTCTTGTTCCCCTGGAAAATGGCCTCTCTTTGCGGCCACTCGCCCTGGCCAACCCTGAGCTCCCAAACTAGAAATTTCCAAATTTTGCTGGATTTCTGCAAAACCAAAGTGGTCAGAATCTACGTCCCAGCAAGTGCTCAGCGCCTAAAAGGCCAGCTTTCATCTGATGCCCAGACCCTGTGCATATGACTTCTTTTTCCCCTGGAAAATGACCTCTCTTTGCGGCCACTCGCCCTGGCCGACCCTGTCCACTGAAGCTAGAAATTTCCAAATTTTGCTGGATTTCTCCAAAACTAAAATGGTCAGAATCTAGGGCACAGCAAGTGCTCATAGCCCCAAAGGCCAGCTTCCATCTGATGCCCAGACCGTGGGGAAATGACTACTTTTTCCCCTGGAAAATGGCCTGTCTTTCCGGCCACTCGCCCTGGACGACCCCGACCACCCACGCTTGAAATTGCAAATTTTGCTGGATTTCTCCAAAACGAAAGTGGTCAGAATCTACGTCCCAGCAAGTGCTCAGTGCCTAAAAGGCCAGCTTTCATCTGATGCCCAGACCCTGTGCATATGACTTCTTTTCCCCCTGGAAAATGACCTCTCTTTGCGGCCACTCGCCCTGGTCGTCCCCGACCACCCAAGCTAGAAATTTCCAAATTTTGCTGGATTTCTCCAAAACCAAAGTGGTCAGAATCTAGGGCACAGCAAGTGCTCAGAGCCCCAAAGGCCAGCTTTCATCTGATGCCCTGAGCATGGGGAAATGATTTCTTTTTCCCCTGGAAAATGACCTCTCTTTCTGGCCACTCGCCCTGGCGGACCCTGAACACCCAAGCGAGAAATTTCCAAATTTTGCTGCATTTCTCCAAAACCAAAGTGGTCAGAATCTAGGGCACAGCAAGTGCTCAGTGCCTAAAAGGACAGCTTTCATCTGATGCCCAGAGCCTGGAGAAATGGCTATTTTTTTCCCCTGAAAATGACCTCTCTTTGCGACCACTCGCCCTGGCCGACCCTGAACACACAAGCGAGAAATTTCCAAATTTTGCTGCATTTCTCCAAAACCCAAGTGGTCAGAATGTAGGTCCCAGCAAGTGCTCCGAGCCCCAAAGGCCAGCTTCCATCTGATGCCCAGACCGTGGGGAAATTACTACTTTTTCCCCTGGAAAATGACCTCTCTTTCCGGCCACTCGCCCTGGCCGACCCTGCGCTCCCAAACTAGAAATTTCCAAATTTTGCTGGATTTCTGCAAAACCAAAGTGGTCAGAATCTACGTCCCAGCAAGTGCTCAGCGCCTAAAAGGCCAGCTTTCATCTGATGCCCAGACCCTGTGCATATGACTTCTTTTTCCCCTGGAAAATGACCTCTCTTTGCGACCACTCGCCCTGGCCGACCCTGTCCACTGAAGCTAGAAATTTCCAAATTTTGCTGGATTTCTCCAAAACTAAAATGGTCAGAATTTAGGGCACAGCAAGTGCTCAGAGCCCCAAAGGCCAGCTTCCATCTGATGCCCAGACCGTGGGGAAATGACTACTTTTTCCCCTGGAAAATGGCCTCTCTTTCCGGCCACTCGCCCTGGACGACCCCGACCACCCACGCTTGAAATTGCAAATTTTGCTGGATTTCTCCAAAACCAAAGTGGTCAGAATCTACGTCCCAGCAAGTGCTCAGTGCCTAAAAGGCCAGCTTTCATCTGATGCCCAGACCCTGTGCATATGACTTCTTTTCCCCCTGGAAAATGACCTCTCTTTGCGGCGACTCGCCCTGGTCGACCCCGACCACCCAAGCTAGAAATTTCCAAATTTTGCTGGATTTCTCCAAAACCAAAGTGGTCAGAATCTAGGGCACAGCAAGTGCTCAGAGCCCCAAAGGCCAGCTTTCATCTGATGCCCTGAGCATGAGGAAATTATTTCTTTTTCCCCTGGAAAATGACCTCTCTTTCCGGCCACTCGCCCTGGCGGACCCTGAACACCCAAGCGAGAAATTTCCAAATTTTGCTGCATTTCTCCAAAACCAAAGAGGTCAGAATCTAGGGCACAGCAAGTGCTCAGTGCCTAAAAGGCCAGCTTTCATCTGATGCCCAGAGCCTGGAGAAATGGCTATTTTTTTCCCCTGAAAATGACCTCTCTTTGCGACCACTCGCCCTGGTCGACCCCGACCACCCAAACTAGAAATTTCAAATTTTGTTGGATTTCTCCAAAACTACAGTGGGCAGACTCTAGGCGAATGCAAGTCCGTAGAGCCCCAAATGTCAGCTTTCATCTGATGCCCTGACCCTGGGCCAATCACTTCTTGTTCCCCTGGAAAATGGCCTCTCTTTGCGGCCACTCGCCCTGGCCGACCCTGAGCTCCCAAACTAGAAATTTCCAAATTTTGCTGGATTTCTGCAAAACCAAAGTGGTCAGAATCTACGTCCCAGCAAGGGCTCAGCGCCTAAAAGGCCAGCTTTCATCTGATGCCCAGACCCTGTGCATATGACTTCTTTTTCCCCTGGAAAATGACCTCTCTTTCCGGCCACTCGCCCTGGACGACCCCGACCACCCACGCTTGAAATTACAAATTTTGCTGCATTTCTCCAAATCCAAAGTGGTCAGAAGCTAGGGCACAGCAAGTGCTCAGTGCCTAAAAGGCCAGCTTTCATCTGATGCCCAGACCCTGTGCATATGACTTCTTTTCCCCCTGGAAAATGACCTCTCTTTGCGGCCACTCGCCCTGGTCGACCCCGACCACCCAAGCTAGAAATTTCCAAATTTTGCTGGATTTCTCCAAAACCAAAGTGGTCAGAATCTAGGTCCCAGCAAGTGCTCAGAGCCCCAAAGGCCAGCTTCCATCTGATGCCCAGACCGTGGAGAAATGACTACTTTTTCCCCTGGAATATGACCTCTTTTCCGGCCACTCGCCCTGGACGACCCCGACCACCCACGCTTGAAATTACAAATTTTGCTGGATTTCTCTAAAAGAAAAGTGGTCAGAATCTAGGTCCCCGCAAGTGCTCAGAGCCCCAAAGGCCAGCTTCCATCTGATGCCCAGACCCTGTGCATATGACTTCTTTTCCCCCTGGAAAATGACCTCTCTTTGCGGCCACTGGCCCTGGTCGACCCCGACCACCCAAGCTAGAGATTTCCAAATTTTGCTGGATTTCTCCAAAACCAAAGTGGTCAGAATCTAGGTCCCAGCAAGTGCTCAGAGCCCCAAAGGCCAGCTTTCATCTGATGCCCTGAGCATGGGGAAATTATTTCTTTTTCCCCTGGAAAATGACCTCTCTTTGCGACCACTCGCCCTGGCCGACCCCGACCACCCAAACTAGAAATTTCAAATTTTGTTGGATTTCTCCAAAACTATAGTGGTCAGAATCTAGGCGAATGCAAGTCCGTAGAGCCCCAAATGTCAGCTTTCATCTGATGCCCTGACCCTGGGGAAATGACTTCTTTTTCCCCTGGAAAATGGCCACTCTTTGCGGCCACTCGCCCTGGTCGACCCCGACCACCCACGCTTTAAATTACAAATTTTGCTGAATTTCTCTAAAACAAAAGTGGTCAGAATCTACGTCCCAGCAAGTGCTCAGTGCCTAAAAGGCCAGCTTTCATCTGATGCCCTGAGCATGGGGAAATGATTTCTTTTTCCCCTGGAAAATGACCTCTCTTTCCGGCCACTCGCCCTGGACGACCCCGACCACCCATACTTGAAATTACAAATTTTGCTGCATTTCTCCAAAACAAAAGTGGTCAGAATCTACGTCCCAGCAAGTGCTCAGTGCCTAAAAGGCCAGCTTTCATCTGATGCCCTGAGCATGGGGAAATGATTTCTTTTTCCCCTGGAAAATGACCTCTCTTTGCGGCCACTCGCCCTGGTCGACCCCGACCACCCAAGCTAGAAATTTCCAAATTTTGCTGCATTTCTCCAAAACCAAAGTGGTCAGAATCGAGGGCACAGCAAGTGCTCAGAGCCCCAAAGGCCAGCTTCCCTCTGATGCCCAGACCGTGGGGAAATGACTACTTTTTCCCCTGGAAAATGACCTCTCTTTCCGGCCACTCGCCCTGGACGACCCCGACCACCCACGCTTGAAATTACAAATTTTGCTGGATTTCTCTAAAACAAAAGTGGTCAGAATCTACGTCCCAGCAAGTGCTCAGTGCCTAAAAGGCCAGCTTTCAACTGATGCCCAGACCCTGAGCATATGACTTCTTTTCCCCCTGGAAAATGACCTCTCTTTGCAGCCACTCGCCCTGGTCGACCCTGACCACCCAAGCTAGAAATTTCAAATTTTGCTGCATTTCTCCAAAACTAAAATGGTCAGAAGCTAGGGCACAGCAAGTGCTCAGAGCCCCAAAGGCCAGCTTCCGTCTGATGCCCAGACCGTGGGGAAATGACTACTTTTTCCCCTGGAAAATGACCTCTTTTCCGGCCACTCGCCATGCACGACCCCGACCACCCAAGCTAGAAATTTCCAAATTTTGCTGCATTTCTCCAAAACCAAAGTGGTCAGAATCTAGGGCACAGCAAGTGCTCAGTGCCTAAAAGGCCAGCTTTCATCTGATGCCCAGACCCTGTGCATATGACTTCTTTTCCCCCTGGAAAATGACCTCTCTTTGCGGCCACTCGCCCTGGTCGACCCCAACCACCCAAGCTAGAAATTTCCAAATTTTGCTGGATTTCTCCAAAACCAAAGTGGTCAGAATCTAGGGCACAGCAAGTGCTCAGAGCCCCAAAGGCCAGCTTCCATCTGATGCCCAGACCGTGGGGAAATGACTACTTTTTCCCCTGGAAAATGACCTCTCTTTCCGGCCACTCGCCCTGGACGACCCCGACCACCCACGCTTGAAATTACAAATTTTGCTGGATTTCTCTAAAACAAAAGTGGTCAGAATCTAGGTCCCCGCAAGTGCTCAGAGCCCCAAAGGCCAGCTTCCATCTGATGCCCAGACCCTGTGCATATGACTTCTTTTCCCCCTGGAAAATGACCTCTCTTTGCGGCCACTCGCCCTGGTCGACCCTGACCACCCAAGCTAGAAATTTCAAATTTTGCTGGATTTCTCCAAAACCAAAGTGGTCAGAATCTAGGGCACAGCAAGTGCTCAGAGCCCCAAAGGCCAGCTTTCATCTGATGCCCAGACCGTGGGGAAATGATTTCTTTTTCCCCTGGAAAATGACCTCTCTTTCCGGCCACTCGCCCTGGCGGACCCTGAACACCCAAGCGAGAAATTTCCAAATTTTGCTGCATTTCTCCAAAACCAAAGTGGTCAGAATCTAGGGCACAGCAAGTGCTCAGTGCCTAAAAGGCCAGCTTTCATCTGATGCCCAGACCCTGTGCATATGACTTCTTTTCCCCCTGGAAAATGACCTCTCTTTGCGGCCACTCGCCCTGGTCGACCCCGACCACCCAAGCTAGAAATTTCTAAATTTTGTTGGATTTCTCCAAAACCAAAGTGGTCAGAATCTAGGTCCCAGCAAGTGCTCAGAGCCCCAAAGGCCAGCTTCCATCTGATGCCCAGACCCTGTGCATATGACTTCTTTTCCCCCTGGAAAATGACCTCTCTTTGAGGCCACTGGCCCTGGTCAACCCCGACCACCCAAGCTAGAAATTTCCAAATTTTGCTGGATTTCTCCAAAACCAAAGTGGTCAGAATCTAGGGCACAGCAAGTGCTCAGAGCCCCAAAGGCCAGCTTTCATCTGATGCCCTGAGCATGGGGAAATGATTTCTTTTTCCCCTGGAAAATGACCTCTCTTTCCGGCCACTCGCCCTGGCGGACCCTGAACACCCAAGCGAGAAATTTCCAAATTTTGCTGCATTTCTCCAAAACCAAAGTGGTCAGAATCTAGGGCACAGCAAGTGCTCAGTGCCTAAAAGGCCAGCTTTCATCTGATGCCCAGACCCTGTGCATATGACTTCTTTTCCCCCTGGAAAATGACCTCTCTTTGCGGCTACTGGCCCTGGTCGACCCCGACCACCCAAGCTAGAAATTTCCAAATTTTGCTGGATTTCTCCTAAACCAAAGTGGTCAGAATCTAGGTCCCTGCAAGTGCTCAGAGCCCCAAAGGCCAGCTTCCATCTGATGCCCAGACCCTGTGCATATGACTTCTTTTCCCCCTGGAAAATGACCTCTCTTTGCGGCCACTGGCCCTGGTCGACCCAGACCACCCAAGCTAGAGATTTCCAAATTTTGCTGGATTTCTCCAAAACCAAAGTGGTCAGAATCTAGGTCCCAGCAAGTGCTCAGAGCCCCAAAGGCCAGCTTCCATCTGATGCCCAGACCGTGGAGAAATGACTACTTTTTCCCCTGGAAAATGACCTCTTTTCGGGCCACTCGCCCTGGACGACCCCGACCACCCACGCTTGAAATTACAAATTTTGCTGGATTTCTCTAAAACAAAAGTGGTCAGAATCTAGGTCCCCGCAAGTGCTCAGAGCCCCAAAGGCCAGCTTCCATCTGATGCCCAGACCCTGTGCATATGACTTCTTTTCCCCCTGGAAAATGACCTCTCTTTGCGGCCACTGGCCCTGGTCGACCCCGACCACCCAAGCTAGAAATTTCCAAATTTTGCTGCATTTCTCCAAAACCAAAGTGGCCAGAATCTAGGGCACAGCAAGTGCTCAGAGCCCCAAATGCCAGCTTTCATCTGATGCCCTGAGCATGGGGAAATGATTTCTTTTTCCCCTGGAAAATGACCTCTCTTTCCGGCCACTCGCCCTGGCGGACCCTGAACACCCAAGCGAGAAATTTCCAAATTTTGCTGCATTTCTCCAAAACTACAGTGGTCAGAATCTAGGTCCCACCATGTGCTCAGAGCCCCAAAGGCCAGCTTTCATCTGATGCCCAGACCCTGTGCATATGACTTCTTTTCCCCCTGGAAAATGACCTCTCTTTGCGGCCACTCGCCCTGGACGACCCCGACCACCCAAGCTAGAAATTTCCAAATTTTGCTGCATTTCTCCAAAACCAAAGTGGTCAGAATCTAGGTCCCACCATGTGCTCAGAGCCCCAAAGGCCAGCTTTCATCTGATGCTCAGAGCCTGGAGAAATGGCTATTTTTTCCCCTGAAAATGACCTCTCTTTGCGACCACTCGCCCTGGCCGACCCCGACCACCCAAACTAGAAATTTCAAATTTTGTTGGATTTCTCCAAAACTACAGTGGTCAGAATCTAGGTGAATGCAAGTCCGTAGAGCCCCAAATGTCAGCTTTCATCTGATGCCCTGACCCTGGGCAAATCACTTCTTGTTCCCCTGGAAAATGGCCTCTCTTTGCGGCCACTCGCCCTGGCCGACCCTGAGCTCCCAAACTAGAAATTTCCAAATTTTGCTGGATTTCTCCAAAACCAAAGTGGTCAGAATCTAGGGCACAGCAAGTGCTCAGAGCCCCAAAGGCCAGCTTTCATCTGATGCCCTGAGCATGGGGAAATGATTTCTTTTTCCCCTGGAAAATGACCTCTCTTTCCGGCCACTCTCCCTGGCGGACCCTGAACACCCAAGCGAGAAATTTCCAAATTTTGCTGCATTTCTCCAAAACCAAAGTGGTCAGAATCTAGGGCACAGCAAGTGCTCAGTGCCTAAAAGGCCAGCTTTCATCTGATGCCCAGACCCTGTGCATATGACTTCTTTTCCCCCTGGAAAATGACCTCTCTTTGCGGCTACTGGCCCTGGTCGACCCCGACCACCCAAGCTAGAAATTTCCAAATTTTGCTGGATTTCTCCTAAACCAAAGTGGTCAGAATCTAGGTCCCAGCAAGTGCTCAGAGCCCCAAAGGCCAGCTTCCATCTGATGCCCAGACCCTGTGCATATGACTTCTTTTCCCCCTGGAAAATGACCTCTCTTTGCGGCCACTGGCCCTGGTCGACCCCGACCACCCAAGCTAGAGATTTCCAAATTTTGCTGGATTTCTCCAAAACCAAAGTGGTCAGAATCTAGGTCCCAGCAAGTGCTCAGAGCCCCAAAGGCCAGCTTCCATCTGATGCCCAGACCGTGGAGAAATGACTACTTTTTCCCCTGGAAAATGACCTCTTTTCGGGCCACTCGCCCTGGACGACCCCGACCACCCACGCTTGAAATTACAAATTTTGCTGGATTTCTCTAAAACAAACGTGGTCAGAATCTAGGTCCCCGCAAGTGCTCAGAGCCCCAAAGGCCAGCTTCCATCTGATGCCCAGACCCTGTGCATATGACTTCTTTTCCCCCTGGAAAATGACCTCTCTTGGCGGCCACTGGCCCTGGTCGACCCCGACCACCCAAGCTAGAAATTTCCAAATTTTGCTGCATTTCTCCAAAACCAAAGTGGTCAGAATCTAGGGCACAGCGAGTGCTCAGCGCCCCAAATGCCAGCTTTCATCTGATGCCCTGAGCATGGGGAAATGATTTCTTTTTCCCCTGGAAAATGACCTCTCTTTCCGGCCACTCGCCCTGGCGGACCCTGAACACCCAAGCGAGAAATTTCCAAATTTTGCTGCATTTCTCCAAAACCAAAGTGGTCAGAATCTAGGTCCCACCATGTGCTCAGAGCCCCAAAGGCCAGCTTTCATCTGATGCCCAGACCCTGTGCATATGACTTCTTTTCCCCCTGGAAAACGACCTCTCTTTGCGGCCACTCGCCCTGGACGACCCCGACCACCCAAGCTAGAAATTTCCAAATTTTGCTGCATTTCTCCAAAACCAAAGTGGTCAGAATCTAGGTCCCACCCTGTGCTCAGAGCCCCAAAGGCCAGCTTTCATCTGATGCCCAGAGCCTGGAGAAATGGCTATTTTTTCCCCTGAAAATGACCTCTCTTTGCGACCACTCGCCCTGGCCGACCCCGACCACCCAAACTAGAAATTTCAAATTTTGTTGGATTTCTCCAAAACTACAGTGGTCAGAATCTAGGCGAATGCAAGTCCGTAGAGCCCCAAAGGCCAGCTTCCATCTGATGCCCAGACCGTGGGGAAATGACTGCTTTTTCCCCTGGAAAATGACCTCTCTTTGCGGCCACTCGCCCTGGACGACCCCGACCACCCGCGCTTGAAATTACAAATTTTGCTGGATTTCTCTAAAACAAAAGTGGTCAGAACCTACGTCCCAGCAAGTGCTCAGTGCCTAAAAGGCCAGCTTTCATCTGTTGCCCTGAGCATGGGGAAATGATTTCTTTTTCCCCTGGAAAATGACCTCTCTTTCCGGCCACTCGCCCTGGACGACCCCGACCACCCATGGTTGAAATTACAAATTTTGCTGCATTTCTCCAAAACAAAAGTGGTCAGAACCTACGTCCCAGCAAGTGCTCAGTGCCTAAAAGGCCAGCTTTCATCTGTTGCCCTGAGCATGGGGAAATGATTTCTTTTTCCCCTGGAAAATGACCTCTCTTTGCGGCCACTCGCCCTGGTCGACCCCGACCACCCAAGCTAGAAATTTCCAAATTTTGCTGCATTTCTCCAAAACCAAAGTGGTCAGAATCTAGGGCACAGCAAGTGCTCAGAGCCCCAAAGGCCAGCTTCCATCTGATGCCCAGACCGTGGGGAAATGACTACTTTTTCCCCTGGAAAATGACCTCTCTTTCCGGCCACTCGCCCTGGCGGACCCTGAACACCCAAGCGAGAAATTTCCAAATTTTGCTGCATTTCTCCAAAACCAAAGTGGTCAGAATCTAGGGCACAGCAAGTGCTCAGTGCCTAAAAGGCCAGCTTTCATCTGATGCCCAGACCCTGTGCATATGACTTCTTTTCCCCCTGGAAAATGACCTCTCTTTGCGGCCACTCGCCCTGGTCGACCCCGACCACCCACGCTAGAAATTTCCAAATTTTGCTGGATTTCTCCAAATCCAAAGTGGTCAGAATCTAGGTCCCAGCAAGTGCTCAGAGCCCCAAAGGCCAGCTTCCATCTGATGCCCAGACCCTGTGCATATGACTTCTTTTCCCCCTGGAAAATGACCTCTCTTTGAGGCCACTGGCCCTGGTCGACCCCGACCACCCAAGCTAGAAATTTCCAAATTTTGCTGGATTTCTCCAAAACCAAAGTGGTCAGAATCTAGGGCACAGCAAGTGCTCAGAGCCCCAAAGGCCAGCTTTCATCTGATGCCCTGAGCATGGGGAAATGATTTCTTTTTCCCCTGGAAAATGACCTCTCTTTCCGGCCACTCGCCCTGGCGGACCCTGAACACCCAAGTGAGAAATTTCCAAATTTTGCTGCATTTCTCCAAAACCAAAGTGGTCAGAATCTAGGGCACAGCAAGTGCTCAGTGCCTAAAAGGCCAGCTTTCATCTGATGCCCAGACCCTGTGCATATGACTTCTTTTCCCCCTGGAAAATGACCTCTCTTTGCGGGCACTCGCCCTGGTCGACCCCGACCACCCAAGCTAGAAATTTCCAAATTTTGCTGGATTTCTCTAAAACAAAAGTGGTCAGAATCTAGGTCCCAGCAAGTGCTCAGAGCCCCAAAGGCCAGCTTCCATCTGATGCCCAGACCCTGTGCATATGACTTCTTTCCCCCTGGAAAATGACCTCTCTTTGCGGCCACTGGCCCTGGTCGACCCCGACCACCCAAGCTAGAAATTTCCAAATTTTGCTGGATTTCTCCAAAACCAAAGTGGTCAGAATCTAGGCGAATGCAAGTCCGTAGAGCCCCAAATGTCAGCTTTCATCTGCTGCCCTGACCCTGGGCAAATCACTTCTTGTTCCCCTGGAAAATGGCCTCTCTTTCCGGCCACTCGCCCTGGCCGACCCTGAGCTCCCAAACTAGAAATTTCCAAATTTTGCTGCATTTCTCCAAAACCAAAGTGGTCAGTATCTAGGTCCCAGCAAGTGCTCAGAGCCCCAAAGGCCAGCTTCCATCTGATGCCCAGACCGTGGGGAAATGACTGCTTTTTCCCCTGGAAAATGACCTCTCTTTGCGGCCACTCGCCCTGGACGACCCCGACCACCCACGCTTGAAATTACAAATTTTGCTGGATTTCTCTAAAACAAAAGTGGTCAGAATCTACGTCCCAGCAAGTGCTCAGTGCCTAAAAGGCCAGCTTTCATCTGATGCCCAGACCCTGTGCATATGACTTCTTTTCCCCCTGGAAAATGACCTCTCTTTGAGGCCACTGGCCCTGGTCGACCCCGACCACCCAAGCTAGAAATTTCCAAATTTTTCTGGATTTCTCCAAAACCAAAGTGGTCAGAATCTAGGGCACAGCAAGTGCTCAGAGCCCCAAAGGCCAGCTTTCATCTGATGCCCTGAGCAAGGGGAAATGATTTCTTTTTCCCCTGGAAAATGACCTCTCTTTCCGGCCACTCGCCCTGGCGGACCCTGAACACCCAAGTGAGAAATTTCCAAATTTTGCTGCATTTCTCCAAAACCAAAGTGGTCAGAATCTAGGGCACAGCAAGTGCTCAGTGCCTAAAAGGCCAGCTTTCATCTGATGCCCAGACCCTGTGCATATGACTTCTTTTCCCCCTGGAAAATGACCTCTCTTTGCGGCCACTCGCCCTGGTCGACCCCGACCACCCAAGCTAGAAATTTCCAAATTTTGCTGGATTTCTCTAAAACAAAAGTGGTCAGAATCTAGGTCCCTGCAAGTGCTCAGAGCCCCAAAGGCCAGCTTCCATCTGATGCCCAGACCCTGTGCATATGACTTCTTTTCCCCCTGGAAAATGACCTCTCTTTCCGGCCACTGGCCCTGGTCGACCCCGACCACCCAAGCTAGAAATTTCCAAATTTTGCTGGATTTCTCCAAAACCAAAGTGGTCAGAATCTAGGGCACAGCAAGTGCTCAGAGCCCCAAAGGCCAGCTTTCATCTGATGCCCTGAGCATGGGGAAATGATTTCTTTTTCCCCTGGAAAATGACCTCTCTTTCCAGCCACTCGCCCTGGCCGACCCTGAACACCCAAGTGAGAAATTTCAAATTTTGCTGCATTTCTCCAAAACCAAAGTGGTCAGAATCTAGGGCACAGCAAGTGCTCAGTGCCTAAAAGGCCAGCTTCCATCTGATGCCCAGACCCTGTGCATATGACTTCTTTTCCCCCTGGAAAATGACCTCTCTTTGCGGCCACTCGCCCTGGTCGACCCCGACCACCCAAGCTAGAAATTTCCAAATTTTGCTGGATTTCTCTAAAACAAAAGTGGTCAGAATCTAGGTCCCAGCAAGTGCTCAGAGCCCCAAAGGCCAGCTTCCATCTGATGCCCAGACCCTGTGCATATGACTTCTTTTCCCCCTGGAAAATGACCTCTCTTTGCGGCCACTCGCCCTGGTCAACCCCGACCACCCAAGCTAGAAATTTCCAAATTTTGCTGCATTTCTCCAAAACCAAAGTGGTCAGAATCTAGGTCCCACCATGTGCTCAGAGCCCCAAAGGCCAGCTTTCATCTGATGCCCAGACCCTGTGCATATGACTTCTTTTCCCCCTGGAAAATGACCTCTCTTTGCGGCCACTCGCCCTGGACGACCCCGACCACCCACGCTAGAAATTTCCAAATTTTGCTGCATTTCTCCAAAACCAAAGTGGTCAGAATCTAGGTCCCACCATGTGCTCAGAGCCCCAAAGGCCAGCTTTCATCTGATGCCCAGAGCCTGGTGAAATGGCTATTTTTTCCCCTGAAAATGACCTCTCTTTGCGACCACTCGCCCTGGCCGACCCCGACCACCCAAACTAGAAATTTCAAATTTTGTTGGATTTCTCCAAAACCAAAGTGGTCAGAATCTAGGGCACAGCAAGTGCTCAGTGCCTAAAAGGCCAGCTTTCATCTGATGCCCAGACCCTGTGCATATGACTTCTTTTCCCCCTGGAAAATGACCTCTCTTTGAGGCCACTGGCCCTGGTCGACCCCGACCACCCAAGCTAGAAATTTCCAAATTTTGCTGGATTTCTCCAAAACCAAAGTGGTCAGAATCTAGGGCACAGCAAGTGCTCAGAGCCCCAAAGGCCAGCTTTCATCTGATGCCCTGAGCATGGGGAAATGATTTCTTTTTCCCCTGGAAAATGACCTCTCTTTCCGGCCACTCGCCCTGGCGGACCCTGAACACCCAAGTGAGAAATTTCCAAATTTTGCTGCATTTCTCCAAAACCAAAGTGGTCAGAATCTAGGGCACAGCAAGTGCTCAGTGCCTAAAAGGCCAGCTTTCATCTGATGCCCAGACCCTGTGCATATGACTTCTTTTCCCCCTGGAAAATGACCTCTCTTTGCGGCCACTCGCCCTGGTCGACCCCGACCACCCAAGCTAGAAATTTCCAAATTTTGCTGGATTTCTCTAAAACAAAAGTGGTCAGAATCTAGGGCACAGCAAGTGCTCAGAGCCCCAAAGGCCAGCTTTCATCTGATGCCCTGAGCATGGGGAAATGATTTCTTTTTCCCCTGGAAAATGACCTCTCTTTCCAGCCACTCGCCCTGGCCGACCCTGAACACCCAAGTGAGAAATTTCCAAATTTTGCTGCATTTCTCCAAAACCAAAGTGGTCAGAATCTAGGGCACAGCAAGTGCTCAGTTCCTAAAAGGCCAGCTTCCATCTGATGCCCAGACCCTGTGCATATGACTTCTTTTCCCCCTGGAAAATGACCTCTCTTTGCGGCCACTCGCCCTGGTCGACCCCGACCACCCAAGCTAGAAATTTCCAAATTTTGCTGGATTTCTCTAAAACAAAAGTGGTCAGAATCTAGGTCCCAGCAAGTGCTCAGAGCCCCAAAGGCCAGCTTCCATCTGATGCCCAGACCCTGTGCATTTGACTTCTTTTCCCCCTGGAAAATGACCTCTCTTTCCGGCCACTGGCCCTGGTCGACCCCGACCACCCAAGCGAGAAATTTCCAAATTTTGCTGCATTTCTCCAAAACCAAAGTGGTCAGAATCTAGGTCCCACCATGTGCTCAGAGCCCCAAAGGCCAGCTTTCATCTGATGCCCAGACCCTGTGCATATGACTTCTTTTCCCCCTGGAAAATGACCTCTCTTTGCGGGCACTCGCCCTGGTCGACCCCGACCACCCACGCTAGAAATTTCCAAATTTTGCTGCATTTCTCCAAAACCAAAGTGGTCAGAATCTAGGTCCCACCATGTGCTCAGAGCCCCAAAGGCCAGCTTTCATCTGATGCCCAGAGCCTGGAGAAATGGCTATTTTTTCCCCTGAAAATGACCTCTCTTTGCGACCACTCGCCCTGGCCGACCCCGACCACCCAAACTAGAAATTTCAAATTTTGTTGGATTTCTCCAAAACCAAAGTGGTCAGAATCTAGGGCACAGCAAGTGCTCAGTGCCTAAAAGGCCAGCTTTCATCTGATGCCCAGACCCTGTGCATATGACTTCTTTTCCCCCTGGAAAATGACCTCTCTTTGAGGCCACTGGCCCTGGTCGACCCCGACCACCCAAGCTAGAAATTTCCAAATTTTGCTGGATTTCTCCAAAACCAAAGTGGTCAGAATCTAGGGCACAGCAAGTGCTCAGAGCCCCAAAGGCCAGCTTTCATCTGATGCCCTGAGCATGGGGAAATGATTTCTTTTTCCCCTGGAAAATGACCTCTCTTTCCGGCCACTCGCCCTGGCGGACCCTGAACACCCAAGTGAGAAATTTCCAAATTTTGCTGCATTTCTCCAAAACCAAAGTGGTCAGAATCTAGGGCACAGCAAGTGCTCAGTGCCTAAAAGGCCAGCTTTCATCTGATGCCCAGACCCTGTGCATATGACTTCTTTTCCCCCTGGAAAATGACCTCTCTTTGCGGCCACTCGCCCTGGTCGACCCCGACCACCCAAGCTAGAAATTTCCAAATTTTGCTGGATTTCTCCAAAACCAAAGTGGTCAGAATCTAGGGCACAGCAAGTGCTCAGTGCCTAAAAGGCCAGCTTTCATCTGATGCCCAGACCCTGTGCATATGACTTCTTTTCCCCCTGGAAAATGACCTCTCTTTGAGGCCACTGGCCCTGGTCGACCCCGACCACCCAAGCTAGAAATTTCCAAATTTTGCTGGATTTCTCCAAAACCAAAGTGGTCAGAATCTAGGGCACAGCAAGTGCTCAGAGCCCCAAAGGCCAGCTTTCATCTGATGCCCTGAGCATGGGGAAATGATTTCTTTTTCCCCTGGAAAATGACCTCTCTTTCCGGCCACTCGCCCTGGCGGACCCTGAACACCCAAGTGAGAAATTTCCAAATTTTGCTGCATTTCTCCAAAACCAAAGTGGTCAGAATCTAGGGCACAGCAAGTGCTCAGTGCCTAAAAGGCCAGCTTTCATCTGATGCCCAGACCCTGTGCATATGACTTCTTTTCCCCCTGGAAAATGACCTCTCTTTGCGGCCACTCGCCCTGGTCGACCCCGACCACCCAAGCGAGAAATTTCCAAATTTTGCTGGATTTCTCTAAAACAAAAGTGGTCAGAATCTAGGTCCCTGCAAGTGCTCAGAGCCCCAAAGGCCAGTTTCCATCTGATGCCCAGACCCTGTGCATATGACTTCTTTTCCCCCTGGAAAATGACCTCTCTTTGAGGCCACTGGCCCTGGTCGACCCCGACCACCCAAGCTAGAAATTTCCAAATTTTGCTGGATTTCTCCAAAACCAAAGTGGTCAGAATCTAGGGCACAGCAAGTGCTCAGAGCCCCAAAGGCCAGCTTTCATCTGATGCCCTGAGCATGGGGAAATGATTTCTTTTTCCCCTGGAAAATGACCTCTCTTTCCAGCCACTCGCCCTGGCCGACCCTGAACACCCAAGTGAGAAATTTCCAAATTTTGCTGCATTTCTCCAAAACCAAAGTGGTCAGAATCTAGGGCACAGCAAGTGCTCAGTGCCTAAAAGGCCAGCTTCCATCTGATGCCCAGACCCTGTGCATATGACTTCTTTTCCCCCTGGAAAATGACCTCTCTTTGCGGCCACTCGCCCTGGTCGACCCCGACCACCCAAGCTAGAAATTTCCAAATTTTGCTGGATTTCTCTAAAACAAAAGTGGTCAGAATCTAGGTCCCAGCAAGTGCTCAGAGCCCCAAAGGCCAGCTTCCATCTGATGCCCAGACCCTGTGCATTTGACTTCCTTTCCCCCTGGAAAATGACCTCTCTTTACGGCCACTGGCCCTGGTCGACCCCGACCACCCAAGCGAGAAATTTCCAAATTTTGCTGCATTTCTCCAAAACCAAAGTGGTCAGAATCTAGGTCCCACCATGTGCTCAGAGCCCCAAAGGCCAGCTTTCATCTGATGCCCAGACCCTGTGCATATGACTTCTTTTCCCCCTGGAAAATGACCTCTCTTTGCGGGCACTCGCCCTGGACGACCCCGACCACCCTCGCTAGAAATTTCCAAATTTTGCTGCATTTCTCCAAAACCAAAGTGGTCAGAATCTAGGTCCCACCATGTGCTCAGAGCCCCAAAGGCCAGCTTTCATCTGATGCCCAGAGCCTGGAGAAATGGCTATTTTTTCCCCTGAAAATGACCTCTCTTTGCGACCACTCGCCCTGGCCGACCCCGACCACCCAAACTAGAAATTTCAAATTTTGTTGGATTTCTCCAAAACCAAAGTGGTCAGAATCTAGGGCACAGCAAGTGCTCAGTGCCTAAAAGGCCAGCTTTCATCTGATGCCCAGACCCTGTGCATATGACTTCTTTTCCCCCTGGAAAATGACCTCTCTTTGAGGCCACTGGCCCTGGTCGACCCCGACCACCCAAGCTAGAAATTTCCAAATTTTGCTGGATTTCTCCAAAACCAAAGTGGTCAGAATCTAGGGCACAGCAAGTGCTCAGAGCCCCAAAGGCCAGCTTTCATCTGATGCCCTGAGCATGGGGAAATGATTTCTTTTTCCCCTGGAAAATGACCTCTCTTTCCGGCCACTCGCCCTGGCGGACCCTGAACACCCAAGTGAGAAATTTCCAAATTTTGCTGCATTTCTCCAAAACCAAAGTGGTCAGAATCTAGGGCACAGCAAGTGCTCAGTGCCTAAAAGGCCAGCTTTCATCTGATGCCCAGACCCTGTGCATATGACTTCTTTTCCCCCTGGAAAATGACCTCTCTTTGCGGCCACTCGCCCTGGTCGACCCCGACCACCCAAGCTAGAAATTTCCAAATTTTGCTGGATTTCTCTAAAACAAAAGTGGTCAGAATCTAGGTCCCTGCAAGTGCTCAGAGCCCCAAAGGCCAGCTTCCATCTGATGCCCAGACCCTGTGCATATGACTTCTTTTCCCCCTGGAAAATGACCTCTCTTTGAGGCCACTGGCCCTGGTCGACCCCGACCACCCAAGCTAGAAATTTCCAAATTTTGCTGGATTTCTCCAAAACCAAAGTGGTCAGAATCTAGGGCACAGCAAGTGCTCAGAGCCCCAAAGGCCAGCTTTCATCTGATGCCCTGAGCATGGGGAAATGATTTCTTTTTCCCCTGGAAAATGACCTCTCTTTCCAGCCACTCGCCCTGGCCGACCCTGAACACCCAAGGGAGAAATTTCCAAATTTTGCTGCATTTCTCCAAAACCAAAGTGGTCAGAATCTAGGGCACAGCAAGTGCTCAGTGCCTAAAAGGCCAGCTTCCATCTGATGCCCAGACCCTGTGCATATGACTTCTTTTCCCCCTGGAAAATGACCTCTCTTTGCGGCCACTCGCCCTGGTCGACCCCGACCACCCAAGCTAGAAATTTCCAAATTTTGCTGGATTTCTCTAAAACAAAAGTGGTCAGAATCTAGGTCCCAGCAAGTGCTCAGAGCCCCAAAGGCCAGCTTCCATCTGATGCCCAGACCCTGTGCATTTGACTTCTTTTCCCCCTGGAAAATGACCTCTCTTTCCGGCCACTCGCCCTGGTCGACCCCGACCACCCAAGCGAGAAATTTCCAAATTTTGCTGCATTTCTCCAAAACCAAAGTGGTCAGAATCTAGGTCCCACCATGTGCTCAGAGCCCCAAAGGCCAGCTTTCATCTGATGCCCAGACCCTGTGCATATGACTTCTTTTCCCCCTGGAAAATGACCTCTCTTTGCGGGCACTCGCCCTGGTCGACCCCGACCACCCACGCTAGAAATTTCCAAATTTTGCTGCATTTCTCCAAAACCAAAGTGGTCAGAATCTAGGTCCCACCATGTGCTCAGAGCCCCAAAGGCCAGCTTTCATCTGATGCCCAGAGCCTGGAGAAATGGCTATTTTTTCCCCTGAAAATGACCTCTCTTTGCGACCACTCGCCCTGGCCGACCCCGACCACCCAAACTAGAAATTTCAAATTTTGTTGGATTTCTCCAAAACCAAAGTGGTCAGAATCTAGGGCACAGCAAGTGCTCAGTGCCTGAAAGGCCAGCTTTCATCTGATGCCCAGACCCTGTGCATATGACTTCTTTTCCCCCTGGAAAATGACCTCTCTTTGCGGCCACTCGCCCTGGACGACCCCGACCACCCACGCTAGAAATTTCCAAATTTTGCTGCATTTCTCCAAAACCAAAGTGGTCAGAATCTAGGTCCCACCATGTGCTCAGAGCCCCAAAGGCCAGCTTTCATCTGATGCCCAGAGCCTGGAGAAATGGCTATTTTTTCCCCTGAAAATGACCTCTCTTTGCGACCACTCGCCCTGGCCGACCCCGACCACCCAAACTAGAAATTTCAAATTTTGTTGGATTTCTCCAAAACTACAGTGGGCAGAATCTAGGCGAATGCAAGTCCGTAGAGCCCCAAATGTCAGCTTTCATCTGATGCCCTGACCCTGGGCAAATCACTTCTTGTTCCCCTGGAAAATGGCCTCTCTTTGCGGCCACTCGCCCTGGCCGACCCTGAGCTCCCAAACTAGAAATTTCCAAATTTTGCTGGATTTCTGCAAAACCAAAGTGGTCAGAATCTACGTCCCAGCAAGTGCTCAGCGCCTAAAAGGCCAGCTTTCATCTGATGCCCAGACCCTGTGCATATGACTTCTTTTTCCCCTGGAAAATGACCTCTCTTTGCGGCCACTCGCCCTGGCCGACACTGTCCACTGAAGCCAGAAATTTCCAAATTTTGCTGGATTTCTCCAAAACTAAAATGGTCAGAATCTAGGGCACAGCAAGTGCTCAGAGCCCCAAAGGCCAGCTTCCATCTGATGCCCAGACCGTGGGGAAATGACTACTTTTTCCCCTGGAAAATGGCCTCTCTTTCCGGCCACTCGCCCTGGACGACCCCGACCACCCACGCTTGAAATTACAAATTTTGCTGCATTTCTCCAAAACCAAAGTGGTCAGAATCTACGTCCCAGCAAGTGCTCAGTGCCTAAAAGGCCAGCTTTCATCTGATGCCCAGACCCTGTGCATATGACTTCTTTTCCCCCTGGAAAATGACCTCTCTTTGCGGCCACTCGCCCTGGTCGACCCCAACCACCCAAGCTAGAAATTTCCAAATTTTGCTGGATTTCTCCAAAACCAAAGTGGTCAGAATCTAGGGCACAGCAAGTGCTCAGAGCCCCAAAGGCCCGCTTTCATCTGATGCCCTGAGCATGGGGAAATGACTTCATTTTCCCCTGGAAAATGGCCTCTTGTTGCGGCCACTCGCCCTGGCCGACCCTGACCACTGAAGCTAGAAATTTCCAAATTTTGCTGCATTTCTCCAAAACCAAAGTGGTCAGAATCTACGTCCCAGCAAGTGCTCAGAGCCCCAAAGGCCAGCTTCCATCTGATGCCCAGACCGTGGGGAAATGACTGCTTTTTCCCCTGGAAAATGACCTCTCTTTCCGGCCACTCGCCCTGGACGACCCCGACCACTCATGCTTGAAATTACAAATTTTGCTGGATTTCTCTAAAACAAAAGTGGTCAGAATCTATGTCCCAGCAAGTGCTCAGTGCCTAAAAGGCCAGCTTTCATCTGATGCCCTGAGCATGGGGAAATTATTTCTTTTTCCCCTGGAAAATGACCTCTCTTTGCGGCCACTGGCCCTGGACGACCCCGACCACCCAAGCTAGAAATTTCCAAATTCTGCTGCATTTCTCCAAAACCAAAGTGGTCAGAATCTAGGGCACAGCAAGTGCTCAGAGCCCCAAAGGCCAGCTTTCATCTGATGCCCTGAGCATGGGGAAATGATTTCTTTTTCCCCTGGAAAATGACCTCTCTTTCCAGCCACTCGCCCTGGCCGACCCTGAACACCCAAGTGAGAAATTTCCAAATTTTGCTGCATTTCTCCAAAACCAAAGTGGTCAGAATCTAGGGCACAGCAAGTGCTCAGTGCCTAAAAGGCCAGCTTCCATCTGATGCCCAGACCCTGTGCATATGACTTCTTTTCCCCCTGGAAAATGACCTCTCTTTGCGGCCACTCGCCCTGGTCGACCCCGACCACCCAAGCTAGAAATTTCCAAATTTTGCTGGATTTCTCTAAAACAAAAGTGGTCAGAATCTAGGGCACAGCAAGTGCTCAGAGCCCCAAAGGCCAGCTTCCATCTGATGCCCAGACCCTGTGCATTTGACTTCCTTTCCCCCTGGAAAATGACCTCTCTTTCCGGCCACTGGCCCTGGTCGACCCCGACCACCCAAGCGAGAAATTTCCAAATTTTGCTGCATTTCTCCAAAACCAAAGTGGTCAGAATCTAGGTCCCACCATGTGCTCAGAGCCCCAAAGGCCAGCTTTCATCTGATGCCCAGACCCTGTGCATATGACTTCTTTTCCCCCTGGAAAATGACCTCTCTTTGCGGCCACTCGCCCTGGACGACCCCGACCACCCACGCTAGAAATTTCCAAATTTTGCTGCATTTCTCCAAAACCAAAGTGGTCAGAATCTAGGTCCCACCATGTGCTCAGAGCCCCAAAGGCCAGCTTTCATCTGATGCCCAGAGCCTGGAGAAATGGCTATTTTTTCCCCTGAAAATGACCTCTCTTTGCGACCACTCGCCCTGGCCGACCCCGACCACCCAAACTAGAAATTTCAAATTTTGTAGGATTTCTCCAAAACCAAAGTGGTCAGAATCTAGGGCACAGCAAGTGCTCAGTGCCTAAAAGGCCAGCTTTCATCTGATGCCCAGACCCTGTGCATATGACTTCTTTTCCCCCTGGAAAATGACCTCTCTTTGAGGCCACTGGCCCTGGTCGACCCCGACCACCCAAGCTAGAAATTTCCAAATTTTGCTGGATTTCTCCAAAACCAAAGTGGTCAGAATCTAGGGCACAGCAAGTGCTCAGAGCCCCAAAGGCCAGCTTTCATCTGATGCCCTGAGCATGGGGAAATGATTTCTTTTTCCCCTGGAAAATGACCTCTCTTTCCGGCCACTCGCCCTGGCGGACCCTGAACTCCCAAGTGAGAAATTTCCAAATTTTGCTGCATTTCTCCAAAACCAAAGTGGTCAGAATCTAGGGCACAGCAAGTGCTCAGTGCCTAAAAGGCCAGCTTTCATCTGATGCCCAGACCCTGTGCATATGACTTCTTTTCCCCCTGGAAAATGACCTCTCTTTGCGGCCACTCGCCCTGGTCGACCCCGACCACCCAAGCTAGAAATTTCCAAATTTTGCTGGATTTCTCTAAAACAAAAGTGGTCAGAATCTAGGTCCCTGCAAGTGCTCAGAGCCCCAAAGGCCAGCTTCCATCTGATGCCCAGACCCTGTGCATATGACTTCTTTTCCCCCTGGAAAATGACCTCTCTTTGAGGCCACTGGCCCTGGTCGACCCCGACCACCCAAGCTAGAAATTTCCAAATTTTGCTGGATTTCTCCAAAACCAAAGTGGTCAGAATCTAGGGCACAGCAAGTGCTCAGAGCCCCAAAGGCCAGCTTTCATCTGATGCCCTGAGCATGGGGAAATGATTTCTTTTTCCCCTGGAAAATGACCTCTCTTTCCAGCCACTCGCCCTGGCCGACCCTGAACACCCAAGGGAGAAATTTCCAAATTTTGCTGCATTTCTCCAAAACCAAAGTGGTCAGAATCTAGGGCACAGCAAGTGCTCAGTGCCTAAAAGGCCAGCTTCCATCTGATGCCCAGACCCTGTGCATATGACTTCTTTTCCCCCTGGAAAATGACCTCTCTTTGCGGCCACTGGCCCTGGTCGACCCCGACCACCCAAGCTAGAAATTTCCAAATTTTGCTGGATTTCTCTAAAACAAAAGTGGTCAGAATCGAGGTCCCAGCAAGTGCTCAGAGCCCCAAAGGCCAGCTTCCATCTGATGCCCAGACCCTGTGCATTTGACTTCTTTTCCCCCTGGAAAATGACCTCTCTTTCCGGCCACTGGCCCTGGTCGACCCCGACCACCCAAGCGAGAAATTTCCAAATTTTGCTGCATTTCTCCAAAACCAAAGTGGTCAGAATCTAGGTCCCACCATGTGCTCAGAGCCCCAAAGGCCAGCTTTCATCTGATGCCCAGACCCTGTGCATATGACTTCTTTTCCCCCTGGAAAATGACCTCTCTTTGCGGGCACTCGCCCTGGTCGACCCCGACCACCCACGCTAGAAATTTCCAAATTTTGCTGCATTTCTCCAAAACCAAAGTGGTCAGAATCTAGGTCCCACCATGTGCTCAGAGCCCCAAAGGCCAGCTTTCATCTGATGCCCAGAGCCTGGAGAAATGGCTATTTTTTCCCCTGAAAATGACCTCTCTTTGCGACCACTCGCCCTGGCCGACCCCGACCACCCAAACTAGAAATTTCAAATTTTGTTGGATTTCTCCAAAACCAAAGTGGTCAGAATCTAGGGCACAGCAAGTGCTCAGTGCCTAAAAGGCCAGCTTTCATCTGATGCCCAGACCCTGTGCATATGACTTCTTTTCCCCCTGGAAAATGACCTCTCTTTGAGGCCACTGGCCCTGGTCGACCCCGACCACCCAAGCTAGAAATTTCCAAATTTTGCTGGATTTCTCCAAAACCAAAGTGGTCAGAATCTAGGGCACAGCAAGTGCTCAGAGCCCCAAAGGCCAGCTTTCATCTGATGCCCTGAGCATGGGGAAATGATTTCTTTTTCCCCTGGAAAATGACCTCTCTTTCCAGCCACTCGCCCTGGCCGACCCTGAACACCCAAGCGAGAAATTTCCAAATTTTGCTGCATTTCTCCAAAACCAAAGTGGTCAGAATCTAGGGCACAGCAAGTGCTCAGTGCCTAAAAGGCCAGCTTTCATCTGATGCCCAGACCCTGTGCATATGACTTCTTTTCCCCCTGGAAAATGACCTCTCTTTGCGGCCACTCGCCCTGGACGACCCCGACCACCCACGCTAGAAATTTCCAAATTTTGCTGCATTTCTCCAAAACCAAAGTGGTCAGAATCTAGGTCCCACCATGTGCTCAGAGCCCCAAAGGCCAGCTTTCATCTGATGCCCAGAGCCTGGAGAAATGGCTATTTTTTCCCCTGAAAATGACCTCTCTTTGCGACCACTCGCCCTGGCCGACCCCGACCACCCAAACTAGAAATTTCAAATTTTGTTGGATTTCTCCAAAACTACAGTGGGCAGAATCTAGGCGAATGCAAGTCCGTAGAGCCCCAAATGTCAGCTTTCATCTGATGCCCTGACCCTGGGCAAATCACTTCTTGTTCCCCTGGAAAATGGCCTCTCTTTGCGGCCACTCGCCCTGGCCGACCCTGAGCTCCCAAACTAGAAATTTCCAAATTTTGCTGGATTTCTGCAAAACCAAAGTGGTCAGAATCTACGTCCCAGCAAGTGCTCAGCGCCTAAAAGGCCAGCTTTCATCTGATGCCCAGACCCTGTGCATATGACTTCTTTTTCCCCTGGAAAATGACCTCTCTTTGCGGCCACTCGCCCTGGCCGACACTGTCCACTGAAGCCAGAAATTTCCAAATTTTGCTGGATTTCTCCAAAACTAAAATGGTCAGAATCTAGGGCACAGCAAGTGCTCAGAGCCCCAAAGGCCAGCTTCCATCTGATGCCCAGACCGTGGGGAAATGACTACTTTTTCCCCTGGAAAATGGCCTCTCTTTCCGGCCACTCGCCCTGGACGACCCCGACCACCCACGCTTGAAATTACAAATTTTGCTGCATTTCTCCAAAACCAAAGTGGTCAGAATCTACGTCCCAGCAAGTGCTCAGTGCCTAAAAGGCCAGCTTTCATCTGATGCCCAGACCCTGTGCATATGACTTCTTTTCCCCCTGGAAAATGACCTCTCTTTGCGGCCACTCGCCCTGGTCGACCCCAACCACCCAAGCTAGAAATTTCCAAATTTTGCTGGATTTCTCCAAAACCAAAGTGGTCAGAATCTAGGGCACAGCAAGTGCTCAGAGCCCCAAAGGCCCGCTTTCATCTGATGCCCTGAGCATGGGGAAATGACTTCATTTTCCCCTGGAAAATGGCCTCTTGTTGCGGCCACTCGCCCTGGCCGACCCTGACCACTGAAGCTAGAAATTTCCAAATTTTGCTGCATTTCTCCAAAACCAAAGTGGTCAGAATCTACGTCCCAGCAAGTGCTCAGAGCCCCAAAGGCCAGCTTCCATCTGATGCCCAGACCGTGGGGAAATGACTGCTTTTTCCCCTGGAAAATGACCTCTCTTTCCGGCCACTCGCCCTGGACGACCCCGACCACTCATGCTTGAAATTACAAATTTTGCTGGATTTCTCTAAAACAAAAGTGGTCAGAATCTATGTCCCAGCAAGTGCTCAGTGCCTAAAAGGCCAGCTTTCATCTGATGCCCTGAGCATGGGGAAATTATTTCTTTTTCCCCTGGAAAATGACCTCTCTTTGCGGCCACTGGCCCTGGACGACCCCGACCACCCAAGCTAGAAATTTCCAAATTCTGCTGCATTTCTCCAAAACCAAAGTGGTCAGAATCTAGGGCACAGCAAGTGCTCAGAGCCCCAAAGGCCAGCTTTCATCTGATGCCCTGAGCATGGGGAAATGATTTCTTTTTCCCCTGGAAAATGACCTCTCTTTCCAGCCACTCGCCCTGGCCGACCCTGAACACCCAAGTGAGAAATTTCCAAATTTTGCTGCATTTCTCCAAAACCAAAGTGGTCAGAATCTAGGGCACAGCAAGTGCTCAGTGCCTAAAAGGCCAGCTTCCATCTGATGCCCAGACCCTGTGCATATGACTTCTTTTCCCCCTGGAAAATGACCTCTCTTTGCGGCCACTCGCCCTGGTCGACCCCGACCACCCAAGCTAGAAATTTCCAAATTTTGCTGGATTTCTCTAAAACAAAAGTGGTCAGAATCTAGGGCACAGCAAGTGCTCAGAGCCCCAAAGGCCAGCTTCCATCTGATGCCCAGACCCTGTGCATTTGACTTCCTTTCCCCCTGGAAAATGACCTCTCTTTCCGGCCACTGGCCCTGGTCGACCCCGACCACCCAAGCGAGAAATTTCCAAATTTTGCTGCATTTCTCCAAAACCAAAGTGGTCAGAATCTAGGTCCCACCATGTGCTCAGAGCCCCAAAGGCCAGCTTTCATCTGATGCCCAGACCCTGTGCATATGACTTCTTTTCCCCCTGGAAAATGACCTCTCTTTGCGGCCACTCGCCCTGGACGACCCCGACCACCCACGCTAGAAATTTCCAAATTTTGCTGCATTTCTCCAAAACCAAAGTGGTCAGAATCTAGGTCCCACCATGTGCTCAGAGCCCCAAAGGCCAGCTTTCATCTGATGCCCAGAGCCTGGAGAAATGGCTATTTTTTCCCCTGAAAATGACCTCTCTTTGCGACCACTCGCCCTGGCCGACCCCGACCACCCAAACTAGAAATTTCAAATTTTGTAGGATTTCTCCAAAACCAAAGTGGTCAGAATCTAGGGCACAGCAAGTGCTCAGTGCCTAAAAGGCCAGCTTTCATCTGATGCCCAGACCCTGTGCATATGACTTCTTTTCCCCCTGGAAAATGACCTCTCTTTGAGGCCACTGGCCCTGGTCGACCCCGACCACCCAAGCTAGAAATTTCCAAATTTTGCTGGATTTCTCCAAAACCAAAGTGGTCAGAATCTAGGGCACAGCAAGTGCTCAGAGCCCCAAAGGCCAGCTTTCATCTGATGCCCTGAGCATGGGGAAATGATTTCTTTTTCCCCTGGAAAATGACCTCTCTTTCCGGCCACTCGCCCTGGCGGACCCTGAACTCCCAAGTGAGAAATTTCCAAATTTTGCTGCATTTCTCCAAAACCAAAGTGGTCAGAATCTAGGGCACAGCAAGTGCTCAGTGCCTAAAAGGCCAGCTTTCATCTGATGCCCAGACCCTGTGCATATGACTTCTTTTCCCCCTGGAAAATGACCTCTCTTTGCGGCCACTCGCCCTGGTCGACCCCAACCACCCAAGCTAGAAATTTCCAAATTTTGCTGGATTTCTCTAAAACAAAAGTGGTCAGAATCTAGGTCCCTGCAAGTGCTCAGAGCCCCAAAGGCCAGCTTCCATCTGATGCCCAGACCCTGTGCATATGACTTCTTTTCCCCCTGGAAAATGACCTCTCTTTGAGGCCACTGGCCCTGGTCGACCCCGACCACCCAAGCTAGAAATTTCCAAATTTTGCTGGATTTCTCCAAAACCAAAGTGGTCAGAATCTAGGGCACAGCAAGTGCTCAGAGCCCCAAAGGCCAGCTTTCATCTGATGCCCTGAGCATGGGGAAATGATTTCTTTTTCCCCTGGAAAATGACCTCTCTTTCCAGCCACTCGCCCTGGCCGACCCTGAACACCCAAGGGAGAAATTTCCAAATTTTGCTGCATTTCTCCAAAACCAAAGTGGTCAGAATCTAGGGCACAGCAAGGGCTCAGTGCCTAAAAGGCCAGCTTCCATCTGATGCCCAGACCCTGTGCATATGACTTCTTTTCCCCCTGGAAAATGACCTCTCTTTGCGGCCACTGGCCCTGGTCGACCCCGACCACCCAAGCTAGAAATTTCCAAATTTTGCTGGATTTCTCTAAAACAAAAGTGGTCAGAATCGAGGTCCCAGCAAGTGCTCAGAGCCCCAAAGGCCAGCTTCCATCTGATGCCCAGACCCTGTGCATTTGACTTCTTTTCCCCCTGGAAAATGACCTCTCTTTCCGGCCACTGGCCCTGGTCGACCCCGACCACCCAAGCGAGAAATTTCCAAATTTTGCTGCATTTCTCCAAAACCAAAGTGGTCAGAATCTAGGTCCCACCATGTGCTCAGAGCCCCAAAGGCCAGCTTTCATCTGATGCCCAGACCCTGTGCATATGACTTCTTTTCCCCCTGGAAAATGACCTCTCTTTGCGGGCACTCGCCCTGGTCGACCCCGACCACCCACGCTAGAAATTTCCAAATTTTGCTGCATTTCTCCAAAACCAAAGTGGTCAGAATCTAGGTCCCACCATGTGCTCAGAGCCCCAAAGGCCAGCTTTCATCTGATGCCCAGAGCCTGGAGAAATGGCTATTTTTTCCCCTGAAAATGACCTCTCTTTGCGACCACTCGCCCTGGCCGACCCCGACCACCCAAACTAGAAATTTCAAATTTTGTTGGATTTCTCCAAAACCAAAGTGGTCAGAATCTAGGGCACAGCAAGTGCTCAGTGCCTAAAAGGCCAGCTTTCATCTGATGCCCAGACCCTGTGCATATGACTTCTTTTCCCCCTGGAAAATGACCTCTCTTTGAGGCCACTGGCCCTGGTCGACCCCGACCACCCAAGCTAGAAATTTCCAAATTTTGCTGGATTTCTCCAAAACCAAAGTGGTCAGAATCTAGGGCACAGCAAGTGCTCAGAGCCCCAAAGGCCAGCTTTCATCTGATGCCCTGAGCATGGGGAAATGATTTCTTTTTCCCCTGGAAAATGACCTCTCTTTCCAGCCACTCGCCCTGGCCGACCCTGAACACCCAAGCGAGAAATTTCCAAATTTTGCTGCATTTCTCCAAAACCAAAGTGGTCAGAATCTAGGGCACAGCAAGTGCTCAGTGCCTAAAAGGCCAGCTTTCATCTGATGCCCAGACCCTGTGCATATGACTTCTTTTCCCCCTGGAAAATGACCTCTCTTTGCGGCCACTCGCCCTGGACGACCCCGACCACCCACGCTAGAAATTTCCAAATTTTGCTGCATTTCTCCAAAACCAAAGTGGTCAGAATCTAGGTCCCACCATGTGCTCAGAGCCCCAAAGGCCAGCTTTCATCTGATGCCCAGAGCCTGGAGAAATGGCTATTTTTTCCCCTGAAAATGACCTCTCTTTGCGACCACTCGCCCTGGCCGACCCCGACCACCCAAACTAGAAATTTCAAATTTTGTTGGATTTCTCCAAAACTACAGTGGGCAGAATCTAGGCGAATGCAAGTCCGTAGAGCCCCAAATGTCAGCTTTCATCTGATGCCCTGACCCTGGGCAAATCACTTCTTGTTCCCCTGGAAAATGGCCTCTCTTTGCGGCCACTCGCCCTGGCCGACCCTGAGCTCCCAAACTAGAAATTTCCAAATTTTGCTGGATTTCTGCAAAACCAAAGTGGTCAGAATCTACGTCCCAGCAAGTGCTCAGCGCCTAAAAGGCCAGCTTTCATCTGATGCCCAGACCCTGTGCATATGACTTCTTTTTCCCCTGGAAAATGACCTCTCTTTGCGGCCACTCGCCCTGGCCGACACTGTCCACTGAAGCCAGAAATTTCCAAATTTTGCTGGATTTCTCCAAAACTAAAATGGTCAGAATCTAGGGCACAGCAAGTGCTCAGAGCCCCAAAGGCCAGCTTCCATCTGATGCCCAGACCGTGGGGAAATGACTACTTTTTCCCCTGGAAAATGGCCTCTCTTTCCGGCCACTCGCCCTGGACGACCCCGACCACCCACGCTTGAAATTACAAATTTTGCTGCATTTCTCCAAAACCAAAGTGGTCAGAATCTACGTCCCAGCAAGTGCTCAGTGCCTAAAAGGCCAGCTTTCATCTGATGCCCAGACCCTGTGCATATGACTTCTTTTCCCCCTGGAAAATGACCTCTCTTTGCGGCCACTCGCCCTGGTCGACCCCAACCACCCAAGCTAGAAATTTCCAAATTTTGCTGGATTTCTCCAAAACCAAAGTGGTCAGAATCTAGGGCACAGCAAGTGCTCAGAGCCCCAAAGGCCCGCTTTCATCTGATGCCCTGAGCATGGGGAAATGACTTCATTTTCCCCTGGAAAATGGCCTCTTGTTGCGGCCACTCGCCCTGGCCGACCCTGACCACTGAAGCTAGAAATTTCCAAATTTTGCTGCATTTCTCCAAAACCAAAGTGGTCAGAATCTACGTCCCAGCAAGTGCTCAGAGCCCCAAAGGCCAGCTTCCATCTGATGCCCAGACCGTGGGGAAATGACTGCTTTTTCCCCTGGAAAATGACCTCTCTTTCCGGCCACTCGCCCTGGACGACCCCGACCACTCATGCTTGAAATTACAAATTTTGCTGGATTTCTCTAAAACAAAAGTGGTCAGAATCTATGTCCCAGCAAGTGCTCAGTGCCTAAAAGGCCAGCTTTCATCTGATGCCCTGAGCATGGGGAAATGATTTCTTTTTCCCCTGGAAAATGACCTCTCTTTGCGGCCACTCGCCCAGGTCGACCCCGACCACCCAAGCTAGAAATTTCCAAATTCTGCTGCATTTCTCCAAAACCAAAGTGGTCAGAATCTAGGGCACAGCAAGTGCTCAGAGCCCCAAAGGCCAGCTTCCATCTGATGCCCAGACCGTGGGGAAATGACTACTTTTTCCCCTGGAAAATGACCTCTCTTTCCGGCCACTCGCCCTGGACGACCCCGACCACCCACGATTGAAATTACAAATTTTGCTGGATTTCTCTAAAACAAAAGTGGTCAGAATCTACGTCCCAGCAAGTGCTCAGAGCCCCAAAGGCCAGCTTTCATCTGATGCCCAGACCCTGTGCATATGACTTCTTTTCCCCCTGGAAAATGACCTCTCTTTGCGTCCACTCGCCCTGGTCGAACCCGACCACCCAAGCTAGAAATTTCAAATTTTGCTGCATTTCTCCAAAACCAAAGTGGTCAGAATCTAGGGCACAGCAAGTGCTCAGAGCCCCAAAGGCCAGCTTTCATCTGATGCCCTGAGCATGGGGAAATGATTTCTTTTTCCCCTGGAAAATGACCTCTCTTTCCGGCCACTCCCCGTGGCCGACCCTGAACACCCAAGCGAGAAATTTCCAAATTTTGCTGGATTTCTGCAAAACCAAAGTGGTCAGAATCTAGGTCCCACCATGTGCACAGAGCCCCAAAGGCCAGCTTTCATCTGATGCCCAGACCCTGTGCATATGACTTCTTTTCCCCTGGAAAATGACCTCTCTTTGCGGCCACTCGCCCTGGACGACCCCGACCACCCACGCTAGAAATTTCCAAATTTTGCTGCATTTCTCCAAAACCAAAGTGGTCAGAATCTACGTCCCAGCAAGTGCTCAGAGCCCCAAAGTCCAGCTTCCATCTGATGCCCAGACCCTGTGCATATGACTCCTTTTCCCCCTGGAAAATGACCTCTCTTTGCGGCCACTGGCCCTGGTCGACCCCGACCACCCAAGCTAGAAATTTCCAAATTTTGCTGCATTTCTCCAAAACCAAAGTGGTCAGAATCTAGGTCCCACCATGTGCTCAGAGCCCCAAAGGCCAGCTTTCATCTGATGCCCAGAGCCTGGAGAAATGGCTATTTTTTCCCCTGAAAATGACCTCTCTTTGCGACCACTCGCCCTGGCCGACCCCGACCACCCAAACTAGAAATTTCAAATTTTGTTGGATTTCTCCAAAACTACAGTGGGCAGAATCTAGGCGAATGCAAGTCCGTAGAGCCCCAAATGTCAGCTTTCATCTGATGCCCTGACCCTGGGCAAATCACTTCTTGTTCCCCTGGAAAATGGCCTCTCTTTGCGGCCACTCGCCCTGGCCGACCCTGAGCTCCCAAACTAGAAATTTCCAAATTTTGCTGGATTTCTGCAAAACCAAAGTGGTCAGAATCTACGTCCCAGCAAGTGCTCAGCGCCTAAAAGGCCAGCTTTCATCTGATGCCCAGACCCTGTGCATATGACTTCTTTTTCCCCTGGAAAATGACCTCTCTTTGTGGCCACTCGCCCTGGCCGACACTGTCCACTGAAGCCAGAAATTTCCAAATTTTGCTGGATTTCTCCAAAACTAAAATGGTCAGAATCTAGGTCCCAGCAAGTGCTCAGAGCCCCAAAGGCCAGCTTCCATCTGATGCCCAGACCGTGGGGAAATGACTACTTTTTCCCCTGGAAAATGGCCTCTCTTTCCGGCCACTCGCCCTGGACGACCCCGACCACCCACGCTTGAAATTACAAATTTTGCTGCATTTCTCCAAAACCAAAGTGGTCAGAATCTACGTCCCAGCAAGTGCTCAGTGCCTAAAAGGCCAGCTTTCATCTGATGCCCAGACCCTGTGCATATGACTTCTTTTCCCCCTGGAAAATGACCTCTCTTTGCGGCCACTCGCCCAGGTCGACCCCGACCACCCAAGCTAGAAATTTCCAAATTTTGCTGGATTTCTCCAAAACCAAAGTGGTCAGAATCTAGGGCACAGCAAGTGCTCAGAGCCCCAAAGGCCCGCTTTCATCTGATGCCCTGAGCATGGGGAAATGACTTCATTTTCCCCTGGAAAATGGCCTCTTGTTGCGGCTAGTCGCCCTGGCCGACCATGACCACTGAAGCTAGAAATTTCCAAATTTTGCTGCATTTCTCCAAAACCAAAGTGGTCAGAATCTACGTCCCAGCAAGTGCTCAGAGCCCCAAAGGCCAGCTTCCATCTGATGCCCAGACCGTGGGGAAATGACTGCTTTTTCCCCTGGAAAATGACCTCTCTTTCCGGCCACTCGCCCTGGACGACCCCGACCACTCATGCTTGAAATTACAAATTTTGCTGGATTTCTCTAAAACAAAAGTGGTCAGAATCTATGTCCCAGCAAGTGCTCAGTGCCTAAAAGGCCAGCTTTCATCTGATGCCCTGAGCATGGGGAAATGATTTCTTTTTCCCCTGGAAAATGACCTCTCTTTGCGGCCACTCGCCCAGGTCGACCCCGACCACCCAAGCTAGAAATTTCCAAATTCTGCTGCATTTCTCCAAAACCAAAGTGGTCAGAATCTAGGGCACAGCAAGTGCTCAGAGCCCCAAAGGCCAGCTTCCATCTGATGCCCAGACCGTGGGGAAATGACTACTTTTTCCCCTGGAAAATGACCTCTCTTTCCGGCCACTCGCCCTGGACGACCCCGACCACCCACGCTTGAAATTACAAATTTTGCTGGATTTCTCTAAAACAAAAGTGGTCAGAATCTACGTCCCAGCAAGTGCTCAGAGCCCCAAAGGCCAGCTTTCATCTGATGCCCAGACCCTGTGCATATGACTTCTTTTCCCCCTGGAAAATGACCTCTCTTTGCGTCCACTCGCCCTGGTCGAACCCGACCACCCAAGCTAGAAATTTCAAATTTTGCTGCATTTCTCCAAAACCAAAGTGGTCAGAATCTAGGGCACAGCAAGTGCTCAGAGCCCCAAAGGCCAGCTTTCATCTGATGCCCTGAGCATGGGGAAATGATTTCTTTTTCCCCTGGAAAATGACCTCTCTTTCCGGCCACTCGCCCTGGCGGACCCTGAACACCCAAGCGAGAAATTTCCAAATTTTGCTGCATTTCTCCAAAACCAAAGTGGTCAGAATCTAGGGCACAGCAAGTGCTCAGTGCCTAAAAGGCCAGCTTTCATCTGATGCCCAGACCCTGTGCATATGACTTCTTTTCCCCCTGGAAAATGACCTCTCTTTGCGGCCACTGGCCCTGGTCGACCCCGACCACCCAAGCTAGAAATTTCCAAATTTTGCTGCATTTCTCCAAAACCAAAGTGGTCAGAATCTAGGTCCCACCATGTGCTCAGAGCCCCAAAGGCCAGCTTTCATCTGATGCCCAGAGCCTGGAGAAATGGCTATTTTTTCCCCTGAAAATGACCTCTCTTTGCGACCACTCGCCCTGGCCGACCCCGACCACCCAAACTAGAAATTTCAAATTTTGTTGGATTTCTCCAAAACTACAGTGGGCAGAATCTAGGCGAATGCAAGTCCGTAGAGCCCCAAATGTCAGCTTTCATCTGATGCCCTGACCCTGGGCAAATCACTTCTTGTTCCCCTGGAAAATGGCCTCTCTTTGCGGCCACTCGCCCTGGCCGACCCTGAGCTCCCAAACTAGAAATTTCCAAATTTTGCTGGATTTCTGCAAAACCAAAGTGGTCAGAATCTACGTCCCAGCAAGTGCTCAGCGCCTAAAAGGCCAGCTTTCATCTGATGCCCAGACCCTGTGCATATGACTTCTTTTTCCCCTGGAAAATGACCTCTCTTTGCGGCCACTCGCCCTGGCCGACACTGTCCACTGAAGCCAGAAATTTCCAAATTTTGCTGGATTTCTCCAAAACTAAAATGGTCAGAATCTAGGTCCCAGCAAGTGCTCAGAGCCCCAAAGGCCAGCTTCCATCTGATGCCCAGACCGTGGGGAAATGACTACTTTTTCCCCTGGAAAATGGCCTCTCTTTCCGGCCACTCGCCCTGGACGACCCCGACCACCCACGCTTGAAATTACAAATTTTGCTGCATTTCTCCAAAACCAAAGTGGTCAGAATCTACGTCCCAGCAAGTGCTCAGTGCCTAAAAGGCCAGCTTTCATCTGATGCCCAGACCCTGTGCATATGACTTCTTTTCCCCCTGGAAAATGACCTCTCTTTGCGGCCACTTGCCCAGGTCGACCCCGACCACCCAAGCTAGAAATTTCCAAATTTTGCTGCATTTCTCCAAAACCAAAGTGGTCAGAATCTAGGGCACAGCAAGTGCTCAGAGCCCCAAAGGCCAGCTTTCATCTGATGCCCTGAGCATGGGGAAATGATTTCTTTTTCCCCTGGAAAATGACCTCTCTTTCCGGCCACTCGCCCTGGCGGACCCTGAACACCCAAGCGAGAAATTTCCAAATTTTGCTGCATTTCTCCAAAACCAAAGTGGTCAGAATCTAGGGCACAGCAAGTGCTCAGTGCCTAAAAGGCCAGCTTTCATCTGATGCCCAGACCCTGTGCATATGACTTCTTTTCCCCCTGGAAAATGACCTCTCTTTGCGGCCACTGGCCCTGGTCGACCCCGACCACCCAAGCTAGAAATTTCCAAATTTTGCTGCATTTCTCCAAAACCAAAGTGGTCAGAATCTAGGTCCCACCATGTGCTCAGAGCCCCAAAGGCCAGCTTTCATCTGATGCCCAGAGCCTGGAGAAATGGCTATTTTTTCCCCTGAAAATGACCTCTCTTTGCGACCACTCGCCCTGGCCGACCCCGACCACCCAAACTAGAAATTTCAAATTTTGTTGGATTTCTCCAAAACTACAGTGGGCAGAATCTAGGCGAATGCAAGTCCGTAGAGCCCCAAATGTCAGCTTTCATCTGATGCCCTGACCCTGGGCAAATCACTTCTTGTTCCCCTGGAAAATGGCCTCTCTTTGCGGCCACTCGCCCTGGCCGACCCTGAGCTCCCAAACTAGAAATTTCCAAATTTTGCTGGATTTCTGCAAAACCAAAGTGGTCAGAATCTACGTCCCAGCAAGTGCTCAGCGCCTAAAAGGCCAGCTTTCATCTGATGCCCAGACCCTGTGCATATGACTTCTTTTTCCCCTGGAAAATGACCTCTCTTTGCGGCCACTCGCCCTGGCCGACACTGTCCACTGAAGCCAGAAATTTCCAAATTTTGCTGGATTTCTCCAAAACTAAAATGGTCAGAATCTAGGTCCCAGCAAGTGCTCAGAGCCCCAAAGGCCAGCTTCCATCTGATGCCCAGACCGTGGGGAAATGACTACTTTTTCCCCTGGAAAATGGCCTCTCTTTCCGGCCACTCGCCCTGGACGACCCCGACCACCCACGCTTGAAATTACAAATTTTGCTGCATTTCTCCAAAACCAAAGTGGTCAGAATCTACGTCCCAGCAAGTGCTCAGTGCCTAAAAGGCCAGCTTTCATCTGATGCCCAGACCCTGTGCATATGACTTCTTTTCCCCCTGGAAAATGACCTCTCTTTGCGGCCACTTGCCCAGGTCGACCCCGACCACCCAAGCTAGAAATTTCCAAATTTTGCTGGATTTCTCCAAAACCAAAGTGGTCAGAATCTAGGGCACAGCAAGTGCTCAGAGCCCCAAAGGCCCGCTTTCATCTGATGCCCTGAGCATGGGGAAATGACTTCATTTTCCCCTGGAAAATGGCCTCTTGTTGCGGCCAGTCGCCCTGGCCGACCCTGACCACTGAAGCTAGAAATTTCCAAATTTTGCTGCATTTCTCCAAAACCAAAGTGGTCAGAATCTACGTCCCAGCAAGTGCTCAGAGCCCCAAAGGCCAGCTTCCATCTGATGCCCAGACCGTGGGGAAATGACTGCTTTTTCCCCTGGAAAATGACCTCTCTTTGCGGCCACTCGCCCTGGACGACCCCGACCACTCATGCTTGAAATTACAAATTTTGCTGGATTTCTCTAAAACAAAAGTGGTCAGAATCTATGTCCCAGCAAGTGCTCAGTGCCTAAAAGGCCAGCTTTCATCTGATGCCCTGAGCATGGGGAAATGATTTCTTTTTCCCCTGGAAAATGACCTCTCTTTGCGGCCACTCGCCCAGGTCGACCCCGACCACCCAAGCTAGAAATTTCCAAATTCTGCTGCATTTCTCCAAAACCAAAGTGGTCAGAATCTAGGGCACAGCAAGTGCTCAGAGCCCCAAAGGCCAGCTTCCATCTGATGCCCAGACCGTGGGGAAATGACTACTTTTTCCCCTGGAAAATGACCTCTCTTTCCGGCCACTCGCCCTGGACGACCCCGACCACCCACGCTTGAAATTACAAATTTTTCTGGATTTCTCTAAAACAAAAGTGGTCAGAATCTACGTCCCAGCAAGTGCTCAGAGCCCCAAAGGCCAGCTTTCATCTGATGCCCAGACCCTGTGCATATGACTTCTTTTCCCCCTGGAAAATGACCTCTCTTTGCGTCCACTCGCCCTGGTCGAACCCGACCACCCAAGCTAGAAATTTCAAACTTTGCTGCATTTCTCCAAAACCAAAGTGGTCAGAATCTAGGGCACAGCAAGTGCTCAGAGCCCCAAAGGCCAGCTTTCATCTGATGCCCTGAGCATGGGGAAATGATTTCTTTTTCCCCTGGAAAATGACCTCTCTTTCCGGCCACTCGCCCTGGCGGACCCTGAACACCCAAGCGAGAAATTTCCAAATTTTGCTGCATTTCTCCAAAACCAAAGTGGTCAGAATCTAGGGCACAGCAAGTGCTCAGTGCCTAAAAGGCCAGCTTTCATCTGATGCCCAGACCCTGTGCATATGACTTCTTTTCCCCTGGAAAATGACCTCTCTTTGCGGCCACTCGCCCTGGACGACCCCGACCACCCACGCTAGAAATTTCCAAATTTTGCTGCATTTCTCCAAAACCAAAGTGGTCAGAATCTACGTCCCAGCAAGTGCTCAGAGCCCCAAAGTCCAGCTTCCATCAGATGCCCAGACCCTGTGCATATGACTCCTTTTCCCCCTGGAAAATGACCTCTCTTTGCGGCCACTCGCCCTGGACGACCCCGACCACTCATGCTTGAAATTACAAATTTTGCTGGATTTCTCTAAAACAAAAGTGGTCAGAATCTATGTCCCAGCAAGTGCTCAGTGCCTAAAAGGCCAGCTTTCATCTGATGCCCTGAGCATGGGGAAATGATTTCTTTTTCCCCTGGAAAATGACCTCTCTTTGCGGCCACTCGCCCAGGTCGACCCCGACCACCCAAGCTAGAAATTTCCAAATTCTGCTGCATTTCTCCAAAACCAAAGTGGTCAGAATCTAGGGCACAGCAAGTGCTCAGAGCCCCAAAGGCCAGCTTCCATCTGATGCCCAGACCGTGGGGAAATGACTACTTTTTCCCCTGGAAAATGACCTCTCTTTCCGGCCACTCGCCCTGGACGACCCCGACCACCCACGCTTGAAATTACAAATTTTTCTGGATTTCTCTAAAACAAAAGTGGTCAGAATCTACGTCCCAGCAAGTGCTCAGAGCCCCAAAGGCCAGCTTTCATCTGATGCCCAGACCCTGTGCATATGACTTCTTTTCCCCCTGGAAAATGACCTCTCTTTGCGTCCACTCGCCCTGGTCGAACCCGACCACCCAAGCTAGAAATTTCAAATTTTGCTGCATTTCTCCAAAACCAAAGTGGTCAGAATCTAGGGCACAGCAAGTGCTCAGAGCCCCAAAGGCCAGCTTTCATCTGATGCCCTGAGCATGGGGAAATGATTTCTTTTTCCCCTGGAAAATGACCTCTCTTTCCGGCCACTCGCCCTGGCGGACCCTGAACACCCAAGCGAGAAATTTCCAAATTTTGCTGCATTTCTCCAAAACCAAAGTGGTCAGAATCTAGGGCACAGCAAGTGCTCAGTGCCTAAAAGGCCAGCTTTCATCTGATGCCCAGACCCTGTGCATATGACTTCTTTTCCCCTGGAAAATGACCTCTCTTTGCGGCCACTCGCCCTGGACGACCCCGACCACCCACGCTAGAAATTTCCAAATTTTGCTGCATTTCTCCAAAACCAAAGTGGTCAGAATCTACGTCCCAGCAAGTGCTCAGAGCCCCAAAGTCCAGCTTCCATCAGATGCCCAGACCCTGTGCATATGACTCCTTTTCCCCCTGGAAAATGACCTCTCTTTGCGGCCACTGGCCCTGGTCGACCCCGACCACCCAAGCTAGAAATTTCCAAATTTTGCTGGATTTCTCCAAAACCAAAGTGGTCAGAATCTAGGGCACAGCAAGTGCTCAGAGCCCCAAAGGCCAGCTTTCATCTGATGCCCAGACCCTGTGCATATGACTCCTTTTCCCCCTGGAAAATGACCTCTCTTTGCGGCCACTCGCCCTGGACGACCCCGACCACCCAAGCTAGAAATTTCCAAATTTTGCTGCATTTCTCCAAAACCAAAGTGGTCAGAATCTAGGTCCCACCATGTGCTCAGAGCCCCAAAAGCCAGCTTTCATCTGATGCCCAGAGCCTGGAGAAATGGCTATTTTTTCCCCTGAAAATGACCTCTCTTTGCGACCACTCGCCCTGGCCGACCCCGACCACCCAAACTAGAAATTTCAAATTTTGTTGGATTTCTCCAAAACTACAGTGGTCAGAATCTAGGCGAATGCAAGTCCGTAGAGCCCCAAATGTCAGCTTTCATCTGATGCCCTGACGCTGGGCAAATCACTTCTTGTTCCCCTGGAAAATGGCCTCTCTTTGCGGCCACTCGCCCTGGCCGACACTGTCCACTGAAGCTAGAAATTTCCAAATTTTGCTGGATTTCTCCAAAACTAAAATGGTCAGAATCTAGGGCACAGCAAGTGCTCAGAGCCCCAAAGGCCAGCTACCATCTGATGCCCACACCGTGGGGAAATGACTACTTTTTCGCCTGGAAAATGGCCTCTCTTTGCGGCCACTCGCCCTGGCCGACACTGTCCACTGAAGCTAGAAATTTCCAAATTTTGCTGCATTTCTCCAAAACCAAAGTGGTCAGAATCTAGGGCACAGCAAGTGCTCAGAGCCCCAAAGGCCAGCTTTCATCTGATGCCCTGAGCATGGGGAAATGATTTATTTTTCCCCTGGAAAATGACCTCTCTTTCCGGCCACTCGCCCTGGCCGACCCTGAACACCCAAGCGAGAAATTTCCAAATTTTGCTGCATTTCTCCAAAACCAAAGTGGTCAGAATCTAGGTCCCACCATGTGCTCAGAGCCCCAAAGGCCAGCTTTCATCTGATGCCCAGACCCTGTGCATATGACTTCTTTTCCCCCTGGAAAATGGCCTCTCTTTCCGGCCACTCGCCATGCACGACCCCGACCACCCAAGCTAGAAATTTCCAAATTTTGCTGGATTTCTCCAAAACCAAAGTGGTCAGAATCTAGGGCACAGCAAGTGCTCAGAGCCCCAAAGGCCAGCTTTCATCTGATGCCCTGAGCATGGGGAAATGACTTCTTTTCCCCCTGGAAAATGGCCTCTTGTTGCGGCCACTCGCCCTGGCGGACCCTGACCACTGAAGCTAGAAATTTCCAAATTTTGCTGCATTTCTCCAAAACCAAAGTGGTCAGAATCTAGGTCCCAGCAAGTGCTCAGAGCCCCAAAGGCCAGCTTCCATCTGATGCCCAGACCGTGGGGAAAATGACTGCTTTTTCCCCTGGAAAATGACCTCTCTTTGCGGCCACTCGCCCTGGACGACCCCGAACACCCATGCTTGAAATTACAAATTTTGCTGGATTTCTCTAAAACAAAAGTGGTCAGAATCTACGTCCCAGCAAGTGCTCAGTGCCTAAAAGGCCAGTATTCATCTGATGCCCAGACCCTGTGCATATGACTTCTTTTCCCCCTGGAAAATGACCTCTCTTTGCGGCCACTCGCCCTGGTCGACCCCAACCACCCAAGCTAGAAATTTCCAAATTTTGCTGGATTTCCCCAAAACCAAAGTGGTCAGAATCTAGGGCACAGCAAGTGCTCAGAGCCCCAAAGGCCAGCTTTCATCTGATGCCCTGAGCATTGGGAAATGACTTCTTTTTCCCCTGGAAAATGACCTCTCTTTCCGGCCACTCGCCCTGGCCGACCCTGAACACCCAAGCGAGAAATTTCCAAATTTTGCTGGATTAATGCAAAACCAAAGTGGTCAGAATCTAGGTCCCACCATGTGCTCAGAGCCCCAAAGGCCAGCTTTCATCTGATGCCCAGAGCCTGGAGAAATGGCTATTTTTTCCCCTGAAAATGACCTCTCTTTGCGACCACTCGCCCTGGCCGACCCCGACCACCCAAACTAGAAATTTCAAATTTTGCTGGATTTCTCCAAAACTACAGTGGTCAGAATCTAGGCGAATGCAAGTCCGTAGAGCCCCAAATGTCAGCTTTCATCTGATGCCCTGACCCTGGGCAAATCACTTCTTGTTCCCCTGGAAAATCGCCTCTGTTTGCGGCCACTCGCCCTGGCCGACCCTGAGCTCCCAAACTAGAAATTTCCAAATTTTGCTGGATTTCTGCAAAACCAAAGTGGTCAGAATCTACGTCCCAGCAAGTGCTCAGCGCCTAAAAGGCCAGCTTTCATCTGATGCCCAGACCCTGTGCATATGACTTCTTTTTCCCCTGGAAAATGACCTCTCTTTGCGGCCACTCGCCCTGGCCGACACTGTCCACTGAAGCTAGAAATTTCCAAATTTTGCTGGATTTCTCCAAAACTGAAAGGGTCAGAATCTAGGGCACAGCAATTGCTCAGGGCCCCAAAGGCCAGCTTCCATCTGATGCCCAGACCGTGGGGAAATGACTACTTTTTCCCCTGGAAAATGGCCTCTCTTTCCGGCCACTGGCCCTGGTCGACCCCGACCACCCAAGCTAGAAATTTCCAAATTTTGCTGGATTTCTCCAAAACCAAAGTGGTCAGAATCAAGGTCCCACCATGTGCTCAGAGCCCCAAAGGCCAGCTTTCATCTGATGCCCAGAGCCTGGAGAAATGGCTATTTTTTCCCCTGAAAATGACCTCTCTTTGCGGCCACTCGCCCTGGCCGACCCCGACCACCCAAACTAGAAATTTCAAATTTTGTTGGATTTCTCCAAAACCAAAGTGGTCAGAATCTAGGGCACAGCAAGTGCTCAGAGCCCCAAAGGCCAGCTTTCATCTGATGCCCTGAGCATGGGGAAATGACTTCTTTTCCCCCTGGAAAATGGCCTCTTGTTGCGGCCACTCGCCCTGGCGGACCCTGACCACTGAAGCTAGAAATTTCCAAATTTTGCTGCATTTCTCCAAAACCAAAGTGGTCAGAATCTAGGTCCCAGCAAGTGCTCAGAGCCCCAAAGGCCAGCTTCCATCTGATGCCCAGACCGTGGGGAAAATGACTGCTTTTTCCCCTGGAAAATGACCTCTCTTTGCGGCCACTCGCCCTGGACGACCCCGAACACCCATGCTTGAAATTACAAATTTTGCTGGATTTCTCTAAAACAAAAGTGGTCAGAATCTACGTCCCAGCAAGTGCTCAGTGCCTAAAAGGCCAGTATTCATCTGATGCCCAGACCCTGTGCATATGACTTCTTTTCCCCCTGGAAAATGACCTCTCTTTGCGGCCACTCGCCCTGGTCGACCCCAACCACCCAAGCTAGAAATTTCCAAATTTTGCTGGATTTCCCCAAAACCAAAGTGGTCAGAATCTAGGGCACAGCAAGTGCTCAGAGCCCCAAAGGCCAGCTTTCATCTGATGCCCTGAGCATTGGGAAATGACTTCTTTTTCCCCTGGAAAATGACCTCTCTTTCCGGCCACTCGCCCTGGCCGACCCTGAACACCCAAGCGAGAAATTTCCAAATTTTGCTGGATTAATGCAAAACCAAAGTGGTCAGAATCTAGGTCCCACCATGTGCTCAGAGCCCCAAAGGCCAGCTTTCATCTGATGCCCAGAGCCTGGAGAAATGGCTATTTTTTCCCCTGAAAATGACCTCTCTTTGCGACCACTCGCCCTGGCCGACCCCGACCACCCAAACTAGAAATTTCAAATTTTGCTGGATTTCTCCAAAACTACAGTGGTCAGAATCTAGGCGAATGCAAGTCCGTAGAGCCCCAAATGTCAGCTTTCATCTGATGCCCTGACCCTGGGCAAATCACTTCTTGTTCCCCTGGAAAATCGCCTCTGTTTGCGGCCACTCGCCCTGGCCGACCCTGAGCTCCCAAACTAGAAATTTCCAAATTTTGCTGGATTTCTGCAAAACCAAAGTGGTCAGAATCTACGTCCCAGCAAGTGCTCAGCGCCTAAAAGGCCAGCTTTCATCTGATGCCCAGACCCTGTGCATATGACTTCTTTTTCCCCTGGAAAATGACCTCTCTTTGCGGCCACTCGCCCTGGCCGACACTGTCCACTGAAGCTAGAAATTTCCAAATTTTGCTGGATTTCTCCAAAACTGAAAGGGTCAGAATCTAGGGCACAGCAATTGCTCAGGGCCCCAAAGGCCAGCTTCCATCTGATGCCCAGACCGTGGGGAAATGACTACTTTTTCCCCTGGAAAATGGCCTCTCTTTCCGGCCACTGGCCCTGGTCGACCCCGACCACCCAAGCTAGAAATTTCCAAATTTTGCTGGATTTCTCCAAAACCAAAGTGGTCAGAATCAAGGTCCCACCATGTGCTCAGAGCCCCAAAGGCCAGCTTTCATCTGATGCCCAGAGCCTGGAGAAATGGCTATTTTTTCCCCTGAAAATGACCTCTCTTTGCGGCCACTCGCCCTGGCCGACCCCGACCACCCAAACTAGAAATTTCAAATTTTGTTGGATTTCTCCAAAACTACAGGGGTCAGAATCTAGGCGAATGCAAGTCCGTAGAGCCCCAAATGTCAGCTTTCATCTGATGCCCTGACCCTGGGCAAATCACTTCTTGTTCCCCTGGAAAATGGCCTCTCTTTGCGGCCACTCGCCCTGGCCGACCCTGAGCTCCCAAACTAGAAATTTCCAAATTTTGCTGGATTTCTGCAAAACCAAAGTGGTCAGAATCTACGTCCCAGCAAGTGCTCAGCGCCTAAAAGGCCAGCTTTCATCTGATGCCCAGACCCTGTGCATATGACTTCTTTTTCCCCTGGAAAATGACCTCTCTTTGCGGCCACTCGCCCTGGCCAACACTGTCCACTGAAGCCAGAAATTTCCAAATTTTGCTGGATTTCTCCAAAACTAAAATGGTCAGAATCTAGGGCACAGCAAGTGCTCAGAGCCCCAAAGGCCAGCTTCCATCTGATGCCCAGACCGTGGGGAAATGACTACTTTTTCCCCTGGAAAATGGCCTCTCTTTCCGGCCACTCGCCCTGGACGACCCCGACCACCCACGCTTGAAATTGCAAATTTTGCTGGATTTCTCCAAAACGAAAGTGGTCAGAATCTACGTCCCAGCAAGTGCTCAGTGCCTAAAAGGCCAGCTTTCATCTGATGCCCAGACCCTGTGCATATGACTTGTTTTCCCCCTGGAAAATGACCTCTCTTTGCGGCCCCTGGCCCTGGTCGACCCCGACCACCCAAGCTAGAAATTTCCAAATTTTGCTGGATTTCTCCAAAACCAAAGTGGTCAGAATCTAGGGCACAGCAAGTGCTCAGAGCCCCAAAGGCCCGCTTTCATCTGATGCCCTGAGCATGGGGAAATGACTTCATTTTCCCCTGGAAAATGGCCTCTTGTTGCGGCCACTCGCCCTGGCCGACCCTGACCACTGAAGCTAGAAATTTCCAAATTTTGCTGCATTTCTCCAAAACCAAAGTGGTCAGAATCTACGTCCCAGCAAGTGCTCAGAGCCCCAAAGGCCAGCTTTCATCTGATGCCCAGACCGTGGGGAAATGACTTCTTTTTCCCCTGGAAAATGACCTCTCTTTCCGGCCACTCGCCCTGGACGACCCTGACCAGCCATGCTTGAAATTACAAATTTTGCTGGATTTCTCTAAAACAAAAGTGGTCAGAATCTACGTCCCAGCAAGTGCTCAGTGCCTAAAAGGCCAGCTTTCATCTGATGCCCTGAGCATGGGGAAATGATTTCTTTTTCCCCTGGAAAATGACCTCTCTTTGCGGCCACTCGCCCTGGTCGACCCCGACCACCCAAGCTAGAAATTTCCAAATTTTGCTGCATTTCTCTAAAACGAAAGTGGTCAGAATCTACGTCCCAGCAAGTGCTCAGTGCCTAAAAGGCCAGCTTTCATCTGATGCCCAGACCCTGTGCATATGACTTCTTTTCCCCCTGGAAAATGACCTCTCTTTGCGGCCACTCGCCCTGTTCGACCCCGACCACCCAAGCTAGAAATTTCCAAATTTTGCTGGATTTCTCCAAAACCAAAGTGGTCAGAATCTCGGTCCCAGCAAGTGCTCAGAGCCCCAAAGGCCAGCTTCCATCTGATGCCCAGACCCTGTGCATATGACTTCTTTTCCCCCTGGAAAATGACCTCTCTTTGCGGCCACTGGCCCTGGTCGACCCCGACCACCCAAGCTAGAAATTTCCAAATTTTGCTGGATTTCTCCAAAACCAAAGTGGTCAGAATCTAGGGCACAGCAAGTGCTCAGAGCCCCAAAGGCCAGCTTTCATCTGATGCCCTGAGCATGGGGAAATGATTTCTTTTTCCCCTGGAAAATGACCTCTCTTTCCGGCCACTCCCCGTGGCCAACCCTGAACACCCAAGCGAGAAATTTCCAAATTTTGCTGGATTTCTGCAAAACCAAAGTGGTCAGAATCTAGGGCCCACCATGTGCTCAGAGCCCCAAAGGCCAGCTTTCATCTGATGCCCAGACCCTGTGCATCTGACTTCTTTTCCCCCTGGAAAATGACCTCTCTTTGCGGCCACTGGCCCTGGTCGACCCCGACCACCCAAGCTAGAAATTTCAAATTTTGCTGGATTTCTCCAAAACCAAAGTGGTCAGAATCTACGTCCCAGCAAGTGCTCAGTGCCTAAAAGGCCAGCTTTCATCTGATGCCCAGACCCTGTGCATATGACTTCTTTTCCCCCTGGAAAATGACCTCTCTTTCCGGCCACTCGCCCTGGCGGACCCTGAACACCCAAGCGAGAAATTTCCAAATTTTGCTGCATTTCTCCAAAACCAAAGTGGTCAGAATCTAGGGCACAGCAAGTGCTCAGTGCCTAAAAGGCCAGCTTTCATCTGATGCCCAGACCCTGTGCATATGACTTCTTTTCCCCCTGGAAAATGACCTCTCTTTGCGGCCACTCGCCCTGGACGACACTGTCCACTGAAGCCAGAAATTTCCAAATTTTGCTGGATTTCTCCAAAACTAAAATGGTCAGAATCTAGGGCACAGCAAGTGCTCAGAGCCCCAAAGGCCAGCTTCCATCTGATGCCCAGACTGTGGGGAAATGACTACTTTTTCCCCTGGAAAATGGCCTCTCTTTCCGGCCACTCGCCCTGGACGACCCCGACCACCCACGCTTGTAATTGCAAATTTTGCTGGATTTCTCCAAAACGAAAGTGGTCAGAATCTAGGGCCCACCATGTGCTCAGAGCCCCAAAGGCCAGCTTTCATCTGATGCCCAGACCCTGTGCATATGACTTCTTTTCCCCCTGGAAAATGACCTCTCTTTGCGGCCACTGGCCCTGGTCGACCCCGACCACCCAAGCTAGAAATTTCAAATTTTGCTGGATTTCTCCAAAACCAAAGTGGTCAGAATCTACGTCCCAGCAAGTGCTCAGTGCCTAAAAGGCCAGCTTTCATCTGATGCCCAGACCCTGTGCATATGACTTCTTTTCCCCCTGGAAAATGACCTCTCTTTCCGGCCACTCGCCCTGGCGGACCCTGAACACCCAAGCGAGAAATTTCCAAATTTTGCTGCATTTCTCCAAAACCAAAGTGGTCAGAATCTAGGGCACAGCAAGTGCTCAGTGCCTAAAAGGCCAGCTTTCATCTGATGCCCAGACCCTGTGCATATGACTTCTTTTCCCCCTGGAAAATGACCTCTCTTTGCGGCCACTCGCCCTGGACGACACTGTCCACTGAAGCCAGAAATTTCCAAATTTTGCTGGATTTCTCCAAAACTAAAATGGTCAGAATCTAGGGCACAGCAAGTGCTCAGAGCCCCAAAGGCCAGCTTCCATCTGATGCCCAGACTGTGGGGAAATGACTACTTTTTCCCCTGGAAAATGGCCTCTCTTTCCGGCCACTCGCCCTGGACGACCCCGACCACCCACGCTTGAAATTGCAAATTTTGCTGGATTTCTCCAAAACGAAAGTGGTCAGAATCTACGTCCCAGCAAGTGCTCAGTGCCTAAAAGGCCAGCTTTCATCTGATGCCCAGACCCTGTGCATATGACTTCTTTTCCCCCTGGAAAATGACCTCTCTTTGCGGCCACTCGCCCTGGTCGACCCCGACCACCCAAGCTAGAAATTTCCAAATTTTGCTGGATTTCTCCAAAACCAAAGTGGTCAGAATCTAGGGCACAGCAAGTGCTCAGAGCCCCAAAGGCCAGCTTTCATCTGATGCCCTGAGCATGGGGAAATGATTTCTTTTTCCCCTGGAAAATGACCTCTCTTTCCGGCCACTCCCCGTGGCCGACCCTGAACACCCAAGGGAGAAATTTCCAAATTTTGCTGGATTTCTCCAAAACCAAAGTGGTCAGAATCTAGGTCCCACCATGTGCTCAGCGCCCCAAAGGCCAGCTTTCATCTGATGCCCAGACCCTGTGCATATGACTTCTTTTCCCCCTGGAAAATGACCTCTCTTTCCGGCCACTCGCCCTGGACGACCCTGACCACCCAAGCTAGAAATTTCAAATTTTGCTGGATTTCTCCAAAACCAAATGGTCAGAATCTAGGGCACAGCAAGTGCTCAGAGCCCCAAAGGCCAGCTTTCATCTGATGCCCTGAGCATGGGGAAATGATTTCTTTTTCCCCTGGAAAATGACCTCTCTTTCCGGCCACTCGCCCTGGCGGACCCTGAACACCCAAGCGAGAAATTTCCAAATTTTGCTGCATTTCTCCAAAACCAAAGTGGTCAGAATCTAGGGCACAGCAAGTGCTCAGTGCCTAAAAGGCCAGCTTTCATCTGATGCCCAGACCCTGTGCATATGACTTCTTTTCCCCCTGGAAAATGACCTCTCTTTGCGGCCACTCGCCCTGGACGACACTGTCCACTGAAGCCAGAAATTTCCAAATTTTGCTGGATTTCTCCAAAACTAAAATGGTCAGAATCTAGGGCACAGCAAGTGCTCAGAGCCCCAAAGGCCAGCTTCCATCTGATGCCCAGACCGTGGGGAAATGACTACTTTTTCCCTGGAAAATGGCCTCTCTTTCCAGCCACTCGCCCTGGACGACCCCGACCACCCACGCTTGAAATTGCAAATTTTGCTGGATTTCTCCAAAACGAAAGTGGTCAGAATCTACGTCCCAGCAAGTGCTCAGTGCCTAAAAGGCCAGCTTTCATCTGATGCCCAGACCCTGTGCATATGACTTCTTTTCCCCCTGGAAAATGACCTCTCTTTGCGGCCACTGGCCCTGGTCGACCCCGACCACCCAAGCTAGAAATTTCCAAATTTTGCTGGATTTCTCCAAAACCAAAGTGGTCAGAATCTAGGGCACAGCAAGTGCTCAGAGCCCCAAAGGCCAGCTTTCATCTGATGCCCTGAGCATGGGGAAATGATTTCTTTTTCCCCTGGAAAATGACCTCTCTTTCCGGCCACTCCCCGTGGCCGACCCTGAACACCCAAGGGAGAAATTTCCAAATTTTGCTGGATTTCTCCAAAACCAAAGTGGTCAGAATCTAGGTCCCACCATGTGCTCAGCGCCCCAAAGGCCAGCTTTCATCTGATGCCCAGACCCTGTGCATATGACTTCTTTTCCCCCTGGAAAATGACCTCTCTTTCCGGCCACTCGCCCTGGACGACCCTGACCACCCAAGCTAGAAATTTCAAATTTTGCTGGATTTCTCCAAAACCAAAGTGGTCAGAATCTAGGGCACAGCAAGTGCTCAGAGCCCCAAAGGCCAGCTTTCATCTGATGCCCTGAGCATGGGGAAATGATTTCTTTTTCCCCTGGAAAATGACCTCTCTTTCCCGCCACTCGCCCTGGCGGACCCTGAACACCCAAGCGAGAAATTTCCAAATTTTGCTGCATTTCTCCAAAACCAAAGTGGTCAGAATCTAGGGCACAGCAAGTGCTCAGTGCCTAAAAGGCCAGCTTTCATCTGATGCCCAGACCCTGTGCATATGACTTCTTTTCCCCCTGGAAAATGACCTCTCTTTGCGGCCACTCGCCCTGGACGACACTGTCCACTGAAGCCAGAAATTTCCAAATTTTGCTGGATTTCTCCAAAACTAAAATGGTCAGAATCTAGGGCACAGCAAGTGCTCAGAGCCCCAAAGGCCAGCTTCCATCTGATGCCCAGACCGTGGGGAAATGACTACTTTTTCCCTGGAAAATGGCCTCTCTTTCCGGCCACTCGCCCTGGACGACCCCGACCACCCACGCTTGAAATTGCAAATTTTGCTGGATTTCTCCAAAACGAAAGTGGTCAGAATCTACGTCCCAGCAAGTGCTCAGTGCCTAAAAGGCCAGCTTTCATCTGATGCCCAGACCCTGTGCATATGACTTCTTTTCCCCCTGGAAAATGACCTCTCTTTGCGGCCACTGGCCCTGGTCGACCCCGACCACCCAAGCTAGAAATTTCCAAATTTTGCTGGATTTCTCCAAAACCAAAGTGGTCAGAATCTAGGGCACAGCAAGTGCTCAGAGCCCCAAAGGCCCGCTTACATCTGATGCCCTGAGCATGGGGAAATGACTTCATTTTCCCCTGTAAAATGGCCTCTTGTTGCGGCCACTCGCCCTGGCCGACCCTGACCACTGAAGCTAGAAATTTCCAAATTTTGCTGCATTTCTCCAAAACCAAAGTGGTCAGAATCTACGTCCCAGCAAGTGCTCAGAGCCCCAAAGGCCAGCTTTCATCTGATGCCCAGACCGTGGGGAAATGACTGCTTTTTCCCCTGGAAAATGACCTCTCTTTGCGGCCACTCGCCCTGGTCGACCCCGACCACCCAAGCTAGAAATTTCCAAATTTTGCTGCATTTCTCCAAAACCAAAGTGGTCAGAATCTAGGGCACAGCAAGTGCTCAGAGCCCCAAAGGCCAGCTTCCATCTGATGCCCAGACCGTGTGGAAATGACTACTTTTTCCCCTGGAAAATGACCTCTCTTTCCGGCCACTCGCCCTGGACGACCCCGACCACCCACGCTTGAAATTACAAATTTTTCTGGATTTCTCTAAAACAAAAGTGGTCAGAATCTACGTCCCAGCAAGTGCTCAGTGCCGAAAAGGCCAGCTTTCATCTGATGCCCAGACCCTGTACATATGACTTCTTTTCCCCCTGGAAAATGACCTCTCTTTGCGTCCACTCGCCCTGGTCGAACCCGACCACCCAAGCTAGAAATTTCAAATTTTGCTGGATTTCTCCAAAACCAAAGTGGTCAGAATCTAGGGCACAGCAAGTGCTCAGAGCCCCAAAGGCCAGCTTTCATCTGATGCCCTGAGCATGGGGAAATGATTTCTTTTTCCCCTGGAAAATGACCTCTCTTTCCGGCCGCTCGCCCTGGCCGACCCTGAACACCCAAGCGAGTAATTTCCAAATTTTGCTGCATTTCTCCAAAACCAAAGTGGTCAGAATCTAGGGCACAGCAAGTGCTCAGTGCCTAAAAGGCCAGCTTTCATCTGATGCCCAGACCCTGTGCATATGACTTCTTTTCCGCCTGGAAAATGACCTCTCTTTGCGGCCACTCGCCCTGGACGACACTGTCCACTGAAGCCAGAAATTTCCAAATTTTGCTGGATTTCTCCAAAACTAAAATGGTCAGAATCTAGGGCACAGCAAGTGCTCAGAGCCCCAAAGGCCAGCTTCCATCTGATGCCCAGACCGTGGGGAAATGACTACTTTTTCCCTGGAAAATGGCGTCTCTTTCCGGCCACTCGCCCTGGATGACCCCGACCACCCACGCTTGAAATTGCAAATTTTGCTGGATTTCTCCAAAACGAAAGTGGTCAGAATCTACGTCCCAGCAAGTGCTCAGTGCCTAAAAGGCCAGCTTTCATCTGATGCCCAGACCCTGTGCATATGACTTCTTTTCCCCCTGGAAAATGACCTCTCTTTGCGGCCACTGGCCCTGGTCGACCCCGACCACCCAAGCTAGAAATTTCCAAATTTTGCTGGATTTCTCCAAAACCAAAGTGGTCAGAATCTAGGGCACAGCAAGTGCTCAGAGCCCCAAAGGCCCGCTTTCATCTGATGCCCTGAGCATGGGGAAATGACTTCATTTTCCCCTGGAAAATGGCCTCTTGTTGCGGCCACTCGCCCTGGCCGACCCTGACCACTGAAGCTAGAAATTTCCAAATTTTGCTGCATTTCTCCAAAACCAAAGTGGTCAGAATCTACGTCCCAGCAAGTGCTCAGAGCCCCAAAGGCCAGCTTTCATCTGATGCCCAGACCGTGGGGAAATGACTGCTTTTTCCCCTGGAAAATGACCTCTCTTTCCGGCCACTCGCCCTGGACGACCCTGACCACCCATGCTTGAAATCACAAATTTTGCTGGATTTCTCAAAAACAAATGTGGTCAGAATCTACGTCCCAGCAAGTGCTCAGTGCCTAGAAGGCCAGCTTTCATCTGAAGCCCTAAGCATGGGGAAATGATTTCTTTTTCCCCTGGAAAATGACCTCTCTTTGCGGCCACTCGCCCTGGTCGACCCCGACCACCCAAGCTAGAAATTTCCAAATTTTGCTGCATTTCTCCAAAACCAAAGTGGTCAGAATCTAGGGCACAGCAAGTGCTCAGAGCCCCAAAGGCCAGCTTTCATCTGATGCCCAGAGCCTGGAGAAATGGCTATTTTTTCCCCTGAAAATGACCTCTCTTTGCGGCCACTCGCCCTGGCCGACCCCGACCACCCAAACTAGAAATTTCAAATTTTGTTGGATTTCTCCAAAACTACAGGGGTCAGAATCTAGGCGAATGCAAGTCCGTAGAGCCCCAAATGTCAGCTTTCATCGGATGCCCTGACCCTGGGCAAATCACTTCTTGTTCCCCTGGAAAATGGCCTCTCTTTGCGGCCACTCGCCCTGGCCGACCCTGAGCTCCCAAACTAGAAATTTCCAAATTTTGCTGGATTTCTGCAAAACCAAAGTGGTCAGAATCTACGTCCCAGCAAGTGCTCAGCGCCTAAAAGGCCAGCTTTCATCTGATGCCCAGACCCTGTGCATATGACTTCTTTTTCCCCTGGAAAATGACCTCTCTTTGCGGCCACTCGCCCTGGCCAACACTGTCCACTGAAGCCAGAAATTTCCAAATTTTGCTGGATTTCTCCAAAACTAAAATGGTCAGAATCTAGGGCACAGCAAGTGCTCAGAGCCCCAAAGGCCAGCTTCCATCTGATGCCCAGACCGTGGGGAAATGACTACTTTTTCCCCTGGAAAATGGCCTCTCTTTCCGGCCACTCGCCCTGGACGACCCCGACCACCCACGCTTGAAATTGCAAATTTTGCTGGATTTCTCCAAAACGAAAGTGGTCAGAATCTACGTCCCAGCAAGTGCTCAGTGCCTAAAAGGCCAGCTTTCATCTGATGCCCAGACCCTGTGCATATGACTTGTTTTCCCCCTGGAAAATGACCTCTCTTTGCGGCCCCTGGCCCTGGTCGACCCCGACCACCCAAGCTAGAAATTTCCAAATTTTGCTGGATTTCTCCAAAACCAAAGTGGTCAGAATCTAGGGCACAGCAAGTGCTCAGAGCCCCAAAGGCCCGCTTTCATCTGATGCCCTGAGCATGGGGAAATGACTTCATTTTCCCCTGGAAAATGGCCTCTTGTTGCGGCCACTCGCCCTGGCCGACCCTGACCACTGAAGCTAGAAATTTCCAAATTTTGCTGCATTTCTCCAAAACCAAAGTGGTCAGAATCTACGTCCCAGCAAGTGCTCAGAGCCCCAAAGGCCAGCTTTCATCTGATGCCCAGACCGTGGGGAAATGACTTCTTTTTCCCCTGGAAAATGACCTCTCTTTCCGGCCACTCGCCCTGGACGACCCTGACCAGCCATGCTTGAAATTACAAATTTTGCTGGATTTCTCTAAAACAAAAGTGGTCAGAATCTACGTCCCAGCAAGTGCACAGTGCCTAAAAGGCCAGCTTTCATCTGATGCCCTGAGCATGGGGAAATGATTTCTTTTTCCCCTGGAAAATGACCTCTCTTTGCGGCCACTCGCCCTGGTCGACCCCGACCACCCAAGCTAGAAATTTCCAAATTTTGCTGCATTTCTCTAAAACGAAAGTGGTCAGAATCTACGTCCCAGCAAGTGCTCAGTGCCTAAAAGGCCAGCTTTCATCTGATGCCCAGACCCTGTGCATATGACTTCTTTTCCCCCTGGAAAATGACCTCTCTTTGCGGCCACTCGCCCTGTTCGACCCCGACCACCCACGCTTGAAATTGCAAATTTTGCTGGATTTCTCCAAAACGAAAGTGGTCAGAATCTACGTCCCAGCAAGTGCTCAGTGCCTAAAAGGCCAGCTTTCATCTGATGCCCAGACCCTGTGCATATGACTTCTTTTCCCCCTGGAAAATGACCTCTCTTTGCGGCCACTGGCCCTGGTCGACCCCGACCACCCAAGCTAGAAATTTCCAAATTTTGCTGGATTTCTCCAAAACCAAAGTGGTCAGAATCTAGGGCACAGCAAGTGCTCAGAGCCCCAAAGGCCAGCTTTCATCTGATGCCCTGAGCATGGGGAAATGATTTCTTTTTCCCCTGGAAAATGACCTCTCTTTCCGGCCACTCCCCGTGGCCGACCCTGAACACCCAAGGGAGAAATTTCCAAATTTTGCTGGATTTCTCCAAAACCAAAGTGGTCAGAATCTAGGTCCCACCATGTGCTCAGAGCCCCAAAGGCCAGCTTTCATCTGATGCCCAGACCCTGTGCATATGACTTCTTTTCCCCCTGGAAAATGACCTCTCTTTGCGGCCACTGGCCCTGGTCGACCCCGACCACCCAAGCTAGAAATTTCAAATTTTGCTGGATTTCTCCAAAACCAAAGTGGTCAGAATCTAGGGCACAGCAAGTGCTCAGTGCCTAAAAGGCCAGCTTTCATCTGATGCCCAGACCCTGTGCATATGACTTCTTTTCCCCCTGGAAAATGACCTCTCTTTGCGGCCACTCGCCCTGGACGACACTGTCCACTGAAGCCAGAAATTTCCAAATTTTGCTGGATTTCTCCAAAACTAAAATGGTCAGAATCTAGGGCACAGCAAGTGCTCAGAGCCCCAAAGGCCAGCTTCCATGTGATGCCCAGACCGTGGGGAAATGACTACTTTTTCCCTGGAAAATGGCCTCTCTTTCCGGCCACTCGCCCTGGACGACCCCGACCACCCACGCTTGAAATTGCAAATTTTGCTGGATTTCTCCAAAACGAAAGTGGTCAGAATCTACGTCCCAGCAAGTGCTCAGTGCCTAAAAGGCCAGCTTTCATCTGATGCCCAGACCCTGTGCATATGACTTCTTTTCCCCCTGGAAAATGACCTCTCTTTGCGGCCACTGGCCCTGGTCGACCCCGACCACCCAAGCTAGAAATTTCCAAATTTTGCTGGATTTCTCCAAAACCAAAGTGGTCAGAATCTAGGGCACAGCAAGTGCTCAGAGCCCCAAAGGCCCGCTTTCATCTGATGCCCTGAGCATGGGGAAATGACTTCATTTTCCCCTGGAAAATGGCCTCTTGTTGCGGCCACTCGCCCTGGCCGACCCTGACCACTGAAGCTAGAAATTTCCAAATTTTGCTGCATTTCTCCAAAACCAAAGTGGTCAGAATCTACGTCCCAGCAAGTGCTCAGAGCCCCAAAGGCCAGCTTTCATCTGATGCCCAGACCGTGGGGAAATGACTGCTTTTTCCCCTGGAAAATGACCTCTCTTTCCGGCCACTCGCCCTGGACGACCCTGACCACCCATGCTTGAAATTACAAATTTTGCTGGATTTCTCCAAAACCAAAGTGGTCAGAATCTAGGGCACAGCAAGTGCTCAGAGCCCCAAAGGCCAGCTTTCATCTGATGCCCTGAGCATGGGGAAATGATTTCTTTTTCCCCTGGAAAATGACCTCTCTTTGCGGCCACTCGCCCTGGTCGACCCCGACCACCCAAGCTAGAAATTTCCAAATTTTGCTGCATTTCTCCAAAACCAAAGTGGTCAGAATCTAGGGCACAGCAAGTGCTCAGAGCCCCAAAGGCCAGCTTCCATCTGATGCCCAGACCGTGTGGAAATGACTACTTTTTCCCCTGGAAAATGACCTCTCTTTCCGGCCACTCGCCCTGGACGACCCCGACCACCCACGCTTGAAATTACAAATTTTTCTGGATTTCTCTAAAACAAAAGTGGTCAGAATCTACGTCCCAGCAAGTGCTCAGTGCCGAAAAGGCCAGCTTTCATCTGATGCCCAGACCCTGTACATATGACTTCTTTTCCCCCTGGAAAATGACCTCTCTTTGCGTCCACTCGCCCTGGTCGAACCCGACCACCCAAGCTAGAAATTTCAAATTTTGCTGGATTTCTCCAAAACCAAAGTGGTCAGAATCTAGGGCACAGCAAGTGCTCAGAGCCCCAAAGGCCAGCTTTCATCTGATGCCCTGAGCATGGGGAAATGATTTCTTTTTCCCCTGGAAAATGACCTCTCTTTCCGGCCGCTCGCCCTGGCCGACCCTGAACACCCAAGCGAGTAATTTCCAAATTTTGCTGCATTTCTCCAAAACCAAAGTGGTCAGAATCTAGGGCACAGCAAGTGCTCAGTGCCTAAAAGGCCAGCTTTCATCTGATGCCCAGACCCTGTGCATATGACTTCTTTTCCCCCTGGAAAATGACCTCTCTTTGCGGCCACTCGCCCTGGACGACACTGTCCACTGAAGCCAGAAATTTCCAAATTTTGCTGGATTTCTCCAAAACTAAAATGGTCAGAATCTAGGGCACAGCAAGTGCTCAGAGCCCCAAAGGCCAGCTTTCATCTGATGCCCAGACCGTGGGGAAATGACTACTTTTTCCCTGGAAAATGGCGTCTCTTTCCGGCCACTCGCCCTGGATGACCCCGACCACCCACGCTTGAAATTGCAAATTTTGCTGGATTTCTCCAAAACCAAAGTGGTCAGAATCTACGTCCCAGCAAGTGCTCAGTGCCTAAAAGGCCAGCTTTCATCTGATGCCCAGACCCTGTGCATATGACTTCTTTTCCCCCTGGAAAATGACCTCTCTTTGCGGCCACTGGCCCTGGTCGACCCCGACCACCCAAGCTAGAAATTTCCAAATTTTGCTGGATTTCTCCAAAACCAAAGTGGTCAGAATCTAGGGCACAGCAAGTGCTCAGAGCCCCAAAGGCCCGCTTTCATCTGATGCCCTGAGCATGGGGAAATGACTTCATTTTCCCCTGGAAAATGGCCTCTTGTTGCGGCCACTCGCCCTGGCCGACCCTGACCACTGAAGCTAGAAATTTCCAAATTTTGCTGCATTTCTCCAAAACCAAAGTGGTCAGAATCTACGTCCCAGCAAGTGCTCAGAGCCCCAAAGGCCAGCTTTCATCTGATGCCCAGACCGTGGGGAAATGACTGCTTTTTCCCCTGGAAAATGACCTCTCTTTCCGGCCACTCGCCCTGGACGACCCTGACCACCCATGCTTGAAATTACAAATTTTGCTGGATTTCTCTAAAACAAATGTGGTCAGAATCTACGTCCCAGCAAGTGCTCAGTGCCTAGAAGGCCAGCTTTCATCTGAAGCCCTAAGCATGGGGAAATGATTTCTTTTTCCCCTGGAAAATGACCTCTCTTTGCGGCCACTCGCCCTGGTCGACCCCGACCACCCAAGCTAGAAATTTCCAAATTTTGCTGCATTTCTCCAAAACCAAAGTGGTCAGAATCTAGGGCACAGCAAGTGCTCAGAGCCCCAAAGGCCAGCTTCCATCTGATGCCCAGACCGTGGGGAAATGACTACTTTTTCCCCTGGAAAATGACCTCTCTTTCCGGCCACTCCCCCTGGACGACCCCGACCACCCACGCTTGAAATTACAAATTTTTCTGGATTTCTCTAAAACAAAAGTGGTCAGAATCTACGTCCCAGCAAGTGCTCAGTGCCGAAAAGGCCAGCTTTCATCTGATGCCCAGACCCTGTGCATATGACTTCTTTTCCCCCTGGAAAATGACCCCTCTTTGCGTCCACTCGCCCTGGTCGAACCCGACCACCCAAGCTAGAAATTTCAAATTTTGCTGGATTTCTCCAAAACCAAAGTGGTCAGAATCTAGGGCACAGCAAGTGCTCAGAGCCCCACAGGCCAGCTTTCATCTGATGCCCTGAGCATGGGGAAATGATTTCTTTTTCCCCTGGAAAATGACCTCTCTTTGCGGCCACTCGCCCTGGTCGACCCCGACCACCCAAGCTAGAAATTTCCAAATTTTGCTGCATTTCTCCAAAACCAAAGTGGTCAGAATCTAGGGCACAGCAAGTGCTCAGAGCCCCAAAGGCCAGCTTCCATCTGATGCCCAGACCGTGGGGAAATGACTACTTTTTCCCCTGGAAAATGACCTCTCTTTCCGGCCACTCGCCCTGGACGACCCCGACCACCCACGCTTGAAATTACAAATTTTTCTGGATTTCTCTAAAACAAAAGTGGTCAGAATCTACGTCCCAGCAAGTGCTCAGTGCCGAAAAGGCCAGCTTTCATCTGATGCCCAGACCCTGTGCATATGACTTCTTTTCCCCCTGGAAAATGACCTCTCTTTGCGTCCACTCGCCCTGGTCGAACCCGACCACCCAAGCTAGAAATTTCAAATTTTGCTGGATTTCTCCAAAACCAAAGTGGTCAGAATCTAGGGCACAGCAAGTGCTCAGAGCCCCAAAGGCCAGCTTTCATCTGATGCCCTGAGCATGGGGAAATGATTTCTTTTTCCCCTGGAAAATGACCTCTCTTTCCGGCCACTCGCCCTGGCGGACCCTGAACACCCAAGCGAGAAATTTCCAAATTTTGCTGCATTTCTCCAAAACCAAAGTGGTCAGAATCTAGGGCACAGCAAGTGCTCAGTGCCTAAAAGGCCAGCTTTCATCTGATGCCCAGACCCTGTGCATATGACTTCTTTTCCCCCTGGAAAATGACCTCTCTTTGCGGCCACTCGCCCTGTTCGACCCCGACCACCCAAGCTAGAAATTTCCAAATTTTGCTGGATTTCTCCAAAACCAAAGTGGTCAGAATCTAGGGCACAGCAAGTGCTCAGAGCCCCAAAGGCCCGCTTTCATCTGATGCCCTGAGCATGGGGAAATGACTTCATTTTCCCCTGGAAAATGGCCTCTTGTTGCGGCCACTCGCCCTGGCCGACCCTGACCACTGAAGCTAGAAATTTCCAAATTTTGCTGCATTTCTCCAAAACCAAAGTGGTCAGAATCTACGTCCCAGCAAGTGCTCAGAGCCCCAAAGGCCAGCTTTCATCTGATGCCCAGACCGTGGGGAAATGACTGCTTTTTCCCCTGGAAAATGACCTCTCTTTCCGGCCACTCGCCCTGGACGACCCTGACCACCCATGCTTGAAATTACAAATTTTGCTGGATTTCTCTAAAACAAATGTGGTCAGAATCTACGTCCCAGCAAGTGCTCAGTGCCTAAAAGGCCAGCTTTCATCTGAAGCCCTAAGCATGGGGAAATGATTTCTTTTTCCCCTGGAAAATGACCTCTCTTTGCGGCCACTCGCCCTGGTCGACCCCGACCACCCAAGCTAGAAATTTCCAAATTTTGCTGCATTTCTCCAAAACCAAAGTGGTCAGAATCTAGGGCACAGCAAGTGCTCAGAGCCCCAAAGGCCAGCTTCCATCTGATGCCCAGACCGTGGGGAAATGACTACTTTTTCCCCTGGAAAATGACCTCTCTTTCCGGCCACTCGCCCTGGACGACCCCGACCACTCACGCTTGAAATTACAAATTTTTCTGGATTTCTCTAAAACAAAAGTGGTCAGAATCTACGTCCCAGCAAGTGCTCAGTGCCGAAAAGGCCAGCTTTCATCTGATGCCCAGACCCTGTGCATATGACTTCTTTTCCCCCTGGAAAATGACCCCTCTTTGCCTCCACTCGCCCTGGTCGAACCCGACCACCCAAGCTAGAAATTTCAAATTTTGCTGGATTTCTCCAAAACCAAAGTGGTCAGAATCTAGGGCACAGCAAGTGCTCAGAGCCCCAAAGGCCAGCTTTCATCTGATGCCCTGAGCATGGGGAAATGATTTCTTTTTCCCCTGGAAAATGACCTCTCTTTCCGGCCACTCGCCCTGGTCGACCCCGACCACCCAAGCTAGAAATTTCCAAATTTTGCTGCATTTCTCCAAAACCAAAGTGGTCAGAATCTAGGGCACAGCAAGTGCTCAGAGCCCCAAAGGCCAGCTTCCATCTGATGCCCAGACCGTGGGGAAATGACTACTTTTTCCCCTGGAAAATGACCTCTCTTTCCGGCCACTCGCCCTGGACGACCCCGACCACCCACGCTTGAAATTACAAATTTTTCTGGATTTCTCTAAAACAAAAGTGGTCAGAATCTACGTCCCAGCAAGTGCTCAGTGCCGAAAAGGCCAGCTTTCATCTGATGCCCAGACCCTGTGCATATGACTTCTTTTCCCCCTGGAAAATGACCTCTCTTTGCGTCCACTCGCCCTGGTCGAACCCGACCACCCAAGCTAGAAATTTCAAATTTTGCTGGATTTCTCCAAAACCAAAGTGGTCAGAATCTAGGGCACAGCAAGTGCTCAGAGCCCCAAAGGCCAGCTTTCATCTGATGCCCTGAGCATGGGGAAATGATTTCTTTTTCCCCTGGAAAATGACCTCTCTTTCCGGCCACTCGCCCTGGCGGACCCTGAACACCCAAGCGAGAAATTTCCAAATTTTGCTGCATTTCTCCAAAACCAAAGTGGTCAGAATCTAGGGCACAGCAAGTGCTCAGTGCCTAAAAGGCCAGCTTTCATCTGATGCCCAGACCCTGTGCATATGACTTCTTTTCCCCCTGGAAAATGACCTCTCTTTGCGGCCACTCGCCCTGTTCGACCCCGACCACCCAAGCTAGAAATTTCCAAATTTTGCTGGATTTCTCCAAAACCAAAGTGGTCAGAATCTAGGGCACAGCAAGTGCTCAGAGCCCCAAAGGCCCGCTTTCATCTGATGCCCTGAGCATGGGGAAATGACTTCATTTTCCCCTGGAAAATGGCCTCTTGTTGCGGCCACTCGCCCTGGCCGACCCTGACCACTGAAGCTAGAAATTTCCAAATTTTGCTGCATTTCTCCAAAACCAAAGTGGTCAGAATCTACGTCCCAGCAAGTGCTCAGAGCCCCAAAGGCCAGCTTTCATCTGATGCCCAGACCGTGGGGAAATGACTGCTTTTTCCCCTGGAAAATGACCTCTCTTTCCGGCCACTCGCCCTGGACGACCCTGACCACCCATGCTTGAAATTACAAATTTTGCTGGATTTCTCTAAAACAAATGTGGTCAGAATCTACGTCCCAGCAAGTGCTCAGTGCCTAGAAGGCCAGCTTTCATCTGAAGCCCTAAGCATGGGGAAATGATTTCTTTTTCCCCTGGAAAATGACCTCTCTTTGCGGCCACTCGCCCTGGTCGACCCCGACCACCCAAGCTAGAAATTTCCAAATTTTGCTGCATTTCTCCAAAACCAAAGTGGTCAGAATCTAGGGCACAGCAAGTGCTCAGAGCCCCAAAGGCCAGCTTCCATCTGATGCCCAGACCGTGGGGAAATGACTACTTTTTCCCCTGGAAAATGACCTCTCTTTCCGGCCACTCGCCCTGGACGACCCCGACCACTCACGCTTGAAATTACAAATTTTTCTGGATTTCTCTAAAACAAAAGTGGTCAGAATCTACGTCCCAGCAAGTGCTCAGTGCCGAAAAGGCCAGCTTTCATCTGATGCCCAGACCCTGTGCATATGACTTCTTTTCCCCCTGGAAAATGACCCCTCTTTGCCTCCACTCGCCCTGGTCGAACCCGACCACCCAAGCTAGAAATTTCAAATTTTGCTGGATTTCTCCAAAACCAAAGTGGTCAGAATCTAGGGCACAGCAAGTGCTCAGAGCCCCAAAGGCCAGCTTTCATCTGATGCCCTGAGCATGGGGAAATGATTTCTTTTTCCCCTGGAAAATGACCTCTCTTTCCGGCCACTCGCCCTGGTCGACCCCGACCACCCAAGCTAGAAATTTCCAAATTTTGCTGCATTTCTCCAAAACCAAAGTGGTCAGAATCTAGGGCACAGCAAGTGCTCAGAGCCCCAAAGGCCAGCTTCCATCTGATGCCCAGACCGTGGGGAAATGACTACTTTTTCCCCTGGAAAATGACCTCTCTTTCCGGCCACTCGCCCTGGACGACCCCGACCACCCACGCTTGAAATTACAAATTTTTCTGGATTTCTCTAAAACAAAAGTGGTCAGAATCTACGTCCCAGCAAGTGCTCAGTGCCGAAAAGGCCAGCTTTCATCTGATGCCCAGACCCTGTGCATATGACTTCTTTTCCCCCTGGAAAATGACCTCTCTTTGCGTCCACTCGCCCTGGTCGAACCCGACCACCCAAGCTAGAAATTTCAAATTTTGCTGGATTTCTCCAAAACCAAAGTGGTCAGAATCTAGGGCACAGCAAGTGCTCAGAGCCCCAAAGGCCAGCTTTCATCTGATGCCCTGAGCATGGGGAAATGATTTCTTTTTCCCCTGGAAAATGACCTCTCTTTCCGGCCACTCGCCCTGGCGGACCCTGAACACCCAAGCGAGAAATTTCCAAATTTTGCTGCATTTCTCCAAAACCAAAGTGGTCAGAATCTAGGGCACAGCAAGTGCTCAGTGCCTAAAAGGCCAGCTTTCATCTGATGCCCAGACCCTGTGCATATGACTTCTTTTCCCCCTGGAAAATGACCTCTCTTTGCGGCCACTCGCCCTGTTCGACCCCGACCACCCAAGCTAGAAATTTCCAAATTTTGCTGCATTTCTCCAAAACCAAAGTGGTCAGAATCTACGTCCCAGCAAGTGCTCAGAGCCCCAAAGGCCAGCTTTCATCTGATGCCCAGACCCTGTGCATATGACTTCTTTTCCGCCTGGAAAATGACCTCTCTTTGCGGCCACTCGCCCTGGACGACACTGTCCACTGAAGCCAGAAATTTCCAAATTTTGCTGGATTTCTCCAAAACTAAAATGGTCAGAATCTAGGGCACAGCAAGTGCTCAGTGCCCCAAAGGCCAGCTTCCATCTGATGCCCAGACCGTGGGGAAATGACTACTTTTTCCCCTGGAAAATGGCCTCTCTTTCCGGCCACTCGCCCTGGACGACCCCGACCACCCACGCTTGAAATTGCAAATTTTGCTGGATTTCTCCAAAACGAAAGGGGTCAGAATCTACGTCCCAGCAAGTGCTCAGTGCCTAAAAGGCCAGCTTTCATCTGATGCCCAGACCCTGTGCATATGACTTCTTTTCCCCCTGGAAAATGACCTCTCTTTGCGGCCACTCGCCCTGGTCGACCCCGACCACCCAAGCTAGAAATTTCCAAATTTTGCTGGATTTCTCCAAAACTAAAATGGTCAGAATCTAGGGCACAGCAAGTGCTCAGAGCCCCAAAGGCCAGCTTCCATCTGATGCCCAGACCGTGGGGAAATGACTACTTTTTCCCCTGGAAAATGGCCTCTCTTTCCGGCCACTCGCCCTGGACGACCCCGACCACCCACGCTTGAAATTGCAAATTTTGCGGGATTTCTCCAAAACGAAAGTGGTCAGAATCTACATCCCAGCAAGTGCTCAGTGCCTAAAAGGCCAGCTTTCATCTGATGCCCAGACCCTGTGCATATGACTGCTTTTTCCCCTGGAAAATGACCTCTCTTTGCAGCCACTCGCCCTGGACGACCCCGACCACGCATGCTTGAAATTACAAATTTTGCTGCATTTCTCCAAAACAAAAGTGGTCAGAATCTACGTCCCAGCAAGTGCTCAGTGCCTAAAAGGCCAGCTTTCATCTGATGCCCTGAGCATGGTGAAATGATTTCTTTTTCCCCTGGAAAATGACCTCTCTTTGCGGCCACTCGCCCTGGTCGACCCCGACCACCCAAACTAGAAATTTCCAAATTTTGCTGCATTTCTCCAAAACCAAAGTGTTCAGAATCTAGGGCACAGCAAGTGCTCAGAGCCCCAAAGGCCAGCTTCCATCTGATGCCCTGAGCAAGGGGAAATGACTACTTTTTCCCCTGGAAAATGACCTCTCTTTCCGGCCACTCGCCCTGGACGACCCAGACCACCCACGCTTGAAATTACAAATTTTGCTGGATTTCTCTAAAACAAAAGTGGTCAGAATCTACGTCCCAGCAAGTGCTCAGTGCCTAAAAGGCCAGCTTTCATCTGATGCCCAGACCCTGTGCATATGACTTCTTTTCCCCCTGGAAAATGACCTCTCTTTGCGTCCACTCGCCCTGGTCGAACCCGACCACCCAAGCTAGAAATTTCAAATTTTGCTGGATTTCTCCAAAACCAAAGTGGTCAGAATCTAGGGCACAGCAAGTGCTCAGAGCCCCAAAGGCCAGCTTTCATCTGATGCCCTGAGCATGGGGAAATGATTTCTTTTTCCCCTGGAAAATGACCTCTCTTTCCGGCCACTCGCCCTGGCGGACCCTGAACACCCAAGCGAGAAATTTCCAAATTTTGCTGGATTTCTCCAAAACCAAAGTGGTCAGAATCTAGGGCACAGCAAGTGCTCAGTGCCTAAAAGGCCAGCTTTCATCTGATGCCCAGACCCTGTGCATATGACTTCTTTTCCCCCTGGAAAATGACCTCTCTTTGCGGCCACTGGCCCTGGTCGACCCCGACCACCCAAGCTAGAAATTTCCAAATTTTGCTGGATTTCTCCAAAACCAAAGTGGTCAGAATCTAGGGCACAGCAAGTGCTCAGAGCCCCAAAGGCCAGCTTTCATCTGATGCCCTGAGCATGGGGAAATGATTTCTTTTTCCCCTGGAAAATGACCTCTCTTTCCGGCCACTCCCCGTGGCCGACCCTGAACACCCAAGCGAGAAATTTCCAAATTTTGCTGGATTTCTCCAAAACCAAAGTGGTCAGAATCTAGGGCCCACCATGTGCTCAGAGCCCCAAAGGCCAGCTTTCATCTGATGCCCAGACCCTGTGCATATGACTCCTTTTCCCCCTGGAAAATGACCTCTCTTTGCGGCCACTCGCCCTGGACGACCCCGACCACCCAAGCTAGAAATTTCCAAATTTTGCTGCATTTCTCCAAAACCAAAGTGGTCAGAATCTAGGTCCCACCATGTGCTCAGAGCCCCAAAAGCCAGCTTTCATCTGATGCCCAGAGCCTGGAGAAATGGGTATTTTTTCCCCTGAAAATGACCTCTCTTTGCGACCACTTGCCCTGGCCGACCCCGACCACCCAAACTAGAAATTTCAAATTTTGTTGGATTCCTCCAAAACTACAGTGGTCAGAATCTAGGGCACAGCAAGTGCTCAGAGCCCCAAAGGCCCGCTTTCATCTGATGCCCTGAGCATGGGGAAATGACTTCATTTTCCCCTGGAAAATGGCCTCTCTTTGCGGCCACTCGCCCTGGCCGACACTGTCCACTGAAGCTAGAAATTTCCAAATTTTGCTGGATTTCTCCAAAACTAAAATGGTCAGAATCTAGGGCACAGCAAGTGCTCAGAGCCCCAAAGGCCAGCTTCCATCTGATGCCCAGACCGTGGGGAAATGACTACTTTTTCGCCTGGAAAATGGCCTCTCTTTCCGGCCACTCGCCCTGGACGACCCCGACCACCCACGCTTGAAATTGCAAATTTTGCTGGATTTCTCCAAAACGAAAGGGGTCAGAATCTACGTCCCAGCAAGTGCTCAGTGCCTAAAAGGCCAGCTTTCATCTGATGCCCAGACCCTGTGCATATGACTTCTTTTCCCCCTGGAAAATGACCTCTCTTTGCGGCCACTGGCCCTGGTCGACCCCGACCACCCAAGCTAGAAATTTCCAAATTTTGCTGGATTTCTCCAAAACCAAAGTGGTCAGAATCTAGGGCACAGCAAGTGCTCAGAGCCCCAAAGGCCAGCTTTCATCTGATGCCCTGAGCATGGGGAAATGATTTCTTTTTCCCCTGGAAAATGACCTCTCTTTCCGGCCACTCGCCCTGGCCGACCCTGAACACCCAAGCGAGAAATTTCCAAATTTTGCTGCATTTCTCCAAAACCAAAGTGGTCAGAATCTAGGTCCCACCATGTGCTCAGAGCCCCAAAGGCCAGCTTTCATCTGATGCCCAGACCCTGTGCATATGACTTCTTTTCCCCCTGGAAAATGACCTCTCTTTGCGGCCACTGGCCCTGGTCGACCCCGACCACCCAAGCTAGAAATTTCCAAATTTTGCTGGATTTCTCCAAAACCAAAGTGGTCAGAATCTAGGGCACAGCAAGTGCTCAGAGCCCCAAAGGCCAGCTTTCATCTGATGCCCAGAGCCTGGAGAAATGGCTATTTTTTCCCCTGAAAATGACCTCTCTTTGCGACCACTCGCCCTGGCCGACCCCGACCACCCAAACTAGAAATTTCAAATTTTGCTGGATTTCTCCAAAACTACAGTGGTCAGAATCTAGGCGAATGCAAGTCCGTAGAGCCCCAAATGTCAGCTTTCATCTGATGCCCTGACCCTGGGCAAATCACTTCTTGTTCCCCTGGAAAATGGCCTCTCTTTCCGGCCACTCGCCCTGGTCGACCCCGACCACCCAAGCTAGAAATTTCCAAATTTTGCTGGATTTCTCCAAAACCAAAGTGGTCAGAATCTAGGGCACAGCAAGTGCTCAGAGCCCCAAAGGCCCGCTTTCATCTGATGCCCTGAGCATGGGGAAATGACTTGATTTTCCCCTGGAAAATGGCCTCTTGTTGCGACCACTCGCCCTGGCCGACCCTCACCACTGAAGCTAGAAATTTCCAAATTTTGCTGCATTTCTCCAAAACCAAAGTGGTCAGTATCTAGGTCCCAGCAAGTGCTCAGAGCCCCAAAGGCCAGCTTCCATCTGATGCCCTGACCGTGGGGAAATGACTGCTTTTTCCCCTGGAAAATGACCTCTCTTTGCGGCCACTCGCCCTGGACGACCCCGAACACCCATGCTTGAAATTACAAATTTTGCTGGATTTCTCTAAAACAAAAGTGGTCAGAATCTACGTCCCAGCAAGTGCTCAGTGCCTAAAAGGCCAGCTTTCATCTGATGCCCAGACCCTGTGCATATGACTTCTTTTCCCCCTGGAAAATGACCTCTCTTTGCGGCCACTCGCCCTGGTCGACCCCAACCACCCAAGCTAGAAATTTCCAAATTTTGCTGGATTTCTCCAAAACCAAAGTGGTCAGAATCTAGGGCACAGCAAGTGCTCAGAGCCCCAAAGGCCAGCTTTCATCTGACGCCCTGAGCATGGGGAAATGACTTCTTTTTCCCCTGGAAAATGACCTCTCTTTCCGGCCACTCGCCCAGGCCGACCCTGAACACCCAAGCGAGAAATTTCCAAATTTTGCTGGATTTCTGCAAAACCAAAGTGGTCAGAATCTAGGGCCCACCATGTGCTCAGAGCCCCAAAGGCCAGCTTTCATCTGATGCCCAGAGCCTGGAGAAATGGCTATTTTTTCCCCTGAAAATGACGTCTCTTTGCGACCACTCGCCCTGGCCGACCCCGACCACCCAAACTAGAAATTTCAAATTTTGCTGGATTTCTCCAAAACTACAGTGGTCAGAATCTAGGCGAATGCAAGTCCGTAGAGCCCCAAATGTCAGCTTTCATCTGATGCCCTGACCCTGGGCAAATCACTTCTTGTTCCCCTGGAAAATGGCCTCTCTTTGCGGCCACTCGCCCTGGCCGACCCTGAGCTCCCAAACTAGAAATTTCCAAATTTTGCTGGATTTCTCCAAAACCAAAGTGGTCAGAATCTACGTCCCAGCAAGTGCTCAGCGCCTAAAAGGCCAGCTTTCATCTGATGCCCAGACCCTGTGCATATGACTTCTTTTTCCCCTGGAAAATGACCTCTCTTTGCGGCCACTCGCCCTGGCCGACACTGTCCACTGAAGCTAGAAATTTCCAAATTTTGCTGGATTTCTCCAAAACTGAAAGGGTCAGAATCTAGGGCACAGCAATTGCTCAGGGCCCCAAAGGCCAGCTTCCATCTGATGCCCAGACCGTGGGGAAATGACTACTTTTTCCCCTGGAAAATGGCCTCTCTTTCCGGCCACTCACCCTGGACGACCCCGACCACCCACGCTTGAAATTGCAAATTTTGCTGGATTTCTCCAAAACGAAAGTGGTCAGAATCTACGTCCCAGCAAGTGCTCAGTGCCTAAAAGGCCAGCTTTCATCTGATGCCCAGACCCTGTCCATATGACTTCTTTTCCCCCGGGAAAATGACCTCTCTTTGCGGCCACTCGCCCTGGTCGACCCCGACCACCCAAGCTAGAAATTTCCAAATTTTGCTGGATTTCTCCAAAACCAAAGTGGTCAGAATCTAGGTCCCACCATGTGCTCAGAGCCCCAAAGGCCAGCTTTCATCTGATGCCCAGAGCCTGGAGAAATGGCTATTTTTTCCCCTGAAAATGACCTCTCTTTGCGACCACTCGCCCTGGCCGACCCCGACCACCCAAACTAGAAATTTCAAATTTTGCTGGATTTCTCCAAAACTACAGTGGTCAGAATCTAGGCGAATGCAAGTCCGTAGAGCCCCAAATGTCAGCTTTCATCTGATGCCCTGACCCTGGGCAAATCACTTCTTGTTCCCCTGGAAAATGGCCTCTCTTTGCGGCCACTCGCCCTGGCCGACCCTGAGCTCCCAAACTAGAAATTTCCAAATTTTGCTGGATTTCTCCAAAACCAAAGTGGTCAGAATCTACGTCCCAGCAAGTGCACAGCGCCTAAAAGGCCAGCTTTCATCTGATGCGCAGACCCTGTGCATATGACTTCTTTTTCCCCTGGAAAATGACCTCTCTTTGCGGCCACTCGCCCTGGCCGACACTGTCCACTGAAGCTAGAAATTTCCAAATTTTGCTGGATTTCTCCAAAACTGAATGGGTCAGAATCTAGGGCACAGCAATTGCTCAGGGCCCCAAAGGCCAGCTTCCATCTGATGCCCAGACCGTGGGGAAATGACTACTTTTTCCCCTGGAAAATGGCCTCTCTTTCCGGCCACTCGCCCTGGACGACCCCGACCACCCACGCTTGAAATTGCAAATTTTGCTGGATTTCTCCAAAACGAAAGGGGTCAGAATCTACGTCCCAGCAAGTGCTCAGTGCCTAAAAGGCCAGCTTTCATCTGATGCCCAGACCCTGTGCATATGACTTCTTTTCCCCCTGGAAAATGACCTCTCTTTGCGGCCACTGGCCCTGGTCGACCCCTACCACCCGAGCTAGAAATTTCCAAATTTTGCTGGATTTCTCCAAAACCAAAGTGGTCAGAATCTAGGGCACAGCAAGTGCTCAGAGTCCCAAAGGCCAGCTTTCATCTGATGCCCTGAGCATGGGGAAATGATTTCTTTTTCCCCTGGAAAATGACCTCTCTTTCCGGCCACTCGCCCTGGCCGACCCTGAACACCCAAGCGAGAAATTTCCAAATTTTGCTGCATTTCTCCAAAACCAAAGTGGTCAGAATCTAGGTCCCAGCATGTGCTCTGAGCCCCAATGGCCAGCTTTCATCTGATGCCCAGAGCCTGGAGAAATGGCTATTTTTTCCCCTGAAAATGACCGCTCTTTGCGACCACTCGCCCTGGCCGACCCCGACCACCCAAACTAGAAATTTCAAATTTTGTTGGATTTCTCCAAAACTACAGTGGTCAGAATCTAGGCGAATGCAAGTCCGTAGAGCCCCAAATGTCAGCTTTCATCTGATGCCCTGACCCTGGGCAAATCACTTCTTGTTCCCCTGGAAAATGGCCTCTCTTTGCGGCCACTCGCCCTGGCCGACCCTGAGCTCCCAAACTAGAAATTTCCAAATTTTGCTGGATTTCTCCAAAACCAAAGTGGTCAGAATCTACGTCCCAGCAAGTGCTCAGCGCCTAAAAGGCCAGCTTTCATCTGATGCCCAGACCCTGTGCATATGACTTCTTTTTCCCCTGGAAAATGACCTCTCTTTGCGGCCACTCGCCCTGGCCGACACTGTCCACTGAAGCTAGAAATTTCCAAATTTTGCTGGATTTCTCCAAAACTAAAATGGTCAGAATCTAGGGCACAGCAAGTGCTCAGAGCCCCAAAGGCCAGCTTCCATCTGATGCCCAGACCGTGGGGAAATGACTACTTTTTCCCCTGGAAAATGGCCTCTCTTTCCGGCCACTCGCCCTGGATGACCCCGACCACCCACGCTTGAAATTGCAAATTTTGCTGGATTTCTCCAAAACGAAAGTGGTCAGAATCTACGTCCCAGCAAGTGCTCAGTGCCTAAAAGGCCAGCTTTCATCTGATGCCCAGACCCTGTGCATATGACTTCTTTTCCCCCTGGAAAATGACCTCTCTTTGCGGCCAATCGCCCTGGTCGACCCCGACCACCCAAGCTAGAAATTTCCAAATTTTGCTGGATTTCTCCAAAACCAAAGTGGTCAGAATCTAGGGCACAGCAAGTGCTCAGAGCCCCAAAGGCCAGCTTTCATCTGATGCCCAGAGCATGGGGAAATGATTTCTTTTTCCCCTGGAAAATGACCTCTCTTTCCGGCCACTCGCCCTGGCCGACCCTGAACACCCAAGCGAGAAATTTCCAAATTTTGCTGCATTTCTCCAAAACCAAAGTGGTCAGTATCTAGGTCCCAGCAAGTGCTCAGAGCCCCAAAGGCCAGCTTCCATCTGATGCCCAGACCGTGGGGAAATGACTGCTTTTTCCCCTGGAAAATGACCTCTCTTTGCGGCCACTCGCCCTGGACGACCCCGAACACCCATGCTTGAAATTACAAATTTTGCTGGATTTCTCTAAAACAAAAGTGGTCAGAATCTACGTCCCAGCAAGTGCTCAGTGCCTAAAAGGCCAGCTTTCATCTGATGCCCAGACCCTGTGCATATGACTTCTTTTCCCCCTGGAAAATGACCTCTCTTTGCGGCCACTGGCCCTGGTCGACCCCGACCACCCAAGCGAGAAATTTCCAAATTTTGCTGGATTTCTCCAAAACCAAAGTGGTCAGAATCTAGGTCCCACCATGTGCTCAGAGCCCCAAAGGCCAGCTTTCATCTGATGCCCAGAGCCTGGAGAAATGGCTATTTTTTCCCCTGAAAATGACCTCTCTTTGCGACCACTCGCCCTGGCCGACCCCGACCACCCAAACTAGAAATTTCCAAATTTTGCTGGATTTCTCCAAAACCAAAGTGGTCAGAATCTAGGTCCCACCAAGTGCTCAGTGCCTAAAAGGCCAGCTTTCATCTGATGCCCAGAGCCTGGAAAAATGACTATTTTCCCCCTGGAAAATGACTTCTCTTTGCGGCCACTGGCCCTGGTCGACCCCGACCACCCAAGCTAGAAATTTCCAAATTTTGCTGGATTTCTCCAAAACCAAAGTGGTCAGAATCTAGGGCACAGCAAGTGCTCAGAGCCCCAAAGGCCAGCTTTCATCTGATGCCCTGAGCATGGGGAAATCACTTCTTGTTCCCCTGGAAAATGGCCTCTCTTTGCGGCCACTCGCCCTGGCCGACCCTGAGCTCCTAAACTAGAAATTTCCAAATTTTGCTGGATTTCTCCAAAACCAAAGTGGTCAGAATCTACGTCCCAGCAAGTGCTCAGCGCCTAAAAGGCCAGCTTTCATCTGATGCCCAGACCCTGTGCATATGACTTTTTTTTCCCCTGGAAAATGACCTCTCTTTGCAGCCACTCGCCCTGGCCGACACTGTCCACTGAAGCTAGAAATTTCTAAATTTTGCTGGATTTCTCCAAAACTAAAATGGTCAGAATCTAGGGCACGGCAAGTGCTCAGAGCCCCAAAGGCCAGCTTCCATCTGATGCCCAGACCGTGGGGAAATGACTGCTTTTTCCCCTGGAAAATGGCCTCTCTTTCCGGCCACTCGCCCTGGACGACCCCGACCACCCATGCTTGAAATTGCAAATTTTGCTGGATTTCTCCAAAACGAAAGTGGTCAGAATCTACGTCCCAGCAAGTGCTCAGTGCCTAAAAGGCCAGCTTTCATCTGATGCCCAGACCCTGTGCATATGACTTCTTTTCCCCCTGGAAAATGACCTCTCTTTGCGGCCACTCGCCCTGGTCGACCCCGACCACCCAAGCTAGAAATTTCAAATTTTGCTGGATTTCTCCAAAACCAAAGTGGTCAGAATCTAGGGCAGAGCAAGTGCTCAGAGCCCCAAAGGCCAGCTTTCATCTGATGCCCAGAGCATGGGGAAATGATTACTTTTTCCCCTGGAAAATGACCTCTCTTTCCGGCCACTCGCCGTGGCCGACCCTGAACACCCAAGCGAGAAATTTCCAAATTTTGCTGCATTTCTCTAAAACGAAAGTGGTCAGAATCTACGTCCCAGCAAGTGCTCAGTGCCTAAAAGGCCAGCTTTCATCTGATGCCCAGACCCTGTGCATATGACTTCTTTTCCCCCTGGAAAATGACCTCTCTTTGCGGCCACTGGCCCTGGTCGACCCCGACCACCCAAGCTAGAAATTTCCAAATTTTGCTGGATTTCTCCAAAACCAAAGTGGTCAGAATCTAGGGCACAGCAAGTGCTCAGAGCCCCAAAGGCCAGCTTTCATCTGATGCCCTGAGCATGGGGAAATGATTTCTTTTTCCCCTGGAAAATGACCTCTCTTTCCGGCCACTCGCCCTGGCCGACCCTGAACACCCAAGCGAGAAATTTCCAAATTTTGCTGCATTTCTCCAAAACCAAAGTGGTCAGAATCTAGGTCCCACCATGTGCTCAGAGCCCCAAAGGCCAGCTTTCATCTGATGCCCAGACCCTGTGCATATGACTTCTTTTCCCCCTGGAAAATGACCTCTCTTTGCGGCCACTCGCCCTGGTCGACCCCGACCACCCAAGCTAGAAATTTCCAAATTTTGCTGGATTTCTCCAAAACGAAAGTGGTCAGAATCTAGGGCACAGCAAGTGCTCAGAGCCCCAAAGGCCCGCTTTCATCTGATGCCCTGAGCATGGGGAAATGACTTCATTTTCCCCTGGAAAATGGCCACTTGTTGCGGACACTCGCCCTGGCCGACCCTCACCACTGAAGCTAGAAATTTCCGAATTTTGCTGCATTTCTCCAAAACCAAAGTGGTCAGTATCTAGGTCCCAGCAAGTGCTCAGAGCCCCAAAGGCCAGCTTCCATCTGATGCCCAGACCGGGGGGAAATGACTGCTTTTTCCCCTGGAAAATGACCTCTCTTTCCGGCCACTCGCCCTGGCCGACACTGTCCACTGAAGCTAGAAATTTCCAAATTTTGCTGGATTTCTCCAAAACTAAAATGGTCAGAATCTAGGGCACAGCAAGTGCTCAGAGCCCCAAAGGCCAGCTTCCATCTGATGCCCAGACCGTGGGGAAATGACTACTTTTTCCCCTGGAAAATGGCCTCTCTTTCCGGCCACTCGCCCTGGACGACCCCGACCACCCACGCTTGAAATTGCAAATTTTGCTGGATTTCTCCAAAACGAAAGTGGTCAGAATCTACATCCCAGCAAGTGCTCAGTACCTAAAAGGCCAGCTTTCATCTGATGCCCAGACCCTGTGCATATGACTTCTTTTCCCCCTGGAAAATGACCTCTCTTTGCGGCCAATCGCCCTGGACGACCCCGACCACCCAAGCTAGAAATTTCCAAATTTTGCTGGATTTCTCCAAAACCAAAGTGGTCAGAATCTAGGGCACAGCAAGTGCTCAGAGCCCCAAAGGCCAGCTTTCATCTGATGCCCAGAGCATGGGGAAATGATTTCTTTTTCCCCTGGAAAATGACCTCTCTTTCCGGCCACTCGCCCTGGCCGACCCTGAACACCCAAGCGAGAAATTTCCAAATTTTCCTGCATTTCTCCAAAACCAAAGTGGTCAGAATCTAGGTCCCACCATGTGCTCAGTGCCTAAAAGGCCAGCTTTCATCTGATGCCCAGACCCTGTGCATATGACTTCTTTTCCCCCTGGAAAATGACCTCTCTTTGCGGCCACTCGCCCTGGCCGACCCCGATCACCCAAGCTAGAAATTTCCAAATTTTGCTGGATTTCTCCAAAACCAAAGTGGTCAGAATCTAGGCGAATGCAAGTCCGTAGAGCCCCAAAGGCCAGCTTTCATCTGATGCCCTGAGCATGGGGAAATGATTTCTTTTTCCCCTGGAAAATGACCTCTCTTTCCGGCCACTCGCCCTGGCCGACCCTGAACACCCAAGCGAGAAATTTCCAAATTTTGCTGCATTTCTCCAAAACTAAAATGGTCAGAATCTAGGGCACAGCAAGTGCTCAGAGCCCCTCCCGTTAGTTTCTGAGATGCCTAGAAGTCGGGAATTTAGAACACAAGTCCAGGGAAGTATACTGTGCTGGCACAGTTTCTCCTTGTTAGACAGAGTGGAAAAGCATTTTGCTGAGATGCAGAAGACAAGAAATGCAGAATACGGAGATACGGAGCTGTCCGAAGTTAAGTGCCGCTGCCAGGCGTCTTTGGGCAGAAAGAGAGCCCCGGAGCGCGCAGAGACCGGCACAGTGCTCTCTGCGCGAATAGCCGCTTGATCGCATCCGAGAGACGGAGAGCGCGGTACCTTCTAGGATGCGAAGAGTGAAGCCGCACAACACCCGGACTGTGTCCGCAGCTTTCTAACTGCTAGAAGTTCATGGCTTACCACTCGCCTGCCTCATGTATTAGCATTAGAATTTGAATGAAAGGTATTCTTGGACAACTTTGTTGTGCTTGCTGCTAGTTCTGCCCCAGCCCACCATGGATAACCTTGCTCTTCCCGTTAGTTTCTGAGATGCCGAGAAGTCGGGAATTTAGAACACAAGTCCGGGGAGGTATACTGTGCTGGCACAGTTTCTCCTTGCTAGACAGAGTGGAAAAGCATTTTGCTGAGATGCAGAAGACAAGAAATGCAGAATACGGAGATACGGAGCTGTCCGAAGTTAAGTGCCGCTGCCACGCGTCTTTGGGCAGAAAGAGAGCTCCGGAGCGCACAGAGACCGGCACAGTGCTCTCTGCGCGAATAGCCGCTTGATCGCATCCGAGAGACGGAGAGCGCGGTACCTTCTAGGATGCGAAGAGTGAAGCCGCACAACACCCGGACTGTGTCCGCAGCTTTCTAACTGCTAGAAGTTCATGGCTTACCACTCGCCTGCCTCTTCAATTGGTATTAGCATTCGAATGCAAGGTATTCTTGGACAACTTTGCGGTGCGTGTTCCTAATTCTGTCCCCTCCCACCATGGAAAACCTTGCTCGTCCCGTTAGTTTCTGAGTTGCCGAGACGTCGGGAATTTAGAACACAAGTCCGGAGACGTATACTGTGCTGGCACAGTTTCTCCTTGCTAGACAGAGTGGAAAAGCATTTTGCTGAGATGCAGAAGACAAGAAATGCAAAATACGGAGATACGGAGCTGTCCGAGGTTAAGTGCCGCTGACAGGCGTCTTTGGGCAGAAAGAGAGCTCCGGAGCGCACAGAGACCGGCACAGTGCTCTCTGCGCGAATAGCCGCTTGATCGCATCCGAGAAACGGAGAGCGCGGTACCTTCTAGGATGCGAAGAGTAAAGCCGCACAACACCCGGACTGTGTCCGCAGCTTTCTAACTGCTAGATGTTCATGGCTTACCACTCGCCTGCCTCATGTATTGGCATTAGCATTCGAATGCAAGGTATTCTTGGACAACTTTGCTGTGCTTGTTGCTAGTTCTGCCCCAGCCCACCATGGAAAACCTTGCTCTTCCCGTTAGTTTCTGAGATGCCGAGAAGTCGGGAATTTAGAACACAAGTCCGGAGACGTATACTGTGCTGGCACAGTTTCTCCTTGGTTGACAGAGAGGAAAAGCATTTTGCTGAGATGCAGAAGACAAGAAATGCAGAATACGGAGATACGGAGCTGTCCGAAGTTAAGTGCCGCTGCCAGGCGTCTTTGGGCAGAAAGAGAGCTCCGGAGCGCACAGAGACCGGCACAGTGCTCTCTGCGCGAAAAGCCGCTTGATCGCATCCGAGAGACGGAGAGCGCGGTACCTTCTAGGATGCGAAGAGTGACGCCGCACAACACCCGGACTGTGTCCGCAGCTTTCTAACTGCTAGATGTTCATGGCTTACCACTCGCCTGCCTCATGTATTGGCATTAGCATTCGAATGCAAGGTATTCTTGGACAACTTTTCTGTGCTTGTTCCTAATTCTGTCCCCGCCCACCATGGAAAACCTTGCTCTTCCCGTTAGTTTCTGAGATGCCGAGAAGTCGAGAATTTAGAACACAAGTCCGGGGAGGTATACTGTGCTGGCACAGTTTCTCCTTGCTAGACAGAGTGGAAAAGCATTTTGCTGAGATGCAGAAGAGGAGAAATGCAGAATACGGAGATACGGAGCTGTCCGAAGTTAAGTGCCGCTGCCAGGCGTCTTTGGGCAGAAAGAGAGCCCCGGAGCGCGCAGAGACCGGCACAGTGCTCTCTGCGCGAATAGCCGCTTGATCGCATCCGAGAGACGGAGAGCGCGGTACCTTCTAGGATGCGAAGAGTGAAGCCGCACAACACCCGGACTGTGTCCGCAGCTTTCTAACTGCTAGAAGTTCATGGCTTACCACTCGCCTGCCTCATGTATTAGCATTAGAATTTGAATGAAAGGTATTCTTGGACAACTTTGTTGTGCTTGCTGCTAGTTCTGCCCCAGCCCACCATGGATAACCTTGCTCTTCCCGTTAGTTTCTGAGATGCCGAGAAGTCGGGAATTTAGAACACAAGTCCGGGGAGGTATACTGTGCTGGCACAGTTTCTCCTTGCTAGACAGAGTGGAAAAGCATTTTGCTGAGATGCAGAAGACAAGAAATGCAGAATACGGAGATACGGAGCTGTCCGAAGTTAAGTGCCGCTGCCACGCGTCTTTGGGCAGAAAGAGAGCTCCGGAGCGCACAGAGACCGGCACAGTGCTCTCTGCGCGAATAGCCGCTTGATCGCATCCGAGAGACGGAGAGCGCGGTACCTTCTAGGATGCGAAGAGTGACGCCGCACAACACCCGGACTGTGTCCGCAGCTTTCTAACTGCTAGATGTTCATGGCTTACCACTCGCCTGCCTCATGTATTGGCATTAGCATTCGAATGCAAGGTATTCTTGGACAACTTTTCTGTGCTTGTTCCTAATTCTGTCCCCGCCCACCATGGAAAACCTTGCTCTTCCCGTTAGTTTCTGAGATGCCGAGAAGTCGAGAATTTAGAACACAAGTCCGGGGAGGTATACTGTGCTGGCACAGTTTCTCCTTGCTAGACAGAGTGGAAAAGCATTTTGCTGAGATGCAGAAGAGGAGAAATGCAGAATACGGAGATACGGAGCTGTCCGAAGTTAAGTGCCGCTGACAGGCGTCTTTGGGCAGAAAGAGAGCTCCGGAGCGCACAGAGACCGGCACAGTGCTCTCTGCGCGAATAGCCGCTTGATCTCATCCGAGAGACGGAACGAGCGGTACCTTCTAGGATGCGAAGAGTGACGCTGCACAACACCCGGACTGTGTCCGCAGCTTTCTAACTGCTAGAAGTTCATGGCTTACCACTCGCCTGTCTCATGTATTGGCAGTAGCATTGGAATGCAAGGTATTCTTGGACAACTTTGCTGTGCTTGCTGCTAGTTCTGCCCCAGCCCACCATGGAAAACCTTGCTCTTCCCGTTAGTTTCTGAGATGCCGAGAAGTCGGGAATTTAGAACACAAGTCCGGGGAGGTATACTGTGCTGGCACAGTTTCTCCTTGCTAGACAGAGTGGAAAAGCATTTTGCTGAGATGCAGAAGACAAGAAATGCAGAATACGGAGATACGGAGCTGTCCGAAGTTAAGTGCCGCTGCCAGGCGTCTTTGGGCAGAAAGAGAGCTCCGGAGCGCACAGAGACCGGCACAGTGCTCTCTGCGCGAATAGCCGCTTGATCTCATCCGAGAGACGGAGAGCGCGGTACCTTCTAGGATGCGAAGAGTGACGCCGCACAACACCCGGACTGTGTCCGCAGCTTTCTAACTGCTAGATGTTCATGGCTTACCACTCGCCTGCCTCATGTATTGGCATTAGCATTCGAATGCAAGGTATTCTTGGACAACTTTTCTGTGCTTGTTCCTAATTCTGTCCCCGCCCACCATGGAAAACCTTGCTCTTCCCGTTAGTTTCTGAGATGCCGAGAAGTCGAGAATTTAGAACACAAGTCCGGGGAGGTATACTGTGCTGGCACAGTTTCTCCTTGCTAGACAGAGTGGAAAAGCATTTTGCTGAGATGCAGAAGAAAAGAAATGCAGAATACGGAGATACGGAGCTGTCCGAAGTTAAGTGCCGCTGCCAGGCGTCTTTGGGCAGAAAGAGAGCCCCGGAGCGCGCAGAGACCGGCACAGTGCTCTCTGCGCGAATAGCCGCTTGATCGCATCCGAGAGACGGAGAGCGCGGTACCTTCTAGGATGCGAAGAGTGAAGCCGCACAACACCCGGACTGTGTCCGCAGCTTTCTAACTGCTAGAAGTTCATGGCTTACCACTCGCCTGCCTCATGTATTAGCATTAGAATTTGAATGAAAGGTATTCTTGGACAACTTTGTTGTGCTTGCTGCTAGTTCTGCCCCAGCCCACCATGGATAACCTTGCTCTTCCCGTTAGTTTCTGAGATGCCGAGAAGTCGGGAATTTAGAACACAAGTCCGGGGAGGTATACTGTGCTGGCACAGTTTCTCCTTGCTAGACAGAGTGGAAAAGCATTTTGCTGAGATGCAGAAGACAAGAAATGCAGAATACGGAGATACGGAGCTGTCCGAAGTTAAGTGCCGCTGCCACGCGTCTTTGGGCAGAAAGAGAGCTCCGGAGCGCACAGAGACCGGCACAGTGCTCTCTGCGCGAATAGCCGCTTGATCGCATCCGAGAGACGTAGAGCGCGGAACCTTCTAGGATGCGAAGAGTGAAGCCGCACAACACCCGGACTGTGTCCGCAGCTTTCTAACTGCTAGAAGTTCATGGCTTACCACTCGCCTGCCTCTTCAATTGGTATTAGCATTCGAATGCAAGGTATTCTTGGACAACTTTGCGGTGCGTGTTCCTAATTCTGTCCCCGCCCACCATGGAAAACCTTGCTCGTCCCGTTAGTTTCTGAGTTGCCGAGACGTCGGGAATTTAGAACAATGTCCGGGGAGGTATACTGTGCTGGCACAGTTTCTCCTTGCTAGACAGAGTGGAAAAGCATTTTGCTGAGATGCAGAAGACAAGAAATGCAAAATACGGAGATACGGAGCTGTCCGAGGTTAAGTGCCGCTGACAGGCGTCTTTGGGCAGAAAGAGAGCTCCGGAGCGCACAGAGACCGGCACAGTGCTCTCTGCGCGAATAGCCGCTTGATCGCATCCGAGAAACGGAGAGCGCGGTACCTTCTAGGATGCGAAGAGTAAAGCCGCACAACACCCGGACTGTGTCCGCAGCTTTCTAACTGCTAGATGTTCATGGCTTACCACTCGCCTGCCTCATGTATTGGCATTAGCATTCGAATGCAAGGTATTCTTGGACAACTTTGCTGTGCTTGTTGCTAGTTCTGTCCCAGCCCACCATGGAAAACCTTGCTCTTCCCGTTAGTTTCTGAGATGCCGATAAGTCGGGAATTTAGAACACAAGTCCGGAGACGTATACTGTGCTGGCACAGTTTCTCCTTGGTTGACAGAGAGGAAAAGCATTTTGCTGAGATGCAGAAGACAAGAAATGCACAATACGGAGATACGGAGCTGTCCGAAGTTAAGTGCCGCTGCCAGGCGTCTTTGGGCAGAAAGAGAGCTCCGGAGCGCACAGAGACCGGCACAGTGCTCTCTGCGCGAAAAGCCGCTTGATCGCATCCGAGAGACGGAGAGCGCGGTACCTTCTAGGATGCGAAGAGTGAAGCCGCACAACACCCGCACTGTGTCCGCAGCTTTCTAACTGCTAGATGTTCATGGCTTACCACTCGCCTGCCTCATGTATTGGCATTAGCATTCGAATGCAAGGTATTCTTGGACAACTTTTCTGTGCTTGTTCCTAATTCTGTCCCCGCCCACCATGGAAAACCTTGCTCTTCCCGTTAGTTTCTGAGATGCCGAGAAGTCGAGAATTTAGAACACAAGTCCGGGGAGGTATACTGTGCTGGCACAGTTTCTCCTTGCTAGACAGAGTGGAAAAGCATTTTGCTGAGATGCAGAAGAGGAGAAATGCAGAATACGGAGATACGGAGCTGTCCGAAGTTAAGTGCCGCTGACAGGCGTCTTTGGGCAGAAAGAGAGCTCCGGAGCGCACAGAGACCGGCACAGTGCTCTCTGCGCGAATAGCCGCTTGATCTCATCCGAGAGACGGAACGAGCGATACCTTCTAGGATGCGAAGAGTGACGCTGCACAACACCCGGACTGTGTCCGCAGCTTTCTAACTGCTAGAAGTTCATGGCTTACCACTCGCCTGTCTCATGTATTGGCAGTAGCATTGGAATGCAAGGTATTCTTGGACAACTTTGCTGTGCTTGCTGCTAGTTCTGCCCCAGCCCACCATGGAAAACCTTGCTCTTCCCGTTAGTTTCTGAGATGCCGAGAAGTCGGGAATTTAGAACACAAGTCCGGGGAGGTATACTGTGCTGGCACAGTTTCTCCTTGCTAGACAGAGTGGAAAAGCATTTTGCTGAGATGCAGAAGACAAGAAATGCAGAATACGGAGATACGGAGCTGTCCGAAGTTAAGTGCCGCTGCCAGGCGTCTTTGGGCAGAAAGAGAGCTCCGGAGCGCACAGAGACCGGCACAGTGCTCTCTGCGCGAATAGCCGCTTGATCTCATCCGAGAGACGGAGAGCGCGGTACCTTCTAGGATGCGAAGAGTGACGCCGCACAACACCCGGACTGTGTCCGCAGCTTTCTAACTGCTAGAAGTTCATGGCTTACCACTCGACTGCCTCATGTATTGGCATTAGCATTCGAATGCAAAGTATTCTTGGACAACTTTGCTGTGCTTGTTGCTAGTTCTGCCCCAGCCCACCATGGATAACCTTGCTCTTCCCGTTAGTTTCTGAGATGCCGAGAAGTCGGGAATTTAGAACACGAGTCCGGAGACGTATACTGTGCTGGCACAGTTTCTACTTGCTAGACAGAGTGGAAAAGCATTTTGCTGAGATGCAGAAGACAAGAAATGCAGAATACGGAGATACGGAGCTGTCCGAAGTTAAGTGCCGCTGCCAGGCGTCTTTGGGCAGAAAGAGAGCTCCGGAGCGCACAGAGACCGGCACAGTGCTCTCTGCGCGAATAGTCGCTTGATCTCATCCGAGAGACGGAGAGCGCGGTACCTTCTAGGATGCGAAGAGTGACGCCGCACAACACCCGGACTGTGTCCGCAGCTTTCTAACTGCTAGATGTTCATGGCTTACCACTCGCCTGCCTCATGTATTGGCATTAGCATTCGAATGCAAGGTATTCTTGGACAACTTTTCTGTGCTTGTTCCTAATTCTGTCCCCGCCCACCATGGAAAACCTTGCTCTTCCCGTTAGTTTCTGAGATGCCGAGAAGTCGAGAATTTAGAACACAAGTCCGGGGAGGTATACTGTGCTGGCACAGTTTCTCCTTGCTAGACAGAGTGGAAAAGCATTTTGCTGAGATGCAGAAGAAAAGAAATGCAGAATACGGAGATACGGAGCTGTCCGAAGTTAAGTGCCGCTGCCAGGCGTCTTTGGGTAGAAAGAGAGCTCCGGAGCGCACAGTGACCGGCACAGTGCTCTCTGCGCGAATAGCCGCTTGATCGCATCCGAGAGACGGAACGAGCGGTACCTTCTAGGATGCGAAGAGTGAAGCCGCACAACACCCGGACTGTGTCCGCAGCTTTCTAACTGCTAGAAGTTCATGGCTTACCACTCGCCTGCCTCATGTATTAGCATTAGAATTTGAATGAAAGGTATTCTTGGACAATTTGTTGTGCTTGCTGCTAGTTCTGCCCCAGCCCACCATGGAAAACCTTGCTCGTCCCGTTAGTTTCTGAGTTGCCGAGACGTCGGGAATTTAGAACAATGTCCGGGGAGGTATACTGTGCTGGCACAGTTTCTCCTTGCTAGACAGAGTGGAAAAGCATTTTGCTGAGATGCAGAAGACAAGAAATGCGGAATACGGAGATACGGAGCTGTCCGAAGTTAAGTGCCGCTGCCAGGCGTCTTTGGGCAGAAAGAGAGCTCCGGAGCGCACAGAGACCGGCACGGTGCTCTCTGAGCGAATAGACGCTTGATCGCATCCGAGAGACGGAGAGCGCGGTACCTTCTAGGATGCGAAGAGTGAAGCCGCACAACACCCGGACTGTGTCCGCAGCTTTCTAACTGCTAGATGTTCATGGCTTACCACTCGCCTGCCTCATGTATTGGCATTAGCATTCGAATGCAAGGTATTCTTGGACAACTTTTCTGTGTTGTTCCTAATTCTGTCCCCGCCCACCATGGAAAACCTTGCTCTTCCCGTTAGTTTCTGAGATGCCGAGAAGTCGAGAATTTAGAACACAAGTCCGGGGAGGTATACTGTGCTGGCACAGTTTCTCCTTGCTAGACAGAGTGGAAAAGCATTTTGCTGAGATGCAGAAGAGAAGAAATGCAGAATACGGAGATACGGAGCTGTCCGAAGTTAAGTGCCGCTGCCAGGCGTCTTTGGGCAGAAAGAGAGCTCCGGAGCGCACAGTGACCGGCACAGTGCTCTCTGCGCGAATAGCCGCTTGATCGCATCCGAGAGACGGAACGAGCGGTACCTTCTAGGATGCGAAGAGTGAAGCCGCACAACACCCGGACTGTGTCCGCAGCTTTCTAACTGCTAGAAGTTCATGGCTTACCACTCGCCTGCCTCATGTATTAGCATTAGAATTTGAATGAAAGGTATTCTTGGACAACTTTGTTGTGCTTGCTGCTAGTTCTGCCCCAGCCCACCATGGATAACCTTGCTCTTCCCGTTAGTTTCTGAGATGCCGAGAAGTCCGGAATTTAGAACACAAGTCCGGGGAGGTATACTGTGCTGGCACAGTTTCTCCTTGCTAGACAGAGTGGAAAAGCATTTTGCGGAGATGCAGAAGACAAGAAATGCAGAATTGGGAGATACGGAGCTGTCCGAAGTTAAGTGCCGCTGCCACGCGTCTTTGGGCAGAAAGAGAGCTCCGGAGCGCACAGTGACCGGCACAGTGCTCTCTGCGCGAATAGCCGCTTGATCGCATCCGAGAGACGGGGTGCGCGGTACCTTCTAGGATGCGAAGAGTGAAGCCGCACAACACCCGGACTGTGTCCGCAGCTTTCTAACTGCTAGAAGTTCATGGCTTACCACTCGCCTGCCTCTTCAATTGGCATTAGCATTCGAATGCAAAGTATTCTTGGACAACTTTGTTGTGCTTGCTGCTAGGTCTGCCCCAGCCCACCATGGAAAACCTTGCTCGTCCCGTTAGTTTCTGAGTTGCCGAGACGTCGGGAATTTAGAACAATGTCCGGGGAGGTATACTGTGCTGGCACAGTTTCTCCTTGCTTGACAGAGAGGAAAAGCATTATGCTGAGATGCAGAAGACAAGAAATGCAGAATACGGAGATACGGAGCTGTCCGAAGTTAAGTGCCGCTGCCAGGCGTCTTTGGGCAGAAAGAGAGCTCCGGAGCGCACAGAGACCGGCACAGTGCTCTCTGCGCGAAAAGCCGCTTGATCGCATCCGAGAGACGGAGAGCGCGGTACCTTCTAGGATGCGAAGAGTGAAGCCGCACAACACCCGGACTGTGTCCGCAGCTTTCTAACTGCTAGATGTTCATGGCTTACCACTCGCCTGCCTCATGTATTGGCATTAGCATTCGAATGCAAGGTATTCTTGGACAACTTTTCTGTGCTTGTTCCTAATTCTGTCCCCGCCCACCATGGAAAACCTTGCTCTTCCCGTTAGTTTCTGAGATGCCGAGAAGTCGAGAATTTAGAACACAAGTCCGGGGAGGTATACTGTGCTGGCACAGTTTCTCCTTGCTAGACAGAGTGGAAAAGCATTTTGCTGAGATGCAGAGGAGGAGAAATGCAGAATACAGAGATATGGAGCTGTCCGAAGTTAAGTGCCGCTGACAGGCGTCTTTGGGCAGAAAGAGAGCTCCGGAGCGCACAGTGACCGGCACAGTGCTCTCTGCGCGAATAGCCGCTTGATCGCATCCGAGAGACGGAGAGCGCGGTACCTTCTAGGATGCGAAGAGTGACGCCGCACAACACCCGGACTGTGTCCGCAGCTTTCTAACTGCTGGAAGTTCATGGCTTACCACTCGCCTGCCTCATGTATTAGCACTAGCATTCGAATGCAAGGTATTCTTGGACAACTTTGCTGTGCTTGTTGCTAGTTCTGTCCCAGGCCACCATGGAAAACCTTGCTCTTCCCGTTAGTTTCTGAGATGCCGAGTAGTCGGGAATTTAGAACACAAGTCCGGAGACGTATACTGTGCTGGCACAGTTTCTCCTTTCTTGACAGAGTGGAAAAGCATTTTGCTGAGATGCAGAAGACAAGAAATGCAGAATACGGAGATACGGAGCTGTCCGATGTCAAGTGCCGCTGACAGGCGTCTTTGGGCAGAAAGAGAGCTCCGGAGCGCACAGAGACCGGCACAGTGCTCTCTGCGCGAATAGCCGCTTGATCGCATCCGAGAAACGGAGAGCGCGGTACCTTCTAGGATGCGAAGAGTGAGGCCGCCCAACACCCGGACTGTGTCCGCAGCTTTCTAGCTGCTAGATGTTCATGGCTTACCACTCGCCTGCCTCATGTATTGGCATTAGCTTTCGAATGCAAAGTATTCTTGGACAACTTTGCTGTGCTTGTTGCTAGTTCTGCCCCAGCCCACCATGGATAACCTTGCTCTTCCCGTTAGTTTCTGTAATACCGAGAGGTCGGGAATTTAGAACACAAGTCCGGGGACGTATACTGTGCTGGCAGTTTCTCCTTGCTAGACAGAGTGGAAAAGCATTTTGCTGAGCTGCAGAAGACAAGAAATGCAGAATACGGAGATACGGAGCTGTCCGAAGTTAAGTGCCGCTGCCAGGCGTCTTTGGGCAGAAAGAGAGATCCGGAGCGCACAGAGACCGGCACAGTGCTCTCTGCGCGAATAGCCGCTTGATCGCATCCGAGAGACGGAGAGCGCGGTACCTTCTAGGATGCGAAGAGTGAAACCGCACAACACCCGGACTGTGTCCGCAGCTTTCTAACTGCTAGAAGTTCATGGCTTACCACTCGCCTGCCTCATGTATTGGCATTAGCATTCGAATGCAAAGTATTCTTGGACAACTTTGCTGTGCTTGTTGCTAGTTCTGCCCCACCCCACCATGGCTGACATTGCTCTTCCCATTAGTTTCTGAGATGCCGAGAAGTCGGGAATTTAGAACACAAGTCCGGGGAGGTATACTGTGCTGGCACAGTTTCTCCTTGCTAGACAGAGTGGAAACGCATTTTGCTGAGATGCAGATGACAAGAAATGCAGAATAGGGAGATACGGAGCTGTCCGAAGTTAAGTGCCGCTGCCAGGCGTCTTTGGGCAGAAAGAGAGATCCGGAGCGCACAGAGACCGGCACAGTGCTCTCTGCGCGAATAGCCGCTTGATCGCATCCGAGAAACGGAGAGCGCGGTACCTTCTAGGATGCGACGAGTGAAGCCGCACAACACCCGGACTGTGTCCGCAGCTTTCTAACTGCTAGATGTTCATGGCTTACCACTCGCCTGCCTCTTCAATTGGCATTAGCATTCGAATGCAAGGTATTCTTGGACAACTTTGCTGTGCTTGTTGCTAGTTCTGTCCCAGCCCACCATGAAAAACCTCGCTCTTCCCGTTAGTTTCTGAGATGCCGAGAAGTCGGGAATTTAGAACACAAGTCCGGGGAGGTATACTGTGCTGGCACAGTTTCTCCTTGCTAGACAGAGGGAAAAGCATTTTGCTGAGATGCAGAAGACAAGAAATGCAGAATAGGGAGATACGGAGCTGTCCGAAGTTAAGTGCCGCTGCCAGGCGTCTTTGGGCAGAAAGAGAGCTCCGGAGCGCACAGAGACCGGCACAGTGCTCTCTGCGGGAATAGCCGCTTGATCGCATCCGAGAGACGGAGAGCGCGGTACCTTCTAGGATGTGAAGAGTGACGCCGCACAACACCCGGACTGTGTCCGCAGCTTTCTAACTGCTAGAAGTTCATGGCTTACCACTCGCCTGCCTCATGTATTGGCATTAGCATTCGAATGCAAAGTATTCTTGGACAACTTTGCTGTCCTTGTTGCTAGTTCTGCCCCAGCCCACCATGGCTGACATTACTCTTCCCATTAGTTTCTGAGATGCCGAGAAGTCGGGAATTTAGAACACAAGTCCGGAGACGTATACTGTGCTGGTACAGTTTCTCCTTGCTAGACAGAGTGGAAAAGCATTTTTCTGAGATGCAGAAGACAAGAAATGCAGAATACGGAGATACGGAGCTGTCCGAAGTTAAGTGCCGCTGCCAGGCGTCTTTGGGCAGAAAGAGAGCTCCGGAGCGCACAGAGACCGGCACAGTGCTCTCTGCGCGAATAGCCGCTTGATCGCATCCGAGAGACGGAACGAGCGGTACCTTCTAGGATGCGAAGAGTGAAGCCGCACAACACCCGGACTGTGTCCGCAGCTTTCTAACTGCTAGAAGTTCATGGCTTACCACTCGCCTGCCTCTTCAATTGGCATTAGCATTCGAATGCAAGGTATTCTTGGACAACTTTGTTGTGCTTGCTGCTAGGTCTGCCCCAGCCCACCATGGAAAACCTTGCTCGTCCCGTTAGTTTCTGAGTTGCCGAGACGTCGGGAATTTAGAACAATGTCCGGGGAGGTATACTGTGCTGGCACAGTTTCTCCTTGCTAGACAGAGTGGAAAAGCATTTTGCTGAGATGCAGAAGAGGAGAAATGCAGAATACAGAGATACGGAGCTGTCCGAAGTTAAGTGCCGCTGACAGGCGTCTTTGGGCAGAAAGAGAGCTCCGGAGCGCACAGTGACCGGCACAGTGCTCTCTGCGCGAATAGCCGCTTGATCGCATCCGAGAGACGGAACGAGCGGTACCTTCTAGGATGCGAAGAGTGACGCTGCACAACACCCGGACTGTGTCCGCAGCTTTCTAACTGCTAGAAGTTCATGGCTTACCACTCGCCTGTCTCATGTATTGGCAGTAGCATTGGAATGCAAGGTATTCTTGGACAACTTTGCTGTGCTTGCTGCTAGTTCTGCCCCAGCCCACCATGGAAAACCTTGCTCTTCCCGTTAGTTTCTGAGATGCCGAGAAGTCGGGAATTTAGAACACAAGTCCGGAGACGTATACTGTGCTGGCACAGTTTCTCCTTGCTTGACAGAGTGGAAAAGCATTTTGCTGAGATGCAGAAGACAAGAAATGCAGAATACGGAGATACGGAGCTGTCCGAAGTTAAGTGCCGCTGCCAGGCCTCTTTGGGCAGAAAGAGAGCTCCGGAGCGCACAGAGACCGGCACAGTGCTCTCTGCGCGAATAGCCGCTTGATCTCATCCGAGAGACGGAGAGCGCGGTACCTTCTAGGATGCGAAGAGTGACGCCGCACAACACCCGGACTGTGTCCGCAGCTTTCTAACTGCTAGAAGTTCATGGCTTACCACTCGCCTGCCTCTTCAATTGGCATTAGCATTCGAATGCAAGGTATTCTTGGACAACTTTGCTGTGCTTGTTGCTCGTTCTGCCCCAGCCCACCAGGGATAACCTTGCTCTTCCCATTAGTTTCTGAGATGCCGAGAAGTCGGGAATTTAGAACACAAGTCCGGAGACGTATACTGTGCTGGTACAGTTTCTCCTTGCTAGACGGAGTGGAAAAGCATTTTGCTGAGATGCAGAAGACAAGAAATGCAGAATACGGAGATATGGAGCTGTCCGAAGTTAAGTGCCGCTGCCAGGCGTATTTGGGCAGAAAGAGAGCTCCGGAGCGCACAGTGACCGGCACAGTGCTCTCTGCGCGAATAGCCGCTTGATCGCATCCGAGAGACGGGGTGCGCGGTACCTTCTAGGATGCGAAGAGTGAAGCCGCACAACACCCGGACTGTGTCCGCAGCTTTCTAACTGCTAGAAGTTCATGGCTTACCACTCGCCTGCCTCTTCAATTGGCATTAGCATTCGAATGCAAGGTATTCTTGGACAACTTTGTTGTGCTTGCTGCTAGGTCTGCCCCAGCCCACCATGGAAAACCTTGCTCGTCCCGTTAGTTTCTGAGTTGCCGAGACGTCGGGAATTTAGAACAATGTCCGGGGAGGTATACTGTGCTGGCACAGTTTCTCCTTGCTAGACAGAGTGGAAAAGCATTTTGCTGAGATGCAGAAGAGGAGAAATGCAGAATACAGAGATACGGAGCTGTCCGAAGTTAAGTGCCGCTGACAGGCGTCTTTGGGCAGAAAGAGAGCTCCGGAGCGCACAGTGACCGGCACAGTGCTCTCTGCGCGAATAGCCGCTTGATCGCATCCGAGAGACGGAACGAGCGGTACCTTCTAGGATGCGAAGAGTGACGCTGCACAACACCCGGACTGTGTCCGCAGCTTTCTAACTGCTAGAAGTTCATGGCTTACCACTCGCCTGTCTCATGTATTGGCAGTAGCATTGGAATGCAAGGTATTCTTGGACAACTTTGCTGTGCTTGCTGCTAGTTCTGCCCCAGCCCACCATGGAAAACCTTGCTCTTCCCGTTAGTTTCTGAGATGCCGAGAAGTCGGGAATTTAGAACACAATTCCGGAGACGTATACTGTGCTGGCACAGTTTCTCCTTGCTTGACAGAGTGGAAAAGCATTTTGCTGAGATGCAGAAGACAAGAAATGCAGAATACGGAGATACGGAGCTGTCCGAAGTTAAGTGCCGCTGCCAGGCGTCTTTGGGCAGAAAGAGAGCTCCGGAGCGCACAGAGACCGGCACAGTGCTCTCTGCGCGAATAGCCGCTTGATCTCATCCGAGAGACGGAGAGCGCGGTACCTTCTAGGATGCGAAGAGTGACGCCGCACAACACCCGGACTGTGTCCGCAGCTTTCTAACTGCTAGAAGTTCATGGCTTACCACTCGCCTGCCTCTTCAATTGGCATTAGCATTCGAATGCAAGGTATTCTTGGACAACTTTGCTGTGCTTGTTGCTCGTTCTGCCCCAGCCCACCAGGGATAACCTTGCTCTTCCCATTAGTTTCTGAGATGCCGAGAAGTCGGGAATTTAGAACACAAGTCCGGAGACGTATACTGTGCTGGTACAGTTTCTCCTTGCTAGACGGAGTGGAAAAGCATTTTGCTGAGATGCAGAAGACAAGAAATGCAGAATACGGAGATATGGAGCTGTCCGAAGTTAAGTGCCGCTGCCAGGCGTATTTGGGCAGAAAGAGAGCTCCGGAGCGCACAGTGACCGGCACAGTGCTCTCTGCGCGAATAGCCGCTTGATCGCATCCGAGAGACGGAGAGCGCGGTACCTTCTAGGATGCGAAGAGTGACGCCGCACAACACCCGGACTGTGTCCGCAGCTTTCTAACTGCTGGAAGTTCATGGCTTACCACTCGCCTGCCTCATGTATTAGCACTAGCATTCGAATGCAAGGTATTCTTGGACAACTTTGCTGTGCTTGTTGCTAGTTCTGTCCCAGGCCACCATGGAAAACCTTGCTCTTCCCGTTAGTTTCTGAGATGCCGAGTAGTCGGGAATTTAGAACACAAGTCCGGAGACGTATACTGTGCTGGCACAGTTTCTCCTTTCTTGACAGAGTGGAAAAGCATTTTGCTGAGATGCAGAAGACAAGAAATGCAGAATACGGAGATACGGAGCTGTCCGAAGTCAAGTGCCGCTGACAGGCGTCTTTGGGCAGAAAGAGAGCCCCGGAGCGCACAGAGACCGGCACAGTGCTCTCTGCGCGAATAGCCGCTTGATCGCATCCGAGAGACGGAGAGCGCGGTACCTTCTAGGATGCGAAGAGTGAAGCCACACAACACCCGTACTGTGTCCGCAGCTTTCTAACTGCTAGAAGTTCATGGCTTACCACTCGCCTGCCTCATGTATTGGCATTAGCATTCGAATGCAAAGTATTCTTGGATGACTTTGCTGTGCTTGTTGCTAGTTCTGCCCCAGCCCGCCAGGGATAACCTTGCTCTTCCCATTAGTTTCTGAGATGCCGAGAAGTCGGGAATTTAGAACACAAGTCCGGAGACGTATACTGTGCTGGTACAGTTTCACCTTGCTAGACAGAGTGGAAAAGCATTTTGCTGAGATGCAGAAGACAAGAAATGCAGAATATGGAGATACGGAGCTGTCCGAAGTTAAGTGCCGCTGCCAGGCGTCTTTGGGCAGAAAGAGAGCTCCGGAGCGCACAGAGACCGGCACAGTGCTCTCTGCGCGAATAGCCGCTTGATCGCATCCGAGAAACGGAGAGCGCGGTACCTTCTAGGATGCGAAGAGTGAAGCCGCCCAACACCCGCACTGTGTCCGCAGCTTTCTAGCTGCTAGATGTTCATGGCTTACCACTCGCCTGCCTCATGTATTGGCATTAGCTTTCGAATGCAAAGTATTCTTGGACAACTTTGCTGTGCTTGTTGCTAGTTCTGCCCCAGCCCACCATGGATAACCTTGCTCTTCCCGTTAGTTTCTGTAATACCGAGAGGTCGGGAATTTAGAACACAAGTCCGGGGACGTATACTGTGCTGGCAGTTTCTCCTTGCTAGACAGAGTGGAAAAGCATTTTGCTGAGCTGCAGAAGACAAGAAATGCAGAATACGGAGATACGGAGCTGTCCGAAGTTAAGTGCCGCTGCCAGGCGTCTTTGGGCAGAAAGAGAGCTCCGGAGCGCACAGAGACCGGCACAGTGCTCTCTGCGCGAATAGCCGCTTGATCGCATCCGAGAGACGGAGAGCGCGGTACCTTCTAGGATGCGAAGAGTGAAACCGCACAACACCCGGACTGTGTCCGCAGCTTTCTAACTGCTAGAAGTTCATGGCTTACCACTCGCCTGCCTCATGTATTGGCATTAGCATTCGAATGCAAAGTATTCTTGGACAACTTTGCTGTGCTTGTTGCTAGTTCTGCCCCACCCCACCATGGCTGACATTGCTCTTCCCATTAGTTTCTGAGATGCCGAGAAGTCGGGAATTTAGAACACAAGTCCGGGGAGGTATACTGTGCTGGCACAGTTTCTCCTTGCTAGACAGAGTGGAAACGCATTTTGCTGAGATGCAGAAGACAAGAAATGCAGAATAGGGAGATACGGAGCTGTCCGAAGTTAAGTGCCGCTGCCAGGCGTCTTTGGGCAGAAAGAGAGCTCCGGAGCGCACAGAGACCGGCACAGTGCTCTCTGCAGGAATAGCCGCTTGATCGCATCCGAGAGACGGAGAGCGCGGTACCTTCTAGGATGTGAAGAGTGACGCCGCACAACACCCGGACTGTGTCCGCAGCTTTCTAACTGCTAGAAGTTCATGGCTTACCACTCGCCTGCCTCATGTATTGGCATTAGCATTCGAATGCAAAGTATTCTTGGACAACTTTGCTGTCCTTGTTGCTAGTTCTGCCCCAGCCCACCATGGCTGACATTACTCTTCCCATTAGTTTCTGAGATGCCGAGAAGTCGGGAATTTAGAACACAAGTCCGGAGACGTATACTGTGCTGGTACAGTTTCTCCTTGCTAGACAGAGTGGAAAAGCATTTTGCTGAGATGCAGAAGACAAGAAATGCAGAATATGGAGATACGGAGCTGTCCGAAGTTAAGTGCCGCTGCCAGGCGTCTTTGGGCAGAAAGAGAGCTCCGGAGCGCACAGAGACCGGCACAGTGCTCTCTGCGCGAATAGCCGCTTGATCGCATCCGAGAAACGGAGAGCGCGGTACCTTCTAGGATGCGAAGAGTGAAGCCGCCCAACACCCGGACTGTGTCCGCAGCTTTCTAGCTGGTAGATGTTCATGGCTTACCACTCGCCTGCCTCATGTATTGGCATTAGCTTTCGAATGCAAAGTATTCTTGGACAACTTTGCTGTGCTTGTTGCTAGTTCTGCCCCAGCCCACCATGGATAACCTTGCTCTTCCCGTTAGTTTCTGTAATACCGAGAGGTCGGGAATTTAGAACACAAGTCCGGGGACGTATACTGTGCTGGCAGTTTCTCCTTGCTAGACAGAGTGGAAAAGCATTTTGCTGAGCTGCAGAAGACAAGAAATGCAGAATACGGAGATACGGAGCTGTCCGAAGTTAAGTGCCGCTGCCAGGCGTCTTTGGGCAGAAAGAGAGCTCCGGAGCGCACAGAGACCGGCACAGTGCTCTCTGCGCGAATAGCCGCTTGATCGCATCCGAGAGGCGGAGAGCGCGGTACCTTCTAGGATGCGAAGAGTGAAACCGCACAACACCCGGACTGTGTCCGCAGCTTTCTAACTGCTAGAAGTTCATGGCTTACCACTCGCCTGCCTCATGTATTGGCATTAGCATTCGAATGCAAAGTATTCTTGGACAACTTTGCTGTGCTTGTTGCTAGTTCTGCCCCACCCCACCATGGCTGACATTGCTCTTCCCATTAGTTTCTGAGATGCCGAGAAGTCGGGAATTTAGAACACAAGTCCGGGGAGGTATACTGTGCTGGCACAGTTTCTCCTTGCTAGACAGAGTGGAAAAGCATTTTGCTGAGATGCAGAAGACAAGAAATGCAGAATAGGGAGATACGGAGCTGTCCGAAGTTAAGTGCCGCTGCCAGGCGTCTTTGGGCAGAAAGAGAGCTCCGGAGCGCACAGAGACCGGCACAGTGCTCTCTGCAGGAATAGCCGCTTGATCGCATCCGAGAGACGGAGAGCGCGGTACCTTCTAGGATGTGAAGAGTGACGCCGCACAACACCCGGACTGTGTCCGCAGCTTTCTAACTGCTAGAAGTTCATGGCTTACCACTCGCCTGCCTCATGTATTGGCATTAGCATTCGAATGCAAAGTATTCTTGGACAACTTTGCTGTCCTTGTTGCTAGTTCTGCCCCACCCCACCATGGCTGACATTGCTCTTCCCATTAGTTTCTGAGATGCCGAGAAGTCGGGAATTTAGAACACAAGTCCGGAGACGTATACTGTGCTGGTACAGTTTCTCCTTGCTAGACAGAGTGGAAAAGCATTTTGCTGAGATGCAGAAGACAAGAAATGCAGAATATGGAGATACGGAGCTGTCCGAAGTTAAGTGCCGCTGCCAGGCGTCTTTGGGCAGAAAGAGAGCTCCGGAGCGCACAGAGACCGGCACAGTGCTCTCTGCGCGAATAGCCGCTTGATCGCATCCGAGAAACGGAGAGCGCGGTACCTTCTAGGATGCGAAGAGTGAAGCCGCCCAACACCCGGACTGTGTCCGCAGCTTTCTAGCTGGTAGATGTTCATGGCTTACCACTCGCCTGCCTCATGTATTGGCATTAGCTTTCGAATGCAAAGTATTCTTGGACAACTTTGCTGTGCTTGTTGCTAGTTCTGCCCCAGCCCACCATGGATAACCTTGCTCTTCCCGTTAGTTTCTGTAATACCGAGAGGTCGGGAATTTAGAACACAAGTCCGGGGACGTATACTGTGCTGGCAGTTTCTCCTTGCTAGACAGAGTGGAAAAGCATTTTGCTGAGCTGCAGAAGACAAGAAATGCAGAATACGGAGATACGGAGCTGTCCGAAGTTAAGTGCCGCTGCCAGGCGTCTTTGGGCAGAAAGAGAGCTCCGGAGCGCACAGAGACCGGCACAGTGCTCTCTGCGCGAATAGCCGCTTGATCGCATCCGAGAGACGGAGAGCGCGGTACCTTCTAGGATGCGAAGAGTGAAGCCACACAACACCCGTACTGTGTCCGCAGCTTTCTAACTGCTAGAAGTTCATGGCTTACCACTCGCCTGCCTCATGTATTGGCATTAGCATTCGAATGCAAAGTATTCTTGGATGACTTTGCTGTGCTTGTTGCTAGTTCTGCCCCAGCCCGCCAGGGATAACCTTGCTCTTCCCATTAGTTTCTGAGATGCCGAGAAGTCGGGAATTTAGAACACAAGTCCGGAGACGTATACTGTGCTGGTACAGTTTCTCCTTGCTAGACAGAGTGGAAAAGCATTTTGCTGAGATGCAGAAGACAAGAAATGCAGAATACGGAGATACGGAGCTGTCCGAAGTTAAGTGCCGCTGCCAGGCGTCTTTGGGCAGAAAGAGAGCTCCGGAGCGCACAGAGACCGGCACAGTGCTCTCTGCGCGAATAGCCGCTTGATCGCATCCGAGAAACGGAGAGCGCGGTACCTTCTAGGATGCGAAGAGTGAAGCCGCCCAACACCCGGACTGTGTCCGCAGCTTTCTAGCTGCTAGATGTTCATGGCTTACCACTCGCCTGCCTCATGTATTGGCATTAGCTTTCGAATGCAAAGTATTCTTGGACAACTTTGCTGTGCTTGTTGCTAGTTCTGCCCCAGCCCACCATGGATAACCTTGCCCTTCCCGTTAGTTTCTGTAATACCGAGAGGTCGGGAATTTAGAACACAAGTCCGGGGACGTATACTGTGCTGGCAGTTTCTCCTTGCTAGACAGAGTGGAAAAGCATTTTGCTGAGCTGCAGAAGACAAGAAATGCAGAATACGGAGATACGGAGCTGTCCGAAGTTAAGTGCCGCTGCCAGGCGTCTTTGGGCAGAAAGAGAGCTCCGGAGCGCACAGAGACCGGCACAGTGCTCTCTGCGCGAATAGCCGCTTGATCGCATCCGAGAAACGGAGAGCGCGGTACCTTCTAGGATGCGAAGAGTGAAGCCGCCCAACACCCGCACTGTGTCCGCAGCTTTCTAGCTGCTAGATGTTCATGGCTTACCACTCGCCTGCCTCATGTATTGGCATTAGCTTTCGAATGCAAAGTATTCTTGGACAACTTTGCTGTGCTTGTTGCTAGTTCTGCCCCAGCCCACCATGGATAACCTTGCTCTTCCCGTTAGTTTCTGTAATACCGAGAGGTCGGGAATTTAGAACACAAGTCCGGGGACGTATACTGTGCTGGCAGTTTCTCCTTGCTAGACAGAGTGGAAAAGCATTTTGCTGAGCTGCAGAAGACAAGAAATGCAGAATACGGAGATACGGAGCTGTCCGAAGTTAAGTGCCGCTGCCAGGCGTCTTTGGGCAGAAAGAGAGCTCCGGAGCGCACAGAGACCGGCACAGTGCTCTCTGCGCGAATAGCCGCTTGATCGCATCCGAGAGACGGAGAGCGCGGTACCTTCTAGGATGCGAAGAGTGAAACCGCACAACACCCGGACTGTGTCCGCAGCTTTCTAACTGCTAGAAGTTCATGGCTTACCACTCGCCTGCCTCATGTATTGGCATTAGCATTCGAATGCAAAGTATTCTTGGACAACTTTGCTGTGCTTGTTGCTAGTTCTGCCCCACCCCACCATGGCTGACATTGCTCTTCCCATTAGTTTCTGAGATGCCGAGAAGTCGGGAATTTAGAACACAAGTCCGGGGAGGTATACTGTGCTGGCACAGTTTCTCCTTGCTAGACAGAGTGGAAACGCATTTTGCTGAGATGCAGAAGACAAGAAATGCAGAATAGGGAGATACGGAGCTGTCCGAAGTTAAGTGCCGCTGACAGGCGTCTTTGGGCAGAAAGAGAGCTCCGGAGCGCACAGAGACCGGCACAGTGCTCTCTGCAGGAATAGCCGCTTGATCGCATCCGAGAGACGGAGAGCGCGGTACCTTCTAGGATGCGAAGAGTGAAACCGCACAACACCCGGACTGTGTCCGCAGCTTTCTAACTGCTAGAAGTTCATGGCTTACCACTCGCCTGCCTCATGTATTGGCATTAGCATTCGAATGCAAAGTATTCTTGGACAACTTTGCTGTCCTTGTTGCTAGTTCTGCCCCAGCCCACCATGGCTGACATTACTCTTCCCATTAGTTTCTGAGATGCCGAGAAGTCGGGAATTTAGAACACAAGTCCGGAGACGTATACTGTGCTGGTACAGTTTCTCCTTGCTAGACAGAGTGGAAAAGCATTTTGCTGAGATGCAGAAGACAAGAAATGCAGAATATGGAGATACGGAGCTGTCCGAAGTTAAGTGCCGCTGCCAGGCGTCTTTGGGCAGAAAGAGAGCTCCGGAGCGCACAGAGACCGGCACAGTGCTCTCTGCGCGAATAGCCGCTTGATCGCATCCGAGAAACGGAGAGCGCGGTACCTTCTAGGATGCGAAGAGTGAAGCCGCCCAACACCCGGACTGTGTCCGCAGCTTTCTAGCTGGTAGATGTTCATGGCTTACCACTCGCCTGCCTCATGTATTGGCATTAGCTTTCGAATGCAAAGTATTCTTGGACAACTTTGCTGTGCTTGTTGCTAGTTCTGCCCCAGCCCACCATGGATAACCTTGCTCTTCCCGTTAGTTTCTGTAATACCGAGAGGTCGGGAATTTAGAACACAAGTCCGGGGACGTATACTGTGCTGGCAGTTTCTCCTTGCTAGACAGAGTGGAAAAGCATTTTGCTGAGCTGCAGAAGACAAGAAATGCAGAATACGGAGATACGGAGCTGTCCGAAGTTAAGTGCCGCTGCCAGGCGTCTTTGGGCAGAAAGAGAGCTCCGGAGCGCACAGAGACCGGCACAGTGCTCTCTGCGCGAATAGCCGCTTGATCACATCCGAGAGACGGAGAGCGCGGTACCTTCTAGGATGCGAAGAGTGAAGCCGCACAACACCCGGACTGTGTCCGCAGCTTTCTAACTGCTAGAAGTTCATGGCTTACCACTCGCCTGCCTCATGTATTGGCATTCGCATTCGAATGCAAAGTATTCTTGGACAACTTTGCTGTGCTTGTTGCTAGTTCTGCCCCACCCCACCATGGCTGACATTGCTCTTCCCATTAGTTTCTGAGATGCCGAGAAGTCGGGAATTTAGAACACAAGTCCGGGGAGGTATACTGTGCTGGCACAGTTTCTCCTTGCTAGACAGAGTGGAAACGCATTTTGCTGAGATGCAGAAGACAAGAAATGCAGAATAGGGAGATACGGAGCTGTCCGAAGTTAAGTGCCGCTGCCAGGCGTCTTTGGGCAGAAAGAGAGCTCCGGAGCGCACAGAGACCGGCACAGTGCTCTCTGCGCGAATAGCCGCTTGATCGCATCCGAGAGACGGAGAGCGCGGTACCTTCTAGGATGCGAAGAGTGAAGCCACACAACACCCGTACTGTGTCCGCAGCTTTCTAACTGCTAGAAGTTCATGGCTTACCACTCGCCTGCCTCATGTATTGGCATTAGCATTCGAATGCAAAGTATTCTTGGATGACTTTGCTGTGCTTGTTGCTAGTTCTGCCCCAGCCCGCCAGGGATAACCTTGCTCTTCCCATTAGTTTCTGAGATGCCGAGAAGTCGGGAATTTAGAACACAAGTCCGGAGACGTATACTGTGCTGGTACAGTTTCTCCTTGCTAGACAGAGTGGAAAAGCATTTTGCTGAGATGCAGAAGACAAGAAATGCAGAATACGGAGATACGGAGCTGTCCGAAGTTAAGTGCCGCTGCCAGGCGTCTTTGGGCAGAAAGAGAGCTCCGGAGCGCACAGAGACCGGCACAGTGCTCTCTGCGCGAATAGCCGCTTGATCGCATCCGAGAAACGGAGAGCGCGGTACCTTCTAGGATGCGAAGAGTGAAGCCGCCCAACACCCGGACTGTGTCCGCAGCTTTCTAGCTGCTAGATGTTCATGGCTTACCACTCGCCTGCCTCATGTATTGGCATTAGCTTTCGAATGCAAAGTATTCTTGGACAACTTTGCTGTGCTTGTTGCTAGTTCTGCCCCAGCCCACCATGGATAACCTTGCCCTTCCCGTTAGTTTCTGTAATACCGAGAGGTCGGGAATTTAGAACACAAGTCCGGGGACGTATACTGTGCTGGCAGTTTCTCCTTGCTAGACAGAGTGGAAAAGCATTTTGCTGAGCTGCAGAAGACAAGAAATGCAGAATACGGAGATACGGAGCTGTCCGAAGTTAAGTGCCGCTGCCAGGCGTCTTTGGGCAGAAAGAGAGCTCCGGAGCGCACAGAGACCGGCACAGTGCTCTCTGCGCGAATAGCCGCTTGATCGCATCCGAGAAACGGAGAGCGCGGTACCTTCTAGGATGCGAAGAGTGAAGCCGCCCAACACCCGGACTGTGTCCGCAGCTTTCTAGCTGCTAGATGTTCATGGCTTACCACTCGCCTGCCTCATGTATTGGCATTAGCTTTCGAATGCAAAGTATTCTTGGACAACTTTGCTGTGCTTGTTGCTAGTTCTGCCCCAGCCCACCATGGATAACCTTGCCCTTCCCGTTAGTTTCTGTAATACCGAGAGGTCGGGAATTTAGAACACAAGTCCGGGGACGTATACTGTGCTGGCAGTTTCTCCTTGCTAGACAGAGTGGAAAAGCATTTTGCTGAGCTGCAGAAGACAAGAAATGCAGAATACGGAGATACGGAGATGTCCGAAGTTAAGTGCCGCTGCCAGGCGTCTTTGGGCAGAAAGAGAGCTCCGGAGCGCACAGAGACCAGCACAGTGCTCTCTGCGCGAATAGCCGCTTGATCGCATCCGAGAGACGGAGAGCGCGGTACCTTCTAGGATGCGAAGAGTGAAACCGCACAACACCCGGACTGTGTCCTCAGCTTTCTAACTGCTAGAAGTTCATGGCTTACCACTCGCCTGCCTCATGTATTGGCATTAGCATTCGAATGCAAAGCATTCTTGGACAACTTTGCTGTGCTTGTTGCTAGTTCTGCCCCACCCCACCATGGCTGACATTGCTCTTCCCATTAGTTTCTGAGATGCCGAGAAGTCGGGAATTTAGAACACAAGTCCGGGGAGGTATACTGTGCTGGCACAGTTTCTCCTTGCTAGACAGAGTGGAAACGCATTTTGCTGAGATGCAGAAGACAAGAAATGCAGAATAGGGAGATACGGAGCTGTCCGAAGTTAAGTGCCGCTGCCAGGCATCTTTGGGCAGAAAGAGAGCTCCGGAGCGCACAGAGACCGGCACAGTGCTCTCTGCGGGAATAGCCGCTTGATCGCATCCGAGAGACGGAGAGCGCGGTACCTTCTAGGATGTGAAGAGTGACGCCGCACAACACCCGGACTGTGTCCGCAGCTTTCTAACTGCTAGAAGTTCATGGCTTACCACTCGCCTGCCTCATGTATTGGCATTAGCATTCGAATGCAAAGTATTCTTGGACAACTTTGCTGTCCTTGTTGCTAGTTCTGCCCCAGCCCACCATGGCTGACATTACTCTTCCCATTAGTTTCTGAGATGCCGAGAAGTCGGGAATTTAGAACACAAGTCCGGAGACGTATACTGTGCTGGTACAGTTTCTCCTTGCTAGACAGAGTGGAAAAGCATTTTTCTGAGATGCAGAAGACAAGAAATGCAGAATACGGAGATACGGAGCTGTCCGAAGTTAAGTGCCGCTGCCAGGCGTCTTTGGGCAGAAAGAGAGCTCCGGAGCGCACAGAGACCGGCACAGTGCTCTCTGCGCGAATAGCCGCTTGATCGCATCCGAGAGACGGAACGAGCGGTACCTTCTAGGATGCGAAGAGTGAAGCCGCACAACACCCGGACTGTGTCCGCAGCTTTCTAACTGCTAGAAGTTCATGGCTTACCACTCGCCTGCCTCATGTATTAGCATTAGAATTTGAATGAAAGGTATTCTTGGACAACTTTGTTGTGCTTGCTGCTAGTTCTGCCCCAGCCCACCATGGATAACCTTGCTCTTCCCGTTAGTTTCTGTAATACCGAGAGGTCGGGAATTTAGAACACAAGTCCGGGGACGTATACTGTGCTGGCACAGTTTCTCCTTGCTAGACAGAGTGGAAAAGCATTTTGCTGAGATGCAGAAGACAAGAAATGCAGAATTGGGAGATACGGAGCTGTCCGAAGTTAAGTGCCGCTGCCACGCGTCTTTGGGCAGAAAGAGAGCTCCGGAGCGCACAGTGACCGGCACAGTGCTCTCTGCGCGAATAGCCGCTTGATCGCATCCGAGAGACGGGGTGCGCGGTACCTTCTAGGATGCGAAGAGTGAAGCCGCACAACACCCGGACTGTGTCCGCAGCTTTCTAACTGCTAGAAGTTCATGGCTTACCACTCGCCTGCCTCTTCAATTGGCATTAGCATTCGAATGCAAGGTATTCTTGGACAACTTTGTTGTGCTTGCTGCTAGGTCTGCCCCAGCCCACCATGGAAAACCTTGCTCGTCCCGTTAGTTTCTGAGTTGCCGAGACGTCGGGAATTTAGAACAATGTCCGGGGAGGTATACTGTGCTGGCACAGTTTCTCCTTGCTAGACAGAGTGGAAAAGCATTTTGCTGAGATGCAGAAGAGGAGAAATGCAGAATACAGAGATACGGAGCTGTCCGAAGTTAAGTGCCGCTGACAGGCGTCTTTGGGCAGAAAGAGAGCTCCGGAGCGCACAGTGACCGGCACAGTGCTCTCTGCGCGAATAGCCGCTTGATCGCATCCGAGAGACGGAACGAGCGGTACCTTCTAGGATGCGAAGAGTGACGCTGCACAACACCCGGACTGTGTCCGCAGCTTTCTAACTGCTAGAAGTTCATGGCTTACCACTCGCCTGCCGCATGTATTGGCAGTAGCATTGGAATGCAAGGTATTCTTGGACAACTTTGCTGTGCTTGCTGCTAGTTCTGCCCCAGCCCACCATGGAAAACCTTGCTCTTCCCGTTAGTTTCTGAGATGCCGAGAAGTCGGGAATTTAGAACACAAGTCCGGAGACGTATACTGTGCTGGCACAGTTTCTCCTTGCTTGACAGAGTGGAAAAGCATTTTGCTGAGATGCAGAAGACAAGAAATGCAGAATACGGAGATACGGAGCTGTCCGAAGTTAAGTGCCGCTGCCAGGCCTCTTTGGGCAGAAAGAGAGCTCCGGAGCGCACAGAGACCGGCACAGTGCTCTCTGCGCGAATAGCCGCTTGATCGCATCCGAGAGACGGAGAGCGCGGTACCTTCTAGGATGCGAAGAGTGAAGCCACACAACACCCGTACTGTGTCCGCAGCTTTCTAACTGCTAGAAGTTCATGGCTTACCACTCGCCTGCCTCATGTATTGGCATTAGCATTCGAATGCAAAGTATTCTTGGATGACTTTGCTGTGCTTGTTGCTAGTTCTGCCCCAGCCCGCCAGGGATAACCTTGCTCTTCCCATTAGTTTCTGAGATGCCGAGAAGTCGGGAATTTAGAACACAAGTCCGGAGACGTATACTGTGCTGGTACAGTTTCTCCTTGCTAGACAGAGTGGAAAAGCATTTTGCTGAGATGCAGAAGACAAGAAATGCAGAATACGGAGATACGGAGCTGTCCGAAGTTAAGTGCCGCTGCCAGGCGTCTTTGGGCAGAAAGAGAGCTCCGCAGCGCACAGAGACCGGCACAGTGCTCTCTGCGCGAATAGCCGCTTGATCGCATCCGAGAAACGGAGAGCGCGGTACCTTCTAGGATGCGAAGAGTGAAGCCGCCCAACACCCGGACTGTGTCCGCAGCTTTCTAGCTGCTAGATGTTCATGGCTTACCACTCGCCTGCCTCATGTATTGGCATTAGCTTTCGAATGCAAAGTATTCTTGGACAACTTTGCTGTGCTTGTTGCTAGTTCTGCCCCAGCCCACCATGGATAACCTTGCCCTTCCCGTTAGTTTCTGTAATACCGAGAGGTCGGGAATTTAGAACACAAGTCCGGGGACGTATACTGTGCTGGCAGTTTCTCCTTGCTAGACAGAGTGGAAAAGCATTTTGCTGAGCTGCAGAAGACAAGAAATGCAGAATACGGAGATACGGAGCTGTCCGAAGTTAAGTGCCGCTGCCAGGCGTCTTTGGGCAGAAAGAGAGCTCCGGAGCGCACAGAGACCGGCACAGTGCTCTCTGCGCGAATAGCCGCTTGATCGCATCCGAGAAACGGAGAGCGCGGTACCTTCTAGGATGCGAAGAGTGAAGCCGCCCAACACCCGGACTGTGTCCGCAGCTTTCTAGCTGCTAGATGTTCATGGCTTACCACTCGCCTGCCTCATGTATTGGCATTAGCTTTCGAATGCAAAGTATTCTTGGACAACTTTGCTGTGCTTGTTGCTAGTTCTGCCCCAGCCCACCATGGATAACCTTGCCCTTCCCGTTAGTTTCTGTAATACCGAGAGGTCGGGAATTTAGAACACAAGTCCGGGGACGTATACTGTGCTGGCAGTTTCTCCTTGCTAGACAGAGTGGAAAAGCATTTTGCTGAGCTGCAGAAGACAAGAAATGCAGAATACGGAGATACGGAGCTGTCCGAAGTTAAGTGCCGCTGCCAGGCGTCTTTGGGCAGAAAGAGAGCTCCGGAGCGCACAGAGACCGGCACAGTGCTCTCTGCGCGAATAGCCGCTTGATCGCATCCGAGAAACGGAGAGCGCGGTACCTTCTAGGATGCGAAGAGTGAAGCCGCCCAACACCCGCACTGTGTCCGCAGCTTTCTAGCTGCTAGATGTTCATGGCTTACCACTCGCCTGCCTCATGTATTGGCATTAGCTTTCGAATGCAAAGTATTCTTGGACAACTTTGCTGTGCTTGTTGCTAGTTCTGCCCCAGCCCACCATGGATAACCTTGCTCTTCCCGTTAGTTTCTGTAATACCGAGAGGTCGGGAATTTAGAACACAAGTCCGGGGACGTATACTGTGCTGGCAGTTTCTCCTTGCTAGACAGAGTGGAAAAGCATTTTGCTGAGCTGCAGAAGACAAGAAATGCAGAATACGGAGATACGGAGCTGTCCGAAGTTAAGTGCCGCTGCCAGGCGTCTTTGGGCAGAAAGAGAGCTCCGGAGCGCACAGAGACCGGCACAGTGCTCTCTGCGCGAATAGCCGCTTGATCGCATCCGAGAGACGGAGAGCGCGGTACCTTCTAGGATGCGAAGAGTGAAACCGCACAACACCCGGACTGTGTCCGCAGCTTTCTAACTGCTAGAAGTTCATGGCTTACCACTCGCCTGCCTCATGTATTGGCATTAGCATTCGAATGCAAAGTATTCTTGGACAACTTTGCTGTGCTTGTTGCTAGTTCTGCCCCACCCCACCATGGCTGACATTGCTCTTCCCATTAGTTTCTGAGATGCCGAGAAGTCGGGAATTTAGAACACAAGTCCGGGGAGGTATACTGTGCTGGCACAGTTTCTCCTTGCTAGACAGAGTGGAAACGCATTTTGCTGAGATGCAGAAGACAAGAAATGCAGAATAGGGAGATACGGAGCTGTCCGAAGTTAAGTGCCGCTGCCAGGCGTCTTTGGGCAGAAAGAGAGCTCCGGAGCGCACAGAGACCGGCACAGTGCTCTCTGCAGGAATAGCCGCTTGATCGCATCCGAGAGACGGAGAGCGCGGTACCTTCTAGGATGTGAAGAGTGACGCCGCACAACACCCGGACTGTGTCCGCAGCTTTCTAACTGCTAGAAGTTCATGGCTTACCACTCGCCTGCCTCATGTATTGGCATTAGCATTCGAATGCAAAGTATTCTTGGACAACTTTGCTGTCCTTGTTGCTAGTTCTGCCCCAGCCCACCATGGCTGACATTACTCTTCCCATTAGTTTCTGAGATGCCGAGAAGTCGGGAATTTAGAACACAAGTCCGGAGACGTATACTGTGCTGGTACAGTTTCTCCTTGCTAGACAGAGTGGAAAAGCATTTTGCTGAGATGCAGAAGACAAGAAATGCAGAATATGGAGATACGGAGCTGTCCGAAGTTAAGTGCCGCTGCCAGGCGTCTTTGGGCAGAAAGAGAGCTCCGGAGCGCACAGAGACCGGCACAGTGCTCTCTGCGCGAATAGCCGCTTGATCGCATCCGAGAAACGGAGAGCGCGGTACCTTCTAGGATGCGAAGAGTGAAGCCGCCCAACACCCGGACTGTGTCCGCAGCTTTCTAGCTGGTAGATGTTCATGGCTTACCACTCGCCTGCCTCATGTATTGGCATTAGCTTTCGAATGCAAAGTATTCTTGGACAACTTTGCTGTGCTTGTTGCTAGTTCTGCCCCAGCCCACCATGGATAACCTTGCTCTTCCCGTTAGTTTCTGTAATACCGAGAGGTCGGGAATTTAGAACACAAGTCCGGGGACGTATACTGTGCTGGCAGTTTCTCCTTGCTAGACAGAGTGGAAAAGCATTTTGCTGAGCTGCAGAAGACAAGAAATGCAGAATACGGAGATACGGAGCTGTCCGAAGTTAAGTGCCGCTGCCAGGCGTCTTTGGGCAGAAAGAGAGCTCCGGAGCGCACAGAGACCGGCACAGTGCTCTCTGCGCGAATAGCCGCTTGATCACATCCGAGAGACGGAGAGCGCGGTACCTTCTAGGATGCGAAGAGTGAAGCCGCACAACACCCGGACTGTGTCCGCAGCTTTCTAACTGCTAGAAGTTCATGGCTTACCACTCGCCTGCCTCATGTATTGGCATTCGCATTCGAATGCAAAGTATTCTTGGACAACTTTGCTGTGCTTGTTGCTAGTTCTGCCCCACCCCACCATGGCTGACATTGCTCTTCCCATTAGTTTCTGAGATGCCGAGAAGTCGGGAATTTAGAACACAAGTCCGGGGAGGTATACTGTGCTGGCACAGTTTCTCCTTGCTAGACAGAGTGGAAACGCATTTTGCTGAGATGCAGAAGACAAGAAATGCAGAATAGGGAGATACGGAGCTGTCCGAAGTTAAGTGCCGCTGCCAGGCGTCTTTGGGCAGAAAGAGAGCTCCGGAGCGCACAGAGACCGGCACAGTGCTCTCTGCGCGAATAGCCGCTTGATCGCATCCGAGAGACGGAGAGCGCGGTACCTTCTAGGATGCGAAGAGTGAAGCCACACAACACCCGTACTGTGTCCGCAGCTTTCTAACTGCTAGAAGTTCATGGCTTACCACTCGCCTGCCTCATGTATTGGCATTAGCATTCGAATGCAAAGTATTCTTGGATGACTTTGCTGTGCTTGTTGCTAGTTCTGCCCCAGCCCGCCAGGGATAACCTTGCTCTTCCCATTAGTTTCTGAGATGCCGAGAAGTCGGGAATTTAGAACACAAGTCCGGAGACGTATACTGTGCTGGTACAGTTTCTCCTTGCTAGACAGAGTGGAAAAGCATTTTGCTGAGATGCAGAAGACAAGAAATGCAGAATACGGAGATACGGAGCTGTCCGAAGTTAAGTGCCGCTGCCAGGCGTCTTTGGGCAGAAAGAGAGCTCCGGAGCGCACAGAGACCGGCACAGTGCTCTCTGCGCGAATAGCCGCTTGATCGCATCCGAGAAACGGAGAGCGCGGTACCTTCTAGGATGCGAAGAGTGAAGCCGCCCAACACCCGGACTGTGTCCGCAGCTTTCTAGCTGCTAGATGTTCATGGCTTACCACTCGCCTGCCTCATGTATTGGCATTAGCTTTCGAATGCAAAGTATTCTTGGACAACTTTGCTGTGCTTGTTGCTAGTTCTGCCCCAGCCCACCATGGATAACCTTGCCCTTCCCGTTAGTTTCTGTAATACCGAGAGGTCGGGAATTTAGAACACAAGTCCGGGGACGTATACTGTGCTGGCAGTTTCTCCTTGCTAGACAGAGTGGAAAAGCATTTTGCTGAGCTGCAGAAGACAAGAAATGCAGAATACGGAGATACGGAGCTGTCCGAAGTTAAGTGCCGCTGCCAGGCGTCTTTGGGCAGAAAGAGAGCTCCGGAGCGCACAGAGACCGGCACAGTGCTCTCTGCGCGAATAGCCGCTTGATCGCATCCGAGAAACGGAGAGCGCGGTACCTTCTAGGATGCGAAGAGTGAAGCCGCCCAACACCCGGACTGTGTCCGCAGCTTTCTAGCTGCTAGATGTTCATGGCTTACCACTCGCCTGCCTCATGTATTGGCATTAGCTTTCGAATGCAAAGTATTCTTGGACAACTTTGCTGTGCTTGTTGCTAGTTCTGCCCCAGCCCACCATGGATAACCTTGCCCTTCCCGTTAGTTTCTGTAATACCGAGAGGTCGGGAATTTAGAACACAAGTCCGGGGACGTATACTGTGCTGGCAGTTTCTCCTTGCTAGACAGAGTGGAAAAGCATTTTGCTGAGCTGCAGAAGACAAGAAATGCAGAATACGGAGATACGGAGCTGTCCGAAGTTAAGTGCCGCTGCCAGGCGTCTTTGGGCAGAAAGAGAGCTCCGGAGCGCACAGAGACCAGCACAGTGCTCTCTGCGCGAATAGCCGCTTGATCGCATCCGAGAGACGGAGAGCGCGGTACCTTCTAGGATGCGAAGAGTGAAACCGCACAACACCCGGACTGTGTCCGCAGCTTTCTAACTGCTAGAAGTTCATGGCTTACCACTCGCCTGCCTCATGTATTGGCATTAGCATTCGAATGCAAAGCATTCTTGGACAACTTTGCTGTGCTTGTTGCTAGTTCTGCCCCACCCCACCATGGCTGACATTGCTCTTCCCATTAGTTTCTGAGATGCCGAGAAGTCGGGAATTTAGAACACAAGTCCGGGGAGGTATACTGTGCTGGCACAGTTTCTCCTTGCTAGACAGAGTGGAAACGCATTTTGCTGAGATGCAGAAGACAAGAAATGCAGAATAGGGAGATACGGAGCTGTCCGAAGTTAAGTGCCGCTGCCAGGCATCTTTGGGCAGAAAGAGAGCTCCGGAGCGCACAGAGACCGGCACAGTGCTCTCTGCGCGAATAGCCGCTTGATCGCATCCGAGAGACGGGGTGCGCGGTACCTTCTAGGATGCGAAGAGTGAAGCCGCACAACACCCGGACTGTGTCCGCAGCTTTCTAACTGCTAGAAGTTCATGGCTTACCACTCGCCTGCCTCTTCAATTGGCATTAGCATTCGAATGCAAGGTATTCTTGGACAACTTTGTTGTGCTTGCTGCTAGGTCTGCCCCAGCCCACCATGGAAAACCTTGCTCGTCCCGTTAGTTTCTGAGTTGCCGAGACGTCGGGAATTTAGAACAATGTCCGGGGAGGTATACTGTGCTGGCACAGTTTCTCCTTGCTAGACAGAGTGGAAAAGCATTTTGCTGAGATGCAGAAGAGGAGAAATGCAGAATACAGAGATACGGAGCTGTCCGAAGTTAAGTGCCGCTGACAGGCGTCTTTGGGCAGAAAGAGAGCTCCGGAGCGCACAGTGACCGGCACAGTGCTCTCTGCGCGAATAGCCGCTTGATCGCATCCGAGAGACGGAACGAGCGGTACCTTCTAGGATGCGAAGAGTGACGCTGCACAACACCCGGACTGTGTCCGCAGCTTTCTAACTGCTAGAAGTTCATGGCTTACCACTCGCCTGCCGCATGTATTGGCAGTAGCATTGGAATGCAAGGTATTCTTGGACAACTTTGCTGTGCTTGCTGCTAGTTCTGCCCCAGCCCACCATGGAAAACCTTGCTCTTCCCGTTAGTTTCTGAGATGCCGAGAAGTCGGGAATTTAGAACACAAGTCCGGAGACGTATACTGTGCTGGCACAGTTTCTCCTTGCTTGACAGAGTGGAAAAGCATTTTGCTGAGATGCAGAAGACAAGAAATGCAGAATACGGAGATACGGAGCTGTCCGAAGTTAAGTGCCGCTGCCAGGCCTCTTTGGGCAGAAAGAGAGCTCCGGAGCGCACAGAGACCGGCACAGTGCTCTCTGCGCGAATAGCCGCTTGATCTCATCCGAGAGACGGAGAGCGCGGTACCTTCTAGGATGCGAAGAGTGACGCCGCACAACACCCGGACTGTGTCCGCAGCTTTCTAACTGCTAGAAGTTCATGGCTTACCACTCGCCTGCCTCTTCAATTGGCATTAGCATTCGAATGCAAGGTATTCTTGGACAACTTTGCTGTGCTTGTTGCTCGTTCTGCCCCAGCCCACCAGGGATAACCTTGCTCTTCCCATTAGTTTCTGAGATGCCGAGAAGTCGGGAATTTAGAACACAAGTCCGGAGACGTATACTGTGCTGGTACAGTTTCTCCTTGCTAGACGGAGTGGAAAAGCATTTTGCTGAGATGCAGAAGACAAGAAATGCAGAATACGGAGATACGGAGCTGTCCGAAGTTAAGTGCCGCTGCCAGGCGTATTTGGGCAGAAAGAGAGCTCCGGAGCGCACAGTGACCGGCACAGTGCTCTCTGCGCGAATAGCCGCTTGATCGCATCCGAGAGACGGGGTGCGCGGTACCTTCTAGGATGCGAAGAGTGAAGCCGCACAACACCCGGACTGTGTCCGCAGCTTTCTAACTGCTAGAAGTTCATGGCTTACCACTCGCCTGCCTCTTCAATTGGCATTAGCATTCGAATGCAAGGTATTCTTGGACAACTTTGTTGTGCTTGCTGCTAGGTCTGCCCCAGCCCACCATGGAAAACCTTGCTCGTCCCGTTAGTTTCTGAGTTGCCGAGAAGTCGGGAATTTAGAACACAAGTCCGGAGACGTATACTGTGCTGGCACAGTTTCTCCTTGCTTGACAGAGTGGAAAAGCATTTTGCTGAGATGCAGAAGACAAGAAATGCAGAATACGGAGATACGGAGCTGTCCGAAGTTAAGTGCCGCTGCCAGGCCTCTTTGGGCAGAAAGAGAGCTCCGGAGCGCACAGAGACCGGCACAGTGCTCTCTGCGCGAATAGCCGCTTGATCTCATCCGAGAGACGGAGAGCGCGGTACCTTCTAGGATGCGAAGAGTGACGCCGCACAACACCCGGACTGTGTCCGCAGCTTTCTAACTGCTAGAAGTTCATGGCTTACCACTCGCCTGCCTCTTCAATTGGCATTAGCATTCGAATGCAAGGTATTCTTGGACAACTTTGCTGTGCTTGTTGCTCGTTCTGCCCCAGCCCACCAGGGATAACCTTGCTCTTCCCATTAGTTTCTGAGATGCCGAGAAGTCGGGAATTTAGAACACAAGTCCGGAGACGTATACTGTGCTGGTACAGTTTCTCCTTGCTAGACGGAGTGGAAAAGCATTTTGCTGAGATGCAGAAGACAAGAAATGCAGAATACGGAGATATGGAGCTGTCCGAAGTTAAGTGCCGCTGCCAGGCGTATTTGGGCAGAAAGAGAGCTCCGGAGCGCACAGTGACCGGCACAGTGCTCTCTGCGCGAATAGCCGCTTGATCGCATCCGAGAGACGGAGAGCGCGGTACCTTCTAGGATGCGAAGAGTGACGCCGCACAACACCCGGACTGTGTCCGCAGCTTTCTAACTGCTGGAAGTTCATGGCTTACCACTCGCCTGCCTCATGTATTAGCACTAGCATTCGAATGCAAGGTATTCTTGGACAACTTTGCTGTGCTTGTTGCTAGTTCTGTCCCAGGCCACCATGGAAAACCTTGCTCTTCCCGTTAGTTTCTGAGATGCCGAGTAGTCGGGAATTTAGAACACAAGTCCGGAGACGTATACTGTGCTGGCACAGTTTCTCCTTTCTTGACAGAGTGGAAAAGCATTTTGCTGAGATGCAGAAGACAAGAAATGCAGAATACGGAGATACGGAGCTGTCCGAAGTCAAGTGCCGCTGACAGGCGTCTTTGGGCAGAAAGAGAGCCCCGGAGCGCACAGAGACCGGCACAGTGCTCTCTGCGCGAATAGCCGCTTGATCGCATCCGAGAGACGGAGAGCGCGGTACCTTCTAGGATGCGAAGAGTGAAGCCACACAACACCCGTACTGTGTCCGCAGCTTTCTAACTGCTAGAAGTTCATGGCTTACCACTCGCCTGCCTCATGTATTGGCATTAGCATTCGAATGCAAAGTATTCTTGGATGACTTTGCTGTGCTTGTTGCTAGTTCTGCCCCAGCCCGCCAGGGATAACCTTGCTCTTCCCATTAGTTTCTGAGATGCCGAGAAGTCGGGAATTTAGAACACAAGTCCGGGGAGGTATACTGTGCTGGCACAGTTTCTCCTTGCTAGACAGAGTGGAAAAGCATTTTGCTGAGATGCAGAAGAGGAGAAATGCAGAATACAGAGATACGGAGCTGTCCGAAGTTAAGTGCCGCTGACAGGCGTCTTTGGGCAGAAAGAGAGCTCCGGAGCGCACAGTGACCGGCACAGTGCTCTCTGCGCGAATAGCCGCTTGATCGCATCCGAGAGACGGAACGAGCGGTACCTTCTAGGATGCGAAGAGTGACGCTGCACAACACCCGGACTGTGTCCGCAGCTTTCTAACTGCTAGAAGTTCATGGCTTACCACTCGCCTGTCTCATGTATTGGCAGTAGCATTGGAATGCAAGGTATTCTTGGACAACTTTGCTGTGCTTGCTGCTAGTTCTGCCCCAGCCCACCATGGAAAACCTTGCTCTTCCCGTTAGTTTCTGAGATGCCGAGAAGTCGGGAATTTAGAACACAAGTCCGGAGACGTATACTGTGCTGGCACAGTTTCTCCTTGCTTGACAGAGTGGAAAAGCATTTTGCTGAGATGCAGAAGACAAGAAATGCAGAATACGGAGATACGGAGCTGTCCGAAGTTAAGTGCCGCTGCCAGGCCTCTTTGGGCAGAAAGAGAGCTCCGGAGCGCACAGAGACCGGCACAGTGCTCTCTGCGCGAATAGCCGCTTGATCTCATCCGAGAGACGGAGAGCGCGGTACCTTCTAGGATGCGAAGAGTGACGCCGCACAACACCCGGACTGTGTCCGCAGCTTTCTAACTGCTAGAAGTTCATGGCTTACCACTCGCCTGCCTCTTCAATTGGCATTAGCATTCGAATGCAAGGTATTCTTGGACAACTTTGCTGTGCTTGTTGCTCGTTCTGCCCCAGCCCACCAGGGATAACCTTGCTCTTCCCATTAGTTTCTGAGATGCCGAGAAGTCGGGAATTTAGAACACAAGTCCGGAGACGTATACTGTGCTGGTACAGTTTCTCCTTGCTAGACGGAGTGGAAAAGCATTTTGCTGAGATGCAGAAGACAAGAAATGCAGAATACGGAGATATGGAGCTGTCCGAAGTTAAGTGCCGCTGCCACGCGTCTTTGGGCAGAAAGAGAGCTCCGGAGCGCACAGTGACCGGCACAGTGCTCTCTGCGCGAATAGCCGCTTGATCGCATCCGAGAGACGGGGTGCGCGGTACCTTCTAGGATGCGAAGAGTGAAGCCGCACAACACCCGGACTGTGTCCGCAGCTTTCTAACTGCTAGAAGTTCATGGCTTACCACTCGCCTGCCTCTTCAATTGGCATTAGCATTCGAATGCAAGGTATTCTTGGACAACTTTGCTGTGCTTGTTGCTCGTTCTGCCCCAGCCCACCAGGGATAACCTTGCTCTTCCCATTAGTTTCTGAGATGCCGAGAAGTCGGGAATTTAGAACACAAGTCCGGAGACGTATACTGTGCTGGTACAGTTTCTCCTTGCTAGACGGAGTGGAAAAGCATTTTGCTGAGATGCAGAAGACAAGAAATGCAGAATACGGAGATATGGAGCTGTCCGAAGTTAAGTGCCGCTGCCAGGCGTATTTGGGCAGAAAGAGAGCTCCGGAGCGCACAGTGACCGGCACAGTGCTCTCTGCGCGAATAGCCGCTTGATCGCATCCGAGAGACGGGGTGCGCGGTACCTTCTAGGATGCGAAGAGTGAAGCCGCACAACACCCGGACTGTGTCCGCAGCTTTCTAACTGCTAGAAGTTCATGGCTTACCACTCGCCTGCCTCTTCAATTGGCATTAGCATTCGAATGCAAGGTATTCTTGGACAACTTTGTTGTGCTTGCTGCTAGGTCTGCCCCAGCCCACCATGGAAAACCTTGCTCGTCCCGTTAGTTTCTGAGTTGCCGAGACGTCGGGAATTTAGAACAATGTCCGGGGAGGTATACTGTGCTGGCACAGTTTCTCCTTGCTAGACAGAGTGGAAAAGCATTTTTGCTGAGATGCAGAAGAGGAGAAATGCAGAATACAGAGATACGGAGCTGTCCGAAGTTAAGTGCCGCTGACAGGCGTCTTTGGGCAGAAAGAGAGCTCCGGAGCGCACAGTGACCGGCACAGTGCTCTCTGCGCGAATAGCCGCTTGATCGCATCCGAGAGACGGAACGAGCGGTACCTTCTAGGATGCGAAGAGTGACGCTGCACAACACCCGGACTGTGTCCGCAGCTTTCTAACTGCTAGAAGTTCATGGCTTACCACTCGCCTGTCTCATGTATTGGCAGTAGCATTGGAATGCAAGGTATTCTTGGACAACTTTGCTGTGCTTGCTGCTAGTTCTGCCCCAGCCCACCATGGAAAACCTTGCTCTTCCCGTTAGTTTCTGAGATGCCGAGAAGTCGGGAATTTAGAACACAAGTCCGGAGACGTATACTGTGCTGGCACAGTTTCTCCTTGCTTGACAGAGTGGAAAAGCATTTTGCTGAGATGCAGAAGACAAGAAATGCAGAATACGGAGATACGGAGCTGTCCGAAGTTAAGTGCCGCTGCCAGGCCTCTTTGGGCAGAAAGAGAGCTCCGGAGCGCACAGAGACCGGCACAGTGCTCTCTGCGCGAATAGCCGCTTGATCTCATCCGAGAGACGGAGAGCGCGGTACCTTCTAGGATGCGAAGAGTGACGCCGCACAACACCCGGACTGTGTCCGCAGCTTTCTAACTGCTAGAAGTTCATGGCTTACCACTCGCCTGCCTCTTCAATTGGCATTAGCATTCGAATGCAAGGTATTCTTGGACAACTTTGCTGTGCTTGTTGCTCGTTCTGCCCCAGCCCACCAGGGATAACCTTGCTCTTCCCATTAGTTTCTGAGATGCCGAGAAGTCGGGAATTTAGAACACAAGTCCGGAGACGTATACTGTGCTGGTACAGTTTCTCCTTGCTAGACGGAGTGGAAAAGCATTTTGCTGAGATGCAGAAGACAAGAAATGCAGAATACGGAGATATGGAGCTGTCCGAAGTTAAGTGCCGCTGCCAGGCGTATTTGGGCAGAAAGAGAGCTCCGGAGCGCACAGTGACCGGCACAGTGCTCTCTGCGCGAATAGCCGCTTGATCGCATCCGAGAGACGGAGAGCGCGGTACCTTCTAGGATGCGAAGAGTGACGCCGCACAACACCCGGACTGTGTCCGCAGCTTTCTAACTGCTGGAAGTTCATGGCTTACCACTCGCCTGCCTCATGTATTAGCACTAGCATTCGAATGCAAGGTATTCTTGGACAACTTTGCTGTGCTTGTTGCTAGTTCTGTCCCAGGCCACCATGGAAAACCTTGCTCTTCCCGTTAGTTTCTGAGATGCCGAGTAGTCGGGAATTTAGAACACAAGTCCGGAGACGTATACTGTGCTGGCACAGTTTCTCCTTTCTTGACAGAGTGGAAAAGCATTTTGCTGAGATGCAGAAGACAAGAAATGCAGAATACGGAGATACGGAGCTGTCCAAAGTCAAGTGCCGCTGACAGGCGTCTTTGGGCAGAAAGAGAGCCCCGGAGCGCACAGAGACCGGCACAGTGCTCTCTGCGCGAATAGCTGCTTGATCGCATCCGAGAGACGGAGAGCGCGGTACCTTCTAGGATGCGAAGAGTGAAGCCACACAACACCCGTACTGTGTCCGCAGCTTTCTAACTGCTAGAAGTTCATGGCTTACCACTCGCCTGCCTCATGTATTGGCATTAGCATTCGAATGCAAAGTATTCTTGGATGACTTTGCTGTGCTTGTTGCTAGTTCTGCCCCAGCCCGCCAGGGATAACCTTGCTCTTCCCATTAGTTTCTGAGATGCCGAGAAGTCGGGAATTTAGAACACAAGTCCGGAGACGTATACTGTGCTGGTACAGTTTCACCTTGCTAGACAGAGTGGAAAAGCATTTTGCTGAGATGCAGAAGACAAGAAATGCAGAATATGGAGATACGGAGCTGTCCGAAGTTAAGTGCCGCTGCCAGGCGTCTTTGGGCAGAAAGAGAGCTCCGGAGCGCACAGAGACCGGCACAGTGCTCTCTGCGCGAATAGCCGCTTGATCGCATCCGAGAAACGGAGAGCGCGGTACCTTCTAGGATGCGAAGAGTGAAGCCGCCCAACACCCGCACTGTGTCCGCAGCTTTCTAGCTGCTAGATGTTCATGGCTTACCACTCGCCTGCCTCATGTATTGGCATTAGCTTTCGAATGCAAAGTATTCTTGGACAACTTTGCTGTGCTTGTTGCTAGTTCTGCCCCAGCCCACCATGGATAACCTTGCTCTTCCCGTTAGTTTCTGTAATACCGAGAGGTCGGGAATTTAGAACACAAGTCCGGGGACGTATACTGTGCTGGCAGTTTCTCCTTGCTAGACAGAGTGGAAAAGCATTTTGCTGAGCTGCAGAAGACAAGAAATGCAGAATACGGAGATACGGAGCTGTCCGAAGTTAAGTGCCGCTGCCAGGCGTCTTTGGGCAGAAAGAGAGCTCCGGAGCGCACAGAGACCGGCACAGTGCTCTCTGCGCGAATAGCCGCTTGATCGCATCCGAGAGACGGAGAGCGCGGTACCTTCTAGGATGCGAAGAGTGAAGCCGCACAACACCCGGACTGTGTCCGCAGCTTTCTAACTGCTAGAAGTTCATGGCTTACCACTCGCCTGCCTCATGTATTGGCATTCGCATTCGAATGCAAAGTATTCTTGGACAACTTTGCTGTGCTTGTTGCTAGTTCTGCCCCACCCCACCATGGCTGACATTGCTCTTCCCATTAGTTTCTGAGATGCCGAGAAGTCGGGAATTTAGAACACAAGTCCGGAGACGTATACTGTGCTGGTACAGTTTCTCCTTGCTAGACAGAGTGGAAAAGCATTTTGCTGAGATGCAGAAGACAAGAAATGCAGAATACGGAGATACGGAGCTGTCCGAAGTTAAGTGCCGCTGCCAGGCGTCTTTGGGCAGAAAGAGAGCTCCGGAGCGCACAGAGACCGGCACAGTGCTCTCTGCGCGAATAGCCGCTTGATCGCATCCGAGAAACGGAGAGCGCGGTACCTTCTAGGATGCGAAGAGTGAAGCCGCCCAACACCCGGACTGTGTCCGCAGCTTTCTAGCTGCTAGATGTTCATGGCTTACCACTCGCCTGCCTCATGTATTGGCATTAGCTTTCGAATGCAAAGTATTCTTGGACAACTTTGCTGTGCTTGTTGCTAGTTCTGCCCCAGCCCACCATGGATAACCTTGCCCTTCCCGTTAGTTTCTGTAATACCGAGAGGTCGGGAATTTAGAACACAAGTCCGGGGACGTATACTGTGCTGGCAGTTTCTCCTTGCTAGACAGAGTGGAAAAGCATTTTGCTGAGCTGCAGAAGACAAGAAATGCAGAATACGGAGATACGGAGCTGTCCGAAGTTAAGTGCCGCTGCCAGGCGTCTTTGGGCAGAAAGAGAGCTCCGGAGCGCACAGAGACCGGCACAGTGCTCTCTGCGGGAATAGCCGCTTGATCGCATCCGAGAGACGGAGAGCGCGGTACCTTCTAGGATGTGAAGAGTGACGCCGCACAACACCCGGACTGTGTCCGCAGCTTTCTAACTGCTAGAAGTTCATGGCTTACCACTCGCCTGCCTCATGTATTGGCATTAGCATTCGAATGCAAAGTATTCTTGGACAACTTTGCTGTCCTTGTTGCTAGTTCTGCCCCAGCCCACCATGGCTGACATTACTCTTCCCATTAGTTTCTGAGATGCCGAGAAGTCGGGAATTTAGAACACAAGTCCGGAGACGTATACTGTGCTGGTACAGTTTCTCCTTGCTAGACAGAGTGGAAAAGCATTTTGCTGAGATGCAGAAGACAAGAAATGCAGAATATGGAGATACGGAGCTGTCCGAAGTTAAGTGCCGCTGCCAGGCGTCTTTGGGCAGAAAGAGAGCTCCGGAGCGCACAGAGACCGGCACAGTGCTCTCTGCGCGAATAGCCGCTTGTTCGCATCCGAGAAACGGAGAGCGCGGTACCTTCTAGGATGCGAAGAGTGAAGCCGCCCAACACCCGGACTGTGTCCGCAGCTTTCTAGCTGCTAGATGTTCATGGCTTACCACTCGCCTGCCTCATGTATTGGCATTAGCTTTCGAATGCAAAGTATTCTTGGACAACTTTGCTGTGCTTGTTGCTAGTTCTGCCCCAGCCCACCATGGATAACCTTGCTCTTCCCGTTAGTTTCTGTAATACCGAGAGGTCGGGAATTTAGAACACAAGTCCGGGGACGTATACTGTGCTGGCAGTTTCTCCTTGCTAGACAGAGTGGAAAAGCATTTTGCTGAGCTGCAGAAGACAAGAAATGCAGAATACGGAGATACGGAGCTGTCCGAAGTTAAGTGCCGCTGCCAGGCATCTTTGGGCAGAAAGAGAGCTCCGGAGCGCACAGAGACCGGCACAGTGCTCTCTGCGCGAATAGCCGCTTGATCACATCCGAGAGACGGAGAGCGCGGTACCTTCTAGGATGCGAAGAGTGAAGCCGCACAACACCCGGACTGTGTCCGCAGCTTTCTAACTGCTAGAAGTTCATGGCTTACCACTCGCCTGCCTCATGTATTGGCATTCGCATTCGAATGCAAAGTATTCTTGGACAACTTTGCTGTGCTTGTTGCTAGTTCTGCCCCACCCCACCATGGCTGACATTGCTCTTCCCATTAGTTTCTGAGATGCCGAGAAGTCGGGAATTTAGAACACAAGTCCGGGGAGGTATACTGTGCTGGCACAGTTTCTCCTTGCTAGACAGAGTGGAAAAGCATTTTGCTGAGATGCAGAAGACAAGAAATGCAGAATAGGGAGATACGGAGCTGTCCGAAGTTAAGTGCCGCTGCCAGGCGTCTTTGGGCAGAAAGAGAGCTCCGGAGCGCACAGAGACCGGCACAGTGCTCTCTGCGGGAATAGCCGCTTGATCGCATCCGAGAGACGGAGAGCGCGGTACCTTCTAGGATGTGAAGAGTGACGCCGCACAACACCTGGACTGTGTCCGCAGCTTTCTAACTGCTAGAAGTTCATGGCTTACCACTCGCCTGCCTCATGTATTGGCATTAGCATTCGAATGCAAAGTATTCTTGGACAACTTTGCTGTCCTTGCTGCTAGTTCTGCCCCAGCCCACCATGGCTGACATTGCTCTTCCCATTAGTTTCTGAGATGCCGAGAAGTCGGGAATTTAGAACACAAGTCCGGGGAGGTATACTGTGCTGGCACAGTTTCTCCTTGCTAGACAGAGTGGAAAAGCATTTTGCTGAGATGCAGAAGACAAGAAATGCAGAATATGGAGATACGGAGCTGTCCGAAGTTAAGTGCCGCTGCCAGGCGTCTTTGGGCAGAAAGAGAGCTCCGGAGCGCACAGAGACCGGCACAGTGCTCTCTGCGCGAATAGCCGCTTGATCGCATCCGAGAAACGGAGAGCGCGGTACCTTCTAGGATGCGAAGAGTGAAGCCGCCCAACACCCGGACTGTGTCCGCAGCTTTCTAGCTGGTAGATGTTCATGGCTTACCACTCGCCTGCCTCATGTATTGGCATTAGCTTTCGAATGCAAAGTATTCTTGGACAACTTTGCTGTGCTTGTTGCTAGTTCTGCCCCAGCCCACCATGGATAACCTTGCTCTTCCCGTTAGTTTCTGTAATACCGAGAGGTCGGGAATTTAGAACACAAGTCCGGGGACGTATACTGTGCTGGCAGTTTCTCCTTGCTAGACAGAGTGGAAAAGCATTTTGCTGAGCTGCAGAAGACAAGAAATGCAGAATACGGAGATACGGAGCTGTCCGAAGTTAAGTGCCGCTGCCAGGCGTCTTTGGGCAGAAAGAGAGCTCCGGAGCGCACAGAGACCGGCACAGTGCTCTCTGCGCGAATAGCCGCTTGATCACATCCGAGAGACGGAGAGCGCGGTACCTTCTAGGATGCGAAGAGTGAAGCCGCACAACACCCGGACTGTGTCCGCAGCTTTCTAACTGCTAGAAGTTCATGGCTTACCACTCGCCTGCCTCATGTATTGGCATTCGCATTCGAATGCAAAGTATTCTTGGACAACTTTGCTGTGCTTGTTGCTAGTTCTGCCCCACCCCACCATGGCTGACATTGCTCTTCCCATTAGTTTCTGAGATGCCGAGAAGTCGGGAATTTAGAACACAAGTCCGGGGAGGTATACTGTGCTGGCACAGTTTCTCCTTGCTAGACAGAGTGGAAACGCATTTTGCTGAGATGCAGAAGACAAGAAATGCAGAATAGGGAGATACGGAGCTGTCCGAAGTTATGTGCCGCTGCCAGGCGTCTTTGGGCAGAAAGAGAGCTCCGGAGCGCACAGAGACCGGCACAGTGCTCTCTGCGCGAATAGCCGCTTGATCGCATCCGAGAGACGGAGAGCGCGGTACCTTCTAGGATGCGAAGAGTGAAGCCACACAACACCCGTACTGTGTCCGCAGCTTTCTAACTGCTAGAAGTTCATGGCTTACCACTCGCCTGCCTCATGTATTGGCATTAGCATTCGAATGCAAAGTATTCTTGGATGACTTTGCTGTGCTTGTTGCTAGTTCTGCCCCAGCCCGCCAGGGATAACCTTGCTCTTCCCATTAGTTTCTGAGATGCCGAGAAGTCGGGAATTTAGAACACAAGTCCGGAGACGTATACTGTGCTGGTACAGTTTCTCCTTGCTAGACAGAGTGGAAAAGCATTTTGCTGAGATGCAGAAGACAAGAAATGCAGAATAGGGAGATACGGAGCTGTCCGAAGTTAAGTGCCGCTGCCAGGCGTCTTTGGGCAGAAAGAGAGCTCCGGAGCGCACAGAGACCGGCACAGTGCTCTCTGCGCGAATAGCCGCTTGATCGCATCCGAGAAACGGAGAGCGCGGTACCTTCTAGGATGCGAAGAGTGAAGCCGCCCAACACCCGGACTGTGTCCGCAGCTTTCTAGCTGCTAGATGTTCATGGCTTACCACTCGCCTGCCTCATGTATTGGCATTAGCTTTCGAATGCAAAGTATTCTTGGACAACTTTGCTGTGCTTGTTGCTAGTTCTGCCCCAGCCCACCATGGATAACCTTGCCCTTCCCGTTAGTTTCTGTAATACCGAGAGGTCGGGAATTTAGAACACAAGTCCGGGGACGTATACTGTGCTGGCAGTTTCTCCTTGCTAGACAGAGTGGAAAAGCATTTTGCTGAGCTGCAGAAGACAAGAAATGCAGAATACGGAGATACGGAGCTGTCCGAAGTTAAGTGCCGCTGCCAGGCGTCTTTGGGCAGAAAGAGAGCTCCGGAGCGCACAGAGACCGGCACAGTGCTCTCTGCGCGAATAGCCGCTTGATCGCATCCGAGAAACGGAGAGCGCGGTACCTTCTAGGATGCGAAGAGTGAAGCCGCCCAACACCCGGACTGTGTCCGCAGCTTTCTAGCTGCTAGATGTTCATGGCTTACCACTCGCCTGCCTCATGTATTGGCATTAGCTTTCGAATGCAAAGTATTCTTGGACAACTTTGCTGTGCTTGTTGCTAGTTCTGCCCCAGCCCACCATGGATAACCTTGCCCTTCCCGTTAGTTTCTGTAATACCGAGAGGTCGGGAATTTAGAACACAAGTCCGGGGACGTATACTGTGCTGGCAGTTTCTCCTTGCTAGACAGAGTGGAAAAGCATTTTGCTGAGCTGCAGAAGACAAGAAATGCAGAATACGGAGATACGGAGCTGTCCGAAGTTAAGTGCCGCTGCCAGGCGTCTTTGGGCAGAAAGAGAGCTCTGGAGCGCACAGAGACCGGCACAGTGCTCTCTGCGCGAATAGCCGCTTGATCGCATCCGAGAGACGGAGAGCGCGGTACCTTCTAGGATGCGAAGAGTGAAGCCGCACAACACCCGGACTGTGTCCGCAGCTTTCTAACTGCTAGAAGTTCATGGCTTACCACTCGCCTGCCTCATGTATTGGCATTAGCATTCGAATGCAAAGCATTCTTGGACAACTTTGCTGTGCTTGTTGCTAGTTCTGCCCCACCCCACCATGGCTGACATTGCTCTTCCCATTAGTTTCTGAGATGCCGAGAAGTCGGGAATTTAGAACACAAGTCCGGGGAGGTATACTGTGCTGGCACAGTTTCTCCTTGCTAGACAGAGTGGAAACGCATTTTGCTGAGATGCAGAAGACAAGAAATGCAGAATAGGGAGATACGGAGCTGTCCGAAGTTAAGTGCCGCTGCCAGGCGTCTTTGGGCAGAAAGAGAGCTCCGGAGCGCACAGAGACCGGCACAGTGCTCTCTGCGGGAATAGCCGCTTGATCGCATCCGAGAGACGGAGAGCGCGGTACCTTCTAGGATGTGAAGAGTGACGCCGCACAACACCCGGACTGTGTCCGCAGCTTTCTAACTGCTAGAAGTTCATGGCTTACCACTCGCCTGCCTCATGTATTGGCATTAGCATTCGAATGCAAAGTATTCTTGGACAACTTTGCTGTCCTTGTTGCTAGTTGTGCCCCAGCCCACCATGGCTGACATTACTCTTCCCATTAGTTTCTGAGATGCCGAGAAGTCGGGAATTTAGAACACAAGTCCGGAGACGTATACTGTGCTGGTACAGTTTCTCCTTGCTAGACAGAGTGGAAAAGCATTTTGCTGAGATGCAGAAGACAAGAAATGCAGAATATGGAGATACGGAGCTGTCCGAAGTTAAGTGCCGCTGCCAGGCGTCTTTGGGCAGAAAGAGAGCTCCGGAGCGCACAGAGACCGGCACAGTGCTCTCTGCGCGAATAGCCGCTTGTTCGCATCCGAGAAACGGAGAGCGCGGTACCTTCTAGGATGCGAAGAGTGAAGCCGCCCAACACCCGGACTGTGTCCGCAGCTTTCTAGCTGCTAGATGTTCATGGCTTACCACTCGCCTGCCTCATGTATTGGCATTAGCTTTCGAATGCAAGGTATTCTTGGACAACTTTGCTGTGCTTGTTGCTAGTTCTCCCCCAGCCCACCAGGGATAACCTTGCTCTTCCCATTAGTTTCTGAGATGCCGAGAAGTCGGGAATTTAGAACACAAGTCCGGAGACGTATACTGTGCTGGTACAGTTTCTCCTTGCTTGACAGAGTGGAAAAGCATTTTGCTGAGATGCAGAAGACAAGAAATGCAGAATACGGAGATACGGAGCTGTCCGAAGTTAAGTGCCGCTGCCAGGCGTCTTTGGGCAGAAAGAGAGCTCCGGAGCGCACAGAGACCGGCACAGTGCTCTCTGCGCGAATAGCCGCTTGATCGCATCCGAGAAACGGAGAGCGCGGTACCTTCTAGGATGCGAAGAGTGAAGCCGCCCAACACCCGGACTGTGTCCGCAGCTTTCTAGCTGCTAGATGTTCATGGCTTACCACTCGCCTGCCTCATGTATTGGCATTAGCATTCGAATGCAAAGTATTCTTGGACAACTTTGCTGTGCTTGTTGCTAGTTCTGCCCCACCCCACCATGGCTGACATTGCTCTTCCCATTAGTTTCTGAGATGCCGAGAAGTCGGGAATTTAGAACACAAGTCCGGGGAGGTATACTGTGCTGGCACAGTTTCTCCTTGCTAGACAGAGTGGAAAAGCATTTTGCTGAGATGCAGAAGACAAGAAATGCAGAATAGGGAGATACGGAGCTGTCCGAAGTTAAGTGCCGCTGCCAGGCGTCTTTGGGCAGAAAGAGAGCTCCGGAGCGCACAGAGACCGGCACAGTGCTCTCTGCGGGAATAGCCGCTTGATCGCATCCGAGAGACGGAGAGCGCGGTACCTTCTAAGATGTGAAGAGTGACGCCGCACAACACCTGGACTGTGTCCGCAGCTTTCTAACTGCTAGAAGTTCATGGCTTACCACTCGCCTGCCTCATGTATTGGCATTAGCATTCGAATGCAAAGTATTCTTGGACAACTTTGCTGTCCTTGCTGCTAGTTCTGTCCCAGCCCACCATGGCTGACATTGCTCTTCCCATTAGTTTCTGAGATGCCGAGAAGTCGGGAATTTAGAACACATGTCCGGGGAGGTATACTGTGCTGGCACAGTTTCTCCTTGCTAGACAGAGGGAAAAGCATTTTGCTGAGATGCAGAAGACAAGAAATGCAGAATACGGAGATACGGAGCTGTCCGAAGTTAAGTGCCGCTGCCAGGCGTCTTTGGGCAGAAAGAGAGATCCGGAGCGCCCAGAGACCGGCACGGTGCTCTCTGAGCGAATAGACGCTTGATCACATCCGAGAAACGGAGTGCACGGTACCTTCTAGGATGCGAAGAGTGACGCCGCACAACACCCGGACTGTGTCCGCAGCTTTCTAACTGCTAGAAGTTCATGGCTTACCACTCGCCTGCCGCATGTATTGGCATTAGCATTCGAATGCAAGGTATTCTTGGACAACTTTGCTGTGCTTGTTGCTAGTTCTGCCCCAGCCCACCAGGGATAACCTTGCTCTTCCCATTAGTTTCTGAGATGCCGAGAAGTCGGGAATTTAGAACACAAGTCCGGAGACGTATACTGTGCTGGTACAGTTTCTCCTTGCTTGACAGAGTGGAAAAGCATTTTGCTGAGATGCAGAAGACAAGAAATGCAGAATACGGAGATACGGAGCTGTCCGAAGTTAAGTGCCGCTGCCAGGCGTCTTTGGGCAGAAAGAGAGCTCCGGAGCGCACAGAGACCGGCACAGTGCTCTCTGCGCGAATAGCCGCTTGATCGCATCCGAGAAACGGAGAGCGCGGTACCTTCTAGGATGCGAAGAGTGAAGCCGCCCAACACCCGGACTGTGTCCGCAGCTTTCTAGCTGCTAGATGTTCATGGCTTACCACTCGCCTGCCTCATGTATTGGCATTAGCATTCGAATGCAAAGTATTCTTGGACAACTTTGCTGTGCTTGTTGCTAGTTCTGCCCCACCCCACCATGGCTGACATTGCTCTTCCCATTAGTTTCTGAGATGCCGAGAAGTCGGGAATTTAGAACACAAGTCCGGGGAGGTATACTGTGCTGGCACAGTTTCTCCTTGCTAGACAGAGTGGAAAAGCATTTTGCTGAGATGCAGAAGACAAGAAATGCAGAATAGGGAGATACGGAGCTGTCCGAAGTTAAGTGCCGCTGCCAGGCGTCTTTGGGCAGAAAGAGAGCTCCGGAGCGCACAGAGACCGGCACAGTGCTCTCTGCGCGAATAGCCGCTTGATCGCATCCGAGAGACGGAGAGCGCGGTACCTTCTAGGATGTGAAGAGTGACGCCGCACAACACCTGGACTGTGTCCGCAGCTTTCTAACTGCTAGAAGTTCATGGCTTACCACTCGCCTGCCTCATGTATTGGCAGTAGCATTCGAATGCAAAGTATTCTTGGACAACTTTGCTGTCCTTGCTGCTAGTTCTGCCCCAGCCCACCATGGCTGACATTGCTCTTCCCATTAGTTTCTGAGATGCCGAGAAGTCGGGAATTTAGAACACAAGTCCGGGGAGGTATACTGTGCTGGCACAGTTTCTCCTTGCTAGACAGAGGGAAAAGCATTTTGCTGAGATGCAGAAGACAAGAAATGCAGAATAGGGAGATACGGAGCTGTCCGAAGTTAAGTGCCGCTGCCAGGCGTCTTTGGGCAGAAAGAGAGATCCGGAGCGCACAGAGACCGGCACGGTGCTCTCTGAGCGAATAGACGCTTGATCGCATCCGAGAAACGGAGAGCACGGTACCTTCTAGGATGCGAAGAGTGACGCCGCACAACACCCGGACTGTGTCCGCAGCTTTCTAACTGCTAGAAGTTCATGGCTTACCACTCGCCTGCCGCATGTATTGGCATTAGCATTCGAATGCAAGGTATTCTTGGACAACTTTGCTGTGCTTGTTGCTAGTTCTGCCCCAGCCCACCAGGGATAACCTTGCTCTTCCCATTAGTTTCTGAGATGCCGAGAAGTCGGGAATTTAGAACACTAGTCCGGAGACGTATACTGTGCTGGTACAGTTTCTCCTTGCTTGACAGAGTGGAAAAGCATTTTGCTGAGATGCAGAAGACAAGAAATGCAGAATACGGAGATACGGAGCTGTCCGAAGTTAAGTGCCGCTGCCAGGCGTCTTTGGGCAGAAAGAGAGCTCCGGAGCGCACAGAGACCGGCACAGTGCTCTCTGCGCGAATAGCCGCTTGATCGCATCCGAGAAACGGAGAGCGCGGTACCTTCTAGGATGCGAAGAGTGAAGCCGCCCAACACCCAGACTGTGTCCGCAGCTTTCTAGCTGCTAGATGTTCATGGCTTACCACTCGCCTGCCTCATGTATTGGCATTAGCTTTCGAATGCAAAGTATTCTTGGACAACTTTGCTGTGCTTGTTGCTAGTTCTGCCCCAGCCCACCATGGCTGACATTGCTCTTCCCATTAGTTTCTGAGATGCCGAGAAGTCGGGAATTTAGAACACAAGTCCGGGGAGGTATACTGTGCTGGCACAGTTTCTCCTTGCGAGACAGAGTGGAAAAGCATTTTGCTGAGATGCAGAAGACAAGAAATGCAGAATAGGGAGATACGGAGCTGTCCGAAGTTAAGTGCCGCTGCCAGGCGTCTTTGGGCAGAAAGAGAGATCCGGAGCGCACAGAGACCGGCACAGTGCACTCTGCGCGAATAGCCGCTTGATCTCATCCGAGAAACGGAGAGCGCGGTACCTTCTAGGATGCGAAGAGTGAAGCCGCACAACACCCGGACTGTGTCCGCAGCTTTCTAACTGCTAGATGTTCATGGCTTACCACTCGCCTGCCTCATGTATTGGCATTAGCATTCGAATGCAAGGTATTCTTGGACAACTTTGCTGTGCTTTTTGCTAGTTCTGTCCCAGCCCACCATGGAAAACCTTGCTCTTCCCGTTAGTTTCTGTAATACCGAGAGGTCGGGAATTTAGAACACAAGTCCGGGGACGTATACTGTGCTGGCACAGTTTCTCCTTGCTAGACAGAGTGGAAAAGCATTTTGCTGAGATGCAGAAGACAAGAAATGCAGAATAGGGAGATACAGAGCTGTCCGAAGTTAAGTGCCGCTGCCAGGCGTCTTTGGGCAGAAAGAGAGCTCCGGAGCGCACAGAGACCGGCACAGTGCTCTCTGCGCGAATAGCCGCTTGATCGCATCCGAGAGACGGAGAGCGCGGTACCTTCTAGGATGTGAAGAGTGACGCCGCACAACACCTGGACTGTGTCCGCAGCTTTCTAACTGCTAGAAGTTCATGGCTTACCACTCGCCTGCCTCATGTATTGGCATTAGCATTCGAATGCAAAGTATTCTTGGACAACTTTGCTGTCCTTGCTGCTAGTTCTGCCCCAGCCCACCATGGCTGACATTGCTCTTCCCATTAGTTTCTGAGATGCCGAGAAGTCGGGAATTTAGAACACAAGTCCGGGGAGGTATACTGTGCTGGCACAGTTTCTCCTTGCTAGACAGAGGGAAAAGCATTTTGCTGAGATGCAGAAGACAAGAAATGCAGAATAGGGAGATACGGAGCTGTCCGAAGTTAAGTGCCGCTGCCAGGCGTCTTTGGGCAGAAAGAGAGATCCGGAGCGCACAGAGACCGGCACGGTGCTCTCTGAGCGAATAGACGCTTGATCGCATCCGAGAAACGGAGAGCACGGTACCTTCTAGGATGCGAAGAGTGACGCCGCACAACACCCGGACTGTGTCCGCAGCTTTCTAACTGCTAGAAGTTCATGGCTTACCACTCGCCTGCCGCATGTATTGGCATTAGCATTCGAATGCAAGGTATTCTTGGACAACTTTGCTGTGCTTGTTGCTAGTTCTGCCCCAGCCCACCAGGGATAACCTTGCTCTTCCCATTAGTTTCTGAGATGCCGAGAAGTCGGGAATTTAGAACACAAGTCCGGAGACGTATACTGTGCTGGTACAGTTTCTCCTTGCTTGACAGAGTGGAAAAGCATTTTGCTGAGATGCAGAAGACAAGAAATGCAGAACACGGAGATACGGAGCTGTCCGAAGTTAAGTGCCGCTGCCAGGCGTCTTTGGGCAGAAAGAGAGCTCCGGAGCGCACAGAGACCGGCACAGTGCTCTCTGCGCGAATAGCCGCTTGATCGCATCCGAGAAACGGAGAGCGCGGTACCTTCTAGGATGCGAAGAGTGAAGCCGCACAACACCCGGACTGTGTCCGCAGCTTTCTAACTGCTAGATGTTCATGGCTTACCACTCGCCTGCCTCATGTATTGGCATTAGCATTCGAATGCAAAGTATTCTTGGACAACTTTGCTGTGCTTGTTGCTAGTTCTGCCCCAGCCCACCATGGCTGACATTGCTCTTCCCATTAGTTTCTGAGATGCCGAGAAGTCGGGAATTTAGAACACAAGTCCGGGGAGGTATACTGTGCTGGCACAGTTTCTCCTTGTTAGACAGAGTGGAAAAGCATTTTGCTGAGATGCAGAAGACAAGAAATGCAGAATACGGAGATACGGAGCTGTCCGAAGTTAAGTGCCGCTGCCAGGCGTCTTTGGGCAGAAAGAGAGCTCCGGAGCGCACAGAGACCGGCACAGTGCTCTCGGCGCGAATAGCCGCTTGATCGCATCCGAGAGACGGAGAGCGCGGTACCTTCTAGGATGTGAAGAGTGACGCCGCACAACACCTGGACTGTGTCCGCAGCTTTCTAACTGCTAGAAGTTCATGGCTTACCACTCGCCTGCCTCATGTATTGGCATTAGCATTCGAATGCAAAGTATTCTTGGACAACTTTGCTGTCCTTGCTGCTAGTTCTGCCCCAGCCCACCATGGCTGACATTGCTCTTCCCATTAGTTTCTGAGATGCCGAGAAGTCGGGAATTTAGAACACAAGTCCGGGGAGGTATACTGTGCTGGCACAGTTTCTCCTTGCTAGACAGAGGGAAAAGCAGTTTGCTGAGATGCAGAAGACAAGAAATGCAGAATAGGGAGATACGGAGCTGTCCGAAGTTAAGTGCCGCTGCCAGGCGTCTTTGGGCAGAAAGAGAGATCCGGAGCGCACAGAGACCGGCACGGTGCTCTCTGAGCGAATAGACGCTTGATCGCATCCGAGAAACGGAGAGCACGGTACCTTCTAGGATGCGAAGAGTGACGCCGCCCAACACCCGGACTGTGTCCGCAGCTTTCTAGCTGCTAGATGTTCATGGCTTACCACTCGCCTGCCTCATGTATTGGCATTAGCTTTCGAATGCAAAGTATTCTTGGACAACTTTGCTGTGCTTGTTGCTAGTTCTGCCCCAGCCCACCATGGATAACCTTGCTCTTCCCGTTAGTTTCTGTAATACCGCGAGGTCGGGAATTTAGAACACAAGTCCTGTGACGTATACTGTGCTGGCAGTTTCTCCTTGCTAGACAGAGTGGAAAAGCATTTTGCTGAGCTGCAGAAGACAAGAAATGCAGAATAGGGAGATACGGAGCTGTCCGAAGTTAAGTGCCGCTGCCAGGCGTCTTTGGGCAGAAAGAGAGCTCCGGAGCGCACAGAGACCGGCACAGTGCTCTCTGCGCGAATAGCCGCTTGATCGCATCCGAGAGACGGAGAGCGCGGTACCTTCTAGGATGCGAACAGTGAAGCCGCCCAACACCCGGACTGTGTCCGCAGCTTTCTAGCTGCTAGATGTTCATGGCTTACCACTCGCCTGCCTCATGTATTGGCATTAGCTTTCGAATGCAAAGTATTCTTGGACAACTTTGCTGTGCTTGTTGCTAGTTCTGCCCCAGCCCACCATGGATAACCTTGCCCTTCCCGTTAGTTTCTGTAATACCGAGAGGTCGGGAATTTAGAACACAAGTCCGGGGACGTATACTGTGCTGGCAGTTTCTCCTTGCTAGACAGAGTGGAAAAGCATTTTGCTGAGCTGCAGAAGACAAGAAATGCAGAATACGGAGATACGGAGCTGTCCGAAGTTAAGTGCCGCTGCCAGGCGTCTTTGGGCAGAAAGAGAGCTCCGGAGCGCACAGAGACCGGCACAGTGCTCTCTGCGCGAATAGCCGCTTGATCGCATCCGAGAAACGGAGAGCGCGGTACCTTCTAGGATGCGAAGAGTGAAGCCGCCCAACACCCGGACTGTGTCCGCAGCTTTCTAGCTGCTAGATGTTCATGGCTTACCACTCGCCTGCCTCATGTATTGGCATTAGCTTTCGAATGCAAAGTATTCTTGGACAACTTTGCTGTGCTTGTTGCTAGTTCTGCCCCAGCCCACCATGGATAACCTTGCCCTTCCCGTTAGTTTCTGTAATACCGAGAGGTCGGGAATTTAGAACACAAGTCCGGGGACGTATACTGTGCTGGCAGTTTCTCCTTGCTAGACAGAGTGGAAAAGCATTTTGCTGAGCTGCAGAAGACAAGAAATGCAGAATACGGAGATACGGAGCTGTCCGAAGTTAAGTGCCGCTGCCAGGCGTCTTTGGGCAGAAAGAGAGCTCCGGAGCGCACAGAGACCAGCACAGTGCTCTCTGCGCGAATAGCCGCTTGATCGCATCCGAGAGACGGAGAGCGCGGTACCTTCTAGGATGCGAAGAGTGAAACCGCACAACACCCGGACTGTGTCCGCAGCTTTCTAACTGCTAGAAGTTCATGGCTTACCACTCGCCTGCCTCATGTATTGGCATTAGCATTCGAATGCAAAGCATTCTTGGACAACTTTGCTGTGCTTGTTGCTAGTTCTGCCCCACCCCACCATGGCTGACATTGCTCTTCCCATTAGTTTCTGAGATGCCGAGAAGTCGGGAATTTAGAACACAAGTCCGGGGAGGTATACTGTGCTGGCACAGTTTCTCCTTGCTAGACAGAGTGGAAACGCATTTTGCTGAGATGCAGAAGACAAGAAATGCAGAATAGGGAGATACGGAGCTGTCCGAAGTTAAGTGCCGCTGCCAGGCATCTTTGGGCAGAAAGAGAGCTCCGGAGCGCACAGAGACCGGCACAGTGCTCTCTGCGGGAATAGCCGCTTGATCGCATCCGAGAGACGGAGAGCGCGGTACCTTCTAGGATGTGAAGAGTGACGCCGCACAACACCCGGACTGTGTCCGCAGCTTTCTAACTGCTAGAAGTTCATGGCTTACCACTCGCCTGCCTCATGTATTGGCATTAGCATTCGAATGCAAAGTATTCTTGGACAACTTTGCTGTCCTTGTTGCTAGTTCTGCCCCAGCCCACCATGGCTGACATTACTCTTCCCATTAGTTTCTGAGATGCTGAGAAGTCGGGAATTTAGAACACAAGTCCGGAGACGTATACTGTGCTGGTACAGTTTCTCCTTGCTAGACAGAGTGGAAAAGCATTTTTCTGAGATGCAGAAGACAAGAAATGCAGAATACGGAGATACGGAGCTGTCCGAAGTTAAGTGCCGCTGCCAGGCGTCTTTGGGCAGAAAGAGAGCTCCGGAGCGCACAGAGACCGGCACAGTGCTCTCTGCGCGAATAGCCGCTTGATCGCATCCGAGAGACGGAACGAGCGGTACCTTCTAGGATGCGAAGAGTGAAGCCGCACAACACCCGGACTGTGTCCGCAGCTTTCTAACTGCTAGAAGTTCATGGCTTACCACTCGCCTGCCTCATGTATTAGCATTAGAATTTGAATGAAAGGTATTCTTGGACAACTTTGTTGTGCTTGCTGCTAGTTCTGCCCCAGCCCACCATGGATAACCTTGCTCTTCCCGTTAGTTTCTGTAATACCGAGAGGTCGGGAATTTAGAACACAAGTCCGGGGACGTATACTGTGCTGGCACAGTTTCTCCTTGCTAGACAGAGTGGAAAAGCATTTTGCTGAGATGCAGAAGACAAGAAATGCAGAATTGGGAGATACGGAGCTGTCCGAAGTTAAGTGCCGCTGCCACGCGTCTTTGGGCAGAAAGAGAGCTCCGGAGCGCACAGTGACCGGCACAGTGCTCTCTGCGCGAATAGCCGCTTGATCGCATCCGAGAGACGGGGTGCGCGGTACCTTCTAGGATGCGAAGAGTGAAGCCGCACAACACCCGGACTGTGTCCGCAGCTTTCTAACTGCTAGAAGTTCATGGCTTACCACTCGCCTGCCTCTTCAATTGGCATTAGCATTCGAATGCAAGGTATTCTTGGACAACTTTGTTGTGCTTGCTGCTAGGTCTGCCCCAGCCCACCATGGAAAACCTTGCTCGTCCCGTTAGTTTCTGAGTTGCCGAGACGTCGGGAATTTAGAACAATGTCCGGGGAGGTATACTGTGCTGGCACAGTTTCTCCTTGCTAGACAGAGTGGAAAAGCATTTTGCTGAGATGCAGAAGAGGAGAAATGCAGAATACAGAGATACGGAGCTGTCCGAAGTTAAGTGCCGCTGACAGGCGTCTTTGGGCAGAAAGAGAGCTCCGGAGCGCACAGTGACCGGCACAGTGCTCTCTGCGCGAATAGCCGCTTGATCGCATCCGAGAGACGGAACGAGCGGTACCTTCTAGGATGCGAAGAGTGACGCTGCACAACACCCGGACTGTGTCCGCAGCTTTCTAACTGCTAGAAGTTCATGGCTTACCACTCGCCTGCCTCTTCAATTGGCATTAGCATTCGAATGCAAGGTATTCTTGGACAACTTTGCTGTGCTTGTTGCTCGTTCTGCCCCAGCCCACCAGGGATAACCTTGCTCTTCCCATTAGTTTCTGAGATGCCGAGAAGTCGGGAATTTAGAACACAAGTCCGGAGACGTATACTGTGCTGGTACAGTTTCTCCTTGCTAGACGGAGTGGAAAAGCATTTTGCTGAGATGCAGAAGACAAGAAATGCAGAATACGGAGATACGGAGCTGTCCGAAGTTAAGTGCCGCTGCCAGGCGTATTTGGGCAGAAAGAGAGCTCCGGAGCGCACAGTGACCGGCACAGCGCTCTCTGCGCGAATAGCCGCTTGATCTCATCCGAGAGACGGAGAGCGCGGTACCTTCTAGGATGCGAAGAGTGACGCCGCACAACACCCGGACTGTGTCCGCAGCTTTCTAACTGCTAGAAGTTCATGGCTTACCACTCGCCTGCCTCTTCAATTGGCATTAGCATTCGAATGCAAGGTATTCTTGGACAACTTTGTTGTGCTTGCTGCTAGGTCTGCCCCAGCCCACCATGGAAAACCTTGCTCGTCCCGTTAGTTTCTGAGTTGCCGAGAAGTCGGGAATTTAGAACACAAGTCCGGAGACGTATACTGTGCTGGCACAGTTTCTCCTTGCTTGACAGAGTGGAAAAGCATTTTGCTGAGATGCAGAAGACAAGAAATGCAGAATACGGAGATACGGAGCTGTCCGAAGTTAAGTGCCGCTGCCAGGCCTCTTTGGGCAGAAAGAGAGCTCCGGAGCGCACAGAGACCGGCACAGTGCTCTCTGCGCGAATAGCCGCTTGATCTCATCCGAGAGACGGAGAGCGCGGTACCTTCTAGGATGCGAAGAGTGACGCCGCACAACACCCGGACTGTGTCCGCAGCTTTCTAACTGCTAGAAGTTCATGGCTTACCACTCGCCTGCCTCTTCAATTGGCATTAGCATTCGAATGCAAGGTATTCTTGGACAACTTTGCTGTGCTTGTTGCTCGTTCTGCCCCAGCCCACCAGGGATAACCTTGCTCTTCCCATTAGTTTCTGAGATGCCGAGAAGTCGGGAATTTAGAACACAAGTCCGGAGACGTATACTGTGCTGGTACAGTTTCTCCTTGCTAGACGGAGTGGAAAAGCATTTTGCTGAGATGCAGAAGACAAGAAATGCAGAATACGGAGATATGGAGCTGTCCGAAGTTAAGTGCCGCTGCCAGGCCTCTTTGGGCAGAAAGAGAGCTCCGGAGCGCACAGTGACCGGCACAGTGCTCTCTGCGCGAATAGCCGCTTGATCGCATCCGAGAGACGGAGAGCGCGGTACCTTCTAGGATGCGAAGAGTGACGCCGCACAACACCCGGACTGTGTCCGCAGCTTTCTAACTGCTGGAAGTTCATGGCTTACCACTCGCCTGCCTCATGTATTAGCACTAGCATTCGAATGCAAGGTATTCTTGGACAACTTTGCTGTGCTTGTTGCTAGTTCTGTCCCAGGCCACCATGGAAAACCTTGCTCTTCCCGTTAGTTTCTGAGATGCCGAGTAGTCGGGAATTTAGAACACAAGTCCGGAGACGTATACTGTGCTGGCACAGTTTCTCCTTTCTTGACAGAGTGGAAAAGCATTTTGCTGAGATGCAGAAGACAAGAAATGCAGAATACGGAGATACGGAGCTGTCCGAAGTCAAGTGCCGCTGACAGGCGTCTTTGGGCAGAAAGAGAGCCCCGGAGCGCACAGAGACCGGCACAGTGCTCTCTGCGCGAATAGCCGCTTGATCGCATCCGAGAGACGGAGAGCGCGGTACCTTCTAGGATGCGAAGAGTGAAGCCACACAACACCCGTACTGTGTCCGCAGCTTTCTAACTGCTAGAAGTTCATGGCTTACCACTCGCCTGCCTCATGTATTGGCATTAGCATTCGAATGCAAAGTATTCTTGGATGACTTTGCTGTGCTTGTTGCTAGTTCTGCCCCAGCCCGCCAGGGATAACCTTGCTCTTCCCATTAGTTTCTGAGATGCCGAGAAGTCGGGAATTTAGAACACAAGTCCGGGGAGGTATACTGTGCTGGCACAGTTTCTCCTTGCTAGACAGAGTGGAAAAGCATTTTGCTGAGATGCAGAAGAGGAGAAATGCAGAATACAGAGATACGGAGCTGTCCGAAGTTAAGTGCCGCTGACAGGCGTCTTTGGGCAGAAAGAGAGCTCCGGAGCGCACAGTGACCGGCACAGTGCTCTCTGCGCGAATAGCCGCTTGATCGCATCCGAGAGACGGAACGAGCGGTACCTTCTAGGATGCGAAGAGTGACGCTGCACAACACCCGGACTGTGTCCGCAGCTTTCTAACTGCTAGAAGTTCATGGCTTACCACTCGCCTGTCTCATGTATTGGCAGTAGCATTGGAATGCAAGGTATTCTTGGACAACTTTGCTGTGCTTGCTGCTAGTTCTGCCCCAGCCCACCATGGAAAACCTTGCTCTTCCCGTTAGTTTCTGAGATGCCGAGAAGTCGGGAATTTAGAACACAAGTCCGGAGACGTATACTGTGCTGGCACAGTTTCTCCTTGCTAGACAGAGTGGAAAAGCATTTTGCTGAGATGCAGAAGACAAGAAATGCAGAATACGGAGATACGGAGCTGTCCGAAGTTAAGTGCCGCTGCCAGGCCTCTTTGGGCAGAAAGAGAGCTCCGGAGCGCACAGAGACCGGCACAGTGCTCTCTGCGCGAATAGCCGCTTGATCTCATCCGAGAGACGGAGAGCGCGGTACCTTCTAGGATGCGAAGAGTGACGCCGCACAACACCCGGACTGTGTCCGCAGCTTTCTAACTGCTAGAAGTTCATGGCTTACCACTCGCCTGCCTCATGTATTGGCATTCGCATTCGAATGCAAAGTATTCTTGGACAACTTTGCTGTGCTTGTTGCTCGTTCTGCCCCAGCCCACCAGGGATAACCTTGCTCTTCCCATTAGTTTCTGAGATGCCGAGAAGTCGGGAATTTAGAACACAAGTCCGGAGACGTATACTGTGCTGGTACAGTTTCTCCTTGCTAGACGGAGTGGAAAAGCATTTTGCTGAGATGCAGAAGACAAGAAATGCAGAATAGGGAGATACGGAGCTGTCCGAAGTTAAGTGCCGCTGCCAGGCGTCTTTGGGCAGAAAGAGAGCTCCGGAGCGCACAGAGACCGGCACAGTGCTCTCTGCGCGAATAGCCGCTTGATCGCATCCGAGAGACGGAGAGCGCGGTACCTTCTAGGATGCGAAGAGTGAAGCCACACAACACCCGTACTGTGTCCGCAGCTTTCTAACTGCTAGAAGTTCATGGCTTACCACTCGCCTGCCTCATGTATTGGCATTAGCATTCGAATGCAAAGTATTCTTGGATGACTTTGCTGTGCTTGTTGCTAGTTCTGCCCCAGCCCGCCAGGGATAACCTTGCTCTTCCCATTAGTTTCTGAGATGCCGAGAAGTCGGGAATTTAGAACACAAGTCCGGAGACGTATACTGTGCTGGTACAGTTTCTCCTTGCTAGACAGAGTGGAAAAGCATTTTGCTGAGATGCAGAAGACAAGAAATGCAGAATACGGAGATACGGAGCTGTCCGAAGTTAAGTGCCGCTGCCAGGCGTCTTTGGGCAGAAAGAGAGCTCCGGAGCGCACAGAGACCGGCACAGTGCTCTCTGCGCGAATAGCCGCTTGATCGCATCCGAGAAACGGAGAGCGCGGTACCTTCTAGGATGCGAAGAGTGAAGCCGCCCAACACCCGGACTGTGTCCGCAGCTTTCTAGCTGCTAGATGTTCATGGCTTACCACTCGCCTGCCTCATGTATTGGCATTAGCTTTCGAATGCAAAGTATTCTTGGACAACTTTGCTGTGCTTGTTGCTAGTTCTGCCCCAGCCCACCATGGATAACCTTGCCCTTCCCGTTAGTTTCTGTAATACCGAGAGGTCGGGAATTTAGAACACAAGTCCGGGGACGTATACTGTGCTGGCAGTTTCTCCTTGCTAGACAGAGTGGAAAAGCATTTTGCTGAGCTGCAGAAGACAAGAAATGCAGAATACGGAGATACGGAGCTGTCCGAAGTTAAGTGCCGCTGCCAGGCGTCTTTGGGCAGAAAGAGAGCTCCGGAGCGCACAGAGACCGGCACAGTGCTCTCTGCGGGAATAGCCGCTTGATCGCATCCGAGAGACGGAGAGCGCGGTACCTTCTAGGATGTGAAGAGTGACGCCGCACAACACCCGGACTGTGTCCGCAGCTTTCTAACTGCTAGAAGTTCATGGCTTACCACTCGCCTGCCTCATGTATTGGCATTAGCATTCGAATGCAAAGTATTCTTGGACAACTTTGCTGTCCTTGTTGCTAGTTCTGCCCCAGCCCACCATGGCTGACATTACTCTTCCCATTAGTTTCTGAGATGCCGAGAAGTCGGGAATTTAGAACACAAGTCCGGAGACGTATACTGTGCTGGTACAGTTTCTCCTTGCTAGACAGAGTGGAAAAGCATTTTGCTGAGATGCAGAAGACAAGAAATGCAGAATATGGAGATACGGAGCTGTCCGAAGTTAAGTGCCGCTGCCAGGCGTCTTTGGGCAGAAAGAGAGCTCCGGAGCGCACAGAGACCGGCACAGTGCTCTCTGCGCGAATAGCCGCTTGTTCGCATCCGAGAAACGGAGAGCGCGGTACCTTCTAGGATGCGAAGAGTGAAGCCGCCCAACACCCGGACTGTGTCCGCAGCTTTCTAGCTGCTAGATGTTCATGGCTTACCACTCGCCTGCCTCATGTATTGGCATTAGCTTTCGAATGCAAAGTATTCTTGGACAACTTTGCTGTGCTTGTTGCTAGTTCTGCCCCAGCCCACCATGGATAACCTTGCTCTTCCCGTTAGTTTCTGTAATACCGAGAGGTCGGGAATTTAGAACACAAGTCCGGGGACGTATACTGTGCTGGCAGTTTCTCCTTGCTAGACAGAGTGGAAAAGCATTTTGCTGAGCTGCAGAAGACAAGAAATGCAGAATACGGAGATACGGAGCTGTCCGAAGTTAAGTGCCGCTGCCAGGCATCTTTGGGCAGAAAGAGAGCTCCGGAGCGCACAGAGACCGGCACAGTGCTCTCTGCGCGAATAGCCGCTTGATCACATCCGAGAGACGGAGAGCGCGGTACCTTCTAGGATGCGAAGAGTGAAGCCGCACAACACCCGGACTGTGTCCGCAGCTTTCTAACTGCTAGAAGTTCATGGCTTACCACTCGCCTGCCTCATGTATTGGCATTCGCATTCGAATGCAAAGTATTCTTGGACAACTTTGCTGTGCTTGTTGCTAGTTCTGCCCCACCCCACCATGGCTGACATTGCTCTTCCCATTAGTTTCTGAGATGCCGAGAAGTCGGGAATTTAGAACACAAGTCCGGGGAGGTATACTGTGCTGGCACAGTTTCTCCTTGCTAGACAGAGTGGAAAAGCATTTTGCTGAGATGCAGAAGACAAGAAATGCAGAATAGGGAGATACGGAGCTGTCCGAAGTTAAGTGCCGCTGCCAGGCGTCTTTGGGCAGAAAGAGAGCTCCGGAGCGCACAGAGACCGGCACAGTGCTCTCTGCGGGAATAGCCGCTTGATCGCATCCGAGAGACGGAGAGCGCGGTACCTTCTAGGATGTGAAGAGTGACGCCGCACAACACCTGGACTGTGTCCGCAGCTTTCTAACTGCTAGAAGTTCATGGCTTACCACTCGCCTGCCTCATGTATTGGCATTAGCATTCGAATGCAAAGTATTCTTGGACAACTTTGCTGTCCTTGCTGCTAGTTCTGCCCCAGCCCACCATGGCTGACATTGCTCTTCCCATTAGTTTCTGAGATGCCGAGAAGTCGGGAATTTAGAACACAAGTCCGGGGAGGTATACTGTGCTGGCACAGTTTCTCCTTGCTAGACAGAGTGGAAAAGCATTTTGCTGAGATGCAGAAGACAAGAAATGCAGAATATGGAGATACGGAGCTGTCCGAAGTTAAGTGCTGCTGCCAGGCGTCTTTGGGCAGAAAGAGAGCTCCGGAGCGCACAGAGACCGGCACAGTGCTCTCTGCGCGAATAGCCGCTTGATCGCATCCGAGAAACGGAGAGCGCGGTACCTTCTAGGATGCGAAGAGTGAAGCCGCCCAACACCCGGACTGTGTCCGCAGCTTTCTAGCTGGTAGATGTTCATGGCTTACCACTCGCCTGCCTCATGTATTGGCATTAGCTTTCGAATGCAAAGTATTCTTGGACAACTTTGCTGTGCTTGTTGCTAGTTCTGCCCCAGCCCACCATGGATAACCTTGCTCTTCCCGTTAGTTTCTGTAATACCGAGAGGTCGGGAATTTAGAACACAAGTCCGGGGACGTATACTGTGCTGGCAGTTTCTCCTTGCTAGACAGAGTGGAAAAGCATTTTGCTGAGCTGCAGAAGACAAGAAATGCAGAATACGGAGATACGGAGCTGTCCGAAGTTAAGTGCCGCTGCCAGGCGTCTTTGGGCAGAAAGAGAGCTCCGGAGCGCACAGAGACCGGCACAGTGCTCTCTGCGCGAATAGCCGCTTGATCACATCCGAGAGACGGAGAGCGCGGTACCTTCTAGGATGCGAAGAGTGAAGCCGCACAACACCCGGACTGTGTCCGCAGCTTTCTAACTGCTAGAAGTTCATGGCTTACCACTCGCCTGCCTCATGTATTGGCATTCGCATTCGAATGCAAAGTATTCTTGGACAACTTTGCTGTGCTTGTTGCTAGTTCTGCCCCACCCCACCATGGCTGACATTGCTCTTCCCATTAGTTTCTGAGATGCCGAGAAGTCGGGAATTTAGAACACAAGTCCGGGGAGGTATACTGTGCTGGCACAGTTTCTCCTTGCTAGACAGAGTGGAAACGCATTTTGCTGAGATGCAGAAGACAAGAAATGCAGAATAGGGAGATACGGAGCTGTCCGAAGTTATGTGCCGCTGCCAGGCGTCTTTGGGCAGAAAGAGAGCTCCGGAGCGCACAGAGACCGGCACAGTGCTCTCTGCGCGAATAGCCGCTTGATCGCATCCGAGAGACGGAGAGCGCGGTACCTTCTAGGATGCGAAGAGTGAAGCCACACAACACCCGTACTGTGTCCGCAGCTTTCTAACTGCTAGAAGTTCATGGCTTACCACTCGCCTGCCTCATGTATTGGCATTAGCATTCGAATGCAAAGTATTCTTGGATGACTTTGCTGTGCTTGTTGCTAGTTCTGCCCCAGCCCGCCAGGGATAACCTTGCTCTTCCCATTAGTTTCTGAGATGCCGAGAAGTCGGGAATTTAGAACACAAGTCCGGAGACGTATACTGTGCTGGTACAGTTTCTCCTTGCTAGACAGAGTGGAAAAGCATTTTGCTGAGATGCAGAAGACAAGAAATGCAGAATACGGAGATACGGAGCTGTCCGAAGTTAAGTGCCGCTGCCAGGCGTCTTTGGGCAGAAAGAGAGCTCCGGAGCGCACAGAGACCGGCACAGTGCTCTCTGCGCGAATAGCCGCTTGATCGCATCCGAGAAACGGAGAGCGCGGTACCTTCTAGGATGCGAAGAGTGAAGCCGCCCAACACCCGGACTGTGTCCGCAGCTTTCTAGCTGCTAGATGTTCATGGCTTACCACTCGCCTGCCTCATGTATTGGCATTAGCTTTCGAATGCAAAGTATTCTTGGACAACTTTGCTGTGCTTGTTGCTAGTTCTGCCCCAGCCCACCATGGATAACCTTGCCCTTCCCGTTAGTTTCTGTAATACCGAGAGGTCGGGAATTTAGAACACAAGTCCGGGGACGTATACTGTGCTGGCAGTTTCTCCTTGCTAGACAGAGTGGAAAAGCATTTTGCTGAGCTGCAGAAGACAAGAAATGCAGAATACGGAGATACGGAGCTGTCCGAAGTTAAGTGCCGCTGCCAGGCGTCTTTGGGCAGAAAGAGAGCTCCGGAGCGCACAGAGACCGGCACAGTGCTCTCTGCGCGAATAGCCGCTTGATCGCATCCGAGAAACGGAGAGCGCGGTACCTTCTAGGATGCGAAGAGTGAAGCCGCCCAACACCCGGACTGTGTCCGCAGCTTTCTAGCTGCTAGATGTTCATGGCTTACCACTCGCCTGCCTCATGTATTGGCATTAGCTTTCGAATGCAAAGTATTCTTGGACAACTTTGCTGTGCTTGTTGCTAGTTCTGCCCCAGCCCACCATGGATAACCTTGCCCTTCCCGTTAGTTTCTGTAATACCGAGAGGTCGGGAATTTAGAACACAAGTCCGGGGACGTATACTGTGCTGGCAGTTTCTCCTTGCTAGACAGAGTGGAAAAGCATTTTGCTGAGCTGCAGAAGACAAGAAATGCAGAATACGGAGATACGGAGCTGTCCGAAGTTAAGTGCCGCTGCCAGGCGTCTTTGGGCAGAAAGAGAGCTCCGGAGCGCACAGAGACCGGCACAGTGCTCTCTGCGCGAATAGCCGCTTGATCGCATCCGAGAGACGGAGAGCGCGGTACCTTCTAGGATGTGAAGAGTGACGCCGCACAACACCCGGACTGTGTCCGCAGCTTTCTAACTGCTAGAAGTTCATGGCTTACCACTCGCCTGCCTCATGTATTGGCATTAGCATTCGAATGCAAAGTATTCTTGGACAACTTTGCTGTCCTTGTTGCTAGTTGTGCCCCAGCCCACCATGGCTGACATTACTCTTCCCATTAGTTTCTGAGATGCCGAGAAGTCGGGAATTTAGAACACAAGTCCGGAGACGTATACTGTGCTGGTACAGTTTCTCCTTGCTAGACAGAGTGGAAAAGCATTTTGCTGAGATGCAGAAGACAAGAAATGCAGAATATGGAGATACGGAGCTGTCCGAAGTTAAGTGCCGCTGCCAGGCGTCTTTGGGCAGAAAGAGAGCTCCGGAGCGCACAGAGACCGGCACAGTGCTCTCTGCGCGAATAGCCGCTTGTTCGCATCCGAGAAACGGAGAGCGCGGTACCTTCTAGGATGCGAAGAGTGAAGCCGCCCAACACCCGGACTGTGTCCGCAGCTTTCTAGCTGCTAGATGTTCATGGCTTACCACTCGCCTGCCTCATGTATTGGCATTAGCTTTCGAATGCAAAGTATTCTTGGACAACTTTGCTGTGCTTGTTGCTAGTTCTGCCCCAGCCCACCATGGATAACCTTGCTCTTCCCGTTAGTTTCTGTAATACCGAGAGGTCGGGAATTTAGAACACAAGTCCGGGGACGTATACTGTGCTGGCAGTTTCTCCTTGCTAGACAGAGTGGAAAAGCATTTTGCTGAGATGCAGAAGACAAGAAATGCAGAATACGGAGATACGGAGCTGTCCGAAGTCAAGTGCCGCTGACAGGCGTCTTTGGGCAGAAAGAGAGCCCCGGAGCGCACAGAGACCGGCACAGTGCTCTCTGCGCGAATAGCTGCTTGATCGCATCCGAGAGACGGAGAGCGCGGTACCTTCTAGGATGCGAAGAGTGAAGCCACACAACACCCGTACTGTGTCCGCAGCTTTCTAACTGCTAGAAGTTCATGGCTTACCACTCGCCTGCCTCATGTATTGGCATTAGCATTCGAATGCAAAGTATTCTTGGATGACTTTGCTGTGCTTGTTGCTAGTTCTGCCCCAGCCCGCCAGGGATAACCTTGCTCTTCCCATTAGTTTCTGAGATGCCGAGAAGTCGGGAATTTAGAACACAAGTCCGGAGACGCATACTGTGCTGGTACAGTTTCACCTTGCTAGACAGAGTGGAAAAGCATTTTGCTGAGATGCAGAAGACAAGAAATGCAGAATATGGAGATACGGAGCTGTCCGAAGTTAAGTGCCGCTGCCAGGCGTCTTTGGGCAGAAAGAGAGCTCCGGAGCGCACAGAGACCGGCACAGTGCTCTCTGCGCGAATAGCCGCTTGATCGCATCCGAGAAACGGAGAGCGCGGTACCTTCTAGGATGCGAAGAGTGAAGCCGCCCAACACCCGCACTGTGTCCGCAGCTTTCTAGCTGCTAGATGTTCATGGCTTACCACTCGCCTGCCTCATGTATTGGCATTAGCTTTCGAATGCAAAGTATTCTTGGACAACTTTGCTGTGCTTGTTGCTAGTTCTGCCCCAGCCCACCATGGATAACCTTGCTCTTCCCGTTAGTTTCTGTAATACCGAGAGGTCGGGAATTTAGAACACAAGTCCGGGGACGTATACTGTGCTGGCAGTTTCTCCTTGCTAGACAGAGTGGAAAAGCATTTTGCTGAGCTGCAGAAGACAAGAAATGCAGAATACGGAGATACGGAGCTGTCCGAAGTTAAGTGCCGCTGCCAGGCGTCTTTGGGCAGAAAGAGAGCTCCGGAGCGCACAGAGACCGGCACAGTGCTCTCTGCGCGAATAGCCGCTTGATCGCATCCGAGAGACGGAGAGCGCGGTACCTTCTAGGATGCGAAGAGTGAAGCCGCACAACACCCGGACTGTGTCCGCAGCTTTCTAACTGCTAGAAGTTCATGGCTTACCACTCGCCTGCCTCATGTATTGGCATTCGCATTCGAATGCAAAGTATTCTTGGACAACTTTGCTGTGCTTGTTGCTAGTTCTGCCCCACCCCACCATGGCTGACATTGCTCTTCCCATTAGTTTCTGAGATGCCGAGAAGTCGGGAATTTAGAACACAAGTCCGGGGAGGTATACTGTGCTGGCACAGTTTCTCCTTGCTAGACAGAGTGGAAAAGCATTTTGCTGAGATGCAGAAGACAAGAAATGCAGAATAGGGAGATACGGAGCTGTCCGAAGTTAAGTGCCGCTGCCAGGCGTCTTTGGGCAGAAAGAGAGCTCCGGAGCGCACAGAGACCGGCACAGTGCTCTCTGCGCGAATAGCCGCTTGATCGCATCCGAGAGACGGAGAGCGCGGTACCTTCTAGGATGCGAAGAGTGAAGCCACACAACACCCGTACTGTGTCCGCAGCTTTCTAACTGCTAGAAGTTCATGGCTTACCACTCGCCTGCCTCATGTATTGGCATTAGCATTCGAATGCAAAGTATTCTTGGATGACTTTGCTGTGCTTGTTGCTAGTTCTGCCCCAGCCCGCCAGGGATAACCTTGCTCTTCCCATTAGTTTCTGAGATGCCGAGAAGTCGGGAATTTAGAACACAAGTCCGGAGACGTATACTGTGCTGGTACAGTTTCTCCTTGCTAGACAGAGTGGAAAAGCATTTTGCTGAGATGCAGAAGACAAGAAATGCAGAATACGGAGATACGGAGCTGTCCGAAGTTAAGTGCCGCTGCCAGGCGTCTTTGGGCAGAAAGAGAGCTCCGGAGCGCACAGAGACCGGCACAGTGCTCTCTGCGCGAATAGCCGCTTGATCGCATCCGAGAAACGGAGAGCGCGGTACCTTCTAGGATGCGAAGAGTGAAGCCGCCCAACACCCGGACTGTGTCCGCAGCTTTCTAGCTGCTAGATGTTCATGGCTTACCACTCGCCTGCCTCATGTATTGGCATTAGCTTTCGAATGCAAAGTATTCTTGGACAACTTTGCTGTGCTTGTTGCTAGTTCTGCCCCAGCCCACCATGGATAACCTTGCCCTTCCCGTTAGTTTCTGTAATACCGAGAGGTCGGGAATTTAGAACACAAGTCCGGGGACGTATACTGTGCTGGCAGTTTCTCCTTGCTAGACAGAGTGGAAAAGCATTTTGCTGAGCTGCAGAAGACAAGAAATGCAGAATACGGAGATACGGAGCTGTCCGAAGTTAAGTGCCGCTGCCAGGCGTCTTTGGGCAGAAAGAGAGCTCCGGAGCGCACAGAGACCGGCACAGTGCTCTCTGCGGGAATAGCCGCTTGATCGCATCCGAGAGACGGAGAGCGCGGTACCTTCTAGGATGTGAAGAGTGACGCCGCACAACACCCGGACTGTGTCCGCAGCTTTCTAACTGCTAGAAGTTCATGGCTTACCACTCGCCTGCCTCATGTATTGGCATTAGCATTCGAATGCAAAGTATTCTTGGACAACTTTGCTGTCCTTGTTGCTAGTTCTGCCCCAGCCCACCATGGCTGACATTACTCTTCCCATTAGTTTCTGAGATGCCGAGAAGTCGGGAATTTAGAACACAAGTCCGGAGACGTATACTGTGCTGGTACAGTTTCTCCTTGCTAGACAGAGTGGAAAAGCATTTTGCTGAGATGCAGAAGACAAGAAATGCAGAATATGGAGATACGGAGCTGTCCGAAGTTAAGTGCCGCTGCCAGGCGTCTTTGGGCAGAAAGAGAGCTCCGGAGCGCACAGAGACCGGCACAGTGCTCTCTGCGCGAATAGCCGCTTGTTCGCATCCGAGAAACGGAGAGCGCGGTACCTTCTAGGATGCGAAGAGTGAAGCCGCCCAACACCCGGACTGTGTCCGCAGCTTTCTAGCTGCTAGATGTTCATGGCTTACCACTCGCCTGCCTCATGTATTGGCATTAGCTTTCGAATGCAAAGTATTCTTGGACAACTTTGCTGTGCTTGTTGCTAGTTCTGCCCCAGCCCACCATGGATAACCTTGCTCTTCCCGTTAGTTTCTGTAATACCGAGAGGTCGGGAATTTAGAACACAAGTCCGGGGACGTATACTGTGCTGGCAGTTTCTCCTTGCTAGACAGAGTGGAAAAGCATTTTGCTGAGCTGCAGAAGACAAGAAATGCAGAATACGGAGATACGGAGCTGTCCGAAGTTAAGTGCCGCTGCCAGGCATCTTTGGGCAGAAAGAGAGCTCCGGAGCGCACAGAGACCGGCACAGTGCTCTCTGCGCGAATAGCCGCTTGATCACATCCGAGAGACGGAGAGCGCGGTACCTTCTAGGATGCGAAGAGTGAAGCCGCACAACACCCGGACTGTGTCCGCAGCTTTCTAACTGCTAGAAGTTCATGGCTTACCACTCGCCTGCCTCATGTATTGGCATTCGCATTCGAATGCAAAGTATTCTTGGACAACTTTGCTGTGCTTGTTGCTAGTTCTGCCCCACCCCACCATGGCTGACATTGCTCTTCCCATTAGTTTCTGAGATGCCGAGAAGTCGGGAATTTAGAACACAAGTCCGGGGAGGTATACTGTGCTGGCACAGTTTCTCCTTGCTAGACAGAGTGGAAAAGCATTTTGCTGAGATGCAGAAGACAAGAAATGCAGAATAGGGAGATACGGAGCTGTCCGAAGTTAAGTGCCGCTGCCAGGCGTCTTTGGGCAGAAAGAGAGCTCCGGAGCGCACAGAGACCGGCACAGTGCTCTCTGCGGGAATAGCCGCTTGATCGCATCCGAGAGACGGAGAGCGCGGTACCTTCTAGGATGTGAAGAGTGACGCCGCACAACACCTGGACTGTGTCCGCAGCTTTCTAACTGCTAGAAGTTCATGGCTTACCACTCGCCTGCCTCATGTATTGGCATTAGCATTCGAATGCAAAGTATTCTTGGACAACTTTGCTGTCCTTGCTGCTAGTTCTGCCCCACCCCACCATGGCTGACATTGCTCTTCCCATTAGTTTCTGAGATGCCGAGAAGTCGGGAATTTAGAACACAAGTCCGGGGAGGTATACTGTGCTGGCACAGTTTCTCCTTGCTAGACAGAGTGGAAAAGCATTTTGCTGAGATGCAGAAGACAAGAAATGCAGAATAGGGAGATACGGAGCTGTCCGAAGTTAAGTGCCGCTGCCAGGCGTCTTTGGGCAGAAAGAGAGCTCCGGAGCGCACAGAGACCGGCACAGTGCTCTCTGCGCGAATAGCCGCTTGATCGCATCCGAGAGACGGAGAGCGCGGTACCTTCTAGGATGCGAAGAGTGAAGCCACACAACACCCGTACTGTGTCCGCAGCTTTCTAACTGCTAGAAGTTCATGGCTTACCACTCGCCTGCCTCATGTATTGGCATTAGCATTCGAATGCAAAGTATTCTTGGATGACTTTGCTGTGCTTGTTGCTAGTTCTGCCCCAGCCCGCCAGGGATAACCTTGCTCTTCCCATTAGTTTCTGAGATGCCGAGAAGTCGGGAATTTAGAACACAAGTCCGGAGACGTATACTGTGCTGGTACAGTTTCTCCTTGCTAGACAGAGTGGAAAAGCATTTTGCTGAGATGCAGAAGACAAGAAATGCAGAATACGGAGATACGGAGCTGTCCGAAGTTAAGTGCCGCTGCCAGGCGTCTTTGGGCAGAAAGAGAGCTCCGGAGCGCACAGAGACCGGCACAGTGCTCTCTGCGCGAATAGCCGCTTGATCGCATCCGAGAAACGGAGAGCGCGGTACCTTCTAGGATGCGAAGAGTGAAGCCGCCCAACACCCGGACTGTGTCCGCAGCTTTCTAGCTGCTAGATGTTCATGGCTTACCACTCGCCTGCCTCATGTATTGGCATTAGCTTTCGAATGCAAAGTATTCTTGGACAACTTTGCTGTGCTTGTTGCTAGTTCTGCCCCAGCCCACCATGGATAACCTTGCCCTTCCCGTTAGTTTCTGTAATACCGAGAGGTCGGGAATTTAGAACACAAGTCCGGGGACGTATACTGTGCTGGCAGTTTCTCCTTGCTAGACAGAGTGGAAAAGCATTTTGCTGAGCTGCAGAAGACAAGAAATGCAGAATACGGAGATACGGAGCTGTCCGAAGTTAAGTGCCGCTGACAGGCGTCTTTGGGCAGAAAGAGAGCTCCGGAGCGCACAGAGACCGGCACAGTGCTCTCTGCGGGAATAGCCGCTTGATCGCATCCGAGAGACGGAGAGCGCGGTACCTTCTAGGATGTGAAGAGTGACGCCGCACAACACCCGGACTGTGTCCGCAGCTTTCTAACTGCTAGAAGTTCATGGCTTACCACTCGCCTGCCTCATGTATTGGCATTAGCATTCGAATGCAAAGTATTCTTGGACAACTTTGCTGTCCTTGTTGCTAGTTCTGCCCCAGCCCACCATGGCTGACATTACTCTTCCCATTAGTTTCTGAGATGCCGAGAAGTCGGGAATTTAGAACACAAGTCCGGAGACGTATACTGTGCTGGTACAGTTTCTCCTTGCTAGACAGAGTGGAAAAGCATTTTGCTGAGATGCAGAAGACAAGAAATGCAGAATATGGAGATACGGAGCTGTCCGAAGTTAAGTGCCGCTGCCAGGCGTCTTTGGGCAGAAAGAGAGCTCCGGAGCGCACAGAGACCGGCACAGTGCTCTCTGCGCGAATAGCCGCTTGTTCGCATCCGAGAAACGGAGAGCGCGGTACCTTCTAGGATGCGAAGAGTGAAGCCGCCCAACACCCGGACTGTGTCCGCAGCTTTCTAGCTGCTAGATGTTCATGGCTTACCACTCGCCTGCCTCATGTATTGGCATTAGCTTTCGAATGCAAAGTATTCTTGGACAACTTTGCTGTGCTTGTTGCTAGTTCTGCCCCAGCCCACCATGGATAACCTTGCTCTTCCCGTTAGTTTCTGTAATACCGAGAGGTCGGGAATTTAGAACACAAGTCCGGGGACGTATACTGTGCTGGCAGTTTCTCCTTGCTAGACAGAGTGGAAAAGCATTTTGCTGAGCTGCAGAAGACAAGAAATGCAGAATACGGAGATACGGAGCTGTCCGAAGTTAAGTGCCGCTGCCAGGCATCTTTGGGCAGAAAGAGAGCTCCGGAGCGCACAGAGACCGGCACAGTGCTCTCTGCGCGAATAGCCGCTTGATCACATCCGAGAGACGGAGAGCGCGGTACCTTCTAGGATGCGAAGAGTGAAGCCGCACAACACCCGGACTGTGTCCGCAGCTTTCTAACTGCTAGAAGTTCATGGCTTACCACTCGCCTGCCTCATGTATTGGCATTCGCATTCGAATGCAAAGTATTCTTGGACAACTTTGCTGTGCTTGTTGCTAGTTCTGCCCCACCCCACCATGGCTGACATTGCTCTTCCCATTAGTTTCTGAGATGCCGAGAAGTCGGGAATTTAGAACACAAGTCCGGGGAGGTATACTGTGCTGGCACAGTTTCTCCTTGCTAGACAGAGTGGAAAAGCATTTTGCTGAGATGCAGAAGACAAGAAATGCAGAATAGGGAGATACGGAGCTGTCCGAAGTTAAGTGCCGCTGCCAGGCGTCTTTGGGCAGAAAGAGAGCTCCGGAGCGCACAGAGACCGGCACAGTGCTCTCTGCGGGAATAGCCGCTTGATCGCATCCGAGAGACGGAGAGCGCGGTACCTTCTAGGATGTGAAGAGTGACGCCGCACAACACCTGGACTGTGTCCGCAGCTTTCTAACTGCTAGAAGTTCATGGCTTACCACTCGCCTGCCTCATGTATTGGCATTAGCATTCGAATGCAAAGTATTCTTGGACAACTTTGCTGTCCTTGCTGCTAGTTCTGCCCCAGCCCACCATGGCTGACATTGCTCTTCCCATTAGTTTCTGAGATGCCGAGAAGTCGGGAATTTAGAACACAAGTCCGGGGAGGTATACTGTGCTGGCACAGTTTCTCCTTGCTAGACAGAGTGGAAAAGCATTTTGCTGAGATGCAGAAGACAAGAAATGCAGAATATGGAGATACGGAGCTGTCCGAAGTTAAGTGCCGCTGCCAGGCGTCTTTGGGCAGAAAGAGAGCTCCGGAGCGCACAGAGACCGGCACAGTGCTCTCTGCGCGAATAGCCGCTTGATCGCATCCGAGAAACGGAGAGCGCGGTACCTTCTAGGATGCGAAGAGTGAAGCCGCCCAACACCCGGACTGTGTCCGCAGCTTTCTAGCTGGTAGATGTTCATGGCTTACCACTCGCCTGCCTCATGTATTGGCATTAGCTTTCGAATGCAAAGTATTCTTGGACAACTTTGCTGTGCTTGTTGCTAGTTCTGCCCCAGCCCACCATGGATAACCTTGCTCTTCCCGTTAGTTTCTGTAATACCGAGAGGTCGGGAATTTAGAACACAAGTCCGGGGACGTATACTGTGCTGGCAGTTTCTCCTTGCTAGACAGAGTGGAAAAGCATTTTGCTGAGCTGCAGAAGACAAGAAATGCAGAATACGGAGATACGGAGCTGTCCGAAGTTAAGTGCCGCTGCCAGGCGTCTTTGGGCAGAAAGAGAGCTCCGGAGCGCACAGAGACCGGCACAGTGCTCTCTGCGCGAATAGCCGCTTGATCACATCCGAGAGACGGAGAGCGCGGTACCTTCTAGGATGCGAAGAGTGAAGCCGCACAACACCCGGACTGTGTCCGCAGCTTTCTAACTGCTAGAAGTTCATGGCTTACCACTCGCCTGCCTCATGTATTGGCATTCGCATTCGAATGCAAAGTATTCTTGGACAACTTTGCTGTGCTTGTTGCTAGTTCTGCCCCACCCCACCATGGCTGACATTGCTCTTCCCATTAGTTTCTGAGATGCCGAGAAGTCGGGAATTTAGAACACAAGTCCGGGGAGGTATACTGTGCTGGCACAGTTTCTCCTTGCTAGACAGAGTGGAAACGCATTTTGCTGAGATGCAGAAGACAAGAAATGCAGAATAGGGAGATACGGAGCTGTCCGAAGTTATGTGCCGCTGCCAGGCGTCTTTGGGCAGAAAGAGAGCTCCGGAGCGCACAGAGACCGGCACAGTGCTCTCTGCGCGAATAGCCGCTTGATCGCATCCGAGAGACGGAGAGCGCGGTACCTTCTAGGATGCGAAGAGTGAAGCCACACAACACCCGTACTGTGTCCGCAGCTTTCTAACTGCTAGAAGTTCATGGCTTACCACTCGCCTGCCTCATGTATTGGCATTAGCATTCGAATGCAAAGTATTCTTGGATGACTTTGCTGTGCTTGTTGCTAGTTCTGCCCCAGCCCGCCAGGGATAACCTTGCTCTTCCCATTAGTTTCTGAGATGCCGAGAAGTCGGGAATTTAGAACACAAGTCCGGAGACGTATACTGTGCTGGTACAGTTTCTCCTTGCTAGACAGAGTGGAAAAGCATTTTGCTGAGATGCAGAAGACAAGAAATGCAGAATACGGAGATACGGAGCTGTCCGAAGTTAAGTGCCGCTGCCAGGCGTCTTTGGGCAGAAAGAGAGCTCCGGAGCGCACAGAGACCGGCACAGTGCTCTCTGCGCGAATAGCCGCTTGATCGCATCCGAGAAACGGAGAGCGCGGTACCTTCTAGGATGCGAAGAGTGAAGCCGCCCAACACCCGGACTGTGTCCGCAGCTTTCTAGCTGCTAGATGTTCATGGCTTACCACTCGCCTGCCTCATGTATTGGCATTAGCTTTCGAATGCAAAGTATTCTTGGACAACTTTGCTGTGCTTGTTGCTAGTTCTGCCCCAGCCCACCATGGATAACCTTGCCCTTCCCGTTAGTTTCTGTAATACCGAGAGGTCGGGAATTTAGAACACAAGTCCGGGGACGTATACTGTGCTGGCAGTTTCTCCTTGCTAGACAGAGTGGAAAAGCATTTTGCTGAGCTGCAGAAGACAAGAAATGCAGAATACGGAGATACGGAGCTGTCCGAAGTTAAGTGCCGCTGCCAGGCGTCTTTGGGCAGAAAGAGAGCTCCGGAGCGCACAGAGACCGGCACAGTGCTCTCTGCGCGAATAGCCGCTTGATCGCATCCGAGAAACGGAGAGCGCGGTACCTTCTAGGATGCGAAGAGTGAAGCCGCCCAACACCCGGACTGTGTCCGCAGCTTTCTAGCTGCTAGATGTTCATGGCTTACCACTCGCCTGCCTCATGTATTGGCATTAGCTTTCGAATGCAAAGTATTCTTGGACAACTTTGCTGTGCTTGTTGCTAGTTCTGCCCCAGCCCACCATGGATAACCTTGCCCTTCCCGTTAGTTTCTGTAATACCGAGAGGTCGGGAATTTAGAACACAAGTCCGGGGACGTATACTGTGCTGGCAGTTTCTCCTTGCTAGACAGAGTGGAAAAGCATTTTGCTGAGCTGCAGAAGACAAGAAATGCAGAATACGGAGATACGGAGCTGTCCGAAGTTAAGTGCCGCTGCCAGGCGTCTTTGGGCAGAAAGAGAGCTCCGGAGCGCACAGAGACCGGCACAGTGCTCTCTGCGCGAATAGCCGCTTGATCGCATCCGAGAGACGGAGAGCGCGGTACCTTCTAGGATGCGAAGAGTGAAGCCGCACAACACCCGGACTGTGTCCGCAGCTTTCTAACTGCTAGAAGTTCATGGCTTACCACTCGCCTGCCTCATGTATTGGCATTAGCATTCGAATGCAAAGCATTCTTGGACAACTTTGCTGTGCTTGTTGCTAGTTCTGCCCCACCCCACCATGGCTGACATTGCTCTTCCCATTAGTTTCTGAGATGCCGAGAAGTCGGGAATTTAGAACACAAGTCCGGGGAGGTATACTGTGCTGGCACAGTTTCTCCTTGCTAGACAGAGTGGAAACGCATTTTGCTGAGATGCAGAAGACAAGAAATGCAGAATAGGGAGATACGGAGCTGTCCGAAGTTAAGTGCCGCTGCCAGGCGTCTTTGGGCAGAAAGAGAGCTCCGGAGCGCACAGAGACCGGCACAGTGCTCTCTGCGGGAATAGCCGCTTGATCGCATCCGAGAGACGGAGAGCGCGGTACCTTCTAGGATGTGAAGAGTGACGCCGCACAACACCCGGACTGTGTCCGCAGCTTTCTAACTGCTAGAAGTTCATGGCTTACCACTCGCCTGCCTCATGTATTGGCATTAGCATTCGAATGCAAAGTATTCTTGGACAACTTTGCTGTCCTTGTTGCTAGTTGTGCCCCAGCCCACCATGGCTGACATTACTCTTCCCATTAGTTTCTGAGATGCCGAGAAGTCGGGAATTTAGAACACAAGTCCGGAGACGTATACTGTGCTGGTACAGTTTCTCCTTGCTAGACAGAGTGGAAAAGCATTTTGCTGAGATGCAGAAGACAAGAAATGCAGAATATGGAGATACGGAGCTGTCCGAAGTTAAGTGCCGCTGCCAGGCGTCTTTGGGCAGAAAGAGAGCTCCGGAGCGCACAGAGACCGGCACAGTGCTCTCTGCGCGAATAGCCGCTTGTTCGCATCCGAGAAACGGAGAGCGCGGTACCTTCTAGGATGCGAAGAGTGAAGCCGCCCAACACCCGGACTGTGTCCGCAGCTTTCTAGCTGCTAGATGTTCATGGCTTACCACTCGCCTGCCTCATGTATTGGCATTAGCTTTCGAATGCAAAGTATTCTTGGACAACTTTGCTGTGCTTGTTGCTAGTTCTGCCCCAGCCCACCATGGATAACCTTGCTCTTCCCGTTAGTTTCTGTAATACCGAGAGGTCGGGAATTTAGAACACAAGTCCGGGGACGTATACTGTGCTGGCAGTTTCTCCTTGCTAGACAGAGTGGAAAAGCATTTTGCTGAGCTGCAGAAGACAAGAAATGCAGAATACGGAGATACGGAGCTGTCCGAAGTTAAGTGCCGCTGCCAGGCGTCTTTGGGCAGAAAGAGAGCTCCGGAGCGCACAGAGACCGGCACAGTGCTCTCTGCGCGAATAGCCGCTTGATCACATCCGAGAGACGGAGAGCGCGGTACCTTCTAGGATGCGAAGAGTGACGCCGCACAACACCCGGACTGTGTCCGCAGCTTTCTAACTGCTAGAAGTTCATGGCTTACCACTCGCCTGCCGCATGTATTGGCATTAGCATTCGAATGCAAGGTATTCTTGGACAACTTTGCTGTGCTTGTTGCTAGTTCTCCCCCAGCCCACCAGGGATAACCTTGCTCTTCCCATTAGTTTCTGAGATGCCGAGAAGTCGGGAATTTAGAACACAAGTCCGGAGACGTATACTGTGCTGGTACAGTTTCTCCTTGCTTGACAGAGTGGAAAAGCATTTTGCTGAGATGCAGAAGACAAGAAATGCAGAATACGGAGATACGGAGCTGTCCGAAGTTAAGTGCCGCTGCCAGGCGTCTTTGGGCAGAAAGAGAGCTCCGGAGCGCACAGAGACCGGCACAGTGCTCTCTGCGCGAATAGCCGCTTGATCGCATCCGAGAAACGGAGAGCGCGGTACCTTCTAGGATGCGAAGAGTGAAGCCGCCCAACACCCGGACTGTGTCCGCAGCTTTCTAGCTGCTAGATGTTCATGGCTTACCACTCGCCTGCCTCATGTATTGGCATTAGCATTCGAATGCAAAGTATTCTTGGACAACTTTGCTGTGCTTGTTGCTAGTTCTGCCCCACCCCACCATGGCTGACATTGCTCTTCCCATTAGTTTCTGAGATGCCGAGAAGTCGGGAATTTAGAACACAAGTCCGGGGAGGTATACTGTGCTGGCACAGTTTCTCCTTGCTAGACAGAGTGGAAAAGCATTTTGCTGAGATGCAGAAGACAAGAAATGCAGAATAGGGAGATACGGAGCTGTCCGAAGTTAAGTGCCGCTGCCAGGCGTCTTTGGGCAGAAAGAGAGCTCCGGAGCGCACAGAGACCGGCACAGTGCTCTCTGCGGGAATAGCCGCTTGATCGCATCCGAGAGACGGAGAGCGCGGTACCTTCTAGGATGTGAAGAGTGACGCCGCACAACACCTGGACTGTGTCCGCAGCTTTCTAACTGCTAGAAGTTCATGGCTTACCACTCGCCTGCCTCATGTATTGGCATTAGCATTCGAATGCAAAGTATTCTTGGACAACTTTGCTGTCCTTGCTGCTAGTTCTGTCCCAGCCCACCATGGCTGACATTGCTCTTCCCATTAGTTTCTGAGATGCCGAGAAGTCGGGAATTTAGAACACATGTCCGGGGAGGTATACTGTGCTGGCACAGTTTCTCCTTGCTAGACAGAGGGAAAAGCATTTTGCTGAGATGCAGAAGACAAGAAATGCAGAATACGGAGATACGGAGCTGTCCGAAGTTAAGTGCCGCTGCCAGGCGTCTTTGGGCAGAAAGAGAGATCCGGAGCGCCCAGAGACCGGCACGGTGCTCTCTGAGCGAATAGACGCTTGATCACATCCGAGAAACGGAGTGCACGGTACCTTCTAGGATGCGAAGAGTGACGCCGCACAACACCCGGACTGTGTCCGCAGCTTTCTAACTGCTAGAAGTTCATGGCTTACCACTCGCCTGCCGCATGTATTGGCATTAGCATTCGAATGCAAGGTATTCTTGGACAACTTTGCTGTGCTTGTTGCTAGTTCTGCCCCAGCCCACCAGGGATAACCTTGCTCTTCCCATTAGTTTCTGAGATGCCGAGAAGTCGGGAATTTAGAACACAAGTCCGGAGACGTATACTGTGCTGGTACAGTTTCTCCTTGCTTGACAGAGTGGAAAAGCATTTTGCTGAGATGCAGAAGACAAGAAATGCAGAATACGGAGATACGGAGCTGTCCGAAGTTAAGTGCCGCTGCCAGGCGTCTTTGGGCAGAAAGAGAGCTCCGGAGCGCACAGAGACCGGCACAGTGCTCTCTGCGCGAATAGCCGCTTGATCGCATCCGAGAAACGGAGAGCGCGGTACCTTCTAGGATGCGAAGAGTGAAGCCGCCCAACACCCGGACTGTGTCCGCAGCTTTCTAGCTGCTAGATGTTCATGGCTTACCACTCGCCTGCCTCATGTATTGGCATTAGCATTCGAATGCAAAGTATTCTTGGACAACTTTGCTGTGCTTGTTGCTAGTTCTGCCCCACCCCACCATGGCTGACATTGCTCTTCCCATTAGTTTCTGAGATGCCGAGAAGTCGGGAATTTAGAACACAAGTCCGGGGAGGTATACTGTGCTGGCACAGTTTCTCCTTGCTAGACAGAGTGGAAAAGCATTTTGCTGAGATGCAGAAGACAAGAAATGCAGAATAGGGAGATACGGAGCTGTCCGAAGTTAAGTGCCGCTGCCAGGCGTCTTTGGGCAGAAAGAGAGCTCCGGAGCGCACAGAGACCGGCACAGTGCTCTCTGCGCGAATAGCCGCTTGATCGCATCCGAGAGACGGAGAGCGCGGTACCTTCTAGGATGTGAAGAGTGACGCCGCACAACACCTGGACTGTGTCCGCAGCTTTCTAACTGCTAGAAGTTCATGGCTTACCACTCGCCTGCCTCATGTATTGGCATTAGCATTCGAATGCAAAGTATTCTTGGACAACTTTGCTGTCCTTGCTGCTAGTTCTGCCCCAGCCCACCATGGCTGACATTGCTCTTCCCATTAGTTTCTGAGATGCCGAGAAGTCGGGAATTTAGAACACAAGTCCGGGGAGGTATACTGTGCTGGCACAGTTTCTCCTTGCTAGACAGAGGGAAAAGCATTTTGCTGAGATGCAGAAGACAAGAAATGCAGAATAGGGAGATACGGAGCTGTCCGAAGTTAAGTGCCGCTGCCAGGCGTCTTTGGGCAGAAAGAGAGATCCGGAGCGCACAGAGACCGGCACGGTGCTCTCTGAGCGAATAGACGCTTGATCGCATCCGAGAAACGGAGAGCACGGTACCTTCTAGGATGCGAAGAGTGACGCCGCACAACACCCGGACTGTGTCCGCAGCTTTCTAACTGCTAGAAGTTCATGGCTTACCACTCGCCTGCCGCATGTATTGGCATTAGCATTCGAATGCAAGGTATTCTTGGACAACTTTGCTGTGCTTGTTGCTAGTTCTGCCCCAGCCCACCAGGGATAACCTTGCTCTTCCCATTAGTTTCTGAGATGCCGAGAAGTCGGGAATTTAGAACACTAGTCCGGAGACGTATACTGTGCTGGTACAGTTTCTCCTTGCTTGACAGAGTGGAAAAGCATTTTGCTGAGATGCAGAAGACAAGAAATGCAGAATACGGAGATACGGAGCTGTCCGAAGTTAAGTGCCGCTGCCAGGCGTCTTTGGGCAGAAAGAGAGCTCCGGAGCGCACAGAGACCGGCACAGTGCTCTCTGCGCGAATAGCCGCTTGATCGCATCCGAGAAACGGAGAGCGCGGTACCTTCTAGGATGCGAAGAGTGAAGCCGCCCAACACCCAGACTGTGTCCGCAGCTTTCTAGCTGCTAGATGTTCATGGCTTACCACTCGCCTGCCTCATGTATTGGCATTAGCTTTCGAATGCAAAGTATTCTTGGACAACTTTGCTGTGCTTGTTGCTAGTTCTGCCCCAGCCCACCATGGCTGACATTGCTCTTCCCATTAGTTTCTGAGATGCCGAGAAGTCGGGAATTTAGAACACAAGTCCGGGGAGGTATACTGTGCTGGCACAGTTTCTCCTTGCGAGACAGAGTGGAAAAGCATTTTGCTGAGATGCAGAAGACAAGAAATGCAGAATAGGGAGATACGGAGCTGTCCGAAGTTAAGTGCCGCTGCCAGGCGTCTTTGGGCAGAAAGAGAGATCCGGAGCGCACAGAGACCGGCACAGTGCACTCTGCGCGAATAGCCGCTTGATCTCATCCGAGAAACGGAGAGCGCGGTACCTTCTAGGATGCGAAGAGTGAAGCCGCACAACACCCGGACTGTGTCCGCAGCTTTCTAACTGCTAGATGTTCATGGCTTACCACTCGCCTGCCTCATGTATTGGCATTAGCATTCGAATGCAAGGTATTCTTGGACAACTTTGCTGTGCTTTTTGCTAGTTCTGTCCCAGCCCACCATGGAAAACCTTGCTCTTCCCGTTAGTTTCTGTAATACCGAGAGGTCGGGAATTTAGAACACAAGTCCGGGGACGTATACTGTGCTGGCAGTTTCTCCTTGCTAGACAGAGTGGAAAAGCATTTTGCTGAGCTGCAGAAGACAAGAAATGCAGAATAGGGAGATACGGAGCTGTCCGAAGTTAAGTGCCGCTGCCAGGCGTCTTTGGGCAGAAAGAGAGCTCCGGAGCGCACAGAGACCGGCACAGTGCTCTCTGCGCGAATAGCCGCTTGATCACATCCGAGAGACGGAGAGCGCGGTACCTTCTAGGATGCGAAGAGTGAAGCCGCACAACACCCGGACTGTGTCCGCAGCTTTCTAACTGCTAGAAGTTCATGGCTTACCACTCGCCTGCCTCAGGTATTGGCATTCGCATTCGAATGCAAAGTATTCTTGGACAACTTTGCTGTGCTTGTTGCTAGTTCTGCCCCACCCCACCATGGCTGACATTGCTCTTCCCATTAGTTTCTGAGATGCCGAGAAGTCGGGAATTTAGAACACAAGTCCGGGGAGGTATACTGTGCTGGCACAGTTTCTCCTTGCTAGACAGAGTGGAAAAGCATTTTGCTGAGATGCAGAAGACAAGAAATGCAGAATAGGGAGATACAGAGCTGTCCGAAGTTAAGTGCCGCTGCCAGGCGTCTTTGGGCAGAAAGAGAGCTCCGGAGCGCACAGAGACCGGCACAGTGCTCTCTGCGCGAATAGCCGCTTGATCGCATCCGAGAGACGGAGAGCGCGGTACCTTCTAGGATGTGAAGAGTGACGCCGCACAACACCTGGACTGTGTCCGCAGCTTTCTAACTGCTAGAAGTTCATGGCTTACCACTCGCCTGCCTCATGTATTGGCATTAGCATTCGAATGCAAAGTATTCTTGGACAACTTTGCTGTCCTTGCTGCTAGTTCTGCCCCAGCCCACCATGGCTGACATTGCTCTTCCCATTAGTTTCTGAGATGCCGAGAAGTCGGGAATTTAGAACACAAGTCCGGGGAGGTATACTGTGCTGGCACAGTTTCTCCTTGCTAGACAGAGGGAAAAGCATTTTGCTGAGATGCAGAAGACAAGAAATGCAGAATAGGGAGATACGGAGCTGTCCGAAGTTAAGTGCCGCTGCCAGGCGTCTTTGGGCAGAAAGAGAGATCCGGAGCGCACAGAGACCGGCACGGTGCTCTCTGAGCGAATAGACGCTTGATCGCATCCGAGAAACGGAGAGCACGGTACCTTCTAGGATGCGAAGAGTGACGCCGCACAACACCCGGACTGTGTCCGCAGCTTTCTAACTGCTAGAAGTTCATGGCTTACCACTCGCCTGCCGCATGTATTGGCATTAGCATTCGAATGCAAGGTATTCTTGGACAACTTTGCTGTGCTTGTTGCTAGTTCTGCCCCAGCCCACCAGGGATAACCTTGCTCTTCCCATTAGTTTCTGAGATGCCGAGAAGTCGGGAATTTAGAACACAAGTCCGGAGACGTATACTGTGCTGGTACAGTTTCTCCTTGCTTGACAGAGTGGAAAAGCATTTTGCTGAGATGCAGAAGACAAGAAATGCAGAACACGGAGATACGGAGCTGTCCGAAGTTAAGTGCCGCTGCCAGGCGTCTTTGGGCAGAAAGAGAGCTCCGGAGCGCACAGAGACCGGCACAGTGCTCTCTGCGCGAATAGCCGCTTGATCGCATCCGAGAAACGGAGAGCGCGGTACCTTCTAGGCTGCGAAGAGTGACGCCGCCCAACACCCGGACTGTGTCCGCAGCTTTCTAGCTGCTAGATGTTCATGGCTTACCACTCGCCTGCCTCATGTATTGGCATTAGCATTCGAATGCAAAGTATTCTTGGACAACTTTGCTGTGCTTGTTGCTAGTTCTGCCCCAGCCCACCATGGCTGACATTGCTCTTCCCATTAGTTTCTGAGATGCCGAGAAGTCGGGAATTTAGAACACAAGTCCGGGGAGGTATACTGTGCTGGCACAGTTTCTCCTTGCGAGACAGAGTGGAAAAGCATTTTGCTGAGATGCAGAAGACAAGAAATGCAGAATAGGGAGATACGGAGCTGTCCGAAGTTAAGTGCCGCTGCCAGGCGTCTTTGGGCAGAAAGAGAGATCCGGAGCGCACAGAGACCGGCACAGTGCACTCTGCGCGAATAGCCGCTTGATCTCATCCGAGAAACGGAGAGCGCGGTACCTTCTAGGATGCGAAGAGTGAAGCCGCACAACACCCGGACTGTGTCCGCAGCTTTCTAACTGCTAGATGTTCATGGCTTACCACTCGCCTGCCTCATGTATTGGCATTAGCATTCGAATGCAAGGTATTCTTGGACAACTTTGCTGTGCTTGTTGCTAGTTCTGTCCCAGCCCACCATGGAAAACCTTGCTCTTCCCGTTAGTTTCTGAGATGCCGAGAAGTCGGGAATTTAGAACACAAGTCCGGGGAGGTATACTGTGCTGGCACATTTTCTCCTTGCTAGACAGAGGGAAAAGCATTTTGCTGAGATGCAGAAGACAAGAAATGCAGAATAGGGAGATACGGAGCTGTCCGAAGTTAAGTGCCGCTGCCAGGCGTCTTTGGGCAGAAAGAGAGCTCCGGAGCACACAGAGACCGTCACAGTGCTCTCTGCGCGAATAGCCGCTTGATCGCATCCGAGAAACGGAGAGCGCGGTACCTTCTAGGATGCGAAGAGTGAAGCCGCCCAACACCCGGACTGTGTCCGCAGCTTTCTAGCTGGTAGATGTTCATGGCTTACCACTCGCCTGCCTCATGTATTGGCATTAGCTTTCGAATGCAAAGTATTCTTGGACAACTTTGCTGTGCTTTTTGCTAGTTCTGCCCCAGCCCACCATGGATAACCTTGCTCTTCCCGTTAGTTTCTGTAATACCGAGAGGTCGGGAATTTAGAACACAAGTCCGGGGACGTATACTGTGCTGGCAGTTTCTCCTTGCTTGACAGAGTGGAAAAGCATTTTGCTGAGCTGCAGAAGACAAGAAATGCAGAATACGGAGATACGGAGCTGTCCGAAGTTAAGTGCCGCTGCCAGGCGTCTTTGGGCAGAAAGAGAGCTCCGGAGCGCACAGAGACCGGCACAGTGCTCTCTGCGCGAATAGCCGCTTGATCACATCCGAGAGACGGAGAGCGCGGTACCTTCTAGGATGCGAAGAGTGAAGCCGCACAACACCCGGACTGTGTCCGCAGCTTTCTAACTGCTAGAAGTTCATGGCTTACCACTCGCCTGCCTCAGGTATTGGCATTCGCATTCGAATGCAAAGTATTCTTGGACAACTTTGCTGTGCTTGTTGCTAGTTCTGCCCCACCCCACCATGGCTGACATTGCTCTTCCCATTAGTTTCTGAGATGCCGAGAAGTCGGGAATTTAGAACACAAGTCCGGGGAGGTATACTGTGCTGGCACAGTTTCTCCTTGTTAGACAGAGTGGAAAAGCATTTTGCTGAGATGCAGAAGACAAGAAATGCAGAATACGGAGATACGGAGCTGTCCGAAGTTAAGTGCCGCTGCCAGGCGTCTTTGGGCAGAAAGAGAGCTCCGGAGCGCACAGAGACCGGCACAGTGCTCTCGGCGCGAATAGCCGCTTGATCGCATCCGAGAGACGGAGAGCGCGGTACCTTCTAGGATGTGAAGAGTGACGCCGCACAACACCTGGACTGTGTCCGCAGCTTTCTAACTGCTAGAAGTTCATGGCTTACCACTCGCCTGCCTCATGTATTGGCATTAGCATTCGAATGCAAAGTATTCTTGGACAACTTTGCTGTCCTTGCTGCTAGTTCTGCCCCAGCCCACCATGGCTGACATTGCTCTTCCCATTAGTTTCTGAGATGCCGAGAAGTCGGGAATTTAGAACACAAGTCCGGGGAGGTATACTGTGCTGGCACAGTTTCTCCTTGCTAGACAGAGGGAAAAGCAGTTTGCTGAGATGCAGAAGACAAGAAATGCAGAATAGGGAGATACGGAGCTGTCCGAAGTTAAGTGCCGCTGCCAGGCGTCTTTGGGCAGAAAGAGAGATCCGGAGCGCACAGAGACCGGCACGGTGCTCTCTGAGCGAATAGACGCTTGATCGCATCCGAGAAACGGAGAGCACGGTACCTTCTAGGATGCGAAGAGTGACGCCGCCCAACACCCGGACTGTGTCCGCAGCTTTCTAGCTGCTAGATGTTCATGGCTTACCACTCGCCTGCCTCATGTATTGGCATTAGCTTTCGAATGCAAAGTATTCTTGGACAACTTTGCTGTGCTTGTTGCTAGTTCTGCCCCAGCCCACCATGGATAACCTTGCTCTTCCCGTTAGTTTCTGTAATACCGCGAGGTCGGGAATTTAGAACACAAGTCCTGTGACGTATACTGTGCTGGCAGTTTCTCCTTGCTAGACAGAGTGGAAAAGCATTTTGCTGAGCTGCAGAAGACAAGAAATGCAGAATAGGGAGATACGGAGCTGTCCGAAGTTAAGTGCCGCTGCCAGGCGTCTTTGGGCAGAAAGAGAGCTCCGGAGCGCACAGAGACCGGCACAGTGCTCTCTGCGCGAATAGCCGCTTGATCGCATCCGAGAGACGGAGAGCGCGGTACCTTCTAGGATGCGAACAGTGAAGCCGCCCAACACCCGGACTGTGTCCGCAGCTTTCTAGCTGCTAGATGTTCATGGCTTACCACTCGCCTGCCTCATGTATTGGCATTAGCTTTCGAATGCAAAGTATTCTTGGACAACTTTGCTGTGCTTGTTGCTAGTTCTGCCCCAGCCCACCATGGATAACCTTGCTCTTCCCGTTAGTTTCTGTAATACCGAGAGGTCGGGAATTTAGAACACAAGTCCGGGGACGTATACTGTGCTGGCAGTTTCTCCTTGCTAGACAGAGTGGAAAAGCATTTTGCTGAGCTGCAGAAGACAAGAAATGCAGAATACGGAGATACGGAGCTGTCCGAAGTTAAGTGCCGCTGCCAGGCCTCTTTGGGCAGAAAGAGAGCTCCGGAGCGCACAGAGACCGGCACAGTGCTCTCTGCGCGAATAGCCGCTTGATCGCATCCGAGAGACGGAGAGCGCGGTACCTTCTAGGATGCGAAGAGTGAAGCCGCACAACACCCGGACTGTGTCCGCAGCTTTCTAACTGCTAGATGTTCATGGCTTACCACTCGCCTGCCTCATGTATTGGCATTAGCATTCGAATGCAAGGTATTCTTGGACAACTTTGCTGTGCTTGTTGCTAGTTCTGCCCCAGCCCACCATGGATAACCTTGCTCTTCCCGTTAGTTTCTGTAATACCGAGAGGTCGGGAATTTAGAACACAAGTCCGGGGACGTATACTGTGCTGGCAGTTTCTCCTTGCTAGACAGAGTGGAAAAGCATTTTGCTGAGCTGCAGAAGACAAGAAATGCAGAATACGGAGATACGGAGCTGTCCGAAGTTAAGTGCCGCTGCCAGGCGTCTTTGGGCAGAAAGAGAGCTCCGGAGCGCACAGAGACCGGCACAGTGCTCTCTGCGCGAATAGCCGCTTGATCACATCCGAGAGACGGAGAGCGCGGTACCTTCTAGGATGCGAAGAGTGAAGCCGCACAACACCCGGACTGTGTCCGCAGCTTTCTAACTGCTAGAAGTTCATGGCTTACCACTCGCCTGCCTCATGTATTGGCATTCGCATTCGAATGCAAAGTATTCTTGGACAACTTTGCTGTGCTTGTTGCTAGTTCTGCCCCACCCCACCATGGCTGACATTGCTCTTCCCATTAGTTTCTGAGATGCCGAGAAGTCGGGAATTTAGAACACAAGTCCGGGGAGGTATACTGTGCTGCCACAGTTTCTCCTTGCTAGACAGAGGGAAAAGCATTTTGCTGAGATGCAGAAGACAAGAAATGCAGAATACGGAGATACGGAGCTGTCCGAAGTTAAGTGCCACTGCCAGGCGTCTTTGGGCAGAAAGAGAGCTCCGGAGCGCACAGAGACCGGCACAGTGCTCTCTGCGCGAATAGCCGCTTGATCGCATCCGAGAGACGGAGAGCGCGGTACCTTCTAGGATGCAAAGAGTGAAGCCGCACAACACCCGGACTGTGTCCGCAGCTTTCTAACTGCTAGATGTTCATGGCTTACCACTCGCCTGCCTCATGTATTGGCATTAGCATTCGAATGCAAGGTATTCTTGGACAACTTTGCTGTGCTTGTTGCTAGTTCTGCCCCAGCCCACCATGGATAACCTTGCTCTTCCCGTTAGTTTCTGTAATACCGAGAGGTCGGGAATTTAGAACACAAGTCCGGGGACGTATACTGTGCTGGCAGTTTCTCCTTGCTAGACAGAGTGGAAAAGCATTTTGCTGAGCTGCAGAAGACAAGAAATGCAGAATACGGAGATACGGAGCTGTCCGAAGTTAAGTGCCGCTGCCAGGCGTCTTTGGGCAGAAAGAGAGCTCCAGAGCGCACAGAGACCGGCACAGTGCTCTCTGCGCGAATAGCCGCTTGATCACATCCGAGAGACGGAGAGCGCGGTACCTTCTAGGATGCGAAGAGTGAAGCCGCACAACACCCGGACTGTGTCCGCAGCTTTCTAACTGCTAGAAGTTCATGGCTTACCACTCGCCTGCCTCATGTATTGGCATTCGCATTCGAATGCAAAGTATACTTGGACAACTTTGCTGTCCTTGTTGCTAGTTCTGCCCCAGCCCACCATGGCTGACATTGCTCTTCCCATTAGTTTCTGAGATGCCGAGAAGTCGGGAATTTAGAACACAAGTCCGGGGAGGTATACTGTGCTGGCACAGTTTCTCCTTGCTAGACAGAGTGGAAAAGCATTTTGCTGAGATGCAGAAGACAAGAAATGCAGAATAGGGAGATACGGAGCTGTCCGAAGTTAAGTGCCGCTGCCAGGCGTCTTTGGGCAGAAAGAGAGCTCCGGAGCGCACAGAGACCGGCACAGTGCTCTCTGCGGGAATAGCCGCTTGATCGCATCCGAGAGACGGAGAGCGCGGTACCTTCTAGGATGTGAAGAGTGACGCCGCACAACACCTGGACTGTGTCCGCAGCTTTCTAACTGCTAGAAGTTCATGGCTTACCACTCGCCTGCCTCATGTATTGGCATTAGCATTCGAATGCAAAGTATTCTTGGACAACTTTGCTGTCCTTGCTGCTAGTTCTGCCCCAGCCCACCATGGCTGACATTGCTCTTCCCATTAGTTTCTGAGATGCCGAGAAGTCGGGAATTTAGAACACAAGTCCGGAGACGTATACTGTGCTGGTACAGTTTCTCCTTGCTTGACAGAGTGGAAAAGCATTTTTCTGAGATGCAGAAGACAAGAAATGCAGAATACGGAGATACGGAGCTGTCCGAAGTTAAGTGCCGCTGCCAGGCGTCTTTGGGCAGAAAGAGAGCTCCGGAGCGCACAGAGACCGGCACAGTGCTCTCTGCGCGAATAGCCGCTTGATCGCATCCGAGAAACGGAGAGCGCGGTACCTTCTAGGATGCGAAGAGTGAAGCCGCCCAACACCCGGACTGTGTCCGCAGCTTTCTAGCTGCTAGATGTTCATGGCTTACCACTCGCCTGCCTCATGTATTGGCATTAGCTTTCGAATGCAAAGTATTCTTGGACAACTTTGCTGTGCTTGTTGCTAGTTCTGCCCCAGCCCACTATGGCTGACATTGCTCTTCCCATTAGTTTCTGAGATGCCGAGAAGTCGGGAATTTAGAACACAAGTCCGGGGAGGTATACTGTGCTGGCACAGTTTCTCCTTGCTAGACAGAGGGAAAAGCATTTTGCTGAGATGCAGAAGACAAGAAATGCAGAATACGGAGATACGGAGCTGTCCGAAGTTAAGTGCCGCTGCCAGGCGTCTTTGGGCAGAAAGAGAGCTCCGGAGCGCACAGAGACCGGCACGGTGCTCTCTGAGCGAATAGACGCTTGATCGCATCCGAGAAACGGAGAGCGCTTTACCTTCTAGGATGCGAAGAGTGAAACCGCACAACACCCGGACTGTGTTTGCAGCTTTCTAACTGCTAGAAGTTCATGGCTTACCACTCGCCTGCCGCATGTATTGGCATTAGCATTCGAATGCAAGGTATTCTTGGACAACTTTGCTGTGCTTGTTGCTAGTTCTGCCCCAGCCCACCAGGGATAACCTTGCTCTTCCCATTAGTTTCTGAGATGCCGAGAAGTCGGGAATTTAGAACACAAGTCCGGGGAGGTATACTGTGCTGGTACAGTTTCTCCTTGCTAGACAGAGTGGAAAAGCATTTTGCTGAGATGCAGAAGACAAGAAATGCAGAATATGGAGATACGGAGCTGTCCGAAGTTAAGTGCCGCTGCCAGGCGTCTTTGGGCAGAAAGAGAGCTCCGGAGCGCACAGAGACCGGCACAGTGCTCTCTGCGCGAATAGCCGCTTGATCGCATCCGAGAGACGGAGAGCGCGGTACCTTCTAGGATGCGAACAGTGAAGCCGCCCAACACCCGGACTGTGTCCGCAGCTTTCTAGCTGCTAGATGTTCATGGCTTACCACTCGCCTGCCTCATGTATTGGCATTAGCTTTCGAATGCAAAGTATACTTGGACAACTTTGCTGTGCTTGTTGCTAGTTCTGCCCCAGCCCACCATGGATAACCTTGCTCTTCCCGTTAGTTTCTGTAATACCGAGAGGTCGGGAATTTAGAACACAAGTCCGGGGACGTATACTGTGCTGGCACAGTTTCTCCTTGCTAGACAGAGTGGAAAAGCTTTTTGCTGAGCTGCAGAAGACAAGAAATGCAGAATACGGAGATACGGAGCTGTCCGAAGTTAAGTGCCGCTGCCAGGCGTCTTTGGGCAGAAAGAGAGCTCCGGAGCGCACAGAGACCGGCACAGTGCTCTCTGCGCGAATAGCCGCTTGATCGCATCCGAGAGACGGAGAGCGCGGTACCTTCTAGGATGCGAAGAGTGAAGCCGCACAACACCCGGACTGTGTCCGCAGCTTTCTAACTGCTAGATGTTCATGGCTTACCACTCGCCTGCCTCATGTATTGGCATTAGCATTCGAATGCAAAGTATTCTTGGACAACTTTGCTGTGCTTGTTGCTAGTTCTGCCCCACCCCACCATGGCTGACATTGCTCTTCCCATTAGTTTCTGAGATGCCGAGAAGTCGGGAATTTAGAACACAAGTCCGGGGACGTATACTGTGCTGGCACAGTTTCTCCTTGCTAGACAGAGTGGAAAAGCATTTTGCTGAGCTGCAGAAGACAAGAAATGCAGAATACGGAGATACGGAGCTGTCCGAAGTTAAGTGCCGCTGCCAGGCGTCTTTGGGCAGAAAGAGAGCTCCGGAGCGCGCAGAGACCGGCACAGTGCTCTCTGCGCGAATAGCCGCTTGATCACATCCGAGAGACGGAGAGCGCGGTACCTTCTAGGATGCGAAGAGTGAAGCCGCACAACACCCGGACTGTGTCCGCAGCTTTCTAACTGCTAGAAGTTCATGGCTTACCACTCGCCTGCCTCAGGTATTGGCATTCGCATTCGAATGCAAAGTATTCTTGGACAACTTTGCTGTGCTTGTTGCTAGTACTGCCCCAGCCCACTATGGCTGACATTGCTCTTCCCATTAGTTTCTGAGATGCCGAGAAGTCGGGAATTTAGAACACAAGTCCGGGGAGGTATACTGTGCTGGCACAGTTTCTCCTTGCTAGACAGAGGGAAAAGCATTTTGCTGAGATGCAGAAGACAAGAAATGCAGAATACGGAGATACGGAGCTGTCCGAAGTTAAGTGCCGCTGCCAGGCTTCTTTGGGCAGAAAGAGAGCTCCGGAGCGCACAGAGACCGGCACGGTGCTCTCTGAGCGAATAGACGCTTGATCGCATCCGAGAAACGGAGAGCGCTTTACCTTCTAGGATGCGAAGAGTGAAACCGCACAACACCCGGACTGTCTTTGCAGCTTTCTAACTGCTAGAAGTTCATGGCTTACCACTCGCCTGCCGCATGTATTGGCATTAGCATTCGAATGCAAGGTATTCTTGGACAACTTTGCTGTGCTTGTTGCTAGTTCTGCCCCAGCCCACCAGGGATAACCTTGCTCTTCCCATTAGTTTCTGAGATGCCGAGAAGTCGGGAATTTAGAACACAAGTCCGGGGAGGTATACTGTGCTGGTACAGTTTCTCCTTGCTAGACAGAGTGGAAAAGCATTTTGCTGAGATGCAGAAGACAAGAAATGCAGAATATGGAGATACGGAGCTGTCCGAAGTTAAGTGCCGCTGCCAGGCGTCTTTGGGCAGAAAGAGAGCTCCGGAGCGCACAGAGACCGGCACAGTGCTCTCTGCGCGAATAGCCGCTTGATCGCATCCGAGAGACGGAGAGCGCGGTACCTTCTAGGATGCGAAGAGTGAAGCCGCCCAACACCCGGACTGTGTCCGCAGCTTTCTAGCTGCTAGATGTTCATGGCTTACCACTCGCCTGCCTCATGTATTGGCATTAGCTTTCGAATGCAAAGTATTCTTGGACAACTTTGCTGTGCTTGTTGCTAGTTCTGCCCCAGCCCACCATGGATAACCTTGCTCTTCCCGTTAGTTTCTGTAATACCGAGAGGTCGGGAATTTAGAACACAAGTCCGGGGACGTATACTGTGCTGGCAGTTTCTCCTTGCTAGACAGAGTGGAAAAGCATTTTGCTGAGCTGCAGAAGACAAGAAATGCAGAATACGGAGATACGGAGCTGTCCGAAGTTAAGTGCCGCTGCCAGGCGTCTTTGGGCAGAAAGAGAGCTCCGGAGCGCACAGAGACCGGCACAGTGCTCTGTGCGCGAATAGCCGTTTGATCGCATCCGAGAGACGGAGAGCGCGGTACCTTCTAGGATGCGAAGAGTGAAGCCGCACAACACCCGGACTGTGTCCGCAGCTTTCTAACTGCTAGATGTTCATGGCTTACCACTCGCCTGCCTCATGTATTGGCATTAGCATTCGAATGCAAAGTATTCTTGGACAACTTTGCTGTGCTTGTTGCTAGTTCTGCCCCACCCCACCATGGCTGACATTGCTCTTCCCATTAGTTTCTGAGATGCCGAGAAGTCGGGAATTTAGAACACAAGTCCGGGGACGTATACTGTGCTGGCACAGTTTCTCCTTGCTAGACAGAGTGGAAAAGCATTTTGCTGAGCTGCAGAAGACAAGAAATGCAGAATACGGAGATACGGAGCTGTCCGAAGTTAAGTGCCGCTGCCAGGCGTCTTTGGGCAGAAAGAGAGCTCCGGAGCGCACAGAGACCGGCACAGTGCTCTCTGCGCGAATAGCCGCTTGATCACATCCGAGAGACGGAGAGCGCGGTACCTTCTAGGATGCGAAGAGTGAAGCCGCACAACACCCGGACTGTGTCCGCAGCTTTCTAACTGCTAGAAGTTCATGGCTTACCACTCGCCTGCCGCATGTATTGGCATTAGCATTCGAATGCAAAGTATTCTTGGACAACTTTGCTGTCCTTGCTGCTAGTTCTGCCCCAGCCCACCATGGCTGACATTGCTCTTCCCATTAGTTTCTGAGATGCCGAGAAGTCGGGAATTTAGAACACAAGTCCGGGGAGGTATACTGTGCTGGCACAGTTTCTCCTTGCTAGACAGAGGGAAAAGCAGTTTGCTGAGATGCAGAAGACAAGAAATGCAGAATAGGGAGATACGGAGCTGTCCGAAGTTAAGTGCCGCTGCCAGGCGTCTTTGGGCAGAAAGAGAGCTCCGGAGCGCACAGAGACCGGCACAGTGCTCTCTGCGCGAATAGCCGCTTGATCGCATCCGAGAGACGGAGAGCGCGGTACCTTCTAGGATGCGAACAGTGAAGCCGCCCAACACCCGGACTGTGTCCGCAGCTTTCTAGCTGCTAGATGTTCATGGCTTACCACTCGCCTGCCTCATGTATTGGCATTAGCTTTCGGATGCAAAGTATTCTTGGACAACTTTGCTGTGCTTGTTGCTAGTTCTGCCCCAGCCCACCATGGATAACCTTGCTCTTCCCGTTAGTTTCTGTAATACCGAGAGGTCGGGAATTTAGAACACAAGTCCGGGGACGTATACTGTGCTGGCAGTTTCTCCTTGCTAGACAGAGTGGAAAAGCATTTTGCTGAGATGCAGAAGACAAGAAATGCAGAATAGGGAGATACGGAGCTGTCCGAAGTTAAGTGCCGCTGCCAGGCGTCTTTGGGCAGAAAGAGAGCTCCGGAGCGCACAGAGACCGGCACAGTGCTCTCTGCGCGAATAGCCGCTTGATCGCATCCAAGAGACGGAGAGCGCGGTACCTTCTAGGATGCAAAGAGTGAAGCCGCACAACACCCGGACTGTGTCCGCAGCTTTCTAACTGCTAGATGTTCATGGCTTACCACTCGCCTGCCTCATGTATTGGCATTAGCATTCGAATGCAAGGTATTCTTGGACAACTTTGCTGTGCTTGTTGCTAGTTCTGTCCCAGCCCACCATGGAAAACCTTGCTCTTCCCGTTAGTTTCTGAGATGCCGAGAAGTCGGGAATTTAGAACACAAGTCCGGGGAGGTATACTGTGCTGGCACAGTTTCTCCTTGCTAGACAGAGGGAAAAGCATTTTGCTGAGATGCAGAAGACAAGAAATGCAGAATAGGGAGATACGGAGCTGTCCGAAGTTAAGTGCCGCTGCCAGGCGTCTTTGGGCAGTAAGAGAGCTCCGGAGCGCACAGAGACCGGCACAGTGCTCTCTGCGCGAATAGCCGCTTGATCGCATCCGAGAGACGGAGAGCGCGGTACCTTCTAGGATGTGAAGAGTGACGCCGCACAACACCTGGACTGTGTCCGCAGCTTTCTAACTGCTAGAAGTTCATGGCTTACCACTCGCCTGCCTCATGTATTGGCATTAGCTTTCGAATGCAAAGTATTCTTGGACAACTTTGCTGTGCTTGTTGCTAGTTCTGCCCCAGCCCACCATGGATAACCTTGCTCTTCCCGTTAGTTTCTGTAATGCCGAGAAGTCGGGAATTTAGAACACAAGTCCGTGGAGGTATACTGTGCTGGCACAGTTTCTCCTTGCTAGACAGAGTGGAAAAGCATTTTGCTGAGATGCAGAAGACAAGAAATGCAGAATACCGAGATACGGAGCTGTCCGAAGTTAAGTGCCGCTGCCAGGCGTCTTTGGGCAGAAAGAGAGCTCCGGAGCGCACAGAGACCGGCACAGTGCTCTCTGCGCGAATAGCCGCTTGATCGCATCCGAGAGACGGAGAGCGCGGTACCTTCTAGGATGCAAAGAGTGAAGCCGCACAACACCCGGACTGTGTCCGCAGCTTTCTAACTGCTAGATGTTCATGGCTTACCACTCGCCTGCCTCATGTATTGGCATTAGCATTCGAATGCAAGGTATTCTTGGACAACTTTGCTGTGCTTGTTGCTAGTTCTGTCCCAGCCCACCATGGAAAACCTTGCTCTTCCCGTTAGTTTCTGAGATGCCGAGAAGTCGGGAATTTAGAACACAAGTCCGGGGAGGTATACTGTGCTGGCACAGTTTCTCCTTGCTAGACAGAGGGAAAAGCATTTTGCTGAGATGCAGAAGACAAGAAATGCAGAATAGGGAGATACGGAGCTGTCCGAAGTTAAGTGCCGCTGCCAGGCGTCTTTGGGCAGAAAGAGAGCGCCGGAGCGCACAGAGACCGGCACGGTGCTCTCTGAGCGAATAGACGCTTGATCGCATCCGAGAAACGGAGAGCGCGGTACCTTCTAGGATGCGAAGAGTGAAACCGCACAACACCCGGACTGTGTCCGCAGCTTTCTAACTGCTAGAAGTTCATGGCTTACCACTCGCCTGCCGCATGTATTGGAATGAGCATTCGAATGCAAGGTATTCTTGGACAACTTTGCTGTGCTTGTTGCTAGTTCTGCCCCAGCCCACCATGGCTGACATTGCTCTTCCCGTTAGTTTCTGAGATGCCGAGAAGTCGGGAATTTAGAACACAAGTCCGGGGAGGTATACTGTGCTGGCACAGTTTCTCCTTGCTTGACAGAGTGGAAAAGCATTTTGCTGAGATGCAGAAGACAAGAAATGCAGAATACGGAGATACGGAGCTGTCCGAAGTTAAGTGCCGCTGCCAGGCGTCTTTGGGCAGAAAGAGAGCTCCGGAGCGCACAGAGACCGGCACAGTGCTCTCGGCGCGAATAGCCGCTTGATCGCATCCGAGAGACGGAGAGCGCGGTACCTTCTAGGATGTGAAGAGTGACGCCGCACAACACCTGGACTGTGTCCGCAGCTTTCTAACTGCTAGAAGTTCATGGCTTACCACTCGCCTGCCTCATGTATTGGCATTAGCATTCGAATGCAAGGTATTCTTGGACAACTTTGCTGTGCTTGTTGCTAGTTCTGTCCCAGCCCACCATGGAAAACCTTGCTCTTCCCGTTAGTTTCTGAGATGCCGAGAAGTCGGGAATTTAGAACACAAGTCCGGGGAGGTATACTGTGCTGGCACAGTTTCTCCTTGCTAGACAGAGTGGAAAAGCATTTTGCTGAGATGCAGAAGACAAGAAATGCAGAATACGGAGATACGGAGCTGTCCGAAGTTAAGTGCCGCTGCCAGGCGTCTTTGGGCAGAAAGAGTGCCCCGGAGCGCACAGAGACCGGCACAGTGCTCTCTGCGGGAATAGCCGCTTGATCGCATCCGAGAGACGGAGAGTGCGGTACCTTCTAGGATGCGAAGAGTGACGCCGCACAACACCCGGACTGTGTCCGCCGCTTTCTAACTGCTAGAAGTTCATGGCTTACCACTCGCCTGCCTCATGTATTGGCATTAGCATTCGAATGCAAAGTATTCTTGGACAACTTTGCTGTGCTTGTTGCTAGTTCTGCCCCACCCCACCATGGCTGACATTGCTCTTCCCATTAGTTTCTGAGATGCCGAGAAGTCGGGAATTTAGAACACAAGTCCGGGGAGGTATACTGTGCTGGCACAGTTTCTCCTTGCTAGACAGAGGGAAAAGCATTTTGCTGAGATGCAGAAGACAAGAAATGCAGAATAGGGAGATACGGAGCTGTCCGAAGTTAAGTGCCGCTGCCAGGCGTCTTTGGGCAGAAAGAGAGCTCTGGAGCGCACAGAGACCAGCACGGTGCTCTCTGAGCGAATAGACGCTTGATCGAATCCGAGAAACGGAGAGCGCTTTACCTTCTAGGATGCGAAGAGTGAAACCGCACAACACCCGGACTGTGTCCGCAGCTTTCTAACTGCTAGAAGTTCATGGCTTACCACTCGCCTGCCGCATGTATTGGCATTAGCATTCGAATGCAAGGTATTCTTGGACAACTTTGCTGTGCTTGTTGCTAGTTCTGCCCCAGCCCACCAGGGATAACCTTGCTCTTCCCATTAGTTTCTGAGATGCCGAGAAGTCGGGAATTTAGAACAGAAGTCCTGGGAGGTATACTGTGCTGGCACAGTTTCTCCTTGCGAGACAGAGTGGAAAAGCATTTTGCTGAGATGCAGAAGACAAGAAATGCAGAATACGGAGATACGGAGCTGTCCGAAGTTAAGTGCCGCTGCCAGGCGTCTTTGGGCAGAAAGAGAGATCCGGAGCGCACAGAGACCGGCACGGTGCTCTCTGAGCGAATAGACGCTTGATCGCATCCGAGAAACGGAGAGCGCGGTACCTTCTAGGATGCGAAGAGTGAACCCGCACAACACCCGGACTGTGTCCGCAGCTTTCTAACTGCTAGAAGTTCATGGCTTACCACTCGCCTGCCTCATGTATTGGCATTAGCATTCGAATGCAAAGTATTCTTGGACAACTTTGCTGTGCTTGTTGCTAGTTCTGCCCCAGCCCACCATGGATAACCTTGCTCTTCCCGTTAGTTTCTGTAATACCGAGAGGTCGGGAATTTAGAACACAAGTCCGGGGAGGTATACTGTGCTGGCACAGTTTCTCCTTGCTAGACAGAGTGGAAAAGCATTTTGCTGAGCTGCAGAAGACAAGAAATGCAGAATACGGAGATACGGAGCTGTCCGAAGTTAAGTGCCGCTGCCAGGCGTCTTTGGGCAGAAAGAGAGCTCCGGAGCGCACAGTGACCGGCACAGTGCTCTCTGCGCGAATAGCCGCTTGATCGCATCCGAGAGACGGAGAGCGCGGTACCTTCTAGGATGCGAAGAGTGAAGCCGCACAACACCCGGACTGTGTCCGCAGCTTTCTAACTGCTAGAAGTTCATGGCTTACCACTCGCCTGCCTCATGTATTAGCACTAGCATTCGAATGCAAGGTATTCTTGGACAACTTTGTTGTGCTTGCTGCTAGATCTGTCCCAGCCCACCATGGAAAACCTTGCTCTTCCCGTTAGTTTCTGAGATGCCGAGAAGTCGGGAATTTAGAACACAAGTCCGGGGAGGTATACTGTGCTGGCACAGTTTCTCCTTGCTAGACAGAGTGGAAAAGCATTTTGCTGAGATGCAGAAGACAAGAAATGCAGAATAGGGAGATACGGAGCTGTCCGAAGTTAAGTGCCGCTGCCAGGCGTCTTTGGGCAGAAAGAGAGCTCCGGAGCGCGCAGAGACCGGCACAGTGCTCTCTGCGCGAATAGCCGCTTGATCGCATCCGAGAGACGGAGAGCGCGGTACCTTCTAGGATGTGAAGAGTGACGCCGCACAACACCTGGACTGTGTCCGCAGCTTTCTAACTGCTAGAAGTTCATGGCTTACCACTCGCCTGCCTCATGTATTGGCATTAGCATTCGAATGCAAGGTATTCTTGGACAACTTTGCTGTGCTTGTTGCTAGTTCTGTCCCAGCCCACCATGGAAAACCTTGCTCTTCCCGTTAGTTTCTGAGATGCCGAGAAGTCGGGAATTTAGAACACAAGTCCGGGGAGGTATACTGTGCTGGCACAGTTTCTCCTTTCTTCACAGAGTGGAAAAGCATTTTGCTGAGATGCAGAAGACAAGAAATGCAGAATACGGAGATACGGAGCTGTCCGAAGTCAAGTGCCGCTGCCAGGCGTCTTTGGGCAGAAAGAGAGCTCCGGAGCGCGCAGAGGCCGGCACAGTGCTCTCTGCGCGAATAGCCGCTTGATCGCATCCGAGAGACGGAGAGCGCGGTACCTTCTAGGATGCGAAGAGTGAAGCCGCACAACACCCGGACTGTGTCCGCAGCTTTCTAACTGCTAGAAGTTCCTGGCTTACCACTCGCCTGCCTCATGTATTAGCATTAGCATTCGAATGCAAAGTATTCTTGGACAACTTTGCTGTGCTTGTTGCTAGTTCTGCCCCAGCCCACCATGGATAACTTGCTCTTCCCGTTAGTTTCTGTAATACCGAGAGGTCGGGAATTTAGAACACAAGTCCGGGGAGGTATACTGTGCTGGCACAGTTTCTCCTTGCTAGACAGAGGGAAAAGCATTTTGCTGAGATGCAGAAGACAAGAAATGCAGAATAGGGAGATACGGAGCTGTCCGAAGTTAAGTGCCGCTGCCAGGCGTCTTTGGGCAGAAAGAGAGCTCCGGAGCGCACAGAGACCGGCACAGTGCTCTCTGCGGTAATAGCCGCTTGATCGCATCCGAGAGACGGAGAGCACGGTACCTTCTAGGATGCGAAGAGTGAAGCCGCACAACACCCGGACTGTGTCCGCAGCTTTCTAACTGCTAGAAGTTCATGGCTTACCACTCTCCTGCCTCATGTATTGGCATTAGCATTCGAATGCAAAGTATTCTTGGACAACTTTGCTGTGCTTGTTGCTAGTTCTGCCCCAGCCCACCATGGATAACCTTGCTCTTCCCGTTAGTTTCTGTAATACCGAGAGGTCGGGAATTTAGAACACAAGTCCGGGGACGTATACTGTGCTGGCAGTTTCTCCTCGCTAGACAGAGTGGAAAAGCATTTTGCTGAGCTGCAGAAGACAAGAAATGCAGAATACGGAGATACGGAGCTGTCCGAAGTTAAGTGCCGCTGCCAGGCGGCTTTAGGCAGAAAGAGAGCTCCGGAGCGCACAGAGACCGGCACAGTGCTCTCTGCGCGAATAGCCGCTTGATCGCATCCGAGAGACGGAGAGCGCGGTACCTTCTAGGATGCGAAGAGTGAAGCCGCACAACACCCGGACTGTGTCCGCAGCTTTCTAACTGCTAGAAGTTCATGGCTTACCACTCGCCTGCCTCATGTATTGGCATTAGCATTCGAATGCAAGGTATTCTTGGACAACTTTGCTGTGCTTGCTGCTAGTTCTGCCCCAGCCCACCATGGATGACATTGCTCTTCCCATTAGTTTCTGAGATGCCGAGAAGTCGGGAATTTAGAACACAAGTCCGGGGAGGTATACTGTGCTGGCACAGTTTCTCCTTGCTAGACAGAGTGGAAAAGCATTTTGCTGAGATGCAGAAGACAAGAAATGCAGAATAGGGAGATACGGAGCTGTCCGAAGTTAAATGCCGCTGCCAGGCATCTTTGGGCAGAAAGAGAGCTCCGGAGCGCACAGAGACCGGCACAGTGCTCTCTGCGGTAATAGCCGCTTGATCGCATCCGAGAGACGGAGAGCGCGGTACCTTCTAGGATGCGAAGAGTGAAGCCGCACAACACCCGGACTGTGTCCGCAGCTTTCTAACTGCTAGATGTTCATGGCTTACCACTCGCCTGCCTCATGTATTGGCATTAGCATTCGAATGCAAAGTATTCTTGGACAACTTTGCTGTGCTTGTTGCTAGTTCTGCCCCACCCCACCATGGCTGACATTGCTCTTCCCATTAATTTCTGAGATGCCGAGAAGTCGGGAATTTAGAACACAAGTCCGGGGAGGTATACTGTGCTGGCACAGTTTCTCCTTGCTAGACAGAGTGGAAAAGCATTTTGCTGAGATGCAGAAGACAAGAAATGCAGAATACCGAGATACGGAGTTGTCCGAAGTTAAGTGCCGCTGCCAGGCGTCTTTGGGCAGAAAGAGAGCTCCGGAGCGCACAGAGACCGGCACGGTGCTCTCTGAGCGAATAGACGCTTGATCGCATCCGAGAAACGGAGAGCGCGGTACCTTCTAGGATGCGAAGAGTGAAGCCGCACAACACCCGGACTGTGTCCGCAGCTTTCTAACTGCTAGAAGTTCATGGCTTACCACTCGCCTGCCGCATGTATTGGCATTAGCATTCGAATGCAAGGTATTGTTGGTCAACTTTGCTGTGCTTGCTGCTAGTTCTGTCCCAGCCCACCATGGAAAACCTTGCTCTTCCCGTTAGTTTCTGAGATGCCGAGAAGTCGGGAATTTAGAACACAAGTCCGGGGAGGTATACTGTGCTGGCACAGTTTCTCCTTGCAAGACAGAGGGAAAAGCATTTTGCTGAGATGCAGAAGACAAGAAATGCAGAATAGGGAGATACGGAGCTGTCCGAAGTTAAGTGCCGCTGCCAGGCGTCTTTGGGCAGAAAGAGAGCTCCGGAGCGCACAGAGACCGGCACAGTGCTCTCTGCGGTAATAGCCGCTTGATCGCATCCGAGAGACGGAGAGCACGGTACCTTCTAGGATGCGAAGAGTGACGCCGCACAACACCCGGACTGTGTCCGCAGCTTTCTAACTGCTAGAAGTTCATGGCTTACCACTCGCCTGCCTCATGTATTGGCATTAGCATTCGAATGCAAAGTATTCTTGGACGACTTTGCTGTCCTTGTTGCTAGTTCTGCCCCAGCCCACCATGGCTGACATTGCTCTTCCCATTAGTTTCTGAGATGCCGAGAAGTCGGGAATTTAGAACACAAGTCCGGGGAGGTATACTGTGCTGGCACAGTTTCTCCTTGCTAGACAGAGGGAAAAGCATTTTGCTGAGATGCAGAAGACAAGAAATGCAGAATAGGGAGATACGGAGCTGTCCGAAGTTAAGTGCCACGGCCAGGCGTCTTTGGGCAGAAAGAGAGCTCCGGAGCGCACAGAGACCGGCACAGTGCTCTCTGCGCGAATAGCCGCTTGATCGCATCCGAGAAACGGAGAGCGCGGTACCTTCTAGGATGCGAAGAGTGAAGCCGCACAACACCCGGACTGTGTCCGCAGCTTTCTAACTGCTAGATGTTCATGGCTTACCACTCGCCTGCCTCATGTATTGGCATTAGCATTCGAATGCAAGGTATTCTTGGACAACTTTGCTGTGCTTGTTGCTAGTTCTGTCCCAGCCCACCATGGAAAACCTTGCTCTTCCCGTTAGTTTCTGAGATGCCGAGAAGTCGGGAATTTAGAACACAAGTCCGGGGAGGTATACTGTGCTGGCACAGTTTCTCCTTGCTAGACAGAGTGGAAAAGCATTTTGCTGAGATGCAGAAGACAAGAAATGCAGAATACGGAGATACGGAGCTGTCCGAAGTTAAGTGCCGCTGCCAGGCGTCTTTGGGCAGAAAGAGAGCTCCGGAGCGCACAGAGACCGGCACAGTGCTCTCTGCGCGAATAGCCGCTTGATCGCATCCGAGAGACGGAGAGCGCGGTACCTTCTAGGATGCGAAGAGTGAAGCCGCACAACACCCGGACTGTGTCCGCAGCTTTCTAACTGCTAGAAGTTCATGACTTAGCACTCGCCTGCCTCATGTATTAGCACTAGCATTCGAATGCAAGGTATTCTTGGACAACTTTGCTGTGCTTGTTGCTAGTTCTGTCCCAGCCCACCATGGAAAACCTTGCTCTTCCCGTTAGTTTCTGAGATGCCGAGAAGTCGGGAATTTAGAACACAAGTCCGGGGAGGTATACTGTGCTGGCACAGTTTCTCCTTGCTAGACAGAGTGGAAAAGCATTTTGCTGAGATGCAGAAGACAAGAAATGCAGAATAGGGAGATACGGAGCTGTCCGAAGTAAAGTGCCGCTGCCAGGCGTCTTTGGGCAGAAAGAGAGCTCCGGAGCGCACAGAGACCGGCACGGTGCTCTCTGCGTGAATAGCCGCTTGATCGCATCTGAGAGACGGAGAGCGCGGTACCTTCTCGGATGCGGAGAGTGAAGCCGCACAACACCCGGACTGTGTCCGCAGCTTTCTAACTGCTAGAAGTTCATGACTTACCACTCGCCTGCCTCATGTATTAGCACTAGCATTCGAATGCAAGGTATTCTTGGACAAGTTTGTTGTGCTTGCTGCTAGTTCTGCCCCAGCCCACCATGGAAAACCTTGCTCTTCCCGTTATTTTCTGAGATGCCGAGAAGTCGGGAATTTAGAACACAAGTCCGGGGAGGTATACTGTGCTGGCACAGTTTCTCCTTGCTAGACAGAGGGAAAAGCATTTTGCTGAGATGCAGAAGACAAGAAATGCAGAATAGGGAGATACGGAGCTGTCCGAAGTTAAGTGCCACGGCCAGGCGTCTTTGGGCAGAAAGAGAGCTCCGGAGCGCACAGAGACCGGCACAGTGCTCTCTGCGCGAATAGCCGCTTGATCGCATCCGAGAGACGGAGAGCGCCGTACCTTCTAGGATGCGAAGAGTGAAGCCGCACAACACCCGGACTGTGTCCGCAGCTTTCTAACTGCTAGAAGTTCATGGCTTACCACTCGCCTGCCTCATGTATTGGCATTAGCATTCGAATGCAAAGTATTCTTGGACGACTTTGCTGTACTTGTTGCTAGTTCTGCCCCAGCCCACCATGGATAACCTTGCTCTTCCCGTTAGTTTCTGAGATGCCGAGAAGTCGGGAATTTAGAACACAAGTCCTGGGAGGTATACTGTGCTGGCACAGTGTCTCCTTGCTAGACAGAGGGAAAAGCATTTTGCTGAGATGCAGAAGACAAGAAATGCAGAATACGGAGATACGGAGCTGTCCGAAGTTAAGTGCCGCTGCCAGGCGTCTTTGGGCAGAAAGAGAGCTCTGGAGCGCACAGAGACCGGCACAGTGCTCTCTGCGGTAATAGCCGCTTGATCGCATCCGAGAGACGGAGAGCACGGTACCTTCTAGGATGCGAAGAGTGAAGCCGCACAACACCCGGACTGTGTCCGCAGCTTTCTAACTGCTAGAAGTTCATGGCTTACCACTCGCCTGCCTCATGTATTGGCATTAGCATTCGAATGCAAAGTATTCTTGGACAACTTTACTGTCCTTGTTGCTAGTTCTGCCCCAGCCCACCATGGATAACCTTGCTCTTCCCGTTAGTTTCTGAGATGCCGAGAAGTCGGGAATTTAGAACACATGTCCGGGGAGGTATACTGTGCTGGCACAGTGTCTCCTTGCTAGACAGAGTGGAAAAGCATTTTGCTGAGATGCAGAAGACAAGAAATGCAGAATAGGGAGATACGGAGCTGTCCGAAGTTAAGTGCCGCTGCCAGGCGTCTTTGGGCAGAAAGAGAGCTCCGGAGCGCACAGAGACCGGCACAGTGCTCTCTGCGCGAATAGCTGCTTGATCACATCCGAGAAACGGAGAGCGCGGTACCTTCTGGGATGCGAAGAGTGAAGCCGCACAATACCTGGACTGTGTCCGCAGCTTTCTAACTGCTAGATGTTCATGGCTTACCACTCGCCTGCCTCATGTATTGGCATTAGAATTCGACTGCAAATTATTCTTGGACGACTTGTCTGTACTTGTTGCTACTTCTGCCCCAGCCCACCATGGATAACCTTGCTCTTCCCGTTAGTTTCTGAGATGCCGAGAAGTCGGGAATTTAGAACACAAGTCCTGGGAGGTATACTGTGCTGGCACAGTGTCTCCTTGCTAGACAGAGTGGAAAAGCATTTTGCTGAGCTGCAGAAGACAAGAAATGCAGAATACGGAGATACGGAGCTGTCCGAAGTTAAGTGCCGCTGCCAGGCGTCTTTGGGCAGAAAGAGAGCTCCGGAGCGCACAGAGACCGGCACGGTGCTCTCTGCGTGAATAGCCGCTTGATCGCATCCGAGAGACGGAGAGCGCGGTACCTTCTAGGATGTGAAGAGTGACGCCGCACAACACCCGGACTGTGTCCGCAGCTTTCTAACTGCTAGAAGTTCATGGCTTACCACTCGCCTGCCTCATGTATTGGCATTAGCATTCGAATGCAAGGTATTCTTGGACAACTTTGCTGTGCTTGCTGCTAGTTCTGTCCCAGCCCACCATGGAAAACCTTGCTCTTCCCGTTAGTTTCTGAGATGCCGAGAAGTCGGGAATTTAGAACACAAGTCCGGGGAGGTATACTGTGCTGGCACAGTTTCTCCTTGCTAGACAGAGGGAAAAGCATTTTGCTGAGATGCAGAAGACAAGAAATGCAGAATAGGGAGATACGGAGCTGTCCGAAGTTAAGTGCCGCTGCCAGGCGTCTTTGGGCAGAAAGAGAGCTCCGGAGCGCACAGAGACCGGCACAGTGCTCTCTGCGCGAATAGCCGCTTGATCACATCCGAGAAACGGAGAGCGCGGTACCTTCTAGGATGCGAAGAGTGAAGCCGCACAATACCTGGACTGTGTCCGCAGCTTTCTAACTGCTAGAAGTTCATGGCTTGCCACTCGCCTGCCTCATGTATTGGCATTAGCATTCGAATGCAAGGTATTCTTGGACAACTTTGCTGTGCTTGCTGCTAGTTCTGTCCCAGCCCACCATGGAAAACCTTGCTCTTCCCGTTAGTTTCTGAGATGCCGAGAAGTCGGGAATTTAGAACACAAGTCCGGGGAGGTATACTGTGCTGGCACATTTTCTCCTTGCTAGACAGAGGGAAAAGCATTTTGCTGAGATGCAGAAGACAAGAAATGCAGAATAGGGAGATACGGAGCTGTCCGAAGTTAAGTGCCGCTGCCAGGCGTCTTTGGGCAGAAAGAGAGCTCCGGAGCGCACAGAGACCGGCACAGTGCTCTCTGCGCGAATAGCCGCTTGATCGCATCCGAGAGACGGAGAGCGCGGTACCTTCTCGGATGCGAAGAGTGAAGCCGCACAACACCCGGACTGTGTCCGCAGCTTTCTAACTGCTAGAAGTTCATGACTTACCACTCGCCTGCCTCATGTATTAGCACTAGCATTCGAATGCAAGGTATTCTTGGACAAGTTTGTTGTGCTTGCTGCTAGTTCTGTCCCAGCCCACCATGGAAAACCTTGCTCTTCCCGTTAGTTTCTGAGATGCCGAGTAGTCGGGAATTTAGAACACAAGTCCGGAGACGTATACTGTGCTGGCACAGTTTCTCCTTTCTTGACAGAGTGGAAAAGCATTTTGCTGAGATGCAGAAGACAAGAAATGCAGAATACGGAGATACGGAGCTGTCCGAAGTCAAGTGCCGCTGCCAGGCGTCTTTGGGCAGAAAGAGAGCTCCAGAGCGCACAGAGACCGGCACAGCACTCTCTGCGCGAATAGCCGCTTGATCACATCCGAGAGACGGAGAGCGCGGTACCTTCTAGGATGCGAAGAGTGACGCCGCACAACACCCGGACTGTGTCCGCAGCTTTCTAACTGCTAGAAGTTCATGGCTTACCACTCGCCTGCCTCATGTATTGGCATTAGCATTCGAATGCAAAGTATTCTTGGACAACTTTGCTGTCCTGGTTGCTAGTTCTGCCCCAGCCCACCATGGCTGACATTGCTCTTCCCATTAGTTTCTGAGATGCCGAGAAGTCGGGAATTTAGAACACAAGTCCGGGGAGGTATACTGTGCTGGCACAGTTTCTCCTTGCTAGACAGAGTGGAAAAGCATTTTGCTGAGATGCAGAAGACAAGAAATGCAGAATACCGAGATACGGAGCTGTCCGAAGTTACGTGCCGCTGCCAGGCGTCTTTGGGCAGAAAGAGAGCTCCGGAGCGCACAGAGACCGGCACGGTGCTCTCTGAGCGAATAGACGCTTGATCGCATCCGAGAAACGGAGAGCGCGGTACCTTCTAGGATGCGAAGAGTGAAGCCGCACAATACCTGGACTGTGTCCGCAGCTTTCTAACTGCTAGAAGTTCATGGCTTACCACTCGCCTGCCTCATGTATTGGCATTAGCATTCGAATGCAAGGTATTCTTGGACAACTTTGCTGTGCTTGCTGCTAGTTCTGTCCCAGCCCACCATGGAAAACCTTGCTCTTCCCGTTAGTTTCTGAGATGCCGAGAAGTCGGGAATTTAGAACACAAGTCCGGGGAGGTATACTGTGCTGGCACAGTTTCTCCTTGCTAGACAGAGGGAAAAGCATTTTGCTGAGATGCAGAAGACAAGAAATGCAGAATAGGGAGATACGGTGCTGTCCGAAGTTAAGTGCCGCTGCCAGGCGTCTTTGGGCAGAAAGAGAGCTCCGGAGCGCACAGAGACCGGCACAGTGCTCTCTGCGCGAATAGCCGCTTGATCGCATCCGAGAGACGGAGAGCGCGGTACCTTCTCGGATGCGAAGAGTGAAGCCGCACAACACCCGGACTGTGTCCGCAGCTTTCTAACTGCTAGAAGTTCATGACTTACCACTCGCCTGCCTCATGTATTAGCACTAGCATTCGAAAGCAAGGTATTCTTGGACAAGTTTGTTGTGCTTGCTGCTAGTTCTGTCCCAGCCCACCATGGAAAACCTTGCTCTTCCCGTTAGTTTCTGAGATGCCGAGTAGCCGGGAATTTAGAACACAAGTCCGGAGACGTATACTGTGCTGGCACAGTTTCTCCTTTCTTGACAGAGTGGAAAAGCATTTTGCTGAGATGCAGAAGACAAGAAATGCAGAATAGGGAGATACGGAGCTGTCCGAAGTCAAGTGCCGCTGCCAGGCGTCTTTGGGCAGAAAGAGAGCTCCAGAGCGCACAGAGACCGGCACAGCACTCTCTGCGCGAATAGCCGCTTGATCGCATCCGAGAAACGGAGAGCGCGGTACCTTCTAGGATGCGAAGAGTGAAGCCGCACAACACCCGGACTGTGTCCGCAGCTTTCTAACTGCTAGAAGTTCATGGCTTACCACTCGCCTGCCGCATGTATTGGCATTAGCATTCGAATGCAAGGTATTCTTGGACAACTTTGCTGTGCTTGCTGCTAGTTCTGTCCCAGCCCACCATGGAAAACCTCGCTCTTCCCGTTAGTTTCTGAGATGCCGAGAAGTCGGGAATTTAGAACACAAGTCCGGGGAGGTATACTGTGCTGGCACAGTTTCTCCTTGCTAGACAGAGGGAAAAGCATTTTGCTGAGATGCAGAAGACAAGAAATGCAGAATAGGGAGATACGGAGCTGTCCGAAGTTAAGTGCCGCTGCCAGGCGTCTTTGGGCAGAAAGAGAGCTCCGGAGCGCCCAGAGACCGGCACAGTGCTCTCTGCGCGAATAGCTGCTTGATCACATCCGAGAAACGGAGAGCGCGGTACCTTCTAGGATGCGAAGAGTGAAGCCGCACAATACCTGGACTGTGTCCGCAGCTTTCTAACTGCTAGAAGTTCATGGCTTACCACTCGCCTGCCTCATGTATTGGCATTAGCATTCGAATGCAAGGTATTCTTGGACAACTTTGCTGTGCTTGCTGCTAGTTCTGTCCCAGCCCACCATGGCTGACATTGCTCTTCCCATTAGTTTTTGAGATGCCGAGAAGTCGGGAATTTAGAACACAAGTCCGGGGAGGTATACTGTGCTGGCACAGTTTCTCCTTGCTAGACAGAGTGGAAAAGCATTTTGCTGAGATGCAGAAGACAAGAAATGCAGAATACCGAGATACGGAGCTGTCCGAAGTTAAGTGCCGCTGCCAGGCGTCTTTGGGCAGAAAGAGAGCTCCGGAGCGCACAGAGACCGGCACAGTGCTCTCTGCGGTAATAGCCGCTTGATCGCATCCGAGAGACGGAGAGCACGGTACCTTCTAGGATGCGAAGAGTGAAGCCGCACAACACCCGGACTGTGTCCGCAGCTTTCTAACTGCTAGAAGTTCATGGCTTACCACTCTCCTGCCTCATGTATTGGCATTAGCATTCGTATGCAAAGTATTCTTGGACAACTTTGCTGTGCTTGTTGCTAGTTCTGCCCCAGCCCACCATGGATAACCTTGCTCTTCCCGTTAGTTTCTGTAATACCGAGAGGTCGGGAATTTAGAACACAAGTCCGGGGACGTATACTGTGCTGGCACAGTTTCTCCTTGCTAGACAGAGTGGAAAAGCATTTTGCTGAGATGCAGAAGACAAGAAATGCAGAATACCGAGATACGGAGCTGTCCGAAGTTAAGTGCCGCTGCCAGGCGTCTTTGGGCAGAAAGAGAGCTCCGGAGCGCACAGAGACCGGCACGGTGCTCTCTGAGCGAATAGACGCTTGATCGCATCCGAGAAACGGAGAGCGCGGTACCTTCTAGGATGCGAAGAGTGAAGCCGCACAACACCCGGACTGTGTCCGCAGCTTTCTAACTGCTAGATGTTCATGGCTTACCACTCGCCTGCCTCATGTATTGGCATTAGCATTCGACTGCAAAGTATTCTTGGACGACTTTGCTGTACTTGTTGCTAGTTCTGCCCCAGCCCACCATGGATAACCTTGCTCTTCCCGTTAGTTTCTGAGATGCCGAGAAGTCGGGAATTTAGAACACAAGTCCTGGGAGGTATACTGTGCTGGCACAGTGTCTCCTTGCTAGACAGAGGGAAAAGCATTTTGCTGAGATGCAGAAGACAAGAAATGCAGAATACGGAGATACGGAGCTGTCCGAAGTCAAGTGCCGCTGCCAGGCGTCTTTGGGCAGAAAGAGAGCTCCAGAGCGCACAGAGACCGGCACAGCACTCTCTGCGCGAATAGCCGCTTGATCACATCCGAGAGACGGAGAGCGCGGTACCTTCTAGGATGCGAAGAGTGACGCCGCACAACACCCGGACTGTGTCCGCAGCTTTCTAACTGCTAGAAGTTCATGGCTTACCACTCGCCTGCCTCATGTATTGGCATTAGCATTCGAATGCAAAGTATTCTTGGACAACTTTGCTGTCCTGGTTGCTAGTTCTGCCCCAGCCCACCATGGCTGACATTGCTCTTCCCATTAGTTTCTGAGATGCCGAGAAGTCGGGAATTTAGAACACAAGTCCGGGGAGGTATACTGTGCTGGCACAGTTTCTCCTTGCTAGACAGAGTGGAAAAGCATTTTGCTGAGATGCAGAAGACAAGAAATGCAGAATACCGAGATACGGAGCTGTCCGAAGTTACGTGCCGCTGCCAGGCGTCTTTGGGCAGAAAGAGAGCTCCGGAGCGCACAGAGACCGGCACGGTGCTCTCTGAGCGAATAGACGCTTGATCGCATCCGAGAAACGGAGAGCGCGGTACCTTCTAGGATGCGAAGAGTGAAGCCGCACAATACCTGGACTGTGTCCGCAGCTTTCTAACTGCTAGAAGTTCATGGCTTACCACTCGCCTGCCTCATGTATTGGCATTAGCATTCGAATGCAAGGTATTCTTGGACAACTTTGCTGTGCTTGCTGCTAGTTCTGTCCCAGCCCACCATGGAAAACCTTGCTCTTCCCGTTAGTTTCTGAGATGCCGAGAAGTCGGGAATTTAGAACACAAGTCCGGGGAGGTATACTGTGCTGGCACAGTTTCTCCTTGCTAGACAGAGGGAAAAGCATTTTGCTGAGATGCAGAAGACAAGAAATGCAGAATAGGGAGATACGGTGCTGTCCGAAGTTAAGTGCCGCTGCCAGGCGTCTTTGGGCAGAAAGAGAGCTCCGGAGCGCACAGAGACCGGCACAGTGCTCTCTGCGCGAATAGCCGCTTGATCGCATCCGAGAGACGGAGAGCGCGGTACCTTCTCGGATGCGAAGAGTGAAGCCGCACAACACCCGGACTGTGTCCGCAGCTTTCTAACTGCTAGAAGTTCATGACTTACCACTCGCCTGCCTCATGTATTAGCACTAGCATTCGAAAGCAAGGTATTCTTGGACAAGTTTGTTGTGCTTGCTGCTAGTTCTGTCCCAGCCCACCATGGAAAACCTTGCTCTTCCCGTTAGTTTCTGAGATGCCGAGTAGCCGGGAATTTAGAACACAAGTCCGGAGACGTATACTGTGCTGGCACAGTTTCTCCTTTCTTGACAGAGTGGAAAAGCATTTTGCTGAGATGCAGAAGACAAGAAATGCAGAATAGGGAGATACGGAGCTGTCCGAAGTCAAGTGCCGCTGCCAGGCGTCTTTGGGCAGAAAGAGAGCTCCAGAGCGCACAGAGACCGGCACAGCACTCTCTGCGCGAATAGCCGCTTGATCGCATCCGAGAAACGGAGAGCGCGGTACCTTCTAGGATGCGAAGAGTGAAGCCGCACAACACCCGGACTGTGTCCGCAGCTTTCTAACTGCTAGAAGTTCATGGCTTACCACTCGCCTGCCGCATGTATTGGCATTAGCATTCGAATGCAAGGTATTCTTGGACAACTTTGCTGTGCTTGCTGCTAGTTCTGTCCCAGCCCACCATGGAAAACCTCGCTCTTCCCGTTAGTTTCTGAGATGCCGAGAAGTCGGGAATTTAGAACACAAGTCCGGGGAGGTATACTGTGCTGGCACAGTTTCTCCTTGCTAGACAGAGGGAAAAGCATTTTGCTGAGATGCAGAAGACAAGAAATGCAGAATAGGGAGATACGGAGCTGTCCGAAGTTAAGTGCCGCTGCCAGGCGTCTTTGGGCAGAAAGAGAGCTCCGGAGCGCCCAGAGACCGGCACAGTGCTCTCTGCGCGAATAGCTGCTTGATCACATCCGAGAAACGGAGAGCGCGGTACCTTCTAGGATGCGAAGAGTGAAGCCGCACAATACCTGGACTGTGTCCGCAGCTTTCTAACTGCTAGAAGTTCATGGCTTACCACTCGCCTGCCTCATGTATTGGCATTAGCATTCGAATGCAAGGTATTCTTGGACAACTTTGCTGTGCTTGCTGCTAGTTCTGTCCCAGCCCACCATGGCTGACATTGCTCTTCCCATTAGTTTTTGAGATGCCGAGAAGTCGGGAATTTAGAACACAAGTCCGGGGAGGTATACTGTGCTGGCACAGTTTCTCCTTGCTAGACAGAGTGGAAAAGCATTTTGCTGAGATGCAGAAGACAAGAAATGCAGAATACCGAGATACGGAGCTGTCCGAAGTTAAGTGCCGCTGCCAGGCGTCTTTGGGCAGAAAGAGAGCTCCGGAGCGCACAGAGACCGGCACAGTGCTCTCTGCGGTAATAGCCGCTTGATCGCATCCGAGAGACGGAGAGCACGGTACCTTCTAGGATGCGAAGAGTGAAGCCGCACAACACCCGGACTGTGTCCGCAGCTTTCTAACTGCTAGAAGTTCATGGCTTACCACTCTCCTGCCTCATGTATTGGCATTAGCATTCGTATGCAAAGTATTCTTGGACAACTTTGCTGTGCTTGTTGCTAGTTCTGCCCCAGCCCACCATGGATAACCTTGCTCTTCCCGTTAGTTTCTGTAATACCGAGAGGTCGGGAATTTAGAACACAAGTCCGGGGACGTATACTGTGCTGGCACAGTTTCTCCTTGCTAGACAGAGTGGAAAAGCATTTTGCTGAGATGCAGAAGACAAGAAATGCAGAATACCGAGATACGGAGCTGTCCGAAGTTAAGTGCCGCTGCCAGGCGTCTTTGGGCAGAAAGAGAGCTCCGGAGCGCACAGAGACCGGCACGGTGCTCTCTGAGCGAATAGACGCTTGATCGCATCCGAGAAACGGAGAGCGCGGTACCTTCTAGGATGCGAAGAGTGAAGCCGCACAACACCCGGACTGTGTCCGCAGCTTTCTAACTGCTAGATGTTCATGGCTTACCACTCGCCTGCCTCATGTATTGGCATTAGCATTCGACTGCAAAGTATTCTTGGACGACTTTGCTGTACTTGTTGCTAGTTCTGCCCCAGCCCACCATGGATAACCTTGCTCTTCCCGTTAGTTTCTGAGATGCCGAGAAGTCGGGAATTTAGAACACAAGTCCTGGGAGGTATACTGTGCTGGCACAGTGTCTCCTTGCTAGACAGAGGGAAAAGCATTTTGCTGAGATGCAGAAGACAAGAAATGCAGAATACGGAGATACGGAGCTGTCCGAAGTTAAGTGCCGCTGCCAGGCGTCTTTGGGCAGAAAGAGAGCTCCGGAGCGCACAGAGACCGGCACAGTGCTCTCTGCGGTAATAGCCGCTTGATCGCATCCGAGAGACGGAGAGCACGGTACCTTCTAGGATGCGAAGAGTGAAGCCGCACAACACCCGGACTGTGTCCGCAGCTTTCTAACTGCTAGAAGTTCATGGCTTACCACTCTCCTGCCTCATGTATTGGCATTAGCATTCGAATGCAAAGTATTCTTGGACAACTTTGCTGTGCTTGTTGCTAGTTCTGCCCCAGCCCACCATGGATAACCTTGCTCTTCCCGTTAGTTTCTGTAATACCGAGAGGTCGGGAATTTAGAACACAAGTCCGGGGACGTATACTGTGCTGGCACAGTTTCTCCTTGCTAGACAGAGTGGAAAAGCATTTTGCTGAGATGCAGAAGACAAGAAATGCAGAATACCGAGATACGGAGCTGTCCGAAGTTAAGTGCCGCTGCCAGGCGTCTTTGGGCAGAAAGAGAGCTCCGGAGCGCACAGAGACCGGCACGGTGCTCTCTGAGCGAATAGACGCTTGATCGCATCCGAGAAACGGAGAGCGCGGTACCTTCTAGGATGCGAAGAGTGAAGCCGCACAACACCCGGACTGTGTCCGCAGCTTTCTAACTGCTAGAAGTTCATGGCTTACCACTCGCCTGCCGCATGTATTGGCATTAGCATTCGAATGCAAGGTATTCTTGGACAACTTTGCTGTACTTGTTGCTAGTTCTGCCCCAGCCCACCATGGATAACCTTGCTCTTCCCGTTAGTTTCTGAGATGCCGAGAAGTCGGGAATTTAGAACACAAGTCCTGGGAGGTATACTGTGCTGGCACAGTGTCTCCTTGCTAGACAGAGGGAAAAGCATTTTGCTGAGATGCAGAAGACAAGAAATGCAGAATACGGAGATACGGAGCTGTCCGAAGTTAAGTGCCGCTGCCAGGCGTCTTTGGGCAGAAAGAGAGCTCCGGAGCGCACAGAGACCGGCACAGTGCTCTCTGCGGTAATAGCCGCTTGATCGCATCCGAGAGACGGAGAGCACGGTACCTTCTAGGATGCGAAGAGTGAAGCCGCACAACACCCGGACTGTGTCCGCAGCTTTCTAACTGCTAGAAGTTCATGGCTTACCACTCTCCTGCCTCATGTATTGGCATTAGCATTCGAATGCAAAGTATTCTTGGACGACTTTGCTGTCCTTGTTGCTAGTTCTGCCCCAGCCCACCATGGATAACCTTGCTCTTCCCGTTAGTTTCTGTAATACCGAGAGGTCGGGAATTTAGAACACAAGTCCGGGGACGTATACTGTGCTGGCACAGTTTCTCCTTGCTAGACAGAGTGGAAAAGCATTTTGCTGAGATGCAGAAGACAAGAAATGCAGAATACGGAGATACGGAGCTGTCCGAAGTTAAGTGCCGCTGCCAGGCGTCTTTGGGCAGAAAGAGAGCTCCGGAGCGCACAGAGACCGGCACGGTGCTCTCTGAGCGAATAGACGCTTGATCGCATCCGAGAAACGGAGAGCGCGGTACCTTCTAGGATGCGAAGAGTGAAGCCGCACAACACCCGGACTGTGTCCGCAGCTTTCTAACTGCTAGAAGTTCATGGCTTACCACTCGCCTGCCGCATGTATTGGCATTAGCATTCGAATGCAAGGTATTCTTGGACAACTTTGCTGTGCTTGCTGCTAGTTCTGTCCCAGCCCACCATGGAAAACCTTGCTCTTCCCCTTAGTTTCTGAGATGCCGAGAAGTCGGGAATTTAGAACACAAGTCCTGGGAGGTATACTGTGCTGGCACAGTGTCTCCTTGCTAGACAGAGGGAAAAGCATTTTGCTGAGATGCAGAAGACAAGAAATGCAGAATACCGAGATACGGAGCTGTCCGAAGTTAAGTGCCGCTGCCAGGCGTCTTTGGGCAGAAAGAGAGCTCCGGAGCGCACAGAGACCGGCACGGTGCTCTCTGAGCGAATAGACGCTTGATCGCATCCGAGAAACGGAGAGCGCGGTACCTTCTAGGATGCGAAGAGTGAAGCCGCACAACACCCGGACTGTGTCCGCAGCTTTCTAACTGCTAGATGTTCATGGCTTACCACTCGCCTGCCTCATGTATTGGCATTAGCATTCGACTGCAAAGTATTCTTGGACGACTTTGCTGTACTTGTTGCTAGTTCTGCCCCAGCCCACCATGGATAACCTTGCTCTTCCCGTTAGTTTCTGAGATGCCGAGAAGTCGGGAATTTAGAACACAAGTCCTGGGAGGTATACTGTGCTGGCACAGTGTCTCCTTGCTAGACAGAGGGAAAAGCATTTTGCTGAGATGCAGAAGACAAGAAATGCAGAATACGGAGATACGGAGCTGTCCGAAGTTAAGTGCCGCTGCCAGGCGTCTTTGGGCAGAAAGAGAGCTCCGGAGCGCACAGAGACCGGCACAGTGCTCTCTGCGGTAATAGCCGCTTGATCGCATCCGAGAGACGGAGAGCACGGTACCTTCTAGGATGCGAAGAGTGAAGCCGCACAACACCCGGACTGTGTCCGCAGCTTTCTAACTGCTAGAAGTTCATGGCTTACCACTCTCCTGCCTCATGTATTGGCATTAGCATTCGAATGCAAAGTATTCTTGGACAACTTTGCTGTGCTTGTTGCTAGTTCTGCCCCAGCCCACCATGGATAACCTTGCTCTTCCCGTTAGTTTCTGTAATACCGAGAGGTCGGGAATTTAGAACACAAGTCCGGGGACGTATACTGTGCTGGCACAGTTTCTCCTTGCTAGACAGAGTGGAAAAGCATTTTGCTGAGATGCAGAAGACAAGAAATGCAGAATACCGAGATACGGAGCTGTCCGAAGTTAAGTGCCGCTGCCAGGCGTCTTTGGGCAGAAAGAGAGCTCCGGAGCGCACAGAGACCGGCACGGTGCTCTCTGAGCGAATAGACGCTTGATCGCATCCGAGAAACGGAGAGCGCGGTACCTTCTAGGATGCGAAGAGTGAAGCCGCACAACACCCGGACTGTGTCCGCAGCTTTCTAACTGCTAGAAGTTCATGGCTTGCCACTCTCCTGCCTCATGTATTGGCATTAGCATTCGAATGCAAGGTATTCTTGGACAACTTTGCTGTGCTTGCTGCTAGTTCTGTCCCAGCCCACCATGGAAAACCTTGCTCTTCCCCTTAGTTTCTGAGATGCCGAGAAGTCGGGAATTTAGAACACAAGTCCTGGGAGGTATACTGTGCTGGCACAGTGTCTCCTTGCTAGACAGAGGGAAAAGCATTTTGCTGAGATGCAGAAGACAAGAAATGCAGAATAGCGAGATACGGAGCTGTCCGAAGTTAAGTGCCGCTGCCAGGCGTCTTTGGGCAGAAAGAGAGCTCCGGAGCGCACAGAGACCGGCACAGTGCTCTCTGCGGTAATAGCCGCTTGATTGCATCCGAGAGACGGAGAGCACGGTACCTTCTAGGATGCGAAGAGTGAAGCCGCACAACACCCGGACTGTGTCCGCAGCTTTCTAACTGCTAGAAGTTCATGGCTTAACACTCTCCTGCCTCATGTATTGGCATTAGCATTCGTATGCAAAGTATTCTTGGACAACTTTGCTGTGCTTGTTGCTAGTTCTGCCCCAGCCCACCATGGATAACCTTGCTCTTCCCGTTAGTTTCTGTAATACCGAGAGGTCGGGAATTTAGAACACAAGTCCGGGGACGTATACTGTGCTGGCACAGTTTCTCCTTGCTAGACAGAGTGGAAAAGCATTTTGCTGAGATGCAGAAGACAAGAAATGCAGAATACCGAGATACAGAGCTGTCCGAAGTTAAGTGCCGCTGCCAGGCGTCTTTGGGCAGAAAGAGAGCTCCGGAGCGCACAGAGACCGGCACGGTGCTCTCTGAGCGAATAGACGCTTGATCGCATCCGAGAAACGGAGAGCGCGGTACCTTCTAGGATGCGAAGAGTGAAGCCGCACAACACCCGGACTGTGTCCGCAGCTTTCTAACTGCTAGATGTTCATGGCTTACCACTCGCCTGCCTCATGTATTGGCATTAGCATTCGACTGCAAAGTATTCTTGGACGACTTTGCTGTACTTGTTGCTAGTTCTGCCCCAGCCCACCATGGATAACCTTGCTCTTCCCGTTAGTTTCTGAGATGCCGAGAAGTCGGGAATTTAGAACACAAGTCCTGGGAGGTATACTGTGCTGGCACAGTGTCTCCTTGCTAGACAGAGGGAAAAGCATTTTGCTGAGATGCAGAAGACAAGAAATGCAGAATACGGAGATACGGAGCTGTCCGAAGTTAAGTGCCGCTGCCAGGCGTCTTTGGGCAGAAAGAGAGCTCCGGAGCGCACAGAGACCGGCACAGTGCTCTCTGCGGTAATAGCCGCTTGATCGCATCCGAGAGACGGAGAGCACGGTACCTTCTAGGATGCGAAGAGTGAAGCCGCACAACACCCGGACTGTGTCCGCAGCTTTCTAACTGCTAGAAGTTCATGGCTTACCACTCTCCTGCCTCATGTATTGGCATTAGCATTCGAATGCAAAGTATTCTTGGACAACTTTGCTGTGCTTGTTGCTAGTTCTGCCCCAGCCCACCATGGATAACCTTGCTCTTCCCGTTAGTTTCTGTAATACCGAGAGGTCGGGAATTTAGAACACAAGTCCGGGGACGTATACTGTGCTGGCACAGTTTCTCCTTGCTATACAGAGTGGAAAAGCATTTTGCTGAGATGCAGAAGACAAGAAATGCGGAATACGGAGATACGGAGCTGTCCGAAGTTAAGTGCCGCTGCCAGGCGTCTTTGGGCAGAAAGAGAGCTCCGGAGCGCACAGAGACCGGCACGGTGCTCTCTGAGCGAATAGACGCTTGATCGCATCCGAGAGACGGAGAGCGCGGTACCTTCTAGGATGCGAAGAGTGAAGCCGCACAACACCCGGACTGTGTCCGCAGCTTTCTAACTGCTAGAAGTTCATGGCTTACCACTCGCCTGCCGCATGTATTGGCATTAGCATTCGAATGCAAGGTATTCTTGGACAACTTTGCTGTGCTTGCTGCTAGTTCTGTCCCAGCCCACCATGGAAAACCTTGCTCTTCCCCTTAGTTTCTGAGATGCCGAGAAGTCGGGAATTTAGAACACAAGTCCTGGGAGGTATACTGTGCTGGCACAGTGTCTCCTTGCTAGACAGAGGGAAAAGCATTTTGCTGAGATGCAGAAGACAAGAAATGCAGAATAGCGAGATACGGAGCTGTCCGAAGTTAAGTGCCGCTGCCAGGCGTCTTTGGGCAGAAAGAGAGCTCCGGAGCGCACAGAGACCGGCACAGTGCTCTCTGCGGTAATAGCCGCTTGATCGCATCCGAGAGACGGAGAGCACGGTACCTTCTAGGATGCGAAGAGTGAAGCCGCACAACACCCGGACTGTGTCCGCAGCTTTCTAACTGCTAGAAGTTCATGGCTTACCACTCTCCTGCCTCATGTATTGGCATTAGCATTCGAATGCAAAGTATTCTTGGACAACTTTGCTGTGCTTGTTGCTAGTTCTGCCCCAGCCCACCATGGATAACCTTGCTCTTCCCGTTAGTTTCTGTAATACCGAGAGGTCGGGAATTTAGAACACAAGTCCGGGGACGTATACTGTGCTGGCACAGTTTCTCCTTGCTAGACAGAGTGGAAAAGCATTTTGCTGAGATGCAGAAGACAAGAAATGCAGAATACCGAGATACGGAGCTGTCCGAAGTTAAGTGCCGCTGCCAGGCGTCTTTGGGCAGAAAGAGAGCTCCGGAGCGCACAGAGACCGGCACGGTGCTCTCTGCGCGAATATCCGCTCGATCGCATCCGAGAAACGGAGAGCGCGGTACCTTCTAGGATGCGAAGAGTGACGCCGCACAACACCCGGACTGTGTCCGCAGCTTTCTAACTGCTAGAAGTTCATGGCTTACCACTCGCCTGCCTCATGTATTGGCATTAGCATTCGAATGCAAAGTATTCTTGGACAACTTTACTGTCCTTGTTGCTAGTTCTTCCCCAGCCCACCATGGATAACCTTGCTCTTCCCGTTAGTTTCTGAGATGCCGAGAAGTCGGGAATTTAGAACACAAGTCCGGGGAGGTATACTGTGCTGGCACAGTTTCTCCTTGCTAGACAGAGTGGAAAAGCATTTTGCTGAGATGCAGAAGACAAGAAATGCAGAATACCGAGATACGGAGCTGTCCGAAGTTAAGTGCCGCTGCCAGGCGTCTTTGGGCAGAAAGAGAGCTCCGGAGCGCACAGAGACCGGCACGGTGCTCTCTGAGCGAATAGACGCTTGATCGCATCCGAGAGACGGAGAGCGCGGTACCTTCTAGGATGCGAAGAGTGAAGCCGCACAACACCCGGACTGTGTCCGCAGCTTTCTAACTGCTAGAAGTTCATGGCTTACCACTCGCCTGCCGCATGTATTGGCATTAGCATTCGAATGCAAGGTATTCTTGGACAACTTTGCTGTGCTTGCTGCTAGTTCTGCCCCAGCCCACCATGGCTGACATTGCTCTTCCCATTAGTTTCTGAGATGCCGAGAAGTCGGGAATTTAGAACACAAGTCCGGGGAGGTATACTGTGCTGGCACAGTTTCTCCTTGCTAGACAGAGTGGAAAAGCATTTTGCTGAGATGCAGAAGACAAGAAATGCAGAATACGGAGATACGGAGCTGTCCGAAGTTAAGTGCCGCTGCCAGGCGTCTTCGGGCAGAAAGAGAGCTCCGGAGCGCACAGAGACCGGCACAGTGCTCTCTGCGGTAATAGCCGCTTGATCACATCCGAGAGACGGAGAGCGCGGTACCTTCTAGGATGCGAAGAGTGAAGCCGCACAACACCCGGACTGTGTCCGCAGCTTTCTAACTGCTAGAAGTTCATGGCTTACCACTCTCCTGCCTCATGTATTGGCATTAGCATTCGAATGCAAAGTATTCTTGGACAACTTTGCTGTGCTTGTTGCTAGTTCTGCCCCAGCCCACCATGGATAACCTTGCTCTTCCCGTTAGTTTCTGAGATGCCGAGAAGTCGGGAATTTAGAACACAAGTCCGGGGACGTATACTGTGCTGGCACAGTTTCTCCTTGCTAGACAGAGTGGAAAAGCATTTTGCTGAGCTGCAGAAGACAAGAAATGCAGAATACGGAGATACGGAGCTGTCCGAAGTTAAGTGCCGCTGCCAGGCGTCTTTGGGCAGAAAGAGAGCTCCGGAGCGCACAGAGACCGGCACAGTGCTCTCTGCGCGAATATCCGCTTGATCGCATCCGAGAAACGGAGAGCGCGGTACCTTCTAGGATGCGAAGAGTGAAGCCGCACAACACCCGGACTGTGTCCGCAGCTTTCTAACTGCTAGAAGTTCATGGCTTACCACTCGCCTGCCTCATGTATTGGCATTAGCATTCGAATGCAAGGTATTCTTGGACAACTTTGCTGTGCTTGTTGCTAGTTCTGTCCCAGCCCACCATGGAAAACCTTGCTCTTCCTGTTAGTTTCTGAGATGCCGAGAAGTCGGGAATTTAGAACACAAGTCCGGGGAGGTATACTGTGCTGGCACAGTTTCTCCTTGCTATACAGAGGGAAAAGCATTTTGCTGAGATGCAGAAGACAAGAAATGCAGAATAGGGAGATACGGAGCTGTCCGAAGTTAAGTGCCGCTGCCAGGCGTCTTTGGGCAGAAAGAGAGCTCCAGAGCGCACAGAGACCGGCACAGCGCTCTCTGCGCGAATAGCCGCTTGATCACATCCGAGAGACGGAGAGCGCGGTACCTTCTAGGATGCGAAGAGTGACGCCGCACAACACCCGGACTGTGTCCGCAGCTTTCTAACTGCTAGAAGTTCATGGCTTACCACTCGCCTGCCTCATGTATTGGCATTAGCATTCGAATGTAAAGTATTCTTGGACAACTTTACTGTCCTTGTTGCTAGTTCTGCCCCAGCCCACCATGGATAACCTTGCTCTTCCCGTTAGTTTCTGAGATGCCGAGAAGTCGGGAATTTAGAACACAAGTCCGGGGAGGTATACTGTGCTGGCACAGTTTCTCCTTGCTAGACAGAGTGGAAAAGCATTTTGCTGAGATGCAGAAGACAAGAAATGCAGAATACGGAGATACGGAGCTGTCCGAAGTTAAGTGCCGCTGCCAGGCCTCTTTGGGCAGAAAGAGAGCTCCGGAGCGCACAGAGACCGGCACGGTGCTCTCTGAGCGAATAGACGCTTGATCGCATCCGAGAAACGGAGAGCGCGGTACCTTCTAGGATGCGAAGAGTGAAGCCGCACAACACCTGGACTGTGTCCGCAGCTTTCTAACTGCTAGAAGTTCATGGCTTACCACTCGCCTGCCGCATGTATTGGCATTAGCATTCGAATGCAAGGTATTCTTGGACAACTTTGCTGTGCTTGCTGCTAGTTCTGCCCCAGCCCACCATGGCTGACATTGCTCTTCCCATTAGTTTCTGAGATGCCGAGAAGTCGGGAATTTAGAACACAAGTCCGGGGAGGTATACTGTGCTGGCACAGTTTCTCCTTGCTATACAGAGTGGAAAAGCATTTTGCTGAGATGCAGAAGACAAGAAATGCAGAATACGGAGATACGGAGCTGTCCGAAGTTAAGTGCCGCTGCCAGGCGTCTTTGGGCAGAAAGAGAGCTCCGGAGCGCACAGAGACCGGCACAGTGCTCTCTGCGCGAATAGCCGCTTGATCACATCCGAGAGACGGAGAGCGCGGTATCTTCTAGGATGCGAAGAGTGAAGCCGCACAACACCCGGACTGTGTCCGCAGCTTTCTAACTGCTAGATGTTCATGGCTTACCACTCGCCTGCCTCATGTATTGGCATTAGCATTCGAATGCAAAGTATTCTTGGACAACTTTGCTGTGCTTTTTGCTAGTTCTGCCCCAGCCCACCATGGATAACCTTGCTCTTCCCGTTAGTTTCTGTAATACCGAGAGGTCGGGAATTTAGAACACAAGTCCAGGGACGTATACTGTGCTGGCACAGTTTCTCCTTGCTAGACAGAGTGGAAAAGCATTTTGCTGAGATGCAGAAGACAAGAAATGCATAATACCGAGATACGGAGCTGTCCGAAGTTAAGTGCCGCTGCCAGGCGTCTTTGGGCAGAAAGAGAGCTCCGGAGCGCACAGAGACCGGCACAGTGCTCTCTGCGCGAATAGCCGCTTGATCGCGTCCGAGAGACGGAGAGCGTGGTACCTTCTAGGATGCGAAGAGTGACGCCGCACAACACCCGGACTGTGTCCGCAGCTTTCTAACTGCTAGAAGTTCATGGCTTACCACTCGCCTGCCTCATGTATTGGCATTAGCATTCGAATGCAAAGTATTCTTGGACAACTTTACTGTCCTTGTTGCTAGTTCTGCCCCAGCCCACCATGGATAACCTTGCTCTTCCCGTTAGTTTCTGAGATGCCGAGAAGTCGGGAATTTAGAACACAAGTCCGGGGAGGTATACTGTGCTGGCACAGTTTCTCCTTGCTAGACAGAGTGGAAAAGCATTTTGCTGAGATGCAGAAGACAAGAAATGCAGAATACCGAGATACGGAGCTGTCCGAAGTTAAGTGCCGCTGCCAGGCGTCTTTGGGCAGAAAGAGAGCTCCGGAGCGCACAGAGACCGGCACGGTGCTCTCTGAGCGAATAGACGCTTGATCGCATCCGAGAAACGGAGAGCGCGGTACCTTCTAGGATGCGAAGAGTGAAGCCGCACAACACCCGGACTGTGTCCGCAGCTTTCTAACTGCTAGAAGTTCATGGCTTACCACTCGCCTGCCGCATGTATTGGCATTAGCATTCGAATGCAAGGTATTCTTGGACAACTTTGCTGTGCTTGCTGCTAGTTCTGCCCCAGCCCACCATGGATAACCTTGCCCTTCCCGTTAGTTTCTGAGATGCCGAGAAGTCGGGAATTTAGAACACAAGTCCGGGGAGGTATACTGTGCTGGCACAGTTTCTCCTTGCTAGACAGAGTGGAAAAGCATTTTGCTGAGATGCAGAAGACAAGAAATGCAGAATACGGAGATACGGAGCTGTCCGAAGTTAAGTGCCGCTGCCAGGCGTCTTTGGGCAGAAAGAGAGCTCCGGAGCGCACAGAGACCGGCACAGTGCTCTCTGCGCGAATAGCCGCTTGATCACATCCGAGAGACGGAGAGCGCGGTCCCTTCTAGGATGCGAAGAGTGAAGCCGCACAATACCTGGACTGTGTCCGCAGCTTTCTAACTGCCAGATGTTCATGGCTTACCACTCGCCTGCCTCATGTATTGGCATTAGCATTCGAATGCAAAGTATTCTTGGACAACTTTGCTGTGCTTGTTGCTAGTTCTGCCCCAGCCCACCATGGATAACCTTGCTCTTCCCGTTAGTTTCTGTAATACCGAGAGGTCGGGAATTTAGAACACAAGTCCGGGGAGGTATACTGTGCTGGCACAGTTTCTCCTTGCTAGACAGAGTGGAAAAGCATTTTGCTGAGATGCAGAAGACAAGAAATGCAGAATACCGAGATACGGAGCTGTCCGAAGTTAAGTGCCGCTGCCAGGCGTCTTTGGGCAGAAAGAGAGCTCCGGAGCGCACAGAGACCGGCACAGTGCTCTCTGCGCGAATAGCCGCTTGATCGCGTCCGAGAGACGGAGAGCGCGGTACCTTCTAGGATGCGAAGAGTGAAGCCGCACAACACCCGGACTGTGTCCGCAGCTTTCTAACTGCTAGAAGTTCATGGCTTACCACTCGCCTGCCTCATGTATTGGCATTAGCATTCGAATGCAAAGTATTCTTGGACGACTTTGCTGTCCTTGTTGCTAGTTCTGCCCCAGCCCACCATGGCTGACATTGCTCTTCCCATTAGTTTCTGAGATGCCAAGAAGTCGGGAATTTAGAACACAAGTCCGGGGAGGTATACTGTGCTGGCACAGTTTCTCCTTGCTAGACAGAGTGGAAAAGCATTTTGCTGAGATGCAGAAGACAAGAAATGCAGAATACCGAGTTACGGAGCTGTCCGAAGTTAAGTGCCGCTGCCAGGCGTCTTTGGGCAGAAAGAGAGCTCCGGAGCGCACAGAGACCGGCACAGTGCTCTCTGCGGTAATAGCCGCTTGATCGCATCCGAGAGACGGAGAGCACGGTACCTTCTAGGATGCGAAGAGTGAAGCCGCACAACACCCGGACTGTGTCCGCAGCTTTCTAACTGCTAGAAGTTCATGGCTTACCACTCTCCTGCCTCATGTATTGGCATTAGCATTCGAATGCAAAGTATTCTTGGACAACTTTGCTGTGCTTGTTGCTAGTTCTGCCCCAGCCCACCATGGATAACCTTGCTCTTCCCATTAGTTTCTGTAGTACCGAGAGGTCGGGAATTTAGAACACAAGTCCGGGGACGTAGACTGTGCTGGCACAGTTTCTCCTTGCTAGACAGAGTGGAAAAGCATTTTGCTGAGCTGCAGAAGACAAGAAATGCAGAATACGGAGATACGGAGCTGTCCGAAGTTAAGTGCCGCTGCCAGGCGTCTTTGGGCAGAAAGAGAGCTCCGGAGCGCACAGAGACCGGCACAGTGCTCTCTGCGCGAATATCCGCTTGATCGCATCCGAGAAACGGAGAGCGCGGTACCTTCTAGGATGCGAAGAGTGAAGCCGCACAACACCCGGACTGTGTCCGCAGCTTTCTAACTGCTAGATGTTCATGGCTTACCACTCGCCTGCCTCATGTATTGGCATTAGCATTCGAATGCAAGGTATTCTTGGACAACTTTGCTGTGCTTGTTGCTAGTTCTGTCCCAGCCCACCATGGAAAACCTTGCTCTTCCTGTTAGTTTCTGAGATGCCGAGAAGTCGGGAATTTAGAACACACGTCCGGGGAGGTATACTGTGCTGGCACAGTTTCTCCTTGCTATACAGAGGGAAAAGCATTTTGCTGAGATGCAGAAGACAAGAAATGCAGAATAGGGAGATACGGAGCTGTCCGAAGTTAAGTGCCGCTGCCAGGCGTCTTTGGGCAGAAAGAGAGCTCCAGAGCGCACAGAGACCGGCACAGCGCTCTCTGCGCGAATAGCCGCTTGATCACATCCGAGAGACGGAGAGCGCGGTACCTTCTAGGATGCGAAGAGTGAAGCCGCACAACACCCGGACTGTGTCCGCAGCTTTCTAACTGCTAGAAGTTCATGGCTTACCACTCGCCTGCCTCATGTATTGGCATTAGCATTCGAATGCAAAGTATTCTTGGACAACTTTACTGTCCTTGTTGCTAGTTCTGCCCCAGCCCACCATGGATAACCTTGCCCTTCCCGTTAGTTTCTGAGATGCCGAGAAGTCGGGAATTTAGAACACAAGTCCGGGGAGGTATACTGTGCTGGCACAGTTTCTCCTTGCTAGACAGAGTGGAAAAGCATTTTGCTGAGATGCAGAAGACAAGAAATGCAGAATACGGAGATACGGAGCTGTCCGAAGTTAAGTGCCGCTGCCAGGCGTCTTTGGGCAGAAAGAGAGCTCCGGAGCGCACAGAGACCGGCACGGTGCTCTCTGAGCGAATAGACGCTTGATCGCATCCGAGAAACGGAGAGCGCGGTACCTTCTAGGATGCGAAGAGTGAAGCCGCACAACACCCGGACTGTGTCCGCAGCTTTCTAACTGCTAGAAGTTCATGGCTTACCACTCGCCTGCCGCATGTATTGGCATTAGCATTCGAATGCAAGGTATTCTTGGACAACTTTGCTGTGCTTGTTGCTAGTTCTGCCCCAGCCCACCATGGCTGACATTGCTCTTCCCATTAGTTTCTGAGATGCCGAGAAGTCGGGAATTTAGAACACAAGTCCGGGGAGGTATACTGTGCTGGCACAGTTTCTCCTTGCTAGACAGAGTGGAAAAGCATTTTGCTGAGATGCAGAAGACAAGAAATGCAGAATACCGAGATACGGAGCTGTCCGAAGTTAAGTGCCGCTGCCAGGCGTCTTTGGGCAGAAAGAGAGCTCCGGAGCGCACAGAGACCGGCACAGTGCTCTCTGCGCGAATAGCCGCTTGATCGCATCCGAGAAACGGAGAGCGCGGTATCTTCTAGGATGCGAAGAGTGAAGCCGCACAACACCCGGACTGTGTCCGCAGCTTTCTAACTGCTAGATGATCATGGCTTACCACTCGCCTGCCTCATGTATTGGCATTAGCATTCGAATGCAAAGTATTCTTGGACAACTTTACTGTCCTTGTTGCTAGTTCTGCCCCAGCCCACCATGGCTGACATTGCTCTTCCCATTAGTTTTTGAGATGCCGAGAAGTCGGGAATTTAGAACAAAAGTCCGGGGAGGTATACTGTGCTGGCACAGTTTCTCCTTGCTAGACAGAGTGGAAAAGCATTTTGCTGAGATGCAGAAGACAAGAAATGCATAATACCGAGATACGGAGCTGTCCGAAGTTAAGTGCCGCTGCCAGGCGTCTTTGGGCAGAAAGAGAGCTCCGGAGCGCACAGAGACCGGCACAGTGCTCTCTGCGCGAATAGCCGCTTGATCGCGTCCGAGAGACGGAGAGCGCGGTACCTTCTAGGATGCGAAGAGTGAAGCCGCACAACACCCGGACTGTGTCCGCAGCTTTCTAACTGCTAGAAGTTCATGGCTTACCACTCGCCTGCCGCATGTATTGGCATTAGCATTCGAATGCAAAGTATTCTTGGACAACTTTGCTGTGCTTGCTGCTAGTTCTGTCCCAGCCCACCATGGAAAACCTTGCTCTTCCCGTTAGTTTCTGAGATGCCGAGAAGTCGGGAATTTAGAACACAAGTCCGGGGAGGTATACTGTGCTGGCACAGTTTCTCCTTGCTAGACAGAGGGAAAAGCATTTTGCTGAGATGTAGAAGACAAGAAATGCAGAATAGGGAGATACGGAGCTGTCCGAAGTTAAGTGCCGCTGCCAGGCGTCTTTGGGCAGAAAGAGAGCTCCGGAGCCCACAGAGACCGGCACAGTGCTCTCTGCGCGAATAGCCGCTTGATCGCATCCGAGAGACGGAGAGCATGGTACCTTCTAGGATGCGAAGAGTGACGCCGCACAACACCCGGACTGTTTCCGCAGCTTTCTAACTGCTAGAAGTTCATGGCTTACCACTCGCCTGCCTCATGTATTGGCATTAGCATTCGAATGCAAAGTATTCTTGGACAACTTTGCTGTGCTTGTTGCTAGTTCTGCCCCAGCCCACCATGGATAACCTTGCTCTTCCCATTAGTTTCTGTAATACCGAGAGGTCGGGAATTTAGAACACAAGTCCGGGGACGTATACTGTGCTGGCACAGTTTCTCCTTGCTAGACAGAGTGGAAAAGCATTTTGCTGAGCTGCAGAAGACAAGAAATGCAGAATACGGAGATACGGAGCTGTCCGAAGTTAAGTGCCGCTGCCAGGCGTCTTTGGGCAGAAAGAGAGCTCCGGAGCGCACAGAGACCGGCACAGTGCTCTCTGCGCGAATATCCGCTTGATCGCATCCGAGAAACGGAGAGCGCGGTACCTTCTAGGATGCGAAGAGTGAAGCCGCACAACACCCGGACTGTGTCCGCAGCTTTCTAACTGCTAGATGTTCATGGCTTACCACTCGCCTGCCTCATGTATTGGCATTAGCATTCGAATGCAAGGTATTCTTGGACAACTTTGCTGTGCTTGTTGCTAGTTCTGTCCCAGCCCACCATGGAAAACCTTGCTCTTCCTGTTAGTTTCTGAGATGCCGAGAAGTCGGGAATTTAGAACACAAGTCCGGGGAGGTATACTGTGCTGGCACAGTTTCTCCTTGCTATACAGAGGGAAAAGCATTTTGCTGAGATGCAGAAGACAAGAAATGCAGAATAGGGAGATACGGAGCTGTCCGAAGTTAAGTGCCGCTGCCAGGCGTCTTTGGGCAGAAAGAGAGCTCCAGAGCGCACAGAGACCGGCACAGCGCTCTCTGCGCGAATAGCCGCTTGATCACATCCGAGAGACGGAGAGCGCGGTACCTTCTAGGATGCGAAGAGTGAAGCCGCACAACACCCGGACTGTGTCCGCAGCTTTCTAACTGCTAGAAGTTCATGGCTTACCACTCGCCTGCCTCATGTATTGGCATTAGCATTCGAATGCAAAGTATTCTTGGACAACTTTACTGTCCTTGTTGCTAGTTCTGCCCCAGCCCACCATGGATAACCTTGCCCTTCCCGTTAGTTTCTGAGATGCCGAGAAGTCGGGAATTTAGAACACAAGTCCGGGGAGGTATACTGTGCTGGCACAGTTTCTCCTTGCTAGACAGAGTGGAAAAGCATTTTGCTGAGATGCAGAAGACAAGAAATGCAGAATACCGAGATACGGAGCTGTCCGAAGTTAAGTGCCGCTGCCAGGCGTCTTTGGGCAGAAAGAGAGCTCCGGAGCGCACAGAGACCGGCACGGTGCTCTCTGAGCGAATAGACGCTTGATCGCATCCGAGAAACGGAGAGCGCGGTACCTTCTAGGATGCGAAGAGTGAAGCCGCACAACACCCGGACTGTGTCCGCAGCTTTCTAACTGCTAGAAGTTCATGGCTTACCACTCGCCTGCCGCATGTATTGGCATTAGCATTCGAATGCAAGGTATTCTTGGACAACTTTGCCGTGCTTGTTGCTAGTTCTGCCCCAGCCCACCATGGCTGACATTGCTCTTCCCATTAGTTTCTGAGATGCCGAGAAGTCGGGAATTTAGAACACAAGTCCGGGGAGGTATACTGTGCTGGCACAGTTTCTCCTTGCTAGACAGAGTGGAAAAGCATTTTGCTGAGATGCAGAAGACAAGAAATGCAGAATACCGAGATACGGAGCTGTCCGAAGTTAAGTGCCGCTGCCAGGCGTCTTTGGGCAGAAAGAGAGCTCCGGAGCGCACAGAGACCGGCACAGTGCTCTCTGCGCGAATAGCCGCTTGATCGCATCCGAGAGACGGAGAGCGCGGTACCTTCTAGGATGCGAAGAGTGAAGCCGCACAATACCTGGACTGTGTCCGCAGCTTTCTAACTGCTAGATGTTCATGGCTTACCACTCGCCTGCCTCATGTATTGGCATTAGCATTCGAATGCAAAGTATTCTTGGACAACTTTGCTGTGCTTGTTGCTAGTTCTGCCCCAGCCCACCATGGATAACCTTGCTCTTCCCGTTAGTTTCTGTAATACCGAGAGGTCGGGAATTTAGAACACAAGTCCGGGGAGGTATACTGTGCTGGCACAGTTTCTCCTTGCTAGACAGAGTGGAAAAGCATTTTGCTGAGATGCAGAAGACAAGAAATGCAGAATACCGAGATACGGAGCTGTCCGAAGTTAAGTGCCGCTGCCAGGCGTCTTTGGGCAGAAAGAGAGCTCCGGAGCGCACAGAGACCGGCACAGTGCTCTCTGCGCGAATAGCCGCTTGATCGCATCCGAGAAACGGAGAGCGCGGTATCTTCTAGGATGCGAAGAGTGAAGCCGCACAACACCCGGACTGTGTCCGCAGCTTTCTAACTGCTAGATGTTCATGGCTTACCACTCGCCTGCCTCATGTATTGGCATTAGCATTCGAATGCAAAGTATTCTTGGACAACTTTACTGTCCTTGTTGCTAGTTCTGCCCCAGCCCACGATGGCTGACATTGCTCTTCCCATTAGTTTTTGAGATGCCGAGAAGTCGGGAATTTAGAACACAAGTCCGGGGAGGTATACTGTGCTGGCACAGTTTCTCCTTGCTAGACAGAGTGGAAAAGCATTTTGCTGAGATGCAGAAGACAAGAAATGCAGAATACCGAGATACGGAGCTGTCCGAAGTTAAGTGCCGCTGCCAGGCGTCTTTGGGCAGAAAGAGAGCTCCGGAGCGCACAGAGACCGGCACAGTGCTCTCTGCGCGAATAGCCGCTTGATCGCATCCGAGAGACGGAGAGCGCGGTACCTTCTAGGATGCGAAGAGTGAAGCCGCACAACACCCGGACTGTGTCCGCAGCTTTCTAACTGCTAGAAGTTCATGGCTTACCACTCGCCTGCCGCATGTATTGGCATTAGCATTCGAATGCAAAGTATTCTTGGACAACTTTGCTGTGCTTGCTGCTAGTTCTGTCCCAGCCCACCATGGAAAACCTTGCTCTTCCCGTTAGTTTCTGAGATGCCGAGAAGTCGGGAATTTAGAACACAAGTCCGGGGAGGTATACTGTGCTGGCACAGTTTCTCCTTGCTAGACAGAGGGAAAAGCATTTTGCTGAGATGCAGAAGACAAGAAATGCAGAATAAGGAGATACGGAGCTGTCCGAAGTTAAGTGCCGCTGCCAGGCGTCTTTGGGCAGAAAGAGAGCTCCGGAGCGCACAGACACCGGCACAGTGCTCTCTGCGCGAATAGCCGCTTGATCGCATCCGAGAGACGGAGAGCACGGTACCTTCTAGGATGCGAAGAGTGACGCCGCACAACACCCGGACTGTTTCCGCAGCTTTCTAACTGCTAGAAGTTCATGGCTTACCACTCGCCTGCCTCATGTATTGGCATTAGCATTCGAATGCAAAGTATTCTTGGACGACTTTGCTGTCCTTGTTGCTAGTTCTGCCCCAGCCCACCATGGCTGACATTGCTCTTCCCATTAGTTTCTGAGATGCCAAGAAGTCGGGAATTTAGAACACAAGTCCGGGGAGGTATACTGTGCTGGCACAGTTTCTCCTTGCTAGACAGAGTGGAAAAGCATTTTGCTGAGATGCAGAAGACAAGGAATGCAGAATAGGGAGATACGGAGCTGTCCGAAGTTAAGTGCCGCTGCCAGGCGTCTTTGGGCAGAAAGAGAGCTCCGGAGCGCACAGAGACCGGCACGGTGCTCTCTGAGCGAATAGACGCTTGATCGCATCAGAGAAACGGAGAGCGCGGTACCTTCTAGGATGCGAAGAGTGAAGCCGCACAACACCCGGACTGTGTCCGCAGCTTTCTAACTGCTAGAAGTTCATGGCTTACCACTCGCCTGCCGCATGTATTGGCATTAGCATTCGAATGCAAGGTATTCTTGGACAACTTTGCTGTGCTTGCTGCTAGTTCTGTCCCAGCCCACCATGGAAAACCTTGCTCTTCCCGTTAGTTTCTGAGATGCCGAGAAGTCGGGAATTTAGAACACAAGTCCGGGGAGGTATACTGTGCTGGCACAGTTTCTCCTTGCTATACAGAGGGAAAAGCATTTTGCTGAGATGCAGAAGACAAGAAATGCAGAATACGGAGATACGGAGCTGTCCGAAGTTAAGTGCCGCTGCCAGGCGTCTTTGGGCAGAAAGAGAGCTCCGGAGCGCACAGAGACCGGCACGGTGCTCTCTGCGTGAATAGCCGCTTGATCGCATCCGATAGACGGAGAGCGCGGTACCTTCTAGGATGTGAAGAGTGACGCCGCCCAACACCCGGACTGTGTCCGCAGCTTTCTAACTGCTAGAAGTTCATGGCTTACCACTCGCCTGCCTCATGTATTGGCATTCGCATTCGAATGCAAAGTATTCTTGGACAACTTTGCTGTCCTTGTTGCTAGTTCTGCCCCAGCCCACCATGGCTGACATTTCTCTTCCCATTAGTTTCTGAGATGCCGAGAAGTCGGGAATTTAGAACACAAGTCCGGGGAGGTATACTGTGCTGGCACAGTTTCTCCTTGCTAGACAGAGTGGAAAAGCATTTTGCTGAGATGCAGAAGACAAGAAATGCAAAATACCGAGATACGGAGCTGTCCGAAGTTAAGTGCCGCTGCCAGGCGTCTTTGGGCAGAAAGAGAGCTCCGGAGCGCACAGAGACCGGCACGGTGCTCTCTGAGCGAATAGACGCTTGATCGCATCCGAGAAACGGAGAGCGCGGTACCTTCTAGGATGCGAAGAGTGAAGCCGCACAACACCCGGACTGTGTCCGCAGCTTTCTAACTGCTAGAAGTTCATGGCTTACCACTCGCCTGCCGCATGTATTGGCATTAGCATTCGAATGCAAGGTATTCTTGGACAACTTTGCTGTACTTGCTGCTAGTTCTGCCCCAGCCCACCATGGCTGACATTGCTCTTCCCATTAGTTTCTGAGATGCCGAGAAGTCGGGAATTTAGAACACAAGTCCGGGGAGGTATACTGTGCTGGCACAGTTTCTCCTTGCTAGACAGAGTGGAAAAGCATTTTGCTGAGATGCAGAAGACAAGAAATGCAGAATACGGAGATACGGAGCTGTCCGAAGTCAAGTGCCGCTGCCAGGCGTCTTTGGGCAGAAAGAGAGCTCCGGAGCGCACAGAGACTGGCACAGTGCTCTCTGCGCGAATAGCCGCTTGATCGCATCCGAGAGACGGAGAGCGCGGTACCTTCTAGGATGCGAAGAGTGAAGCCGCACAACACCCGGACTGTGTCCGCAGCTTTCTAACTGCTAGAAGTTCATGGCTTACCACTCGCCTGCCTCATGTATTAGCACTAGCATTCGAATGCAAGGTATTCTTGGACAACTTTGCTGTGCTTGTTGCTAGTTCTGTCCCAGCCCACCATGGAAAACCTTGCTCTTCCTGTTACTTTCTGAGATGCCGAGAAGTCGGGAATTTAGAACACAAGTCCGGGGAGGTATACTGTGCTGGCACAGTTTCTCCTTGCTAGACAGAGTGGAAAAGCATTTTGCTGAGATGCAGAAGACAAGAAACGCAGAATAGGGAGATACGGAGCTGTCCGAAGTTAAGTGCCGCTGCCAGGCGTCTTTGGGCAGAAAGAGAGCTCCGGAGCGCACAGAGACCGGCACAGTGCTCTCTGCGCGAATAGCCGCTTGATCGCATCCGAGAGACGGAGAGCGCGGTACCTTCTAGGATGCGAAGAGTGACGCCGCACAATACCTGGACTGTGTCCGCAGCTTTCTAACTGCTAGAAGTTCATGGCTTACCACTCGCCTGCCTCATGTATTGGCATTAGCATTCGAATGCAAAGTATTCTTGGACAACTTTGCTGTGCTTGCTGCTAGTTCTGTCCCAGCCCACCATGGAAAATCTTGCTCTTCCCGTTAGTTTCTCAGATGCCGAGAAGTCGGGAATTTAGAACACAAGTCCGGGGAGGTATACTGTGCTGGCACAGTTTCTCCTTGCTATACAGAGGGAAAAGCATTTTGCTGAGATGCAGAAGACAAGAAATGCAGAATAGGGAGATACGGAGCTGTCCGAAGTTAAGTGCCGCTGCCAGGCGTCTTTGGGCAGAAAGAGAGCTCCAGAGCGCACAGAGACCGGCACAGCGCTCTCTGCGCGAATAGCCGCTTGATCACATCCGAGAGACGGAGAGCGCGGTCCCTTCTAGGATGCGAAGAGTGAAGCCGCACAATACCTGGACTGTGTCCGCAGCTTTCTAACTGCTAGATGTTCATGGCTTACCACTCGCCTGCCTCATGTATTGGCATTAGCATTCAAATGCAAAGTATTCTTGGACAACTTTGCTGTGCTTGTTGCTAGTTCTGCCCCAGCCCACCATGGATAACCTTGCTCTTCCCGTTAGTTTCTGTAATACCGAGAGGTCGGGAATTTAGAACACAAGTCCGGGGAGGTATACTGTGCTGGCACAGTTTCTCCTTGCTAGACAGAGTGGAAAAGCATTTTGCTGAGCTGCAGAAGACAAGAAATGCAGAATACCGAGATACGGAGCAGTCCGAAGTTAAGTGCCGCTGCCAGGCGTCTTTGGGCAGAAAGAGAGCTCCGGAGCGCACAGAGACCGGCACGGTGCTCTCTGAGCGAATAGACGCTTGATCGCATCCGAGAGACGGAGAGCGCGGTACCTTCTAGGATGCGAAGAGTGAAGCCGCCCAACACCCGGACTGTGTCCGCAGCTTTCTAACTGCTAGAAGTTCATGGCTTACCACTCGCCTGCCGCATGTATTGGCATTAGCATTCGAATGCAAGGTATTCTTGGACAACTTTGCTGTGCTTGCTGCTAGTTCTGTCCCAGCCCACCATGGAAAACCTTGCTCTTCCCGTTAGTTTCTGAGATGCCGAGAAGTCGGGAATTTAGAACACAAGTCCTGGGAGGTATACTGTGCTGGCACAGTGTCTCCTTGCTAGACAGAGGGAAAAGCATTTTGCTGAGATGCAGAAGACAAGAAATGCAGAATAGCGAGATACGGAGCTGTCCGAAGTTAAGTGCCGCTGCCAGGCGTCTTTGGGCAGAAAGAGAGCTCCGGAGCGCACAGAGACCGGCACAGTGCTCTCTGCGGTAATAGCCGCTTGATCGCATCCGAGTGACGGAGAGCACGGTACCTTCCAAGATGCGAAGAGTGACGCCGCACAACACCCGGACTGTTTCCGCAGCTTTCTAACTGCTAGAAGTTCATGGCTTACCACTCGCCTGCCTCATGTATTGGCATTAGCATTCGAATGCAAAGTATTCTTGGACGACTTTGCTGTCCTTGTTGCTAGTTCTGCCCCAGCCCACCATGGCTGACATTGCTCTTCCCTTTAGTTTCTGAGATGCCAAGAAGTCGGGAATTTAGAACACAAGTCCGGGGAGGTATACTGTGCTGGCACAGTTTCTCCTTGCTAGACAGAGTGGAAAAGCATTTTGCTGAGATGCAGAAGACAAGAAATGCAGAATACCGAGATACGGAGCTGTCCGAAGTTAAGTGCCGCTGCCAGGCGTCTTTGGGCAGAAAGAGAGCTCCGGAGTGCACAGAGACCGGCACGGTGCTCTCTGAGCGAATAGACGCTTGATCGCATCCGAGAAACGGAGAGCGCGGTACCTTCTAGGATGCGAAGAGTGAAGCCGCACAACACCCGGACTGTGTCCGCAGCTTTCTAACTGCTAGAAGTTCATGGCTTACCACTCGCCTGCCGCATGTATTGGCATTAGCATTCGAATGCAAGGTATTCTTGGACAACTTTGCTGTGCTTGCTGCTAGTTCTGCCCCAGCCCACCATGGCTGACATTGCTCTTCCCATTAGTTTCTGAGATGCCGAGAAGTCGGGAATTTAGAACACAAGTCCGGGGAGGTATACTGTGCTGGCACAGTTTCTCCTTGCTATACAGAGTGGAAAAGCATTTTGCTGAGATGCAGAAGACAAGAAATGCAGAATACGGAGATACGGAGCTGTCCGAAGTTAAGTGCCGCTGCCAGGCGTCTTTGGGCAGAAAGAGAGCTCCGGAGCGCACAGAGACCGGCACAGTGCTCTCTGCGCGAATAGCCGCTTGATCGCATCCGAGAAACGGAGAGCGCGGTATCTTCTAGGATGCGAAGAGTGAAGCCGCACAACACCCGGACTGTGTCCGCAGCTTTCTAACTGCTAGATGATCATGGCTTACCACTCGCCTGCCTCATGTATTGGCATTAGCATTCGAATGCAAGGTATTCTTGGACAACTTTACTGTCCTTGTTGCTAGTTCTGCCCCAGCCCACCATGGCTGACATTGCTCTTCCCATTAGTTTTTGAGATGCCGAGAAGTCGGGAATTTAGAACACAAGTCCGGGGAGGTATACTGTGCTGGCACAGTTTCTCCTTGCTAGACAGAGTGGAAAAGCATTTTGCTGAGATGCAGAAGACAAGAAATGCATAATACCGAGATACGGAGCTGTCCGAAGTTAAGTGCCGCTGCCAGGCGTCTTTGGGCAGAAAGAGAGCTCCGGAGCGCACAGAGACCGGCACAGTGCTCTCTGCGCGAATAGCCGCTTGATCGCGTCCGAGAGACGGAGAGCGCGGTACCTTCGAGGATGCGAAGAGTGAAGCCGCACAACACCCGGACTGTGTCCGCAGCTTTCTAACTGCTAGAAGTTCATGGCTTACCACTCGCCTGCCGCATGTATTGGCATTAGCATTCGAATGCAAAGTATTCTTGGACAACTTTGCTGTGCTTGCTGCTAGTTCTGCCCCAGCCCACCATGGCTGACATTGCTCTTCCCATTAGTTTCTGAGATGCCGAGAAGTCGGGAATTTAGAACACAAGTCCGGGGAGGTATACTGTGCTGGCACAGTTTCTCCTTGCTATACAGAGTGGAAAAGCATTTTGCTGAGATGCAGAAGACAAGAAATGCAGAATACGGAGATACGGAGCTGTCCGAAGTTAAGTGCCGCTGCCAGGCGTCTTTGGGCAGAAAGAGAGCTCCGGAGCGCACAGAGACCGGCACAGTGCTCTCTGCGCGAATAGCCGCTTGATCACATCCGAGAGACGGAGAGCGCGGTCCCTTCTAGGATGCGAAGAGTGAAGCCGCACAATACCTGGACTGTGTCCGCAGCTTTCTAACTGCTAGATGTTCATGGCTTACCACTCGCCTGCCTCATGTATTGGCATTAGCATTCGAATGCAAAGTATTCTTGGACAACTTTGCTGTGCTTGTTGCTAGTTCTGCCCCAGCCCACCATGGATAACCTTGCTCTTCCCGTTAGTTTCTGTAATACCGAGAGGTCGGGAATTTAGAACACAAGTCCAGGGACGTATACTGTGCTGGCACAGTTTCTCCTTGCTAGACAGAGTGGAAAAGCATTTTGCTGAGATGCAGAAGACAAGAAATGCAGAATACCGAGATACGGAGCTGTCCGAAGTTAAGTGCCGCTGCCAGGCGTCTTTGGGCAGAAAGAGAGCTCCGGAGCGCACAGAGACCGGCACAGTGCTCTCTGCGCGAATAGCCGCTTGATCGCATCCGAGAAACGGAGAGCGCGGTATCTTCTAGGATGCGAAGAGTGAAGCCGCACAACACCCGGACTGTGTCCGCAGCTTTCTAACTGCTAGATGATCATGGCTTACCACTCGCCTGCCTCATGTATTGGCATTAGCATTCGAATGCAAAGTATTCTTGGACAACTTTACTGTCCTTGTTGCTAGTTCTGCCCCAGCCCACCATGGCTGACATTGCTCTTCCCATTAGTTTTTGAGATGCCGAGAAGTCGGGAATTTAGAACACAAGTCCGGGGAGGTATACTGTGCTGGCACAGTTTCTCCTTGCTAGACAGAGTGGAAAAGCATTTTGCTGAGATGCAGAAGACAAGAAATGCAGAATACCGAGATACGGAGCTGTCCGAAGTTAAGTGCCGCTGCCAGGCGTCTTTGGGCAGAAAGAGAGCTCCGGAGCGCACAGAGACCGGCACAGTGCTCTCTGCGCGAATAGCCGCTTGATCGCGTCCGAGAGACGGAGAGCGCGGTACCTTCGAGGATGCGAAGAGTGAAGCCGCACAACACCCGGACTGTGTCCGCAGCTTTCTAACTGCTAGAAGTTCATGGCTTACCACTCGCCTGCCGCATGTATTGGCATTAGCATTCGAATGCAAAGTATTCTTGGACAACTTTGCTGTGCTTGCTGCTAGTTCTGTCCCAGCCCACCATGGAAAACCTTGCTCTTCCCGTTAGTTTCTGAGATGCCGAGAAGTCGGGAATTTAGAACACAAGTCCGGGGAGGTATACTGTGCTGGCACAGTTTCTCCTTGCTAGACAGAGGGAAAAGCATTTTGCTGAGATGTAGAAGACAAGAAATGCAGAATAGGGAGATACGGAGCTGTCCGAAGTTAAGTGCCGCTGCCAGGCGTCTTTGGGCAGAAAGAGAGCTCCGGAGCGCACAGAGACCGGCACAGTGCTCTCTGCGCGAATAGCCGCTTGATCGCATCCGAGAGACGGAGAGCACGGTACCTTCTAGGATGCGAAGAGTGACGCCGCACAACACCCGGACTGTTTCCGCAGCTTTCTAACTGCTAGAAGTTCATGGCTTACCACTCGCCTGCCTCATGTATTGGCATTAGCATTCGAATGCAAAGTATTCTTGGACGACTTTGCTGTCCTTGTTGCTAGTTCTGCCCCAGCCCACCATGGCTGACATTGCTCTTCCCATTAGTTTCTGAGATGCCAAGAAGTCGGGAATTTAGAACACAAGTCCGGGGAGGTATACTGTGCTGGCACAGTTTCTCCTTGCTAGACAGAGTGGAAAAGCATTTTGCTGAGATGCAGAAGACAAGAAATGCAGAATACCGAGATACGGAGCTGTCCGAAGTTAAGTGCCGCTGCCAGGCGTCTTTGGGCAGAAAGAGAGCTCCGGAGCGCACAGAGACCGGCACGGTGCTCTCTGCGGTAATAGCCGCTTGATCGCATCCGAGAGACGGAGAGCACGGTACCTTCTAGGATGCGAAGAGTGAAGCCGCACAACACCCGGACTGTGTCCGCAGCTTTCTAACTGCTAGAAGTTCATGGCTTACCACTCTCCTGCCTCATGTATTGGCATTAGCATTCGAATGCAAAGTATTCTTGGACAACTTTGCTGTCCTTGTTGCTAGTTCTGCCCCAGCCCACCATGGATAACCTTGCTCTTCCCATTAGTTTCTGTAATACCGAGAGGTCGGGAATTTAGAACACAAGTCCGGGGACGTATACTGTGCTGGCACAGTTTCTCCTTGCTAGACAGAGTGGAAAAGCATTTTGCTGAGATGCAGAAGACAAGAAATGCAGAATACCGAGATACGGAGCTGTCCGAAGTTAAGTGCCGCTGCCAGGCGTCTTTGGGCCGAAAGAGAGCTCCGGAGCGCACAGAGACCGGCACGGTGCTCTCTGAGCGAATAGACGCTTGATCGCATCAGAAAAACGGAGAGCGCGGTACCTTCTAGGATGCGAAGAGTGAAGCCGCACAACACCCGGACTGTGTCCGCAGCTTTCTAACTGCTAGAAGTTCATGGCTTACCACTCGCCTGCCGCATGTATTGGCATTAGCATTCGAATGCAAGGTATTCTTGGACAACTTTGCTGTGCTTGCTGCTAGTTCTGTCCCAGCCCACCATGGAAAACCTTGCTCTTCCCGTTTGTTTCTGAGATGCCGAGAAGTCGGGAATTTAGAACACAAGTCCGGGGAGGTATACTGTGCTGGCACAGTTTCTCCTTGCTAGACAGAGTGGAAAAGCATTTTGCTGAGATGCAGAAGACAAGAAATGCAGAATACGGAGATACGGAGCTGTCCGAAGTCAAGTGCCGCTGCCAGGCGTCTTTGGGCAGAAAGAGAGCTCCGGAGCGCGCAGAGACTGGCACAGTGCTCTCTGCGCGAATAGCCGCTTGATCGCATCCGAGAGACGGAGAGCGCGGTACCTTCTAGGATGCGAAGAGTGACGCCGCACAATACCTGGACTGTGTCCGCAGCTTTCTAACTGCTAGAAGTTCATGCCTTACCACTCGCCTGCCTCATGTATTGGCATTAGCATTCGAATGCAAAGTATTCTTGGACAACTTTACTGTCCTTGTTGCTAGTTCTGCCCCAGCCCACCATGGCTGACATTGCTCTTCCCATTAGTTTTTGAGATGCCGAGAAGTCGGGAATTTAGAACACAAGTCCGGGGAGGTATACTGTGCTGGCACAGTTTCTCCTTGCTAGACAGAGGGAAAAGCATTTTGCTGAGATGCAGAAGACAAGAAATGCAGAATAGCGAGATACGGAGCTGTCCGAAGTTAAGTGCCGCTGCCAGGCGTCTTTGGGCAGAAAGAGAGCTCCGGAGCGCACAGAGACCGGCACAGTGCTCTCTGCGGTAATAGCCGCTTGATCGCATCCGAGTGACGGAGAGCACGGTACCTTCTAGGATGCGAAGAGTGAAGCCGCACAACACCCGGACTGTGTCCGCAGCTTTCTAACTGCTAGAAGTTCATGGCTTACCACTCTCCTGCCTCATGTATTGGCATTAGCATTCGAATGCAAAGTATTCTTGGACAACTTTGCTGTGCTTGTTGCTAGTTCTGCCCCAGCCCACCATGGATAACCTTGCTCTTCCCGTTAGTTTCTGTAATACCGAGAGGTCGGGAATTTAGAACACAAGTCCGGGGACGTATACTGTGCTGGCACAGTTTCTCCTTGCTAGACAGAGTGGAAAAGCATTTTGCTGAGCTGCAGAAGACAAGAAATGCAGAATACGGAGATACGGAGCTGTCCGAAGTTAAGTGCCGCTGCCAGGCGTCTTTGGGCAGAAAGAGAGCTCCGGAGCGCACAGAGACCGGCACAGTGCTCTCTGCGCGAATAGCCGCTTGATCGCATCCGAGAAACGGAGAGCGCGGTATCTTCTAGGATGCGAAGAGTGAAGCCGCACAACACCCGGACTGTGTCCGCAGCTTTCTAACTGCTAGATGTTCATGGCTTACCACTCGCCTGCCTCATGTATTGGCATTAGCATTCGAATGCAAAGTATTCTTGGACAACTTTACTGTCCTTGTTGCTAGTTCTGCCCCAGCCCACCATGGCTGACATTGCTCTTCCCATTAGTTTTTGAGATGCCGAGAAGTCGGGAATTTAGAACACAAGTCCGGGGAGGTATACTGTGCTGGCACAGTTTCTCCTTGCTAGACAGAGTGGAAAAGCATTTTGCTGAGATGCAGAAGACAAGAAATGCATAATACCGAGATACGGAGCTGTCCGAAGTTAAGTGCCGCTGCCAGGCGTCTTTGGGCAGAAAGAGAGCTCCGGAGCGCACAGAGACCGGCACAGTGCTCTCTGCGCGAATAGCCGCTTGATCGCATCCGAGAGACGGAGAGCGCGGTACCTTCTAGGATGCGAAAAGTGAAGCCGCACAACACCCGGACTGTGTCCGCAGCTTTCTAACTGCTAGAAGTTCATGGCTTACCACTCGCCTGCCGCATGTATTGGCATTAGCATTCGAATGCAAAGTATTCTTGGACAACTTTGCTGTGCTTGCTGCGAGTTCTGTCCCAGCCCACCATGGAAAACCTTGCTCTTCCCGTTAGTTTCTGAGATGCCGAGAAGTCGGGAATTTAGAACACAAGTCCGGGGAGGTATACTGTGCTGGCACAGTTTCTCCTTGCTAGACAGAGGGAAAAGCATTTTGCTGAGATGCAGAAGACAAGAAATGCAGAATAGGGAGATACGGAGCTGTCCGAAGTTAAGTGCCGCTGCCAGGCGTCTTTGGGCAGAAAGAGAGCTCCGGAGCGCACAGACACCGGCACAGTGCTCTCTGCGCGAATAGCCGCTTGATCGCATCCGAGAGACGGAGAGCACGGTACCTTCTAGGATGCGAAGAGTGACGCCGCACAACACCCGGACTGTTTCCGCAGCTTTCTAACTGCTAGAAGTTCATGGCTTACCACTCGCCTGCCTCATGTATTGGCATTAGCATTCGAATGCAAAGTATTCTTGGACGACTTTGCTGTCCTTGTTGCTAGTTCTGCCCCAGCCCACCATGGCTGACATTGCTCTTCCCATTAGTTTCTGAGATGCCAAGAAGTCGGGAATTTAGAACACAAGTCCGGGGAGGTATACTGTGCTGGCACAGTTTCTCCTTGCTAGACAGAGTGGAAAAGCATTTTGCTGAGATGCAGAAGACAAGAAATGCAGAATACCGAGATACGGAGCTGTCCGAAGTTAAGTGCCGCTGCCAGGCGTCTTTGGGCAGAAAGAGAGCTCCGGAGCGCACAGAGACCGGCACGGTGCTCTCTGAGCGAATAGACGCTTGATCGCATCAGAGAAACGGAGAGCGCGGTACCTTCTAGGATGCGAAGAGTGAAGCCGCACAACACCCGGACTGTGTCCGCAGCTTTCTAACTGCTAGAAGTTCATGGCTTACCACTCGCCTGCCGCATGTATTGGCATTAGCATTCGAATGCAAGGTATTCTTGGACAACTTTGCTGTGCTTGCTGCTAGTTCTGTCCCAGCCCACCATGGAAAACCTTGCTCTTCCCGTTAGTTTCTGAGATGCCGAGAAGTCGGGAATTTAGAACACAAGTCCGGGGAGGTATACTGTGCTGGCACAGTTTCTCCTTGCTATACAGAGGGAAAAGCATTTTGCTGAGATGCAGAAGACAAGAAATGCAGAATAGGGAAATACGGAGCTGTCCGAAGTTAAGTGCCGCTGCCAGGCGTCTTTGGGCAGAAAGAGAGCTCCAGAGCGCACAGAGACCGGCACAGCGCTCTCTGCGCGAATAGCCGCTTGATCACATCCGAGAGACGGAGAGCGCGGTACCTTCTAGGATGCGAAGAGTGACGCCGCACAACACCCGGACTGTGTCCGCAGCTTTCTAACTGCTAGAAGTTCATGGCTTACCACTCGCCTGCCTCATGTATTGGCATTAGCATTCGAATGCAAAGTATTCTTGGACAACTTTACTGTCCTTGTTGCTAGTTCTGCCCCAGCCCACCATGGATAACCTTGCTCTTCCCGTTAGTTTCTGAGATGCCGAGAAGTCGGGAATTTAGAACACAAGTCCGGGGAGGTATACTGTGCTGGCACAGTTTCTCCTTGCTAGACAGAGTGGAAAAGCATTTTGCTGAGATGCAGAAGACAAGAAATGCAGAATACGGAGATACGGAGCTGTCCGAAGTTAAGTGCCGCTGCCAGGCGTCTTTGGGCAGAAAGAGAGCTCCGGAGCGCACAGAGACCGGCACGGTGCTCTCTGAGCGAATAGACGCTTGATCGCATCCGAGAAACGGAGAGCGCGGTACCTTCTAGGATGCGAAGAGTGAAGCCGCACAACACCCGGACTGTGTCCGCAGCTTTCTAACTGCTAGAAGTTCATGGCTTACCACTCGCCTGCCGCATGTATTGGCATTAGCATTCGAATGCAAGGTATTCTTGGACAACTTTGCTGTGCTTGCTGCTAGTTCTGCCCCAGCCCACCATGGCTGATATTGCTCTTCCCATTAGTTTCTGAGATGCCGAGAAGTCGGGAATTTAGAACACAAGTCCGGGGAGGTATACTGTGCTGGCACAGTTTCTCCTTGCTAGACAGAGTGGAAAAGCATTTTGCTGAGATGCAGAAGACAAGAAATGCAGAATACCGAGATACGGAGCTGTCCGAAGTCAAGTGCCGCTGCCAGGCGTCTTTGGGCAGAAAGAGAGCTCCGGAGCGCGCAGAGACTGGCACAGTGCTCTCTGCGCGAATAGCCGCTTGATCGCATCCGAGAGACGGAGAGCGCGGTACCTTCTAGGATGCGAAGAGTGAAGTCGCACAACACCCGGACTGTGTCCGCAGCTTTCTAACTGCTAGAAGTTCATGGCTTACCACTCGCCTGCCTCATGTATTAGCACTAGCATTCGAATGCAAGGTATTCTTGGACAACTTTGCTGTGCTTGTTGCTAGTTCTGTCCCAGCCCACCATGGAAAACCTTGCTCTTCCTGTTACTTTCTGAGATGCCGAGAAGTCGGGAATTTAGAACACAAGTCCGGGGAGGTATACTGTGCTGGCACAGTTTCTCCTTGCTAGACAGAGTGGAAAAGCATTTTGCTGAGATGCAGAAGACAAGAAATGCAGAATAGGGAGATACGGAGCTGTCCGAAGTTAAGTGCCGCTGCCAGGCGTCTTTGGGCAGAAAGAGAGCTCCGGAGCGCACAGAGACCGGCACAGTGCTCTCTGCGCGAATAGCCGCTTGATCGCATCCGAGAGACGGAGAGCGCGGTACCTTCTAGGATGCGAAGAGTGACGCCGCACAATACCTGGACTGTGTCCGCAGCTTTCTAACTGCTAGAAGTTCATGCCTTACCACTCGCCTGCCTCATGTATTGGCATTAGCATTCGAATGCAAAGTATTCTTGGACGACTTTGCTGTCCTTGTTGCTAGTTCTGCCCCAGCCCACCATGGCTGACATTGCTCTTCCCATTAGTTTCTGAGATGCTGAGAAGTCGGGAATTTAGAACACAAGTCCGGGGAGGTATACTGTGCTGGCACAGTTTCTCCTTGCTAGACAGAGTGGAAAAGCATTTTGCTGAGATGCAGAAGACAAGAAATGCAGAATACCGAGATACGGAGCTGTCCGAAGTTAAGTGCCGCTGCCAGGCGTCTTTGGGCAGAAAGAGAGCTCCGGAGCGCACAGAGACCGGCACAGTGCTCTCTGCGCGAATAGCCGCTTGATCGCATCCGAGAAACGGAGAGCGCGGTATCTTCTAGGATGCGAAGAGTGAAGCCGCACAACACCCGGACTGTGTCCGCAGCTTTCTAACTGCTAGATGTTCATGGCTTACCACTCGCCTGCCTCATGTATTGGCATTAGCATTCGAATGCAAAGTATTCTTGGACAACTTTACTGTCCTTGTTGCTAGTTCTGCCCCAGCCCACCATGGCTGACATTGCTCTTCCCATTAGTTTTTGAGATGCCGAGAAGTCGGGAATTTAGAACACAAGTCCGGGGAGGTATACTGTGCTGGCACAGTTTCTCCTTGCTAGACAGAGTGGAAAAGCATTTTGCTGAGATGCAGAAGACAAGAAATGCAGAATAGGGAAATACGGAGCTGTCCGAAGTTAAGTGCCGCTGCCAGGCATCTTTGGGCAGAAAGAGAGCTCCAGAGCGCACAGAGACCGGCACAGTGCTCTCTGCGCGAATAGCCGCTTGATCACATCCGAGAGACGGAGAGCGCGGTACCTTCTAGGATGCGAAGAGTGACGCCGCACAACACCCGGACTGTGTCCGCAGCTTTCTAACTGCTAGAAGTTCATGGCTTACCACTCGCCTGCCTCATGTATTGGCATTAGCATTCGAATGCAAAGTATTCTTGGACAACTTTACTGTCCTTGTTGCTAGTTCTGCCCCAGCCCACCATGGATAACCTTGCTCTTCCCGTTAGTTTCTGAGATGCCGAGAAGTCGGGAATTTAGAACACAAGTCCGGGGAGGTATACTGTGCTGGCACAGTTTCTCCTTGCTAGACAGAGTGGAAAAGCATTTTGCTGAGATGCAGAAGACAAGAAATGCAGAATACCGAGATACGGAGCTGTCCGAAGTTAAGTGCCGCTGCCAGGCGTCTTTGGGCAGAAAGAGAGCTCCGGAGCGCACAGAGACCGGCACGGTGCTCTCTGCGTGAATAGCCGCTTGATCGCATCCGATAGACGGAGAGCGCGGTACCTTCTAGGATGTGAAGAGTGACGCCGCACAACACCCGGACTGTGTCCGCAGCTTTCTAACTGCTAGAAGTTCATGGCTTACCACTCGCCTGCCTCATGTATTGGCATTCGCATTCGAATGCAAAGTATTCTTGGACAACTTTGCTGTCCTTGTTGCTAGTTCTGCCCCAGCCCACCATGGCTGACATTGCTCTTCCCATTAGTTTCTGAGATGCCGAGAAGTCGGGAATTTAGAACACAAGTCCGGGGAGGTATACTGTGCTGGCACAGTTTCTCCTTGCTAGACAGAGTGGAAAAGCATTTTGCTGAGATGCAGAAGACAAGAAATGCAGAATACCGAGATACGGAGCTGTCCGAAGTTAAGTGCCGCTGCCAGGCGTCTTTGGGCAGAAAGAGAGCTCCGGAGCGCACAGAGACCGGCACGGTGCTCTCTGAGCGAATAGGCGCTTGATCGCATCCGAGAGACGGAGAGCGCGGTACCTTCTAGGATGCGAAGAGTGAAGCCGCACAACACCCGGACTGTGTCCGCAGCTTTCTAACTGCTAGAAGTTCATGGCTTACCACTCGCCTGCCGCATGTATTGGCATTAGCATTCGAATGCAAGGTATTCTTGGACAACTTTGCTGTGCTTGCTGCTAGTTCTGCCCCAGCCCACCATGGCTGACATTGCTCTTCCCATTAGTTTCTGAGATGCCGAGAAGTCGGGAATTTAGAACACAAGTCCGGGGAGGTATACTGTGCTGGCACAGTTTCTCCTTGCTAGACAGAGTGGAAAAGCATTTTGCTGAGATGCAGAAGACAAGAAATGCAGAATACGGAGATACGGAGCTGTCCGAAGTCAAGTGCCGCTGCCAGGCGTCTTTGGGCAGAAAGAGAGCTCCGGAGCGCGCAGAGACTGGCACAGTGCTCTCTGCGCGAATAGCCGCTTGATCGCATCCGAGAGACGGAGAGCGCGGTACCTTCTAGGATGCGAAGAGTGACGCCGCACAATACCTGGACTGTGTCCGCAGCTTTCTAACTGCTAGAAGTTCATGCCTTACCACTCGCCTGCCTCATGTATTGGCATTAGCATTCGAATGCAAAGTATTCTTGGACGACTTTGCTGTCCTTGTTGCTAGTTCTGCCCCAGCCCACCATGGCTGACATTGCTCTTCCCATTAGTTTCTGAGATGCCAAGAAGTCGGGAATTTAGAACACAAGTCCGGGGAGGTATACTGTGCTGGCACAGTTTCTCCTTGCTAGACAGAGTGGAAAAGCATTTTGCTGAGATGCAGAAGACAAGAAATGCAGAATACCGAGATACGGAGCTGTCCGAAGTTAAGTGCCGCTGCCAGGCGTCTTTGGGCAGAAAGAGAGCTCCGGAGCGCACAGAGACCGGCACGGTGCTCTCTGAGCGAATAGACGCTTGATCGCATCAGAGAAACGGAGAGCGCGGTACCTTCTAGGATGCGAAGAGTGAAGCCGCACAACACCCGGACTGTGTCCGCAGCTTTCTAACTGCTAGAAGTTCATGGCTTACCACTCGCCTGCCTCATGTATTGGCATTAGCATTCGAATGCAAAGTATTCTTGGACGACTTTGCTGTCCTTGTTGCTAGTTCTGCCCCAGCCCACCATGGCTGACATTGCTCTTCCCATTAGTTTCTGAGATGCCGAGAAGTCGGGAATTTAGAACACAAGTCCGGGGAGGTATACTGTGCTGGCACAGTTTCTCCTTGCTATACAGAGGGAAAAGCATTTTGCTGAGATGCAGAAGACAAGAAATGCAGAATAGGGAAATACGGAGCTGTCCGAAGTTAAGTGCCGCTGCCAGGCGTCTTTGGGCAGAAAGAGAGCTCCAGAGCGCACAGAGACCGGCACAGCGCTCTCTGCGCGAATAGCCGCTTGATCACATCCGAGAGACGGAGAGCGCGGTACCTTCTAGGATGCGAAGAGTGACGCCGCACAACACCCGGACTGTGTCCGCAGCTTTCTAACTGCTAGAAGTTCATGGCTTACCACTCGCCTGCCTCATGTATTGGCATTAGCATTCGAATGCAAAGTATTCTTGGACAACTTTACTGTCCTTGTTGCTAGTTCTGCCCCAGCCCACCATGGATAACCTTGCTCTTCCCGTTAGTTTCTGAGATGCCGAGAAGTCGGGAATTTAGAACACAAGTCCGGGGAGGTATACTGTGCTGGCACAGTTTCTCCTTGCTAGACAGAGTGGAAAAGCATTTTGCTGAGATGCAGAAGACAAGAAATGCAGAATACCGAGATACGGAGCTGTCCGAAGTTAAGTGCCGCTGCCAGGCGTCTTTGGGCAGAAAGAGAGCTCCGGAGCGCACAGAGACCGGCACGGTGCTCTCTGAGCGAATAGACGCTTGATCGCATCCGAGAAACGGAGAGCGCGGTACCTTCTAGGATGCGAAGAGTGAAGCCGCACAACACCCGGACTGTGTCCGCAGCTTTCTAACTGCTAGAAGTTCATGGCTTACCACTCGCCTGCCGCATGTATTGGCATTAGCATTCGAATGCAAGGTATTCTTGGACAACTTTGCTGTGCTTGCTGCTAGTTCTGCCCCAGCCCACCATGGCTGATATTGCTCTTCCCATTAGTTTCTGAGATGCCGAGAAGTCGGGAATTTAGAACACAAGTCCGGGGAGGTATACTGTGCTGGCACAGTTTCTCCTTGCTAGACAGAGTGGAAAAGCATTTTGCTGAGATGCAGAAGACAAGAAATGCAGAATACCGAGATACGGAGCTGTCCGAAGTCAAGTGCCGCTGCCAGGCGTCTTTGGGCAGAAAGAGAGCTCCGGAGCGCGCAGAGACTGGCACAGTGCTCTCTGCGCGAATAGCCGCTTGATCGCATCCGAGAGACGGAGAGCGCGGTACCTTCTAGGATGCGAAGAGTGAAGTCGCACAACACCCGGACTGTGTCCGCAGCTTTCTAACTGCTAGAAGTTCATGGCTTACCACTCGCCTGCCTCATGTATTAGCACTAGCATTCGAATGCAAGGTATTCTTGGACAACTTTGCTGTGCTTGTTGCTAGTTCTGTCCCAGCCCACCATGGAAAACCTTGCTCTTCCTGTTACTTTCTGAGATGCCGAGAAGTCGGGAATTTAGAACACAAGTCCGGGGAGGTATACTGTGCTGGCACAGTTTCTCCTTGCTAGACAGAGTGGAAAAGCATTTTGCTGAGATGCAGAAGACAAGAAATGCATAATACCGAGATACGGAGCTGTCCGAAGTTAAGTGCCGCTGCCAGGCGTCTTTGGGCAGAAAGAGAGCTCCGGAGCGCACAGAGACCGGCACAGTGCTCTCTGCGCGAATAGCCGCTTGATCGCATCCGAGAGACGGAGAGCGCGGTACCTTCTAGGATGCGAAGAGTGACGCCGCACAATACCTGGACTGTGTCCGCAGCTTTCTAACTGCTAGAAGTTCATGCCTTACCACTCGCCTGCCTCATGTATTGGCATTAGCATTCGAATGCAAAGTATTCTTGGACGACTTTGCTGTCCTTGTTGCTAGTTCTGCCCCAGCCCACCATGGCTGACATTGCTCTTCCCATTAGTTTCTGAGATGCTGAGAAGTCGGGAATTTAGAACACAAGTCCGGGGAGGTATACTGTGCTGGCACAGTTTCTCCTTGCTAGACAGAGTGGAAAAGCATTTTGCTGAGATGCAGAAGACAAGAAATGCAGAATACCGAGATACGGAGCTGTCCGAAGTTAAGTGCCGCTGCCAGGCGTCTTTGGGCAGAAAGAGAGCTCCGGAGCGCACAGAGACCGGCACAGTGCTCTCTGCGCGAATAGCCGCTTGATCGCATCCGAGAAACGGAGAGCGCGGTATCTTCTAGGATGCGAAGAGTGAAGCCGCACAACACCCGGACTGTGTCCGCAGCTTTCTAACTGCTAGATGTTCATGGCTTACCACTCGCCTGCCTCATGTATTGGCATTAGCATTCGAATGCAAAGTATTCTTGGACAACTTTACTGTCCTTGTTGCTAGTTCTGCCCCAGCCCACCATGGCTGACATTGCTCTTCCCATTAGTTTTTGAGATGCCGAGAAGTCGGGAATTTAGAACACAAGTCCGGGGAGGTATACTGTGCTGGCACAGTTTCTCCTTGCTAGACAGAGTGGAAAAGCATTTTGCTGAGATGCAGAAGACAAGAAATGCAGAATAGGGAAATACGGAGCTGTCCGAAGTTAAGTGCCGCTGCCAGGCATCTTTGGGCAGAAAGAGAGCTCCAGAGCGCACAGAGACCGGCACAGTGCTCTCTGCGCGAATAGCCGCTTGATCACATCCGAGAGACGGAGAGCGCGGTACCTTCTAGGATGCGAAGAGTGACGCCGCACAACACCCGGACTGTGTCCGCAGCTTTCTAACTGCTAGAAGTTCATGGCTTACCACTCGCCTGCCTCATGTATTGGCATTAGCATTCGAATGCAAAGTATTCTTGGACAACTTTACTGTCCTTGTTGCTAGTTCTGCCCCAGCCCACCATGGATAACCTTGCTCTTCCCGTTAGTTTCTGAGATGCCGAGAAGTCGGGAATTTAGAACACAAGTCCGGGGAGGTATACTGTGCTGGCACAGTTTCTCCTTGCTAGACAGAGTGGAAAAGCATTTTGCTGAGATGCAGAAGACAAGAAATGCAGAATACCGAGATACGGAGCTGTCCGAAGTTAAGTGCCGCTGCCAGGCGTCTTTGGGCAGAAAGAGAGCTCCGGAGCGCACAGAGACCGGCACGGTGCTCTCTGCGTGAATAGCCGCTTGATCGCATCCGATAGACGGAGAGCGCGGTACCTTCTAGGATGTGAAGAGTGACGCCGCACAACACCCGGACTGTGTCCGCAGCTTTCTAACTGCTAGAAGTTCATGGCTTACCACTCGCCTGCCTCATGTATTGGCATTCGCATTCGAATGCAAAGTATTCTTGGACAACTTTGCTGTCCTTGTTGCTAGTTCTGCCCCAGCCCACCATGGCTGACATTGCTCTTCCCATTAGTTTCTGAGATGCCGAGAAGTCGGGAATTTAGAACACAAGTCCGGGGAGGTATACTGTGCTGGCACAGTTTCTCCTTGCTAGACAGAGTGGAAAAGCATTTTGCTGAGATGCAGAAGACAAGAAATGCAGAATACCGAGATACGGAGCTGTCCGAAGTTAAGTGCCGCTGCCAGGCGTCTTTGGGCAGAAAGAGAGCTCCGGAGCGCACAGAGACCGGCACGGTGCTCTCTGAGCGAATAGGCGCTTGATCGCATCCGAGAGACGGAGAGCGCGGTACCTTCTAGGATGCGAAGAGTGAAGCCGCACAACACCCGGACTGTGTCCGCAGCTTTCTAACTGCTAGAAGTTCATGGCTTACCACTCGCCTGCCGCATGTATTGGCATTAGCATTCGAATGCAAGGTATTCTTGGACAACTTTGCTGTGCTTGCTGCTAGTTCTGCCCCAGCCCACCATGGCTGACATTGCTCTTCCCATTAGTTTCTGAGATGCCGAGAAGTCGGGAATTTAGAACACAAGTCCGGGGAGGTATACTGTGCTGGCACAGTTTCTCCTTGCTAGACAGAGTGGAAAAGCATTTTGCTGAGATGCAGAAGACAAGAAATGCAGAATACGGAGATACGGAGCTGTCCGAAGTCAAGTGCCGCTGCCAGGCGTCTTTGGGCAGAAAGAGAGCTCCGGAGCGCGCAGAGACTGGCACAGTGCTCTCTGCGCGAATAGCCGCTTGATCGCATCCGAGAGACGGAGAGCGCGGTACCTTCTAGGATGCGAAGAGTGACGCCGCACAATACCTGGACTGTGTCCGCAGCTTTCTAACTGCTAGAAGTTCATGCCTTACCACTCGCCTGCCTCATGTATTGGCATTAGCATTCGAATGCAAAGTATTCTTGGACGACTTTGCTGTCCTTGTTGCTAGTTCTGCCCCAGCCCACCATGGCTGACATTGCTCTTCCCATTAGTTTCTGAGATGCCGAGAAGTCGGGAATTTAGAACACAAGTCCGGGGAGGTATACTGTGCTGGCACAGTTTCTCCTTGCTAGACAGAGTGGAAAAGCATTTTGCTGAGATGCAGAAGACAAGAAATGCAGAATACGGAGATACGGAGCTGTCCGAAGTTAAGTGCCGCTGCCAGGCGTCTTTGGGGAGAAAGAGAGCTCCGGAGCGCACAGAGACCGGCACAGTGCTCTCTGCGCGAATAGCCGCTTGATCGCATCCGAGAAACGGAGAGCGCGGTATCTTCTAGGATGCGAAGAGTGAAGCCGCACAACACCCGGAGAGTGTCCGCAGCTTTCTAACTGCTAGATGTTCATGGCTTACCACTCGCCTGCCTCATGTATTGGCATTAGCATTCGAATGCAAAGTATTCTTGGACAACTTTACTGTCCTTGTTGCTAGTTCTGCCCCAGCCCACCATGGCTGACATTGCTCTTCCCATTAGTTTTTGAGATGCCGAGAAGTCGGGAATTTAGAACACAAGTCCGGGGAGGTATACTGTGCTGGCACAGTTTCTCCTTGCTAGACAGAGTGGAAAAGCATTTTGCTGAGATGCAGAAGACAAGAAACGCAGAATAGGGAGATACGGAGCTGTCCGAAGTTAAGTGCCGCTGCCAGGCGTCTTTGGGCAGAAAGAGAGCTCCGGAGCGCACAGAGACCGGCACGGTGCTCTCTGCGCGAATAGACGCTTGATCGCATCCGAGAGACGGAGAGCGTGGTACCTTCTAGGATGCGAAGAGTGACGCCGCACAATACCTGGACTGTGTCCGCAGCTTTCTAACTGCTAGAAGTTCATGGCTTACCACTCGCCTGCCTCATGTATTGGCATTAGCATTCGAATGCAAAGTATTCTTGGACAACTTTGCTGTGCTTGCTGCTAGTTCTGTCCCAGCCCACCATGGAAAACCTTGCTCTTCCCGTTAGTTTCTGAGATGCCGAGAAGTCGGGAATTTAGAACACAAGTCTGGGGAGGTATACTGTGCTGGCACAGTTTCTCCTTGCTAGACAGAGTGGAAAAGCATTTTGCTGAGATGCAGAAGACAAGAAATGCAGAATACCGAGATACGGAGCTGTCCGAAGTTAAGTGCCGCTGCCAGGCGTCTTTGGGCAGAAAGAGAGCTCCGGAGCGCACAGAGACCGGCACGGTGCTCTCTGAGCGAATAGACGCTTGATCGCATCAGAGAAACGGAGAGCGCGGTACCTTCTAGGATGCGAAGAGTGAAGCCGCACAACACCCGGACTGTGTCCGCAGCTTTCTAACTGCTAGAAGTTCATGGCTTACCACTCGCCTGCCTCATGTATTGGCATTCGCATTCGAATGCAAAGTATTCTTGGACAACTTTGCTGTCCTTGTTGCTAGTTCTGCCCCAGCCCACCATGGCTGACATTGCTCTTCCCATTAGTTTCTGAGATGCCGAGAAGTCGGGAATTTAGAACACAAGTCCGGGGAGGTATACTGTGCTGGCACAGTTTCTCCTTGCTAGACAGAGTGGAAAAGCATTTTGCTGAGATGCAGAAGACAAGAAATGCAGAATACCGAGATACGGAGCTGTCCGAAGTTAAGTGCCGCTGCCAGGCGTCTTTGGGCAGAAAGAGAGCTCCGGAGCGCACAGAGACCGGCACGGTGCTCTCTGAGCGAATAGACGCTTGATCGCATCCGAGAAACGGAGAGCGCGGTACCTTCTAGGATGCGAAGAGTGAAGCCGCACAACACCCGGACTGTGTCCGCAGCTTTCTAACTGCTAGAAGTTCATGGCTTACCACTCGCCTGCCGCATGTATTGGCATTAGCATTCGAATGCAAGGTATTCTTGGACAACTTTGCTGTGCTTGCTGCTAGTTCTGCCCCAGCCCACCATGGCTGACATTGCTCTTCCCATTAGTTTCTGAGATGCCGAGAAGTCGGGAATTTAGAACACAAGTCCGGGGAGGTATACTGTGCTGGCACAGTTTCTCCTTGCTAGACAGAGTGGAAAAGCATTTTGCTGAGATGCAGAAGACAAGAAATGCAGAATAGGGAGATACGGAGCTGTCCGAAGTTAAGTGCCGCTGCCAGGCGTCTTTGGGCAGAAAGAGAGCTCCGGAGCGCACAGAGACCGGCACAGTGCTCTCTGCGCGAATAGCCGCTTGATCGCATCCGAGAGACGGAGAGCGCGGTACCTTCTAGGATGCGAAGAGTGAAGCCGCACAACACCCGGACTGTGTCCGCAGCTTTCTAACTGCTAGAAGTTCATGGCTTACCACTCGCCTGCCTCATGTATTAGCACTAGCATTCGAATGCAAAGTATTCTTGGACGACTTTGCTGTCCTTGTTGCTAGTTCTGCCCCAGCCCACCATGGCTGACATTGCTCTTCCCATTAGTTTCTGAGATGCCGAGAAGTCGGGAATTTAGAACACAAGTCCGGGGAGGTATACTGTGCTGGCACAGTTTCTCCTTGCTAGACAGAGTGGAAAAGCATTTTGCTGAGATGCAGAAGACAAGAAATGCAGAATACCGAGATACGGAGCTGTCCGAAGTTAAGTGCCGCTGCCAGGCGTCTTTGGGCAGAAAGAGAGCTCCGGAGCGCACAGAGACCGGCACAGTGCTCTCTGCGCGAATAGCCGCTTGATCGCATCCGAGAGACGGAGAGCGCGGTATCTTCTAGGATGCGAAGAGTGAAGCCGCACAACACCCGGACTGTGTCCGCAGCTTTCTAACTGCTAGATGTTCATGGCTTACCACTCGCCTGCCTCATGTATTGGCATTAGCATTCGAATGCAAAGTATTCTTGGACAACTTTACTGTCCTTGTTGCTAGTTCTGCCCCAGCCCACCATGGCTGACATTGCTCTTCCCATTAGTTTTTGAGATGTCGAGAAGTCGGGAATTTAGAACACAAGTCCGGGGAGGTATACTGTGCTGGCACAGTTTCTCCTTGCTAGACAGAGTGGAAAAGCATTTTGCTGAGATGCAGAAGACAAGAAATGCATAATACCGAGATACGGAGCTGTCCGAAGTTAAGTGCCGCTGCCAGGCGTCTTTGGGCAGAAAGAGAGCTCCGGAGCGCACAGAGACCGGCACAGTGCTCTCTGCGCGAATAGCCGCTTGATCGCATCCGAGAGACGGAGAGCGCGGTACCTTCTAGGATGCGAAGAGTGAAGCCGCACAACACCCGGACTGTGTCCGCAGCTTTCTAACTGCTAGAAGTTCATGGCTTACCACTCGCCTGCCGCATGTATTGGCATTAGCATTCGAATGCAAGGTATTCTTGGACAACTTTGCTGTGCTTGCTGCTAGTTCTGTCCCAGCCCACCATGGAAAACCTTGCTCTTCCCGTTAGTTTCTGAGATGCCGAGAAGTCGGGAATTTAGAACACAAGTCCGGGGAGGTATACTGTGCTGGCACAGTTTCTCCTTGCTATACAGAGGGAAAAGCATTTTGCTGAGATGCAGAAGACAAGAAATGCAGAATAGGGAAATACGGAGCTGTCCGAAGTTAAGTGCCGCTGCCAGGCGTCTTTGGGCAGAAAGAGAGCTCCAGAGCGCACAGAGACCGGCACAGCGCTCTCTGCGCGAATAGCCGCTTGATCACATCCGAGAGACGGAGAGCGCGGTACCTTCTAGGATGCGAAGAGTGACGCCGCACAACACCCGGACTGTGTCCGCAGCTTTCTAACTGCTAGAAGTTCATGGCTTACCACTCGCCTGCCTCATGTATTGGCATTAGCATTCGAATGCAAAGTGTTCTTGGACAACTTTACTGTCCTTGTTGCTAGTTCTGCCCCAGCCCACCATGGATAACCTTGCTCTTCCCGTTAGTTTCTGAGATGCCGAGAAGTCGGGAATTTAGAACACAAGTCCGGGGAGGTATACTGTGCTGGCACAGTTTCTCCTTGCTAGACAGAGTGGAAAAGCATTTTGCTGAGATGCAGAAGACAAGAAATGCAGAATAGGGAGATACGGAGCTGTCCGAAGTTAAGTGCCGCTGCCAGGCGTCTTTGGGCAGAAAGAGAGCTCCGGAGCGCACAGAGACCGGCACAGTGCTCTCTGCGCGAATAGCCGCTTGATCGCATCCGAGAGACGGAGAGCGCGGTACCTTCTAGGATGCGAAGAGTGAAGCCGCACAACACCCGGACTGTGTCCGCAGCTTTCTAACTGCTAGAAGTTCATGGCTTACCACTCGCCTGCCTCATGTATTAGCACTAGCATTCGAATGCAAAGTATTCTTGGACGACTTTGCTGTCCTTGTTGCTAGTTCTGCCCCAGCCCACCATGGCTGACATTGCTCTTCCCATTAGTTTCTGAGATGCCGAGAAGTCGGGAATTTAGAACACAAGTCCGGGGAGGTATACTGTGCTGGCACAGTTTCTCCTTGCTAGACAGAGTGGAAAAGCATTTTGCTGAGATGCAGAAGACAAGAAATGCAGAATACCGAGATACGGAGCTGTCCGAAGTTAAGTGCCGCTGCCAGGCGTCTTTGGGCAGAAAGAGAGCTCCGGAGCGCGCAGAGACCGGCACAGTGCTCTCTGCGCGAATAGCCGCTTGATCGCATCCGAGAGACGGAGAGCGCGGTACCTTCTAGGATGCGAAGAGTGAAGCCGCACAACACCCGGACTGTGTCCGCAGCTTTCTAACTGCTAGAAGTTCATGGCTTACCACTCGCCTGCCTCATGTATTAGCACTAGCATTCGAATGCAAGGTATTCTTGGACGACTTTGCTGTCCTTGTTGCTAGTTCTGCCCCAGCCCACCATGGCTGACATTGCTCTTCCTGTTACTTTCTGAGATGCCGAGAAGTCGGGAATTTAGAACACAAGTCCGTGGAGGTATACTGTGCTGGCACAGTTTCTCCTTGCTAGACAGAGTGGAAAAGCATTTTGCTGAGATGCAGAAGACAAGAAATGCAGAATACCGAGATACGGAGCTGTCCGAAGTTAAGTGCCGCTGCCAGGCGTCTTTGGGCAGAAAGAGAGCTCCGGAGCGCACAGAGACCGGCACAGTGCTCTCTGCGTGAATAGCCGCTTGATCGCATCCGAGAGACGGAGAGCGCGGTACCTTCTAGGATGCGAAGAGTGACGCCGCACAATACCTGGACTGTGTCCGCAGCTTTCTAACTGCTAGAAGTTCATGCCTTACCACTCGCCTGCCTCATGTATTGGCATTAGCATTCGAATGCAAAGTATTCTTGGACGACTTTGCTGTCCTTGTTGCTAGTTCTGCCCCAGCCCACCATGGCTGACATTGCTCTTCCCATTAGTTTCTGAGATGCCGAGAAGTCGGGAATTTAGAACACAAGTCCGGGGAGGTATACTGTGCTGGCACAGTTTCTCCTTGCTAGACAGAGTGGAAAAGCATTTTGCTGAGATGCAGAAGACAAGAAATGCAGAATACCGAGATACGGAGCTGTCCGAAGTTAAGTGCCGCTGCCAGGCGTCTTTGGGCAGAAAGAGAGCTCCAGAGCGCACAGAGACCGGCACAGTGCTCTCTGCGCGAATAGCCGCTTGATCGCATCCGAGAAACGGAGAGCGCGGTATCTTCTAGGATGCGAAGAGTGAAGCCGCACAACACCCGGACTGTGTCCGCAGCTTTCTAACTGCTAGATGTTCATGGCTTACCACTCGCCTGCCTCATGTATTGGCATTAGCATTCGAATGCAAAGTATTCTTGGACAACTTTACTGTCCTTGTTGCTAGTTCTGCCCCAGCCCACCATGGCTGACATTGCTCTTCCCATTAGTTTTTGAGATGCCGAGAAGTCGGGAATTTAGAACACAAGTCCGGGGAGGTATACTGTGCTGGCACAGTTTCTCCTTGCTAGACAGAGTGGAAAAGCATTTTGCTGAGATGCAGAAGACAAGAAATGCAGAATAGGGAGATACGGAGCTGTCCGAAGTTAAGTGCCGCTGCCAGGCGTCTTTGGGCAGAAAGAGAGCTCCGGAGCGCACAGAGACCGGCACAGTGCTCTCTGCGCGAATAGCCGCTTGATCGCATCCGAGAGACGGAGAGCGCGGTACCTTCTAGGATGCGAAGAGTGAAGCCGCACAACACCCGGACTGTGTCCGCAGCTTTCTAACTGCTAGAAGTTCATGGCTTACCACTCGCCTGCCGCATGTATTGGCATTAGCATTCGAATGCAAAGTATTCTTGGACGACTTTGCTGTCCTTGTTGCTAGTTCTGCCCCAGCCCACCATGGCTGACATTGCTCTTCCCATTAGTTTCTGAGATGCCGAGAAGTCGGGAATTTAGAACACAAGTCCGGGGAGGTATACTGTGCTGGCACAGTTTCTTCTTGCTAGAAAGAGTGGAAAAGCATTTTGCTGAGATGCAGAAGACAAGAAATGCAGAATACGGAGATACGGAGCTGTCCGAAGTTAAGTGCCGCTGCCAGGCGTCTTTGGGCAGAAAGAGAGCTCCGGAGCGCACAGAGACCGGCACGGTGCTCTCTGCGTGAATAGCCGCTTGATCGCATCAGAGAAACGGAGAGCGCGGTACCTTCTCGGATGCGGAGAGTGAAGCCGCACAACACCTGGACTGTGTCCGCAGCTTTCTAACTGCTAGAAGTTCATGACTTACCACTCGCCTGCCTCATGTATTAGCACTAGCATTCGAATTCAAGGTATTCTTGGACAAGTTTGCTGTGCTTGCTGCTAGTTCTGTCCCAGCCCACCATGGAAAACCTTGCTCTTCCCGTTAGTTTCTGAGATGCCGAGAAGTCGGGAATTTAGAACACAAGTCCGGGGAGGTATACTGTGCTGGCACAGTTTCTCCTTGCTAGACAGAGGGAAAAGCATTTTGCTGAGATGCAGAAGACAAGAAATGCAGAATAGGGAGATACGGAGCTGTCCGAAGTTAAGTGCCATGGCCAGGCGTCTTTGGGCAGAAAGAGAGCTCCGGAGCGCACAGAGACCGGCACAGTGCTCTCTGCGCGAATAGCCGCTTGATCGCATCCGAGAAACGGAGAGCGCGGTACCTTCTAGGATGCGAAGAGTGAAGCCGCACAACACCCGGACTGTGTCCGCAGCTTTCTAACTGCTGGATGTTCATGGCTTACCACTCGCCTGCCTCATGTATTGGCATTAGCATTCGAATGCAAAGTATTCTTGGACAACTTTGCTGTGCTTGTTGCTAGTTCTGTCCCAGCCCACCATGGAAAACCTTGCTCTTCCCGTTAGTTTCTGAGATGCCGAGAAGTCGGGAATTTAGAACACAAGTCCGGGGAGGTATACTGTGCTGGCACAGTTTCTCCTTGCTAGACAGAGTGGAAAAGCATTTTGCTGAGATGCAGAAGACAAGGAATGCTGAATAGGGAGATACGGAGCTGTCCGAAGTTAAGTGCCGCTGCCAGGCGTCTTTGGGCAGAAAGAGAGCTCCGGAGCGCACAGAGACCGGCACAGTGCTCTCTGCGCAAATAGCCGCTTGATCACATCCGAGAAACGGAGAGCGCGGTACCTTCTAGGATGCGAAGAGTGTAGCCGCACAATACCTGGACTGTGTCCGCAGCTTTCTAACTGCTAGATGTTCATGGCTTACCACTCGCCTGCCTCATGTATTGGCATTAGCATTCAAATGCAAGGTATTCTTGGACAAATTTGCTGTGCTTGTTGCTAGTTCTGTCCCAGCCCACCATGGAAAACCTTGCTCTTCCCGTTAGTTTCTGAGATGCCGAGAAGTCGGGAATTTAGAACACAAGTCCGGGGAGGTATACTGTGCTGGCACAGTTTCTCCTTGCTAGACAGAGTGGAAAAGCATTTTGCTGAGATGCAGAAGACAAGAAATGCAGAATACCGAGATACGGAGCTGTCCGAAGTTAAGTGCCGCTGCCAGGCGTCTTTGGGCAGAAAGAGAGCTCCGGAGCGCACAGAGACCGGCACAGTGCTCTCTGCGCGAATAGCCGCTTGATCGCATCCGAGAGACGGAGAGCGCGGTACCTTCTAGGATGCGAAGAGTGACGCCGCACAATACCTGGACTGTGTTCGCAGCTTTCTAACTGCTAGAAGTTCATGGCTTACCACTCGCCTGCCTCATGTATTAGCATTAGCATTCGAATGCAAAGTATTCTTGGACAACTTTGCTGTCCTTGTTGCTAGTTCTGCCCCAGCCCACCATGGCTGACATTGCTCTTCCCATTAGTTTCTGAGATGCCGAGAAGTCGGGAATTTAGAACACAAGTCCGGGGAGGTATACTGTGCTGGCACAGTTTCTCCTTGCTAGACAGAGTGGAAAAGCATTTTGCTGAGATGCAGAAGACAAGAAATGCAGAATAGGGAGATACGGAGCTGTCCGAAGTTAAGTGCCGCTGCCAGGCGTCTTTGGGCAGAAAGAGAGCTCCGGAGCGCACAGAGACCGGCACAGTGCTCTCTGCGCGAATAGCCGCTTGATCGCATCCGAGAGACGGAGAGCGCGGTACCTTCTAGGATGCGAAGAGTGAAGCCGCACAACACCCGGACTGTGTCCGCAGCTTTCTAACTGCTAGAAGTTCATGGCTTACCACTCGCCTGCCGCATGTATTGGCATTAGCATTCGAATGCAAAGTATTCTTGGACGACTTTGCTGTCCTTGTTGCTACTTCTGCCCCAGCCCACCATGGCTGACATTGCTCTTCCCATTAGTTTCTGAGATGCCGAGAAGTCGGGAATTTAGAACACAAGTCCGGGGAGGTATACTGTGCTGGCACAGTTTCTCCTTGCTAGACAGAGGGAAAAGCATTTTGCTGAGATGCAGAAGACAAGAAATGCAGAATAGGGAGATACGGAGCTGTCCGAAGTTAAGTGCCACGGCCAGGCGTCTTTGGGCAGAAAGAGAGCTCCGGAGCGCACAGAGACCGGCACAGTGCTCTCTGCGCGAATAGCCGCTTGATCGCATCCGAGAAACGGAGAGCGCGGTACCTTCTAGGATGCGAAGAGTGAAGCCGCACAACACCCGGACTGTGTCCGCAGCTTTCTAACTGCTAGATGTTCATGGCTTACCACTCGCCTGCCTCATGTATTGGCATTAGCATTCGAATGCAAGGTATTCTTGGACAACTTTGCTGTGCTTGTTGCTAGTTCTGACCCAGCCCACCATGGAAAACCTTGCTCTTCCCGTTAGTTTCTGAGATGCCGAGAAGTCGGGAATTTAGAACACAAGTCCGGGGAGGTATACTGTGCTGGCACAGTTTCTCCTTGCTAGACAGAGTGGAAAAGCATTTTGCTGAGATGCAGAAGACAAGGAATGCAGAATAGGGAGATACGGAGCTGTCCGAAGTTAAGTGCCGCTGCCAGGCGTCTTTGGGCAGAAAGAGAGCTCCGGAGCGCACAGAGACCGGCACAGTGCTCTCTGCGCGAATAGCCGCTTGATCGCATCCGAGAGACGGAGAGCGCGGTACCTTCTAGGATGCGAAGAGTGTAGCCGCACAATACCTGGACTGTGTCCGCAGCTTTCTAACTGCTAGATGTTCATGGCTTACCACTCGCCTGCCTCATGTATTGGCATTAGCATTCAAATGCAAGGTATTCTTGGACAAATTTGCTGTGCTTGTTGCTAGTTCTGTCCCAGCCCACCATGGAAAACCTTGCTCTTCCCGTTAGTTTCTGAGATGCCGAGAAGTCGGGAATTTAGAACACAAGTCCGGGGAGGTATACTGTGCTGGCACAGTTTCTCCTTGCTAGACAGAGTGGAAAAGCATTTTGCTGAGATGCAGAAGACAAGAAATGCAGAATACCGAGATACGGAGCTGTCCGAAGTTAAGTGCCGCTGCCAGGCGTCTTTGGGCAGAAAGAGAGCTCCGGAGCGCACAGAGACCGGCACAGTGCTCTCTGCGCGAATAGCCGCTTGATCGCCTCCGAGAGACGGAGAGCGCGGTACCTTCTAGGATGCGAAGAGTGACGCCGCACAATACCTGGACTGTGTCCGCAGCTTTCTAACTGCTAGAAGTTCATGCCTTACCACTCGCCTGCCTCATGTATTGGCATTAGCATTCGAATGCAAAGTATTCTTGGACGACTTTGCTGTCCTTGTTGCTAGTTCTGCCCCAGCCCACCATGGCTGACATTGCTCTTCCCATTAGTTTCTGAGATGCCGAGAAGTTGGGAATTTAGAACACAAGTCCGGGGAGGTATACTGTGCTGGCACAGTTTCTCCTTGCTAGACAGAGTGGAAAAGCATTTTGCTGAGATGCAGAAGACAAGAAATGCAGAATACCGAGATACGGAGCTGTCCGAAGTTAAGTGCCGCTGCCAGGCGTCTTTGGGCAGAAAGAGAGCTCCGGAGCGCACAGAGACCGGAACAGTGCTCTCTGCGCGAATAGCCGCTTGATCGCATCCGAGAAACGGAGAGCGCGGTATCTTCTAGGATGCGAAGAGTGAAGCCGCACAACACCCGGACTGTGTCCGCAGCTTTCTAACTGCTAGATGTTCATGGCTTACCACTCGCCTGCCTCATGTATTGGCATTAGCATTCGAATGCAAAGTATTCTTGGACAACTTTACTGTCCTTGTTGCTAGTTCTGCCCCAGCCCACCATGGCTGACATTGCTCTTCCCATTAGTTTTTGAGATGCCGAGAAGTCGGGAATTTAGAACACAAGTCCGGGGAGGTATACTGTGCTGGCACAGTTTCTCCTTGCTAGACAGAGTGGAAAAGCATTTTGCTGAGATGCAGAAGACAAGAAATGCAGAATACCGAGATACGGAGCTGTCCGAAGTTAAGTGCCGCTGCCAGGCGTCTTTGGGCAGAAAGAGAGCTCCGGAGCGCACAGAGACCGGCACAGTGCTCTCTGCGCGAATAGCCGCTTGATCGCATCCGAGAGACGGAGAGCGCGGTACCTTCTAGGATGCGAAGAGTGAAGCCGCACAACACCCGGACTGTGTCCGCAGCTTTCTAACTGCTAGATGTTCATGGCTTACCACTCGCCTGCCTCATGTATTGGCATTAGCATTCAAATGCAAGGTATTCTTGGACAAATTTGCTGTGCTTGTTGCTAGTTCTGTCCCAGCCCACCATGGAAAACCTTGCTCTTCCCGTTAGTTTCTGAGATGCCGAGAAGTCGGGAATTTAGAACACAAGTCCGGGGAGGTATACTGTGCTGGCACAGTTTCTCCTTGCTAGACAGAGTGGAAAAGCATTTTGCTGAGATGCAGAAGACAAGAAATGCAGAATAGCGAGATACGGAGCTGTCCGAAGTTAAGTGCCGCTGCCAGGCGTCTTTGGGCAGAAAGAGAGCTCCGGAGCGCACAGAGACCGGCACAGTGCTCTCTGCGCGAATAGCCGCTTGATCACATCCGAGAAACGGAGAGCGCGGTACCTTCTAGGATGCGAAGAGTGAAGCCGCACAATACCTGGACTGTGTCCGCAGCTTTCTAACTGCTAGATGTTCATGGCTTACCACTCGCCTGCCTCATGTATTGGCATTCGCATTCGAATGCAAAGTATTCTTGGACGACTTTGCTGTCCTTGTTGCTAGTTCTGCCCCAGCCCACCATGGCTGACATTGCTCTTCCCATTAGTTTCTGAGATGCCGAGAAGTCGGGAATTTAGAACACAAGTCCGGGGAGGTATACTGTGCTGGCACAGTTTCTCCTTGCTAGACAGAGTGGAAAAGCATTTTGCTGAGATGCAGAAGACAAGAAATGCAGAATACGGAGATACGGAGCTGTCCGAAGTTAAGTGCCGCTGCCAGGCGTCTTTGGGCAGAAAGAGAGCTCCGGAGCGCACAGAGACCGGCACGGTGCTCTCTGCGTGAATAGCCGCTTGATCGCATCTGAGAGACGGAGAGCGCGGTACCTTCTCGGATGCGGAGAGTGAAGCCGCACAACACCCGGACTGTGTCCGCAGCTTTCTAACTGCTAGAAGTTCATGACTTACCACTCGCCTGCCTCATGTATTAGCACTAGCATTCGAATGCAAGGTATTCTTGGACAAGTTTGTTGTGCTTGCTGCTAGTTCTGTCCCAGCCCACCATGGAAAACCTTGCTCTTCCCGTTATTTTCTGAGATGCCGAGAAGTCGGGAATTTAGAACACAAGTCCAGGGAGGTATACTGTGCTGGCACAGTTTCTCCTTGCTAGACAGAGGGAAAAGCATTTTGCTGAGATGCAGAAGACAAGAAATGCAGAATAGGGAGATACGGAGCTGTCCGAAGTTAAGTGCCACGGCCAGGCGTCTTTGGGCAGAAAGAGAGCTCCGGAGCGCACAGAGACCGGCACAGTGCTCTCTGCGCGAATAGCCGCTTGATCGCATCCGAGAAACGGAGAGCGCGGTACCTTCTAGGATGCGAAGAGTGAAGCCGCACAACACCCGGACTGTGTCCGCAGCTTTCTAACTGCTAGATGTTCATGGCTTACCACTCGCCTGCCTCATGTATTGGCATTAGCATTCGAATGCAAGGTATTCTTGGACAACTTTGCTGTGCTTGTTGCTAGTTCTGTCCCAGCCCACCATGGAAAACCTTGCTCTTCCCGTTAGTTTCTGAGATGCCGAGAAGTCGGGAATTTAGAACACAAGTCCGGGGAGGTATACTGTGCTGGCACAGTTTCTCCTTGCTAGACAGAGTGGAAAAGCATTTTGCTGCGATGCAGAAGACAAGAAATGCAGAATACGGAGATATGGAGCTGTCCGAAGTTAAGTGCCACGGCCAGGCGTCTTTGGGCAGAAAGAGAGCTCCGGAGCGCACAGAGACCGGCACAGTGCTCTCTGCGCGAATAGCCGCTTGATCGCATCCGAGAGACGGAGAGCACGGTACCTTCTAGGATGCGAAGAGTGAAGCCGCACAACACCCGGACTGTGTCCGCAGCTTTCTAGCTGCTAGATGTTCATGGCTTACCTCTCGCCTGCCTCATGTATTGGCATTAGCATTCAAATGCAAAGTATTCTTGGACGACTTTGCTGTACTTGTTGCTAGTTCTGCCCCAGCCCACAATGGATAACCTTGCTCTTCCCGTTAGTTTCTGAGATGCCGAGAAGTCGGGAATTTAGAACACAAGTCCTGGGAGGTATACTGTGCTGGCACAGTTTCTCCTTGCTAGACAGAGGGAAAAGCATTTTGCTGAGATGCAGAAGACAAGAAATGCAGAATAGGGAGATACGGAGCTGTCCGAAGTTAAGTGCCGCTGCCAGGCGTCTTTGGGCAGAAAGAGAGCTCCGGAGCGCACAGAGACCGGCACAGTGCTCTCTGCGCGAATAGCCGCTTGATCGCATCCGAGAGACGGAGAGCGCGGTACCTTCTAGGATGCGAAGAGTGAAGCCGCACAACACCCGGACTGTGTCCGCAGCTTTCTAACTGCTAGAAGTTCATGGCTTACCAATCGCCTGCCTCATGTATTGGCATTAGCATTCGAATGCAAAGTATTCTTGGACAACTTTGCTGTGCTTGTTGCTAGTTCTGCCCCACCCCACCATGGCTGACATTGCTCTTCCCATTAGTTTCTGAGATGCCGAGAAGTCGGGAATTTAGAACACAAGTCCGGGGAGGTATACTGTGCTGGCACAGTTTCTCCTTGCTAGACAGAGTGGAAAAGCATTTTGCTGAGATGCAGAAGACAAGAAATGCAGAATAGGGAGATACGGAGCTGTCCGAAGTTAAGTGCCGCTGCCAGGCGTCTTTGGGCAGAAAGAGAGCTCCGGAGCGCACAGAGACCGGCACGGTGCTCTCTGAGCAAATAGACGCTTGATCGCATCCGAGAGACGGAGAGCGCGGTACCTTCTAGGATGCGAAGAGTGAAGCCGCACAATACCTGGACTGTGTCCGCAGCTTTCTAACTGCTAGATGTTCATGGCTTACCACTCGCCTGCCTCATGTATTGGCATTAGCATTCGAATGCAAGGTATTCTTGGACAACTTTGGTGTGCTTGTTGCTAGTTCTGTCCCAGCCCACCATGGAAAACCTTGCTCTTCCTGTTAGTTTCTGAGATGCCGAGAAGTCGGGAATTTAGAACACAAGTCCGGGGAGGTATACTGTGCTGGCACAGTTTCTCCTTGCTAGACAGAGTGGAAAAGCATTTTGCTGAGATGCAGAAGACAAGAAATGCAGAATACCGAGATACGGAGCTGTCCGAAGTTAAGTGCTGCTGCCAGGCGTCTTTGGGCAGAAAGAGAGCTCCGGAGCGCACAGAGACCGGCACGGTGCTCTCTGAGCGAATAGACGCTTGATCGCATCCGAGAAACGGAGAGCGCGGTACCTTCTAGGATGCGAAGAGTGAAGCCGCACAACACCCGGACTGTGTCCGCAGCTTTCTAACTGCTAGAAGTTCATGGCTTACCACTCGCCTGCCGCATGTATTGGCATTAGCATTCGAATGCAAGGTATTCTTGGACAACTTTGCTGTGCTTGCTGCTAGTTCTGTCCCAGCCCACCATGGAAAACCTTGCTCTTCCCGTTAGTTTCTGAGATGCCGAGAAGTCGGGAATTTAGAACACAAGTCCGGGGAGGTATACTGTGCTGGCACAGTTTCTCCTTGCTAGACAGAGGGAAAAGCATTTTGCTGAGATGCAGAAGACAAGAAATGCAGAATAGGGAGATACGGAGCTGTCCGAAGTTAAGTGCCGCTGCCAGGCGTCTTTGGGCAGAAAGAGAGCTCCGGAGCGCACAGAGACCGGCACAGTGCTCTCTGCGCGAATAGCCGCTTGATCGCATCCGAGAGACGGAGAGCACGGTACCTTCTAGGATGCGAAGAGTGACGCCGCACAACACCCGGACTGTGTCCGCAGCTTTCTAACTGCTAGAAGTTCATGGCTTACCACTCGCCTGCCTCATGTATTGGCATTAGCATTCGAATGCAAAGTATTCTTGGACGACTTTGCTGTCCTTGTTGCTAGTTCTGCCCCAGCCCACCATGGCTGACATTGCTCTTCCCAGTAGTTTCTGAGATGCCGAGAAGTCGGGAATTTAGAACACAAGTCCGGGGAGGTATACTGTGCTGGCACAGTTTCTCCTTGCTAGACAGAGTGGAAAAGCATTTTGCTGAGATGCAGAAGACAAGAAATGCAGAATACGGAGATACGGAGCTGTCCGAAGTTAAGTGCCGCTGCCAGGCGTCTTTGGGCAGAAAGAGAGCTCCGGAGCGCACAGAGACCGGCACAGTGCTCTCTGCGCGAATAGCCGCTTGATCGCATCCGAGAAACGGAGAGCGCGGTACCTTCTAGGATGCGAAGAGTGAAGCCGCACAACACCCGGACTGTGTCCGCAGCTTTCTAACTGCTAGATGTTCATGGCTTACCACTCGCCTGCCTCATGTATTGGCATTAGCATTCGAATGCAAGGTATTCTTGGACAACTTTGGTGTGCTTGTTGCTAGTTCTGTCCCAGCCCACCATGGAAAACCTGGCTCTTCCTGTTAGTTTCTGAGATGCCGAGAAGTCGGGAATTTAGAACACAAGTCCGGGGAGGTATACTGTGCTGGCACAGTTTCTCCTTGCTATACAGAGGGAAAAGCATTTTGCTGAGATGCAGAAGACAAGAAATGCAGAATAGGGAGATACGGAGCTGTCCGAAGTCAAGTGCCGCTGCCAGGCGTCTTTGGGCAGAAAGAGAGCTCCAGAGCGCACAGAGACCGGCACAGTGCTCTCTGCGCGAATAGCCGCTTGATCACATCCGAGAGACGGAGAGCGCGGTACCTTCTAGGATGCGAAGAGTGACACCGCACAACATCCAGACTGTGTCCGCAGCTTTCTAACTGCTAGAAGTTCATGGCTTACCACTCGCCTGCCTCATGTATTGGCATTAGCATTCGAATGCAAAGTATTCTTGGACAACTTTACTGTCCTTGTTGCTAGTTCTGCCCCAGCCCACCATGGCTGACATTGCTCTTCCCATTAGTTTTTGAGATGCCGAGAAGTCGGGAATTTAGAACACAAGTCCGGGGAGGTATACTGTGCTGGCACAGTTTCTCCTTGCTAGACAGAGTGGAAAAGCATTTTGCTGAGATGCAGAAGACAAGAAATGCAGAATACGGAGATACGGAGCTGTCCGAAGTTAAGTGCCGCTGCCAGGCGTCTTTGGGCAGAAAGAGAGCTCCGGAGCGCACAGAAACCGGCACGGTGCTCTCTGCGTGAATAGCCGCTTGATCGCATCTGAGAGACGGAGAGCGCGGTACCTTCTCGGATGCGGAGAGTGAAGCCGCACAACACCCGGACTGTGTCCGCAGCTTTCTAACTGCTAGAAGTTCATGACTTACCAGTCGCCTGCCTCATGTATTAGCACTAGCATTCGAATGCAAGGTATTCTTGGACAAGTTTGTTGTGCTTGCTGCTAGTTCTGTCACAGCCCACCATGGAAAACCTTGGTCTTCCCGTTATTTTCTGAGATGCCGAGAAGTCGGGAATTTAGAACACAAGTCCGGGGAGGTATACTGTGCTGGCACAGTTTCTCCTTGCTAGACAGAGGGAAAAGCATTTTGCTGAGATGCAGAAGACAAGAAATGCAGAATAGGGAGATATGGAGCCGTCCGAAGTTAAGTGCCACGGCCAGGCGTCTTTGGGCAGAAAGAGAGCTCCGGAGCGCACAGAGACCGGCACAGTGCTCTCTGCGCGAATAGCCGCTTGATCGCATCCGAGAAACGGAGAGCGCGGTACCTTCTAGGATGCGAAGAGTGAAGCCGCACAACACCCGGACTGTGTCCGCAGCTTTCTAACTGCTAGATGTTCATGGCTTACCACTCGCCTGCCTCATGTATTGGCATTAGCATTCAAATGCAAAGTATTCTTGGACGACTTTGCTGTACTTGTTGCTAGTTCTGCCCCAGCCCACAATGGATAACCTTGCTCTTCCCGTTAGTTTCTGAGATGGCGAGAAGTTGGGAATTTAGAACACAAGTCCGGGGAGGTATACTGTGCTGGCACAGTTTCTCCTTGCTAGACAGAGTGGAAAAGCATTTTGCTGAGATGCAGAAGACAAGAAATGCAGAATAGCGAGATACGGAGCTGTCCGAAGTTAAGTGCCGCTGCCAGGCGTCTTTGGGCAGAAAGAGAGCTCCGGAGCGCACAGAGACCGGCACAGTGCTCTCTGCGGTAATAGCCGCTTGATCGCATCCGAGAGACGGAGAGCACGGTACCTTCTAGGATGCGAAGAGTGAAGCCGCACAACACCCGGACTGTGTCCGCAGCTTTCTAGCTGCTAGATGTTCATGGCTTACCACTCGCCTGCCTCATGTATTGGCATTAGCATTCAAATGCAAAGTATTCTTGGACGACTTTGCTGTACTTGTTGCTAGTTCTGCCCCAGCCCACAATGGATAACCTTGCTCTTCCCGTTAGTTTCTGAGATGCCGAGAAGTCGGGAATTTAGAACACAAGTCCTGGGAGGTATACTGTGCTGGCACAGTTTCTCCTTGCTAGACAGAGGGAAAAGCATTTTGCTGAGATCCAGAAGACAAGAAATGCAGAATACGGAGATACGGAGCTGTCCGAAGTTAAGTGCCGCTGCCAGGCGTCTTTGGGCAGAAAGAGAGCTCCGGAGCGCACAGAGACCGGCACAGTGCTCTCTGCGCGAATAGCCGCTTGATCGCATCCGAGAGACGGAGAGCGCGGTACCTTCTAGGATGCGAAGAGTGAAGCCGCACAACACCCGGACTGTGTCCGCAGCTTTCTAACTGCTAGAAGTTCATGGCTTACCACTCGCCTGCCTCATGTATTGGCATTAGCATTCGAATGCAAAGTATTCTTGGACAACTTTGCTGTGCTTGTTGCTAGTTCTGCCCCAGCCCACCATGGATAACCTTGCTCTTCCCATTAGTTTCTGAGATGCCGAGAAGTCGGGAATTTAGAACACAAGTCCGGGGAGGTATACTGTGCTGGCACAGTTTCTCCTTGCTAGACAGAGTGGAAAAGCATTTTGCTGAGATGCAGAAGACAAGAAATGCAGAATACCGAGATACGGAGCTGTCCGAAGTTAAGTGCCGCTGCCAGGCGTCTTTGGGCAGAAAGAGAGCTCCGGAGCGCACAGAGACCGGCACGGTGCTCTCTGAGCGAATAGACGCTTGATCGCATCCGAGAAACGGAGAGCGCGGTACCTTCTAGGATGCGAAGAGTGAAGCCGCACAATACCTGGACTGTGTCCGCAGCTTTCTAACTGCTACATGTTCATGGCTTACCACTCGCCTGCCTCATGTATTGGCATTAGCATTCGAATGCAAGGTATTCTTGGACAACTTTGGTGTGCTTGTTGCTAGTTCTGTCCCAGCCCACCATGGAAAACCTTGCTCTTCCTGTTAGTTTCTGAGATGCCGAGAAGTCGGGAATTTAGAACACAAGTCCGGGGAGGTATACTGTGCTGGCACAGTTTCTCCTTGCTAGACAGAGGGAAAAGCATTTTGCTGAGATGCAGAAGACAAGAAATGCAGAATAGGGAGATACGGAGCTGTCCGAAGTTAAGTGCCGCGGCCAGGCGTCTTTGGGCAGAAAGAGAGCTCCGGAGCGCACAGAGACCGGCACAGTGCTCTCTGCGCGAATAGCCGCTTGATCGCATCCGAGAAACGGAGAGCGCGGTACCTTCTAGGATGCGAAGAGTGAAGCCGCACAACACCCGGACTGTGTCCGCAGCTTTCTAACTGCTAGATGTTCATGGCTTACCACTCGCCTGCCTCATGTATTGGCATTAGCATTCGAATGCAAGGTATTCTTGGACAACTTTGGTGTGCTTGTTGCTAGTTCTGTCCCAGCCCACCATGGAAAACCTGGCTCTTCCTGTTAGTTTCTGAGATGCCGAGAAGTCGGGAATTTAGAACACAAGTCCGGGGAGGTATACTGTGCTGGCACAGTTTCTCCTTGCTATACAGAGGGAAAAGCATTTTGCTGAGATGCAGAAGACAAGAAATGCAGAATAGGGAGATACGGAGCTGTCCGAAGTCAAGTGCCGCTGCCAGGCGTCTTTGGGCAGAAAGAGAGCTCCAGAGCGCACAGAGACCGGCACAGTGCTCTCTGCGCGAATAGCCGCTTGATCACATCCGAGAGACGGAGAGCGCGGTACCTTCTAGGATGCGAAGAGTGACACCGCACAACACCCGGACTGTGTCCGCAGCTTTCTAACTGCTAGAAGTTCATGGCTTACCGCTCGCCTGCCTCATGTATTGGCATTAGCATTCGAATGCAAAGTATTCTTGGACAACTTTACTGTCCTTGTTGCTAGTTCTGCCCCAGCCCACCATGGCTGACATTGCTCTTCCCATTAGTTTTTGAGATGCCGAGAAGTCGGGAATTTAGAACACAAGTCCGGGGAGGTATACTGTGCTGGCACAGTTTCTCCTTGCTAGACAGAGTGGAAAAGCATTTTGCTGAGATGCAGAAGACAAGAAATGCAGAATACGGAGATACGGAGCTGTCCGAAGTTAAGTGCCGCTGCCAGGCGTCTTTGGGCAGAAAGAGAGCTCCGGAGCGCACAGAGACCGGCACGGTGCTCTCTGCGCGAATAGCCGCTTGATCGCATCCGAGAGATGGAGAGCGCGGTACCTTCTAGGATGCGAAGAGTGAAGCCGCACAACACCCAGACTGTGTCCGCAGCTTTCTAACTGCTAGAAGTTCATGGCTTACCACTCGCCTGCCTCATGTATTGGCATTAGCATTCGAATGCAAAGTATTCTTGGACAACTTTGCTGTGCTTGTTGCTAGTTCTGCCCCAGCCCACCATGGCTGACATTGCTCTTCCCATTAGTTTCTGAGATGCAGAGAAGTCGGGAATTTAGAACACAAGTCCGGGGAGGTATACTGTGCTGGCACAGTTTCTCCTTGCTAGACAGAGTGGAAAAGCATTTTGCTGAGATGCAGAAGACAAGAAATGCAGAATACCGAGATACGGAGCTGTCCGAAGTTAAGTGCCGCTGTCAGGCGTCTTTGGGCAGAAAGAGAGCTCCGGAGCGCACAGAGACCGGCACGGTGCTCTCTGAGCGAATAGACGCGTGATCGCATCCGAGAAACGGAGAGCGCGGTACCTTCTAGGATGCGAAGAGTGAAGCCGCACAACACCCGGACTGTGTCCGCAGCTTTCTAACTGCTAGAAGTTCATGGCTTACCACTCGCCTGCCGCATGTATTGGCATTAGCATTCGAATGCAAGGTATTCTTGGACAACTTTGCTGTGCTTGCTGCTAGTTCTGTCCCAGCCCACCATGGAAAACCTTGCTCTTCCCGTTAGTTTCTGAGATGCCGAGAAGTCGGGAATTTAGAACACAAGTCCGGGGAGGTATACTGTGCTGGCACAGTTTCTCCTTGCTAGACAGAGGGAAAAGCATTTTGCTGAGATGCAGAAGACAAGAAATGCAGAATAGGGAGATACGGAGCTGTCCGAAGTTAAGTGCCGCTGCCAGGCGTCTTTGGGCAGAAAGAGAGCTCCGGAGTGCACAGAGACCGGCACAGTGCTCTCTGCGCGAATAGCCGCTAGATCGCATCCGAGAGACGGAGAGTGCGGTACCTTCTAGGATGCGAAGAGTGATGCCGCACAACACCCGGACTGTGTCCGCAGCTTTCTAACTGCTAGAAGTTCATGGCTTACCACTCGCCTGCCTCATGTATTGGCATTAGCATTCGAATGCAAAGTATTCTTGGACGACTTTGCTGTCCTTGTTGCTAGTTCTGCCCCAGCCCACCATGGCTGACATTGCTCTTCCCATTAGTTTCTGAGATGCCGAGAAGTCGGGAATTTAGAACACAAGTCCGGGGAGGTATACTGTGCTGGCACAGTTTCTCCTTGCTAGACAGAGTGGAAAAGCATTTTGCTGAGATGCAGAAGACAAGAAATGCAGAATACGGAGATACGGAGCTGTCCGAAGTTAAGTGCCGCTGCCAGGCGTCTTTGGGCAGAAAGAGAGCTCCGGAGCGCACAGAGACCGGCACAGTGCTCTCTGCGCGAATAGCCGCTTGATCGCATCCGAAAGACGGAGAGCACGGTACCTTCTAGGATGCGAAGAGTGATGCCGCACAACACCCGGACTGTGTCCGCAGCTTTCTAACTGCTAGAAGTTCATGGCTTACCACTCGCCTGCCTCATGTATTGGCATTAGCATTCGAATGCAAAGTATTCTTGGACGACTTTGCTGTCCTTGTTGCTAGTTCTGCCCCAGCCCACCATGGCTGACATTGCTCTTCCCATTAGTTTCTGAGATGCCGAGAAGTCGGGAATTTAGAACACAAGTCCGGGGAGGTATACTGTGCTGGCACAGTTTCTCCTTGCTAGACAGAGTGGAAAAGCATTTTGCTGAGATGCAGAAGACAAGAAATGCAGAATACCGAGATACGGAGCTGTCCGAAGTTAAGTGCCGCTGCCAGGCGTCTTTGGGCAGAAAGAGAGCTCCGGAGCGCACAGAGACCGGCACGGTGCTCTCTGAGCGAATAGACGCTTGATCGCATCCGAGAAACGGAGAGCGCGGTACCTTCTAGGATGCGAAGAGTGAAGCCGCACAATACCTGGACTGTGTCCGCAGCTTTCTAACTGCTAGATGTTCATGGCTTACCACTCGCCTGCCTCATGTATTAGCATTAGCATTCGAATGCAAGGTATTCTTGGACAACTTTGGTGTGCTTGTTGCTAGTTCTGTCCCAGCCCACCATGGAAAACCTTGCTCTTCCTGTTAGTTTCTGAGATGCCGAGAAGTCGGGAATTTAGAACACAAGTCCGGGGAGGTATACTGTGCTGGCACAGTTTCTCCTTGCTAGACAGAGGGAAAAGCATTTTGCTGAGATGCAGAAGACAAGAAATGCAGAATAGGGAGATACGGAGCTGTCCGAAGTTAAGTGCCGCGGCCAGGCGTCTTTGGGCAGAAAGAGAGCTCCGGAGCGCACAGAGACCGGCACAGTGCTCTCTGCGCGAATAGCCGCTTGATCGCATCCGAGAAACGGAGATCGCGGTACCTTCTGGGATGCGAAGAGTGAAGCCGCACAACACCCGGACTGTGTCCGCAGCTTTCTAACTGCTAGATGTTCATGGCTTACCACTCGCCTGCCTCATGTATTGGCATTAGCATTCGAATGCAAGGTATTCTTGGACAACTTTGGTGTGCTTGTTGCTAGTTCTGTCCCAGCCCACCATGGAAAACCTGGCTCTTCCTGTTAGTTTCTGAGATGCCGAGAAGTCGGGAATTTAGAACACAAGTCCGGGGAGGTATACTGTGCTGGCACAGTTTCTCCTTGCTATACAGAGGGAAAAGCATTTTGCTGAGATGCAGAAGACAAGAAATGCAGAATAGGGAGATACGGAGCTGTCCGAAGTCAAGTGCCGCTGCCAGGCGTCTTTGGGCAGAAAGAGAGCTCCAGAGCGCACAGAGACCGGCACAGTGCTCTCTGCGCGAATAGCCGCTTGATCACATCCGAGAGACGGAGAGCGCGGTACCTTCTAGGATGCGAAGAGTGACACCGCACAACACCCGGACTGTGTCCGCAGCTTTCTAACTGCTAGAAGTTCATGGCTTACCGCTCGCCTGCCTCATGTATTGGCATTAGCATTCGAATGCAAAGTATTCTTGGACAACTTTACTGTCCTTGTTGCTAGTTCTGCCCCAGCCCACCATGGCTGACATTGCTCTTCCCATTAGTTTTTGAGATGCCGAGAAGTCGGGAATTTAGAACACAAGTCCGGGGAGGTATACTGTGCTGGCACAGTTTCTCCTTGCTAGACAGAGTGGAAAAGCATTTTGCTGAGATGCAGAAGACAAGAAATGCAGAATACGGAGATACGGAGCTGTCCGAAGTTAAGTGCCGCTGCCAGGCGTCTTTGGGCAGAAAGAGAGCTCCGGAGCGCACAGAGACCGGCACGGTGCTCTCTGCGCGAATAGCCGCTTGATCGCATCCGAGAGACGGAGAGCGCGGTACCTTCTAGGATGCGAAGAGTGAAGCCGCACAACACCCAGACTGTGTCCGCAGCTTTCTAACTGCTAGAAGTTCATGGCTTACCACTCGCCTGCCTCATGTATTGGCATTAGCATTCGAATGCAAAGTATTCTTGGACAACTTTGCTGTGCTTGTTGCTAGTTCTGCCCCAGCCCACCATGGCTGACATTGCTCTTCCCATTAGTTTCTGAGATGCAGAGAAGTCGGGAATTTAGAACACAAGTCCGGGGAGGTATACTGTGCTGGCACAGTTTCTCCTTGCTAGACAGAGTGGAAAAGCATTTTGCTGAGATGCAGAAGACAAGAAATGCAGAATACCGAGATACGGAGCTGTCCGAAGTTAAGTGCTGCTGCCAGGCGTCTTTGGGCAGAAAGAGAGCTCCGGAGCGCACAGAGACCGGCACGGTGCTCTCTGAGCGAATAGACGCGTGATCGCATCCGAGAAACGGAGAGCGCGGTACCTTCTAGGATGCGAAGAGTGAAGCCGCACAACACCCGGACTGTGTCCGCAGCTTTCTAACTGCTAGAAGTTCATGGCTTACCACTCGCCTGCCGCATGTATTGGCATTAGCATTCGAATGCAAGGTATTCTTGGACAACTTTGGTGTGCTTGCTGCTAGTTCTGTCCCAGCCCACCATGGAAAACCTTGCTCTTCCGGTTAGTTTCTGAGATGCCGAGAAGTCGGGAATTTAGAACACAAGTCCGGGGAGGTATACTGTGCTGGCACAGTTTCTCCTTGCTAGACAGAGGGAAAAGCATTTTGCTGAGATGCAGAAGACAAGAAATGCAGAATAGGGAGATACGGAGCTGTCCGAAGTTAAGTGCCGCGGCCAGGCGTCTTTGGGCAGAAAGAGAGCTCCGGAGCGCACAGAGACCGGCACAGTGCTCTCTGCGCGAATAGCCGCTTGATCGCATCCGAGAAACGGAGATCGCGGTACCTTCTAGGATGCGAAGAGTGAAGCCGCACAACACCCGGACTGTGTCCGCAGCTTTCTAACTGCTAGATGTTCATGGCTTACCACTCGCCTGCCTCATGTATTGGCATTAGCATTCGAATGCAAGGTATTCTTGGACAACTTTGGTGTGCTTGTTGCTAGTTCTGTCCCAGCCCACCATGGAAAACCTGGCTCTTCCTGTTAGTTTCTGAGATGCCGAGAAGTCGGGAATTTAGAACACAAGTCCGGGGAGGTATACTGTGCTGGCACAGTTTCTCCTTGCTATACAGAGGGAAAAGCATTTTGCTGAGATGCAGAAGACAAGAAATGCAGAATAGGGAGATACGGAGCTGTCCGAAGTCAAGTGCCGCTGCCAGGCGTCTTTGGGCAGAAAGAGAGCTCCAGAGCGCACAGAGACTGGCACAGTGCTCTCTGCGCGAATAGCCGCTTGATCACATCCGAGAGACGGAGAGCGCGGTACCTTCTAGGATGCGAAGAGTGACACCGCACAACACCCGGACTGTGTCCGCAGCTTTCTAACTGCTAGAAGTTCATGGCTTACCGCTCGCCTGCCTCATGTATTGGCATTAGCATTCGAATGCAAAGTATTCTTGGACAACTTTACTGTCCTTGTTGCTAGTTCTGCCCCAGCCCACCATGGCTGACATTGCTCTTCCCATTAGTTTTTGAGATGCCGAGAAGTCGGGAATTTAGAACACAAGTCCGGGGAGGTATACTGTGCTGGCACAGTTTCTCCTTGCTAGACAGAGTGGAAAAGCATTTTGCTGAGATGCAGAAGACAAGAAATGCAGAATACGGAGATACGGAGCTGTCCGAAGTTAAGTGCCGCTGCCAGGCGTCTTTGGGCAGAAAGAGAGCTCCGGAGCGCACAGAGACCGGCACGGTGCTCTCTGCGCGAATAGCCGCTTGATCGCATCCGAGAGATGGAGAGCGCGGTACCTTCTAGGATGCGAAGAGTGAAGCCGCACAACACCCAGACTGTGTCCGCAGCTTTCTAACTGCTAGAAGTTCATGGCTTACCACTCGCCTGCCTCATGTATTGGCATTAGCATTCGAATGCAAAGTATTCTTGGACAACTTTGCTGTGCTTGTTGCTAGTTCTGCCCCAGCCCACCATGGCTGACATTGCTCTTCCCATTAGTTTCTGAGATGCAGAGAAGTCGGGAATTTAGAACACAAGTCCGGGGAGGTATACTGTGCTGGCACAGTTTCTCCTTGCTAGACAGAGTGGAAAAGCATTTTGCTGAGATGCAGAAGACAAGAAATGCAGAATACCGAGATACGGAGCTGTCCGAAGTTAAGTGCCGCTGTCAGGCGTCTTTGGGCAGAAAGAGAGCTCCGGAGCGCACAGAGACCGGCACGGTGCTCTCTGAGCGAATAGACGCGTGATCGCATCCGAGAAACGGAGAGCGCGGTACCTTCTAGGATGCGAAGAGTGAAGCCGCACAACACCCGGACTGTGTCCGCAGCTTTCTAACTGCTAGAAGTTCATGGCTTACCACTCGCCTGCCGCATGTATTGGCATTAGCATTCGAATGCAAGGTATTCTTGGACAACTTTGCTGTGCTTGCTGCTAGTTCTGTCCCAGCCCACCATGGAAAACCTTGCTCTTCCCGTTAGTTTCTGAGATGCCGAGAAGTCGGGAATTTAGAACACAAGTCCGGGGAGGTATACTGTGCTGGCACAGTTTCTCCTTGCTAGACAGAGGGAAAAGCATTTTGCTGAGATGCAGAAGACAAGAAATGCAGAATAGGGAGATACGGAGCTGTCCGAAGTTAAGTGCCGCTGCCAGGCGTCTTTGGGCAGAAAGAGAGCTCCGGAGTGCACAGAGACCGGCACAGTGCTCTCTGCGCGAATAGCCGCTAGATCGCATCCGAGAGACGGAGAGTGCGGTACCTTCTAGGATGCGAAGAGTGATGCCGCACAACACCCGGACTGTGTCCGCAGCTTTCTAACTGCTAGAAGTTCATGGCTTACCACTCGCCTGCCTCATGTATTGGCATTAGCATTCGAATGCAAAGTATTCTTGGACGACTTTGCTGTCCTTGTTGCTAGTTCTGCCCCAGCCCACCATGGCTGACATTGCTCTTCCCATTAGTTTCTGAGATGCCGAGAAGTCGGGAATTTAGAACACAAGTCCGGGGAGGTATACTGTGCTGGCACAGTTTCTCCTTGCTAGACAGAGTGGAAAAGCATTTTGCTGAGATGCAGAAGACAAGAAATGCAGAATACGGAGATACGGAGCTGTCCGAAGTTAAGTGCCGCTGCCAGGCGTCTTTGGGCAGAAAGAGAGCTCCGGAGCGCACAGAGACCGGCACAGTGCTCTCTGCGCGAATAGCCGCTTGATCGCATCCGAGAGACGGAGAGCACGGTACCTTCTAGGATGCGAAGAGTGATGCCGCACAACACCCGGACTGTGTCCGCAGCTTTCTAACTGCTAGAAGTTCATGGCTTACCACTCGCCTGCCTCATGTATTGGCATTAGCATTCGAATGCAAAGTATTCTTGGACGACTTTGCTGTCCTTGTTGCTAGTTCTGCCCCAGCCCACCATGGCTGACATTGCTCTTCCCATTAGTTTCTGAGATGCCGAGAAGTCGGGAATTTAGAACACAAGTCCGGGGAGGTATACTGTGCTGGCACAGTTTCTCCTTGCTAGACAGAGGGAAAAGCATTTTGCTGAGATGCAGAAGACAAGAAATGCAGAATAGGGAGATACGGAGCTGTCCGAAGTTAAGTGCCGCGGCCAGGCGTCTTTGGGCAGAAAGAGAGCTCCGGAGCGCACAGAGACCGGCACAGTGCTCTCTGCGCGAATAGCCGCTTGATCGCATCCGAGAAACGGAGATCGCGGTACCTTCTAGGATGCGAAGAGTGAAGCCGCACAACACCCGGACTGTGTCCGCAGCTTTCTAACTGCTAGATGTTCATGGCTTACCACTCGCCTGCCTCATGTATTGGCATTAGCATTCGAATGCAAGGTATTCTTGGACAACTTTGGTGTGCTTGTTGCTAGTTCTGTCCCAGCCCACCATGGAAAACCTGGCTCTTCCTGTTAGTTTCTGAGATGCCGAGAAGTCGGGAATTTAGAACACAAGTCCGGGGAGGTATACTGTGCTGGCACAGTTTCTCCTTGCTATACAGAGGGAAAAGCATTTTGCTGAGATGCAGAAGACAAGAAATGCAGAATAGGGAGATACGGAGCTGTCCGAAGTCAAGTGCCGCTGCCAGGCGTCTTTGGGCAGAAAGAGAGCTCCAGAGCGCACAGAGACCGGCACAGTGCTCTCTGCGCGAATAGCCGCTTGATCACATCCGAGAGACGGAGAGCGCGGTACCTTCTAGGATGCGAAGAGTGACACCGCACAACACCCGGACTGTGTCCGCAGCTTTCTAACTGCTAGAAGTTCATGGCTTACCGCTCGCCTGCCTCATGTATTGGCATTAGCATTCGAATGCAAAGTATTCTTGGACAACTTTACTGTCCTTGTTGCTAGTTCTGCCCCAGCCCACCATGGCTGACATTGCTCTTCCCATTAGTTTTTGAGATGCCGAGAAGTCGGGAATTTAGAACACAAGTCCGGGGAGGTATACTGTGCTGGCACAGTTTCTCCTTGCTAGACAGAGTGGAAAAGCATTTTGCTGAGATGCAGAAGACAAGAAATGCAGAATACGGAGATACGGAGCTGTCCGAAGTTAAGTGCCGCTGCCAGGCGTCTTTGGGCAGAAAGAGAGCTCCGGAGCGCACAGAGACCGGCACGGTGCTCTCTGCGCGAATAGCCGCTTGATCGCATCCGAGCGACGGAGAGCGCGGTACCTTCTAGGATGCGAAGAGTGAAGCCGCACAACACCCAGACTGTGTCCGCAGCTTTCTAACTGCTAGAAGTTCATGGCTTACCACTCGCCTGCCTCATGTATTGGCATTAGCATTCGAATGCAAAGTATTCTTGGACAACTTTGCTGTGCTTGTTGCTAGTTCTGCCCCAGCCCACCATGGCTGACATTGCTCTTCCCATTAGTTTCTGAGATGCAGAGAAGTCGGGAATTTAGAACACAAGTCCGGGGAGGTATACTGTGCTGGCACAGTTTCTCCTTGCTAGACAGAGTGGAAAAGCATTTTGCTGAGATGCAGAAGACAAGAAATGCAGAATACCGAGATACGGAGCTGTCCGAAGTTAAGTGCTGCTGCCAGGCGTCTTTGGGCAGAAAGAGAGCTCCGGAGCGCACAGAGACCGGCACGGTGCTCTCTGAGCGAATAGACGCGTGATCGCATCCGAGAAACGGAGAGCGCGGTACCTTCTAGGATGCGAAGAGTGAAGCCGCACAACACCCGGACTGTGTCCGCAGCTTTCTAACTGCTAGAAGTTCATGGCTTACCACTCGCCTGCCGCATGTATTGGCATTAGCATTCGAATGCAAGGTATTCTTGGACAACTTTGGTGTGCTTGCTGCTAGTTCTGTCCCAGCCCACCATGGAAAACCTTGCTCTTCCGGTTAGTTTCTGAGATGCCGAGAAGTCGGGAATTTAGAACACAAGTCCGGGGAGGTATACTGTGCTGGCACAGTTTCTCCTTGCTATACAGAGGGAAAAGCATTTTGCTGAGATGCAGAAGACAAGAAATGCAGAATAGGGAGATACGGAGCTGTCCGAAGTCAAGTGCCGCTGCCAGGCGTCTTTGGGCAGAAAGAGAGCTCCAGAGCGCACAGAGACTGGCACAGTGCTCTCTGCGCGAATAGCCGCTTGATCACATCCGAGAGACGGAGAGCGCGGTACCTTCTAGGATGCGAAGAGTGACACCGCACAACATCCGGACTGTGTCCGCAGCTTTCTAACTGCTAGAAGTTCATGGCTTACCGCTCGCCTGCCTCATGTATTGGCATTAGCATTCGAATGCAAAGTATTCTTGGACAACTTTACTGTCCTTGTTGCTAGTTCTGCCCCAGCCCACCATGGCTGACATTGCTCTTCCCATTAGTTTTTGAGATGCCGAGAAGTCGGGAATTTAGAACACAAGTCCGGGGAGGTATACTGTGCTGGCACAGTTTCTCCTTGCTAGACAGAGTGGAAAAGCATTTTGCTGAGATGCAGAAGACAAGAAATGCAGAATACGGAGATACGGAGCTGTCCGAAGTTAAGTGCCGCTGCCAGGCGTCTTTGGGCAGAAAGAGAGCTCCGGAGCGCACAGAGACCGGCACAGTGCTCTCTGCGCGAATAGCCGCTTGATCGCATCCGAGAGACGGAGAGCGCGGTACCTTCTAGGATGCGAAGAGTGAAGCCGCACAACACCCGGACTGTGTCCGCAGCTTTCTAACTGCTAGAAGTTCATGGCTTACCACTCGCCTGCCTCATGTATTGGCATTAGCATTCGAATGCAAAGTATTCTTGGACAACTTTGCTGTGCTTGTTGCTAGTTCTGCCCCACCCCACCATGGCTGACATTGCTCTTCCCATTAGTTTCTGAGATGCCGAGAAGTCGGGAATTTAGAACACAAGTCCGGGGAGGTATACTGTGCTGGCACAGTTTCTCCTTGCTAGACAGAGTGGAAAAGCATTTTGCTGAGATGCAGAAGACAAGAAATGCAGAATACGGAGATACGGAGCTGTCCGAAGTTAAGTGCCGCTGCCAGGCGTCTTTGGGCAGAAAGAGAGCTCCGGAGCGCACAGAGACCGGCACGGTGCTCTCTGAGCGAATAGACGCTTGATCGCATCCGAGAAACGGAGAGCGCGGTACCTTCTAGGATGCGAAGAGTGAAGCCGCACAACACCCGGACTGTGTCCGCAGCTTTCTAACTGCTAGAAGTTCATGGCTTACCACTCGCCTGCCGCATGTATTGGCATTAGCATTCGAATGCAAGGTATTCTTGGACAACTTTGCTGTGCTTGCTGCTAGTTCTGCCCCAGCCCACCATGGAAAACCTTGCTCCTCCTGTTAGTTTCTGAGATGGCGAGAAGTCGGGAATTTAGAACACAAGTCCGGGGAGGTATACTGTGCTGGCACAGTTTCTCCTTGCTAGACAGAGTGGAAAAGCATTTTGCTGAGATGCAGAAGTCAAGAAATGCAGAATACGGAGATACGGAGCTGTCCGAAGTTAAGTGCCGCTGCCAGGCGTCTTTGGGCAGAAAGAGAGCTCCGGAGCACACAGAGACCGGCACAGTGCTCTCTGCGCGAATAGCCGCTTGATCGCATCCGAGAAACGGAGGGCGCGGTACCTTCTAGGATGCGAAGAGTGAAGCCGCACAACACCCGGACTGTGTCCGCAGCTTTCTAACTGCTAGATGTTCATGGCTTACCACTCGCCTGCCTCATGTATTGGCATTAGCATTCGAATGCAAAGTATTCTTGGACAACTTTGCTGTGCTTGTTGCTAGTTCTGCCCCACCCCACCATGGCTGACATTGCTCTTCCCATTAGTTTCTGAGATGCCGAGAAGTCGGGAATTTAGAACACAAGTCCGGGGAGGTATACTGTGCTGGCACAGTTTCTCCTTGCTAGACAGAGTGGAAAAGCATTTTGCTGAGATGCAGAAGACAAGAAATGCAGAATACGGAGATACGGAGCTGTCCGAAGTTAAGTGCCGCTGCCAGGCGTCTTTGGGCAGAAAGAGAGCTCCGGAGCACACAGAGACCGGCACGGTGCTCTCTGAGCGAATAGACGCTTGATCGCATCCGAGAGACGGAGAGCGCGGTACCTTCTCGGATGCGGAGTGTGAAGCCGCCCAACACCCGGACTGTGTCCGCAGCTTTCTAACTGCTAGAAGTTCATGACTTACCACTCGCCTGCCTCATGTATTAGCACTAGCATTCGAATGCAAGGTATTCTTGGACAAGTTTGTTGTGCTTGCTGCTAGTTCTGTCCCAGCCCACCATGGAAAACCTTGCTCTTCCTGTTAGTTTCTGAGATGCCGAGAAGTCGGGAATTTAGAACACATGTCCGGGGAGGTATACTGTGCTGGCACAGTGTCTCCTTGCTAGACAGAGTGGAAAAGCATTTTGCTGAGATGCAGAAGACAAGAAATGCAGAATACCGAGATACGGAGCTGTCCGAAGTTAAGTGCCGCTGCCAGGCGTCTTTGGGCAGAAAGAGAGCTCCGGAGCGCACAGAGACCGGCACAGTGCTCTCTGCGCGAATAGCTGCTTGATCACATCCGAGAAACGGAGAGAGCGGTACCTTCTGGGATGCGAAGAGTGAAGCCGCACAATACCAGGACTGTGTCCGCAGCTTTCTACCTGCTAGATGTTCATGGCTTACCACTCGCCTGCCTCATGTATTGGCATTAGCATTCGAATGCAAAGTATTCTTGGACAACTTTGCTGTGCTTGTTGCTAGTTCTGCCCCACCCCACCATGGCTGACATTGCTCTTCCCATTAGTTTTTGAGATGCCGAGAAGTCGGGAATTTAGAACACAAGTCCGGGGAGGTATACTGTGCTGGCACAGTTTCTCCTTGCTAGACAGAGTGGAAAAGCATTTTGCTGAGATGCAGAAGACAAGAAATGCAGAATACGGAGATACGGAGCTGTCCGAAGTTAAGTGCCGCTGCCAGGCGTCTTTGGGCAGAAAGAGAGCTCCGGAGCACACAGAGACCGGCACGGTGCTCTCTGAGCGAATAGACGCTTGATCGCATCCGAGAGACGGAGAGCGCGGTACCTTCTCGGATGCGGAGAGTGAAGCCGCCCAACACCCGGACTGTGTCCGCAGCTTTCTAACTGCTAGAAGTTCATGACTTACCACTCGCCTGCCTCATGTATTAGCACTAGCATTCGAATGCAAGGTATTCTTGGACAAGTTTGTTGTGCTTGCTGCTAGTTCTGTCCCAGCCCACCATGGAAAACCTTGCTCTTCCTGTTAGTTTCTGAGATGCCGAGAAGTCGGGAATTTAGAACACATGTCCGGGGAGGTATACTGTGCTGGCACAGTGTCTCCTTGCTAGACAGAGTGGAAAAGCATTTTGCTGAGATGCAGAAGACAAGAAATGCAGAATAGGGAGATACGGAGCTGTCCGAAGTTAAGTGCCGCTGCCAGGCGTCTTTGGGCAGAAAGAGAGCTCCGGAGCGCACAGAGACCGGCACAGTGCTCTCTGCACGAATAGCTGCTTGATCGCATCCGAGAGACGGAGAGTGCGGTACCTTCTAGGATGCGAAGAGTGAAGCCGCACAACACCCGGACTGTGTCCGCAGCTTTCTAACTGCTAGAAGTTCGTGACTTACCACTCGCCTGCCTCATGTATTAGCACTAGCATTCGAATGCAAGGTATTCTTGGACAAGTTTGTTGTGCTTGCTGCTAGTTCTGCCCCAGCCCACCATGGAAAACCTTGCTCTTCCCGTTATTTTCTGAGATGCCGAGAAGTCGGGAATTTAGAACACAAGTCCGGGGAGGTATACTG